>NC_083690.1:29445500-30712500 GCF_033118175.1 Dama dama | reverse complement strand
TCTTCTCTTCGTTGGCTGGGAGGATGCCTGGCAAAGCTATTAAGTCTGTGATGGAAATGACAGTTAACTGTGGGCCTGTCAGTCCCACTTTGGAAGTCAGCACATCCTTATACCCATTAGGAGCGCATCATGGGAACTTGAGAAATAACCTGCTGTAATATACTGCCGGGCGGCTCCATGCCCGCCAACATACCACCCAGTCCGCTGGCCCTCTCATTGAGTTCGGTTTATTGCGATTGGGTAGATGGTTTATTTTTAAGTTTCAGGGTGGGAGTAGTCATTCCTTTTGGAGAAGGGCAGCAGAGGTCTCCCCAGGTACTTGGTTGGCTGCTATTCCTCACATATGTGGTCAGTGCTTCGTGGATTTACAAGACTCCAGTTAGCTGGGTTTCCAGGAGGAGTTGTGTCTTGGGATCCAGATCCCTAATTGGCCTCCTAGGTTTGGAGAGGGGCACTCTAGGCAGATGACGTACAGATTTTATTAACAAATTATAGCCTGATCTCCTAGTGGACTGAGAGTTAACCGCAGTGGCCCCTCTTGCTCCAAAGTACAAGGCTTGGGCTAGAGCTTGCCTGCATGGCCCACTCTCCTCTGAACCCTCTGAGCTACGAAGAAGTGGGTCAGAGAGGTAATCCATGAGAGCTGGGTGGGGTGGGGTGGGGGGCTGCCAGGCTCAGCTCTGTCATGACCCCTCACCACCCCCACCCCCTCCCACACATCTTTCATTCTTACATGGCAATCCCTTTGACCCCTCACCACCCCCGCCCCACACACATCTCTCATTCTTACATGGTGACCCCTTTGTGACCTCTTTGACCTTGAAGACTCCACTGTGCCCTGGGCCCATATCAGCACTTCCATGTTGGGGGATGAAGGACGGATGTTGTGAAGCTTGAACAGTTGGAGGTTGCACTTAGGTCTTTCAGGATCTCAATCTGCGCGTATTCATGCACTGTCAGGCACACGGCATACAGCGGAAACGGAGGATTGATGCCTCCCTGGGAGTCACCTGGGACTTCCCTGGTGGCGCAGATGGTAAAGAATTAGTCTGCAACGCGGGAGACCCTGGGTTCAATCCCTGGGTCAGGAAGATCCCCGGGAGAAGGAGATGTCAACCCACTCCAGTATTCTTGCTGAAGAATCCCATGGACGGAGGAGCTGGTGGGCTACAGTCCATGGGGTCACAAAGAGTTGGACATGACTAAGTGACTTTCACTTTATTTCAGGGAGTCACCAGGAAATGCCTTTCAGACTCATTGCCTGCAGCTCTCTAAACCTCATGGAGAGAAGCTACATTTTAAAAGGATCTCAAAGAGATATGCAGTCCTTTCCCTCTAGATTGGCACTTTCTGAAATGTTCCCAGGAATACTCTTCCCATAAGATATTAATAAGTGTTGTTCAGTCACTCAGTCATGTCCAGCTTTTTGCAACCCCATGGACGGCAGCACACCAGGCTTCCCTGTCCTTCACTATCTTTTTCAGTTTGCTCAAACTCATGTCCATTGAGTGAGTGATGCCATCCAACCATCTCATCCTCTTTCTCCCACTTCTCCTTCTGCCCTCAGTCTTTCCTAGCATCAGGGTCTTTTCCAGTGAGTCAGCTCTTTGCATCAGGTGGCCAAAAAATTGGAGCTTCAGCTTCAGCATCAGTCCTTCTAATGAATATTTAGGGTTGATTGCCTTTAGAATTGACTGGTTTGATCTCCTTGCTGTCCAAGGAACTCTCAAGAGTCTTTTCCAGCACCACAGCTCAAAAGCATCAATTCTTCAGCACTCAGCCTTCTTTATGGTCCAACTCTCATATCCGTACATGACCACTGGAAAAACCATAGCTTTGATATAGGGACCCTTGTCAGCAAAGTGATGTCTCTGGTTTTTAATACGCTGTCTAGGCTTGTCATAGCTTTTCTTCCAAGGAGCAAGCCTCTTTTAATTTCATGGCTGCAGTCACCATCCACAGTGATTTTGAAGCTCAAGAAAATAAAGTCTGTTACTGTTTCCATTTTATCCCCATCTATTTGCCATGAAGTAATTAATGTGTGCCTGAAATAAAGGAATTTGCTTAGAATTATTGGGTGAGATCACGGTAAGCAAATTTATTTGGACAGGTGAGGGTGGCTGTGGGATTAATGGGCTGTATTTACCAAACAGGGTTGGCCATGGAACACCTACTACCGTTTCATGGGTCCCACGGACTATAGTTTGGGAAATATTTTTCCAGATCCTCTGGAGAGCCACAGCGTTCTTCTTCCCTGCATTCTCCTCCCCAGAAACCCCGCAGGAGGACCCAGCGGTATGTGACACTCATTGCTGGGACTTTTAAACGAACGAGTAGAAGAATATTAGTATGTTGTTTGCTGTTTTCGGGCTTCCCTGGTGGCTCAGATGGTAAAGAGCCCACCTGCAAGGCGAGACACTCGGGTTCAATCCCTAGATCAGCAAGATGCCCTGGAGAAGAGAACCCACTCCAGTATTCTTGCCTGGAGAATTCCATGGACAGAGGAGCCTGATGGGCTACAGTCCATAGGGTCACAAAGAGTAAGACACAAGTGAGCTACTAACACTTTTGCATGTTTTCTTCATGTAGATCTCTTCAGAGAAATAGCACTCTGGCTGTAGAGTCAGGAAGAATGGAACTTCTTCTGAACAGTTGCTTTTTCTTTATCTGGTGGCCCTGTGAACCATTTGGCTGAGCCGATTGCCCTCTTCACAGTTGCTTCTAGAAGCCTTGAGTCAGCTTTGTGGCCCACCTGTTGTAAATAAGTGACAGGCAAACCTCATTCTTACCTTTACTATGCATACTACCTTGCTTGTTTTTTCCTTCTCATCTACCAATGATTTTTTCAATGTTTTTTTTTTTTTTTCCATTGTCTTTCAAAGCTACCTTAAATCCTATTATGGTCCAAGGCAGGGTAAGCGATACACTACACTTAGACCAGTCTGGCTGCCTAACTGATAAGTTGATACTCACTTGTCTGAGGCTACTGGCACTTTGGGTTTATCAACTGGGTTGATACACAATTGATGTACGGCCTCAGCTGTGGTGAGAATTACTTAGTTTAAGAGTATACCTTTTCCCCCTCTGTGGCAAGCTCATAAAACACTCTTGTCCATACATGTTTTGCCTTCAGTGGACTTCTAGTAGGATATAAAAATAACTTACAGATGATATCCTAGAAATTTGAAGCTAGTTAGAGCCTTAAAGCTCACCCTGTGTAGAGCTGATGGACAAATTTCAGTTGTCATGCTGTCTCTCAACTATTAGGTAGCGGTTTGGAGTACCGTGTTGAGGACTCTGAACCAAGAAGGAATAAAGGACTGGATTGATTAGGGATATCTGCCAGGGGTGTGGCTTGAAGGGAAGGAAGTATGAGCCTTGTACGTCTCCCTCTTTTGCCAGATGAAGTCACCTGATATGGGGGTGACACTGGAGATCAAGTGTCCTTACTCTGAGTCCAGAACACTTTTTACCTCATCTTGCTGAAGTAGTTCTTTTTCTTCCAACCGTAGTTAGTTAACCAGAGCACTGGTAAAAAGGTAGCTTCTTCTAGATTTCCCATTGAGTTAATTATAGAGTTAAAAAAAAAAAGAACCCTCTTCTTCATTCCTTTTCCCTGTTTGTGATTTAAGAAATAAAACGGTTCCATAGTCAAACTTACCAAATTGTTCTTACCTATAGTTAACTGTGTTATTTTCATTCAATTTTTAAAATAAAGCCTGCTTTATTGAGACATACCCTCCAGGTAAGTTATTGGATTGGTCAAAAAGTTCACTCAGGGTTTTCTGTAAGATGTTGCAACCTAATGAACTTTTTGGACAGCCCAGTATTTTTCCCCCAGGTACTTATTTGGTCAAGGATGTTGTTAGCCAATGCCAGACCAACACATTTAAGACTCCTAAAGTATATTCTCTTTTCTTTTTTTAAAAAAAGGACCGTCTTAGAAAAATCAAATTTGGCAAGTTTGCTATCTTTGTATACAAACCTGATAAAAGTCACGTTTTGTGTGTGTGTGCTAAGTCGCTTCAGTTTTGTCCTACTCTTTGTGACCCTCATCGGGCTCCTCTGTCCATGGGATTCTCCAGGCAAGAATACTGGAGTGGGTTGCCATGCCCTCCTCCAGGGGATCTTCCCAACCCAGGGATCGAACCCACATCTCTTATGTCTCCTGCATTGGCAGGCAGATTCTTTATCACTAGCGCCACCTGGGAAGCCCAGATGTCATGTTAGGAGATATTAATCTTTTCAAATAAGAATCCAGATGCAATTGAGATGAACAGCTTGGTTCTTAAGGATTTTTTTTTTTTTCCTTGAGACAATGGAATTTTTTTTTCCCTGGGTAATTTCCTAATGCAAATCAATGTGGTCTTGTTTCTTCTCTCATTAGAAATCAAGTCAGTAGTCTCACTTGCATATTTGCTGATAGAACATCCCATCACATCTTCACGAGCATTGGAGACATGAGTTTCAGGTGTCCAGGGATAGGGCAGAATATTGTTCTTGTTCAGTCACTAAGTTGTGTCCAACTGGTCCCATGACCTGTAGCCCACCAGGCTTTTCCAGGCAAGAATACTAGAGTAGATTGCCATTTCCTTCTCCAGGGGATCTTCCCAGCCCAGGGATCAAACCTGTGTGTCCTGAATTGGCAGGCAAGTTCTTTACCACTAAGTCAGCAGGGAAGCCCATAGGGCAGAACAGGTGCAATTACTACATCATTTTTTCAAGCTTTTCTTCCAGTGGTCTGTAGACTGCTTTCTCCTGACATGAGTCAAGCTCTTTAATGTCATGGAATCTATCTTGTAGGGCTCTCTCCACTCGGGCTAAATGAATTCACATTTCCACTGATTTAGTTGCCTTGTTTGTCACTCAGTTGAGGAGAGGTGTTTGGACCCATTTAGTTGAGAGATTGGCTGGGTTGGGAACTAGGGCAAAGCTGCCCTGAAGGCACCATTTCTCTCCTCATCAAATATGATTCATAATCAGTCTGGAAGAAGCAGGAAGATCATAGAGGATGACCAACTGCCGTGAAGCTGATTGTTAGCACAATGGACTCTGAGATGCCTTCCACACCAGGATCAAGGATTTTAGTGACCTGAGTATGCACATCATGGGGCCTTCGAAAATAACCAACAGTGGCTTGGTGGAACCATCTCCTCTAAAATGTATCGGGCCTCAAAGCACATTTCTGTCTTGCAGCCGCCAGCAGCCCGGTGCCAATTAGAGTGAACATACTTGACAGGTTCACTCTCGCAACCTGGAGAAGAGCGGAGTTTCAGCGCTGGAAGCCAGGCTGGTTTCATACTGACCTTCGGCTATGCAGATGTGCGCTGGGCAGCCGCTGGGCTGCCTGCTGAATGGGAGTGGGGTAGGTGTGCTGGTCAGCCTCATCGACAGTCCAGGAGGCTGCTTCCTGTCGGCCCTCCCCCTCACTGGGTACCACATGGCCTCTTAGTTCTTCAGGAAGGAGAGCAGGTCAAAGAGGAGGGTGAAGTAGGTCAGAAAGAAGGCAATCTCTAATGGGGTAGGGACCGCCTACATATTTGCCGGGAGGAATTGTCTCCTGTGGGAAAAGGGTTCCAAATTAAGCCTTAGGATATAAGCCCTGCCCCTAAGGTGCTTTGGCCCTCAGGGCTACAACTGCGGGTCTTCTGTTTGCCGACCTTGCTCTCCAGCCAAACATGCCAGACTCCCTGTAGAATTGCTGGCGTGTGTGGGGAGAATCAGGTTACTTTTTAATTGAAAAATAAATTTCTTCTTGAGAAAATGAGAACACTAAGACCTTCCAGGCAAATGGGAGAGTTAATAGATGTTCCAGGGTCTAGGCCTAAGACAGGGAGCTTGATCTGTAATTAATCCATCACTATGGGGTCTGTGGATAAGCTTCAAGGAGCCCAAGAATCAAAAGTGGATTTCAAGTTTTGTTTATTTGTGCACTTGTACATTTGCCTCAGAAGAAGGTCCATATCTTTTTATCAGATTTTTGAGTAGACCTGTAACAACAACAACAACAACAGAAAAAGTCAAGCTGCACTATGCTGGCAAAGATTAAACATGCCCAAGCCATTTCTTAAGAGGCACCCTGTTTGTTACCAGGTTCATTCACCTTCCTGACTCCCTACCCACCCAGAGCCTTAACAGACAGAAGTGGACCCTGAGTGCCAAAGGACCATATTTTCACTCAGCAATGGTTTGGGGAAACTTCCACTTGTGTAAAAAACACTTTCCAATCACTTATTCCATTTTTCTTCAGGCAACTTTCCAATGTGGTGTAATTGGCTTTTTCTTCAAGCCCTTATATTTTATATTGTTCGTACCATGTGTGTCTATTTTAAAGCTTGTCCATTCTAATTTTTTATCACTCGGTCCAAGGTGGCACCAAAATTGAGCTTTGGCTTCTATATAGCAGCGTTTGTTTTTACCCAAAATAATGAAAATGAGAATTTTAGAACTTGTCTTATCTAGCCCCCTCCTTTCACCGTGGAAGCCTACAGATGTTAGGTTGCTTTCTCAAGGTCACACATCTCCTTCGTAGTACAGGTAATGAATTACTTTATCCTTTGTTCTTATTGAAAAAGGAAGTTACAGAATTAATAGAGTTTTATAAATTTGGGAGTGTTCTTTATGGTTATCATTAAAAGAAGGCACAGAGTGGCTGTATGAAGGTCTTGCGAAAGTCTCTCTTCTTGGCCTTTTTCAGATCTGTAACCAGGTGGCTCAATGGTAAAGAATCCACCTGCCAATGCAGGAGCCTCAAGAGACACAGGTTCAATCCCTGGGTCAGGAAGATCCCCTGGAGCAGGAAATGGCAACCCACTCCAGTATTCTTGCCTGGACGATTCCATGGACAGAGGAACTTGGCAGGCTACAGTCCATGGGTCGCAGAGTCAAACACAACTGAATGACTGAGCAGGCACACACACACATCCTTTCCTGAATCCCCTTCTTCCCATCCTCCCTGCCCCACCCGCTTCTTCCTTATCACACTGGCTTACAAAGTGCCCTTCGCTGGGCCCTGCAGAGGCCTTCCTCCTGGGCCCTCTAGGGGCTGGGCTCTCAAATGCCTGTGGCTGCTCATGGAAAGTGCACACGTTTGTCTATGTGCTCTTGCTTTAAACAATCCAGTCTCCCCATCACACTGCCCCAAAGCATAGGAAGGGCAGGAGACAGGGAGAGGAAAACCAGCACGGAGTACCCCTCCCCCCCACCCCAACGGGGAAATTTGAGACTTGCTTCCAGGTCTAGAAGCGTCTTTTCTCCTGGCAAAAAGCCACAGTTGTTGTCCAGTGTGCAGTCGTGTCCAACTCTGCTGCCCCATGGAGCCCGCCAGGCTCCTCTGTCCATGGAGATTCTCCAGGCAAGAATACTGGAGTGGGTTGCCATTTCCTTCTCCAGAGGATCTTCCTGACTCAGGAATTGAATCTGCATCTCTTGCGTCTCCTGCATTGGCAGGCAGGTTCTTGACCAGTAGCTCAGGGTTTGTTAAGGAATTCTTGTCTGTTTTCTTCTTCATTGTTCTTAGTGACTTTTAGAAACTATGTCTGTTTGTTTGTTTTTTAATGTTCCTATAATTATTTTTAACTTTTTATTTCATACTGGAATATAGCCGATTAACAATGTTGTGATAGTTTTAGGTGCACAGTAAAGGGACTCAGCCATACATATACATGTGTTCATTCTCCCCCAGACTCCCTTCCCATCCAGGCCAGAAACTGTGTCGGCTCTTTCTTTTTTTTTTTTTTTTAATATTTATTTATTCACTGCGTTGGGTCTCAGTTGCAGCAGGCAGGATCTTTGCTGTGGCACACACGATTCTCTCTAGTTGAGGCTCCCAGGCTCAGTAATTCTGGCACAAAGGCTTAGTTAGCCCCTCAGCTTGTGCGATCTTAGTTCCTCAACCAGGGATCGATCCCATGTTCCCTGCATTGGAAGGCAGATTCTTAACCACTGGACCACCAGGGAAGCCCCTATGTCTGCTCTTGACTGGAGCCTTCTGTTGGGCCAGAGATGTTCCGCGGAGAACCCCTATCTTACGCATAAGAACTCCTTTCACCTTTGTTCAGACTGTCGCACCATGTTGCTGCCTTTAAAAAAACATGCTGTATATATAACCTAAATTATGTCCCTATAAAGTCCATTCATAACTCCCTCATGAGCTTAGCAAAAGTGTGTCTAGACAATTTTTTCTGGCCCTCCCTCCCAAAACTCTTTGGGTTAAAAAATAGGGAAAGATTTGTTTTAAAACAGTGTTGCATTGTATCTTTCACCTTTTGTCCAAATAAGTTTTATTTAGAGAGAGTGAGGTAACTTATAAACCAGCTCACTCAGACCTTGCCCCCGCCCCTGGCTGGCCTTCCTGCCAGCAGCTTAGCCAGGTCTCCAGAAGTGTTTTACAGAAAGCTTAGACGGAGGGAAGCACTTAATTATTATCCAGATTTTTCCCTTTAGTTAAGTCTTACAGTAAGATATCCCAGAGATTATATTTTTAGCAACCACTTTAAAGAGACTGGGGAGATTAATTTAAAATTGATAATCGCATGGCAGCACCACAGCTTAACAAGCTCAAGGTCTGCCTCATGGAGCTGGCTGCTCTCAGGGGACTCTGGTTCAATTCTCTTTGCTGCCAGTTGAAATCAGAAATCACAACCGCAGTGATTAGCAGTGAATTCCCTGTCTCAGTGCCCCAGGCGGGGTGGGGGGGAGGGTTGTTTTCTTGGTAGCCAGTGGTTAACCCCTTCATGGGAGAGGAGGAGAGGCAAGAGGAAAGGATCCTGGGGTGTCAGTGAGGCCTAGTCATCTATATCTCTGCAAAAGTGCCTAGGTAATCCTGAGCATCGTGAGGTCTAGACGCCATTGCTCTGTGGGGAGTGATGGTGACCAGTGGAAGAAAGAGCCTCTTGACTCAGCCAGAGGCACCCAGTGGCCCCCATGAGTGGTGACACCTGGACCCACCCAGCCCAGAAGGCCTGCAGAGGCCCCTGCTTCCATGGATGCCAACCGCTGTGTCAAGCTGGAAGAGGGGTCTTTGTAGAAGGAAGCAGAAAAGCCGCTCTCTGTCCCTCTTCCAGCTTTTTTGTTTTAAAAATGGCCTCTGGCTACCAAGTGGACGATTATGGATAGTCTCGTAGAGCGGCAGTAAGCAGTGTTAATGAGCTGCGGGATATCAGACACAAAAAGGAAAATATTTTCCCTGCAGGCCAAACAAAATTAATTTTAAAAATTAATGTAAACCACTAATGCTGCAAGTGCCTCCATTAAATTATGGGACTGTGACACGTACAATGCTATATTTTTTTGCCATTGAATTTGTTATCTAAGAGGTGTGCATTGTTTGTTACGGCGTGAAAAGCTGTTTTCCTTCAGATAAGCTTGTTCATTAGTAAACTGGAGTCCTGCCACCACCCCGGTTCTTCGCACTGAAGTAATGCCTTGTAACATAAATGCAGACAGCCGCTCTGCATTTAATATCAGAAATGTAAATCAAAAGCGTCCAGTCTGGTTGGAAATGGCTTCAGTCTTTCCCAGGATGAAATCTGTGGGAAAAAAAAAAAATTCTCTCTGCTGCTTCTGACACCACTGCTTTGGCAGACAGGCCCTGAAAGAGGCTGATAATTATTAAACAAAGTATCTTGTTTCCCTACTGAGGTCTCCAGATCGCTCTGTCATTAGACTGGATTTATTTCTAGGGTTTCATTCATGCTGTGACAGCCTGGGATTGATAAGTTCTGTGTTTTAATTTCAGGCAGAAATGAAACTGGTCAAATGCAATTTGGGAGGGGAAGAGAGCCCTTGATAAGATGGCTGTGCATCTTAATGGCAAGACCCAGAGCCAGAATAAGGAGGCATCCGGGTGGGGCCGGCCAGGGGTGCAGGCTGAGCCTGCCGCCAGAGCAGACAGCACACCAGAGCCGGCCTCGGAGGAAGGACAGAGGCAGGAGACCTGTGTGAGTGCAGGCCCAGAGCACCTCTCAAACGCCAGGTCCCACGTCCAGGTTCGGGGGCACCGTGGCCAGATGTGTGTTATGGTGGTGACTGGGTTTTCCTGTCTCCTGGGCTCTGCTGTCATTTCACAGGGCAGGGGACTGGCCAGGCCAACCCGAGATGCGTGTAGGTTCTCACTGCAAGTCCATACTGGGCTTCTCATAAGCTCAGGGTCCATGTTTTTCTTTTTGATAGGGAGGCCACAATCACCAACTCCTCTGATACTCTTTTTGGCTCCAATTTACTTACTGAGCAAATGCCCAGCTGAGCACTATTTCACATCTGAGGGGTGCACCAATCACCAGTGGAGAGTAGAAAGAAAACCTGATTACCAGTGAGCTCAGGGCAGGGTAATTAAGATGCTACTTGGAACAGCAGTGCAGAGCCCTGACAGGTCAACTCTTGGCGGTCCTGATGCTGCTGTGCAGACAGCTAGACTGACTGGCAGGAAGGGTGTTGAGGTGATCAATGGGGTTCTGTGGATTTCCGTAGTATTTTACTGTGCTCAAAGCACTTCCCTGAAGAATTTATGCTTTTGAACTGTGGTGCTGGACAAGACTCTTGAGAGTCGCTTGGACTGCAAGGTCAAACCAGTTCATCCTAAAGGAAACCAACCTTGAATATTCATTGGAGGGGCTGATGCTGAAGATGAAGCTCCAATACTTTAGCCACCTGATGTGAAGAACTGACTCAGTGGAAAAGACCCTGATGCTGGGAAAGATTGAAGGCAGGAGGAGAAGGGGATGACAGAGGATGAGGTGGTTGGATGGCATCAGCGACTCAATGGACGTGAGTTTGAGCAAACTGAGAAAGATGGTGAAGGACAGAGAAGCCTGTCGTGCTGCAGTTCGTGGGGTCACAAAGAGTCGGCCCCGACTTAGCAACTGAACAACAACAGAGCACTCTTTCACATGGGCAGGTGGCCCTTGGCAAGCAGGTAACGGATTTGGGTGTTTTACTTCTGGACGCCTGGTACATTGCCCCACAGTTCAGTGAGAGATGGATCTGAGCCTCTTGACGGTGGCAGCAGGAGCTAACCTTTATGGAGCACGGCGTGCCAGGCATGTGGGTCAAGTGCTTCATCTGGTGGTTTGCTCTTAGTCCTCCGAAGGAGGTGTTTGGATGAGTCACATGAAATTGCCACTTTTTATTCTGAAAAGAGAAAAATCGCCATGTTGGCAAATTTTCTTGGCACATAATATCGGCAGTTTTATGTGGCACAACCTAATCATCTTCAGTCACTCAGCCGTGTCCGACTCTTTGTGACCCCATGGACTACAGCACGCCAGGCTTGGTATTACCAAAGCAGTCAAATACCAGCAGTGTCATATGTCTTTGTCTAATAATCTTCTGTATTTGTTTTTCAAATGGAGGAGTTCAGGCACTGAAGCATGCTCTGAGTCAGCGGGCACTGGATCTGGAATCTGAAGCAGGTAGTCCATCCCTCGACCCTCCTGCTGAGCGGCAGCACCAGGCTGCCTCCTCCCTGGGTGGGAGACAAAGGCATGTTTCTGTAGCCTAGGTGTTTACATACCCCAGCCAACTCTGAGATCAAAGATGGCCGGTCAGATGAATCCCATGTTTCCTGGAGTCTTGGGTTACGCCCGTGATGCTCTATTTAAAAAGAGTGATACCTAGTGAGCACACCAGAAATCCGGAAGATGGAAAATCTCTCTTTAGGATCTCCGCTCCTCTCTCCAGCGAAGAAAGAAATCGGTGTGGTGCCAGCAGAGGTGTGCTCAGCAGGACCTGGCCCATTAAATGAAAGACTTCCATGCTGAGCCAATCAAGAGAGACCTGGACAAAAATCAGACTCTTTCCTGCCCTGGAAGCCCATGGCTTGAATCTGTAATTCATCTGTTAAATCAAGTGTACAGCCGGTGGTTTAGCACAGAGGGGGACTATGGGGAAGGGAAGAGAGCGGGGCAGGGGCTGCAGCACTTGAATTTCCAGCATCAGAGTCAAGTTAGGAAAAGGAAACAGGGGCTCTGATAGCTTCTCGGACTTTATGTTTCCAGCAAAGAGGAAACAGCAGGAAAGATTTTTGAAAACTGATGAGCTGGTGGAAGGCATTAGAACAATGGCGGAAGAGGCAGAGACCCCAGGGGCTGAATCAAACAGTTCCGCTATTGCCTTTCAACAAGACTGAACAAAGTTTAGGATTTTTTTTTTTATGGGACTTGTAGCCATTTTTAAACTTTCATTTTTCATAATGTCACAGATAATCTTTTTATCTATTATCCACTGGCTCTTTTCTGAGAGGCATTTGCATCAAATAGTCCTGCGCAGATCATGACTGTCTCTAGTGGGGAAACCAGCTTGAAATGAAAGGTTATTCACTCCCTCTGCTTTCGCTGGCTTTGTTCTTGATTCTCACACATTTTTTTTTTTTTTTTTAAACATCTGAATTCGGGTATTTCTGGAGTTTTTCTTTAGAAACCCTTCCATTCTGAGATCTAAGCATATTCAGACTCCAGTCTCTATGTCAGGGGTTACAAAGCTGATGTTCACTGAAAGTGAAGCATCGACTTTGAAACGTTTGTCAGATACCCCATGTCCTCCAAAATCCCTTCAGAGCATTTCCTACCGAGGCGGCAACCATTAAAAGGCATAAAAAGGCAGGCACTCACCCAGTCGGGGGGCCTCTTTCTTGGGCGCCAGCCCCCCCAGTGGTGGTGGAGCCATGGCCTTTGCAGCGTGCACTGCTGGACGTGAGCTGGGCCTTCCACTAGCATGGAGGGTGGGTCTGGGGCTGGATTTCCTCCCGCCCCTCCTCCCTTGTGGGCACTAATAGACCAGGCTTGCCCAGCAGGGAGAAGTGGGGCTGCATGGATAGACCGTGGTGCGGAACCAAGGGGCTGCCTGGGCTCATGGGGTGAGGAGGCAGAAACCAGCCCATTGTATGAAAACCCCATTGAAAAATAGTGACCTAAGTCGTGGGGATGTGACCAGTGGTTTCTGTTCAGTTTCTCTTACTTAGCTCATCCCCCCAAGCTGCTGGGGGGCTGGGGGCGGGGAGGGGGAACCTGAGTAGTTCTCAGGCCTAGTGACAAAACCTATCGTAAAAGCATCCCCTTCCTCTCTGGCTACCTCCTCCACCAGTCCCCACACAGAGCCTAGAAGCACTGCTTTCCCTCCTGGCGGGGACGGGGAGCAGCCTACAGAGGCGAGGCCCAGGGCCCCCGCCACTGATGCGTTCAAACTGTGCGCTGAATTTGCTTCCAGACCGCTGTTCTCAGCCAACAGCAACCTCACAGAACAGTGACCAGGGGCATGTTCTCCATCTGTGTATCTGAAGAGTCCCCAAAACAAGGGAATAGCGGGCCCAAAGAAGTACTGATAGGCCCATCTGGCTCAAGGGCAGTGCTTTGGGGTGCTGGCCACGCTGCCCCTCCCAAGGCCTGCAGGTGGCCACGAAGCTCTCATCCATCACAGGACAGGAAGGCCAGGGAGGCCGAAGTGATGGCCGAGTTTGCTGGGCTGGTGACTGAGTGGGCCTCAGAATGTCGATCTTTCTGGGTCTACATTCCTTGTTCCTACCCTCTCCCGCCTCCTTGAGGCATCTGAACTTCTTGGGGGCACGCCGATCCTTTGTTTGAAGGACTCTTTAGATCCACAGAGTGATGGTGGATGCTGTGCAGACTTTCTCTGAAGAGCAAGGCAGCGTTGTTGGAGGGAAAAGAGAAAGTAAAAGTGCCAGTCACTCAGTCATGTCCTACTCTTTGTGACCCTGGGGACTGTAGCCCACCAGGCTCCTCTATCCATGGAATTCTCCAGACAAGAATACTTGAATGGGTAGCCATTCCCTTCTCCAGGGGATATTCCCTACCCAGGGATCAAACCCTGGTCTCCTGCATTGCAGGCAGATTCTTTTACCATCTGAGTAACCAGGAAGGTAACTTCCTTCTCCCTACGCTTGTCGCCCCAGACCTTTGAGCCAGTCATCTTACTTTTATATTTTATGACTGAAAAGAAATTTCTGTGAAGTCATAAATATACTAGAAGGCCTTGTAACTAAACACAAGAAAGGATTCTCTCCTTAGGTGTGGGAATCTCCCACAATGTGGCAGAAATGTAGAAATCAGCTCTTGAGTTGTCAACCAAATGTAACAGATTTCCCAGTTGTAACACACACACATGTCAGTCAGTCAGTTCAGTCGCTCAGTCCTGTCCAACTCTCTGCGACCCCATGAATCGCAGAAGCACGCTAGGCCTCCCTGTCCATCACCAACTCCCGGAGTTTACTCAAACTCATGCCCATCGAGTCGGTGATGCCATCCAGCCATCTCATCCTGTGTCGTCCCCTTCTCCTCCTGCCCCCAATCCCTCCCAGCATCAGGGTCTTTTCCAACGAGTCAACCCTTTGCATGAGGTGGCCAAAGTATTGGAATTTCAGCTTCAGCATCAGTCCTTCCAATGAACACCCAGGACTTACCTCCTTCAGGATGGACTGGTTGGATCTCCTTGCAGTCCAAGGGACTCTCAAGAGTCTTCTCCAACACCACAGTTCAAAAGCATCAATTTTTTGGTGCTCAGTTTTCTTCACAGTCCAACTCTCACATCCATACGTGACCACTGGAAAAACCATAGCCTTGACCAGACAGACCTTTATTGGCAAAGTAATGTCTCTGCTTTTTAATATGCTATCTAGGTTGGTCATCGCTTTCCTTCCAAGGAGTAAGCGTCTTTTAGTCTCATGGCTGCAGTCACCATCTGCAGTGATTTTGGAGCCCAAAAAAATAAAGTTTGACACTGTTTCCACTGTCTCCCCATCTATTTCCCATGAAATGATGGGACCAGATGCCGTGATCTTAATTGTAAAACTTCGCTGTTAAGCAAAAGGTAGTTTGTAAAATGTAGCTTTCCTCCTTGGCTGTAGCTTTTCTGCAGGAACTCTTTAAGTTTAATTTCATTGTATAGAAATGTATAACACTTTGAATAAGTAGAGTGCCTGCTAAATTGTTTCTCTGTAGCTTACGCCAGAGTTAAAGGGAACTGTAGTTAATGTTTCAGCATCCAGATTTACAAAGGTACCTGGATAGGCAACATGGGGTCAGTGGCACGCCAACACTGAACTAAGACTTGGGAGCTGTGAGTTCTCGTCCTGTGTGTGCTAGGTCGCTTCAGTAGCGTCTGACTCTTTGCCACCCAGTGGACTATAGCCTGCCAGGCTTCTCTGTCCATAGGATTATCCTAGCAAGAATATTGGAGTGGGTTGCCATGCCCTCCTCCATAGGATCTTCCTGACCCCGGATCAAGGCCGCATTTCTTACATCTCCTGCATTGGCAGGTGGGTTATTTACCACTAGCACCACCTGAGAAGCCCTCTAGTCCTGGCCTACCCCCCGCTATGACTTGAACAGGTGTCTCTGCTTCTGTAAACCTCAGAAAACAAGAATGAGACCACCTGCCCTGCCCACACCCTCCCCCGCCCTTGGTGGATTGGTAGGTGTTCCAAGGCAAATTAGAAAGATTGGGCGCAGCTGAGTATAGCCTGGTGCCAGGGCTTACCAGATATGTATGAGAGACCTAATTTACTTGTGTCCACCTAGGAGCTTTTTTTTTTTTTTTAAAGAAATAACCATTTTATTTATGGGTTTTTTGTTTTTTGGTTTGGGTTTTTTTGGGCTGATTTGCGTGGCATGCGGGATCTTCCCCAACCAGGGTTGGAAGCCATACCACCTGCAGTGGAAATGGAATCTTAACCACTGGACCGCCAGAGAAGTCCCCCACTTACCTTTGGATTCACAGGACATGCTGTTACCCATTACTGGGGGTAGAATAGACTTGAGATCCACACCAGCTCACCTGTGAAAGGAAGCCTTTGTTCCTGGCAGTAGGATCACACACCTTCAGGTGCCCCGGGCCTCATTCACACTCCCCCGCCGGCCACATGCTTCCTAGTCCACACATTCCTCTCACACGGACCTGGCGGTGAGCAGGTAATCCCCCACCCCTCAGCTTGGCTGCGCTGCTGGCACGGCTCTCAGAAACTGTACGGCTACTGGGCATGAAGAAACAGACCTGTAGGTCTCCTGGGAGTTCACGCATCACCTTATGGCTGAGTCCTCAACAGGAATTACAGTCTGTAAAATTAATGACAATTAAAAATTATGTGTTTCAAATGTAATATATGCACATTGGTAACAGAAAATCCAACACACGGTAAGACAAAATACTCACATGTGCCACTGACACTTTTCTCACATTTGTGTTGCTTGTTCAGTATGAAACTCCAAGGAAAGGGCACACCCTTCCTGTTTTCCTTAACATTTCATCATGGGCAGTAGTGTTAGGTTTAGGGGCTTGGGTTCTGGAGCCAAACCGCCTGGGTTTGAATCCAGCTCTGCCCCTCGCAAGCTCTGTGACCTTGGACAGGGGTTTTGACATGTTTATAATTCCATTTTCTCATCTATAAATTGTGCTTCCCTGCTGGTTCAGACAGTAAAGAATCCGCCTGCAATGCAGGATACCCAGGTTCGATCCCTGAGTCAGGAAGATCCCCTGGAAAAGGGAATGACTACCCACTCCAGCAACTTCTCGGAACATGGCAGCCCAGGCCACCCTCAATGCTGTGATCTCCCGTGTTGAAATGAAGGGAGGAAGATGAGGTGAGACTGGTGATCCTTGGAGTTAGAAGAGGAAAAGTGCCCCAGGCCACAGCTCTGCTCCTCTCCTTCCAGAATCCTCCCTTGAGGGGCTGTGACTGTGGCCGAGGGGAGGGCAGGCACTTCTTCACGCTCAATGCTGACTGCGCTACCTTGACCATGGCCTCCGTGCTGTCCTCGCTCGCGTGACCACAGGAAGCAGTTCTCAAACTGGAGTGTGCACCAGAATCACCGGGAGGGCCTGTAGAAACACAGATTGTTGGTGGTCCCCGCCCTGGGGTTTCTGACTCAGTAGATCTGGGGTTGAGCCCAAGAATTTACACTTCTGACAGGTTTGTGGACGACCGTCCAGGGACCACGGTTTGAGAACCTGTCCTTTGATAGCCCTGGTTCGCAGCCCTTGCTCCCTGCTTGGGAACATGACAGGATGGCTCAGATGCTGAGCACTGCAAATTCAAGTTCCAAACACAAGGCGCCCAGGCAGGAACCCTTCTTGACTGTGCATTCAAGGGCCACAGAGAGGTACAGTAGCTTTCCAGTCCTGGGCCAGGAAAACTCTCTCTAGCTGCTGCTTCTATGGATGGAGGTTGCAAAGGGCGGACTAGAAACAGTGAGCAGAGTGGCTGAAGGGGTGGGTGAGTGCACAAACTTTGGTGAGGGATAAACATAGCTCAGTTGCTAAAGAATCTGCCTGCAGTGCAGGAGACCCAGGTTCAATTCCTGGGTCGGGAAGATCCCCTGGAGAACGAAATGGCAACCCACTCCAGTACTCTTGCCTGGAGAACCCCATGGACGGAGGGGTTAAGACTGTAATGCCTTACATGGACAGACTGTAAGGCTACAGTCCATGGAGTCGCAAGAGTCAGACACGACTTAGCAACTAAACCACCACCACCAAACATGTCCAGGGCTTCCCTGATGGCTCAGTGGTAAAGAATCCGCCTGCAATGCAGGAGACGCAATAGATGCAAGTTCAATCCCTGAGCTAGGAAGATCCCCCTGGAGGAGGAAATGGCAGCCCAACTCCAGTATTCTTGCCTGGAAAATTCCATGGCGGGGGGTGCTGGCAGGCTCCAGTCCATAGGGTCACAAAGAGTCGGACACCACTGAGCACACACAGGCAGGCAAACATATCCAGAACCCGCCAAATGAGGCAGAGAGTAAGAATGATTGTTAGTGGCTTTGTGGGCAGAGGTGCGAAGCTGACATTGAAGCTAAGCCTTTTAGGGGTCGATGCTATCTGTAGGAGTGTCTTTGGCCACTTGTTTCTGACTGTTCCCTCTGGAAATTCTGCCTCTTCAGCACACCTTTTTGGTTAAGGGGCATTGAAGTGTTGTGGTGGAAACTCGGAATCGGAAGCTTGGGTTTGCCTGCCTGCTCTGACACTAGCTCAGGGGCAAGGAGGTTTCGGAACCACTCCAAGCCTCAGTTTCTTAATACGTAAGATGGAGATAATATTCTTTGATCTGCCAACCTGCCAGGCTGTGGGGTGGGCCTGATTGCATCTTTCAGTGCTGTGCTGTGACTTCCTGGAAGCGTCGCTGAGGTTAGGGCTGAGCGAGGAAGGCAAACACAAGGGTAGCTCACGTGCTCTTTGAAAATCCTACAGGGGAGGAGCCCTGAGGCCGCTCCCGGCTTCTCCACCCACTCACCTTCAGGAGCCAGTCCATCCTTGAAGCTTTGGTGTCCTCCTCTGAACCATGAAGTTGGTTGGAGTAAATTCAGAACCTGAATTTTCTGGCTGTAAATGGTGTGCGCCCATTGTCAACTGAAGACTCAGGTAGAGGCTGTAACGTCTAAACACCCAAACGGCAAGGAACGTTTCTTCCAAACCGCCGGGCTGGGTGGGTGGGGCAGTCTTGTGGTTCCAGGCAACCTGTCACGCCGCCCCCGAGCCTCAGGGTGCTTCAGGGAGGCCCTGCCCCCTACCCCCCTCTTCCAGGACCTGCTCTGCTCTTGCCTCCTTGCGGGGTCGGGATGCGGAGCCGGCAGAAAGTGCACGCGCTCTGCCTGGAGGCGGTCAGGCCGCGCCGGCGCGCCGGGCTCGCCGCAGCCAATCGGCGCGCGCACCGCGGGTGACCTCCCCCGGGCCCGGCATAAATCGTCAGGTTGCCCCGCCGCGGGTCTCAGTCTTCGGGGCTAATTAGCAGAGCCGGTCATGAGCAGCGCGGACGGCCTTCCGCGGGCCGGGGAGGGGCGCGGGCGGGCGGCGCGCTTCTCGGGGGCCGAGACCTCCCTGCGCCGCGGGTAGACGGCTGGCGCGGCCGCTACCCGGAGCGCTCCTGGAGCCGCTGTCGGGCCCGCTTCCCCCGATCTCGGCCGCTCGGTGCCCGCACTCCGGAGAGGAGGGTTAGGCTGGCCCGGGCGAGGACGCCGCGCGGCCGCCACCCTCTCCCCTCGGACCCTCGGCTCGGCTCTCCCGCGACCGAGGCGCAGCACATGCCGCCTGCCTGCGGACCTCAGAGGCGCCTTTCCCGGAGACTCTGAACTTCTGGAAATCCCGAGACCGCGTCGTGGGTTTTGTTTTTGTCTTCAACTTGGCTTTGGCTTTGGGATTCTCTGGCCACCTGGATACTCCGTTTCTTTGTGGGTAAGTCTCCCGTGGATCGTAACGCCAGGAACCAATCCCGGGGAGCGTCCGCCTTTAAAATTCCCTGCCCGGAGGTGCCCGGGGCTGCACCCAACACCTGACTACGTAAAGGCTCTCTGATCCCACCTTTCCTTTGACGAGGAGAAATATCATTTCATGGCAGAATTTTCTTTAAGCACATTGTCTGATAGGATTGGCAATTACCAACCAGGAAAATGAGTAGCAATTAGGAGTTCAGTAATAAATGGAAGTCTATTGTCCTAATTGAGTGGAATTACTGACGGGGTAATGGCAACACTGAATTCTTCAGTTTAATTAAGAGTTTATATAATTATAGTGCACTTTTTATTTCTTGGGGGAGCCATGGGGTAGGAATTAAATAACCAGTGCGGTGGGTAAGAAACCCATTTAATGGATAAGTAACCGGTGCTTTGAATTAAATGGGGGTGCCTTGTTCAAAGGATGGAAACTTAGATGAAGTCCTAATCGAAGGATGTGCCTGCTTGGGCCAAGTAGGACTTCCTTTTGGCTGCTAATTCCTGTCTGATGCAAACCTTTGTGAAAATTATAGCTCGTCTCTCACACAGGCACCTTAGCGTGCAGCTGTTCCCAGACTGCAGAGCTGGGTGCTCCCTGCAGTGGGATTAGCTCTCACCCCTGCTTTGTGAAACAGTGTTTTCCACGTTCCCGGAGAACGAAATGAGAGGGTCATTTGAGAGTGCTTTGCTGTCTGGGCTTTCTCTATCAAAAAAAAAAAAAAAAATCTCCTGATTGAGCTGTTCAACTGTAATTGTCGATAGCTGAGGGGGCTGGCAAGCCCCACTGAAGTCACATGGCCTCCAAGCAGAGCGAGCGTGTAGGGTGGAATTTGTTTGAGGACTAATCTGTAATTATAAAGATGCGATTTTCCTCTTTGGTGGTGTATTGTTTCCTTTACTATGATGCTCTCATGAAATTGTTTGCCTCACGGGAAGCAGTGAAACTGGAGAGAAATCCCCTCTCAGGATAATTTTCTTGTTTTTTTTTTTTTTTTCTTTTTGGTGGAGGTTTCTGGGAATCCTTTTTAACCCTGCATTGGGATGTATGTGTTCATTCCTGTAAGAAGCTCCAGCAGGTTTGGAAATCACTGGGTTTCCAGTATACAGGAAATAGCGCGTCGATTAATACTTGTCTGTCCCTCGGCTGCTGCTGCTTGTTCACATGAAGTCTAGAGTTTTCAACAGGATGAGCAGGGATTGCTTTCTCCAGAGACCTCCCAGGTCTTGGAGGGCGCCGTTGACACTTGTACTTCACCCCAAAGACACACAGCAAATGGCAGGGACAGGGCCGCGCATCTCTTCTGCTCTGTGGGTTTTACAGTTTGGTAGGCCTTTGGGAACTTCTCTGTCATTCCCCCTTTGAAGGAGAGAAAGCAGTGGTGGAAGGGTGTTCGCTGGTGTCTCCTGGGCTCAGGTGCATCATAGGTGCCTGGGGCCGTGCCCATGTTACTGTCCGCAGTTTTAAGGACTTTTCCTACCCTGGTTTTTCCTCTGTCTCCCAGCCCTGTTTTGTCATGACTGCCGTGAAAGTCAAACAACACTGTTAAAACACTTACACCTGGCCCGCCAGAACGAACCATGGCTTCCTGGAGCAGGCTTATTTTATTGGTTTGATTGGTTTGCTGCTCCTCTTTTATGTTCTCCCCCCAAGGCACAGCAGAGTCCTTTCCAGACAGACTCTTGAACATACAGCACGGATGGGAATTTGAGACTTGTAACATTCAAGCATGACATACTGCCACGTTTCCTGACTTTTCATAAGCGGTCATTATTAAAGAGCACAGCCTCCTATTGTCTCTCTTTTTCCTCAGCTCTCACAGTTCCCTTCACACACCTGCCTGTTAGCTGTGTAAAAAGCAGCTCTATGATGTAAGAGTCAAGGATGGCTATTCTTTCTTTCCAAAATTATGCCCTGGTTTACCCAGTCCCCGGATTCTTGTCCTGAATAATGGGTGTTTGGTGCGATGGCATGGAAGTTCCCCTCCATGATAACATCTTGAAGGTTTGGTTTCAATTTACCTCTCTTCTTTTCTATAATCTGCCACCCGTCCATTTGTCTAAAATCAGCCTGAACTAGTAGAAAAACCGAGAAATAGATTATGGAGTTCCCAGCAAGTTTGGAGTAGATTCCAAACCCTTAGTGAAAGGCTCTGACATAGACACAAAACACCACCTGGCCTCTCGGCTCTCAGAATACAATGTGTCTGAGGGCAGAAGACACTGGAAAAGATGGTGGTCACAACCCCTGCTCATGCATCTTTTTGTCTTCCTTCCCACTCGGGTTCCCTGGACAGGCCGTGTCGTGGGTTTCCGTCACCACTTGTCTGCTGGTTGCACAACACAGATGTCTGACTTTTGCCCAAGTGATGCCCCGCAGCCATGCTGCAACAATAGAGCATAGAAGAAAGTATCCCTCACATTGGTCTGGGCCCCGGTCCAAAGGGATGAACTACTGGAAGTACCTGAAAGGCGTTGTTGAAACACACTCATCTGTAACCCAGTTCCTTGGCCTGGATCTCAAGGGCGGGGTGATATTAGTGCCTTCTTGTTACCTCTAAAGTGAGATGACCTTTTCCATGTAACCCCCGACCTGCTGGCTCATAGAATCTTCCCATCGTGGCATCAGAAGGCTGCTCCAGGTCACAGGGGCCCTGGCCTGGGCTGCTAGGAGTTTGTTGGAAATACTGAGCCCCACACCTGCGCCCTGATTTTTCACATCAGAATCTTCTTTCTTAACAAGAGCCCCAGGTGATTGGTGTGTGTTTTGACAGATTGCCACCTCCGTTGATGCAGATGGATAGCGTTCAGCAGGCTGGTTATTTCCCCCGGAGGGTCAGCATGTGTGGGAGGGAAGCGGCAGGGCGGGATTGGTGGGTGGAAGGAGAGGTTAAGCTGGGGTCCGCCTGGGGACAGGCTTCCCTGACCACGTGGCCTGCTCCGCCCCTTGTTGGGCAGCCCTGCTGCCAGCCCTCCTAGCAGCTGGCCAGCCATTCCTTCGCTGGACCTTGCCCAGCAGGCACACCGGAGTGGGGAGAGCCACCACTCCATGCGGGGGTTCTCAGAACGTGCTTCCAGACCAGTGGGCCCTTCGGCGCGGGGATTGGTCGGAGGCGCAGGGTCCCGAGGCCCGCCCTAGACCCGTGGAGGCAGGCGCTGTAGGGGTGGCGCCCAGCTTGCCTGTGTTTGAACCCGTTCTCTGCGCACAGCTGCACGCTCAGGTTTGAGAACCACCCCCTCCAAGACAGCCTTTTTTTTTTTTTTTTAATTACAATTCTAAGGAGAGAAGGCTCACATTCTATCTCAATAATAAAAATCCTCAGCTTCCAAGTGTACAAGTCAGTCATTTCTGGTGTATTCATAAGGTTTTGTACAACCATCACCACAAATTGCAGAACCAGTTTCATGTCCTTTTTCTTCAACCCGGAAAGAAACCCCCTTACCCATTCGCAGTCGCTCTCCACACCCCTCTCCCAAGGCTGATGGCCACTCATCTGTATTCTGTCTCTATGGAGATGCATGTTCTGGATATTTCATAGAAATGGAACCACACAACATGTCACCTTTTTTGTCTCTCTTATTTCACTTGGCATAATGTTTTTGAGATTGATTCGTGTTGTAGCATGTGTCGGTACCTTATCTCCTTAAGTAGATAAATAAGGTTGCATTGTATGGATATTCCACATTTTATTTACAGGTTGATGAACATTTGTGTTGTGTCCATTTTTTGGCTCTTAAGAATAATGCTATGGTGAACATTCTTGTACAAGTTCTCATATGGACATACTTTTTCAGTTCTCTTTAGGGAATTAACCAGGAGTAGAATTGCTGGGTTGCTAGTATAAATCTGTGTTCAGCTTTTTAAGGAACTTCCCAGCTGTTTTTCAGAGCAGCTCCACCATTTGGCATTACCAGCATCAGAGTCCCAGTTTCTCCATAACCTCTCCAACACTTGTTACTGTCTGTCTTTTTATTCCAGCTTTTCTAGTGGGTATGAAGTGGTATCTTCGCATGCTTTTGATTTGCATTTCCCGGTGACTAATGATGTTGAGTATCTTTTCACGTGCTCATTGGCCATCTTTATATCTGTTTTGGGGAAATCTGTATCCAGATCCTTTATAGGAGCAACTTGTACTCCTTGAGGAGACCCTCGGGATATCTGCTATGCATCTTGACCTAGGCAGTTGCTTTAGGATTTGTAAAAGAAAGCCATGGCTGTGACCTTTAACCATGGGACAGTCCCCATCAGATGTGGGACAGTGAAAGAAGAGGACAGGAGGGCCCACTGTCAAGGGCCCACCTGAAGAGACTCGCATTCTTTCACAGCTCGTGTTCCAGAAAGCTGTTGTGTGGGTTGCTGGGACAGTGTGTGAGTTAGGGTTGTGGAAAAGCATTGTGGAGCTCAGCAACTGCTGGGAAGATGGGAAGTGTTGAGAGGACAAGGAAGGTGGAGAAGAGAGAGGAAGTCCTCGGGACATTCCCCCACACTTTTGTTTTATGGGTTACCCATCCCTGTAAGAGGGGACCTCAGAGGCCTGGGATGTCCTTCAAGAGTTTGCCCCCTCCCAGCCCCAGAAACGGAGAAGGCACTGGCACCCCACTCCCGTACTCTCGTCTGGAAAATCCCATGGACGGAGGAGCCTGGTGGGCTGCTGTCCATGGGGTCACACAGAGTCGGACACGACTGAGCGACTTCACTTTCAATTTTCACTTTCATGCACTGGAGGTGGAAATGGCAACCCACTCCAATGTTCTTGCCTGGAGAATCCCAGGGACGGGGGAGCCTGGCGGGCTGCCGTCTGTGGGGTCACAAAGAGTTGGACACGACTGAAGCGACGCAGCAGCAGCAGCCCCAGAAAGGCAAAGTGATCCTTCCGTTTCCTGGTCTGCAAAAATAGCACCTGCCTCAGCTCTCTGTCTGCGGTTGTCAAGGCGGTTGTGAAACTCCCTGAGTACTTGGGGAGCGATTCAGTCTAGGTCACAGGTGAGCAGAAAGTTTGCAGGTGCCCCTGACCAGCCTCTCAGTCCCCATTAGCAGATCCTGTGGCTCCCAACCTCCCGGGGCAGGGACCTCTCTCAGGGCACCTGAGACAACAGGGTGAGTCCTCAGAGTTTCCAGGCAGCTTCTCTAATGTGGCTTGAATATGGAATATTGCAGCAAGAGAATTTCAGAGCAGAAGTGTTGAAAGCAAAACCCTGGTCTGGTCCTGCTCTCACCCAGCAAGGGCCTCTGCACCTATGGTGACAAGCCCAGTGACCTTACACTTGTGCCAGGCCATCCAACTTGCCACGTGCCCGCTCAGACTTGCAGGGCAGGAAACCCAAGCTCCATGTCCTGGCTTGGTTAGCATCACAGATCAGATGATGGCATAACCAGGACGTGACCCCTGGTCTGTCGGACACCAGGCCCCATGTTATTATCTGAGGGCGCTTCTTTACAAGTTGCTAAGGATTAATGACGGGATGTTTTGGTTTTTGTTCTATAAGTGGATCCTCTCCCAGGAGGGTCAGGGTCTCACGATACCACACGTTTGTGTTTGTTTGCTGTTGGCACCCTGTATGTCCCTCTGTAGTAATATATTCCGAAAGCTCTGAGATCACCCTCAGTCTCATGGAGGAAAATCTCAGAAGCAAGCAGAGGGGTTGGAGCATTAGGGTATTTCCTGAGTGCACTTCAATTCTCGGCTTCTCCCAGGAGCCCTTCAGGTGGCCGGGTGGTGATTAGAGAACGAGAGTCACTGTTGCTTGAACACAGTCAGCACGGAACCCTGGCCCTGGGAGTGGAGTGGGTCAGAATATGTGTGCCCCGTGGCTAGCCCACACGCGGCATCCCAGCTTCTGTTGTTGTCCCCAGCTGAGCACTCGTAGATGTGCCTTGCTTTGTGTAGTTATTTTTGTTGTTGTTTAGTCACGTAGTCGTGTCTGACTCTTTGTGACCTTATGGACTATAGCCCGCAAGGCTCCGTCCTCCATCCATGACATTTCCCAGGCAAGAATTCGGGAGTGGGTTGCCGTTTCCTCCTCCAGGAGGTCTTCCTCATCCAGGGGTAGAAGCTGCTTCTCCTGCAGGTGGATTCTTCACCACTGAGCCACCAGGGCAGCCCCTATTTATTTATTCTTGGCTGTGCTGGGTCTTCATTGCTTTGTGTGGGCTTTTCTCTAGTTGCACAAGTGGGGGCTACTCTCAACTTGCAGTGTGTGGGCTTCTCATTGTGGTGACTTCCCTTGTTGCAGAGCAAGGACTCTAGGGTGTGGAAGCTTCAGTAGTTGTGGTGCATGGACGGGCTCAGTAGTTGAGGCTCAGTGGCTTAATTTCCTGGAGTCATGTGGAATCTTCCTGGACCAGGGATCTAACCCATGTCCCCTGCATTGACAGGCAGATTCTTAACCACTGAATTACCAGGGAAGTCCAGATATGCCTTGTTTTAGATATAGATGTGCTGAAAAAGTGGGTTGTCACGCAGGTGTGAGTTGTTTGCACCCCAGTGTAAATTCACAAGGGGTGCATGCTCAGAAACCATGAATCCTCTGATAAAGTGAAGAAGTGTGTTATGAGGCTGATTATTCCACCTCTAGGCATTCATCTGTCCCTCAGAAATTTTACATACTTATTTATTTAAAGTGGGTTATATCTGTATAGAGGGCTTCCCTCATAGCTCAGTTCGTAAAGAATCCTCCTGCAATGCAGGAGACCCTGGTTCAATTCCTGGGTCTGGAAGATCCGCTGGAGAAGAAATAGGCTACCCACTCCCGTATTCTTGGGCTTCCCTTGTGGCTTAGCTGGTAAAGAATCTGCGCGTATTGTGGGAGACCTGGATTCGATCCCTGGGTGGGAAGATCCCCTGGAGAAGGGAAAGGCTACTCACTCCAGTATTCTGGCCTGGAGAATTCATGGACTGTATAGACTCTTTCTACACACTTCTCTTTTTTGTTTCTTTTGTTTTTAAAGAACAGAACATGTAAAAGCTCTTTGGAATCATGGACACACATTAGAGTAGAAGCACGGGCAAAAGTGGCATTTTACCGCCTTTTCCCTTTTTCTTTCTTTTTTTTTTTTTCTAATGCAAAGCGGGCAGGAGAGGTCAGATGTGCACACCTCCCGGTTTATATAAAACCATAAGTTTTACCGTGACAGTGTCTTCACCAGCACTGTTCCCAGTGTCAGCGTGACCATCCCGTCACCTTTGGTGATGGAACTGGTTGATTACGCTGTGGACAGAGCCACACCTTTGAAGAGGCTGGTCAGCCGATCCACACACCAGGGGAAGGTCTTCAGTCTCGATACGGCCCCTGGCTTGCTCGTGCAGAGTCTGCAGGGTTGGGTGCTTGGCCTCTGAGCTGTGCCTTCCTGCGGCCTCCTACCCGGACTCAGAAACGCCCCATCATTGATTTGGGGGCGGGTGCCTCAGAAGGCGAAATCGCCCTCATCGTGAAAAAGCATTCGGCAGTCCCCACCAGAGCCTTGCAGATAACGCGCAGACCAGGCCCCGGTCCCATAGGAGGACTCTGCCAGTGTTAGCTCTCCTGCCAATGAGAGAAAAAGAGAGCGAGAGAGAGAACAGTTTACCGTTAGGGAGATGATTTTGCCAATAGTTAAATGGCTGCTTTCTTCTCTTAATGAAGAAATACGGACTCAATGATCCTCAGCCCTCCCCCGGGGCCTCTGAAGCGGAGATCATAATATCTAATATTTATCCAGGACCAGGAGCAGGTGCTTCAGCACTCTAGTGCAGTCTCCACAAAACCCTGCGGGACAGGCCCGTATGATGAGACAGAAGCCTGGCAGGGTTATTGTGTTCAGGTTTGAACCTGGGCCTCCTGGTGCAGTGGTTTCAAATGTGCCTGCCACACGATAGCAACTTCCTGTTAGAGGTGAAGGTGTGTTTCCTAGAATTCACCAAAGCTTTTGTTGTTGTTGTTGAGTCGCTCAGCCACGACTGACTCTTTTGTGACCCCATGACTGTAGCCTGCCAGGCTCCTCTGTCCATGGGATTTCCCAGGCAAGAACACTGGAGTGGACAGCCCTTTCCTCCCTTCATCCTTGCTGATGCGGAGATCGAACCTGCGTCTCTTGCATTGGCAGGCAGATTCTTTACCACTCAGCCACCAGGGCAGCCCTAACTGAAGCCCTTACCGACCTACTAAGTATGTCATTATTCATTGAACCTCTTGGGGCAATTTTGTTCCTTTGCATGGTCATTTTAGATGATGTGTCCCCCCACGGAATGACATTTACCCTTACCCTCTTATACGTGTACAGAAGAAAATATATTATGCATGTCACTTAGTCTGGTTTCATACTCCGCCCCAGGCTGGTGATGAGCTGGGGTGGTACCAGAGCAGTGGCTGGCACCACCATGTGTGGACTGAGATGACCGAGATGCGGATGGAGCGTCTGCTTTGTGTACCCGTAAGCTTTTTTTGGGGGGGCGGGGGGGAAGGGCAATATTTTCGGGCAGTTCTATCAGGCAGCCTAATGGTCCAGGTTATGTCTTATAAGGGCTCCTCCTGCTCTATGAGTCTCCGTTTTCAAAGAATGTGAGGAATTCAACAGAACATTTTTCACCAAGGCTCAGCTTACCTACAGTGACATATGCACTTTGAAACACCATCAAACAGCATTTGCCCTTGCCCTGTGCTCCATCTCACTGTACATCCTTCAGACGTAATGGGGAATTGTTCCCCATTCGTGGTTTTTGACATTGGCCAACCACCTATTGCCAAATGAGATGAATTGAAATAATGACCTGAGAACTGGGATAGTGTGGAATTGATGCGAGTAAGCCAGCGGGTACCAGGATAGACGTCTTACATAGGAAGGACTTGAGACAGCACGACCCTTGTAATCCAGTCCTATTCACTTTCAGGTGCTTCTGGCCCTGGCGCCGGGAGGAGCAGATCGTTCTTGGTGTGTGGGTTTGTATTTTTTTTTCTTCTGTCCTTCATTCCTCCTATCTTCTCCCTTCTTTCATTTTTCTTTTCTTTCCTAAAGAAACTCTCTGAAATTTACTTCACATACCATATCTGGAGCATTTCTTCTCGGTAGTGGAAAATTAGAGTTTGTCTGAGGTCAGCTTTCTCATAAAAGCTTCTCGGGCACTAGATAAGATTATCAGTTGAGGTAATTATACCACCTCCAGGTCTCCAAAAGTGAGCCTCATCTAGATCTGAGAGCTACCAAGATAGTATTCTACTTGAAGTCTATGGGATTAACTGGATTTAGGAGAGTTCCTGCCACTCCAGTCATCTCTGACTCTTGAAAGAAGGATTCCTTGTAGCCTGTGAGTACTCATGCTTGTGACATATGTGGTTCTTAGTTTTGAAACTTCATGTATTCAGTCAGCAAACATTTACTGAGCACTTTCTATGTGCAGGCCAAATGTTAGGAACTGGTGAAGGAAACAGATACCGCCTCAACCCTCATGAAGCTTCTGTTCTGTGGTGCAACATACATAATAAACTTTTCAGAATCTTCACTTACAGTACTTTCCTGGTGGCAGGGACGTGGGTTCAGTCCCTGGTCAGAGAACTAAGATCCCACATGCCCCGGAGCAACTAAGCCCATGCATCTCAACTAGAGAAGCCTGTGCTCCACAATAAAGACTCAGCACAGGCAAAATTTTTTTAAAAATCTTTGATTATTTTCATAGCCTTTGTTGGGCAGCCTGGCATTGAGGTATCTTTGTGCATATATATTTGTCCTTCTTGGTGAGGTCCAGGGCCCATCTGTAGTTGACCAGTTTGTTTTTGTTTTTTTTTCTTTGGCTGCTCCTCATGGCTTTGTTGTTGTTGTTCAGTTGCTCAGTCGTGTCCAACTCTTTGCAACCCCGTGGACTGCAGCATGCCAGGCTTCCCTGCCCTTCACTATCTCCCGGAGTTTGCTCAGACTCATATCCATTGAGTCAGTGATGCCATCCAGCCATCTCATCCTCTGTCACTGTCCTCCTGCCCTCAATCCTCTGTCAACCCCTTGTCCTCCTGCTCTCAATCTTTCCCAGCATCAGGGTCTTTTCCAGCGAGCAGGGATCTTAATCCCCAACCAGGGATTGAACCTGGGACCACAGCAGTGAAAGCGCTGAGTCCTAACCACTGGACACCATGGAAGTCCCTGGCCTATTCCTTAAAGCAAGGAAGTACTGCCCTCAGCAATGCTCTGTTGGGAGACAGGGAAGAGGGTTACTGGGATTAAGAGTCCCTTAGGAGCTGCATGGCATTTGCCACATGTCAGAAGACCATGGAGTGTAGTCACTGAGTCTTCAATGATGATGGGAGTGCCACCTTTTAAAAATACATATTTCTGTCTGTGGGAGTATGATCAGTTGAATCCTTTGGGCAAAAATCCGCTGATGAGAGCCTGTGGAGGATACAGACCTGGTGGAGGTGTCTGGTGTGGAGGACATGGAACAGTGAGATAGAAAACAGTGAGGAACTGGGTGTTGGAAAAGTCAAGTCTAGACAAGACGCAAGACAAGCTCAAGGTAGAGGTGATGTGAAAGGAAGAGCCCGGGGCACTGTGGGAGATGAAGCCCAGGAAATGGTGAACGTTGGGTGACTTTTCCTCTAGGAGCACAATTACCTGGCTTCCTTGGCACTGTGCCATCCCCAGGCCGTCTCCTCCAGACCTCTCCTGCAGTCTGGAGATGCAGCAGTGATGTTCTCCCCTGCCAGTGAGATGGACATGAACCTGACACATGATGTCAAGTTTATGTGGGGCTTCCTGGGTGGCGCTGGTGGTAAAGAACCTCTTTGCCAATGCAGGAGATGTAAGAGATGAAGATTTAATCCCTGGTTCAGGAAGATCCCCTGGAGGAGGTAGAGGCAACCCACTCCAGTATTCTTGCCTGGAGAATCCCATGGACAGAGGAGCCTGGCGGGGTACAGTCCATGGGGTGGCAAAGAGTCGCACAGGATTGAAAAGACTTAGCATGCAAGCAAACACATCAGCCTTGTGTGAGGATGTATATAATTGTTCTTTCATAAGATCTGTTAATTCCTTCACCAGATATTTACATCTAAGGGGGAAAAGAAAGTATCTAAAGTAAAGTTGCTTATGTGTTGTAGAAAGAAATTTGTAGGAGGTCTTCTGTCTGTGTTCACTTAAAGCTGGCTAATTACTTTCAGGAAGGAATTCCGCATGTGAAATGTTGGTGGTCAGTGTGTTACGCTAAGAAATGAAAAACCTCTTTTTAACATTCTTTTTTAAATATTCTTTTCATTATGCTTTGTCGTAGGATATTGAATAGTTTTCCATGCTATACAGTAGGACCTTGTTGTTTATCCATTCTATATATAGAAACACCTTTATGTTTACAGATAGTTACATGACTTTCCCTGAAGACTTGAGTAAGACCACTTGCACCCCCAGCACAGCTTACAAGGATGCCTCACTCACCAAACCTTCCTTGGCGACTCTGAGCGCTCTGTCTCGTGTTAGCTATTCTGTGACAGTCGACATACAGAAACCACTGTCCTGCTGTTTTCTCTGGGAGGCTTTGAAATGCTCCCTCCCACAGTATGGAAATGATACTCCGAGTCTATGGTGTCTTTCTGGAAGAATACACTCCATTTTCTAGTTCCTCATTGGGGTGATGTTTTCAGAGGGGACCCCCTTGGGAAAATTAAAGGTCAATAAGAAGCAGCCCCCACATGGGATACTGTGGGGAAAGGAAGAAGCATCTCAGGGCATCCCTGCCCCACACCGTGGCTTGTGAGGGGGCTTGGGGAACTGAGGTGTGGGTCCCCATGATAACTGCTAGACAGTTCCCTGGTACATTGTTAGTGGCAAAGAATGCTAGTTGCCTTCTAATTTGCATCCTCCCCTCCTTCCTCCATAATAAAAACTATTGATTTTTAATTGGACAAATAGGCCAACTAAATAGAATAAAGACTGACCTTCAATGGCCTGCCTTGCAGCAAGATGCGGTCCTAGAACTCTGTTCTGGCTAATGGGTGTTAATGAACTGCTGAAGCGCTGCTTATAGAGAGTGTCCTTAAAGGGCCAGGAGCAGGCCCGTCTAGAATGCGGACGTGACAGTTGGGGCCACAGTCATGGTCCTGGGCAATGATGGTTTTTGGGGAATGGAAGGCAATAAAGGCAGATACATCCGTATATGTAGGGAGACCCGACGTCCCTGACAGTAGAGAGTGCCATTCCAGCCCTTGGCTGCCTGTCTTGGGACTTGTACTTTGAGAGAGCGAACTCTTGTTTAAACCACTATTATTTTGTCTGTCACTTACCACCAAAGTAAATTCTAACTGACCTGGCGGGCAAATGACTTTAAAAGGAGCCATCAGTGCCCATCCTAAGCTTCTAGCCCTTGGAAGTCATCTCTTTATATCCAGCCTTTTTATTACAGTTACACCATCACAGTGGATAACTGGAGTGTGGAAAGGTTCTAGAAGACAGAGGAATAAAATCTCAGACTCACTGGCTAGAATGTGCTCTCAATAGCATTTAACAAAATGCTGCTCACAGCCTTGTGTATTATAAAATAATCACTGTTAATTAGTCTGTCATGTGGGCAGTCAAACCATGCTCTCATAGTCACTGCTGGGCTGTCCTAAGCATCACATTCATTGATGCAGTAGTATTTTCCTCAAAAGGACCCTTAGAAATGGGCTTTTGAAACTTTCAACATTTCCCCAAATATGCAGATAATATTAATAAATTGTGAGCTCTCTGGAGTATATATGTATGTGTGGATGTATATGTATACACATATGTATGTATTGGCTGTTATGCTTAAAGTAGCAAGAGACATCTGTCCTGATGGTTACAAGGGGACAGATGACCCCAGGCTGTGAGCCACTAACAGACATTTGTACTTTGGGGGAAATGGAAAAAGCACCCCAGGCTTGTTAATTCTTCACCGGGTACAGAATAAGAAAATTCCTGTGTTTGAAACATCTCTGCATCATAATCGACCATGCTGTTGTTTAATATAATTATTTTTTCAGTTGATACGAAATGTTGGACGGCACCTCCAAGGAGCCACTGTGAAGAGAGCTGCTGGGACCTCCCTCGTGGTCCAGTGGTTAAGACTCCACCGCCTTTCAATGCAGAGGTGTGGGTTCGATCCCTGGTCAGGGAGCTGAGATCCCACATGCCTCGCAGCCCAAAAACCAAAACTTCAAACAGAAGCGATATTGCAACAAATTCAGTAAAGACTTTAAAAATGATCCACAGCAATATATATATATATATGTCTTTTTAAAAAGGCTGGCTGCTGCATCTGACATGTGAAGCTGTGGTTGCTCAGACCCGTGGTCCAAAAAGAGGCAGGTCAGCCTTCTCCCCAGCAGAATGGGGTTCTGAATGGAAAAGTCAGCTCTCCTAACAGTCTTCAAGTCAGAGCATTTTACCATTGGCTGTAACTCGTGGACGTGATCTGGTCTTGGCCCCTGACGTTGGGGAAACTCAGGCCTAGAGAATCCGACAGGACCTTCCCCAGGTCACACGGGCTGGGGCAGCCCGACCTGGAGCCCAGACCTCAGAGCTCCCCGCCTGTTGTCCTTGTCATCATACAACCTGGCCTTCCATCTCCATCCAGGACTAGCAAATAATCAAGTTTGGCAACATACCCACCTTCTTTTTTGTTTGAGTGCTTAAAAAAAACCGAGATGAAATGGTGTCATAAGTGGGTCAGGATGTATTTCTTCTCCCTTACCTTGTTATTTGTATTGTAGCAGAGGTATATCCCCCAGACTAAAAACTAAAGGAACAGATTGCTCAGCCCCTCATGACTCTGCCCTGGTGGTGGATCATTAATGGTGTAGAAAATGAGGGCTGTGTTAGGCAGTCCTGGGTGGGGTGCATGCCTCTTTAAGAGATTTATGTGGAGGTCTGAACTGGGGAGACGGCGCAGTGGTACATCATCATGCAGGCGACATCAGAGACTTTCTTCTTCGCTTGGGTGCATTATCATAAAAAGTGATTTAGACTGGAGCTGATTGATGCAAATGGCCCTATGTTCTTTCCTATCATTAGCGGCCTCTTTCAGTGGCCAGAGGCAGTGATTAAAGCTGTCATTTGGAGCTGCTCATTAAAGACAAGCCTCAGAATAGCAAGAGAAAGAGGTTGGAGAGGCATATATATACATATAGATGTATGTATGTATATGCGTGTGCATGTATTTTTTTTTCTGCCTTAAATATGCGTCATCTCTTTCCAGATTGAACCACTGAAATCAAGGCTGTAGAGACATTTCCACTGAGAATATAGAATGCTCTTTTGCAAGTAATATTAGATTTTCGGGAGTGTCACAGTAGATCTGATGACAGCTTGCCTACATATTATGAAAGGAGACGAGGAGGGTATTGTGTTAGGTGTGTTTTGTGAGAGACTGACCCTGGTGAGAACTCATTAAGTCTCCCTCCTCCCAGGCTGGGGACTTCAGAGGCGGGCCACGGGAGAGCAGAGGGGAGGGCCGCCGGGGCTGGTTGTCCTCAGTAAGTCCCATTGTGACAGTGGTGACCTCAGGGATGGAGCGGAGGGGTCAGCCAGGAGGTGGCTTTTTGCTGAGTCCAGAGGACGGAGTGCCTGGGTGTCAGTCCCAGAGAGGCGGGTGCCCGCAGGCCCCCAAACAGGAAGGGAAGGAGTGGGGAACAAAGCAGAGATCCATACATGCGGGGAGGAAGACTGATCTCAAGGAGCACGCTCTCTGGCTCCTCGGAGTGGTCCTGTCCTGTGCATTCACATCCAGGGCTGTGCTCGCTTCGGGCTGGGGTTCACGCGGTGCCAACAGGTGACAAAAATTTCCTCAGAGGCATTTTGCCCAGGCTCCAAACGAGCGACGTTATATTAGATACCTAACATGATGGCAGGGGTGTTGGGTGGCAAGTTGAATATGGGAACTGGGACAGTGGAAGTGAAACCAGCCAAGGGCCACCTTTGATCTTGAAGTAAACCATTTTGGGGTCGGAGACACGACCAACCCGAAAGGCCTGCACATCTATCCTAGCCAATGGATGCTTTCTCCAGCGCTCCTCAGAAATCCCTCTAGGAGAAAAAATAGTAAGAAATTGTCAATTTAATTTCTCAGTCTAATGATCTGGTCTTATACATAAAAATTTAAATTACTTTTTTTTTCATGAAAGTGGAGACCAACATCAGTTCTGCCACCACCACGGTCTCCATGACAACTCCTGAGCGGTGGTGGCTGGTGTCACGTCACAGTCACAGGTCCTTGAAATGAAGCAGAGGAAAGTTTGAGTTTATGCTCTGCAGTGGTGGACCTCACAGGCTCCCGTGATGGAGCTCAGTGGAGGGCTGGGGGCTTCTTTGGGTGTGGGCTACAGAGATGGGGACAGGCTGGAAGCATCCTCTGAGGCTCAGGCGGGGATTGGGCTAGGCTGCAGACAGTGCTGCCTTGTTTTAGGTTCCAGGCCAGCTTGTTGGCTTGGAAGGTATGGCCTTTGTCCTCCTGTCTGCTGTGCACCCCCCTCCAGCGCTGGCCTCCTTAGCCAGGTCTGGCGCATCAGGGCCTATTAGTACCGACGCTGGGCTGTGATGTTCCTCTCCTCAGGGAGCCGGCAGCAGAACTGAACAAAGTCCCTGGTAATCTGTGCTTACAGCCTCCCCCTGGGGAGCAAGCCCGGCCAGCTGGCATCTCATGCTGAGCACACTCACTTCCCCTGGCAGCCTGGCGGCCTGGCAGGGGCCCAGAGGCCAGCCGGCTGCAGGGCCGGCCCGCACCGGCACCCCAGGCCACCCAGCCCTGGATCACATGCACTTGAGCGCTGCCTTGCAGGCTGGCTACTGGCTGAACTTGCAGCCCAGACATGGCAGCCCATCTGCCTGGGTCTTTCCAGGCCGCCTGCGTGGCTCTTGAGAAATGAAAAACATGAGTGCTGGATGGGGAACCGCTGGCTGGCCAGCTGCACAGGGGAGTCCTCTAGAACCCTTTCCCTCTTGTCAGTTTTCCCAGGCTCCAGGTAGGTGACACAAGGAGATGTCCTTGTGAGCTCAGCCCCCTGTAGTTGGAAAGTTGTACCCCCCGCCCCCCCCCACCTTGGATGACAGGGTGGGCGGCAGGGATGATGGAGTGTGGATGTGTGTACATGTTGGAAAATGTGTGTGCTCACTCAGTCATGTCTGACTTTTTGCAGCCCCATGGACTGTAGCCTGCCAGGCTCCTCTATCCATGGGATTTACCTGGCAAGAATCCTGGAGTGGATTGCCATTTACTTCTCTGGGGGATCTTCCTGACCCAGGGATGGAACTCACATCTCCTGTGTCTTCTGCATTGGCAGGTGGATTCTTTACCTCTGGGCCACCCCGGAAGGCCCCTAGAAAATAAATACCTGGAGAGAAAAAAATAAACGGGCAAAAACCTCTTTGGATCTCAGATTTGATGGCTTTCCTACCCCAGCACACCTTCCCAGCACATTGACTGCCAGATCTAACTTTGGTTGAAGTTAGAGTTCCCTCACATGGACCTGCAGCCAGAGAGCCAGGATTCTGAGGGCCCCCCTCAGGGAAGCAGTTCCTTCAGGCACTGCCCCGCTCACTAAAGTGCCAGAGATTCTAGAGTTTTCTCACTGATGCGGCTTAGGAATTGTTAGGATTTCCCTGCCTAGTCTACCAAAAGTGACCCCTGCAAGGATTGTGGCTTTTTTAGGAGGAACATGCAAAAAGCATCTAGTTTATTTAGAAGCCTTTCAGACACTGTGGCCCCCAGGTGGCATAGGCAGAGGTCAGCTAGGCTGTTTCAACCTGGTATACAGTCTGTCTTGATAAGACTGGGGACAAGGCCTAAAGGCAGTGTGTTCTGTCCTTCCAAGTTTTACTTTACCAGAAGGTGTTTAATGGAGGGATCTTTAAACTCAGAAAGAAAAAAGACCTGAGTGAAATGGCTTCTGTCCATCTTCAAACTTTTCCCTGTTTGTTCACCTGAGTCCGCTGAGAAAAGGTGCAAACAGCAATAGTGCTCATGGCTGTCCTTCAGCAGGCGCGTTCTCTGTGCCAGATGCTGTGCTGAACTCTTGACGCTGTATCTCGTGTCATCTGAAGGCAGGGTTAGGGGGAACAGCCTCAGCCTCAGGCAGGTGAGGACACTTGGCTCAGAGTCTTCTCAGCATCACGTAACTATCACCCAGAGGAGCCAGGACCTGAACTCAGGCGCTAGCCTAAAGGCCACTCTCTTAGCACGACCGATCAGTGAGGTTTGGCTCTGATAGCTCTCCGATGGGGCCTTGTGGCGGCCCAAGGGACCGTGTGGGCTCCGTGAAGGTGTGGAGGACGGCAGCGCTCATCTCGAGTTTGTGGTGTGATGATCTGATGACTCATGGCTCCTCAAAGGCAAGCTCATGTCTGCTTTCACACCACCTGGAGTCCCCAGTGTCTTGTATGATGCCCTGCACATTGGTCTGCTCAGTACATAGTTACCTCATGAAAAAGTGAACGAATAAGTGGTCAAGGTTAAAATCACAAGTCTTTAAGTAAACTTGCTCTCTGAACCCAAAGATATCTTCCTCAAAGAAGGGGGTAAAATAATTTTTTTTGTTTTTAGATTGGAGAAACTTGATTGTGTTTTTAGGTTGAGTCGGAATTATTAGAGAGGGAATAAGGAATTACTGATGGAACAAGGTCCCCAAGGAGGTCTTAAGGGACAGAATTAAGAACAGAGGAGAATCTTTAGTAGCAGAAGGAGGACAGTTGCTCCTTAGAGACCAGAGGTGAAGAGGACAGAGAAGGATCCAGTGAGTAGTCCTGGCCTTTGTGTTGCTTAGAAGTGTGTTTAGCTGCAAGTAATAGGAAGCTTGACCAGCAGCATCTGAAACAACTAAGGATTTCTTTTTCTTACCTTGTAAAAAAACCCACAGATAGGCTGACACTGTCATTGGTCCCGTGGCTCAGAGTACAGACCAACACCTTCAAGACTTTCTCAGCCTTTCTTTCATGGCCTCACTCTGGCTGTTGCAACTCCTGGCATCACATCTGCATTCAGGGAAGAGTCTTTGTTACCCTTTTTTTTTATCTGCAAAGGAGGAACATCCCTGCCAACTTCTTTGATCTCTCTTGTTGTGAAATTGACTTTCCCCGAAATTTATGTCCTGTTCCTTGCTTTCTCCTGTCTCCACACCCACCACCAGAGGAAATTTCACCATAATGCATAACAGAGGATTTACTTTTCATGTAAAAGTGGCTATTTGTGTCCAGTATCTCCATTTTAAATGCTGGTCTTTTCTGCTTCAGATCTTCAGGAAATTTATTCCGACAACTTGGAAAATGGGTAAACAAACCAAAGTCAAAATAACTCCATGTAAGGGTTATGAAGAACCTTCAAAGGAAGCTCTGAGATAAGCAAGTGGGCATCCTTTCCTCCCTCTCAAACCAGCCTTTGAACACCTACCAACACTCTGATTGCTAGTTCCAGTTCCATCCTTACAGGCTGAGAGAACAAGGCATTAACTAGTCTAGCAGGGACCAGGGATGGGCCCAGACGGCCTCAGGAGTAGCCAGGCAGTTGCCCAGGTTTTTCCGTCTCTCTGGGCAAGTCACCTTGCCTCAGGGGAGCTGTAGAAGGAGTGGGGCTGGCAGGTCTCAGAGGACCCTCTCAGCTCCCAACTTCCTTTCCAACCTTCTGTGATTTCAGAGGCCCCGAGGGACCACAGAGGTGGCCCTGGCCCCACTCCAGCAGCATCTCCCTGGAGGGGTCAGCCTCCTGGGTTGTACCAAGCATCTCGGTTTGTTCCTTCATTCTCCCCTGACCCTCATTAACCAAGAGTTCTGAGAAACCAATTCCAAAAAGGCCTGTTTGCCCCATATTGTCTGTTTCATATCCACAGAGCACACTGTGCCCTATTCAGAATTAAACTGTGATCACTAAACTCATCTCATCTGTGCCAGGGGCCTTATTCAAAACCTGCTTTCCCAGCAAAGCAGGGCCAGTGGATTAGTATCCACCCGCAACGTCCCCCCACTCCCATGCTTGGTGGAGTGGTTCTCATCTATTTTTAATGCCTTTGGCAAGGGACAGAGACAGGGAGAGAGAGAGAGAGCAAGGAAAAAAAAAAAAAGAAAAACACAAAAGATGAACAAGAGTGGAAGGAAGGCGCGGTAACGGCAGCGCGTTTTGTTAGAACACCAGCACTGCCTTTATCAGGATCACCGGAGGGAGAGCGGGGTTTGATCCTGTTCTCCGCTGGGAACCGAAAAGGCTTTATTGTACCTTTTCTAACATCTCACAGTTAAGATCAGAACAATGCGCCCTGTGTGTGTACGTACACACTGTGTGCGTGTGTGTGTGTGCGCGCCTAAGGACAGTCTTCTATTTGGGACCCGCCCTGTTTTCAAAGCACGGCTGATCGGGTGGACCTGAGGCTTTCTTCTAAAGGCCAGATGCAGAAAACACCAGGCTCTCTATGGGTCTCCCTTTCTAGCAGACTTTTTTTTTCCCCCCTCCCTTGCCCTGACTTGGATCAGCGGGATTCACTCCTGTCAAACAAATTACAGCGTCTATGAAATGGGGATATCGACATGTGTGACTTGATCCGTTTTAATAGGGACCCTGTGGGAGCCTCCTCCCAGCCCCACTGAGCTTTGTGTTCTCTCTGGAATGGCCGGAGGACGCTGCGGGCTTTAACCCTTGGCGGACGGCGGGTTGCCAGCCTCCCGTGTGTGCACGGCTGCCTTTTTCTCCCAGCCATTGTCTGGGGAGTGCATGCAGCCTGGCATCCACTTCATGCTTATTATCTCACCGGAGACAAGCTCTCCCCAGGAGGAGGGGGAGAGAGAGCTGTGTTTTGAACCAGATCTTTTGATTTCCTATCTTCCCTCTTCCCTCTGAAATAATTAGAAGTGCTGGTCAAGGTAAAGGAGGGGAAAAAAAAAAAAGGACAGCCAAGGGGGAAAATAAAAATAATAATGTGTAACCCTGGCATTTTGTTTTTTAAGAGGCTATTGTCCTGGCTGCTGTTTGACCCGTAAGGAATCATTGGCCTTTGAGCAGAGGCAGGAGGGCAGTTGGCAAGGGGGCCTCCTGTTTGGAGAAAATGATCCCTAGTAAGTAGAAGAGGGAATTCGCCGATGTCCTGTTTTACGGCTTTCTCCCCTTCCCCAACTCAGGTTGCTCGTGGAGGCGTCTCTTGCGCCTCCTTAGATGTGGGCTCACCCCCAAGGCCCACTGGCCCTGTGGGGCACTTGGGTTCCAGCTGCAGACCTGAAAGCAGAAGTGATACCGAAGACAGTGCAGAGGCCCGCTGCACGGCACTGTCCCCGCCCAGCGCCTCACACCCGGCCGGCCTCTCGGCAGGGTCCCCATCAACTGCTGCCTTAGACGGGAGCACCTGGGCCAAAGGCAGGAACTTGGCCTCCTTTGAGCACTCTTTCTCTCCTCTCCTCTCCTTCTGAGCACATAGTACTGGTGTGTCTCAATGTTGGAAGAGAGACATTTCTGGGAAATTGCAGCGAGAATGGAACTTCTGGCAGATGGATTCCTGTATCCCATAGATGTACATTGCTTGCTGTTGTTCAGTCACTGAGGCATGTCCGACTCTTTGCAACCCTGTAAACTGGAGCACGCCAGGCTTCCCTGTCCTTCATTATCTCTTGGAGTTTGCTCAGTCTCATGTCCATTGAGTCGGTGATGCCATCCAACCATCTCATGCTGTGTCACCCCCTTCTCTTCCTGCCCTCAACCTTTCCCAGCATCAGGCTCTTTTCCAGTGAGTCAGCTCTTCACATCAGGTGGCCAGTGTATTGGACCTTTGAAGTCAGCTTCAGTCCTTCCAATGAATATTCAAGGTTGATGTCCTTTAGGATGGACTGATTGGATCTCCTTACAGTCCAAGGGCCTCTCGAGGGTCTTCTCCAGCACCACAGTTCAAAAGCATCAGTTCTTCAGCCCCCAGCCTTCTTTATGGTTTAGAGTTGATCAAAATGAAGCCGAAAGCGTAACGATACCCCTCTACTAACTGGTCTGGGAACCTGGGCTCACAGTCCTACAAAGTGAGACATCCTTCCACATCGCATAGCCCCACCCCTGACTTCCCTGCTCAGGAAGCCCGTCGCCCAAGACGCAGCTTCTGTGGTCAAGGCCCTGGGCTCCTGCAGGGCCGGCCGTGCCTTGGCTGCTTCCCTCTGGTCCTAAATCTTGACCCTCGAGGCCCCCAGGTCAGTGTGCCATGACTTCACAAGGCTTTTCCAGCCCTTTTCATTCATTCCATTTCAGCTCCAGGCACAGCTTCTGGGAGCCATCTGATGGCACATCTGTCTCCGTTTCCCTTCAGGGAGAAGAACCCCACTGCCTTCATCGCCTCGTGCTTGCTGGCTAGCACTGCTTCACGGCCTCTGTTGTTTTTGTTCTTCGCTGCTCATCCTTTCCAGCACTGGGCAGAGAGGCAGCGAGGGAAAGGCTGAAGGCTTGCCTGCAGGGGGGCCTCTGCAGTGCCCAGGCGCCTGACGCCTGGAAGTTCTTGCTCCCACATCTCAGGTGTTTGGTCACTGCAGAACGATCGTATCACAGGGGAGGTGCCTTGCTACCCGCCCCATTTCTAACTCCTCTGAAAACTGAGCCCAGTTCTTTGCAAGTTATACCCATCAATTTTCTCTTCATTTGCAGGCTTCTCCAGATTAACCCAAAGTGTAACCCGAAGGACAGCCCTTGCCTTCCTCGAAATTATAGTCCCATTAGTTTTTCTAAGTTTTTCGTCTTGCATCAGATTTGGTTTTCAGAAAAGATGGGCAAGGGACTGCTCCTCATGGAGGGATATTATTAGGCTGAGAACCCCAGTCTGACAAAAATGTTTAGCTGCAATTCTGTTTAGTCAGATGCTGTTGTCTGAACTGGATCAGAGCAAAAGCAGAGATTACAGAAGTAGGTCTAGCACACACCGTGGCAGACATGGCAGACAACTTCAGAGATTTCCTAAGTGTTGCATGATGCTGAAGCTGACTTGAAAGTGAAAGTGTTAGTCACTCAGTAGTGTCCGACTCTTTGCTATCCCATGGACTGTAGCCCCCCAGGCTCCTCTGTCCATGGGATTCTCTGGGCAAGAATAGTGGAGTGAGTAGCCATTCCCTTCTTCAGGGTATCTTTCCGACCCAGGGATCGAACCCAGTTCTCCTGCATTGCAGGCAGATATTCTTTTCTGTTTGAGCCACCTTGAGCATAGGCTTTTTAAAGACGTGTTCAGACTGAGTTCTTCAGGCTAACCTTGGAGTAGAGGCATCCAGGCAACTTCATTTCTCTGTGGTCTCTCACACGAAATCCCTTTGCTCTGAGTTCTTGTTAAGTTCATCTTTGGCCTGTATTGCCCCGGGCCCCAAGGGGCTGCCATAGTCCTCTGTTCCTGAATTCTCACCCCATCCCGCCACGGGACCTGGGTTTCTTTGGGTTAGTGCCCTGGGTGTTTGTCAGGCAGCACATTCTTGCCAAGCAGAACATGGTGTTCAGCCAGATTCCATAGTCCTCGCTGTCCCCGCGGCTACAGCTCAGGCCCGGGTCCGCCTGCCCTCCCGCTAACTCCCAGCCTTCCTTGGAATCACAGCTCCCTCCAGTTCAGTCACCCGGCTTCTCTTCTGTAATCCCTTCGTTCACTCTTGCCAAGAATGTTCTTCAGCAATCCAGAGTCATATTGAGTATTATATATGAGACTAGAAAAAGGTTTGTAATGTTTTTCCCCCTGAAATCAGCTTTAATGCATTATGACAAAACTTAACTCATATTTCTAAACATTTTGTATAGTGGTTGTGCTCTTTCAACATATGGAAAAATGGATCCAGAGCCGTTGGCAGCTTTCATGCGTCTTTCTTTGGCCTTTCTCTTTGTGGACTGAAGTCAGCTAATGGCCAGACTTCACCAGAATCATTGGCCATGGATACTCTTGTGAAGGCTGAATTTTATTAGCGCTCCAAGAGTCAGGGGGAGGCCAAAACGACCTCCAGACATGGCAGATCTTAATCGCGAGTGTTGAAAACAGAGATGTGTTTTATTCTTGACCACTAAGGTGGGAGTTAATTACCACATGTGGATGAACTCTCTGCGTGCCCTCCTGCCTCGGCAATTAGGAAGAGAGCTTGTGTTCCTGGTGGGGCTTTACGACTGGGGATTATATGGGAATTAGGAATGACTTTGGGGAGGCATTTGGGCCCCATAGTTACCCAATACCAGAATGGCCCAACCTCCGGTTTGTCAAAACCTCAACTGTTGTGTTTGGCAAACCTTCTCCAAAGTGTGTTTGGGCAGTACTAAATAGTTTCATTGAGCAGACCAGTTTATTCAAGTGCCTGGGAGAAGTCTTTGGTTTCTGACTTCTCCTTTGAGGCCCTCAAGAGCGTCCCTGAGATTTATCTACAGCCGCGGTGGGGTATGAGCAATGCCTGTTAGGAAGCTTTGTAAACCAGTTCTGAAATGTGGATCTTCAGGGTGGCTGTCTAGTCCACGGCCACTAGTCATGTGTGGCTATTTAATTTAAATTAATTAACATTAAAGAGTTCAGTTCAGTCACTCAGTCATGTCCGACTCTTTGTGACCCCATGAACTGTAGCAAGCCAGGCTTGCCTATCCATCACCAACTCCCGGAGCTTGTTCAAACTCATGTCCTTCGAGTTGGTGATGCCATCCAACCGCTCATCCTCTGTCATCCCCTTCTCCTCCTGCCTTCAGTCTTTCCCAGCATCAGGGTCTTTTCCAATGAGTCAGTTCTTCGCATCAGGTGGCCAAGGTATTGGAGCTTCAACTTCAGCATTAGTCCTTTCAATGAATATTCAGGACTGATCTCCTTTAGGATGGACTGGTTGGGTCTCCTTGCAGTCCAAGGGACTCTTGAGAGTCTTATCCAGCACCACAGTTTAAAAGCATCAATTCTTGGGCGCTCAGCTTTCCTTATAGTCCAACTCTCACATCCATACATGACTACAGGAAAGAACATTAGATAAAATCTAAACATCATTACTCTGTGACGTACATCCTGATAGCCACATGTGACTAGTGGCTGCTGTATCAGACAGTGCAGGTAGGGGCCGTTTTCTTTACTTTTGGCTGCGCTGAGCCTTCGTGGCTTTGCGTGGGCTTTCTCTAGTTGCAGCAAGCAGGGACTGCTCTTTGTTGCGGTGTGCAGGCTTCTCATTGCAATGGCTTCTCTTGTTGCGGAGCACAGACTCAAGACTTGCAGGCTTCAATAGTTGCAGCACATGGGCTCAGGAGTTCCCATTTGCAGGCTCAGTTGCTCTACATGTGGAACCTTTCCAGACCAGGAATCAAATCCATGCCTCCTGCCTTGGTGGCGGATTCTTATCCACTGTGCCACCAGGGACCGTTTTCATCATCACGGATAATTCCTTTGACCATCAGCATTCTAAAGTCTCAGCATGTCAACTGTGCAGGAGCCAGTGGACCCAGAGCCACTCAGGAGGCACCTGCAGGCTTTCCTGAAGGACCCTCATCACTGGTCTCCGTGGGGAGAACGACCGCCTGCAGGCCTGCATGCAGGAGGGCTGGCCGGGCTCTCAGCGTTGCCTCTACTCAGGACGTGAGCCGTCCTGGGCGTCTGGAGAGTGAGGGTCAGCAGCGTCTGAGCACTGTCCGGGGTGCCCCTCACAGTGTTCTCACCAGCGCTTCCTGGAGTCAGGGGAGAGAAGTTCCGTCAGCAGAGAGCTCCGCTCCCTCCCCCAAGTGATCCCCATGTTCTCCTTTCATCAGGTTAGATCTTCAGGAAAGAACAGGTTTAGAGGGCAGTAATTTATCTTCCTTAGTTGAATTATCTTTGATAGATCCTACTTTAATGTTTAGACTTTGGACTTATTGATAATTTTCAAAAGCCAAGGTGATGATGACATGTGTCTGCTATGAAGACAGGGACCACTTGTGCAAGGTGTTGTGGACCAGTCAGGATGTTACCGTCTCTCTGGGAGAACCGTGGAGTTCTCTCCCACTGGGGAGTGCAGATTACTTGATCCTGTCTTTCCCTTCTGCCCCATCTTCTGGAAAGGCCGGAGTTAAGTTCGATGCTCAGTCTCATGGTTCTGTGTCTTTTTGGGTTTTTTAGCCTTTTTAAAAATTGGCGTATAAGAGGAATGGCGACCCACTCCAGTATTCTTGCCTGGAGAATTCCATGGACAAGAGGAGGCTGGCAGGCTACGATCCATGGGGTGGCATAGAGTCAAACATGACTGAGCGCCTAACACTTTCCACTTCATAATTGCTTAACAATGTACAATGTGAATCAGCTATATATATACATGTACCCCCTCCCTCCTGAGCCTCCCGCCTGCCCCCACCCCACGCTTCTGGGTCATCACAGAGCAGCAGGCTGAGCTCCCTGCGCTGCCAGCAGCTTCCCCCCAGTTCTGGGATTTGCACACAGAAACGTGTATGTGTCGGAGCTACTCTCCCTGCCCCCACCCCGCGTCCACAACGTCTGTTGTCTCCGTCTGCATTTCTGTTCCTGCCCTGCAAATAGGTTTTGATTTCTCTTCCTTAGTCAGATTTTGACTTTCTGTTTCAATTTTAATACCTTTGTTACGTGTATCTGTTCATTTTATTGTAGTTCTCCTTAAATTCCTTCCTGAAGGAGGTGGAGTATAAACAAACGAACGCAGACTCTCTTACCTGGTCCTTGATGTTTCTGGTTTTAAGGTGCTCCTGTGCCAGCCCCGGCCCCAGCCTTGTCCTTCATGTCAGGAGGGCGCCTCCTGACCATCTCGTTTTTCTGTGTAGCACACCGCTGAGCACGTGCTGACGCGAGTGACGGCGTGAAGCAGAGGAACACTGTGCCAGGCGTGGGAAGACATCACACAAAAAACCGAGGAAGGAGGGTCACCTCTCAAATTTAGTCAGATGACACAAGGCAGCGCTGGCCTCCCTGGGGTGTAGAAATAGGAAGGAATTTGAATAATTATCATCATTATCATCACCACTTTCATTAAACCCCATCTGCACATGGCACTGTGCAAGTCCCTACAGGTTATTTCTCTGCCAGTGAGAGGGAATGTGGTCCAGCAGGGAGGATAAGCTAAGCCTTAGCTCTCCTCTGCTCACCAGCTTCCTTCCAAGGCTGTTCCTGACCCTCCATGTGGAAGGATTTACCGCCAAAGCTAAGCACATGACCAGCTATGCTCTTGAAACATAGATCTCTGTGGCCCTTGACTTTTAAGTTTCTTTCACATCCGAGGACCCTGGACTTTCCCTTTATAGCCTTAACCACAGTGGCAGTTGGGGACTTTAATGCATGATGCATAAGAGCCTCTTTTTTTTTTTTTTTTAGGAGTCTCTTTTATATCCTGTGTTCCATCAGGCCAGGGGGTCATCTCCATCCTGCACCCCGTATCTGTGGAACTCAACATCTTGTTTTCCATGTCATACATGTTTGAAACATACGTATATCAGTAGATAGAAGGAACAAATGAATGAGTATCCAGTGTGACTTGAGAGTTACTTCCTGACTTATAGCCGTTAGCATCGCTCTTTCCTCCGCCAGTCCAGCATCTTGGGTTTCACAGACTACTTGGCCATCACAGAGCTGCCGTGGAGGAACAGCCTTACACGGGGCACTTGTCACTGGTACTTACATGACAGGCTGCTGAATGTTCTTCTGCTGTCAGGTTTCACTGTGGTTTGATCTAAAATATTGCAAGCTCCTCGAGGATAAGGACTAAGTCTTACTCTTGTGTATTTCCTGTGAGTGCTTTGTATCAGACACTCACAAAGCATTTGCGGACTGAACCTGTGAGATGGTGGAGGGCGGGGTGCAAAGTCGCCGTGGCCCTCTGCCCAGACACTCAACAACGGGTGCTCACTCATGCTGAGAGAGTGACACAGATAGGCCGTGTGCAGTATTAACTGAAGATAGGTGGGTAACTGTGACGAGATCCAGATTTGTAAGTAAAAATATATTTAAAATGGGAGTTTTAGATTAATATGGGATTGGGTAGGTCATTGTTTTTCAACTCTAAAATCATTTGGAGAGCTTCTTAAAGGTATTGATGACTCTGTGCGACCCCATGGACCCCTTTGTCCATGGGATTCTCCAAGGCCAAGAGTACTGGAGTGGGTTGCCATTCCCTTCTCCAGGGGATCTTCCCAACCCAGGGATCAAACCCACATTTCTTATGTCTCCTCCATTGGCAGGTGGGTTCTTCACTGCTGGCGCCACCTGGGAAGCCCAGTAATGACTGGATTCCACCATGTAAAAAAGTAATCTCTGGGGCTAGGTACCAAGCAGCAACAAAATACATTTTTTAAAATACTTCCAATTTTTTAAACCTATTTTATTATTATTTTAAATATTTCTTTATTTATTTGGCTGCATCGGATCTTGGTTGCAACACATCGCATCTTCACTGTGGTGTGCGGGCTTCTCTAGTTGTGGCAAGTGGGCTTAGTTGCCCCATGGCATGTGGGATGTTAGTTCCCTGAGCAGGAATCAAACCCATGTCTCCTGCATTGCACGGTGGATTCTTAACCCCTGAAGCACCAGGGAAGTCCCACTTCTGATATTTTTAATGTGCAAAGCTAGCTGAGAACTACTGGCCTAGGCTTCGGTTATGGGTCAGTACCGGCTCATTATTCCATCCCTGCCAACAGCCAGTCACTTTGTGCTTTGGTGACTGCCCTGGTTCAGAGAGAGTGGAGTTGGCACCTTATGGTGTAGCATTGGCTCCCCTTCTACCGCTTCCCCATCCCATTCCAAGCAGTGTCTAGCCTCAATGCCTAGCAGGGATCCCATATGGCACTGGGAAAAAAAGGTTGCTTTGATCTCTATCCATTCACTAAGATATGTGTTTATCATCTACTCTGTACTCAGTGGAAGAAAAGACAGCTCTTTTCTGAGCTGTGCAGTCAGGGTGGGATAAGAACAGTCAGGATGTTATAGGAGCTTCTGAGGAAGGGTCCGAAGTCCTGCCTGACATCATCGGAAGAGGCTCCCTGGAGGAAGCGATGATAGAGCTGAGTTCTGAAAGTTGCAGAGACATTTGCCAGGGTGCTTTCTCCCTTGCCCTTCTCCTGGCCAAGGGAAGAGCGGGGGGCATGGGGTTGAAGCGGGGGAGAAGGCAGCACGCTGACCTAACCATGCGCGGTCATAGAGTTGGAGTGTGGGGGAGCATGGGGCGGGGGCATGGGGAGCCGTGCACTGGGAGTTGGGGGTTGGCCTGGGCAGCGTCAAGAGGAAGCCTGAAGAGTTAGGCCGAGGCCAGATCACAGACCGGCTCCTTGTGTTCCGGGTCAGGGCAGATTGACCAAGAGGCTGTAGAAGCGTAAGCTGGAGGACCTCTCACTGTCCGGGCCCCTTCTGAGCCCCTGCTGGGCCTCTAGCAGTGTCTTCGTCTGGCTTTGTTGTTTCTTGTTCATATATATATAGTAAATCTTTATAATAATTTTATATCTTGCATTAAATTTGTATCTGATCTGGGCACCCCATATTATATAAGCTTGGAGCCCTGCAAAACTGGACCTGACACTTAAGGAACTTAGGGTTTTCCTGAAATTTACAGGAGTTGTGGATGCAGCAGGCTGCCATGAGTTTTAACTGGGATTATAATCTCCCCACTGGGACACAGTGAAAGAGTATACTATTGATAGTTATCCACCCCCCAGGAGATAATTCATTCACTAGAATTTTCCCAGGCAAAAACGAGTCTATGGAAACACTCAGCTCAGCCCACTTAGTCACCTTGAGAAGCAGTTAGCAGAGGTCAGCCTGGAGCAGGAGACAGGTTAAAAAGCCCTTTCAGCCAGGTGAGATGATCGGGTCTGAGTTGAGACATGGCAAAGAAGGTAGACACAGGGACCTTCAGGATGGGCAGCAGGGATGAAGGAAGAGGAGGGGGTCTAGGCACAAAGATGGCCTGGGGTGCAGAGGGAGGCAGGTGCTGGGGGGTGGGCAGTGATGCCATTTGGATGCAAGGGAATGCCAGCAGGAGAGACACAAGGAAGGAGGCGGTTCTCTGAGAGCCCAGGTCCCAGTGGCAGCTCATGTCTGTGCTGAGGGAGTCGGGTTGGCTGGGCTCCCATAGACATCACCCCCTCCCGATGTCAGAGAAAGAAACACCCCGAGGAAGAGGTCGGGCTGCAGGGTGCATGGCTCAGTGCAAAAACCACCTCTCTCTTAGAACACAGCTAAAAGCCTGCCCTGCCTTCCTCAGAGCAGCCAAAGTGTCCATGTGGCCTCTCGCCATCCCCTCCATAGTCTGAGCAGAGGCAGCCGCTCTTGCATCATGGTGGCTGGTGGCTGCTGGGGCTCCCTGGGCCCCCCAAGTCCTGACCTAGGAACTGACCCCTGATTCCCTTGAAGCTAATTTCAGCATCAGCTTCTTGGTCTCATCAGCCCCATCAAATTCCACATCTGCTAAGGGTTCTTTTGTTTATTTGTTTGTTCCTTAAGCTCTAGGCCTGTACTTTGGACAGGAAATGGTCCTTTTAGCCCTGCTCTTGTACTTAAATAAAATTGCTCTCATGTTCTCCTTGATATATTTGCTTATTGGATTTGTTTAATGAAATATGGATTTATCCCATAAATATTGGAGCTGCTGTAGTCCATATTTCAATTAATGGATCATTTATATGTCATGCTAACTTTGTAATTACTGAAATGTAGAAATATAGTGGATTGAAATGAGTTCCTGGTCTTCTTAGCATTCCTGCCCCCCATCCAACCATATCTGAGGAGCTTGGATCCGTGAACGGGGAGGATTGATAGGAAGCGGCAGTGAGGGGTTGGGGGGGTGCAGTTCAAAGGAAAGGGGCAGGGGGCTGAGAAAAGCTAGCCCCCTGCACTTGGCTTGGAGGTCTGTGCTGTGCGCGTGCTCTGCGGTCCCTTAAACAGTCTGGGCCACTGTCCTCAGAGGGGCGGTGAGCTGGGCTCTGGCCGGGCGCCTGGTCATCAGTCTGCTGAGCGACCCGCAGCTCCAGCTTCATCTCAGTCATAAAGCGCAGCCTCTTCCCCTGTTTGCCAAATCTTGGTCCTAAAGGGCCCTGAATATACAGAAATACAGATTTCTCACTACACCTTCCTTCCAGGAATCCACTGGAAACCCTCCACCAGGCCTATGAGATGGAAGAGGAGTAAATGCCCGACTCCATCCCTGCAAACCAGGCCTATCGCTTTAACTGGCTCCTTGCTCAGCCAGTGGGTGCCGCCCTGAGGACACCCTGGTGAACACCTCTCTCTCTCTCCCTGTGTCTCTCCTTTTCTCCTGCTCTCTCCCGCCTGCCGTTTGCTGACCAGAAAAATCTGGCTGGAGAGGCCCATGCCGCGAGCACGTCACATCCATCATTCTATCAGAATACATCCAAGGGTGGGGAGGCATTGTTCTCAGAACGGGCTGAGCCGGAGCCGGAGCAGAAATCCTGAAGTCAGCCGTGCCTTTGAGCCGCCTCTAACAGCGCCCTTTGGAGACCCATTTCATACAAAATTTGAAGCCTGTGTTTATTGCCCATTAAAGCAACCTTTATTTTATGGCAAATGTTGCAGTAATTGCCTTTTACGAAGAGCACTTTGTAACACACATGCACAGTTGAAAGAAAACCACTCTGGTATTGTCTATCGGGACTTAATGGCGCAATTAATTTTACTCCATCTGTTCCTCAGACTTTAAAGGAAAATGGATTTTTTTTTTGAGCGCACTTTAATGAAGAAGATAAAGCGGCCCGGCTGGTGTCCCACAGGCTCGGCGCAGTAAGTTCAGATTATTGCTCAGTCTGTCAGAATGGGCTGCTTCCCTCAGCAGCAGCCTCAGCCAGCAACGCGCTCTGGCCCCTCGCCGCGCCATTCCTGATGACAAACTGCCAGCCGGCTCCCACAAAAGCACGATTAAAATGTCAGCACAGGATGACGAAGGGGCCAAGAGGGTCCTCGGAGACAAACTGTGTTCAGTATGAGTTAATACTTTACATCAGGGCTGGGCCGGCTGGCTGCTGGCTGCTGGCGGCCCGGCCTCGGGAGCGCCCTCCGCCTCCCGCAGCCCCAGGGGGGCCCAGCCCCTGCGGGGACCCTCGGATTGGGGCACTCGGAGGCCCTCAGGGGCGGGGGGGACCCCAGGAAAGGGGATGGCACAAACTTGGGAGGTGGGATGCAGAATGCCGTGCCCAGCCCTGCTCCCGGTGCCACGGGTTCTGTCCCCGATGTCCAGTGGGGACCACGAGGGCGGCTGTGAAAACGTTCCCCACAAAGAAGGGCTCCTGCAGAAAGATCTCACCCCTGCTGCTTCATCCGGAGTCCCGGGCCTCAGCCTCTGCACACAGGGCGGGGCCGCAGCGAGGGTTCAGCGGCTCCGTGTCTTTTCATCAGCCTGACAACTGCCGCCTGACAGCATCTGCTCAACCCCTGGACCCGGGGGCGGCTAACTCGCCTGGGGGCGGGGCGCGCTTCGTCCCCCCAGCTCAGGTCCCCCGCATCCCCTGGTGTGGGGGCATCCATGCGGGTGAGTGCCTGGGAGTGCGGCGGTGATGAAAAGGACAAGGAGATTTGCATCCCTGGCCTCCTGTGGAGACCCGATCTGCCGTCCTAGTGGGCAGCAGGTGCGAACGCCTGCCATTGTCCCTGATGGTTATTACCAGTGATAAGCAGGACAAATGGGAGGTCATCTCCCCCGCCGGCAGGTCAGAGGGGGCTGGATTTAGAGCCCCCAGGAGACGAGGAAATTAGATGGTCGGTGTCCACAGTGGGGGCTGTCACCAACTCCGGGCTCCAGTGATACTGGAAAGGGAGGGGGCGGTGGGAGTCTAGGTAAATGTGACTCATACCGTCTTGTCATACTTGGGCACCGTCAAGAGACCCGCTGTCAGGAGTCCTCAGGGTGGGCACCAGCAGGGGAACGGGGGCTGGAAGGGGGCCCCAGTGCGGGGCAGCCACGGGATTTGGTTTCCTCTTGGTCCATAGGACCGGCCAAGATTTCACAAAAGAGAGACGAGGGGAGCCCTGCTGGTTTCTAATCACCCCCCCTGCCTGTGTCCCTTCGCCCTGGCGCCCAGTGGGGGTGCACTTCCTGGTTTCCTGGGCCCGCTCTCTGCCCTCCTCAGACCCTTCCTGCCTTGCTTGCTCTGGGACCGCTGTTGTCCGGCACGTCTGCCTACCACTGAGCAAAGTCAAGTCCACCAGTGCCCCTCGATCTGAGGTTCTGACTCTTCCTGCGCTCTTCCCACATCTAGCACGTTCTCCTCCCTCCTGGCATGTCTCCCCCTCCCTTCATCCCCTTCCCATTCCATCCATCATCCCTCTTCTCTCCTAAGAGTGCTCTCTAAATCCTATTGCCTTTTTATGTCTCTCTTGGGTTCTTCCTCCTGCCCTCTCCCAGAGCAGTTTTCCTGTGTTTTGAGCCTCTCACAGCTCACACCAGTAATAGCCTCATAATAGCCACAATTGGCTTTTACGGAGCAAGCAGCCTTCTGGGCTACCAAGGACGCACAGCCCTGTCGGTGACCCCAGACACACCTCCTTCAAGCAGAAGTGTCCCCCTGCCCCTACCAACAGCTTTGCCACGAGCCAGGCCACACATTCAGCCTTCTGCATTTATGTTTTATGTGAGCCAAGGGCAGTAGAGAAAGCTGTGTGTCTTGAGAGGGAAGAATCGGTATTGGAGGATAATGGAAACTCGCAAGGTATGAGGGCTTCGGGGACAGCCTCCCTCCCCCAGGGGTGAGTGGTGAGAAAACAACAGTCTGGGAACCTGGGTGGGGGGCGGATAGTGAAACACATCCCGTGTGGAGGTGTTGGGGGATTTGATGCAGAAGAGAGAGAGAGGCAGAGAGGAAACTCGGGGTGAGGGTCCCCCCAGCTCCCCTTCAGGCTGCTTTGGAAGACTCTATCCCAGCCTGGCTCTCCCACCCACCCATTCCTTCAGGAGGTGTCGACTAAGCTGCTTGAGGTCAAGGGAGACCAAAGACACGTGGGAGCAGAGGCTGTGCCCGATGCATGAGGGGCCCTCAGCCTACAGTGATTAAGGGCTTGCTGTAAAGGATATTTTGAGGATATCTGGGGAGATTTGAACGTGGACCACGCAGGTAGATAATGCATCAGTTGAAATTTCTGGTGTAGCACTGTTCTTATCCTTCAGTTCAATTTAGTCGCTCAGTCATGTCCTTCTCTTTGCATACCCCGTGGACTCCAGGCTTCCTTGTCCATCGCCAACTCCCGAACCTTGCTCAAACTCATATCCATTGAGTCAGTAATGCCATCCAATCATCTCATCCTCTGTCATCCCCTTCTTCTTCTGTCTTCAATCTTTCCCAGCATCAGGATCTTTTCTAATGAGTCAGTTTTTCACATCAGGTGGCCAAACTATTGGAGCTTCAGCATCAGTTCTTCCAAGGAATATTCGTGGTTGATTTCCTTTGGGATTGACTGGTTTGATCTCCTTGCAGTCCAAGGGACTCTCAAGAGTCTTCCCCAACACCACCGTTCGAAAGCATCAGTTCTTCTGTTCATTAAGCATCAGTTCTTACAATTCTTATTATTAGGCAATACTTTTTTCCCTTAATTTAAAGTTGGTTTACCAAAAAGAAATATATGTGTGTTAGTGTAGTTATATAGTGTATATTTATGTATATGCACTCATGAATAGATACATATACACACATACTTAAATACACACATGTATATATTGCACACACTACATAAAAACACACATGTACATGTATATATATGTATTACACATGCACACACACCCACACACCCACGGGCTTCCCTGGCGGCTCAGGCGGTACAGAGTCTGCCTGCAATGCAGGAAACCTGGGTTCCATCCCTGGGTCGGGAAGACCCCCTAGAGAAGGGAATGGTAATCCCACCCAGTATTCTTGCCTGGAGAATCCCGTGGGTCTTGTGGGTATCACCCATGGGGTCGCAAAGAGTCAGACACAACTGAATGACTAACACACACACATAGGCGCACACACACATACACACACACGGAGAAATAAAATGGCAAAGTGTTAGTAAGGATTGAATCTAGGTGGAGGGTGATGAATGTTCACTATAGTCTTACTAGTTCTGTGTAGACCTTGAAATTTTTTTCAAGGGGAAATATATGGGAAAAATATCTACAAAGCATCTGCTAGATGCCAGGGTTATTCTGGGCACCACATGTATCATCAGTGCCCAAAGCAGGCACGGGGTCCTGTCCTCCTGAAGCCACCTTCTCATGGTGGGCGAGACAGGGAGCCCCATCAGCAAGGGATAATGGTTGGAGATGGGGAGGGGAGACGGGGACCCTGGGGGGAAGGGTGCTGTTTTCACTGGGAGGTCTGAGTAGACCCCCTGAGAAGAGGACACGTGCGCCAGGCAGAGGGGCAGCTGACACCACGGTCCTGAGGTCACTGCCCGCTCAGCCACTGGGTGGGTATTTGGTCCAGTGTGGAGTGTCCCGTGAACCCCACTTCCCACAGCCCCGCCCCCACGCCTCACTTGCTGTGTGCTGAGGGTGTAAAGCCAGGCCTGTGGCAATCCTGTGATCTGCGGAGAGTCAGCGTTTCAGAGCCAGCTGACGGCCTGACCCCAGCACCCTTTGCCATCCAATGTGTTATTTGGTCCACACAAGTGGTCATTCCTGCTGCCGCGTCCAGTGGGGTAACCATGGTGAAGGGGAAGGGCACCAGGCCAGGAGTAAGACCATGTGGGTTTGGGCCCATCACCCCATCTCATTCAGCTTGATGACCTTAGCCAGTCACTGGGCTTTCCCGAGCCTCAGTCTTCTTCATCTGTGAAATGGGAGTAAGTTCAGCGTCTTTCCAAAGTGGTCAGGAGGATAGTGAGATAAGCGTGTGTGCAGGCAGGTGGTGACCCGCACGTCACAGAAGCGTGGTTTGCTCCCTGGACTCTCCAGCTCTCGGGGAAGCTCAGGGCCGTGGCTCCGGTCAGCCGGCGTGGCGCGCGGTGACCACTCTCCTGCCACGTCGCCGCGCCCTCAGTTGGGTCCCAGAACTTCACACCCCACCCTCCCCGTCTGTGGGGGAGTGGTTAGGAAGGGGTGGCCTCTGCAGTCTTACCCAGCTCTAAGAAAGCGATCCCAACATGGAGAATATCGGGCATCTTAGGAATTCCACTTCCCAGAGACGTGGGCAGTGCCCTGGTGGCTTTGCCTCCGCGTGAGAGGTTAGCTTCTGCTGGGTGCTCAGCAGACACCGTGGGCTGGGTGGCTGCGCAACCGCGAGGACACGGCCCTTTCCAAGACCGTGGCAGTCCTGATGCACCTCTCCTGTGTCTGTCCGACCTGCGGCTGACTTCTCGGCTGCTGGTGAGGCCTTCTGAGCACCATGAAGGCAGAGGGTTTCCTGGGGATCGAGCTTCTTAAGAAATGCGCTGTTTTCCGAGGAGATGCGTTAGCTCTTCACATCTGAGGGCCGCGGGGAGAGACCAGCCCAGCCCCTACACAGCCTTCGGGGCATTTCATCGCAGAAGGCATGTGCTCTCCCGAAGCCCTTCTGGGGCACGTTGGCAAGGCACACACAGGGAGGGACATGAAACTGGCCTTAGAAGCTCCAGGCCGTGTCTTTCTCCTCCTCGGGGCATCCTGAGCTGGAGCCTGGATGCAGGAGGAGGGCCAGGGCGAGCCGTCTGTGCGTACACATCCCTGTGCGCTTGGGGGAGGAGGATGGGAGGAGCACTGTCCTCCTTTTAGGTGCTCTCGGAGGACTCTGGCACATATTTCTGAATCATCTGGAAAAGGTGACTTATGCTCTTTCAGAGTTGGTTTTAATTTTCCTGCCTGAAATGACTAAGGACAGAAGAGCCTGCCCAGCTCTCAGGTGGCTCCAGGCCCAAGAGGGACCGCTGCAGAGACCTCTGAGTGGATGGAAGGGCCGAGCACCCAGGCGCTTTTCAGCCGATTAGTCTGGGGACGCCTTCCAGGAAGCAGAGCGGGAAAGGCCGAACTGGCTCCATGCGGGTGTTTGCCTCTGGACTGGAGTCCTGCTGGCGGCTCCCTGTGGGAATGGCGCTGGGGCACTGGCAGCTGCCAGGAGGAGGGAGTGACTTGGCCCGGCAGACTTGGGTCGGTTATGTCCCCGTGGGGCCTCAGGCTCTGGAGGAAGAGCCCAGGCACTGAGCTGCGTCCTGTAGGGGAGGGGTGAGGCCCTGGCACAAGGAGGCGGCCAGCAGGGAACAGGAGGGCAGCTCCCCCTCCTCCCACGTATCTGAGGCAGTGTGTGGTCAGAGTGGTCCCACGCCAGCAGCAGGGACTTCACCTGGGAACTCGCTCCAATGCGGATTCTCAGGCCCCCACCCCAGGCCTGCTGAGTCAAGACACTGGGGCAGGGGCCCAGGGATCTGGTTTTCATGTGCCCTACAGGGCAGGCGCTGCATCATGAGACCCGCAGCTCGAAGCAATACTTCCTGTGACGGTGGTGGGGGTGCCGCACGTCCTCCTTTTCGGTGAAACTGACACCTGCAAATGTACTTTGTTAACCTGCAGTGTTCCATACAGAAGGTGGGGTCCATTGTTTTCATTTTGCATAAGTTCAGAAAAAAATGGTAGCTTACTTTTGCCAAGCACCTACCATTTTGCAGACAGCTGTGAGTGAACGCCATGCTATTATGTGTTATTCTCTTACTATCCCAGTCCATACTGGGGAAACCTGAGAGTTTAAGTAACTTGGCAGGGCAGGACATCAAACCCAGTTCAGCTTGATTCCATAGTGGCTTTGAAGTTTCATCGGGAGGCTGTGTTTTTTTTGTTTTTGTTTTTAATATTTACTTACTTGGCTACATTGAGTCTTAGTTGCGACATGCGAAGTCTTTTGTTGTAGCATATGGACACTCTAGTTGTGGTGGGGGCTCAGTAGTTGTAGCGATTGGGCTTTGTTGCTCCGTGACATGTCAGATCTTAGTTCCCCAACCAGGGATCGAACCCACATCCCTTGAATTGCAAGGCAGATTCTTATTCATTGGGCCATCAGGGAAGCCCCCGGAGGCTGTGTTCTTAACAACTAATTAATCTTCACATAGGTTCCCAACCCTGGCCCTACCATCAGCTGCAGAGCTTCCAAAAATACTGAGCTTAGAATAGTTTTTGAAATTTTAGAGACACTTAAGATGTAAGTAAGTGACACAAGCCTTGGCAAACCATGGGCACTCAATAAATGCTTACCCAACACATGCTTTGAATTATGTATTTTAAAAGTCGCCCTTCTTGCAGTTTTTGTAATTCAGATAACAGATGTTCATTTTAGAAACTGGAGGAATACAATGTTATCCATAATTCCAGAACCCCCCCCCCCAGTGGAGTCCTTCAGACATGGGAAGAGGTGAGGGGTGTTGCCCCCATGTTATAGGGAGGCTGAGCGATTTCCCTAAGTAGAGATGTCTGGGAGTTGGTGTATATAGATGGTGGGCAAGGGATAATGGGCTTCTATTGTGGCTCAGACAGTAAAGAATCTGCCTGCAATGTAGGAGACCTGGGTTCAATCCTGGGTCAAGAAGGTCCCCTGGAGCAGGAATTGGCTACCCCTTCCAGTATTCTTGCCTGGAGAATCCCATGGACAGAGGAACCTGGCAGGCTACAGTCTATGGAATTACAAAGAGTAGGACATGACTGAGTGACTAACACTTTCACTTTCAGGGAGTTAATAATGTGAATTTTGTACTTTGAGCTTTTGGGTGAAAAGGCAGATTCTGAAACCATCGTGTTGCATCTGCTGATAACAGCAAAGGAGCAGACTCAGGCCCTTCATTAACTCAGCCAACTGAGTGAGCACTTCCAGGTGCAATTTCTCTTCCCTCCTTTCTCTAGAAATTACTTGGAGCTGAGAAGTGAGTCGACCCACTTGGTAGACAGTGGTTTGGTAGACAGGCATTTTCCATTCCGAAGGGGCAGAATGTGCAGCAGCCATGATACTTGTGACCTGCGTTCTATCTTCTCAGGTCTGCAGAATTCAAGTTAAAGTCACCAAAGTCTCCTGGTCTCCAGGCAGTGCTTTCCTGGGGTTTGTGGGGTTTGTGGGGAGTCACCTGAAGAGCTTCCAGAGACCCAGACTTTCCACACCAAGGTTCTCTGTCTTCCTGGGGCTTCCCTGGTGGTCCTGTGGTTAAAGAATCTGCCTTGCAATGCAGGGGACGTGAGTTCGATCCCTGGTTAGGGAACTAAGAGCCCACATGCCATGGAGTCTACTCTAACTGGAGAGTGCAAGCCCCTTAACGAAAGATCCCGCATGATGCAACTAAGACCCAATACAATCACATGAACAAACACTAAAAAAAAAAGTTTCTCCATCTTCCTCCCAGCACTCAGACTAAGTGAGCCTTGATCACCTTCACGTCATGAAACAAAATCCTCCCCACCCGGGCCCTGCTGCGAAACCCTGCAGCCTATGCGTGTGTCCCAGCACAGAACCACTTTCCCGTGACTCCCCCACCAGCCAACTCCTGCTCGGGGACCGGGGAACAGAGCTCGCCGTTTCTTAATGGGCCGCAGCTGAAGCAAGTTCAAAAGTGCGAGGCCTGTAAACTCCAGAAGAACTCCGCACCCGCCGCACACCACGGCAGAATGATTCAGGAGGCCAAACTTTGCCTCATCAAGTCTGAGAATTTCCTGCAAATGAACTTTTCAAGAATTATGCCGTCGTTGGCATTACAGTATTACACCCAGGCCTGTTCCCGATCACTCACTGGAACTTATTTTGTAGTTAACCTCCATAAAGGACTGTGTGAGCGAGCCCAGGCCTGTCACACACACGTTATTTAGAAGCCCTTATTATTATTTTATTGCCAGTCCTTGACAGCTGAGGAAAAGCCAAGCGCTTTAATCTTTTTTTCCCTTTAGTTTACAGTGTAAGAGCTGCATGTAAGATGGATTTGATTAATATGTAACAGAGATGCAATTCTCTGTAAAATGTGCTGTACTTTAGCACCCTGGAAAACAAACTGCATCACAATGGCTTAAATCTCAGTCCATTGTATTATATAGACATCATAAATAATAGAGAGCAGGCAGATATTGCTGCGGGCTTCATCTGCATAACACATCTGAGCTCTCTATAATGTGTTCAACTTGTCACTTTTAGTACAGAAGAGAGGCAATAAAGCTAACAGCTGACTAACACACATCAGCCCCACTTCTCCTTCCAGGGGGGTGAATGCTCATTAAGCCATCTTAGCCCTGACTTTTAAAATCCATAACTCTTACAAATGTAAAAAAGTTGCCACAAAAGATTAAGCGCATAATATATGTCAGAGTATAATTTTTCCTGCATCTCCCCCCAAATGCCACTCCCTGCTGCCGCCACCACCAGCCACACCAAAATTCTTGTTTCTTTTATAGCCCTTTCACCGGGGGAAAGAAAGTAAAAAAACCTGGTTTTCAGATAAAACCAAATGAAATATCATCTCCTTGGCATCAATAAGAAACTCCATAATTGCTGGTGAGTTTGGAGCAAATGAGCTGACCCCAGCAGAATTTAAACCTTTTGCCCCACCTCTCTCGACCAGCTCAGACAGGAATATGGAACCTGTCATCCCCAGGTGGGATGGTTTGCATGCTGGCTATTGGGTCGGTCTTAGCGACCTTGGTGGTGGCTTGATGAGTACCTGCCTCCGTTTCCCCATCAGAAGCAGGAAGGGAAGAAACTCTGCCTCTGTGTTTCGGAGGGGACTGCCAGATGAAGCTCTGTAGTGTCTATGCCATTCTGTTTGGCAGTCGTTGTAGAATTTTCCTTGTGCTATTCTGGTTGGTTTTCTTGTGTTTTAGAGAAAAACTTGAAAATACTACAGTATGTCCGCTTTTGAAATGACAGCTGAGCCTTTATAAAGGGATTAGGGTTGTCGGGCAGGGGAAAAAAAGAGAGGGGGGGATGTTTATGCTCAGAGCTGATTGAATCCCTTGGGATGGATTCTGACGGCCCAGGGAACACTGTGGTCTCTTTCCTGGGGAGGCTGTGGTGTAAATAGTTCGTGGATGTATATATCTTATGACATTCATCTCTTTGGAAAGTATACTTTAAAACGTTTTTTCCTGGTACCCGTAAGAAAAATAAACGGTTGCTGGTGGCTGGGATGGTAAGAAGACAGGTTCAGATGAAACAGGAAATTTTTCCTAGCAGTTATAATTCACTCAAGGGAAAAAGTTAGGGCCCCAACACTCGAATCATGTAGAATAAACTGAAGCAACCCCTGGAAAATAAATACACACACACACCCACACACCACTCTGCGTATGATCAGGGGACTGGCGTGCTTACCTAAGAGAAACTGGAAGTGGATGCAGAAGTCCCGTGATGCTTTAGATTGAAACACTATTTACTTCTCTGATTAGTACAGAACTCTGTGTGTGTGTGTGTGTGTGTGTGTGTGTGTGTGTGTGTGTGTGTGTGTGTGCGCGCGCGCGCACGCGTGTAAGCAGCAAACAGACCAACTCACTGGGACAGAGAGGCTTTCACTGACAGGAGCGGTGGTTGTGGGTGGTGGTTGAAAAAAGGCTTGGTCTCCCTGGATGGGAGTGTGGGCCCGAACAGGGAAACCTTTTCCACAGCCACAAAGACAGCTTGTTTTTGGAGAAAGTCATCAGTAAGCTCTGATGTGGGCCACAGCACCGCTCACCTCGGAGTTCTGCGGAGGCCCCCAGGCAGGCCCCGCGAGCTCAGCTCCCGGCTGGAGCCCTCCCGCTTGTCGCTTCTTTCCGCCCTTGGCGCTTCCCGTCTGGCCTCCCCCCCCGCCCCCCCCCCCACTGCAGCCAGTGTGGCCGCACCTTTCCTCCCATCCAAAGTCATCCGTGATGGATGCTGTCTCTCCCTCCCTCCTGTAAGTTCCGTCCCGCCTTCCAGAGCTCCTGGCTCCCGCCACGCTGGCTCCTCCAGTGTTTCCAGTCATACCTAGTTCTTCCCCGTCTCCATTCAGCCCTCTTCCTGCTCAGAATCCTCTTTTCACCTGCTTGCATCCCCATCCTTCGAGAAGCAACATGAACCCCACCACCTCGGAACCTACTTATCAGACCTCCCACTTGAAACGCGTCTCTCCCATGAGTCTGTTTTTTTTTCATTTTGTAAAAATACATCATCGCGAGCTTTAGGGCTAGATAGTTGAATTAATTTTACCCCTCAGGTCAGAGCATACCATTATCCTGTATCTATGTGGGGGTCTCTCTTCATTTCCCCACTTTATCTCAGGCTGCTCTCTTCCACCCCAGACACTCAGCCTGATATGCTGGGTACAAGCCTTGTCAACTGGGTGTTATTCCTGTGAGTGTGTCTAGCTTACCTAAGTGATGATGTGCTATAAATCTTCGTCTGTTTCTTATCGTTCCACGCCCTGCTTTTAAAAATCTGCCTGCGTTGCTGGGTATACACACAGTTTATTTCTTCTGAGCACTGCAGAATATGCCAACGTATATATAGTGTGCTAGGGGTGTCTGAGGGTGCCTTCAGCTCCCCCGCAGGACAGACACGACCACCCAGATCATCCTCACGATGTGTCTGGAACCCTGGAAAATAAACATACACACACACATACCACTCTGAATAAGGTCAGGGGACTGGCATGTTTACTGAAGAGAAACTGGAAGTGGATGCAGAAGTCCCATGATGCTCCAGATTGAAACACTCTGAGATCTAGAGCATCTAGATGATAATCTCTCTCAAGCACAGACTGGGAGTTATTGCTGGGTCCTGACACATGTACACGTTAATTTTAGTAAACACTGCAGGTTGTTTTTTCAGAATCTGTGAACACACCTGCGGAACCTCTGTGCAGGTGCTACTCATACATCTCCTTGCCATGTATCCTTGCCAACACTTGCTGTTATCCATCTTTCTATTGTTGTCTCTTGAGGGTGTGAAGTATTATAGCAAGTTGACCATTTTCCTGAGTTTTAGACGTCTTGTGGATTTGCAGGAGTTTTTTGCATAGGCAAACTATGGGTCATTTGTTATTTTTAGCCACTTTAGATAACTTTTTCTGATTTATTATCCATTAACTGTCTACAGTGACCTTTCTAGAAATATCCTTAGTTTTTCTTCCTTTGTCAAGCTCTGTATGTCTTCTCTCTCAGAAGGTTGGCCCCACCTGTCCCCTTCTGTCTGTCAAAACAGCCTTGGTGGTAACTTTCTAACTGGTCTCCTTATATCTGCTGTCCTCTGGTTTGGTGGTTCTCAGACTTGTGTGCCTCAGAGTCACCTGCAGCGTTGACAAAGACACAGTTCCCCAGGTACCACCCCAGAGGATCTCGTTCAGTTGACCTGGAGCAGAGCCTGGGAATGAGCCTTCCTCCCCAGCCCCCAGGTGCTGCTGAGGCCCCTGGTCGGACGGGGGTGCCCTTGGAGGACCACGGCTTCAGTTTGTTTCCCTTCCATCCGCCCCCGGGCTTGTTCAGCAAGGGGTTACTGAGCATCAGGCAGTTCCCCAGGCAGTTCCCCACATGCTGGAATTCAGCAATGAATAGAATAAAGTCATTCACGGAGAAGAAGTGGGGAGAAGGCAGACACACTAAGGTACAGTGTGATGGCTCTAGTGAGAGATGCTGAGACAAAAGCAGGGAGGTTGAGGGGATGGAGGAGAGGTGATTAGGTGGGGGTGCCTGAAGGAAGGGTTTCGAACGGAGGGATGTGCAGGTTCTTTCAGTCACTCATCCCGAAACAGCGTCCCAACTAATCCTTTCCCTGACAGAACGAAGGGCTGCCGCGTCTGACTGTCACCGGAACTTCTTCAGAGCCGCCACTCACCTTTCCCCTCAGCCGTCTCACCCCTAGGCTGGCCTCACTCCTCTGGGTCCCTCTTCTGCCTCTTCCTGTTCTGGATATTGTGCTGTTTCTCCCCCTAGAAGGCCCTTTCCGCTGGCCGGCTTCATGTCCAGAACATGTCATTTATTCAAGATTTGCTTCACTCACCATCTCCTCCATGAAACTTTCCCATTTAAAAGTCTCTTCTTCCCCCTCATCCCAGGAACGTTTATCCCAGAGAGGCTTTTTAAAAATATACATATATGTGTATTTTAATGAACTGTGTGAATTGTTTTAAGTCTTGTTTATTTCTGGGCACATGTGGGATCTTAGTTCCCCCACCAGGGATAGAACCCGCACCTCTTGCAGTAGAAGCACGCAGTTTTAACCACTGGACTCCCAGGGAAGTCCTGTCCCAAAGTGTCTTTCGTAACCGTGTGACACACCTTCCTTGTGTTCCAGAACTGACTCACTTCTGTATTCCCAGGGAGGGTGCAGTAGACTTTGGTTGAATGATGAGCGAAAAGCCTTTCTCTTGCTCCTTGACCTCTCCAAGAGGCAGGCCTCTCAGGTTTCCTGAACGCTGGGGGTTTAGTAACAGCAAAAGGAGAAGGTGAAGACCGTGGCCTAAAGTGGAGTGTCTCAGTCATCTCTGGGTCTGTTTGCCCAGTGTCCTCTGAGTGCTGTTACCAAGATAATTGAGTTGGAAGGAGTAGCATTTCCTTCATCTTCCTTCCTTCAGGCTCACAGGCGTTCTTCACCCAAAGGGAGGGAGATTAATTGACTTCTTTTATCTTCCATTTAAATTAGGCTTTCAGGCGATTCACTGCCCGCCTCTGTCAGCCCTCCTGACCTCCCTCCCCCACGTTGATGAGGGGCTGGACAGGAAAAGGAGAATCACCTCGAACTCCACAGAGCCCCACGATCCCCCCAGGTTCCTCTCGTCCCCCGCTTTCCCTCCAAACATCTCTGACCTGGTGTGACGACAGTTGGAGTGGGAAATGTCACGGGGATGGGGAGGTGGGGGCGGGGCGGGGGGCCAAGGCAAATCCAACCGGAAGCCACAGCAGCCCCTGAACTCTCTACACACTGCCAGATGGTCTGATGCAGCAGCAGCCTTTCGGAATTAATAACTCTCCCTCCAGAGGGCCAGCTTCATTCAGGAACCATTTCCCATTTTCTAGCTAAAGTGTGTTTTTTTTCCCCATCGTGTGTTCTGGCCGCTCTGTTCTGGGGAGAGCATGGGGCCCATTCATGAAGGCAAGAGAGATGTCTCTCGCTCCCTCCACCTTCCTTTGCCTTTGGCTTCTGACAGTGCAGCTTTTAATCTAGAAATTATGGTAACTTGTATGTGCATTTTGAGAGTATATCATGGCTGCATTTAATTAACGGTTATTAGCGTTCGCGTACTGCGCTGTATTCTATGTCACAAATCATCAAGTCTCCCAGAGCAGTTATAGCAATTAAGAACTCCATCACACCTTCTGTATAGTCATTTGGTACTTTTCCAGGTCTTTTCAAAACTGGAAATTACTAATCAAATCATTTCTGCTCTGTGCCTCAGTATCGTTTATTCCATTCCTAATGATGTGCGACTTTTTTTTTTCCTTTGGCCGTTAACAGAGGCATCCGTGCGTCTAACCCATTTCACACCACCGTCATGCTTTAGCGAGGCGATAATGAACTTGCAGAAGGAAATGCAGGGGCTTTGGTTCTCTTTTCAGAGCAGTGTCTTGCCTCTCCTGCTGTTGGGTGATTGAATTTTGAAACTGTAAAATGCATCGACAGACCTACAAACCTGACTTGCCCGAGCCACAGCCATCACAGTTTAGCTTCAATTCAGAGCTCAGTGCGACTCCTGCCCGATCAATTTGTCATCCCTCTAAATGGAAACTAATTACTTCCCAGGGAAAGATTGCAGGCAAATACCAGCCTTTGCCTCAGCAGCCCTCTGCAGTGAGGTGAAGGCAGGGTCCACGGGGTTTCACCAAAGGGGCAGTTTCCCCTCTTTGCCAGGATGACCTCAGGAGGAATTTGTATTATTTTGGAGCAGCCGTGGTGAGTTTGCCGTGCCGTCACAGCCACTAAGGTCAGCCGTCGAGTGTGAGTCTCATTTCATCGGTCACCTGGATGGTCCTGAGTCAGATGTCAAGGGCCGTTCGACTGCCAAGTTTCAACAAAAAACACCCTGGCAGGCATCCGATGGTGTCTGAGTGAAGATGAGCCAGCCCGCTGGCAGTGTAGACCGCCGCTCCGACCCCGCCCCCATCAAGGGGACTCTTTTTTTTTTTTCCCCTCCATGCACAAGAACACAGCCCTGGAAGCCTCACCGGGTGGCTGAATCACTGCCATCCGCACAGCATCAGACAGACGGTGCCGCTGACAGCTGTCCACGAGATTGACTCCGATGCGGCGCCAGGACATCCAGGCCACGCGAGGCTGTGCTCGAGGCCCGCATTAGTAGAGGACCCTGGCTTAGGGCAGCAGGGCCGGGCGGGGGCCGGGCCAGGCCAGCCAAGCCCAGAGGCTGCCCGACGACCCGAGCAGTTCCTGCCCTCGCCCCGTGTCGGGGGCTGTCTGCCGGAGCCGTGTTGAGCTGTCAGGCAGGCTGAGCCGTCGGGGGCCGGGGGCTGATCCCACCACCTCCGTGTCAGGCAGGGCGGAGGTTTGTGGCCAGGCCCTGGCGCTGTGATCTCAGGCTTGGACCCTCTCCCAGCAGAAGCCAGATAAGACCCAGGGGAGCGGTTGGTTTGGTTCAGCAGCTGATTGGCTCCTCAACTATTTGTCTTGCGTTCCATGCTGGGGACATGTTCACACCCGGCTTGAGCTTGGGTTGGAGGCTCAGAGATCCAGTCACAGCCCCCTCCAAAGCTCCCTCTACCTCTGGACAGTGAGCTTGCCCCCTCATCCCTCCAAGTAGTGCTGAAGCAGCAAGAGCCTTGGAAGGCTGTGTGTCCAGAGGACCAGGGAGAAGCCACATCCCGGGCCTGCTTGCCTTTCCTCTGTCGCCGCTGAATGTACATGGATGAGATGACTTCAGGGGGCCACACCAGCGATCCAGGCTGAGGTCCACAGCCTCTGTGAAGAGTGGTTTGCTATGAAATTCAACAAAAACCCAGAAAAATGGTTAGCTTGGCCAGCTTGGCTTTTCGATAAGAAACAGTGATGGCTCCTTGGAAATGATGCGGCCTTCATAATTCCTTCTCCCTGACTCCCACCAGACTTAAAGGATCTCGGGTCTCTTGTCCTCTGGGGGTTGTTTCCTGGGACTTGCATTTTGGGAAGTGGGCAGGGACTGCCGGTTGGCAGGGAGGCTCATTTGCTGTTTCAACTGCTGTCCTCCTGCCCACCCTCTGCCCTCCCCGTTGGCAGCCTGCTGGGCAGTCAGCTGAACCAATGATGGAAGGACTGTGCTGAGTACATTTTGCGATGAAATTCGGCCTCCCTTTGGAACTCAGACCATGCAGTATGCCCCAGCTACAGGCAGTGTTGTGCAAAAAAAAAAAAAAAACAGGATTTGAGAAATCCATCGTGTTTCCCAGTTTCGTCACAATCCAAGCCACTGACCCGCCCACAGTGGCCATTCAGGAAATGTCACCCGTGGCCTGGTGTTATGTCAGGGGACTAGAAAGGCTAGATGACAACTGCGTGTGCTTTGAGCTGTGGTTGGCCTGACAAGCGCTTACCCTTTGTCTCCGTTTCCTCATTTCTAATGTGGGGATAATGACAGTATTGAGACCTCCCTCTTCTAGAGCTCTGGTGAGAGCTGAAGGAATCGGGACACAAGAAGAACCTAGAAGAGTCCCTGCTCTGGCCTCAGCCCGGGATGAATGCAATGCTGTTGTTAGCTGAATATGAGTTAGCATCACTTATAATCACTCCCACCAAACTAGAGCCGTTTTCTGTATTCTTTGTTGCCACAGGCTCACTGGGTCACCGTCACCAAAGCATTTCGCGTCTCCAGACCGCAGGTTCCTTATCCACAGTGTGTGGCGGGGTGAAGGGGTGGAGATTGGGCTGGATCTGGCCTCAGCGCTTTCTGACCTGACTGGAAGTGTCTGTGGTTGGTTGGCAGGTTTATGTTACCTATGAAAGTGCTATGATCTTGAATAGAGTTTATATATTCAGATCATTAAGCATAAGCATAGTAGACCGTTTAGATTAGAAATATGGTACACACAGAAGATTGGATAAAGAAGATGTGATACATATATACAATGGAATATTACTCAGCCATAAAAAGGACCAAAGTTGTGCAATTTGCAGAAACAAGGATGGGCCAAGAGATTGTCATACAGAGTGAAGTAAGCCAGAAAGAGAAAAATGAATGTCATGTAGTGTCAACTATATGTGGAATCTAGAAAAGTGATACAAACAAACTTACTTGCAAGGCAGAAATAGAGACTTAGCTGTGGAGAATGGATATATGGATACCAGGGAGGATGTGGGGGTGGGATGCATTGGGAGGTTGGGATCGATAGATATACACCAGCATGTAAGCGGCACTCGTGGTAAAGAACCCGCCCGGCCATGCAGGAGACATAAAGAGACGTGGGTTCAATCCTAGGTTGGGAAGATCCCCTGGAGGAGGGCATGGCAACTCACCTCAGTATTCTTGCCTGGAGAATCCCATGACAGAGGAGCCTGGTGGGCTACGGTCCATGGGGTCACACAGAATCAGACACAAAACTGCGGTGATTTAGCACAGCAGAGTGAGAGCCTAACGTACCGCACAGGGAACCCCGTTCAGTGCCTTGTAGTGACCTTAATGGGACAGAAATCCAAAACAGTGGGTGTGTGTACACGTGTTGGTGGTTCACCTTGCTGCGCGGTGGAAACTAATGCAACACCATAAAGCAACCACACTCCAGTAGATTATTAATTATTTCAAAAGAGAAACGTGGCCCTCAGGCTAGGAGATCAAAAGAAATGGAAGGAACATTTGCAAAGATCAATAGTAATGTGTGCTAAAATGAGTTTATTCTTTAAAAGTTCCACTTGATGAAGGATTAGAAGGCCTCTTTTGAGGTAAATAGAGAATTTAGATCTGTTTTGAAATTAGGAGGTGCCTTCTCCCCCTGACCTAAATCTCTGATAATGTGCATATCCACCTTGACTTACCAAAAAAAAGCTACCATGTTAAAGTGAGATAAATAAATATTGATCACATAGAAACATAAACGATGGTCTCCAGAAACACATGACCCACCCAGTACAGCATCTAAGAATGTCCTAGAGGGCATTTTGTGAGTTGTTGGAGATTATCTGCGTGTCAGATTTCCCATAGTTTAACCACGTCACCTGGTGTGGTACCTTAGCATGTGGACAGTTGGGAAACTTTCAGGCATAAGTAATGGAACTAAAATGGCTTAAACAACATGGGGAGGTATTATTCCCAAAATCGACTGGGTAATTCAGCTGATATACAGCAACTCTTCTACATACGAACCTTCCAGTTGTAAACTTTCAAAGATGCAAGCATACGACATGTACCTGATTGTGTTAGTAGGCTGACTTTGAGCTTAGAAACAAACTGGACTTAGGAATGCGCTCTTGAAGCAAAACTCATTCATATCTCGGGGACTTACTGCATTGGAACCCTGCACTGACTTCTCTGCCATTCTCTTAGCTTCTCTTCAGAGTTTCAAAATGGCATCGTAGTTATCAGTTGCTGTTTCTTCAAGAAGCCACATTCACAGACAGGAAGCAAAGGGTTTTTTTTTTCTTCTTTATGTATCCCTGTCTTTTTATGAGGAAGAAAGTCTTCTCCAGAAGCCCCACAATGAACGTCCTCTGGGGTCTTATTGGCTAGAATTGAATCCTGTTCCTGCTCCTGACACAATCACTGTCAAAGGCCAGTGGGATTTCTAAGGTTGGACTGATGCCCCTGTAACAGGGAAAGACTGCCTGCCCAAACACAGTGCCATATGGTATTCAAGCAAAACTGGGTTCGGTGAACTCAAAGGATTTTGACTGGGGCCATCAACGGGGTCTGTTGTTGTTGTTCAATTGCTAGGTTGTGTCCAACTCTCTGTGACCCTATGGACTGCAGCCCACCAGGTTCCTCTGTCCTCCACTGTCTCCCAGAGTTTGCTCAAATTCATATTCATTGAGTCAGTGATGCTATCTAACCATCTGATCCTCTGACACTCCCTTCTCCTTTTGCTGTCAAGCTTCCCCAACATCCAGGTCTTTTCCAATGAGTCGGCTCTTTGCATCAGGTGGCCAAAGTATTGGAACTTCAGCACCAGTACTTCCAATGAATATTCAACGTTGATTTCCTTCAGGGTGGATTGGTTTGATCTTGTTGCAGTTCAAGGGACTCTCGAGTCTTCTCCAGCACCACAATTCGGAAGCATCAATTCTTCGGCATTCAGTCAAACCACAGGGTCTGCCTGGGCTGTTAAAGGTGGTTGATGTTGACCTACCACTTTGTAGGTTAGTAATCAGTAAGCATGAACCACTTTGAATTGCGGAGAATGTGAAGTGCTTAGTAGCAGAGATAGAACTAACATCTCTCTCCTGTTATTCTTACTCTCATTCTCTCTCAAGTTTCAGTCTGGCATTATTTTCTGTTTTCCAGTGCTTAACATCAAACATTAATAATTGCACATTTCAGCCGACACTGCTATCCTAATAACTGCCTCTTCGACTGCTACCAAGAATGTTGTTTAAAAATGAGAACCAGACACATGCACATCCAGATATCCCAGTCTAGCTTCTTCGACTGTGAACCCACAGTTTTATCAGATCGATTCTACTTGAAAAGCAAACACACACAGAAATCCTTGTTCCCAAGGAGTTTTCCGTCTTGATGAGAAAACTCTTTCTGTGCCGTTGATAGTGCTCACTCAATCATGTCTGACTCTTTGTGACCCTCTGGACTGGAGTCCACCAGGCTCCTCTGTCCATGGGATTTTCCAGGCAAGAATACTGGAGTAGGTTGCCATTCCCTACTCCAGGGATTGAACCACATCTCTTGAGTCTCCTGCATTGGCATTACCACTTGTGCCACCCCATGATGCTTACAGATAAATCAACAGTGCCAGCTGATTGATAGATGACCCGGGTTCAGCTCAGGAGAAGGAAGGAAGGATCATTTTGGGTGCATGGCTGAGGCCTGATTTCAGGGAGGAGGAGGTCCAAATGGCATGATTATAATGACAATGGCAATAATCACAATATGTGTTCAGTACTTACTGTTTCCAAGATAAAGGTTTCGTTTTTTTTTTTAATTTCTGATATATTTTTAAAAAATTTTATTGGAGTAAAGCTGCTTGAAAACAATTTTAAACACTACATGTTTTGACTTACTTCATCCTCACAGAAACCCTATGAGATGGAGTTTACGGTTTTCTTGTTTCCACTTTAAGGATAATGAGATAGAGATGTTGTTTAGTCGCTAATTTGTGTCTGACTCTTTTTCGATCCTGGAGTGGCCTGCCATTTCCTTTCCAAGGGATCTTCCCAACCCAAGGATCAAACCCAAGTTTCTGCATTGTGAGCCAGTTCTTTGCCAGCTGAGCCACCAGGAAGCCCAATGAGGTAGAGAGAGGTAAACTAATATACCAAGGCCATCCAGTAGGACGTAGTAAAGTTAAACCTAAGGGAGTGTGACTCAGGGCCTTCTCTTATGCTCACCTTGCCTTGGTATAAGCAAACTCACAGACAGTTCAAGGCTTTGTGAGAGGGGACTTCTTGCATACTGGTGTAGCTGAAGGGAGGATTTATAGCAAGATCGTGGGAGATAAGGGACGTTTTCACTAAATTCAGAATGTGATCTGACCATCTGGATCTCAGAAAACACTAGCACACCCATAAACCTAAAGAACACCCAAAGCAATATTGAATATGGATTCTCTCCATACTTTTGAGCCTGCATTTTATAGGTAAGGGATGTTTCTGTGTATCTGTAAGCGTTGAAGACAGTGCCAGACTATTATGATCCCATAATACATTGCACATGCCATCATAATTGCACATTGCCCTGATCCCACGTGTACCGCTGTGATCAGATGTATATTGGGAAAGCTTCAAGGCCCATTTATTTATGATTGACTGAGTGGTGGTTGACTGCCTTCAGTATATCTCCCAGTGTTACAATAAGCAGGATTCAACACAGGGTGATAGTAACCAATATCCTGAACCACCTCTATTTTGAGATGAAGACTGAAGGTCATTAGCAACTCTGCAGTGTACTGAACAGAACTGTCACAGCACAACACCCTACTGTCTTATCTTCCTTCTCTCTGTCTTTTTTTTTTGGGGGGGGGGGGGAGTGGAGTTAAACAGTTTGTACCTTTTAAGATGTTAAAATGGAATTTACCTGGCAGCTAGAGGAAAGGGGATTGATGTTGTGTAAGCACAAGGAATTCATGAACATAAGATCTTGGGTCATCATTTCTGCTAAAGATCATGTGCCTAGGCAAATCTAAAAGACTGCACTGAGAAAGACCTCAGGATGTCTCTTTAGGAAAACAAGCCAAGACATAGAAAATTGGGGTAGCCCCAAAGAACAGTGCTATTTGTGGTATTTTCATGACTGGAAGCTAAAGGGGCTCTAGTTTACTCTTGGGTATTCACATCTTTTCTGGCCCTTCACAGTGGTGGTGGGGGCAGGGAGTAGATGTGGTGGTTGATTGGTTTTTGTCTGACCTGATATTCAGATTCCTTTTCCTAGAATCAGTTCAGTTCAGTCGCTCAGTCGTGTCCAACTCTCTGCGACCCCATGGACTGCAGCACACCAGACTTCCCTGTCCATCACCAACCGGAGTTTACTCAAACTCATGTCCTTCGTGTCGGTGATGCCATCCAACCATCTCATCCTCTGTCATCCCTTTCTCCTCCCACCTTCAATCTTTCCCAGCATCAGGGTCTTTTCCAGTGAATTAATTCTTCGCATCAGATGGCCAAAGGATTGGAGTTTTAGCTTCAGCATCAGTCCTTCCAGTGAATATTCAGGACTGATTTCCTTTAGGATGGACTGGTTGGATCTCCTTGCAGTCCAAGGGACTCTCAAGAGTCTTCTCCAACACCACAGTTCAAAAGCATCAATTCTTCGGCGCTCAGCTTTCTTTATAGTCCAACTCTCACATCCATACATGACCACTGGAAAAACCACAGCTTTGACTAGACGGACCTTTGTTGGTAGAGTGACGTCTATGCTTTCTAACATGTTGTCTAGGTTGGTCATAGCTTTTCTTCCAAGGAGCAAGTGTCTTTTAGTATTTTATCTAATAACTTTCCTCTATTGTTAAAATGTTTAAAAATAGTTTTGTCTTCATTTTTATATTTCCTCCTTGAAAATCTGACTGTTCAGAATATTTCAAATACCTGGTGAATGGCTTTCGAAAAATGCTTTATATTGGCGACCTGGGTGCTAATCCTGATTCCAGTACTTAATTTTGTGAGTTTGGGTAAAGTACATATACCTCTGTGACTCCCAGATTCCTCCAGACTTCCCTCCCCTAAGTGGCCTCCCACCATTGCCAACGAAAATCTTATCACTTTCTCAAGACCAATTCAAATACTACTTTTCTCCTTGATATCACATCCTCTTCATTTCCTTCAAGTAATCAATAATCCATTGACTTTATTTCCTGTTCTCTTGAAGTGCATGCTCTTTGAGAGGCAAGGTCATATCTGGTATCTTTAGTTGTCTTTGCACTCCAGAATGCTTAGCAAAAGATTGCTTACCATAAGTACTCAAATGCTGAAAGGATGAAGAAATACGTCCATCTTGAAATCATCAATTGTATTTGTTTCTTTTAAGTCAGTAGCTCTCAGCCATGGTGTTGGGCCCACTGGTGCAGTACAATCAATTATAAATGTGTTGTAATAATTGGTTATCAATAATTGTTAGGCTTAGAAATTTATAAAGTAGTTAATGTTTTTTGTAAATAAGAATGTTTCCCTTCAGTAATATCCTTTAATAATGATAATATCATCTTTCAGTGTTAATACTTCAATATGACTTTCCTTTGCACTGTGATCTGTTTCTTGAAGGGTGGAATTAGAGTCAGGACCCAGGAAATTGTATGTAATCCACAGCCTGTCTTTTCAGTGCCCTAGCCCATATTAACCTAGAAATCGCTGTTAATGATTATGGAACTGTGGAATTACTGTAGTGCTTTCCTACTCTGAAAGATTTGGGGGCTTTGTCAAAATGAAAATTGCCTGTCAATTTAGGAAAAGAATAACCATTATCCTAAACTAGAGTCAGAAAACTCTTTCAATAAAGGGCTGTGGGACTTTGAGAGCCATGCGGTCTTTTAGCAACTACCCAACACAACACAAAAGCAGGCAGAGTTAATACATGAGTGAGTGGATGTTGTCGTGTTCCAATAAAACTTTATTTACAAAATTAGATGTTGGGCAAGATTTGGCCCATCTAATTTGGCCCAACATCTTAGACAGGTCTGCTCTAAGCCAGAAAGCACACGTGGGCATATAAATACACTGGCTACTTAAAAAAAAACAAATTATATTCATCACATTTATTCTCCTTCCTTTGCAATATCTAAGGAGTTCCTGCAAGGAAAGAAAAACTGTGGGATGGTAATCTTGTTTACTTATTTGTAAGAATATACAGTATTAAATATTTCAGGATAAACAGTCTCTAGACTCACTCAGCATAAGAAATGAGACTAAATCCTATTCATGCTTTAATACAGCCATGAAGGCCAGTTCCTTAAAGAAAGGTGAGTACAGTAGGAAAAAGTACCTCATCTGCCAGGCAGTTCGCTTCCGTGGTGTTATCCGCGGTGCATTATTTTCCATATTGGTAGTTTCTCTCAGCAGGATATTCAGGCTCTACCTTCCTATTGGGCGTTTGTTTGTTTTTGGTTTGTTTGGTTTTTTTTTTGGTGGTAACTGCTTGAAAAATCATCCCTTCTCTTTTTAAATTACTGCATGAAGCTATAGCCTTTGTTCTTGACAGTCAACAGGCCAGCCGTATGAAGTAAACCTTTAAAACAATATGTGTCTTAGAACTCAGATTCAGAAATGACTCTGTCACAGTCTGTGGTGGAACCACGAGAGCAGCAGGGCCCATGCTCTTGGGATGTCCCTTCCCGCGGGCTGAGTCCCCTGTGGCTCAGACGGTAAAGAATCCACCTGCAATGCAGAAGACACAGATTCAGTCCCTGAGTTGTGAAGATCCCCTGGAGAAGGGAATGGCAGCCCACTCTAGTATTCTTGCCTGGAGAATCCCATGGACAGAGGAGCCTGGTGGGTACAGTCCATGGGGTCGCAGAGTCAGACATAACTGAGCAACTAACACTTTCACGTCTCATTCACACCACAGGATGTGGTTTTGTGGCTTTGGGCTTTTGGTAGTGCCCACAAGTAGTGGCTCCTGCCCACCTTGGCTTTTCTACCTTCTCACAGCCAAGCGCCATGACAGCGCACTCAGAGCTCAGGCCCCCTCCTGTGTTCCCTGACAGGAAGAATATCCGCTCTGGGCAGACTGGGACCACGCCCGGCTCCACACGCCCTTCCGAGTCCCATGCCCAGCCTCTCAGCCAGCTGTCAGACCCGAGGTGGGGAGACTCGAGGGAAGCAGGTGGCCACACCCTCACTGGGTGACAGCCGTCTCCTGTCCTCTCCTGCTGACATAGGGTGAGCTCCTGGCATCCCAGTTGGCCCTCTAGTCCAGCCAGGACTTGAGCCCTGTTAATGCAACAGGTAACAGAAAAGCCCAGTAAGTCAGTCTTTAAAAACAGAGATACACATGTACCTCCCATTACCCGCCTGTTGGAGAGGCTCGGTGTTGTCACAGAGGACCTTTCAGTCTTTCCACCCTGTGATATCAATGCTTTAGGAACGGCTTCCCTCACACGTGCAAAGTGGCTGCTGAGGCTCCAGCATACTGTCACACCTTCATGTGGCACCACGTCACACAGGAAGGCAGGAAAGGAGATGAAAATCGAGGTCTCTTCTTTCTTTCTGCTCTTTTTAAATCTCCCCAGAAGCTCCCAGTGGTTTCCTTTCGCGGCCTCCTGGCTGCAGCAGCATCACTTGCCTCCTAGCAGAGGGGAATGAGATCACCTTCACTGGCTTGGACAATCACCATCTCCCCTAGTGCTGGATGCACACCACAATTAGGGCTCTATTGGCAGAGAAGAAAGGGAAATGGTGATCGAGTAAGCAGCCAACTGTGTCTGCTGCCCCCGACCTGACTGCCCCCACCCCACCCCCGGCCAGTGGGGAGCTAGAACACCTTTTCCTTTGACCCACAAATCAAAGCCTTGCCAGGAGTCTGCTGTCTGTGGGGAGCTCTCTGGAATTATTGCCAGCAGCGGCCTTTCCTGGTCATTAGCAGACATCTGGATACCCCATTGGTGCTTTCTCTGCCTGGCAGGACTTCCTGATGCCTACTGGGATCTGAGCTTCTGAGTCTTTTGGATTCTCTGTCTTATCCACCTGGCTGACTCTTTTTGGTCTTCTGTACCTTGATCTGTCCCTTCTGGGGTTTATATAAGCCACATTGGGACACTTAATACCTTTATAAAGAAAAAAGCCATTTCATTTTTCACAATACAGTCATACATCTGCAGTTTTTTTCATTACGGCACAAAATTACCATGACTTGGTAATATTTTAATAGATTGCTTTTAAAAATAGTAGATAAGATTTTAAAAATTCAAATGAATTTGAACGATTCTCTTCTGCTAACCTTAATTTCATGGGATATTTTAAAATGCTAGTTAATTCTGTGATATAAACTAGTGGCTCTTGGATTTTGGATATCACATGTATAGAACTGTAGGAAGTTGTTTGTTATCAGTATCTTTAAAAACATTATTAAGAGTTAGCTAAATAGAACTAGACTTTTTTTTTTCCCTAAGAGATTGATAACTTACAAAGCACTTGGATACGTATTCTTCTAATACCTTCTATAACTATTATTCCCATCTGACAGATGAGAACAAGTGAGGTTTTAGGGACTAAAGTGACTCAGCCAGGTTCTACCTCTCTCCACATATTTGGTACTGAAACTAGTCCTTCTGAGTCCACCTCTGGGCACTTTTCCTTTTTCTGCCACAGATGGCCCAGTCCCCATGGCAGTATGCAGGGTTACAGAAGCCCAGTGGTACCCACGGACGGCCCAGCCGTGCCGTCTGCTCTTTTAAACCTGTGCTGCTCTCCCCAGAATTTTCTCTCCTGTGGTGAACTCTTCACTAGGAAATAATACATGCTAGCAAAGCAGGTATAATAGGTTCCATTACAGGTGACCAGGACCTTAAAAGAACAGTGAAAGTGTTTGTCGCTCAGTCGTGTCCGACTCTTTGCGACCCCATGGACTGTAGCCGGCCAGGCTCCTCTGTCCATGGAATTCTCCAGGCAAGAATACTGGAGTGGGTAGCCATCCTTTCTCCCAGGGATCTTCCCAACCCAGAGATCGAACCTGGGTGTCCTGCATTGCAGACAGATTCTTTACCATCTGAGCCAGCAGGGAAGCCCAAAATAACAGTAGCTTGAAAAGAAGTATCTTTCTCACGTGAAAGTTTGAAAGTAAGAGGAATTCCCTGATGGCCCAGTGGTTAGGACCCTGCACTTTCATAGCTGAGGGCGTGAGTTTAATCCCTGATTGGAGAATGAGGATCCTGCAAGCCACAGGGTGTGGCCAAAAATAAAGAAAAATGTTGGAAGTAAGCATGGCAGAGCCCTGTTCCTCAGAGACCGTGGGACCTGGTCTTCTTCCAGCTGTATGCTCCATACAGCCCCCTTCCCGTGACCCAAAGTGGAACTTCATCCAGACACGACCTTTCCAAGCAGCAGGAGAGATAAAGAGGGAAGGGGCAAAGGAGGAAAAGGGTGCTCAGATCAGGGATCAAAAGTCAGATTCCTAGAAGCCTCCAGGATCCTGCCACAGCCTCTCCCAGCTTCAAGGAAGACTAGGAAATGTAGTTTCATTTTGGACAGCTGCATCAGACAAAAATTCTAGTACTGTGGATGAAAGGGAGATCTGGTAACAGGGAACTTGAGCAAGAGCTTGTAGAAAGTGGGGGAAAGAAGCAAAAAAGTGAGGACCAAACAGACATGAGGAAATTTTGAGAAGGGCCCTGAAGTGACTCTCCATTCATTCACCTAGTAGCTTTTTCTTCAATACTATGTGCCAGTCTCAGTTGTAGATACTATGAATATGCCTCGAGGAACATACCACGGCGAAGGCAGGAGGGGTGGCTCTTAGAAGGGTCAAGGAAAGATATTCTCAGAGGTGATGGTTGAAGAACTGGTGGTTGAAGGAAGGGGCCAGAGGAAGAGCTGGAAGGAGGGGTATTCTCAACATTGGGAACACCAAGGGAAAAGGCCCTGAGGTGGGAATAGATTTGATGCATCCGGATCTATGGGTCCACGCAAAGAGGCAGCTGCTGGGGCTGCAGCGCTGTGAGCCAAGGGGGCAGGGTCAGAGGTAGACAGAGCCAAGGCGAGGCCCCACATGGCCTGCTGGACCACAGCAAGGAGGCCGGGATTCATTCTCAGTACTTGGGAGCACTGTCAGGTGGCTTTGATCGGGGCAAGACATGGGTATGTTTGGATATACCCATCACTAGGCAACCGAGACAGTGCTGCAGATCCGGTGGCCTTGTCATTAAAGATCTTATGAGGCAGAGCTCCTTGGCTCTCTGGCTGGCACAGTGGTAAAGAACCCGTCTGCCAATGCAGGGGGCTCAAGAGAGGCTGGCTTGGTTCCTGGGTCAGAAAAGATCCTCTGGAGGAGGAAATGGCAACCTGCTCCAATATTCTTGCCTGTAGACTCCCATGGACAGAGGAGCCTGGGGGACTACAGTTCATGGGGTTGCAAAGACTCAGACACGACTGAAGTGACTGACACACACAAGCACACGTGTCGACAAGTGACTCCACTTGGTTCTTGCATCCAGGCAAGCTGTAATCTACCACAAGGAGCCTCTGCTCTGAGGGACGACAGCTCAGATAAGCACGCCAGCCACGTGCTGAGGTTCAAGACCCGTTTTCGTTCGCGTCCCATAAGCAGGTGTATGATTCTTGCTGGGACCTTTGTGTTTAAAAATCACAGAAAGACCCCTGGAACATTCCTAAGGAACGAGGGATGTGGAGACGGAGTGTCAAGTTCTGCTGACGACCGTTCTCTAGGACCCCTCAGGTGCTTCGCTGATATCCCCTCTGATGGTTTCTCTGTGGCTTTCTGATGGCATTCTGCGGTTTGCCAAGATGTCCCTTGTGGCTTTCTAATGTCAGGACAAAGCCCAGGGATAGGCAGGATGTGGTTGCCGGTCGGCTTCCATCGGAGGCGTCCTCGGGGCGCATGGGCGGGAGCGAGCCCTCCGTTCTGCCGTCTGCCTACCAGCCTCGCAGGCGAGGAGACATCATACACGAAAATTCCATCGAGGTCGTGTACAGTGAAAATCAGCTGCTTTTTTCCCCAAAGAGGCAGGGGAGCTGCTACTTAGCCGAGTGAGCTGGAGACTGTGTCTGGAATGCAAAGCACCGACCTTTGTATTGGAAGTGAAATATTTAGATAGCGATCATTGTGGAGCTCCTTTTACAGCAAGGCAGGCCAGATAAACAGAGAGAAAGCGCGGAAAGGCAGCACAAAGGAGGTAATAATATCTGATTAGCTAAGCAGCTGGATAACTGAAGGAGAATTTGTTAAAAACCCATCAAGACATCAAAGCTGGATGGGAGCTGTGCTGTCAGCCCGGGCCACTTGTGGAGCCGTCTCTGGAACATTAGCCGGCGTCTAATTTGCTGCTATTTTCTCCCTAGCGCCACTTCTTCACCAGGAGATCTGGGCGGGGTGACCTAACCCCTAGCTGTCATCAGGGCTTTTTCCATCCCTGTCGTGGCCAAGGATTCGGGGCTGGAGCGGCCGTGTTGGTATTCCAATCATCCCAGACGTACTTGACCACGTGTGAACAAGAAGCATTGTGTTTCTGGGGACAGGCGGCCGGGAACTTGAGAACTTGATCCCCTGGAGGCCCTGGGAGGACTGTTTCCACAGAACTCGGGTTTGGGAAGTGACTGGTCCCCTCTGTCACAGATAGGTCTGAAGGACCGTACTCTCTCTGCCCAAGAAGGGCGGGAAGGTCCCTCTGCTGTCAAGTCCAGCTTCTGCAAAAACAGCAAGGAGGACAGTGAGGCTCTCCTGAGAGCGTTCCCTCTGCCTCAGTGCTCCTGGCCCCTCGGTACCTGGGGCAGGGGGACCCTGAGTCCAGCTTGAGTGGGCGTCTGCCGTGGACATGGTGGGGCTCTTTTTTCTTTTTTGAAAGAAACTTCACTCTTTTTTAGAGTATTTATTTGGCTGCCAGGTCTTAGAGGCATTGCAGGATCTTCACTGCGGCATGTGGGATCTAGTTCCCTGACCAGGGATCAAACCCAGGCCCCAGCTTTGGGAGCACCAATTCTTAGCCCGTGGCTCCTTTTGGAAGGAGTGGCGGGTCCTTGACCCACATGTGTCGGCCTCCCACATGAAGATGATGGTCCTGATCATCATGGTGGAGCTCCGGGGTGTCTGCTTGTGGCAGGGCCCCCCGGGGGCACCCGTGATAGTAGTGGGAGACCCCCCCTCACCCACCCCAACACGCACACCTGCACACAGGCTCATGCGTGGAGGCATAGGTGCAGGGTCTCTTTAAATAAGGGCTTCAAAGCTCAGCTGCCACCACAGAGCTGGCTCCTGCCGCCTACAAGAGCCTTTGATCCATCTCCCTGCGGAATCCAGCCCCTCTCAGGGCCCATGTGCTTTGAACCCAGGGCCAGCCACATCTCTCTGAGTCCCCCTCACACAACCAAGAGCGCAGGCTTCTGGGGGGCTTCCTTTCATCTTCCCTAAATTGTGAGGGGTACTTATTTCAACGTTATCCTATAGGATTCTTAAGAATGGCCTGGATGAGGTTTCAGAGCTGAAAGGCAAGAAAGAATTGCAAACAGGAGTCCACCGTCTGGGCAACTTCCTCTCCAGTTATGGATAAACCACATGCAGATAGAAAATAGGAAGAAAAGGAGATTCATCGTAAGGCTGCGTGTTTTTCTTATTCGAGGTGGGGGGTGGGGTGGAGAAACCTGTCATGGATAAAATCCAACTTTAATGACAGTCTGAAGCCCTGAAGCACAGACATATTGCAGAGCTAATGTATTATTTTGTTTTTGTTTATTCTGCAGAAATGGGGAAATTTCATTTTTTAGTCGAATTACAAGCTCCCCTTTTATTATTCACAGGCCCTAACATGCATGGCAGCCTGAACCAGAGCGCCCTCAGCGATTTTAATACCCAGCTTCTTTGCAAATCTAAACGGGTTTTCCAGCCGGCTCCCTGACGGGCCGCGGGCATTGTCAGAGTAGTGTTGGACACATCGAAAGCTGCTTAGGGAGGCTGGGCTGCTGTGTGCTTGCTTACAGGGTGGACCCGGAGCCTTGCTGTGAGACCCACCTCCCCTTGGAGGGGCAAGTCTGGGGATTAGCAGTGGGAGCGGGCGTGGACACAGAGGAGGGACTCTACTAGGGGCCCTCCAGGCCACCCCAGCTGTGACCAGCGTCCCCCCTGAGCCCTTGCTGGAAGGCTCCGTCAGGTCCGGTGCTTCTCATCCTGGCCTGCACCCTTGGGAATCCTAGTCCTGACCCCTGGGTCTAGTCAGATTCTTTCTTTTTTTTTTGAAAAATTTTACTTACTTATTTATTTTTGGCCTTGCTGGGTCTTCATTGCTGCTTGGGCTTTTTTCTAGTGGCAAGCAGGGGCCACTCCCTAGTCGCGGTGCTTAGGTGTATTGCGGTGGCTTCATTGTTGCTCGGCACGGGCTCCAGGGCGCACAGGCTTCAGTAGTCACAGCTCCCAGCTCTAGAGCCCAGGCTCAGTCGCTCCAAGGCACGTGGGACCTTCCCGGACTGGGGATCAAGCCGGTGTCTTCTGCATTGGCAGGCGGATTCTTTACCACCGGGCCACCAGGGGGAAGCCCCTGTCTCAGGTTCTGATGTCACTGGTCTGGGTGTGACCTGGGCATCCACATTTTTAACTTTCATCCCCCTCCTGGGTGATTTCTGTATGCAGAAGGGGTGGGGAACTAGTGGCCTGCGGCCCTGTGGTTTCCTGCCTCAAGACGCAGCTGGTAAAGAGATGGCTTCTTAGGTTCTGGAGCTTTGTCTCTTGCTGGCTGTGTGACCCAGGGTCGTGTTCAGGGAGCTGGCTTCCTTGTCTGTAAGACAGTAGAATAGCTGTAGGGTGAGGAGCGCCCAGGTGGCACTAGTGGTAAAGAATCCACCTGCCAATGCAGAAGACGTAAGAGAGGCAGGTTCGATCCCTGGGTTGGGACGATCCCCTGGAGAAGGAAGTGGCAACCCACTCCAGGATTCTTGCCTGGGAAATCCCATGGACAGAGGAGCCTGGCGGGCTGCAGTCCATAGGGTCTCAAAGAGTCAGAGATGATTTAGCAACTCAGCAACAGCACAAAACAGGGACAGGTAAGGCTCTGTGCTGGGAGATATGTGAGGATGGTGGAGGAGCGCTTGGAGCATGTGAGGAGTGAGCAGGCTTGGGGGTGGGGAGGTCCTGCAGTGCCCGTGCACACACACAGACACAGACAAACACACACACATACACGTTTGGGGGGAAGGACCAGGATCTCAGTTTGAACTGACTAGATTTTCCCCTTAGACAACTTCTTAGCTTCATCTGTAGAACGGGAGTCATCTCTTCCCTTTGGTGAGACTCAGCTGTGTTCGTCAAGAAATTGGACCATGCCAGCTTCAAGAAGTTCTAACGCACGAGGCTCTCATAGAGGCAGCCCGGCTACAGGCCCAGGCACTGGCCTCAGGTTTAACCCTTGGTTTGAGTCACAGGGGTGGCTTCTCAGTTGCTGTTGTTTACCATTTATCTGTTGTAAATAAAACTCAAGGTGCAAGCCACCCCCGAGAAAGCCGGTCCTGTCTCTGTGAAGTAACACCTTCATCTCCTGGAAAGAAGTAGAACCTTCTCTCGCAGTTCCGCCGAGCGTTTGCCTGGTGAACAGGATTGAAAGTGGGCAGGGGGACACCGGGAGCCGGAGGCGTGGGATGGGGGCACCGGGCAGCTCGGCCAGCACCGCCGTCCCTTTGAGGGTGGCCCCGAGTGGGGAGGGGGCTGCATCACTCTCCCACCTGCCCCTGTAGAATGCCTTCTGGTCATTGCTGGGGGCTGCATGCAGGGTCTCCTAGATAGAGCAGGTGGGCCCTCAGGCCTCAGCCCAGTACAGAGACCACAGGCCAGCCTCCCTTAAGCACCACGCTGCCCACAGGGGTCCCAGAAAGGCCAGACAGTCTTGTAGGAAGGAAAGGGAAATGCTGGGAACTGCCTGGGAAAGAGCCCTCATTCCCAAACCCTGCAGGTCACCTGACGGATGGTGAGTGGGCACTGATTCATTAGAAGCTGCAGTCCCTGCCGCGGAAGCACACACTCCACCTGCATTTCGGGGGCCAGAGAGAAGTGGGACTTCATAAATCACTCCTCTGGCTCAGTTGCCTGCATCCCTAAAGCCAGTAGCCGTTTATCCCAAATGAGGAAATAAAAAAATGTCATTTCCCTCCAGCTTTTTCCTGGGAGAAAGTTCTAGATGGAGGAGAGGCTGGTGTTGGAAAGACTTTTTCTGGGCTGTACTTTGTTATGAGGTGGGCAGAATGAAGCTAATCTACGCCTTCCCGCACGCCCCCCTCCCCCCAACCTGTCAGCAGCTGGGCGAGGATTTCGCAGTGAGAGGACATATGGGCAAGGACTTAAACTGGGCTCTCAGCCGCTTCAGTTTGCTACTCTGGATAAAGTAAACTGATGTTGGCTTCTTTTTCCTCCTAAATACTGAGTCTTAAGCCTAGTTATGGAAGATAGGGTGGCTGTTCTTTGCTATCATTACCTGCCATTCTCTGCTACTTTTCATCTGGAGGTCTTTAGTAACTTTCAGTCTTTCCCATTTTACAGGTAGAGGGTAGTAAGTTCTATGCAATGACAAAGAACATATTTCAGAGAAGCTGAAAGTTCTATATTTTCATTAGAATGAAGTCAACTGCTGTTGCATGTAGACCCAAAAAGAATAGAGGCTTAACTGTAATAGATGTCTGTTTCTCATGCATTCAACAGTCTTGACTGGGGTCTTACTGGTGGAACATGACTCTTCTCCACGCAGTGATTCAGGGACCCAGCAGTTTTTGTGCCTGGGCTTCCATTCTTGTGGCTTTTCTGTCTCCTAAGCTGCCGCCTCATCTGCATCCTCCTGGCCAAGGGAAAGGAGACTGGAATTGACACATACCTCCTCAGCTCATGGGCCGTGGCCAAGCACTAGACATGTGCCCTTAACAGGGTGCAAAAGAGGATGAGTGTGACCTGGAAATGTAGTCCTTTGTTGGGTAATTGCTTGCTTCTGACAGCTCTGTGCTATAGGAGAAGGATCATGAGATTGGTGGGTACTTGGTGGATAATAATAAGTCACTGCCGCTTCTCAGGGTGACTTCCCTATTTCCCAGTAGAGCCGTGGTCTTGGCTTCAGTCACAGTATCAATCGTGAGGCCTGGACTTGAACCCAAAAACTCAAGCAGTAGTTTTCCTTTGACTGCACTAAGGTAGCAATGGAATCCTCGGGTTTGAGGGCAGGTAGACCAGGGTGCCGCTAAAGCAAGATAAGCAGACTGACATTCGGTCCTTACTGATGCTTTTGGGTTCATGCAGCAGACTGGATCTGAAAAAAATCTCTCTTCAGTTTATGAGAGGATGAAGAGAGGGCGAAGGTCCTGTGATACTTGTTGTCTCTTCCTGATTCCAGACCCACCGAGGCCCTTCAGTCATTCGTACTTGTACCTGTAAAGCTAACACACAGTTCAGCATCAGACTATTATGTGGCTGACCGTGTAATAAATAGATTCATAAAAACCTGTATTTAAGGTGGCCGTTCACGCTGCACTTGCCCTGGAGTAAATGACAGTGTGGGACTCCATGCCGTATTTCATGTTGCGGTTGAACTTGTAAACTGAAACCTCCTCGTTTCTCTCCCCTCTCAGCCCCCTCTCTGTCTGAACAGCTGTACTGCAGTTTGTCAAGCCTGCCCATTAGCTTTCACATGTAGAGATGGCCTTTTTATATTCAAATTTCTGTAATATATTATTTAATCATTAGGCAGTTTACTAAGTGTGTATTTGTGGCCATTGTTCTTTCTGAATGCATCATCACCAAAGGAAAACATTGGGGAATACGATGCTTTCTTTCAGAAACTATGGTTTCTAGTAGAGGGAGTGAGCCACGTACCTTGCTATTGGGAGCAACTTTCCCTCAGATGAGGGGCTAGGGATCCTTCAGTGATTGGAGGGAAGGCAGGAAGACCTACTGACCCCACCTCCAGGCCTAGCCAAGGATGTATTTAACTTTATGAAGTTGCTGTATTCAACCTTGTCCTTCAGAACAGCAGTTTTGTCAGATTCAGACTAACCCCAGCCTAAGTTTCTAAATGGAGGAGGACATGGCAACACACTCGAGTATTCTTGCCTGGAGAATCCCCTGGAGAGAGGAGCCTGGTGGGCTGCAGTTCATAGGGTCGCAGAGTCGGACACAACTGAAGCGACTTAGCACGCAAATTTCTAATGAGATGTTTGTCCCCAAGGCCAGAGGTCACCAGATTCCCCACCACTTCGCGTGTGCCCAGGCCTGTGACATAGTCAGTTAGGGCTTCCCTGGAATCGGCTAAATCGCAGATCCTTGATGCGGTGGTGGTGGATCTAGTTGCGGGAGCACTTGATCTAGTGTGGACAGACCCATGAACAGTCCGGCACGGCTGGGGGCCCGGGCTGCCTGGGGCTGACATGGGAGGGGGGTGCTGGGAAGGTCTTCACAGGGGGCAGGTGGCGTCTGAGCGTGAGATGCTGACAAGGGGGAGACGCTCTGCTTAATCAAAGGTGCCAGGAACGGCCCTTCCTCAGAGGCTGCAGGGGCGGCGCTGTGAGCCAGGTAAGGGCCTGGGACCCTGGAATCAGGTCTGCACCCTACATCTGCCTCTTACTGGCTGTGTGAGCTTAGGTCAGTTACCCAACTTCTCTGTGCACCAGTTTCTTCATCTGCAAATGGGCCTAGTAATACTAGTATCATGGTTTATTGACAGACTAAAATGAATTTATCTGTAGAAAGGGCTTAGCAAGGTACCCAGCGCCCCACTCAGTGATATGTAAGTTTTGCTGTTTGTTTTTTTTTTTGGCTGAACTGGGTCATCATTGCTGGGTGGGCTTTCTCTCGTTGCAGTGCACAGGCTTCTCAATGCTGTAGCTTCTCTTGTTGCAGAGCACGGGCTCTAGGACACGTGGGCTTAGTAGTTGTTGCCTCGAACCATGTGGAATCTTCCCGAACCAGGGATCCAACCCATGCATTGCCTGCATTGGCAAGAGGATTCTTAACGACTGGACCACCAAGGAAGTCCCAGTTTTGCTGTTTTTATGCACAGCTCAGAGGCATCGGCCATGTTTGACAAGCAGTGAGGCGTTCAGCCCGACGGATTGGGAGTGGTAGAGAAGCAGGTCCCGAAAGCTGAGACTTAGATCACAGGACAGACGGAGATTTGGGTGTGGATCCCAGCGCTGGAAGAAGCCCACAAGTTGGCCGAGCCCCTGCCCGTGAAATGGTGCCCAAGGCAGAGAAAGTCCCGAGACCCCACTGGTCCCATTGTCTACCTTTCTGTGTGTTCTTCTGCCCCTCTTCCTGTCTGAACATCTGTAGGCCCTTTATTTTTGCAGGAAGTGTACAGGTTGCCTCCTTGAACTTGCCTGTATAAGCATGTGGCTGTGGAGAATTCCTCTGCACCCCAGGATGCCTGGATCCGCTTCCCGCCCCCATTCCGGGTGTTGCTGGGAGGGCGGTCAGAGCCCAAGATCAGCCCGTCCCCGCAGCTGTTTGCGCTGCGGTCTTTTTGATGGTGCAATGTGTACCCTGGGGCTGATTGTGTTCCTGAGAGTTGGAGGCTCCCGCTGGAGGGTTCAGTCAGCAACAGGAGAGCAACACTCCCAGCAACCTCAGAAAGAATAGGAAATGATGTTCTTGAAGGAAGTGGGGGGAGCTGCTGGCCGATGCTCCAGTACCATCTTCTTTAAAAAAAAAAAAAAATCCCCCCCCCTTCCTGCAACACCTTGTAGTAGATACATTTTTCAGACCTGACTTTGTGCAAACACAATGTTGTTCTGCAAGCATTAAAAGGCAATTTAGTACTCAGAGGATTAAAAGCTCATGTTAAATTGAAGACTACACTTGGCATAAACATTAAAAATTGACAGAACACCCTGCACATTAACTGCACCAGGGCTTCGTAATTAGCATTTAAAAGTAAAACATCATTTCCTTACTGTTTCCTACTTACTCATTTATAATGCATTTATTATAATACAGATGTGAGCAGGAGGCTTGCTACCATCATCAGCAAGTGAAAAATAATACCTGTGCTGAGCAAGAAACTGGGATTTATTAATCCAGCCTAAAAAAGCAAAACCAATCAAGAAGTCCCTCGCTGGGCTGGTTTGAAAGCCTCGCAGTTCCCTGTGGAAGATTGACACAGGGTCCACAAGGAAATCACCTTCACATTTCTTTTCCTTTTTCTTTTCTTTTTTTCTTTTAGCCTTTTTACTAACAAAAGACTGGGCAGAAAATCCGAGCAGGCTTAGGCCAGGGACATACCAACGTCAAAAATTGACAGGCTGGCAGGTTACCAGAGGTACATGGAAAAAACTCAGAGGTCCATTGCTTCTTCAAAACGCTGAGAAGACTGAAATGCAGTTTCTCAGTATGACGTGAAATTCTGCTGACGTAGCCCAGGTGGCTGGGTTTGTAAATGAGGACACCTGTTCAGGACACCTTTATGCTCCTACTTAAATTGAGGGCATTTGTATTTAGCGTGACACGCTCTGTGAAAACTGATCTCGGTCCAAATCTGGTCTTAACCGTCTTCTTCCTTAGTTCTAAATGTGCTGCAGTGGCTGTTTCCACCACACTTCCTCTCTGCGCCTTCTCCCTATGTTGGGTAGTGGTTTTTGAACTCGACTCACCAGCCCCATCACGGAGGCAGGGATGTCTCACCAAAATGCAGGAGCTGACTAAGCAGGTCCCGGATGGGGCTTGAGGCAGGACCCTGAGGTCAGGTCTCCTCCGTGGTGGAGCTCAGATGAGCCAGTGTGCTGATCAGCAGAGAGTGCCGGGTTCCCGTGGTTCCTTACCCTCACGGCCTCTCCTCTGGAAACATCTGAGAACTCAGTACCTCTCCCAGGCTTCCTCTGGCCGGACCTCTTTTGGAATGCACTCGAGAACACCTCGCCTCGATGTTATCTCAAGATCCTGACAAGTGTGTTCTGCTGAAACCAACTGCCCGGCCTGTCCCCAGGTGGCCTCGCATTCCCTGGCCGGGGCGCTCGGAGTTTATCGGGTTAGCCCGTTGACAGGACAAATATAATTTCTGGGCTGCCAGGCCAGTCTGGGTGAACACATGACACGTGTTAAAAGCGGAGGAGACGTCTGAAAATAGACTTCCCTCTTGTCAGAAGGCTGCCAGGGGGCTGGCCCAGCCCACGGAATGTCTCGGCCCTGGAGCGTTTGGACGGGGGTGCACGCTGCCCTGGGAAGGGGGTGGCAGCTTGGGGGAGAGGAGCGTTCCTCCAGAGCCAGGTTCGCAAGGAACCAAATTGGCACCTTCTCTGTGACAGTCTCTTCCAGGCAGAGAGAAAAGAGGAGGCTTTACTCGCAGATGTGGGCATATCCTGATACACGCCAGCCCCTTAGATTCTCCTTTCATCGTTTTAATGATTTTGAAAATTCCAGAAATGTATTCGTGCCCCTACATGACTAGAGAATGCTCCCCTTTCTCGAAGAGCCGTAGGCTAAAAACACACCCGAACAGCAGGCTGGAGCGAGGCTGGCCGGCTGAGCGGGGAGGCCAGGAGCCCAGACTCCGAGGCCGGCTCGCCTCTCAGCCCAGCGGGGCCTGGAAAGCAGAGGCATGTGGTTGGCAGGTTCGTTAATTACCACCATGTTTTTTTTTTTTTTTTATGGGCAGATCCTTGGGTGTGTTTGTGGGAACAGAACCCTGATTTTAATTACCTCCCTTCTGGTTATTCAGATTATATACTTCTAAGGATCTCCAGTTTCTCTGGCTTCCTTCTGCCCTACAGAGGTGCAGAGAGTTCAGCAGAGAAAAGGCCCGTGCGTTGCATCGACATAGACACGGAGCAGAGAATTTTTGAGCTGAAAGGGACTGGAGGTAGCTAGTGCAGCCCCTTCCATGCGTAGACGAGGGAACTGAGGCTCAGAGTCATCTAAAACCCGAGTCTCTACTGTGTACACTGTCCTGATCTGCAGGTTAACTTTCCCCTTCGGATTCTTTTTATTTATTGACGTATTTGGCTGCGTCAGGCCTTAGTTGCGGCACGCAGCATCTCGGTTGCATCACGCAGCATCTTTTGTTGTGGCGCACAGACCCTCTAGCTGTGACACACAGCCTTAGTTTCTCCATGGCATGTGGGATCTTACTTCCCCATCCAGGGATCCAACCCACATTCCCTGCATCGCAAGGCAAATTCTTACCCACCGGACCTCCAGGGAAGTCCCGTCTCTTCAGATTCTTAATAAAGACTGCAGTCAGAATTAGGCAATTCCTTGTCAATCCTTTGAGTGTTGAGGTTGTTTCATGAAGAGCCATCACGACAGCATCTTCTGTGTGATTCTGGCTTGATGCTTCTTTGGAACAAGAGCACTGAGAATGCTTCACGGCTGTCCTGGGCAGGGGAGCAAGCACAATTAGCAGATTCAAACAGACACACAATGCATCTCATGCCAGTGAGTAGGGGATGTGCATTTTTGAAGGCTTCCCAGGCGACGCTAGGGTAAAGAACCCACCTGCCGATGCAGGAGATACAAGAGACATGGGTTTGATCCCCGAGTGGGGAGGATCCCCTGGAGGAGGGCATGACAACCCACTCCAGTGTTTTTGCCTGGAGAATCCCATAGACAGAGGAGCCTGGCGGGCTATGGTCCATAGAGTCGCAGAGAGTTGGACATGACTGAAGCTACTTAGCACACACAAGCACGCTTGCCTTTTGGAAGCAAAGCAGGCAGGACACAGGACGCAAAAGAACTGGAAATATAAGAGGAGGTTGAGGCGCCCACTTGCAGGGTGGCCATGGAGAGCCTTAGGTTTCACTTTTTTGGCAAAACACAGGCGTGCTTGCAGTGCTAAGCATCCAGGTAGCACTCACCATAGGTGTGGGTCCACCCCCCTGGAGACCCATCCCCTGCTCTCTCTAGACCTCCCCTCCCAAATACTTATTTAATAATGGCATTTGGCGCTTTTTTTTTTTAATTGAAGGATATTTGCTTTACAGAATTCTGTTTGTTTTCTGTCAAACCTCAGCATGAATCAGCCACAGGTGTACATCTGTCCCCTCCCTCTCAAACCTCCCTCGTACCTCCCTCCCCATCCCACCCGTCCAGGTTGATACAGAGCCCCTGTCTGAGTTTGCCGAGACAAACGGCAAATTCCCGTTGGCGATCTGTTTTACGTGTGGTAGTATAAGTTTCAATGTTCCTCTCTCCATACATCTCATCTTAGGTGTGACTCACCCCCCCACCCCAACTGGTGACCGATTCCCTGCTCTCTCTAACACTCTGTCTCTCCCAGACACTTATTTAAATAATGGCATTTAGCTTTTTAACATTTTACTTGGTTTGTGGTGTTTTTTTTTTTTTTTTTGGTATTTCATATTATGATCCACTATAATTTATTTATCCATTCACTATGGATGTTTGGGTTGTATCAAATTTTTTTTTTTAATTTATTATATATATATATTTTTTTCGTTTATTTTTATTAGTTGGAGGCTAATTACAATATTGAAGTGGGTTTTGTCATACATTGACATGAATCAGCCATGGAGTTACGTGTGTTCCCCATCCCGATACCCCCTCCCACCTCCCTCTCCACCCAATTCCTCTGGGTCTTCCCAGTGCATCAGGCCCGACCGCTTGTCTCATGCATCCCACCTGGGCTGGTAATCTGTTTCACTATAGATAATATACATGTTTCGATGCTGTTCTTTTGAAATATCCCACCCTCGCCATAGAAAGTGAAAATGAAAGTGTTCATCACTCAGTCGTGCCTAACTCTTTGCAACCCCGTGGATTATAGCCCACCAGGCTCCTCTGTCCATGGGATTCTCCAGGCAATTCTTCTGGAGTGGGTTGCCATTTCCTATTCCAGGGGATCTTACCGACCCAGGGATTGAACCCGAGTCTCCTGCATTGCAGGCAGATGCTTTACTGTCTGAGCCACCAGGAATTTTTTTTTATTAGAACTTAAATTTATTAAAATTATTTTTAATAGAACCTTCTTTTAATTGACTTTTGGGCACACCAAGAGTCCGGGTAAGGGATGGAAGACTTCATAAATGAAATGATGATTGTTAATACTTCTCTCTTTCTGCTCTGTCTTAATCAAATTATAATTGATTCCATCCACATCTAAGCCCACAGACTGCCCTGTAGCTGAAATGGTCAAGAGTCCGCCTGCAATGCAGAAGAACAGTGTTTGATCCCTGGGTTGGGAAGTCCTCTGGAGGAGGGAATGGCAATCCACTCCAGTATTCATGCCTGGAGAATTCCATGGACAGAGAAACCTGGCAGGCTATAGTCCATGGGGTCGTAGAGAGTCAGAAACGACTGAGCAACCGAGACACAGAAGCCCTGATTCTCATGTGCTTGTGTCAGAAATAGCAAGTGTTGAGTAAGAAGGCTCACCAGTTTAATCTGAGATTAAGGTCTGTCACTGTTATTACAGGGTGAGGAAAGAAAATTGGGTCTAAGTTCTTGCTTCAAGTTGAGCCATCAAAGGTGATGAATGCTCTTCAGACGCACTGACTCAGAGTTCTTGATTCCAAGCCCCCAGGAAAGTCTCATGGATGAGGCTTCATAGAATGGAGAGCTAGAAGTGACCCAGAAAAGACACTGGGCCCCACCCCTGTGTCCAGTCACAGCCCAGGGCAGACACAGTTTATCATGTACACGCTTGCCCATGGCCTCCATAAATAAGGGCACTTCTTTTATCGCTTTTCAGATCCTCAAGGGCAGTTATTGAGCTGCCCTTAGGATAAAAGATGCAAGAGATGAGGGTTCCATCCCTGGTTTAGGAATATCCCCTGGAGGAGGAAATGGCTACCCACTCCAGTATTCTCGCCTGGAGAGAACTCCATGGACAGAGGAGCCTGGCGGGCTGCAGTCCATGGGTCGCTGAGAATCAGACACAACTGAGCACTTGGTGCTCTTGTGCTGCTTCTACAATTTTGCAGGCTCATTCCCTGTATTTTAATTATTGTTCATTGTAATTTTTCTCTCAGATTCCGGGGACATCTTTTTGAGCACAGTAATAACAGTAACACCCAACATTCCCACACATAAATATATGCCAAGGGTGTGCTAATGTATATACATGTAAATATACTCTGGGACTCCTTTTGGAGCTGATGTCGTGCTTTTAAAATATGAGACTCCTCATCACAGAAATCCTGAGGGGGCGAATATTCCAAAGCCCCCTTCACGGATGGAGCCCCGTGGAGCCATGGGGCTGGTCAGAGCACAGATTAGACTGTGACTCCGAGACCGTCTCTTGGACTCTTAACAGGACACCTCTCGAATCCCTGGTGTCCCCACGGTGGACATGGGTTGTGACTGGTCATCTGTTCTCTTCATCCGTTTCCCTTGAGACTAAAATCTTAGTTAACAAATGTGGAGTAGTTACCTAAAGGCCAGGTTTCTTCAAGGACATTTCTGTTGCTTGGAGTCTTTCTGAATCATTTTTGCTTTAAAAAAAAAAAAAAAGTGTCCATTTGCAGAAATCCAGTGCCTTTCTTCCAGGATTTTTCCTTGGTCCTATTTGCACCCTCACACAGAAACTCGTCCTCCTTCGGGGCCCGTTACTGCCCCGGTAGCACAGTGCTGGTGTGGGCGGGGGGACAACGGCGGGGGAGTTAGTGCCCACCCACTGCATCGCTGACTGCAGAGAGTGATGCTGCCCGAGTGTGGATGCTTCCCTCTCCCCGTCTGCCCTTCCCCTGTGCCCTCACACCAGCCATCCCTGTGGCTCTGTTTATTTCCTTATCGTAGGCTGTAAAGCCAGCAAGACAGATCTATAGCCAAGCCCTCAGGTTTAAAAAGAGAGAGATGGAGTGGAGAGGAAGAAATAAGAGGTGTCATAGGAGGGGCCTATTCTTCAAAGGAGAAAACTTTTAATATCTAAGAAGTGGATGAAAATGATCCCATAAACTCTTCTCCTTTTTTTCTCCTCCATTCCTTGTTCCCTGGCTCTCATGTAGCCATACTCAGTACAGGCGTGCGTGCTACACTTCCGTCCTGTCTGACTCTCTGAGACCCCATGGACTGTGGCCTGCTAGGCTCCTCTGTCCATAGGATTCTCCAGGCAAGAACACTGGAGTGGGTTGCCATGCCCTCCTTCAGGGGATCTTCCTGAGTGGGGATTGAACCCGTTTCTGCCTGCATCTCCTACATTACAGGCAGATTCTTTACCCACTCAGCCACCTGGGAAAGCCCAGAACTGAGCACATCCATCTAATAACAGGCCCTGGGAGATGGAATCAGTGTAAAGTGTGGCTTAGAAGAGGAGTTTTGCTTTGTTTTATTTGAGGGTGCTGTGGACAAGTTAAGGTGCATCACTCAGAAGCTCGTCCTTAGGGAGTGGTTTCCTTCTAGAGAAGACCTTTCTGGATCTATTTTCAGGCTCAATAATGGGAGAATCTGTGGTCAGACTTTTGCCTGATCTTAAAAACCAAACAGCAGATGGGAGCAGCCTAGCTTTGCTGATTAGGCAGTCTCCATCAGTGTTCATCTTCTGTGCTCTCAGAAGAGAAGCCCGAACACCTGACCTATCCCTGCCCTTTGGTAAAGACAGAGAATTTTTCTTTTCCCTTCACAAGTCTGTGCTTCTCTCTGAGCAAAAAGAGAAAAGCTTGCATTGCTGACATCTCCCGATGTAAGGTAATCAATGAATGAATGATGTTAGAAAATATCAGACCTCCTGTTATTTGCTCAAATAGGTACACTGACTTGGTTCACCCCAGAGTGACCTATGACAGATCAGGTTCCTAAGACTGTCCTCACCCCGCAAAAGAAACATAATACACTTTACACACCCTTTGGTCACAGAATTCAGGATCTACTTTCAGGTTATAAACAAAGAGGGTAGTATTGTATCTCGGCTCTTTAATACGATTTAGGAGCAAAATGTGTAATGGTTGTTCAGTCGCTCAGTCATGTCCTTCTCTTTTCGGACCTTGTGGACTGCACCACGCCAGGCTTCACTGTCCTTTGCTATCTCATGGAGTTTGCTCAAACTTACGTCCATTGAGTCGGTGATGCCATCCAACCATCTCATCCTCTGTCATCCCCTTCTCCTCCTGCCCTCAATCTTGCCCAGCATCAGGGTGTTTCCAGTGAGTCGGCGCTTCACATCACGTGGCCAAAGTATTGGCGCTTCAGCATCAGTCCTTCCAATGAATATTCAGGGTTGATTTCCTTTTGGATTGACTGGTTTGATCTTCTTTCAGTCCAAGGGACTCTCAAGAGTCTTCTCCAGCACCACAGTTCAAAAGCATCAATTCTTCGACACTCAATCTTTATGGTCCAACTCTCACATCCATGTGTGACTACTGGAAAAACTATAGCTTTGACTATACAGACCTTTGTCGGCAAAGTGATGTCAGCCTTCTTATGGTCCAACTCTCACATAACAGACTGAGTTTTAAATAGTTGCTTGGTGCTAATGTTAACATGGCTCTTCCTGGCTATCAATGTGGGAGCTACGTTAATATGGTTTTTCCTGGCTATCAATGTGGGAGCTACTCTGCAGTTCTGGAACACTTTCTACACACATTGCCTCTTGGGGAGTGAGGTACAGCTTGTCTTTCCTCCTGCTCCTCCAATGCAAAGTTGGAATCACCTACTTTTCTGGAAGACCTTAGTAGAAATAACAGTAGTATTTCTGTGTGTGTGTGTGTGCTTAGTCATGCCCTACTCTTTGCAACCCCATGGACCATAGCCCAGCAGGCTCCTCTGTCCATGGGATTTCCCAGGCAAGAATACTGGAGCAGGTTGCCATTTCCTACTCCAGGAAATCTTCCCAACCCAGGGATGGAACCCATGTCTCCTGTGTTTTCCTGCATTGGCAGGCGGGTTCTTTACCCCTGAACCACCTGGGAAGCCCAGTATTTCTGTACACTGGATACCTGCTGTATTCCTGCCCATGAATTACATGAAAATACTCTCATCTTTAGAGCTAATCGTTGCCAGGAGCCGTATCCTACAGACAGGCTCCTCGGGTGCAGAGATTAAAAAGCCTGTGTGATCCACAGCCTCTATAGGGATTGCAGCCCAGTCTGTCTCATGCAGGAACACACACTCTTTCCGCTGGACCCCACGACCCAAAGCCCTGACTGCCTATTCCACCAGACCCTTGGGTGGGTGGGTTCCATCTCCCCTCTGTGGATGGTCCATGTGCTGCAAGGGGGAGGGGAGCACCTGAGAAAGGAATGTTCACGCATCAGTTAAAATGGGTGTCGCAGCCTCTTATCCCCCCTTCATATTCACAAATGTTCACTTCTTTCTGTTTTTTTTTTTTTTTTTTTTCATTCTTCCTCGGGATGATGACTGACAGATTAATATATGTCTAACTACATGTCTCAGAAATCAAAAGGAAGGTGCTGTCAGAATCACTTGTCAGAAAATGAGATTAGGCGCAGTTGTCATTTGCTGAGGATTGCAGTCTTTCAGAGATAAGGTTTCATTTAATGAGGCTAAAAAGCCTCCTTTAAAAAAAAAAAAAAAAAGGGAGAAGAAGAGGGAGTTAGGGAGGGGTAGAGGAGAAGGAGTGATGATTCTTTTTTCTGGTGTCAGCCAAGTGTTTTATCACCTGGAATGATCCTGGGGTACCTGGTAGCCACTGATAATGGCAGCCTGGCCTTCCCCACCTGCTCCGCTAGCAGCCCCTTCAGAAGCGGCCGCCGTGACCTGCTTTTACCTCTCACTGGAAGCTGAAGCTCCTTCTCCTGTGGGAAAGGGGAGCAAAGCATGCACTCTAGATTTAAAAGCAGGCTCGAGAAAGCATGCGGTATAAAGGAAATGTATAGTCACATTTCCCAGCCAACTATAAAGAATCCACCGTGGATTTCAGTGAGATATGGAGCTTGTCTGACAAGTGAAGGGTAACTAATGAGGAACAGAGCTGGATCCCATTGCAACCAATTGTGTTTTGTTATGGAAAATATTTATCAAGTTTTTTTGGTGTTGGTGATTTTTTTTTTTTTCTTTCTGGGCTTGTGGAGTCCTTTAAAAGTGACATAGTAAGAGCTCCCAGTGTGTGACTTGATACATCCCCAGCGCCCCACAATTCCAACTGGGAATTTCTAGTTCTTGAAATTCCCTGGTGGCTCAGCAGTGAAGAATCTGCCTGCCATGAAGGGAACACGGGAGATGCAGGCTCAATCCCTGGGTTGGGAAGATCCCTTGGAGAAGGGCATAGATAGCAAGCCACTCCAGTGGTGTTGCCTAGAGAATCCCATGAACAGAGGAGCCTGGCGAGGCCACAGTCCACAGGGTCGCAAAGAGTCGGACACAACGGAAGCAACTAAGTGCACACACATCCCGTTCTTAAGCATCCTGCCCCCTCAGGGGTAACCTATGCTGCCAGCAAGGTTCCAGTTAACCACCCCTCCTGCCCCCACTCCCCCCCCCCCACCCCGCTCCCCACCCAGTCACGGAAGCAGCTTCTGAAATTGAACAACCTGATTATGGGAAGGGCAAAAGCAAAGCAGGAAACCCACACTCAAGTTTGTGCCGGTTCTCTACCCGAGACCTAGTGGTGGAAAGCAACCAAGCCCTGTTACGCGCCCAGATTCAGCTCGTCGGGAATTTGGACGGCACAAGGCAGGAAGGGCTTGTCTCTGCTCCACGATGTCTAGGTGGCTTGGAGTGTCTGAGAGCGAGAATCATCCCGAGATGTCTTCACTCACACGTCCCGCGCCTGGGCACGAATGGCTCAGGCAAGCTGGGCTGGGTTGGTCCACCCACCGGGCCACCTGCACAGGCTCTGCCCACGTGGCCAGTCGCTCTCCACAGAAAGCAGCTGGCTTCTGGGTGGCGTCTCCTGAGAGGGCACGTCCGGAACGTGAGCGTCCAGGAGATGATGGAGGGCAGGAGCCGCAGGGAAGGGATGGAGACCAGCTTCTCCATATAAGAGTGTCCATGCAGGTGCAGCCATGATATTTTTAGCTTTTCATTTTGTTTTGGGATGTAGCTGATTAACACATGATGCAGCAGTAAAGAACCCACCTGCCAAAGGAGAGCACAGGTTCGATCCCTGGGTCGGGAAGATTCCCCTGGAGTAGGAAATGGCAACTCACTCCAGTATTCTTTCCTGGGAAATCCCATGGACACAGGAGCCAGGAATCCATGGGGTCACAAATAGTTGGACACGACTGAGTGCACACACACACAGAGTTGATTAACAATGTTGTGATAGTTTCAGAGGAACATCAAAGGGACTCAGATGTACATATACATGTATCCATTCTGGCCAAAAGTCCCCTCCCATGAAGGCTGCCACATAACATTGAGCAGAGTTCCCTGTGCTATACAGTAGGTCCTTGTTGGTTATCCATTTTATTTTTATTTTTTATTTTTTTCGATATTGTGTTGGTTTTGCCATACATTGACTAGAATCTGCCATGGGTGTACATGTGTTTCCCATCCTGAATCCCCCTCCCACCTCCCTCCCCATCCCATCCCTCTGGGTCATCCCAGTGCACCAGCCCCAACACCCTGTCTCATGCATCGAACCTGGACTGGCGATTCGTTTGACATATGATAATTTACATGTTTCAATGCCATTCTCCCATATCATCCCGCCCTCACCCTCTCCCACAGAGTCCAAAAGACTGTCCAACACATCTGTGTCTCTTTTGCTGTCTCACATACAGGGTTATCATTACCCTCTTTCTAAATTCCATATATATGCATTAGTATACTATATTGGTGTTTTTCTTTCTGGCTTACTTCACTCTGTATAATGAGCTCCAGTTTCATCCACCTCATTAGAACTGATTCAAATGTATTCTTTTTAATGGCTGAGTCATTCCATTGTGTATATGTACCACAGCTTTCTTATCCGTTCATCTGCTGATGGACATCTAGGTTGCGTCCATGTCCTGGCTATTATAAACAGTGCTGTGATGAACGTTGGGGTGCACATGTCTCTTTCCGATCTGGTTTCCTCGGTGTGTATGCCCAGCAGTTATCCATTTTAAATACAGCAGTGTGTACATGTCCACCCCAAACTCCCTGACTACCCTCCCCGCCCCGCCACCCCATCCTTCCCCACCGGCAACTGTGAGTAATTTTGGTTCTCAAAGGCTGTGAGTCTGTTTCTGTTTTGTAAGTTCATTTGTATCATTTCTTTTTAGATTCCCCATGTAAAGGATGCCATACAATGTGGCTTCTTCACTGTATGACTTACTTCATTCAGTAGGACAGTCTCTAATTCCATCCATGTTACTGCACATGGCATTATTTCATTGTTTTTAATGGCTGAGTAATATTCCACATATATATATACCACATTTTCTTTATCCATTCCTCTGTTGATGGACATTTAGGTTGCTTCCACGACTTAGCTATTATAAACACTGCTGCAATGAACTGGGGTGCAGGTACCATGCTTTTCTCTGGATATAGGCCCAGGAGTGGGATTGCAGGGTCATATGGTAGCTCTAAGGCTTTTCAGGGAACCTCCATACTGTTCTCCATGGTGGCTGAACCAATGTACATTCCCACCAACAGTGTAGGAGGGTCCCCTTCTTTCCATACCCTCTCCAGCATTTATTGTTTGTGGATTTTTTGATGATGACCATTCTGACTGGTGTGAGATGATATCTCATTGTAGTTTTGATTTGCATTTCTCTAATAATTAGCGATGTTGAACATCTTTTCATGCGCCTGCTGGCCATATGTATGTCTTCTTTGGAGAAATGTCTATTTAGGTCTTCTGCCCATTTTTCTGTTGGGTTGTTTGTTTTGATGCCGTTAAGCATCATAAGCTGTTTGTAAATTTTGCAGACTGATCCCCTTGCCAGTCACATCATTTACAAATGTTTTCTCCGATTCTGTGGGTTATCTTTTCATTTTGTTTATTGTTGCCTTTGCAGCCACGTTTTAAAACCTATGCACTGCTTATCAGTTTCTTTCTCTTTATGCTTTCATTTACTTCTCATAGACAAAATGGCCTATGAATGTAAAGTATTATATGACATGTGGCTAGTTTACTACTGACTTGGCATAAATGAATCCTCTTTATTAAAAATATGTATGAGATATACATAGAAAGTCATATGTGTACATTTGTGTGTATCTGTATATCTCTCTGTGCAGGGGTGCGTATGTACATGGAGGAAGAGGTAGTACACAAGGGTGTGTTCAGTCGCACTCAGTATTTTAAAGGGTGGCATGCCAGATTTCAGCCCTCTCTCCAGACAGCTGAACACAGACTCATGGCCTACACGTGCACTTTGCTATTTCTTTCCAGCCCTTCTCCCTTACACTCCTCAAAAACAGTCTGTACTTCCTGCCTCTCTGCATCTGTCTTTCCTCAGTCCTTGTCCTCCAGAATCTCTAAAGCCTTGGGCCATTTTTGAGCCCGCACACCCTGTCCTGGAACTCCTGCCCTTCCTGGGTTCTACAGGGGGATGTTCTTTGATTCTCCCTCCCACGTGCGCCCTCCCTGGCCCAGGAGGCCTGGATGCTGTCTGGCTGTTGTCCTCGGTTCTGCTTCTTCCCATTCCAGAGTTTGCTCTTGGTGCTCACATCTCTCCTCTCTTTGTGGAGGACACCCCCCCGCCGCCAATCTCTGATTCTGAGCCCCTCTCTGTTGTGGTCCAGTGCCGAATTTCTGGCCCTCTGCCTGGCTGTTTTTTTGACAGTGTTTTAGATTTATCTTGTCCAAAGCAATTTCTTTCTTTATTTTTAATTTGCTGATTGTTCTCAGTGGGAGAATGGTCGGTATTGGTTTAGAGTGGTATCTTTTTTTTTTCCCCCCTTTTTTGGCTGCACATCATGTGGGAATCTTAGCTCCCCGACCAGGGATCAAATTCACACCCCTTGCATTGGAACACGGAGTCTTGACCACTGGACCACCAGGGAAGTCCCATGTGTGTCTTAATACAGTTCAAGAGTGTCGAGAGATAAAGTCAGTATGGTAACATGTTACCAATCAAGCAATATAAATGAAGGGCCTTGGATATTATTCATACCATCCTTTTATCTTTTCTGTAAGTTTGAGATTTTTCAAAATAAAAAGTCAGAAACTATTTTAAAAGAGCTTCTTTAAAAAAAAAGTAATTCTCAGAATGAGAGTCAACGATAAATATTCAGGGAAGTGGTCTAAAGCCAGGAATTTTCTGGTCCATCGAATGGGAAGTGCCAAGAGAGAAGGAACGACGTAGAATTGGAGACATATGGTGCTTCTGAGGGGGAGAGCTCAGGCTGCCCGAGAGGTTAATTCAAAACTAAATCTTATCCCTGGATCCTACAGCCCTTAATGTGACCCAAACTTTCCATTACCGAATTCTGAGGACTTAAATCCTGATACTGTGTGCCTGAATCTGGAATCTGTCTCATCGGTTAAAGATCTATCCTATTGAGGCCACATGTGCCTGTGCAATAAGTTCTTTTCAAGCCAAACTTTCATGTTTTAAAAAAAAAAAAAATCCTGAGAGGAAATACATGTGGTCCTCTTCCCCTTCAAGCCCAGTTCAGGCTATTTATTGTTTTATTTGATTGTTGAGAAGTCAGAAATGATTAAATTGATTCCCAATGTGGTGTGCACATTGCCTTGGCTCAGAATGGTCTGAGGAAGACAAAGGCCAGCTTCCAGTCGTGCAGTGTTCTGGGGGTGTGTGTGTGTGTGTGTCTGGCGGGGGCGGGGGGATTAAGGAGAGGGTATATGGGTTTTTTTTCCCTTTCTGAAGTCCTTTCCCTGTGGATTTCAGATTAAAGAGAGCGTGATGACACATTGACCCTTTTGGTTTTGCTTTTAAAACACAAAGCTGGCAAATGGGCTTAATGAGCCCGGGTACCAAGCGATAGAGGCACAGAGCTAAAGAGGCCCACTTGAGCCTCGACTGTTTTGATGAGAAAGTTAAATGGTACTTTACCAGTTGGAAGGATGAAATGCAAACCGTAGCATACTGCTGACATTTTGCTGGTCTGTCGGGCAATTCCAAGAGTGGGGCACCTCAGAAAAGGTATGTCAAACAGTGTGCCCTCCTTAGAAATTAATAATGAAACCACCAAGAAAACAGAAGGAGGAAAATACTGCTTTCTGGCACAGAGACTGTTCTCTGTTTATAATCTAGATATTAGATCAAGTACAGTCACAAGACCTTATATATGGAAAAGAGTGAGCGAGAGAGAGAGGAGATGATGATTCATCCCATCCCAACCTGTATGCATTTTATTGGTAAACCTAAGGTTCAGTGACTTACTAAAAGCCACAGCCAGGTGCCGTGGGCATGTTCTAACACTCATGTCTCCTGACTTTGTTAATCCAGTACAGCGTTTTTCAGCGCCTGACCTGACCTGTAATGACCCACAGTGGCCCTCAAGCAGTTTTTAAAACTCACCAGAGACTGCTGCCGATGACGATCAGCTCATTTCTCTAATCCTCACATAGGCTAGTTATCTGTAATCGTTTTCCTGGCCTTATGTTTTACCTTTAAACCCACCAGTCATTTCATAAATACATGATGTTGGCTCTCAGTGAGTGCTGGTAACAGAAAATCCATCCATCACCACTAGTGGGGATGGAAAAACAACTTGGCGCACTCAGCCGAGTTGAATGTTGTTTGCGGCTTGATCTTTGTATAAGAAGGACATCGTAAATTTACGTGAAAGCTACCAGCCAGCAACTGTGTTTTCCCCAACCTCCCCCTCTCCAGGAAAACTCATCGCTAGGAAAATAAATGGCATTCTTCACCAGCAGCACAAAGGTAGGTCTTGTTCCTTGTAGGCGAGTGGCTATTTGAAAGCCTGGCTACAACTTTCCTGTTTTACTAACACTTGTAATTAAATCCGTCAACTCCCTCTAAGATTCTGTGTAAATACCAGATGCTCGCTACATTTTTTTTTTCCCTCCTGAAGAATATGAAGAGTTGTACACTAACAGTAGAGGAACTTGTAAGGAGGCGCAAACCCGGGTGGAAGTGAGCGGCTGAAGGACCACCCCCCTCACCTCCTGTGAGCCTCTAGGCCCAGGATGCTTGGACAGCACACGGGCCCCATCCCCATCACTTGCATTGGTGCAGATGGATGTTAAGTTAACACCCACACCCTGGCTCAGGAGCAGATGGCTGGGAGCGGGGCGTGGTGGACGGAGGACCGGGTGGGCAGCGGGAGACACGTGGGGAAGGAGGCGGGGGCCTTGCCTCTCGCTCCCTGGGCGGCTGCAGCCAGCTTTTCATGTGCTGCGCTCGCGGCCCCGCCAGCTGTCACTTGAATTCGTGCAGAGGATCAGAGGAGGACGTTTGGGATGCTCTGGGCAAATCCACCCTCTCTACACGGGGGTAGGAACCTCCTTTTACAGCACATGTATTCCTCAAGGGAATCAGACACATCTCAGCTTTTTCCCTACTTTCCTATACAAAGAGGTGTAACTTTTTATCCCAGAGGTGATGGTATTTCAGCAGAAGGCAAAGCAACCCCTCCCCCCTTGGGTTTTCCAGAATTAAAATGTAGTTGCCTAGAGTTGTCATTGCCTCAGGAGAAAGCTGAGAGGGTGTTAAGTGAATCATGAAAGTGAGGCAGCATACCTGCTGGCATTTAAATGTGAGCGTGTGGAGTGTGGGTTTCTTGGCATTTATAATGCAGAACCCGGGAAAGGGTGCTCTGCCTCCCCTACCCACTCAGTCCTAGCAGCTTGGTGGGAATTTACTTAAAAAATATTTAACACTTCTAGTAATGTTAGCCAAGTACTCATATTATATATGGGCAACCCCTAGCCCTCCTTACTGAAAAGCCCGTCCGTGGCTTTGGAGCTTTCCCCTACTAGTCTTGTTGGGTGGGTTGCCACATAGGGGGTTCGCTTCATCACCGAAGATTTTGGGTGCACCTCTGAGACTCCCTTGAATGTGTGAGCGTGGGGAGGGAGCCAGTATGGGAAGCACGGAGCCTGTGGCCCACGCCACCTCAGCTACTTTCAGTTTCTATTTGAAACTGAAATCACAGCAGAGCTGTCAGATGGCAGCTGTGCATTTGGTGGAAATGAGAATTCCAGATTTTATGCTAATGCGGTTTCAGGTTCCTTTGAACCTGCAGTTTCACGAGGCTGTGCTTAAAACTGCAATCTGTTTTAGATAAGAGCAGGGATTACTAAAGACTTTCTAGTTTTGCAAACAGTCACAGCCTCCGAAAGGAAAGGGAGAGATCAGATTTATTCTTTCATTAACATTGTCATGTTAAGTTTTCTACTACTTTATCAAATAGAAAACTTTGCCTTGGTTTGACAATGATTTTTTTGACTTTAGGGTTTTTCGGTTGGTGCTCTTTATCTCTGTTTCATTAGGGTTCTTTCCCTGAGTTCAAGGTCCTGGCCACTCCCTTGCAGAGGCCAGAATACAAAGGTGATGCTCAAGGCTTGTCTCATCCTTGTCTCATCTTCTTCCTTTTTCTGAACATTGGCACTGACTTAGATGCTTATGTCCATTACCAATTGCTTTGTAACAAACTACAAATTAAGAGCTGAAAACACAACAGTGACTTACTTGCTTACACTTTTGCAGTTTGGGCATGATAGTTTCTCTCTGATGCACGTGGCATCAGCTGAGGTGAGCTCAATTGGAGCTGGAGGAGCCACTCCTAAGAGGCTGGCAGGTTGTTACTGGCTTTTGGCTGGGAGCTTGCCTAAATCCTTGGTTCCCTGGCTTGAATTCTCCCTTATGTGTCGCTGCTTGAGCTTCCTCACAACATGGTGTCTGGGTTCCAAGAGGAAGGAAACAGAAGCTGCCAGACCTTCTTCACACCTGAAGAAGTTCTTCTTACTGCCTTAACAAGCTCTGAAGTTCCAGAGCATCACTTCCTCTGTATTTTCTTGGTCCAAACAGTTACAGAGCCAGCCTCGATTCCAGGGTAGAGAGCTTGAGCTCCACCTTCCATGGGAGAATGGCAGCTTCAGTGGTCGATGTGGTATTAGTAATCAATTTTCTCTTTATTTTTCTTTTCTAATTGAAGGATAATTGCTTTACAGTATTGTGTTGTTTCTGACATGCATCACCATGAATCAGCCACAGGTATACGTATGTCCCCTCCCTCTTGAGCCTTCTTCCCACCTCCCACCCTGTCCCCGCCCCTAGGTTGTCCTAGGGCACCAATTTGAGCTCCCCGAGTCATACGGCAAATTCCCACTGGCTGGCTGTTTTCCATATGGTAGTGTATATGTTTCCATGCTCTACGGAGTCCAGAAAGACGGTACTGATGAACCTATTTGCAGAGCAGCAGTGGAGACGCAGAGATAGAGAACAGGCTTGTGGACGCAGAGGGGAAGGAGAGGGTGGGATGAATGAAGAGACTATTCTGTTTTCAAGAGAAGTTAAATGGGCTCTGTTGCTCACCTTATGACGGTGGGTTTCTGTGTTCTGCAGAACCCGAGAATCTGAGACTGGCAGCAATTTGTGGGGGGGACTTTATCGTTCAGTTTCTCTTTGAAACAATGTCTTCATTCTCTTCTGTTTTAGTTGGCAGGGAAATGGTCATTTCACTCACTGAGGTGTTGTCCTGACACTGTTTACTGACCACCTGTTACATGTAAGGCATGAGAGTACCAAGATGTTTAGAGGAATGATGATGGTAGGGTGGGTAAGGGCACAGTCCTGGCCCTCAAGAGATTGAATCTTTGTTCTCCAAAGCTACTGCTTATTCTCGCAAAGGACATTTATGCCCCCCAAAGGAATAACAGTGTTGAGAGATGAGCCAAGAAACCTGTCAGACATTGTCTTGAATATATATCCCTAAGGAAACCTTCCAAAGAAACTGGAGTTTTGAGCAGAAGAAAGTGCTGCTTAAATTAACTTTCAGTAAAAGTCTGTAAGTGGAGATTGTACAGGACCAGAGAGGCATTAGCAGGTCTTTGTGGGCATGCAGGCTTACCCTTAGCCTTAACTGCCATGAATGTTCTTAGCAACTGGTGTTTGTATAGCAGTTGACCATTTGCAGAGTATACCCATTTGACTGATGAAGCCACAGAGGTGGAGGTGCCTGGAATGGCCGTGTTAGAGTTTCCTGATCCATCCTATTGATGTGGAAGGGACAGGGAGGAAAACCAAGACCAGGACAAGGGGGAAGAATCAGAAACATTGGTCAATAAGAATGCTTTCAGGAAAGATAAACCAAGGGGATTCTTTGACTGTAGCTGATTCGTAGCTGTCCACCTAGTACCCCAGCGACCATATGATTCATCGAAACAGTAGAAGCAAATGTTCCGCTCTTACCCAACAAGAATTTCTGCAAGTAAATATTTGGATCATCAGGAGACTGCACAATGAAGCTAAAATGAAAGCCTAAGAGCTTTGCTAGGTGCATGAGTATAGACAGAGGAAAAGAATTTCCAGTACCCTAGAGAGTATTAATGCTTTCAGGTAACATGTTTCCAGGAAAAGAGAGATGGCTGTAGGGCAAGATCACCAAAGTGCAACTGGCCACCATTTCTCATGTTTCTTTCACAGATTACCTTAATATGGGTTGCAAGTCACCGTTCGAACAACAAAACCTGTGCAAGTAAGCTACTCTTGTATCTTAGTAGTATTCGCACAGCTCAAATACCTTTACCATGACTCTTGGATCTTGAAATGTCTCTAGGTTTTAGATATCAGAATTTATTTTGAGTTAGATCTAGAAGTGACATTTCAGCATTGGGAGTATGTGGAAGTCCAAGTTTGGCCAAGGGAGTGAAGAATCAAGATTCATCCAGTAGTGTGGTCAGTGGACGCCGGTACAGAGGAGAAGGGGCAGGACGTACCTGCTGAAACCTTGCTATCGTCCAGACTCCTCCACTTCCGAAGGGCGTACTTACACTCTCTGTGTCAACTGCCTCGTCTGAAATATGGAGGAGAAGAGCCGTTTCTCTGTTGACCTCACAGGGTTGATGTCAGAGCAGATGATGTAATAATTGTATACATTTTCGAAAAATATATTGTAACATATATTTTGAGAGACTGACTCAGAAGCAGTAAGTGGCATCAGGGTATATAATTTATGGCCTCTGTCTTTCCCTGGTCTCAGGTTTAGCTCCTTGGTTGGTCTCCTCCCTCTCTTTCATTTCAAGGCCCTGAAATGAGGATTAGAATCACATTTCGAGCCTGACCCAGACCTCGTATAGCCACAGTCTTTCCCTGGGACTAACCGAAGCTAGAAAGGAGGGTCCTCAAGACAGATACAGAAAAACAGTGTCCCATCAGTGTAGCATTTAACTGAAATTCAAACGATGTACCTGGTGTGACTTGTTTAATTGTACACATGTCGGGGGAGGCCACATGAGCTATCTCGAGATGCACGTGAACCGTTCAAGCGGCCTCCCGATGACCTCAGGGGGCTTCAAGGGCCCTTGGCTCTCTCTGGAATTGTTGGAAGTTCGGGGAAGCTCACCCAGGCCAGAGTGGGTCACATGCCTCTCGCAGAGAGAACTGGGAACCATGGTTGGTTCCCCAGCAACCCCAGTTTGCCAGGGCAGCCTTTTCTAGCAGGGCTGCTGAGTGCAGCTGCCGACTCACAGACGGCTGCGCCCCTGGTGGCGACCACAGGGACTGCCTTTCCTGCCGGGCCCCCTGCCGTCCAGCCCCTGGGGCACACACAGGGGGGCCCCCAGCTCTGTCCTCCTCCCCCCAGCCTCCAGCCTATCCCCTAAAGGACTGGGTGCTTGACCACCTCCATTTTTGAAGCTGAGAGAGGCCACTGACTGTCAGCCAGTCTTCCCCACCTAGCATCTGCTCATCGATGGCTGGTGGTAGTCAGTGAAGACAGAGCACTTCTCCAAGTGCCTTCACACAGTGGTTCGTCCCTCCCTCAGCAGCAGCTTCTGTAACATTAGTATGTGCTGTTACTGTCCTATTTTACAGATGAAGAAACTGAGGCACAGAGAGGTAGAGCAATCTGTCCACCGTCACAGAACTAATAAGCGGGAGTGGAGGGGGGAGTCAGGAGTTGAACCCAGCAGTTCTGTCGTCAGAAGCTGTGCTTTTTAACCACTAGACCAACTACCCCTCGGTTGCCCCCAAACAGAAATGGCTGCATCCAGTTTACAGGCCTTCTTAACCTGTCTTCCTTGTGTATAAGAAGCACAAGTTGCCTTATAGTTTATTATTTAAGATTTTCAACAACATACTATAAGGGTTGAAGTCTGTTACTAGCCCCATTTTACAGATGAGGAAAGTGAGGCTTAGGAAAATCTAACTCACAATTCAAGCTATCTTAATCGAGACTGAATTGAAACTTAACGTCCTTCTAACATCCAGCCCACACCCCTAACCACCCGGGCCAGGGACCATGAATTATAAAATCCAGTAAGCCTGCTTAAGAATCAGAATCTGGGACAATTTAGGCAAAGACAGCCAAAGAACACTCCTCGCCAAAAGCACCTTCTTGTCATCCTAACACTTGACTTTCCTCAATGTGTCATCTTCATTGAGTTATTTACACATTTTTTTCTACCCATCCTCTTAGCTCACACAGACATTTTGTATACATTTCTCATTTTAATCATCACTGGTTCTCCCACCCCACTCCCATTTCTCTGCGGATATAGTGAGAGGAGCTGGGTATTGGAGATTCGAGCATGTAACTAGGACAGAGTGACTACCTGGCCTCAGGGAACATGACCTCCATAGCAAATGCAGGTCTCTAGACCCCAGATCACAAACACCCCTCAGTGCTGAATGGTCCGATGGAGAAGGGAGAAAAACCCAGGTGGGCACGAGGCAGGCACGGCCCCCATCGTCCTGCTCTCGCGCCCTTCTGTGAAAAGTTTAGATTCCACTGGGCAACACCAGCAGAGATTGAATGGGTGGTTTGTTTTTCCACTGCCTTTCTTGGTGGGACTGTCAGCTTCTGAATATTAATAGTTTATGTAGATTTGGTGGCTAGGTAAGAGATATTTTATTGTTTCTTATAGTTTTTCCCCTTTGTAGTTTATAGTACACTGTGAAGTTTGAAAGTAAAATTCTTTTTCTTGACTTCTACACTCGGAAAATATTTATTCCCCCCTGCGTCTCAATCGTATGCATCATAAACTAACCCAGTTCAGTTTATTTACTTCTCTCTTGTTGCAGCACCGTGATCAATTGTAGCAACACAGGCATATAATGGTAGAGACTTTTGCTTTACAGCAGGAAGAGCGTGAGCTACTGCAGTCTCCCTTCAGAGTGATGAGTAATGAGGCTGCCGTTTAGAGATGGCCTGTTCAGAGGGGGCGCAAGGCACAGCAGAGGCGTTTGAGGCCACCCAGGACTGGGAAAGATGAGGGGCAGGACGAGAGGGGGGCAAAAGAAGATGAGATGGTTGGGTGGCATCACCAGCCCAGTGGACATGAGTTTGCGCAAACTACAGGAGATGGTGAAGGACAGGGAAGCCTGGCGTGCTGCAATCCGTGGGGTTGCAAAGAGTCGGACACGACTGAGCACCAACAGAAGGCTGGCTTGCTGTGCGTCACTGGAGGGGGAGGTCACGATCCCTAGTGCAAAATGAACTGGCCTGCACGGGAGAAATTCCTGGGACCCTGCAAGAGTTTTCATGTCTGGGCTGGACCGCTTGGAAAGTCAGGAATTTGCTGAGGTGGGAAGCAGGACAAGCTTGCTCCCAGGGAGTTTCCCGCTTCCTGGTGACGAGCAACCTGTTGACTTAGTTCTCCCCCAGGGGCTGTTGGTCGCCAGCCATGGGTAGGGAGGCCCCAGGCACTGCAGTCAACCTGCAGGTCCCTCTGGGCTTCCCAGCGCCTGTCTTCTGCCCTGAGTCCCCCTCCACTTCAACAGGTGCCCAGACATTGGTCAGGCACGTGCAGCCTCAGCAGTAGAAGGACAAAACGTCTGCCAGCCCACCCTCCTCTCCCATCATGCTTCTTCTGAGGTAGGCATGCTAGTGCCATGTGGGGCACACAGCATGTGAACACATCACAAGATGTGAGTTATATCCGGAAGAAGCCAGGTGGGTTCAGGCAGAAGGCTGATCCTAGGGAACGGGTTCCCATTAAACCCTCCCAGATAGATAATAAAGCCTCGACTCCTGTCTCCAGACACACGTCTGTCCCTTCTACGTGACTGTGGCCTGAACAGAGATGCAGAGACACAGTCCTTGTACGATCGAGTTCAAAACCAAATTGAGGTAGTGGCTTTCCTGCACCGAGAAAAGAAATGAGAACCAAAAACACGCTTGTGCACCAATAAGAAACCACTTGTATGGTTAGAGATAAAACTGTGCCTGTTTGTTTATTTATTTGGAGTTTGGGTGCTTTCCAGTGTTTGTGAGCCTGTTTAAACTGGAAATGTCTGTTTAATGTGGCAAGATGACATCATTGGGATGCACACTCTTTTCCTATTTGAAGAAATTGACGCCCTTACCCTTAGGAGGTTGATCATGTCTTAGAGCCTTGCAAACTCTGAAAACATTTTGCTTGATCCAAGGTTGGACTTTATAATCCATCAGAGAGATCCACGTGATTCCCATCCCTCCCACCTTATTATGTGGCCCAGGCAATGCAATAATCTGTAGCCAGGTTCGGGCCTTATCTAGTAGAACTGTTGCCAGTAAAGCCTGTGTGAAGACAGGGTTCTCTGCTCTGGTACAGATGGTACAAACCACTGTCTCCCCTGCTGGGGACTGGTGTCACTTATGATGTTCGCATGGTTCTTTTCATCATGACTGTGGTGATCCCCATTGAGGGGATCCCATGGAAGGCATGGCTGCAGCCATACAGAAGATACTGTTATTTGGTTGGTCTCTGACGTAGAGAGTATTAATTTCTTAAATAATTTTCTTCATTTATTCTTGGCTGCGCTGAGTCTTCGTTGCTGTGCACGGGTCTCCTCTAGCTGCGGCGAGCAAGGGGCTGCTCTGTAGCTCTGGAGTGCAGGCTTCCCACTGCGGTGGCTTCTCTTGTTGCAGAGCACGGGCTCTAGACACTCAGGCTTCAGCAGCTATAGCACGTGGGCTCAGTAGTTGAGGCTCCCGAGCTCTAGAGCACAGGCTCAGTAGTTGGGGAATGGACTTAGTTGATCCAGGGCATGTGGGATCTTCCTGGAACAGAGATCAAACCATCCCATGTCTCCAGCATTGGCAGGCGGATTCTTTACCACCACAGAAGCCCCAAGAATGCCATCTTTAATTACTGTAGCCAACACGTATATCCTGCTTGCTACATGCTGGGGGGCTGTTACTGACAACAGCTCTATAAAGTATAGATACTCTTGTCACCTCATTTTACAGGTGAGGAAACGGAGCTGGGAGAGAGAAGAGCTTTGCCCAGGGTCTCCTGGCTCAGAAATGACAAGGTCATGATGGAGACCAGATGCTGGCTTTTAACCTCTCCCCAAAGAACAAATAGAAACTTGTATTTTTAACGCTTGAAAAACTTTAGAATTTGAAAAGATCAAGCCCTCTAGGAGACACAGAAGTAAGCCAGGTGGGGTGCCATCTTTTCTAAGGGTAGTTGGGAGACAAAACTCATATGTTATCACTCCTCTTTCCTAGTCTTTTCAAACTACATAATTTAACATAGAAAAACTGAAGGGAATTTTTGTAAAGACTTCCTCTTCCTTTAAACCACCCCAAGAATCACCCAGCATGTGTTCTTTTAGGGAGTGACTGAAGTTATATTTGTGAGGGAGAACACCTCGAAATTAATGCACTTTTTCTATATAAGGTACTTGACAGAAAACCAGAATTAATAAGAAATAGCCTATCAAAAAATGTTTAGTCTCAGTCTGGTAGTTTGTGATACAAGTTGAATCAAATTTCATATTTTAAGCTTTAATACTGCCATTTAGAATGATTTAGAAGAATTTCCTAGTTTGTCTTTAGATGTAGTTTGAGAATTCATGAGGAAGTCTCCATATTTCAATTTAGCTTGTAAAAATTTTTTTACTGGTTAATCATAGACTTGCCTAAGATTTGTTCATGTGTATTGTGGTTTAGTCGGTCTAAACCAGTCATGTTTGACCCTTTTTGGCCCCCTTGGACTGTAGCTCCCCAGGCTTCTCTGTCCATGGAATTCTCCATGCAAGAATACCTGAGTGGGTAGGCATTCCCTTCTCCAGGGGATCTTTACCACCCAGGGATCAAACCCAGGTCCCCTGCATTGCAGGCAGATTCTTTTCCATCTCAGCCACGAGGGAGGTGGCTTCCAAAGATTTTTGGTTGTATATTAAAACTTGTTGGGAGTTTGCTGGCGGCCTAGTGGTTAGGATTCCAGGCTTTCATTGCTGTAGCTTGGGTTCAATCCCTGATTGGGGAACCAAGATCCTACAAGCCGCGTGGCATGACCAAGAAAAAAAAAATATTGTCATTGTTTCTGAAATAATCTAACCCCGGAAAGACCATTGAATCCATAATCTTACTATCTGCTTCTAGTCAGGGCCTCCCCTTTGTGAGACCTGCCCTTCTTAGATCTGGTTCAGAGGTTGAAGGTGACATTAAGAAGCCATTAGTGCTCAGTGTGTTAAACCTTCTAAATATAACAGACAGGGTAGCTGCCAGCCTTTGACTTTGTAATCTGTAGATTAAAATTCCAATAAAGGGAAGAACATAATAAATCTTCTAGGTTCTTGCAAGTCAGATCTCTGACCAGATCCATCACCCAGTGTGTGGATGACCTTTTTTTTTTTTTTTTGCTTCTTGCTTCCTTCTTTCTACTTCTGATGCTGTCCGTCTAGCCACTCCCTTCCAGTTTTGACATTGCTTTCCTCCCTGCCAGAGAGGAGGGGGAATAGAGCAACTTGGATCCCAATCAGAATGGGCCCATTCCTGGGTCTAGTGAGGCTGAGAATGAAACAAAGTGGCGGGGTAGGGACTGCAGCAGGGCGTGGGGCGCCAGTGGGGTTAACATGGACATGGCGGGGTTAATACAGGGACGCAGTGGTGCAGAGGTCCAGCCTGTGGGTTCTCTAGAGGCTCAGCTCCTAGCGGTTCTGCATTCCTCCCGATTGTAGATCATCAAGACCCAGAGACGCATGCAGATCAGTCCCAGGCTTTCGTCTGAGGTCTGCTCCCTGACAATCAGAGATGAGAGTCTGTTGCAGGGTGTGGCAAGTGTCAGCTGCGTGGCCCAGTGACAGCACGTTACAGGGCTAAGCGGTGGTTTGAGTTGGTCGGTGAAGTTCCCTGGTGCTATTTGTGCATCTCAGTTTACCCTGTAGGGGACCAGGCAGGAGCTGAGGCCTTTTCTTCCCCGTAATGTTGATTTTATTAATGAGCAAGACAGGAAAACAGTCCCATTTTGGTTGCTTCCCACAAAAAACAACATCTAAATGTCTTGAAAATTTAATGTTGCCTTTGAGCTACCTTGGTATTGTACCCACAACTTCAGAATGAATACCCTCTGGCTTGAGGGCTTCAGCTGGTTTTTGACACATCTTATAAGCAACTGGAATAGTCAACTCCAGACTCACACCTTTGGAGACATCTTCCCTTCTGATTACTCTGGGAGTCAGGGTAGAGAAAAATCTCTATGATCTATCTTTTAAGAAAAAAAAATTTTAAAAAAAACCCAAAATAACACGCCACATAGTGCTACCATTTGGGTTTGAGGGGTGTTGTGAAGCAAGAGAGACAGCGCCTCTTATTTCCAAAATTAATTGTATTTGGAAGTTAAAGGGGGGGAAAATGTATGCCATACAGCAAGTACCCACTTTTTTCCCCTTGAGAGGTTTCTCAAGAGTGCCATGAAATCAAACAGTGATGGATATTCAACTTCAAAGAGGTGAAGCTGGGATGGAGTTCAACATTCCTTCAAATGGACGTGACTGCTTGAAACCCCCTCTGTGTCATTTGGATGATGTGTGCATCGCTCCCAGCCCCATCCCTTCCTCTGCCCAGCCGCACTCCGGCTGAGGGTGGCAAAGAAGGGCAGTCAGGAGCTCTCTCACCCCCCTCCCATGGCTCCTGTATGTATGCACACTGGAACTTCCTCCCAGGTGCAACCTCAGCCTTGCTTGCCTGCCTTGTGCTGGGGAAATCTCAGCCATTTTCCTGTGTGCCAAGGAGGGAGCCCTGCCAAGCAGCTGGGGTGGAATGAAAACTCCAGGTGTTTGCAGAGGGTGTCCTCACCCCTTGTGTATGGCCTGGCACTCTTTTGGGGACTCTGTGATTGGGACAGTGAGTAAAGAAGGCCAGAATCCTACTCAGGGACCTGCCAGACTGGACACATGGGCGCTCTGGTGGGAATGTGTTGCTCAGGGGAAGCCACCAGGGGCCAAGTTTGTGGTCATTCAGCCCCCCTCCCGGCCTCAGGCCCTAGAGAACACAGTGATGATAAATGTCCGTCCCTGCAGAGCTGGGCTGTGGCATTGCTTCAGTCCTCTCCCTGCATTTGTTGGCGGAAACTCTCTCCACATTTGTTGATATCTCTCTCACTTGTTCAGCTGTGTTCTACTTTTGGCCACCCGTGGACGGTAGCCCATCAGGCTTCTCTGTCCACGGGGATTCTCAGGCAAGAATACTGGAGTGGGTTGCCATTTCCTTCTCCAGGAGATCTTCTTGACCCAGGGAGGGAACCTGCATCTGCCGCATTGGCAGGCGGATTCTTTACCACTGAGCCACCTGGAAGCTTTTGTCGAGGGGAGGGTATAAATGTCAGTGGATTTGAAGTGGGGGGGGGTGTGATTTGTGGAGGGCCATGCCAGGCACTGTTATCTTTGAGACCGAACAAACTGCAGCCCAGCCTTTGATCAGGTGGAGATAAGGTTGGATTAAGACCTTTTTTTTTTTTTTTCCACTAATACTAGACTCTGACCACCCCCGCCCCCTCATTTTCAACAATGGACTTACTACTCTTGAGCACCTACTGTGTGCCAGGCGGTTTACCCACATCACTTTCTCGTGGAGCCCTCGGAACCGCCCAGAGAGCCTGCTCTTTACCGACGTGACCGGCCTAGACCGCGGGCCTAGTGGCCTTCCCCAGCCGCGGCGCAGTATTGGAAGCGACAACTGTGGGGAGGGCGCGGGGCGTTGGAGTTCCCGCCGTGCCAGCCCGCCCGCCCGCCCGCCGGGAAGGCCGCCGTGGGGACCTCGGGCCCGAGCCGCGGGGGGAGCAGCGACAGCTGTCGATGTCGCACCGGGGGACTGCGCCCCCGCGGGGCAGACCCGGCGCCGGGCGGAGAGGAGGGGCGGCGAGGGGCGGGGCGCGCGGGGCGGGACGGAGGAGGGGCGGTGGCACCGGCGGCTCGGGCTCCGCGCGCCGAGGAAGTCCCGCTCCGAGAGCTGCGAGCGTCTGGAGCAGGCGCGCTCGGCACAGTTGGGGAGCGAAGTCCGGAGCCAGGGGCCCCGTGCCGCCGCCGCCGCCCCCGCCCGCCACCCGTCCAGCCAGAGATCCTGCGGCGCCGGCGGCGGCCGCCGATGGAGTTCACTTGAGCGGCGAGGCGGCGGGAAAGGCAGGCGCCCGCGAGCGGAGCGCGGGCCGGAGCCGAGCCAGCCCCGGGCGCTTCCCGCCCGCCTGCCCGCGAGCTCCGGCCGGGAGTCGCCGCGGGCCCCGCGCAGCCCGCCCGGCGCCCCGAACGCTGCAGCGCCGCCCGCGCCGCGCGCCAGAGAGATCGGCCCCGATTAAGGACTCCCGGAGCGTCTCCTCCAGCGCCGCGACGGCGGTGGCGGCGGCGGGACGGGGACTGGTCCGCCCGCGGGGCAGCTAGACAGGCGGGAACGGCAGTCGGGGAGCCGGAGGCGGCCGCCGGGGAGAAGCTGCCGCCGCCGCCGCCGCGCGCACTCCTCCTCCCTCTCCCTCCTCCCCTCCGCACATGGTCTCCTTTGTCCTGTCGCCGCCGCCGCCGCCTCGCTTTTAGCTCCGCGCGCCGAGGCCGCAGCTCGGGCCGCTCCTCTCCGCCTCGCCCGGGACGCCCCTCGAGTCCCCGCCAGCCCCGCGCGCCGCAGGAGCAGCCGGGAGGCAGCTGGGCGAACGCGGGCCGGGCGCTCCCTCCCGGCCGCCCGCCGGCTGCCTGCCTGGCCTCGGCCGCGCTGGATGTACGCGCGGCTCGGGCGCTCGGCCGCCCCGGAGCCGCCGCTCGTTGGGATTTGGTTCGTGTGCACCCGCTTCCAGACTTTCGCCGAGAAAGGAGCCGAGACCCGCGCGGACCCAGCCCGGTCGGAGTTGGGCGTTTTCTCTTCGTGTTTGGCTGATTTTACCCCTGGTCTGTGACGATCCCCCCACCACGAGCCTTGCTTTGGAACCAAACCATGAACTTGGGGCTGACAGGACCACTTAACCCTTGGCGACCAGGTAATGCAGCCCTGGAGGCGCGCGGCTGCCTCGCTCGGCGCCCGCGGTCGGAAGGGAGTCGGGGGTCTTTTGTTGGCGGCGGCCGGGCAGGGGTGGCAGGGGCCGCAGGAGCGGGCGGGCTTCTCGCGTCTGGCGCGCCCGAGCCCCCCGCCACCACCCACCCCTCCTCCCTCCTGCCCGGCCGCCCGCCTTTGTACTTTTCACCCCTGACTCTCCGGGCTCGGGCGGCCGGAGCTGCGCCGTGGTGCCCGGGGACCTAAGCCTCCCCGGCGCCACCCGCCCCGAGGGGCTCTGCCTGCCTTCGGCTCGGGCCAGGCCGGCGCCGGCTTGGGCTGGAGACCTAGGCTGCGCTCACCGCCGGTTCCCCGGGTAGCGCTTCCCCGCGCCGAGGTCGGGATCCTGGCCCGCACGCGGGGCCAAGGGAAGCGAAAGGAGATCTGGGCTCTGAATTGCCACAGCTGGGCAAAGAACTCGCGCTTAAGTTTCGAGGATGTTTCTCTTTTCTTATTGGAGATCCCCTCCTCATGCGGGTGCGGGTGCTCGGGGCCGACCCCGAGATCCGAGGCCGAAGGGAATTAAGATTGACCTCGAACCGGAGCGGCCGCGTCCCACCCCTGTCTACTCGGAAGGCTTTTATTCGTTTTCCTCATTCTCTGTGTTCCTTTCTTGAATCTGTTTGACTAGTTTAACTTTTCTTTAAACACCAGGTACAGCGTCGAATCATTTTTCAGTGTGGTGGGTTTTTTTTTTAATTTTATCTATTTCCATCCCCCTCCCCCAAATAAAAAGCAGTCAAAAGAGAGCTTTGTTTGTTTGTTTTTTTCCCCCTATCGTTTTTAGATATAGCGGCTACAACGCCGTGGCTTTGCAAAACCAAGTGAGGGGGATAAAGCGAAATGGCGAGCGAAATCTAAAGATCTTTAGTATGTAAGGGTGCCCCCGTGTTAACAGAGGAGAGACGCAAAAGCTATGCTCGCCAGCTAACTCTTGGCTCACCAGGTTTCCATTAGTCGTCCCTGATTTTTTTTTTTTTTTTTTTAATCAGGAAAAAGGTCCAGGTAACATAAAGAACTGCAGATTATTCTCTTAAAAACAATGAAAAAGAAAACTAGCATTAAGATCCCAGAAACCGCAAATTTGCACAAATGCTTTAGAGCGCAAGTCAAATTTGAAAGTTTATGGAGAAAGAAGCAAAGCATTTCCTTGTAGTTCCTGCTTAAGACTTTGGCGGAGAAGCTCTTTTCTGACTTTTCAGGACTGTGGTCCGCCATAGTTGGAACCGCCTGGATGGGAGAAAAAGGGTTCCAGGTCATTTTTCTGATTAGCCGAAGTCCCATTACCATCATTTTCTTTGGGGTGTTTTTCCACGGAGGCCTCTTTGAGACTGCCCACCCCCACCCCTCCCCAGTTGCAAAAGGGCTTTGTGACATGTATCAGAAAATTAAAGGGCTGGAGAAGCTTTTATTAGAGAACATTACTCCTAAGTCCTTCGGAATATCCTGTCAGACTCATTTCCTGAATAACTTACTGGATCGCATCATAATAATCACATCCTCTAAGTTTGCTTCAGACATAAGGATCACTAAACTGGCTACTTGAGAATACGGTGTGGAGCTGAGGCTAGAGTAGCAACCCCAGGGAGGGTGTGCAAGCCAGCCAGAGGGCCTCTTCACCTCCAGCTTCTGTCCTGTTTGATCTCTCCCTCCTCTTACACACACACACCCCAAGTGCAAATAAAAGCTGGATCAGGAGCCTTCTCTCCTCCCTGGCTGTTTTTTGCGTTGATGATACAATACCTCATTTCTGTGGTGCTTTAGCCCATTGAGACTCGTTTTAATAGGTAGTCCTCAAATCTGCAAGGGTTATTGCATTTTGGCAAACTGATTTAATTAACAGCCTCTCCCCTTTTTTCCTTTTAAAAATAGCAGCTGTAGTGTAAGCCATGAATTTAACATAGCCATTCTAATTTGAAGAGACACTTTTTCATCAAGTAATGGTGAAATGCTCTTTGCTCCAAGTTTTTAGCTGGAAACTCGTGTTCCTAGAAACCTCACTAAATATTACAATAGGACAACACTGTTTCTGTGATTTTTGCTTCTGTACCTCAGTGTTCTTGATTTGTTTCATGCATAGCTTGTTTCCCCCTCCATGCAGTACTTTTTTTGGCAGTTTATTTTTATGAAAAGCTACTATGGTGTGCAGTTTTATTTAAAATGGCAGGAAGGCCCTTGGCATATTTTTTATTCATGCAAAATAAAAGGAAGCATCCATCTAGGATTTATTTTATTTTAAACTGCTTATGTATAAGTGTATGTAATTCAGCGCTTGTTTTGCATGTACATTCATTTTTTTCTTCATCTATTAATCTTCAGAACCACCCTTACAGTAGGAAGATTAGAATTAAAATAAAGGGGGAAATAGTCATAGTAACAATATTTTATGTCTTTCTGTATCACTTACATTGAGAACTAGAACTTGTTCGCTTCAGACATAAGGATCACACAGGAATGTCTCATCTTTGTCAACATAGCACAAAAAGACTAAATTGAGTATCTTCTTTGTCCCCAAAAGCCAGCTCGAGAGTCTGAATTTGTTGTATTTCAGATTCTCCCCTCCCTCTACTTCTTATATTTTCTCTAGATTTATTCACCATTCTATGCTTTGTCAAAAAATGCATCTCTGTGTGTAAAGTGTGAAAATCATTGATTTCTTACAATGGTTGGGTAGCAAAAAATAGCATAAATATAACCATTATAACTTTAAATGCAGGTACATTCTCTAATTATTCCATAATGGAGCTGCTTAATTTTTAAGTTTCTTTTTTTTTTTAATTTTTCAAATTGTAGAAGTACAGTGCTTCTGAAACATCATAGCATTTTCCTCCAAACCGACTTTATGTTGATTTTCCAGAACATTAGTGTATAATTTAAATTGGCTTTACTCTCGCTGTTTAAACAGGCTTACTTCACTTTCCTGGAGCCACTGTAATAATTAGCAGACATGATTTCTAGAAAATGGAAAGGAAATAATGCTGACAGTGTATATAGTGTCAGCGTGTTGGGCAGGTTGGCTGGGTTTCATTTCAACACCAAGGTCGTCCTGGTTACCACAGGGGACAAGGACCTCGGGGTCATCAGATAAATCTTTAAAAACAAATTTCAGGGAGTGCTGGACAACACTTTTTAGTGAGGAGAGGCTTAGTGTTAAATAATAGGCATTTCTGGTTTCTGAGAGAAAATTGAAAAACAGGCATGTCTGCAAATGTGGAAAAAAGTACCGTTTCCAAAATAATGATCTGTCAATGAAATTGCAAAATCATTATGTGAATGAGCTGAATTGCTTTGTGTATCATCTCATAGAAATATGTTTTGCACAGATAATATGTCTAATAAGGACACATTTTTAAAATCAGATTTTTTCCCCCTTAGCAAATAGCTGCACTGCAGGTCTGCCTCATGCAGTCAACCAGCACCACCTTATGGAGGATTGGGGGAAATTACTGCTTTCCTTTTCAGGCTTTTCAAAAATGGAGTAAATTGATTTAAAATAATAGTAGTGATGCTAGTGACCACAGTATTCATGACAACGATAACTCTTTTTCCCCCCTTCTTGTGTTGCAGGCCTCAGATGCCAGCTCTGAAAAACTCTTCAATACTGTTATAAACAAAGGTAAGAGCCCTTAAATCCGAGCGGTAGTTTATTTTCCTATTTGTTCTGTTGTCTTTGCCTTGAATGAAAGCAGAAAGAACAATGGTCATCCCTTACCATTCTGGAGCTCCTGTTCATAATTGTATTTTTGCTTGAGACAGAATCTATGCTTTCCTGATGTATCCCAAAACAGTTTATTGTAAAAGAACACATTGAATCCTTATTTAAATTGATTTGCCTAAGAAATGACTACGTCTCTGTGACTTTCATTTAATGTAGGAAGTGATCATGGAGAATAATCATTCTCAGGATGCCTTAACTTTATCGTTGGTTATCAACTACCCAGCAGTTGGAGAACGATAAATAGCTGGTTTGTACTGCAGACTCTAATAATCAGTACATGTTTAGTATTCACAGGATTATGGTCATAAACCAAGCCTTACTCTGCTGTGGGCTTTCTGTGAAGTTAATAAACGAGCAAGAGGGCAAAATTTAAATACGTGCTATTCCATTAATTTCTTCCAAACTGCAGTAGAGGCTGAGCGAGGCTAATGATATTGCAGTACATTAAGGGGAAACTTACCTTAAATCACTACCGATAGGTTTCTGGGCGGTTTTCATTGGTTGCAGTATTGTTGGGAATAATGAAATTTAAGGGAACTTCTAATACCAGGTTTTTGCAAAGATGTATTCTTTGAAAGATATAAATTATATAAACTCTTTGATCTCTTCCTCTCCACCATAGAACGTGATGTTTGCATCATAATAGCTAAATGCAGAATGTATGCTTCCCATCCTGGTCACCTTCTGTGTTCCATGGAAGATACTGGCTAGCTTGAACAGGGTTGGGCCTTCACAAAGTGTTATTTGAAACCGTGTCCACATTCTCCAGTGGCCTTGGCTAGCGTTTTTGCTAGCTGGTTAGTCAGACACATTCCGAAGTGCAGTTATTTTGAGCTCCCCGATTATTTTAGAATTCAAACCAACTGCAATTTTAAATAGTACATTATGTTTAGCGTTCCCTGGAGGTGTGCATGCTTATGTGATTGCTGTTACTCCCAGAATTATTGTCATATTGAATTTTATCTTTTTTTATTGCATAATGGAGTATTCCAGTTTTATATTTCATCGTATATTTTGATGGACTGAAAGTTTGTATAAATTTGTTGTCCATAATGCTAAAAGCCCAATAAAAGAAGGTACGTGGCAGTTCATAGCATACAGGGCTCGTATGGGAAAATGTGCGATTGTTTATTGCGCATTTTGACAAGGCAAGAGGATGGTAGATGGTCGTGGGTCCCTGTAAGACAGGAGGAGGAGGACCCTGCGGCGGACCTGAGGTCCTCCAAAGGAGGTGCTCTGTCTCAGTAACACTTGCCCCACCCGCTTCCACAGGACCCCCGCAGCCCACGTGACTGTGTCTGTCTTTTGCCAGCTTGCTGGGAAAGCTCTGGAATGTGTGTCCCCTCTCTGGGATCAGCCAGCCCTGGCCTGAGAGTTGGCTCTGCACTGAGGCCTGGCTGCCCTCAGGGGGCTGAAAGGCGCCCTTCAGGGCCCAGGAGGAGGGGTGGGTGGTGAGCAGCCTTGTGTGACCTCCCTCCCTCTGCGTCTTCCCTCCTGCTCCCCCCAACCCCGCACACCCCTGCCCCCTTTCCAATCAAACGTCTCCCACATTCTTATTTTTGTTTACTTACAGAGTGTGATTTGTGGCATCTATTTGGTTGTGAATAGTCCTCCTTCTGACAGGGTGCCTTTCTTCTGAGCTGCTTTTCTGGGGGTGATTTAGTTGCCTTGAAAGGATTAAGGTTTCTTTGTATACACTAAAATCAACACAGGCTTTTTTATTTTTTTTTCCCCCTAAGCTTTACTTGGGAAACCATACACAAATAAGCATTTTAGTTGATGGCAGATTATTCCTTTGCCCCTTATTTCCATCAAAATGGCCTTTCTTGGCTCCTCCAGAGTTTCCCCTTAACGCCTTATGCTAATTCCTGTTGGTAACATGAATGACAAGAGCCGGAATCAACGCAAATCCAGGTGGTGCCAAACAGAGGGACTGGTATCCAGCACCCGCCCTCCTCCCTGGAGAGAAAGAGATGAAGCAGGGGGTGGGGGTGGGGAAGGAGGGTAGCGTGGGGGCAGTTTTGTTAAGGGGATTAGTATTCACACTGCTAAATATCAGGAAAACAAGTTCCAAAAGACAGGTGCAGGGAGTCTTGCTATGTGCCTGTGGGTTTGGGTCTGTTTTTCACTCTGGGTAGCGGCAGTGTTTACCGGATGGATGGTTGACAAGGCCTTCAAGGAACTGTCAGCTTCAGGCGCGTCAAGTTCTAGTTCTATAAAAGCGGCCTGCCCCGCCCGCAAGTCTGGTCTCCCGACTCTGTCCAGTATTCTTAGCCAAGAGCAATAAAAAGCCATGTAAGAAAGGGCAAATTTACACCAGGTAACAAACACCGCTGGGAGAATCCTCAAAGCCTGGGCTTATTGAACAGTCTGACAAGAGTGCTGACACGTGTATGCTTCCCCCCTCCAGATGTTTAAAGCCACACATCACCTCTCCCTCTCTGGAGCCCCACCGGGCTCCGGCCTTCCAGAAGCGTGGCTTTAAGCTGCTGGCGAGATTATGCTGCTGAGCCCCGGCGGCAGGCAGATTTGGTCCATAAAATTTCACTGTGGGAGGGCAGTGCTAATCTCACAAGCTGATTGTGGTAGGGGGTTGGTGGGGGCACAGCTTTGATGTTGGGCCCCCGAGATGGCGGGGGGGGGGGGGGGGCATGTAGGTCTGACTGAAGCCGCAGGGGTCATGGCTCAAGTCCCATCAGTCTGTGAGCTGGAGTAAATCGTTTCGCCTCTTTAGGTCAGACTTTTCAGTCATAGCAGAATGGAGTCCTGGGCCAATGTGTCTGGTGGGGATAAGACAATTAGTTGGTGAGGAGGAGGGGCTGAAACAGAGTAGGCACCTCGAAGGTTTTCTATCCCTCTGCCTCTTTGATCTCGTTCTGATTCTCTCTGTTGTCGATCCCGTCTGATTTAATAGAGGACTAGTAAGATTTTGGTGTTTAGGTGTTCCAAATCATTACTTCCTTCTGATGCCTTTTATTTCACGTTTTGAAAGAAATTAATCAAACGGCACGTGCTTGTAGGTACACATGACTTGCTCAGTGAGAATTGAGCTTGTTCAAAGGTGTGGGGAGATGAACCTCCAAAGTTCAAGGCTTAGGGTTGGAGACATTTAAGAAAAAAAAAATAGTAACTTTAATCAAGGTCATGATTGCTGTATTTAATCTTTATGTGTTCAAATGTTTACAGGATGTTCATGTGAATTTTATGAATCCTTCTGTCTTTGTGACTCAACCATCTGCCAAAGAAAAAATTGATTTTCCCAATGAGGCAGAGAGACTGAGTTCTTGTCCATATTTAGTGGGTTGAACTGCTACAGTGGCAACAGGATGTGTACCCCAAATTCTGGACTGTTTATCCTTAAAAGGAGCGAACTTATCGGTCAATTCAATGTGTCCAGCCAGCATTTATTACTCTTCTTTACCTACTCTAAGGGCTTCCCAGGTGGCACAGTGGTGAAGCCTGCCAATGCAGGAGACACAGCAGATGCAGGTTTGATCCCTGGGCTGGGAAGATCCTCTGGAGGAGGAATAGCCAATCTGCTCCACTATTCTTGCCTGGAAAATTCCATGGACAGAGGAGCCCGGCGCACTACAGTCCATGAGATCGCAGAGTCAGACACAACTGAGAACACACTCAACACACCTACTCTAGGCTCTTATTTCTTGGGGATTTTGCCACTTTGATCTATAGGCAGAAATGCAGAAAGTGAGCACTGAGTAGACATGCCCATCCTGCCACCATCATTAATCTCTTTTAATCTCTGAAGTTGCTCCAAGGCGGAGCTTCCTGGAGGAAAGAAAAGAAGGGAAGCCATGTGTGGAAGGGAGAAGAACAAAAGTCAGGTGCTCTCTGGAGCCCTCTGTGTACCTGGTCCCAGCCCTGGTGGGGTCTAGGTTAGGGGCAGAGAAAAGGGCCCAAGTTGCCTCTTTTCCAGGATCTGTCCTGCAGCTGAGACAAGTCAGAGATGAGACAGGACCAGGAGGTGTATTTGACCCCATCGCTCTGTGAAAGCTGTGCCTCTCCTGAGTAGCTGGGGTGGGGATTGATCCAGGAAGGGCAGAGGGCCCTGGTTGTGCTCCCTTCTGCAGGGAGCGAGCACCCCTGTCTACTGAAATGTGGCCAGCAGAGGAGCAGACACCGTCCTCGGTCAGACTCCCATCTCCCCTGCCCCAGGGCAGCCCTGGGACTCTGGTGGGCACTCACTCCTCACGCTGAGCATCAGACGCAGTGCTGAAGCCACCTCGGTCTCACTGACCAGGACTGGTTGGCCTCTCTCAGGCCTCCCCGGACCTCCTAGCAGACACATTGGCCTCTTCTTGGGGTCGATTTTGTGCTGAAGGGTCTCCATAGGACACAGATGAGGCCGGAGCCTTTAGATTTAGTAGGGCCTTTGGGTATCTTTGACAATATGGTTTTATCACCAGTGTAGATGGTTAAGAAAATTGGTTGAGGTTTGAGATGAGGCAAGAAAAAAGTTTCTAAAGATGCTGCTTGTAAATGAGGTTCAGGAAGTGAGGACCTAATAAAATCTTTTCATGGTGATGATCTCACTTCACTCATCAAGTTTAGACACGAAGGGGGAGTTCCTTGGTTTGGTGACAAGTAAAGGTAAGAGTTACCACCAAGGCTCCTCCCCTAAAATAATTCTGGGCTTTCTGTGTAAGTGAAAACAGTGCAATTGAGTGTGGGATTAAGTGAAATTGCTCAGTCGTGTCCGACTCTTTGCGACCCCATGGACTGTAGCCTACCAGGCTTCTCCATCCATGGGATTTTCCAGGCAAGGGTACTGGAGTGGGTTGCCATTTCCTTCTCCAGGGGATCTTCCCAACCCAGGGATCAAACCCGGGTCTCCTGCATTGCAGACAGACGCTTTACCCTCTGAGCCACCAGGGAAACCCCTGAGTGTGGGGTAGCTTTCTTTAAAAAAAAGAAAAAGATGTAGAGTTTAAAATCTAATTATAATAAACACATGGAGACCATTTTATAATTTCTTGTCATGTCCTGGGTTTCGTTGTAAGGAGAACATGATGTGTAAAGCTCATTCCCCACGTGCAGGTGAATAAACTGAGCTCATTTCAGCTTCTATAAATTAGTTGCATTTTTGTACTGTCTTAAATCCTACAGAAGGGAAACTCGGACTGTCAGTCATTCTTTATTTTTCTTTCTCTGGACCTTTTTTTTGGAATTTCAGAGCATTTTCTTGGGTCTTTAGAAGACGGAGATGTCTGATATGAGGAAAATTAAATACTATTGAAGGGTAATTGGTGCTTGATTGGAGACAAAGGACTTGTGAGTGGTTGGGTTTTCCTTCCTACTCCACACTGCAGAGAACATGCAATCAGTTCCTTTTGTTATGGAAATTGACCTTCCTATAGGAGCCAGACTCTTAACACACGGAATTACGTTGTATAGATTTATTCCTTGAGACTTCTTGAAAATAGACACCTTGTATTCTTAGTGTGAAACCACCAAGAAGGGTCTAAAAATATTCCATGTTGTGAGAAAGTGTTTTCCACTAGATATTTTTCCATTAAGTGGTACCTAAGCTCTCGCTGACCTTGTGCATGAAGATAGTCAGGAATCCTGGGTACATGTTGGATCCTGTTACTGGAATGTCAGTGCCAGGGATGGAAGATATTCCGAGCATTTGAATTGATCTTGCTCGGGTCTTTGGAGTAGGACTGTCACAGCAGTGCCACTTCCCCAGATAAAAGGAGACCAGATTCCCTGATCTTGAGCGCCCCTCTGAGTTGGACCAGAGCGTTGTTGTTGTTTTGTTGCTAAGTGGTGTCCATCTCTTTGCAACCCCACCAGCACGCCAGGCTTCACTGTCCTTCCCTATCTCCCTGAGTTTGCTCAAACTCATGTCCGTTGAGCTGATGATGCCATCCATCTCATCCTCTGTCACCTCCTTCTCTTCCTGCCCTTAATCTTTCCCAGCATCAGGGTCTTTTCCAGTGAGTTGGCTCTTCACATCAGGTGGCGAAACTATTGGAGCTTCAGCTTCAGTCTTTCCCATGAATATTCAGGGTTGATTTCCTTTAGGATTGACTGGTTTGATCTCCTTGCTGTCCAAGGGACTCTCAAGAGTCTTCTCCAGCACCATAGTTCCAAAGCATCAATTCTTAGGCGCTCAGCCTTCTTTGATTCAACTGTCATATGGTACATGACTACTGGAAAAACCAGAGCTTTGACTAGAAGGGTCTTTGTCGGCAAAGTGATGTCTCTGCTTTTTAATACGCTGGCTAGCAGAGCAGGGGATAACATTCTTTTAGTCAGATGATTAGACGCCACTGTTTATCTTTGAGTCCACTGAAAAGCTTTTCCCTTACTTTATTGATTGATCACCGCTGTTCTTGGAAAGACTTCTCCATACTTGGCAATATTAGCAAAGACACTTGAATGTTGACCAGCATCAGTTTTCATTCCATTCATATTTAAGTGCTTTGTTTAGGCAGTGATGTCGAATTCACTTGTCTCAGAAAGTAATTCACACTCATAGTAGACTCTTGCCATAAAAAAAAAAAAAAACATCAAATTGGTTCTGGAGAGTCTTTAATGAGAACCATTCAGCGACAAAGGGCCTCCTTGCTGGTAACAGCTTCAAGTGCGTGGGGTCAGCCCAGGCCTGGAGAGTGTCCTGCGTGGAGGAAGCCCGTGGCTATCCCGTGGCCTCTGGATTATTTCTGGTTTCTGACAACTGCAGAAAAATGTTGTTTTTCTCTGAAAATGTATGTTTATTTAACTAGGTTTCTTTTTGCTTCACAATCTGGATTCCATTCACTCAGTTACCACTCCAATTAACTAACAATTATTTAACATTAACAGTAATTACAGACGCCAGTTAAGCGCCTACAGATGTCAACTGTTAGCTTTGTACCTAATCACTCAATGAAATGGAGAAAGTTCAACAAACATCAATTAGCCAAGCAATTAGTATGAGTTAGGAAAGAGCATGTTATCATGTGTGAGCTGATTCAATTTATTTTATTTTGGCAGTAAAACACACACAGGCAAGCGGCAGTAAGTTCCTCAGATAAGATAAAACTCCATTGTTGTGCAACTTACATAAGAATTCTTTCCTTGTGCATAAGTCAAATATGCTCTTGCCTGGAATTTATTTAACAAACAAAATTTGTCTCAGTTACTCAGACAGCCCAGCAATGCTCAGTCTCAGGAAGCAACTTGGGTGAATTATGAATCCAGTGAATATGCTATATAAGGAAATGTCAGAATTTTTTCAGTGAAGAAATGATCGATTCCCACTCAAATAATCTCCTCTGTGCCTTTTGAATTTTTACCAGCTTATTCCTGAACCTGTGGCGGAGTGGGTGCAACACGGATTTTATGAATTTCATGGTGCCTGAACTTTTTGCTCAGCTGTCTTTGATGTAGCCTGGGGCAGCCACTGAAGTCTTTAACCTCCTTGCCCAGTGTATGCTTTAAGAAAGTAACAGTGGTTCTCAATTGAAATCAGTTGAGGACCCACTTCATGAATTCACCAGGGAGATTCTGGGTCCAAATTCAGAAAGTCTATACCCTCCCCCACCCCCAAGCCAATCCCCATTCATAGACTAGGCTTTAATCCATTGCCTGGGTGCCTGGACTTACTGGGAGAATGCATTCTAGAGCCTGAGACAGTCCATCAATTAGTGATTGGAGGTTCATTGTACCTCCAGGTGGAAAGCTGGCCATACGTGGCTATGCCTCTGGCTCCTCTCCTAGAAGTGCCTTCTTGCCAGTTCCTGAAGCCTGTGGGGAGGAGTGGAAGGGGCCAGTCCTTACTGGGTGCTCTGCAAGGTGACTGTGGCCGTAATGTGCAGAATTCTCCATTTTAGCAAATCTCTCAGCACTAACTGAATCCAGGAGCTGAAAAATTAATGTTGGGAGTTCCTTGGTGGCCCAGGGGTTAGGATTCTGGGCTTTTCTCTGCTGGGGCCCAGGTTTAATCCCGGGTCCCTGGTTGCAGACTGAGATCCTGCAAAGCCACATGGCCAAAAAAAAAAAAATTCTGTTCAGTAGAATAGCTTAGGGTGTAGCACCGCCGTGTTCCATGTGCTTTTCTCTAATAAACAGTTTACCAGTGCCCAGGAGTCTGCCCAGTAATCCAGCCCCCTTCCCCATCACTTAATAGGGTCTCTGTTTATCTGCTTTGGCATGTTATGCTGCAGAGCTTAGACAGCAAAAGTCTCATATCAGGTGTCTGCTTGCGGACCAGCTGTGGTTCCCCTTCTCATTATTCTGGTACCCAGGTCAGAGAAGCAGCCCTCAGGGTAGTTATCTTGGTAGAAGGAAACAACCAGAGACAGAATCATAGACCGTGCCTTCAAGTTTCAGCTTGGTTGTGTGGTGTGGTGTTCCCAGCCATCTCATTGGCCAAAACAAGCCTCTAGGACTTTTCCTACCATGCCAGGCTAAGGTATTCTGTGTTCCCTGGAGTTAGTAGGAATTTCCTGTTGACAGTGGAGGGTCTTACCGACATCTTCATCCTCACCCAGGGTGCCCACCAACTCTCGGAGCAGGTGATGCCACAAAAGCATCATGGCGACTGCATGGCAGCCGGGCTCAGCTGTAGACACCTCTGACTTCCGTCCCTTCTAATAAGACATGAATTTCTCCATATTTCTACTCTCCATGCCCATTCCTGGGCCGGTAATTGGACCAGTTGTTCTTTTTCAGCCAGATTTTATTAGAAGTAACTTGGGATTTTCCAGCAGGGGCATTTCCCTAGCAACCGATGACGTAAACACGAGGCCCAAATCCATGCGGAGGTGGGAGGGGCGCCTGTTAATAAGGAGTAATGTCCCGTGGGCGCTTATATCTCTGACCCTCGTAAACCCTGTCTTATAGAGGAGGAGGTTGAGAGCACATCATTGCTTTTTCTAAGAGTTCTTTTGAAGAGGGAAATGTCTCAAGTGTACGTGTTAATAGGCTGATGTGGGAGGCGGTTATATTGGGATGCCTTTAAAAGCCACTTGGAAAACATTTTCCCCCTCTTATCTATCACCTCTCACATCTCTCAGAAGAGTAACACTGAAACCTAATTTTAGCCAGGACTACATCATTTTCTCATTATCTGTTTACAGCCGGAAAAGGCTTTTCCATGGTACAGCTCCTCTTGCCAAAAGCCGAACCATACAGTTCCTTTTGTTTTATATCAGCTTTTGATTCTGCATACAATTCCTTTTGTTTTATATCAGCTTTTGATTCTTCCAAGTGTGGACTGTCCACTGCTGGACTTCTCTGGTTGATCTCTGAAGGCATCTTCATCCATAAACTTTATTCGCAGACTTGGGTTTGACAAGGACTCTTCCTGAGGTTGGATTTCTCCTGTGAAGTGAAGGATGTCAGTTTTCATTCCACTGGCAGAAAATGGAAGCCATATTGAATTCTTTCATTCAACCAATGTTACTGAGCGCTGACTATGTAAACAGGCACAGGAGATACAGCAGTGAACAGATCACATTAAACATAATAGTAAGATGCATAAGAGTTTGAACATATTTTAAAATAAGAAAAGAGACTTTTTAAATAGCTCAATGAAAAAGAAGCTTAAGACTTCCATAGGAGGGAAAGCTGATCCAAGGTGGGCCCTGAAGGGTCAGCAAGTCAGAAGTAGGCCAGCCCTTACACTGCAAACGATGTCAGCCTTTCAGAGAGGGAGTTCCGTGGGCACAAATGTGCCAGCTTGTGCTCACTGTGAGACTAAAACCTACCCTTTCGAGCTTTCCATTGTAAAAATTGATTTGCTTCCCAGGTGGCACTAGTGGTAAAGAACCCTCCTGGCAGTGCAGGAGACGTGTGTTCTATCCCTAGGTCAGAAAGATCCCCTGGAGAAGGAGGTGGCAACCCACTCCCATATTCTTGGAGAACCCATGGACAGAGGGGCCTGGCGGGTTACAATCCACAGGGTTGCAAAGAGTCAGACACGACTGAAGTGACTTAGCAAGCTATTGAAAAGATTTGGGGGAGCATTGTAAAGGTCTGTGTATCACCTATCAGTAGGGGCTCTTCTTTGCACATTTCCTCAGTTAGATTTTGTTGCTTAAATATTCGCCAGGTTGGCAAACTCCGTGAAGGTGGAGGGGTGCAGCACAGCTCTTAGTTTGAGAAGATCCAGGCTGAGGCCTGAGCTGGGCTGCTTGAGCAAATTGCTCCATTGGACTAGGTTTTCCCATTGTTAACTTGAGAAAGCTGGGTGGATTCCCAGATCCCATCCTTGTTTGAAGGCCAGAGTTTGCTTTGGAGGGTTCTAGGTCCTTCTAGACATTTGCTCCTTGCTCTGAAGAAAAGCTGTGACAAACCTAGACAGCACAGTAAAAAGCAGAGACATCACTTTGCCAACGAAGTTCCTTATAGTCAAAGCTATGGTTTTTCCAGTAGTCACGTACGGATGTGAGATTTGGACCATAAGGAAGGCTGAGTGCCAAAGAATTGATGCTTTCAAACTGTGGTGCTGGAGAAGACTCTTGAGAGTCCCTTGACAGCAAGGAGATCATACCAGTCAATCCTAAAGGAAATCAGCCCTGAATATCCTTTGGAAGGACTGATGCTAAAGCTGAAGCTCCAATACTTTGGCCACCAGATGAGAAGAGCCAATTCATTGGAAAAGACCCTGATGCTAGGAAAGAATGAGGGCAGGAGGAGAAGGGGTCGACAGAGGATGAGACGGTTGGATGGCACAAGTTTGAGCAAACTCTGAGAGATGTTGAAGGACAAGAAAGCCTGGCGTACTACAGTCCATTGGGTCTCAAAGACTTGGACCCAACTGAGTGACTGAACACCAACAGGTCCTTCTAGAGCCTGAAACTTGTGCAGAGGGCACAGATTTCCCGTGAGAGTTGTGAATGAGGCTGTGGACACTTGCATTTGGGAGGCATGTACCATGACTTACGCCCTGAACTTGGGAGCTAGAACAAGGCTGCAGAAACCTCTCTTTCTCTCCTGGAGGTTCCATCTCTATTGGAAGCGCCTGAGAGGCAGGAAGGGGTGGAGCCTCAGGGGAAAGTAGAGGAGAGTGTGAAGCTGTACTGTTTGAACACCAGCGGTTAGGTATTAACCTCCCTGCAGAATTAGAATAATAATGTGGAGTCCTCCTCCCCTGCAGGTCTGCAGTCGGAGTGGTGTTAAAGAGGTGTTTTATCTGCTTAGTAAATGTTTATAAAACCCCAGTGTAGGAGAATCTAGGTGCCGGTTCCTTTGTACCTGACTTCTCAAGTGGAATGACTGACTGGTTCCAAAGCCTGGATTGCTGCGGGTAAGAAGTAGAACAGAGGGTTCGATAACAGAGCGAGGCCCTGCCTTGGAGCCAACCGGAGACAGGCTGGCAAGGGGCGTCCTTTTCTATGGAGTGACTCCTTTTACCAGCTGGGAGTTGAGGCTTCGATGGACCATTCTCCATCATCAAGGGAATGTCACCACCCTGCCATCTGTTTTCGGCTGTCAGCAGACTTCACACACCAGGCAGCTCTGCTTCTTCAAAGGCTAATCTAGGCCTCGTTTGACTGAAGCAGTCTTCCTTCCTACGTTTCATTTGCTACACGGTGGTGATAATACCCACTTCTCCCAGGACTGCACTGGTTGTTGGCTGGATTCTAGCTCTCTTCTCAGCCTTGTCCTGTCTGTTGGGGAAAGGTTTGTTCTAAAGAAACAGTCATTTCAATGTCCTGGCGTTGCCCAAGAGGCGGCACAGACTAAAATGGTGAGTGCATTCAGGGAGGAGCCGGGTTCATTTTGTGGTTACCAGACCTGTCATGTGTTGTTCTGAGGATTAGGTTTGTCTGGACCACCCTTACTTCCTGAGGTTGATGGCTGTAGAAAGGAAGAAGGTCACAGATGAGACAGCAAGCATCTTAGAAACCGATTGCTGGATTTGTAGCGGGGCCGCTACTGCTGTGTGCTCTGTGGTCGCTATTCCGTTGCTAAGTCACGTTCTGACTCTTCGCCACCCGTGGACTGCAGCACGCCAGGCTTCCCTGTCCTCCACTGTCTCCCGGAGCTTGCTCAGATTCATGTCCATTAAGTCGGTGATACTTCCGGAATCATAAACTAGATGCTGCAGGTTTGGTTTTTGTGGTTGGCTGTAGGGGCCACGTTGCCCCCGTGTAATGGCCTTTGCCCCAAGATGTTAGACATCACGTCAATTTGCTTCTGCTCCGCGTGGAAAGTACAAACTCCTGACTTAAATAGGAAGCTGGGGGAGAACTGGTGAGAAGATGGCATCCCAGTGCCACTCCCGGGGGTCAGCTGATATTTGCCTGCATGACTGGGGCCCCCTGTTTGGCCGGGACCTCCTCCCCTCCATCCACAGCTCCCGCCTTCAGGTCAGACTGCCGCCTGGTTGCAGACCTTGCCTGCTCAGGACGTCCGGGTGGGGCGAAGAGAGCTCTCCACCGCCACCTCCTCCAGTATTCGCTCCAGGACAAACTTGAAAATTGCCTACTCGGAGGGTTTTTTCACATTTTTAAAGTTAAGGCCGACTTTCCGGAGCCTGCTCAGCATCCTGCCCAGCATCCTGCCAGGTATCTTATCTTATTCAAATATCCTAATTGCTGCTCAGGCTTCAGCCGCACATCAGCCTACCCCCTAACTGACAAAACAGCCCTTCACCTGAGGGCCTCATTATGCTTCCTGCCTGTGCATCAAGCCAAAAATACCTCCCCAATACCTGCTCGACACCCCGGGCTTCCAAGTGACAAACAAATAATTGGGCGAAACAAACCCTGAGCGCCGAGCAGCTGCCATCGGCGTCGGAGCCCAGAGGAGTCGGCGGCAATAACAGTCACGGCGCTGCCTGGTTCGTGTCAGAGCACATCTTTGAACAGTGGGTTGTGCTGACACCAGAGAATGACAGCTGTGGAAATGGCGTGCTAGTTACCGCGGCGAGAGAGGCCGCTCGCGGGGACCGTGACAAGCAGCTGTCATTTCCACACAGGTGAACAACTGACATCCCAGTGCGGGGAGGGCGGCAGGCAGGTGAGGCGGGAGTGCGGAGCGAGGGGTCGCGAGTGCCAGGGGCCCTTCGCGTGGGTGGCAGAGACTGGCCTTGGATCACTCACGTGCACACACCCGTGCACCCAGGTCTTCTCTGATGTTCCTGGAGAGCTCACCTGAGAAAGGGCTGTGGAATACAGCATCAGCTTTAAAAAGCAGGTTTTTTTTTTTTTTTTAATTTCTTTCTGGCTTTGCTGGGTCTTTGTTGCTACACACGGGCTTTCCCTAGTTGCAGCAGGTGGGAGCTTTTCTCTAGTTGCGGTACATGGACTTATCACTGTGGTGGCTTCTCTTGTTGCGGAGCACGGGCTTCAGGAGTTTCGTCTCATAGACTTAGCTGTCCCAAAGCATTGAAGTCTTTCGTGAACAGGGATCGAGCCCGTGTCTCTGGCGTTGGCAGGCGGACTCTTAACCACTGGACCACCAGGGAAGCCCCCAGTGTCAGCTTTTGAGGATATGACCGAGGCCATGCTGCCAGCCCAGTGCCCAGCTTGCATGCTTAAAGAACGTTTGCAGTTCAAGTCTACATCCTCCCCACCTGCTTGATGTGTCATGGTTGGTTTTCCAAACTCAGTACGTCATTTCTTAGACTCTTAGTTTCATAGTCTCTGCCGATAAGGAGCTAACTCAGCATTAAAAGGAACGAATCAGATGGAATTCAGGTGCAGGATCAGGTCTAGATAGTGGTTCTCAAAGTGTGGTCCCCGAACCAGCAATATCAGCATCCCCTGATGCTGTTAGACGTGCAAACTCTCCTGCAGCAGGGGTCCCCAACCTCCGGGCCGTGGACCGGTACCTCCCGTCAGATCAATGGTGGCGTTAGATAAGAAATAAAGTACACAGCAAATGTAATGCCCTTGAATCATCCTGAAACCACCCCTTCCTCCCACATGTGTGTGAAAAAACCATCTTCCATGAGACCAGCCAAAAAAAGTTGGGGACCACTGCTCTACAGGATCAGAAACTCGTACTGTGGCCCAGTAGGCTGTTTAGACCAAGTCTTCCAGGTGCCTCTGATGTGGGTGAACCACTGGACTAGATCAGGAAAGCACGTTTGGTGATAAGGTTTCTGTGAATGCTCAGATGACCCACGAATCCCTGGGTGAAATCCATACTACTCTTGACCATGGAATAAGTCTTGTTTTTCATGGGCATCTTTTGTATTTATTTGTAATACCGGATACAGTGGATCTGTTGAAAGTAACCATGTGGCCTTCTCATTAAACTCAGCTGTTGTCTTTGCCTTGGATTTCCAATATGCCACTCTCCATGGCCTGATGGACAAGGCTTCTCCTGAAAAGGGTTCTGTGTAGATGTGAGGCCTATAGTCAGGACTACATGATGACATGAAGCTCTCTTATCTAAGTGGGGTTTGGAGCCATGACCCTGGGCCGATGTTACACCATAGCCCGCTGAGCTAACTTACTTAACTGCTTCTAAAAGACAAACTGTTCCATCTAGTTCCTGGCTGGCAAACACTGGCTGGCCATCTGTTTGAAGGGTCATCACAGCACAAAATACCCACATTGTGCACAGATGTGCCATGATGATAAGTAACATATTTTGTAAACAAAGTGTCATGTAAGTTCTTTTTAAAATTTCAATAGCCAGGAATATAGAATAATGGACAGCAGTGTTTTGAAATATTTTTTTCCTTTTCATGCAAAATATTATAATGTTTTCAGACTATAAAATTATCTCTAAGTTGAGTTTCCCCCCGAAATGTAGTACCTAAATATTAAAGCTTTTCTAGGTTTCCTTCAAGAATACTGTTTGTCACTCAGTCATGTCCAGCTCTTTGGGACAGTATGAACCATAGCTGCCAGACTCCTGTCCATGTGATTTCCCAGGCAGGAATACTGGAGTGGGTTGCCATTTCCTTTCTCCAGGGGATCTTCCTGACCCAGGGATTGAACCTGTGTCTCCTGCATTGGCAGGCAGATTCTTTACCACTGAGCCTCCTGGCAAGCCCCCTCCTTCAGGAATAGGCGTCTCCCAAGACAAGGTGTGTTATAGCGGTGGTTCTCAAACTGGAGCCTGCATCAGTTATCTTGAGACACACCTTGCCGATCCCACCACAGAGTTTCCCTGTGTCTTGGATCAGGCTCAAGAATTCATTGAAGGTTCTTGCATGCCTAACAAGTAATCAGGTGATGACAATTTTTATGGTACTGAGATCACACTTTGGGATTCTTGTGTTTGAAGACTTTCTACAGGAAAGCTCTTTTAAATGTCTTTTTCACTCGTGAACATCTGAATGAATGTCAGTTCAAAGTCATATGTCTTTACATGGCAAAGGAAATGTATGATGGTGGTTTAATCTCTAAGCCATGTCCAACTCTTGTGACCCCATGGGCTGAAGCACTTCAGGCTCCTCTGTCCATGAGATTACCCAAGCAAGAATACTGGAGCTGGTTGCCATTCCCTTCTCTGGGGATCTTCCTGGCCCAGGGATTGAACCCATGTCTCATGAATTGCAAGCAATGAAATGTATGTAGGAAAGTAAATTCAGTATTACCACTGATCCACCTCAGGAGCTTTTAAAAAAAAATTGACGTTGTCAAACTTAAGGATAGAAAGCATTAGAATGAATGAATTCCCAAATGTACCCGTTATCCAGATTTGTATTTATCAAGATTTTGTCATGATTGTTTTTACGTGATAGGATTTTCAAAAAAAATATTCATTTGCCTGTGCCAGGGCTTAGTTGCAGCATGTGGGATCTTCAGTCTTCGTTGTGGCATGCCAGATCTTTAGTTGCAGCCTGTGAGATCTAGTTTCTCTACCAGGGATGGAACCCAGGACCCATGCATTGTTGGCAGCATGGAGTCTTAGCCAGTGGAACAACCAGGGAAATCCCAAGTGATAGGAAGTTTTAAAGCCCATGTCAAGTATCATGTCATTTCACCCGTACATACTTCAGTGCACATCTATTTAAAAAAAAATTTTTTTTACATAAACAATAACAAAGCAAACGATAATTCCCTAGTGTCATCGGATACCCGTCTCTTATCCCATCTCTCTGTCTCACAAGTGTTATTTTACGTGACCTGTTCCATCAGAATACAAACCGGGGTCGAGTCCTACTTGTCTTAATTGAGAAGTGTCCATCCTCTCCCTGGCCTCCCATTCGCTTCAAGTCAGTGACTTGATACAGAAACCAGGTCAGCTGCTCGTTAACCATCCCACATTCAGGAAGCCCTTGTGGCATCATTTAGTTTATTCCCCAGTCCCACATCTTTGCTGTAAATGGAAGTTGACCCCAGAGCTTTGACCAGCTTCAGGTTAGACGTTTGGGGAAGTAAACTACGTGGGCGTCCCCTTGAGCGTCATGTCGCCTCGCATCCGACCCTCACAGTATGTGGATGACCAAGTGCTGGTGAGGCCAGGATGGTTCAGGTCCAGCAGCTTGATCCCTGCATCGTCAGCATCCCCCTCAGCCTTTCATCTGATGCTTTCCTGTGTTACTGATCCTTGCCTCATCCAGTATTTCCTTAGAAGTGGTAAAGCGGTGGCTTTTCTACCATCCTGCGTATTTATTGGTTGAAATTCTTCTGTGCAATGAGCTTTCCTTCATCATCTGGACTTCTTTGAAGTGAGGTGAAAGTCACTCAGTCGTGTCTGACTCTTTGCGACCCCCATGGACTGTAACCCGCCCGGCTCCTCCATCCATGGGATTTTCCAGGCAAGAATACTGGAGTCGGTTGCCATTTCCTTCTCCAGGGGATCTGTCCGATCCAGAGATTGAACCGGGGTCTCCTGCATTGCAGGCAGATTCTTTACTGTCTGAGCCACCACTTCTTTGATTACCCTCAAATATAATCAAAGGAAAAGCAAGATAAATGGTTACTTCTTTCTAGTTGCGAGTTATCAGAGCAAGAAGTAGGTGTCAGATCAGGAGTTTTATTAACACATCTGTGCCATCTCTGTTTGTGGTATTCTTACCATAGGTCTAACCCATGTTTTTAATTCATTAAAAAGGAATTCTCACATGGCTTGTGCTTATCAGTGAAAGAGACAAAATGTCTAAACTGTTAGAATGCTATCTGAAAGCATCACATGAGTTTACACACATGCGTGCATTCTAAGTCTCTTCAGTCGGTCCGACTCTTTGCAACCCCATGGACTATAGCCCAGCAGGTTCCATGTCCATGGGATTTCCCTGGCAAGAATACTGGAGTGGGTTGCCATGCCCTCCTCCAGAGGATCTTCCCGATTCAGAGATCAAACCCACGTCTATCGTGTCTCCGGCATTGGCAGGCAGATTCTTTACCACCTGGGAAGCCCGAGTTTACACACATGTGTATAAATGTAAAGTCCTTCCTGTCTGTCACAACTCTGCCCAGATGCCACATCCTCCAGGAAGCCCTCCGCCCTCCACCCTCCCAAGATTTGAACACCTGGCCCACCCTGACTTTCTTACTAGAACCTCAGATACAGCTATTATCCCTCCTTCTAACTCTCACCCCATTTCGCATTAACCAGCAGGGTGCTTTGTATACAATAGGGGCTCAATTTCTGATGGCTTGAACCGTAGCAAATTGAAAATGCAGCATCCTAAAAATGGCTTTAAACCTTGAGGTTGAGGTTGTAACCAGAGAGTCTGATGAAAGAAAATAAGGAAAAGTCTGGACCTCACTTGATCTAGTCAGCGCACCTGGCCTTCTTATCAGATAATCTGATGGTCCCAGGTGGGTCTTTTCCAGAAGAGGAGCAGCAGGCTGCCCGCTGAGTGCTGAGAACAGGCCGGGGGCCTCCTGTGCTGATACGTTTGGTTCACACAGTAGCCCAGCCACACGAGTGTCTCAGGGTGAGAACACTGCCTTGTGACTGCAGGGGACGAAGCCACTGCATGCGTCCAACTCCCCAGCCTCCCCATCTTCCGCTCTTCCCACTGGGCCAGCCTCCGGTTTGGTAAATTACAAAATGCATCTTGTTGGGACTTCCCTGGGGGTCCAGTGATTAAGACTTCATCGTCCAAAGCAGGGGGTGAGGGTTCGATCCTTGGTCAGGGAACAAAAGCTCCCACATGCCTCAGGGGACCAAAGAACCAAAACATAAAACAGGAGCAATATTGTAACAAATTCAATAAAGACTTTTAAAATGGCCCACATCAAAAAAAAAAAAAAAAAAACTAGGGGGATAAAAAAAGCCTCTTGTTGACAACACAATTTCTCAGTCAGCCCGCACCATCTGTAGTCTGTTTGGGAAGAAATACAGGATCTGCAGTTCTAGCCCGGGAACACTGATGGAGACGTTGGACACGCCGGAGCAGCCTGTGTCGGGTCTGTCATCCACGCGATGTCACGGCAGCTTTAGTGTGGCATTTACCTTCACCTCCCACATCTAGGCTTTATATAGTTAAAGAACTGGAGCATTAGACCGATGCCTGGTTCAAAGTAAACGGGAGTACATATATACAATGAGATATTACTCTACCATAAAAAAGAATGAAATTGGGTCATCTGTAGTGATGTGGATAGACCTAGAGTCTTGTCATGCAGAGTGAATAAGTCAGAGAAAACCAAATACCATAGATTAATGCATGTATATGGAATCAAGAAAAACGGTACTGATGAACCTATTTGCAGGACAGAAATAGAGATGCAGAGGCAGAGAGCAGTCTTGTGGACACAGGGTGGAGAGCAGCGGCTGGGACAAACCCAGTATTGACATGTTCACACTACCATGTGTAAACTGGCTAGCTAGCGGGAGGCTGCTGTGTGTAACACAGGGCGGTCAGCTTGGTGCTCAGTCGTGACCTGGAGGGGTGGGGTGGGAGGAAGGCTCAAGAGGGAGGAGATAAAGTATACATAGATCTGATTCCCATTGTACAGCAGAAACGAACATTGTAAAGCAATTGTCCTCCAATTAAAAGCGTAAAAAAAAAATTGTTTTTTTAAGTAAACAGGAAAAGCCCTGAAGGAATGTCAAATGATGGGACAGCAGTGCGGACTGGAAATCTTAGTGATGTTATTAAAACTGTCCCCTCTCTTTTTGAGGGTCTTCCCTGGTGGCTCAGAGGGTAAAGCGTCTACCTGCAATGTGGGAGACCGGGGTTCGATCCTTGGGTGGGGAAGATCCCCTGGAGAAGGGAATGGCAACTGACTCCAGTATTCTTGCCTGGAGAATCCCATGGAAAGAGGAGCCTGGTAGGCTACAGTCCACGGGGTCACAAAGAGTCAGACATGACTGAACAACTTCACCTCACCTCACTTCTCTTTTTGAGTGTCTAGAACCTGCCGCTTGATGTTACAAATTGATCCTTGTTGTGGGGCATGTATTTGTACAAGGCGGGGAGAGGATGTGGGTTTGCTGGTGCAAGAGCACTAGCTAGCTGGTTCTTCCTAAACCCAGAGCCCAGCCTTGAGTTGCTGGTGGCAGAAGTACAAGACATTCCTGCTCTTCATCCATTTTCACGGAGCTGTCTTTTCCTTGAAGGAGCCTCAAACCCTTCCCAGCCATTCACACCTGACGCTGGTCCCTGGCTCTGTGTCCCAGTCCACCTCTGGGCAGTGAGGCCTTTCTGGGCAGAGTATCGCAGTCAAGCCACTTTCATTCTTTTTTGTGTAACAAATACGTATAGCAAAACAGAAACAAACTCACAGATACAGAGAAACAAACTAGTGGTTACCAGTGGGGAGAGGAGCAAGAGAAGGTAGGGGGTTAAGAGGTACACACTACTCTGTATAAACTCAGTAAGCGGCAAAGATATTTTGTCCTGCACAGGGAATATAGCCAATATTTTATAATAACTTTAAATGGAGTGTAATCTCTAAAAAATTTTCGAATCACTGTGTTGTGACCTGAAAATATTGTAATGTTCTAAACCAGCTATCCCTCAATTTAAAAAGAAGAAGAAGAGATGGGGGAAAGAATGCAACAGAGCTGTTTAACTGTTAAAGTGCTGTTGTTTTCAGGGCATCATCACCTCCCCTCACTCCCCTGGTGACGGAGAGGGAGCTGGGCCCTTGCCTTCCTCCCTGCGGGCCTCCAGAGTTAGACTGTCCATCCGAGCTCACCGCCCCGACCCCCGTCTTTGCCCCGTCCAGCAGCCTTTCCTTTTCTACTTTTCTGTTTATTTCCTTCCATCTTTTAAGAATAAACAAAGCTTAAAAAAGCAAAAAAAAGCAATGACAGCAAAAATATAAATGATGACTGTAGCCCTGCTGTTGCTTTTAGGACCTTAAAAAACAGTTTTAAAAATTTATTTCATTGAAGTATAGTTGATTTACAATGTTGTGTTAATGTCTGCTGTATAGCAAAGTGACTCAGTTTTGTATATATATACACATACACACGTTCTTTTTCATATTCTTTTCCATTCTGGTTTAACACAGGATATTGACTATAGCTTCCCAGGTGGCACTAGCGGTAAAGAACCCACCTGCCAATGCAGGAGACGTAGGAGATAGGGATTCGATCCCTGGGTCGGGAAGATGCCCTGGAGGAGGGCATGGCAGCCCACTCCATGCCTAGAATCCCATGGACAGAGAAACCTGGAAGGCTACAGTCCATGGGGTCACGAAGAGTCGGACACGACTGAAGTGACTCAGCACGCCTGTGCTACACAGTAGGACCTTGTTGTTTTTCCATCCTGCACATAATGCTTTGAATCTGCTAATCCCGAATTCCCAGTCCATCCCTTCCCTACCCATGTCCCTCTTGGCAACCAGAAGTCTGTTTTCTCTGTGTCTCAAACACTCCCTTTTTGATATCTTTGTCTTATTCCCTCCTCTTGTAAAACGCCTTGCATCTGCATGTCTTTTGACTCGGTAACTTGCTCTCCAGACCAGGACACATTTGAAAGGGAAACAGACTGCTATTAACAATGACTTGGAGACCAAAAGCCCAACCGTGGACTGTCCATGCAGACCAGGGTTCGTGGCCACCTGGTTACAGTCCAGGTTCTTCACGGTTTGTGGAAGTGCCCTAATGCCTTAGTTGTGGTCGCTGACATTTCCTGAGTCCTCATTAGGTCTGTTCTCATCACTCTGAGTGGATTAACTCATGGAGTCCTCAGGCTCTTTCTAGGTAGATAGTGCTGTTCCTACCACTTGGATTCTGGAGGAAGTGAGGTGCAGAGAGGCTGAGCCAGTCGCAAGTCACCCAGGGTCACACACCCGGTCAAGTACCTTGTCCTCACTCCCAGCCACGTCAGCCCCCAGACAGAGGTCAGCTGTCCTATAGCCTTGGAGATGTTTGCAGCAGAGTTTTCCAAATGTCTGTGGAATTAAAAGGAATGTACAGTGTAAACAAAAGTATCACCTTCTGAGTATTTGTTTAGGGTCACCTAGCTATAGAGGGCTTCTTAACAGGTGGGAAATACTTACTTACTCCTCTTCTCAGAGAGCAAGTAGGGCCTGCCTTAGAGCAGGCAGAGGTTATGCCCAATCACTGTGATTCTGAAAACAGAAAGTTTGAAAACAAAAGGAAAAACCAGTTACACCCCACAAAGGTGTATTTTTTCTTGCTAGGTTTTTTTTTTTCCACTGCATTTTCATCCTGGTGGTAATTTAGGATGGTGTTACTTATGGGTGGGACTTAGCCTGGGGACCAGATATTAAGCTGTAAAGTTCTTTCTTGTTTTTTGTTTTTTTTTTAAGACTTTTTGATGTGGACCATTTCTACTGAATTTGTTACAACATTGCTTCTGATTTTTGTTTTTAATGTTTTGGTGTTTTGGCCACGAGGTACGTAGGATCTTAGCTTTCCAACCAGGGATCAAACCCACATCCCCTGCATTGGAAGGCGAAGTCTTAGCCACTGGACCACCAGGGAAGCCCCTAGGCTGTCAAGTTCTTGATCTGAGCCAGGAAATCAGAGTTTTATCATATAAAAGGCTCAGTCCCCTCCTGTCTCCAGCCTCCTGTCCCATTTCCTCTTTCCTTCTTGCCTTTGCTGTGCACCGCCCCCCCCCCCCCAACCCCCGCTTTAAAAAGCTGTCAGAAAGCTTTTCCTGCCAAAATCTGAAGCATGACCCCCGTGGAGTTGATGCAGGCAGATCCTAGGTTCAACTTGAGGCTTTTCTTTTTTAGGCTGACAAGGGGGATTTATTGAAACCTAAACTCATTTTGTTTGCTCGAATGTTCACAAGACTCAAGAGTTTAAGGAGGTGCGAAGTGCTCACACTGCCTCAGGGAATACTGCTGGGGTGTGAGCATCAGTGAGGCAGGCTGGTCGCAAGTCACAAGTCACCAGGTCAGTCTGCTGGGACAGAGCCGGGAGTGCAGGGGGTGTTAGGTGGTGATCAGCTGCCCCAGGGCCTTCCACCCTGGGGGTTGTGGAGAGAATGGTTGGTAGGATCTCTGTTGTCATGTTTAACAAACACACTTACTCACTCTCATTGCCCTTCCCTCGGCCCTGCCTCCCTCTGGAAAGGTACTGGTCTTTTTTAACTTTTCATTTTATTTTGGAGTATAGCCAGTTAACAATGTTGTAATACTTTCAGCCATACATACACACGTGTCCATTCCCCCCCAAACTCCCCTCCCATCCAGGCTGCCAAGTAACGTTGATCAGAGTTCCCTGTGCTCTATAGCGGGACCTTGCTGGGATCCATTTTAAATACAGCAGTGTGTCCATGTCCATCCCAAACTCCCTGTCTGTCCCTTCCCCCCATCTCCCTCTCACACCCTCCCACCACCCCCGACACTAGCACGCAGCATAAGTTTGTTCTCTTAGCCTGTGAATCTGTTTCTGGTTGGTAAATAAGTTCATTTCTATCATTTCTTTTTAGGTTCCATATGTAAAGGACGTCATACGATATTTCTCCTTCACTGTCGGACTTACTTCACCCAGTATGATAGTCTCTAGGTCCATCCGGGTTGCTGCAAGTGGCGTTATTTCATTGTTTTTAATGGCTGAGTAGCATTCCATTCTCTATATATATACCACATCGTCTTGATCCATTCCTCGATGGACATTTAGGTGGTTTTCATGTCTTGGCTGTTGTAAACAGTGCTGTAGTGAACATTGGGTGCATCCTTTCAGACCACGTTTTTCTCTGGGTATATGCAGATTTTTTTTCTTTTTCCTTTTTGCTGGGTCTTCCTGGGTGGCGCTAGTGGTAAAGAACCCACCTGCCAATGGAGTAGACATAAGAGACGCGGGTTCAATCCCTAGGTCAGAATGATCCCCTGGAAGAGGATCACAGCAACCCACTCCAGTATTTTTGCCTAGAGAATCCCATGGACAGAGGGGGCTGGCATATGGTCCCTAGGGTCACAGAGTCGGACATGACTGAAATGACTTGGCACGCACACACGGTCATATGATAGGTTTATTTTTAGTTTTTTAAGAAATCTCCATACTGTTCTTCTCGCTTCCCTGGTGATAAAGAACCCACCTGCCAATGCAGGAGACATGGGTTCAAACCCTGGTTCAAAAAGATCCCTTGGAGAAGGAAATGTCTACCCACTCCAGTATTCTTGCCCAGGAAACCCATGGACAGGAGCCTGGCGGACTGTAGTCCACAGGTTTGCAAAAGAGTCAGACACGACTTTGTGACTCAACAACAACAATACTGTTCTCCATAGTGACTGTTCCAATTTACATTCCCACCAGCAGTGTAGGAGGGTTCCCTTCTCTCCACAGCCTCTCCAGCATTTATCGTTTGTGGATTTTTTGATGATGGCCAGTTATGAGGTGAAATCTCATTGTAGTAAGAAAGGCATTGTTCTTATCCCTCTGCCAGACTCTTCCACTGAGAATCCCTTCTCCCTCCCTGTATCTCAGCAACCCAAGTCTGTTTACCCTCTTAGAATTGCTGTTGGGCTTTCAGTAGCTGAGGAAGTCCTTTTAAGTTCCTTCCAACCTAGCACCTTTGGGTAACACAGCTCATTTCTCTACTTTGCTGAGAAAAGCTTGCTGCAAAGAACTTTCCTGTGTTAGGGAGATCAGTTCCAGCTCATGTTTCTCCTGGTAGAAGGGATGTCAGGCAGGTGGCATGAAGAACCAGTTCACGCTTCATGAAGTAGAGACCAGGAAAGGAATATTTTTGAGGTAACGTGAAAAGTACAAGGGAAACAGCCATGAGGCCTCTCCAGTCTCACTTACTCAGTTCAGTCGCTCAGTCACGTCCGACTCTTTGCGACCCCATGAACCACAGCACGCCAGGCCTCCCTGCCCATCACCAACTCCCAGAGTCCACCCACACCCATGTCCATCAAGTCGATGATGCCATCCAACCATCTCATCCTCTGTCGTCCCCTTCTCCTCCTGCCCTCAATCTTTCTCAGTCTACATCTGGATGATTTTGGTTGAAAGTGAAAACCTCTTAGACTTCTCAGCATCAAAGATTTTTAAAACATGGACTTAGCTAATGGTAAAAGCAATAGTTCCATTTGCTAAGTACCAAGTATGAGCCAGCTGGCATCTGGCTCTGCCCTTAGTCTGCATTCTAATATGTACAAAGGTGTCACCGCTTCACACTTCTGAGAGGTGACCTGAGGCTACCATGACTGATGTGTTGGAGCTGGAATCTCATTCATGTATCCACCGTCCATTGATCAGACACCTGAGGGCCTCCCCGTGCTGGGCATCGTGCTAGGAGAGTGGACATTAAAGTGGACATGAGTTTGTTCTTGGCAGCTTCTTGTCTGGTCAGGGGTAGTCAGATATTGACTCCAGGGCTGTTGAACCATGACCTGTTTTCTCTTTCTCACTTTAAATTTTTCCTTTTTTTTTTTTTCAATTTTTATTATGTTGTAAAACCACAAGCCTATAGAGATGGTGAAAGAATACAATGAATACCCATATCCTCTTCCTGTGGATCCACTAATTCTTAACATTTTGCCACATTTGCTTTTTTTTTTGCTAAATCATTTCAAAGTGAAAGGTATCAGAATATTTCAGTATTCACCTCGTGCATTTTTCTGTGTAACGTCAGTACCATTATCAGACTTAAGAAAGTTAACTGTGATTCCAGAATTTTGTCTAAAGTTCATATTGAACTATCCATTTATTATTTATGTATTTTGGTTTTTGGCTGTGCTGGGTCTTCGCTGCCATGCAGGCCTTTTTTCTCTGGTTGCAGTGCATGGGCTTCTTTTTTTTTTTTTTTTAAGTGCATGGGCTTCTTATTGCAGTGGCTTCTCTTGTTGCAGAGCACGGGCTCTAGGGCGCTCAAGCTTCCGTAGTTACGATGCATGGACTCAGTAGCTGCGTCTCCTGGGCTATAGAGCAGCAGACTCAGTAGTTGTGGCACACAGGCTTAGTTGCTCGATGACTTGTGGAACCTTCCCGGATAAGGGTTCAAACCGGTGTCTCCTGCATTCGGAGGCATATTCTTCAAACTGAGCCACTAGCGAAGCCCTGAACTGTCCTTGGTTGCTTCCAAAGATGGGGGGTGTGTGTGTGTATGTGATAGTAGTACCCTTTTTTATTCTGTTTTGAATCCAAGATCCAGTCAGGTCACACATTTGATTGATATGTCTCTTTCTTCACTTGAAATCAAATATAGCACTCCATCCTCCTTCCTCCCCTCCTACACACACCCTTAAGAATTTTTTTTTTAAGATGTCAGTTTTTTGAAGAGCCCAACCTTGTTTGCCTTAGAGGATAAACTACATTATGAATTTCCTCATAGTGACATTTAACTTGTCACCAATAACTTAATTTTTTTTTAAACACTTTTCTGTCTGCTTTTACACCCCTTTAACTGATGAGCCCAGTTTACTTCGCCATTTCTCTTGGGTATTTGGAAGTAGCTCCTTTGCATGTGTAAAATAACCATAGAAAGAGACAAATGAAAGCGTTAGTTGCTCAGTCATGTCTGACTCTTTGCGACCCCATGGACTGTAGCTGGCCAAGCTCCTCTGTTCATGGATTCTCCAGGCAAGAGTACTGGAGTGGGTAGGCATTCCCTTCTCCAGGGGATCTTCTCAACCCAGGGATAGAACCTGGGTCTCCTGCATTGCAGGTGGGTTTTTGACTGAGTCACCAGGGAAGCCCATGAAGAGACAAGGGCCTTGGCATTTGTGTGCTGCATGTTTGCTGTATTTTGTGGGCTATAAATAATTACAACTTAGATGAGCTTTTGGAGCTCCAGATTCCACTGGAGTTTAAGGATTCCCTCCCCACCCCCTAAATTTGCAGAGATTAGTTTGTGGTTGCCAACAGCCCTGGAACTGGCAGGACGCTTAAGGCATAATCTTTTCATTAAAAAAGGATTTAACTAATTAGACTTGACTATCAAGCTGACAGGTTAATTGATAAGGGAAGTGGGGCTCAGGAACCCATAAGGCGGGAGCAAGTGTCCATTAAATTTAAATCATTATGATCCCTGCTGAAACATTATTCTTTACATTAATTTTAAACAATTTTCTGTGCATATCGCCTTAACAAACCAGAAAGCCAATATGCCTTGGTTTTTTAAAATTCTTAAAAGGTCTGTAACATGTTCATGTGTTAATATTTTAGATCCAAACTCTTGTGGATTTCAGGGAGACTTTAAGGATCAGGTCTTTAATTACGGTCTTATTTTTATTTTTGAAGATTTAGTGGGTGTGGACATGTTTTATCATGTAACTTAGCTTTCATAAACTAACTTTTCACTTCAGTTTATTATTTAAATTTAATCTGTTCTAAAATAAATTTGAAAATGTATGAAAAGTGGAAATGTTAGTTGCTCAGTCGTGTCCGACTCTTTACGACCCCATGGACTGTAGTCTGCCAGACTCCTCCATGGGATTTTCCAGGTAAGCATACTGGAGTGGGTAGCCATTCCCTTCTCCAGGGGATCTTCCTGACCAAGGAATTGAACCTGGGTCTGCCATACTGCAGACAGATTCTGAATGTGCATTAAAGCCAGTAACTTGGTCACATGTCAGAAGTAGGAGTTGAGAAAATCATATTTCTTGAATCACCTGCAGTGAGGGTGCTTTCTTTTTTTTTTTTCTTGCTTTCTTTATAAGATATAAGATATATGCTTGCGTGCTTTTTCAGTCGCTCAGTCGTGTCAGACTCTTTGCGATCCCATGCATTTTCCCCTAACCTACCCTTAGTCGTGGTAACGAGATGTGCCTTTTGGAACTCTTGTCTGAAGTTCATGTACATGCCCTCCAGGTTGAACATTGCAAATAGCATTCCAGCACCTTTGGGTCTCTGTTTCATAGTTAAACTGGGAGACATCAAGTGCACCCCCAAAGACCTTGAAGATGGGAGAGTTTTACTGACCCAATAATAGATCTTCTAGGGCACTTGGAGGCTCAGAGAGACCAAGGAAGCTGCCCAGGGCCCGTGCTGGTGAATGGCACCCTTGAGCTTGGCAGGACCCCGGCCCCACCCTGTTGAAGGAGTACTTCCCTTGAGTCAGACAGACCGCAGGCATTTGAGTGGATACTGTATAAATTCCCTGCACAAAGTACTTTTGAACATTTAAAGGAAATAAAAGGCTCAGGTTCCCTCCCTTCCCTCCAGAGAAACTGTGCCTTAATTTACCTTTCTGAGTTGTAGAGAAAAATATTCACATAGCCTCAACTTTTATTTGTGTCTTCAATAAAGGAAACTTCTCTTGTACATTTGAGTTTCATTTTACAAGTCATTGGCTACATGTAAAATTGATGTGTTAGAAGCCATAACCTAGAACATAAAATTCAAAAATAAAGACCAGCTGCCCCTGAAACTAATATTTTGTTTATAGGCTTTCTAAGTATATACACCCAGACAGCTCCTCTTAAAAATGGAGGGACTTCCCCAGTCGCTCAGTGGTTAGGACTACACTTCCCAATGCAGGGGACGGGAGTTCAGTCCCCGGTCAGAGAACTAAAATCCCACATGCTGCATGCCCCAAAAAAAAAAAAAAAATTTTTTTTTTTTCTTTTTTTTAATTAAGAATTTAAAAGGGAAATGTCCCAGTGATATTAGAGGAGCATGTACCTTTGGGTGTTCTTTGGATGTTTTCAGTTATTTTCATATGTCCTTATTAGTGATTTGATTCCACATTTGGTTTATACTCTGTGGGTATAGAAAGCCAATATCAGACTGGATTCTCTGTGTTTAGTAAACTTAACAAAAAGCAAGGTATTGTGAGACGTTATACATCTCTGCTTTTAGAAGGAAGAAAAGTTTCATTTCCATCCTGAAATTCTTTATTTGTTGGGTTCCGAAGTAGTGGCAGACTGCAAAAACTGGATTGGTAGGATTTAATCTAGGTTGGTTGGTCATTTTCAGCAACCCCATGCATTCGACAATTTACTGCCTCCATTACAAGGTGCACCGTTGACTTATTACTAATTTTTTGATGAGAAATACTGTCACATTAAACTGCTCTGGTGATTGCAAGATACATCTGCATTTCAGAAACATTACAATGTAGGGGTGTGGGCGGTGGAGAAAATTATGTCTTAGAAATGAAGAAATATGGTACATATCTGTAGCCTATTATATCACATTTTATAATTTGTCTCCCCAAACTGTGATTTATGGGTCTTTTAAGAAAGAGAGCGAGAGGGTTGGATCTTTTAGTCAGACAGAGAGATGACCTTCCCTCCAAGACTTAAACCAGATTAAATTGGACTTGGGAAGTGGTTTCCCCTTTTCCTCTATTGTAAATCTTCTTGGGAGTGAGTGCCCAGGCTAACCATGAGCGGAGGTCCATTGTCAGCACCTTGAAAGCCTATTTGAAATGTCATCAGCTTGGAACATTCCATTGGGCAATGACTATCACACCCCATTTTAAAAGGATGCCTTGGGCAGAAGGGATATTATAGTGGCAGGCCCTTAATCCTTTTTAATAAGGGCAACTGTTTAAGAGAATTATGTTGTAAAAATGAATAGGATTTGGGAGCAGTTCCTGGTCTATTGTGGACTGTCAACACCAAAGGCGTTTTTCCCTTGCCAACTGCCTGAGGATTTTCCATTTAGCAAACTTACAGGATGAATGATAGAGCAGTGACATCCCATGATGAGTTCTAATGCCGTTGCTGGTAAGGATTGATGTCTTTCATTTAAGAATTTTGAGATTTCAGCCAAGACTTGAGGTGAAGGTTAAGATTCTTCTGTGTGTTTGGTACCAGTTGGTACAGGTAGAGAATTTGAAAGCTCAGAAATAGCCTCATTGTCCCCATTAGAGATAAAGAGCCAAATTTAATAAATGTATAAGGTGCTGTTCTTAGTTGAGCTCAACTTTAAAATAAAGCATCTGAGAGAAAGAAGGAATATGGACAGGTTGTCTTTAGTTGGAGTAGGAGTTAAGATTTATAGTGTTTGATTGTAGGGTGTGAATTTGGAAAAGTGTTCACATTTTAAGAAAAGAAAGATAATGAAAGATACTTAACACCTGGGAGATTTTACACAGAGACAATTGTATCTGTTAGAAACCCTTACTTATTTTCTCATAAGGGGGAGATTCCAAGGGATATTTTGGTATCTACATATATTTGAATGAAAAATGGCATTTCTTTAAGAAAATAATTGTACCGTCAAAGCATTTCTCATTGCTTGAACTAGTGAATTGTATATGGAAATATACTACGTGTTGAAACATTCATCATATATATATATATATATATATATATATATATAGTCAGTTTTTCAGTATGTTGGCATTTCCAGTCAAAATGGCATCTGATGTTGGCCCTTTTAAATGTCTGTGGCTTAAAATACTAACAGCAGGAAGAAAAGAAACAGAGGAAAACACAAACTCGTTGAACAAAAATACCATGGTACAAATGGAACCTTCTGTAACACTCTAACCCAGGAATTTTGAGAAGATAAAATCTTAAGCGTTAAGAAATCCAGAGGCCCTGTCCAGCTTATTGCTGTCGGAATGCCTCAAGACCCTTTAATCCCCCAGTTTAGAGGATCATATTGTCAAATCAGAGGGGCTCAAACACAATAGCATCTTCTGGAACCCGAGTGACCTGTATTGAGAGTGGATCTTGTGCTTTTGTTCTTGTGAGGAGCAGGTGTAGAGGATAACACGCTGGATTATCTTATTGTAAAGCATCTAAAAAGCCAATTCCCCCTTCCTCGTTCCCTCTTCACTCAGCTTTTTCAGTCTCTTGATCGAGTAAATTCTAAGGGCAGGTGTTTGGGAAGGCTGACTAGACTTTGGTTTTCAGTCCTCCGGGTCAGCTTTATGTCCTCCGCTTCCTCGTCAATTAGAGCTAATGAATGTGTAGAATTTGTGAAGGTGGCTATTGACATGGTTACCCGGGTGACTCTTTCTGACCTGCACAATGTCTATGGGGAGAAAGGTTATTTCCACCCTGCCTTCTGGGAATACAGACGTAGTTTTCCAATTCCAACTAGATCAGACAATTCCCTCTAGACTAACATGCAGGCCACGCACCCCTTTATACCAAGGCAACAGTAATTGTACCCAAGTGTGTATTCAAGTTTCTGTCCAACAGCAAAAGGGACCGCAGCCATGGGTGTTTCAGCCCCCAAAGCCTGCTTGTCACAGGAGGTCTGTATGACTTAAGTTTCAGAGATTAACTGTTTGTGTCTCAAGACAAAAGAACTTTTTTATATCACCCTATTTATCTTAAGATACATGCATTGGTTTTATAAGACAAGTTAGCATTAAATAGCAGACCTGACCTGACACGTTAACATCCTGTGCCAGGGATATGCTTGCTTCAGAAGGCTGACTTGTCAGAGACAGCATGAAATTGAAGCAAGGTGCAGCCCACGGCTTTGTAGTGGTGAATAAAAGGCTATTAAAGTGATTCCATCTCTAATGTACATGATCGAAACTACACACAGAATCTGTCTCTTGAAAACTGTGACCTAAGAAAGGCAAACCTTAAAAGCAGTCACTCATTTCTTCCAAGGAAAAGAAGCTAGTCATTAAAAACAAAAATCTTAAATGAAACTATCAAAACTATATACTGAGGCGAATAAAGGAAAAAAATGTGAATGATTTTCTTTGTTCACTTGTTTACTTTCCCTGTGGGAAATGTGTCCTTAAGGTCACAGGATAAGTTTTCTTGAAGACAGCTTGGTGGAAAGGGTGGCAGGGATTGACTGGAGAATGAAAACAGGTAGGTTCTGGCCTCTTCTCATTTGTTCTTGATTTAATCTTTAAGACTGAGTTCATCCTTAAGGTGAGATCAATTGTTTATAATGATTTTCATCTTAACAAATTCAGAAGTGGATGACAGAAATTTTATATGAATATTCCTTTTTAGGCACAATCTTTTAACAGATCAGTTATCAGAATATGGTCTGTAAGAAAATTAAAACAAAATATATGTAGTCGCCAAGTTGTATTTGACTCTTTTGTGACCCTGTGGACTGCAGCCTGCCAGGCTCCTCTGTGGATTTTCCAGGCAAGAATACTGAAGTGGGTTTCCATTTCCTTCTCCAGGGTATCTTCCCGACCTAGGTTTTGAACCCACATCTCCTGCGTTGGCAAGTGGTAAAACCACTGAGCCACCTGGGAAGCTCCACATACACTGAGGTTTTAAAGACTTGCTCCTCACGTTTTGAAGACACTCTTTTCCCCATTGGCTTTCTTAAATCATCTCACAAATAGCGCTTGTCCAAAATGACCCACAGAATTTGAGGGATAGCTTACATACAGAAACAAATCAAAATTTTTCTTCGGGGAGATGTTTGGACCTTAATTACTATGTCAGATTTTCAAAAGCAGTTGATTTTAAGTGTTTTATGCCAGCCAAAGTTAGAAGAGAATCCTAAATTCATTCCTTATTTTAAAGTGTGGGATCATTGAGAGGTTTGGAGTGCAGCATTTTGTTGAAAAATTAAATGGGAAAGACTGTTCTGAGGATCTTAGAAGAGTAGCTTGGTTCATCCAGGCTGAACCCAGTCGATTTCAAAGCCCATCTAAAAGCAACTCTCAGCAAGTCTTGCCTCTGACGTTTTCCCAATCAGTAATATTACCAGAGCAGAGAAGTTCACATCTTTATGTGTGTGTGTGTGGCCCACATAAGGAGTGCCAAGACATTTCACATTCTTAACTGGTTTATTAACTTTCCTCCTCCACAGACTATTTGCTCTACAGTGCTCCCCAGTTGAAGACATCTCTCCCCTAGTTATTCTTTCAGCTGCCCTTTCTCCCAAGAGGCATGAAAGGAAACCCAAGCGTAACCTCAGGGCAGGCTTGGCCACTGGGAGTCGCCACTTCTGTTCTTGGTGAGCTGAGGGCCTGGTCAGCCCTGGAGAACTGGGTGGAAACGGGACCACTCCATCCTCTCTTTCTCCCTCCCTGTGCCTTCCAGAGCTCTGACAGGCCTCCTGGCCAGGTGAGGAGATGCCCTGCAGCTGGCGGTGGGTGTCTCTGATGGCCAGTGTCCCCCGGGCATGCTGAGTCACGTCAGTCGTGTCTGTAGTGAAGTTTCCATCCAGATGGAAGTGGAAACCCACTTCAGTATTCTTGCCTGGGAAATCCACAGAGGAGCCTGGCAGGCTGCAGCCCACAGGGTCGCAAAAGAGTCGGATACGACTTGGCGACTAAACAACCACATATTTTAATTTTCTTACAGACCGTATTCTGATAACCGATCTGTTAAAAGATTGTGCCTAAACCTACGTTCTTTTCCATCCAAAATACAGAATACGCTTAATGACTATAGTAACAAAGAGCATCCAGAGTTGCCTGGATAAACGTGATAGAGGTGATTCAGGAAAGCGTTAACAGTGGCAGAATCTAGACTGGGGGACGTGTGCGTGTGGTGATGAGGCTGGGAGTGGAGAGGAACATGGTGTTGGTTTAGTCGCTAAGCTGTGCCTCTGCAACCCCGTGAACTATAGCTTAGTAGGCTACAGTCCATGGGATTCTCCAGACAAGAATACTGGAGTGGGTTGCCATTTCCTCCTCCAGGGATCGAACCCGTGTCTCTTAACATCTCCTGCACTGGCAGGCAGGTTCATTACCACTGGCACCACCTGGAAAGCCCTAATGTTCCCTAGCACCTTCCTACTCTGACCCTCCACCTCTCCACTCCCTGGATCCTTCCTGGTCAAGAGCCCAGCACCTAAAGGCGCTACTACCATCCCCATTTCTCCTTGTGTGGACCTTCTCCTTTGCATACTTCTTGGAAAGTTCCATGGTGCTCAGTTCCTGTTTACCTGCCTAAAATCCCCTGGGGGCTTCCAGGCTCTATTAGAGAACTTAGCATTCAACTCTAGTTTTTGTTTTATAACCAGTCATACCCCGAATTTGTGAGATCCTTCAGGGCAGGGCTCAGGTCTTATTCTTCAGTGAATCCACAGTTTCCTGAAACGTGGCAGGCAGGCAGCAGTTACTGAGTTGTCAAATGACTCATTCCATGCTATGGATACTGAAGCTGGGGAAATTATTTATTCTGCTTCTGAGACTGTGAAGACTTCAGGAATGTGTAGAAGCCGAACCTCAGATGGCCTCTTCCTTCTGAGGTTAAGACAAGTTGAAAAGCTGTTGTGATTGGATGAACAGTCTTAAGACCACTGCCATGGGCTTTTACTCACCTCTTATTATAGAGCATGTGAGTCTATTTGCCCGTTATTAAACAATAACTAGTAGTAGGACCACCGAGTTTTTTCTTGTGATAGAATTTGCATACCATAAAATTCACTCTTAATGTGCACGATTCAGTGGCTTTTTAGTATAAACACAAAGTTATGCAGTTCTCATAACAATGAATATTAAAACATTTTCACCAGAAAATGAAACCGGACAAACCTTAGCTATTAATACCCCTTCAATCTCCCATGCCCCTCAGTCCTAGGCAACTATGAATCTACTGTTGGTCTCTATAGATTTATCTCTTCTGGGCTTTATATGAGTGGAATCATATAGTATATACTCAAAGGACATGAGTTTGAGCAAACTCAGGGAGATGGTGAAGGATAGGGAAGCCTGGCATGCTGCAGTCCGTGGGGTCACAAAGAGTTGGACAAGACTGAGTGGCTGAACAACATACAGTATGTGGTCTTTTATGAGTGCCTTTTTTCACTTAGCATGTTTTCAAAGTTCATCCCTGTTGTAGCGTGTACCATTATTTTTTTTTTTTACTCCCAATTAATATTCCATTGTCTAGATTTGCCACATTTTTATTCATCAGCTGATGAACATTTGGATTGTTTCTGTTCTTCAGCTATTATGAATAGCACTGCTGTGAACATTAATGCACAAGTTTTTGTGTGGCCATACATTTTCATTTCTTTTAGATATATACCTAGGAATAAGAAAGCTGGGTCAAATGGTAACTGGAACTGCCAGCCTGTTTACTAAAGTGACTGTGCCGTTTGCAACCCCACCAACAGTGTATCAGGGTTGCAATTTCTCCGAATTCTTGTCAGCCCTTGTTATTGTCTGTTATTTCTGATTAAAGCCATCCTGTGTGTGTGCGTGGTATCTCATTGTGGTTTTGGCCAGCATTTCCCTGATGGCTAATGATTTTGAGCATTTTTTCATGTGCTTATTGGCCATTTGAATATCTTCTTTAGAGAAAGTCTATCACATCCTTTGCCTGATTTTTTAACTGGGTTGTCTTTTTATTATTGAGTTGTTATAGTTCTTTATATATCCTGGATCCTAACCCTTTATCATACATATGACTTGCAAATGTTTTCTCCCATTCTGTGGATAGTCTTTTTCACTGTCTTGATAATATATTTTGAAGTACTTTTATTGTTTAAGCAAAACTGACTGAAGACTGGGTACTCGATTTATACCACCTTGTAGTGATTATTTGTTTCATGTCTATTAGGGAGGCATTCTACTGATTTTCCCTTTCTCCTCCTCTTCTTTTTTATTTTTTTAGCTTTTTATTTGGAAATGTCAAACAGAAAGACATTAGAATTAGAATAGCACAAAGCCTGTATCCCCTTTATCCAGATCCATCCTTTAATTTTTGCTGCATTTATCGTTTCTGTTTCTCAGTATGTATGTATGTATACACACAGACACGCACACAGACAGTTGCATTCTGAGCCAGTTGAGAGTAAGCTGCATAAATCATGGTCCTTTAAATGCTACATAATTCACTGAGTCTTTCCTAAGGATGGGGATGGTCTCTTAGGTCACCACAGTATAATTACCATCTTCACTAAATTTAACATCGACGTGACACTCTTCTTTCATCAGTTCTCCGTAATTTACTTTCCTCATTTCACAGTGTCGTTTATGGCACTTTTTTGCCCCTCCAGCATAGGGTCTAGTCTAAGATCAGGGGTTGCATCTGAGTAAGAAGATGAAGGTCTATATAAGTGTGTTTCCTAAACCCGTGCCTATACTAGTACTTTGGGCTCCCACACTTTGTACTTCAGAATTTGTTGCTGAGCTCATCTGCCTGCCCCAGGACTCCTCACATTTAATGGGGCTAACATTTCTTGGGCACTTGCCCAAAAAAAGAGGAAAGGAGGAGGCTGGGATGACCAGACTGCCCTAAGTCTGACAGACAGACTTTGGATTGACCTCTAGATACCATGGACTTATAACCAGGCCTTCCTGGTTTTCCTTGTGGCTTAACAGGTAAAGAATCTGCCTGCAATGCGGGAGACCTGGGTTTGATCCCTGGGTTGGGAAGATGCCCTGGACAAGGGAAAGGCCACCCACTCCAGTATTCTGGCCTGGAGAATTCCATGGACTGTATAGTCATGGGGTCACAAAGAGTCAGATTCGACAGCGACTTTCACTTCACTTCATAACCAGGTCGATCTCTTTCCAGTAGTGCTTTAAAAAAAAAAAAATTATTTGGCTGCACTGGGTCTTAGTTGCAGTACACAGGATTTTTTACTTGCTGAATGTGGGTTCTAGTTCCCTGACCAGGGATTGAACCTGGGCCCCCTGCACTGGGAGTGCAGAGTCTCAGCCACAGGACCACCAGGAAAGTCACCCAGCACTGCTCTTTATCCAGACCCCATCCTTCCATCGTGGGCATTTCCCTCCAAAACGTCTGTTCTCTGAACACAAACAGCGGGGACCGGGGGTTCACTTCAGTTCTTTTTATCCAGTGACCTTGGGCTGTTCCTGCCTGCCTCACCTTTAACCCAACTTGGTCTTTTTCTGTGTCACAAGGCAGCCCAGGCAGGCCTTCCATTCCTCCGGTGTCCTATTGCACATCTCCAGATAACGAGCTCTCTGAATCCCAGCAATTCTGTTTTAGGGTGCTACAGGAAAAGCAAGCACTATGTTCGAAAACAGGTGCAAAAACGCTTTCAAAGTAAATTAGTAATCATACCCGAAGTGTGTTATGCAGTGTAGTTTTCAAAGTGCCTTCTTGTTGCTTTATGTTATTATTCAGCGTAGGTGTAGTTATCTGTCCCCATAACAGACACTGAGGTAGGCATGGCGCATGCGACCTGCCGCCTTCTGTCCCCGAGGACGCTGCTGTGGGAGGCAGGCCGCGCACCTGGCTCCTCCGACTTCCCATCTTTTGGCGTTTCCACGGGGCTGCACATCCTAATCGCTTTGTTAATTAGAACTCAGTATTGCGGGTTTGGTCGAAATTGGTTTATGCACCATTCAAGAATAATAAACATTTACACCCTAGATTCTTAATGATCTGAGACAGCAGAGAAGTATATAAAAAGATTAGCCGCCTGATCATTTAATTCTGCAGGGGAGGGGCTTTGGGGAAGTCTCTGTCGGCAGACAGCTTAAGGGAATCAGATGGGATGTTTGCCGGGACTCTTGCAGACTTAGAGCTCATGGTGTTTAATAATCACAGTTTACATCATTCCAAGTCAGGGAGTGTTTCTGTTGCATAAATAGAACATTCTACAGAACTGAGAAAACCTGACTTAGAGCAGGACAAGTGCTGTACAAGATGAAAGATGCCAACTGTTGAGTTGATCTACTGGCCTCCCCACCCCCACCACCCCCACCCACCAGGTAGTCTTATATGAAAGTTTTCAAATACACAGAAAAGTTGAAAGCGTAATATAGTGAACACCTGTATTCCTCTCCAGGGGCTTCCCAGGTGGCTCAGAGGCAAAGAATCTGCCTGCCATGCAAGAGATGTGGGTTCAGTCCCTGGGTCAGGAGGGTCCCCTGGAGAAGGAAATGGCATCCCAGTCCGGTATTCTTGCCTGGGAAATCCCATGGACAGTGGAGCCTGGCAGGCCACAGTCCATGGGGCTGCAAAGAGTTGGACACGACTGAGCAACTAAACCACCACCACCACCACATTCCTCTCCACTCCCAGCCTGACCGACATGCACATCCCACTCTAGATTCTGCCTTTGTCAACATTTTCCTAGGTCAGCTTTATCACGTTTATCCAGTCAGTTTGGGGTGCAGTTTGTTATTATAGACATTAAACGTATTTGGGGTGCAAAGGAGCCTATAGTCTCTTTTGGCTCAGATCCCTTTTATTTCTCAGAATCCTTTTGAGCTTGGACAACCCAGGGTCCAGCTGACAGCAAAGACCTCGATTCCTCTCATGTCACTTGAAAGCCCACTGTGTATACCAGGCTTCCCATAATGCTCGCTCACTCAGACCTGTGAACCTTGGGAAGTGCCAACAGGGAAATACAAATATCCAGACACCCCCTCTGCACCCCCAGTTTTTTTTTGGCTGGGTCAGGTCTCAGTTGCAACCTGAGGGAGCTTTGTTGCATCTTGCAGGATCTTTCATTACGGCACACGAATTCTCTGGTTATGGCACGTGTGCTTAGTCGCTCTGTGGCATGTGGGATCTTAGTTCCTCAACCGGGGATCGAACCCATGTCCCCTGCATTGCAAGGTGGATTCTTAACCACTGGACCACTAGGGAAGTCTCCCCCACCACCCCTGCTTTTTAATGTAAGAGAAAACTGTACCAGAATGAGGTTGGATGGGGTAGGGGGGAGCAGTATTATGTGTATTTTGGCATTGGGTGGGTGTTAGGAGGTAAGCTTTGGCAAGGTGAAGTGAATATGGTAGTATGGTAATTTGCCATCTTTTCTGCTCACTGGAAATAATATTGTCCTTTTTGGACCACTCAGTGATTTAGAGTTTCCAGGAATAGAAAGTAAAGCCATAGAATAACTGCAAGAAGTCCCCAAGTTAATTTTTCAGCTGTGGTATAATACCTCCTTGAGTCATTTTATTGCCTTTCCAAGATTCTTAAACTCTGTTTATCATTATCTCTGCCTCTTTTCAAAATGGAGGCAATGACTTATTAAAGAGGCTGTTATGAGACATAGAAGAGCTGCTTTAATGTTTCATAATTATCTGAACTTACATTCTGTGAAGCCCTGCAGAAGGTTAAGGAAGAAGTATTTGGTATTTTAAGGTAGTAAGAGATAATTATAAGCTTTCAACTTAAGGTCAAGATAATAAGTAAACCTGGAGGAGGGAGAAATAAGTCTCCAATCCCTCAGGTGGAAAAGTGCAGCTTATTCGAGGGTAAGTGGCCTCTTCTCTAAGAATAAAGCCTTGCCCAAGGAGCGCTGAAATAGCTTATCACTGGAGGCAGTGGCCTGGGAGATGTACTTGCTTCACTTTTTTTTTTTTTTTTTCCTCCACCTTACTTAGATCTTTCTGAAATCCAGAAACAAACAGAATGAAATTGGCTTTTGAAAGCAAATGGGACATGGCAAGTTCAGTTGGTTTGTTCAGGACTTCCCCTCTGTCCTTCCTGTTGGGGAGAAAAATGGGTGATGAAGGTCAGCAAGAGATGTGCTTTGGGGCCAAGGCTGGATTCCCAGCTCTGACCTTCAGGGCGCAGGTGGGGTTGTCTTGCTGGTTTGGGGGGGTATTATGTAGGTCTTTGACTTTATGCTCTAGTGGGGAGTTTACTTGTGAATCAAGTTAACACCAGATGCATCGACCTGTCTTCTTCATGTCCTGTGTCAGGGGATGCGTCTGTGTGTTAAAAGTTATTTTCCCTCCAACTAAAGCACACATTGGCTTCTCTGTGGTGGTTTTGTGTCTTCCTGAAATCTCCCCATTTGAAAAACAGAGCATCTGGGGAGTGGGAAAATAACAGATCATCAGAATGTGTGCAGAGAAGGGAAAAGAAATAGAGCTAACCAGACAAATCCCACTCCAGTATTCTTGCCTGGGAAATCCCATGGACAGAGGAGCCTGGAGGGCTTGCAAAGAGTCGGACACAACTGAGTGGCTAAACAGTAACAAAACAGGTGGGCCACATTCATGAACCTTGAGGATGCCTTGTGTGACCCTGATGGAGAGAGCCACACACCTTTGAGAGACAGGAGACTTAAGGAAAGGGAAGTTCTCGAATTAGGAGGCTAAATGTTAGTTTATCCAAGTTAATTTGGAGGTTTAGATCAGTTATCAAAATTCTTAATTTGATTGACAGTGGGGAGGGGCAAGTTAAGTTTGGATTTGAAAAATCTATGAAGAAGGATTACCACTTCATGACCACTTCTGTTTTGTTTATTTGTATGTGTACCTATAATAACTAGAATATGATGATATTGTGAAAAGACTTAAGTTACAATCAGATTATCCAAAAACAAATCGTGTTTTCACAGAAAAATTTTGTATAGGATAAAAGAGCCCTTATAAAATCAAAGGGGATGGGAGGAAAGATTATTCAACAGATGGTTAGATTTTCAGCTCACACCAGAATAAATTTCAATTTATTGATAGGTATATGCTACTGAGGGGGGGGGGAGTCAGCAATAAAAATCTATAGATTGTGTGTGTGTGTGTGTGAATATATGATATATATATATATATATATATATATATATAGGAATGGTCATTATGCAGAACAGATGTTAGAATAAAAGTTAATTATGGATCCAAGTGATAGAAAATAGGAATTTAAGGGAAAGATGAAAGAGTAGGCATGCTTTATTGCTGATAGTTTAGTCGTTTGGGAACAGGTATTTTTGTTTTCAGTCTTCCAAAATCAATGGTGTGGTTGAAATGTGTGTTTAAAGCAAAATGTACTTACATATATTTTAAATGCGGTTCATCTCTGTTTTTTTCCCAAAATGTCAGGTCAGTGCTTTTTATGTATAGTTGTTAATCCATCCAAATAGCATTGATTTAAGGAGGGATTTATGCTGATTGATGGAGTCATTAGTAGAAAGACCTTGTCCTTGGTGCCGAGAACACAGGGTTAGGAAAAGCTGGGCTGTGATGGGAGCGAGAAATGCCTAGCTGTCCATTCCTGAAGCCAGCTTATCAGAGTTGTATTTCCTGTTCCATATACTTGGGGGGAGCTTGTTTCCACAAAGTGCCTCTCTGACTGTTAGGAAGATCTAGACATACCCTAGATTGATTGCACAAGAGAGTCATAAATACACCCTTCTCTTCCCCAGCGCCTGACCTCCTCACCCCTCCATCCTCCTTGTAAATCACAGGCATTCACGAGCCCCCTCTCGACAGCTGCATTAGCAGAGAGGAGGGGATCTTGTTGCCCATTGCAGGCTCCCCGTGAGCCAGAAGTTTTACCTTCTCCCATGTTGCATGTTCTAGTAACATCTATAGAGTAAATTATTCATGATCCCGAGAATTACAGTGGAATCAGAACTTCATGTTTCAGGTCAAATGGGATTTATTTTATTTGTCGTGTGAGAAAGAAATATCCTGACTTCTCATATCCGGTTCTCATTTGTGTGTGATTTTGAAGCAAGAGATAGTTGCCGGATCAGCCTGAGCAGCATTTTTCTCTACTGCTCTGCCAGGATATACTTCTTTATTATCAGGGAGTCCACAGGATGTTGACATGACCTAAAATCCAGAGAGAAGGAGTAGCCAGGAGGAGAGAGCCTACATGTGCTTCAGAGGTTTCGGGCTCCATAGTTAACCTTGAAGAGGGGGAAAGATCATTGCCCATTTTATCGACGAGGTGATTAGCAGTAAAATATTATCATGTAGACAGATTATTATACTGCAGCCAATAAGCAATAAAGAGAAACATTTTAATGTATGAATTAATTAGATTTTAAAATTTAGGCTGTAGGAATTAACAGAGTCCACTGTTGAAGCTTTCTACTGAAGACATTCTTAAAGCAACTCTGATGAGATGACAAAAGTCCAGAAGCTGAAAACTGAGATGAGAGGTGTGGTTGAGTGGTCCTTGGACTCCTGAGTGCAGTTGGGAAACTGAGACTTTATGGGCTTGTCTGACAACTTTCCTAAGGACTAGAAAGCGAAGTCTTCCCAGAAGGCCAGCCCCAGAGGAAGGTTATAGACATCAAGTTGTCAATGTGCAGTTGTCTTGTGGTGCCAGGTCTGTCGTTAAACCATGGGGAGATGGGTGAGAGGGCAACCAATGACCCTCCTCACTGCTTTTCTTCTTGCCACTAAAACCTGTAATTCCAAAGCTGTCTTCTCTGATTGGTCAGGCAGACAGGTGTTGCTACTGGAGGCGATGAACGGGCTTCAATAGAAGCACTTAGGTAGCGAAACATGTTTTTCTTCTTGGCTGTATGACCTACCTGTGTGTGTAAAGTGGTGTGTTGGGCCAAGCAGCTGGTGGATTGAGTCTTTTGAAAGTGACTTGCTACCTGCAAGGCAAGGCAGGTGGCCAGTATGTAAAGAATCAGCATGAATCCCTCTGCTGAGGCCAATGCGGGGGTTGGAGCTGGGCTGCATTCATATGGAGGAAAATGTCTTTTCCACCTTTTTTCTGGCATGTGGAGCATTCCGAGGCACTTCTTTGTGAAGGCCGCACCCACTAGGAAAGTTTGAATCTGCTTTCTGTCACTCCGGGGAGCTTTCCTGTTCTGCATTGGACATCTGGTTTTAGAGGAATTTTCCAAGCAGTGTATCCCCTGAAAGGATGATCCCAACATCCTCTGGTGCTGCTGGAACAAGAGAGGCTTCGTGTGTCTTTTTCTGTCTTCCACACGGAAGCCGTGGAAACATCTCTGAGAGGAAGGGGCTTCGTGTTCCAACCAGAGAGTCTGAGCTAGAGACAGATCTTACTTAATCTGCTTTTACTAGCTCCTCACCTTTGAGTCAAAATGAATTTTCCATTCGGGGGACCTCAGTCTCTAAAGGAGAGCTTCAGTCTCTGCCAGACCAGCTGAGGATGACTCCGGGGCAAGATCGTGGCCTGGTTACCTGTGAGTACTCTTCCTAACCTCTGGTTGTTGTTGTTCAGTCATGTCCGACTGCAGCACACCAGGCTTCCCTGTCCCTCCCCATCTCCTAGAGTTTGCTCAAACTCATGTCCATTGATTTGGTGATATCATCCAACCATCTCTTCCTCTGTCGTCCCCTTCTTCTCCTGCCCTCAATCTTTCCCAGCATCAGATTCTTTCCTAGTGAGTCAGCTCTTCGCATCAGGTGGCCAGAGCGGTAGAGTACCAGTCCTTCCAGTGAATACTCAGGGTTGATTTCCTTTAGGATGGACTCTGTCTGATGCTTGTTCTTCCTGTTCCATAGATCTTTATCTTTTTTTTTTTTTTTTTTAAGGGTCAGACAGCATGACTTCAGTGACGTGTCTGGCTCTCCAGTTATGAGATGGGGAGGAATTGTAACTTGCCCAGAGTCATGAAGCTCAATTTAAATAACTTAAATTGTAGAACCTTTTGGGTGGTGGGAGATAGGAATGGTGACCTAGACCCAGCCATTTGTCTGATGTGTGAATCTTCTGTCTGTGGCTCCTTTGTCAGATGGTCACACAGCTCGAGGCCGAGCCCACCCAGAGACACCTTTGTGGAAGCGCTGTTCTAGACTTTTTGTGTGCTCAGTCATCAACTCTTTGGGACCCCATGGACTATAGCCCATTAGGCTTCTCTGTCCATGGGATTTTCCTGGCAAGAATACTGGAGTTGGTTGCCATTTCCTCCTCCATGTTCTAGCTTTGGGCAGCTGTAATTGTTAGAGAAGTCTCCTTTATGTTGGGCTAACGCCTGTTCCCCATGTAGCTGTTCCCTCTTGGGGCCAGGTAGTACGAGTCATCTACTTTTTCCGAAGGACAGCCCTTCAGATCCTGGAAGATAGCAGCGTTCCTGCCCTCCCCACCCCTCCCCTTCCCGCAGCCACCCCCAAGGAAACATGGCTTTGATTCTGTTCATCCCTCTCTGAACTTGCTCCAGCTTTTGTTTAACCCCTTCAGAGGACAGCTGGCACAGGCTGCTTCACCTGCCCTGGTTTAATCAGTGCTCCCATCTGTATCGGCTTCCCACATGGCTCATTGGTAAAGAACCTGCCCGCCAATGCAGGAGACGCAAGAGATGCAGGTTCAATCCCTGGGTCGGGAGGATTCCTCTGAAGTAGGAAATGGCAACCCACTCCAGTATTCTTAGCTAGAAAATTTCATGGACAGAGAAGCCTGGCGGGCTACAGTCCATGGGGTCGGAAATAGTCGGACACACCCTGAGTGACTGGGCAGGCATGCACGCACACCATCTGTCCTCTCTCAGGTAGAAGTTCATGTTAAGACAGCCAAAACTTGCATGAGAATTGCTTTTGACAGACTTGGAGCTTCCTGCAAAATGAGTGCTAAGAAAAGAAAGGAGAGGCTTAGTAGTCCTAAAGGTATTGGGTACACACTTAACAATTGGTGCTATTGTAGTTCCATTTTTTTTTTTCTTTTAACCCCTCATTTCAGCTTGTAAAGCTTTGGGGATTCATACTTCTGTCATTAAGAGTTAGTCCTTCCTTCCTTTGCGATTTCAGAGGACTCTGATGCCTTTGTTAGAGCTTTCTCTATGCTGCACGATAGCTATTTATGTCTTTCCTCATTTAGTTATGAGTTCCACCACAATAGCCATCCTTACCGTTTTTCTCCTCTCTCTCCTACGCTCAGCTCTTGGTAAGTGCTTAACGCATTTTTGTTGATGAATGAGTCAAAAATATTTGCTCTCTCAACTTTTGCATATTAATAAATAAGTTTACTTGATGAGTTCATTAGAGGGCAGTGCCTGAAAGCCCTCTTTGCAGCCCACCAAAAACTATCCGCTTTCCAACAGGACAGTTGACCTGTTCTTTGACATGCTTTGTAAGGTGAGGTTCTTTCTGTCACAAATTCACTTAACTGTACAGTCAGTTCAGCCGTAACATTAGATGTATTCCTGGAAAATCACTCCTGTACACAATAGAGCAATTAAAACTACAGGACTTATGGGGAAAATGGGTTAGAAACGTACATGTTTCATCACTGACAGATGTTTTTTGTTTTTTTAATAAACATAGTAACCTTATAAGAATAACAGCTTAGTTTTACACACGTTAAATGGCTAAGACTTATAGAAATGCACCAGTAAATGTGGCATTTACCTTGAAATGGGCCCAATGGTCTGTGGACGTGGACGTTGGAAAGACTTACCACATCTTGAGTTATCTTGAAGTGCTGACCAGAGAGGTTCTCTGACCCAGGAGGGAGGATCGTGGCGTGGATGGCTGAGCCTCAGTGTACATGGTGAGCCGGGGTCACTGGCGGGGTTTGAAGTTTGTTTGTTCAGTGTAGCCCTGTGGGCTCAGTTCAGCTGGGTACAGTTTTCTGCATTCCCCGAGGGTTTCTTGCAGCCAACATTGCACATAAGCGAATACAACGTTCACATTGGCACAAATTCGCACTTTGAAAGCAAGCAACCCAGAAGTCCCTGTTCCTTCATTCTGTCATTTACTCAATCAGTAAAGCATTGTTTGGGTTCTTAAAGTATTTCTGGCACTGGTAATATAAAGATGCAGAAGCTGTAATACCTGCTCATTCTCAGGAAGCTCATAGTCTTAAAGACTAACTTGTTTTTACCAGGGGGAATGACGACAAATGTTAAAGATACAGACTTGTCTCATCCAGCCAATTTCCAAACATCACTCCAGCCAGAAGAGTAGTTTATAAGTCTAGTCCCTGGTTACATTTAGCAGGTTTCTCTAAAATCTGAAAGCTGGAGTTTGAATGGTTCTTACTTTTCAGTTAGTGTCTATTTAAGAGGTAGTTTCTTCAGGCTAGGCAAAGAGCAAAAACTTGAATGGTGCCCATTTCTAGTCTTGGGTTTTAAAAATAAAATTTTACCTCATATTTACATGTGGGTGATTTGCTGATACCTTTAATTGAAAATAGTCTAAGGTATAATCACAGATCCTTGAAACTACAGGGAACCCTGGAAATGAGAAGGCTCAGCCTTCCCTTGGATTTAGATGAGAAAGCCAAGGCTCTGAGGTGAAGTCATTTATTCAAAGTCACTTGACTAAGTTGTCACAAAGCCAGAACTTGAATCCAGTTAATGTTTATACTATAGAGTATGCGTGCTAAGTCGCTCAGTCATGTCCGACTCTTTGCAACGCAATGGACTGTAGCCTGCCAGCTTCCTCTGTCTACAGGATTCCCCAGGCAAGAATGCTGGAGTGGGTTGCCATGCCCCCCTCCAATAGATCTTCCTGACCCAGGGATCGAACCCACATCACTTATGTCTCTTGCACTGGCAGGCAGATTCTTTACCACTGGCGCCACCCAGAAAGCCCATACTATAGTATATTCCCCTCAAATTATGTCATAAGGGATATATTAAGTCCTCTTTATTTAGTGAGAAATCTAAACTTAATGTATATATTTCCACTTTTCCATGTATTTATCGGTTTCGCCAATCCAGTTACTATTCGAAATAGGCTTCCTGTGGTTTTCTTATTGTTCTTTATGAAATCGGGTACTATACAAACTCACCAACACGCATCTTCTTCAGATTCTATGCTCTGTAAGTACATGTCTTTGTTAGGGCAGACAGAAAGCTGTGCTTCTTTGTACCTTAAAAAAGATTTAAGCATTTGCCGTGAATTGACCTGGGGGTTTTGAAGGAGGAACACCCCCAGTTACGACGGTGGAATTTGTGGTGCATTCCAGAGGATTAAGGTGTCACTGCCTCTTGTCATGACATGCTTTCTTTTCCAGTTGATGGGCTGTATTTTGTTTATATCTGGTCCCCTCATCCCAACCCCCCAAAACTAACCATTTGGAAAATTTTATCTCAAGAACACCTTTGTGCCACGTCCACAGTTTTGACTGGGAGCCCTCATGACCCATTGACTTTGGCTACTGTTACTGGGAGCAGTAGCCATTTGTAGCTTTCAGGAACTGAAGCAAAGAATGTGTGTGACACCTCAAGAGATCAGGAAGAGATGGTTGGTTGGTTGTTTTGTAAGAAAAGAAATGAGTATACTTTGAGCCCTTAGAGCTTGCAAAGCATTTTCAAATTGTTCTCACTTTATGCAAGGCCCCAGGAGATAGACTTTTTATTTTTTCCCCACCCTCAGGGGACATATGAATTCTTGGCCCAGTGCTTTGAAAACACCAAATTCTAACTGGAATCATTTGTTCTCTGTGTGGTTGTTGGGAGAAAGCAATTTATAGGTCTGAGTAAGTCAGTATCTAAAGAAACAAAACCGATATCAGTAATTAGAAATTGCAAATAACTTGTGGCCATTTGTTCCTGGTGAGGTGAACAAGCCGGTCTGTGCAGTGGCCTCAGAAGTCACCAAGGTTACAGATCGGCGCACATCCCTGGTTCGGGGACATGAACTTAATGCCCCACTGTGTTATCTCCTCTGCCTAGACTGCCCTTAAGGTTGGGGCTTCAGAATGATGTTCATTTCTGCTTTAGGATTGAATGCCTTCCTTGGCACCTCAACAAGGAGGACATTTAAGGAACAGGAATGTTTATATTCAGTTAGCCAACTTGGCTTCTGTGAACAAGGGTGGGAATAGCAAGCTGACTATCAGGCCTCACGTGGCTGCAAGGCACGTGCCGTGATTGGGGCAGTAGATGAGCTGAAGAGGATGATATTGGAAACAGCGGCAAGAATTCCAAGACCCTGTCGTTCAGGCTCTAAACCATCTCTTTGTTCTTTATTAGTTCAAGTGCCCAAGTCCCACGTGGGACTCATCACTTGGCAGTGGTCCACAGCCCTCAGAGGGATAGCTTTCTCCCGCAGAAAAAGCTTTCACCTCTCACGGAATCAAGATCTCAGATTGAAGCCGTGCCTGTGGTCAGGTGAAGGAGCCGAGTGTATAGCAGGATTCCCCTTCTACGTGTTCTTGGGATGTGTGTGTGTGTGTGTGTGTGTGTGTGTGTGTTCGTCACTATGTCATATCCAACTGTTTGCTACCTCAAGGACTGTAGCCCACCAAGCTCCTCTGTCCATGGAATTGGGCAGGAATACTGGAGTGGGTAGCCATTCCCTTCTCCAAGGGATCTTCCTCACCCAGGGACTGAACCCTGGTCTCCTGCATCTCAGGCAGATTCTTTCCTACCGTCTTGAGCCACGGGATAAGCCCTATCTTAGTACCTTTTCATCACCTCCCGACTTCCTTTTTAGTGATGCATTTCCTCAGAAATATTGTGATTTGACTGCTAGATTTTCAATTTGTGAAATTTTCTCTGCAGATTTAAAAAATTCACTCTTATCCTCTGCTTTGTTGAAGAAGTCCTTACTTTATACATCCTTGTTTCATGATCTCCCAATTTGATTTCTGCTCTGTGTGGGTGTGTTTCCTATTTGACAATCATAGAGAGTTTCGTTGTACCATGACAAAAACCTTTCTTTCCCCGCTCAACCTCATGTACTTTGGACTCAGTTATTGTTCTGCTACCATTCTTTATAGCATTCACTGCTATGTAGTTTTTCTACTAACTGTTCAGAGGTTTTCTTTGGCTAATTTTAAAAGCATTTGATTTTCCCATAATGAATGTATGAGGCTGGTTGTACAGTTATCTGACTTCATATCATGTTTCTGGATTTAAAGCCAAAGCAGTATTCTGTTGAAAATTTAAATACTGTAGAAGGTGAAAAAATAAAAATTCTCTGACACTTCCCCATGACTGCCCCCCGGGCTAACAGCTGTTAGCGTTTTCTTGCTTATTTTTTTCAGCACACATACAAGTAGACTTGGACTCATAAAGTCTTTAGACTGCTTTGTGTTTTTTTAAAAATTTATTTTACTGACGTATAGTTGATTTGCATTGTGTTGCTTTCTGCTGCAGCAAAGTGATTCAGTTATACATAGATAAACGTTCTTGTCCATATTCTTTTCCCTTATGGTTTACCATAGGATACTGACTATAGTTCCATGTACTGTACAGTAGGACCTTGTTTATCCGTCCTGCATGCGATAGCTCACATCGGCTCATCTCAGACCTCCAGTCCATCCCTCCCCATTCCTCTCTCCGTTGGCAGCACGTCTGTGCCCTGTCTGTGAGTCCCGCAGACTGCTTTAGATCCAGCACATAGACCTCAGGCAGACCATAGGCAAATGCCTAAAGAAGCTTTACCTACCTTTGATTATCAATATGTCTCTCTCTCCTTTCACATTATGTGCTTTTTGATTGCCCTGCTTTTTTTGTTATGCCAAAAACTCCAAAACTATTAGAATCTTTTATGATTCAAAATAGAACATTAGTTTTATTATATATTGAAAATGGATCCTTAAGCTTCATAATGGCTTCTAGTTATTTTGCATTTGTTTGTGTTATGTACTATTATTTTATTGCAGTATAATGTTCAATTATGGAAACGACTCCAAAGAGACATGATTTTTCTGGCTTAATGTGTAATTGTTTGTTGAGTATTTTTCTCATTATAGTGATTTTTTTTCCCCTTTTGAATTGCAAATATGAAGAAACTTGCTTAGTTTTGGTAAATTGATTATTATGTGACTTAAGAAATCAAATATTTTTCAAATATTCACTCAATGGAAAGTGAAAGTGTTAAGTCACTCAGTCGTGTCCAACTCTGCGACCCCATGGACTATAGCCTGCCAGGTTCCTCTGTCCATGGGATTCTCCAGGCAGGAATACTGGAGTGGGTTGCCACTCACTTCTCCAGGGGATCTTCCCAACCCAGGGATCGAACTCAGGTCTCCTGCATTGCAGGCGGATTCTTCACCATCTGAGCCAGCAGGGACGCCCCTAAATATCTAGAATAAATGTTCATCAGAGGGCTCTGGCGGTTCAGCCAGGGGCTGTGGTAAACCAGGGGCTGTGGTGACTGGGGGCAGATTAGCGAGGTGGTGTGACTGGAGCAGGATGTTGGCAGGTGGGGTTCAGAAGTGCCTGTACGTGTGAGAAGGGAGCGAGCAGAGCGCAGAGCCGGTGGGTGGTGGGCGGTCACGAGCAGAGAGAGTGCACAGGGGCCCCGGTAAGGGGTGTGAGTCTGTCCTACCTAAGATGAGAAGCCATTGGGAGTTTAATTCTGTTTGATATTTTAACTGGAGAATAGTTGATTTACAGTGTGTTAATTTCTGCCGTGCAGCAAAGTGATTCGGTCATGCATGTATGTATTCTTTTTTAATACTCTTTTCATTATGATTTATCATAGGATAGTGAATATAGTTCCCCCTGCTCTACAGTAGGACCTTGTTTGTCCGTTCTATGTTGCTGTTGTTGTTTAATTGCTAAATTGTGTCCCTGTCCCACTCTTTTGTGACCCCATGGAATATGGCCTGTGAGGCTCCTCTGTCCATGGGATTTCCCAGGCAAGAAGACAGGGGTGGGTTGCCATTTCCTTCTTCAGGGGATCTTCCTGACCCAGGGATCAAACCCGAGTCTCCTGTATTGGCAGGCAGGTTCTTTACCACTGAGCCACCTGGGAAACGACCCATTCTATGTGTCACAGCTTATATCTGCTAACTCCAACCTTTCACTCCATCTCGCCCCCCAGTCCCGTCCCCATTGGCAACCACACGTCTGTTCTGTATGTCTGTGAGTCTCTTTTTGTTTCATCGATAGGTTCATTTGTCACATTTTATGTGCCACGTATAAGTGATGTCATTTGGTATTTGTCTTTCTCTGTCTGACTTACTTCACTTGGTATGATCTCTACTTGTATTCATGTTGATGCTAATGGCATTATTTCATTCTTTTTTTATGGCTGAGAAGTACTCCATTATATATGTGTACCACATCTTTATCCATTCATCTGTTGTTGGACAGTTAGGCTGTTTCCATATCTTGGCTATTGTGAATAGTGCTACTGTTAACAGGAGTGCATGTATCTTTTTGAACCAGAAGTTTGTCTGGATATATACCCAGGAGTAGCTAGATCCTATGGTAATTCTATTTTTATCTTTCTGAAGAACCTCCATATTCCACAGTGGCTGTGGAGTTTTAAACAAGGGATTGACAGTATGGTCCGATTGATATGTAAAAACGCACTTAGGCCACTGAGAGACAGCAGGTTCTGTAACTGTTGTTTTCTCTGTGTTAAGTGGCATTATATAAGCAGTATTCACACCCAGCCACTGATTACTGTTAAAGGGGAATGAAAGCAGGTTGATCAGTGGTTCTCAGTGCAGATGATGGGGACAGAGGATCCAGAGTTGGGAGTCGGGGGATGGGCTTGGTTTGAGGCTTGTTGAGCTGGAAATGTGGATGTAGGACGGCCGAGCAGACATGGTCCGCCTGCAGCTGAAGAGGAAGCAGATCTCTGCTACCTTTCTTTCACTTTATGTTTTGAAGGCATCTCTGGACTTAAAATTCAGGTGTTTGCTGGTGGGTTTGAGTCACTGAGACAGTACGCGCCCCAAGCCTCAACTTGGTTGTCTGACAGCATTTCCCTTGCAGGATTATGGTTCTAAGTGAGAGGAGACGCTGCTGTTTTGGTGTCTTACTCCAACTCCATCTCCATCCAAGGACAGTCAGAATTTCCCGCTTGTTTATTTCTAAAGGGTGATTTTTAAGCATTTTAGATTGGAAAGGTGACTCAAGCAGAAAGGCAGTTTCAGAACCCAGAGTTGTAACCATTTACACCACAGAACCCAGTGGGAGTCCAGTTTCTAATAGGCTAGCATCATCCACGTCTTCACTGCTTTCCTGAACCTTATAGACACGTAGCTTCAGATTTTATACTTGAACATGTTTCCCTTTTCTGTGATAAATTGAAGGTAGTGAAATAATGACAGGTGATGAAATAATGGCAAGTGATGAAATAATGACAGGTGGTGAAATAATGGCAAATGAAAATATGGCAAGAGATTTTTTCCCCCCGTGTGTGCATGTTCAGTTGCCTCAGTCATGTCCGACTCTTCACAACCCCATGGACTGTAGCCCACCAGACTCCGTTGTCCATGGGCATTCTTCAGGCAAGAAGGCTGGAGTGGGTTGCCATGCCCTCCTCCAGGGATCTTCCCGAGCCAGGGGTCGAGCCTGCATCTCCTGTGTCTCCTGCGTTGCAGGTGGATTCTTTCCTGCTGAGCCCTTTTCTTTTCCCCCTGTTACTTGCTCAGTCATGTCCGACTCTTTTGTGAACCATGGACTGTAGCCCACCAGACTCCTCTGTCCATGGGGCTCTCCAGGCACGAATACTAGAGTGGGTCACCATTTCCTTCTCCAGGGGATCTTCCCGACCCAGGGATCGAACCAGGGTCTCCTGCATTGCAGGTGGATTCTTTACTGTCTGAGCCACTGGATTATCTATAGAAAGTCAGTTTAAGGCTTGTCTGACTTATCCTTTGAAAAAGATAAAATATTTCAAATATAGGGACTAACACAACACTCCCCTCACTCCATTTTTTAAAAATCTCTTTAAACTTCACAAATACCACAGCTGAGAATAAGCAGATTTACTTCTTCCTGAGTAAAGTTATATCTGCAGTCATCTGGGGGAGGGGTTCTTAGTTTATAACTCTTGAAGATGTGGCATTCATTAAGATTTGTGCAAGTCAGGGAGAGGATGTTTAATAATCTACAGGTAAAATGTTTTAGAAGGTCAGGTTCTGGAAAGGTCAAGGAAAATAAATACCTGATGTTCTCCCTATGAACGTGCTCCCAATACCTCATTTGGGAGCTTGTGGAATCTTGGAAGTCATATAGTCCACGCCCTTCCCATTCCACGCCTGACTCCTCCAAACTCATTGTCACGGTCATTCAGTGTCCTCTTGGACACTTGTGTTGAGAGCAGGATAGAGCATTAGCTTGTTGCCCTGCACGGCAGCCCGGGCCATTTTAGATTGGAAATTTCTTCTGCCATTAATATGTCCTTTGGTCACAGTTCTCCCCACGGTGCTGTTCACAATAAACTTTGCTCTGCCGTGTGACAACCATCAGGTCCCTGAAGGTGGCTCATGGCCATGCTTTGGACCACAACTGTATAACTTCCTGTTCTACATGGTGAGTGATCCAGGGAACTTCCATGAGCCAGGATGGGAAACATGGCCTCAGACGAGACCCCAATACTGCCACCTCCCACCGTCTCATTCCTGCAGCAGCTTATACGTTGGTAGAGACCTTCTCGAGGAAGGAATGAAGGAAGTTATTTCCAAGCTTGGGTCTTGGGAGATAGAGACAGGACAGGATTAGCAGCTTCGTGAATGGCACCCCTCGGCTATATGGGGTTTCCCGAGGCTCTTTAACACTCCCAGGCGTGCTACAGAGCAGTGCTTGAATGGGCATATGGGTGGGGGCTGTGAATTTCACTTCCTAACAAGACCCTCGGCGATGCTGGTTTTGCTGGTCTGTGGACCCCACACTTGGGGGTTGTGAGACTGTGGAAGACAAGTGGAAGACCGTTTGGGATCAGAGTCCAGAATCTGGATCTAAGTCCACAACTTAGAGAGAAACTGTCAAGAGTCCTCTTTTTCTCTGCTCCTCCTCCTCCAACTAAAGAATCAAAGGCTCCATGATATCAGAAAAAAAAAAAAACAGCTTCATGGATTTGTTCCAGTGGCATACGTGGTGCTCACCCATAAGCTGGTCAGACAGACCACGGGCCGCCCAGCCCCCCGGCCCCGTGGGTCACAGCAGGTTGTTTGCACAGACTCGGGAGGAACTTTGTGGTCTGTCCCCAGTACAGCCCGTACAGACATGCCTGTCTGGATGCTGGCAGCATGTTCATTGCTGAAGGATGGGAGACATTGCCCAAGGCAGAGCCCGCTTCTCACAGCAACCTTTGCGAACAGGACAAGAGTGGTTCTTGGAGTTTTCCAACCACACTCTGGGGAGGCACTGCTTTGGGGATATTTGATGATGCTCCACCACTCGCCAAGTGACTGTTGTGTGAACACAGCAGGAAAATGACTGGGGTCGCTGGTGTTCCTCCTCCTGGTTACTAACCCCCTGCTCCACCCCCACCCCCGTTTCCCGCAGCTCTCTTGGCATAGGAAGAGCCCTGGCAGAGAAGTCCACGTGCCTTGGTGTCTGTGGTTCCTTCTTCCCTTCCCTCCAGGACAGAAGGATGTAGTGGCTGCTTGAAAAATCACAGCGATTTGCTTCCCTCTTTTGTGCTAGAGTGACTTCCAACCTTTCCCTTGACACCTGGACCCAGACGCGAGGGTGACTTTGCAGAAGTTGATACAGGGTTGTTGCGCAATGCAAGTGGCTCTCTCCTTTTAGAGGGACGCGGTGCGTGCTCTCGCAGGCTCTGCAGCAGTGAAAAAGTTACCTGATGTTGACCGGAACTCAGGGCCACCTTAGCTGTCACACCATACCACAGCCCTGTGTGGTTAGGAAGAAGCTTGGCGGTGGGGAGGTTTTCTATTGGGGTCTGGGAGCCGAGGAAAGGCCTGGGATAGGCTAGATGGAAACTTCTGCCTACCACCATCACATCCCCACCCAGCCTCTTTACTAAACGGGTTTCAGGGATTGTCTGACCTGTGCCCGAAATCAGATGACACACAATCAGAGTGAACAAAGCAGAAAGGTAGGGTGACTGATCATATTTCAGTAGGTCTTTGGTGCTGGCAGCTTTCACCTTTGTCCTTGAGAAAACAATCTCAGGTGAAGTACAGAGTGTTGAAAATAGGGTTTAACATAGAGCCAGTCACTTGCCAACTTTAACGGGCGTGCTGAGCTTTCAGAGTGTGAACACTGCTAGCCAAGTGCCTCATCCCAGGGGCCCCCAAAACCTCCGAGTCGTGTTGATGCAACAACAGACATACACAAATCCAAGAAAAGTCACTTATTCCGTTAAGAGAGAAGGTGGCAAGGATACGTGACAGCAAAGAAATGATTGCTTCAAGGGGACCAGGAACAGATGACCCTCACGGTCACTGCCCCGCCTGGCTACGGACATGAAACTCTGAGCTGATGATGCTTGAAGCGACCCGTGGACAGCAGTACACAGGGAAGGCAGCAGGTCTCTAAAAAGATCTCTGAGCCTCTCTGAGCTTGACAGCTTTTGAGTCCTCGCCTGTACTTAGCAACAAATCCTGGAGGGAGGGCTGCCTTTAGAAGGATGACATTCTTTTCTTCTCCCCCGTATCCTCACTTGATAGTTCTTAATGTGAAAGGCAGGATGATTAGATACTAGAAGACTTTTTTTTTTTTAACCAAACATCTAAAGGTATAATTCACTGTCACTGCCTGAGTCCCACCTCTTGGCAAATTTCCAAAATAAACCAAGGGCCTGTCTCCTTGTTGTCTTCCAGTCTGAGGAACGTGTCCTTCGGGTTTGACTGTGGTGTTGGCCTCGTCCTTAGATTTCTCCTTGCTCAGAGTATACGTGCCGTGCTGCACGAACACATCCACGTATGGTTGGAAGTCCTTCCAGCACCTTTCCTTGTGGGGACCCCCGTACTGCTACAGACAGGAGCATCATGTCAAGTGTTGAGAGTGACCTGGGCTTGGGGTGAGCAGGTGCAGAGTGCAGTGTTACATGGGCACTCGGTCCACGGCCAGACGAGACCGACAAGCACAGGCCTGGAAGCTGAGACCCCACGCCAGCAGGTGGAGGCTCACCAAGGCAGAGAGGCGCTGGCGAGGGAGACCAGGCAGGAGCTGGTCTCTTCGGGAAAGGCCTGCTGGTGAATCCTGGGGTTGATAGGAGTATGCAAGCCAAAACAGTGGGAGTGTGTCATTGGGGCCAAAGCACAAAAGCCTGGACTTTCTCAGAACCTGGTCTTTGGAGTCTTTGCAGTGTCCTGGGAAGTGATTGGAGACCTTGCCCTTCATACCTTGTCAGGTCTTCACACAGCCCAGAACACAATTCTGTTGATTTGGGTCTAAGACTGGACATTGGAGCGAGTGCAGCAGGAAATGTTAGATAAAGTGCCTGACCGTGCGCTGTGCTATGCTTAGTCGCTCAGTCATGTCCAGCTCTTTGAGACCCCACGGACTGTAGCCCGCCAGGTTCCTCTGTCCAAAGGGGATTCTCCAGGCAAGAATACTGGAGTGGGCTGCCATGCCCTCCTCCAGGGGATCTTCCCAACTCAGGGGTCAAATCCAGGCCTTGCACTTTGCAGGTGGATTCTTTACCATCTGAGCCACCAGGGAAGCCCCATGGATCACTCAAATAAATAAGACATAATAGCTGTCCTCATCAGCACTGGTTATCTAAGCTTCCCTCTGAACCTTGCTGATAGCAGACACTGTAGCTGAAGGCTGCAGGTTCCCTGACCGCTGGTTTCATGTGTTTTCCCTCTGTGATCTACACCTTCGCTGGCCAGCTCCTGGAAGGCAGGGCTGTTTCTTTTTTATTATAACTTTCTTTTAAAGTTTGTTTGTTTTTACACTTGGCTGTGCTGGGTCTTCACTGCTGCTCGGGCTTGCTCTGGTTTTGCCGAGTGGGGACTACAATCCAGTTGTGGTGCGCAGGCTTCTCATTGCAGCGGCTTCTCTTGTCATGGAGTGTAGGCTCTAGGCATGCCGGCTTCCATAGCTGCAGCTCCGTGGCTCTAGAGAGCGAGCTCAGTAGTTGTGACACATGGGCTTAGTTGCCCCTCGACATGTGGAATCTTCCCAGACCAGGGATTGAACCAGTGTCCCCTGGACTGGCAGGCAGAGTCTTTACCACTAGACCACCTGGGGTGCCCGGGGCTGTTCCTTACTCATCTTTGTATCCTCAGCATCTAGCACCATGCTGGGTATCTGAGGTGACGCTAATTCGTTTTTCCTTTTATGGAGCAAAAACACAAGGAGAATTAATTACACATGACCTTGACATGCCTAGGTTTTTAAAAAGGCTTTTTAGTGCCCCTACCTCCACCCCCAGTAGATCACAGCCTCTTTCTCTCCTCCGGATTTTGGCCCTTCATCAGTATGATCCTTCCCTGCTCTCATTTGCCAGAGGCTACAAGAGACAAGCAATGTTTGCAGGCCCATGAAATGTTTGCATGAGGCTGTCTCGTGCTGCAGGCGGAAGCCATTCTGATGGGCTCTCAGCCGAACAGCCACGGTTGGTTCTCCCCTTGAAGGCAAAGTTTTGGGTCATAAAGCATGAGGAACATGGGCATCCTCTTACAGAGGGATGCTTTTGGGGGTGGGGTTTACAGGGAATAAACTTGAATCGAGACTAAGTACACTCAACTGCGCTCTGTTGACTGTTCTTTAACCCCTGTCAGATTAACCCCTGTCCCAGGTTAATCTGGTAAACTCGATGCTATCCAAACTAGCCTCTGTCAGACCAGCAGCCCTTAATCTTCTGGGCTCCACACAGCTTCCCCCCGGGCCTGCTGGTGTTTTGGCAGACGCAGTGGCTATTCTTTCGTACTTAGGATTCTCTTTTTACCCGGAGCCCTGGAGGCCCTCCGAGCTTTGCGATCCAGACTTGAGCCCAGCCTTCGCCTCCCAGATGGTAATTAATGTTTACACAAAATGACAAGCACAAAATGGAATCTCTTTGAGCCCTGCCAAGCACCCATCATTCCCCTGATCACCCACTCTTACAGTGTTTGAAAATTAATTTGCCTTGAACAAACATTGGGCTTTCCTCAATTTATTTGTACAGTTTCAGTGACCGAGAAGGAAGGAGCTGCAAGACTGAATGTCATCCCTCCATTCGTTCAAGTAATTGAATCTGCTAATGGAACAAACTGGTCTCTGCTTAATCCTTTGCCAAAAAGAGGGAGAGGAGGAAAATGAAGAGAAGTGTGTGTTAGAGAAGGGAGATTGTTTTCAGTCAAACACCATTGGTGTGTATAGTTTTAGAGATGGTACTGGGAGTTCCCCTGAGGTCTAGTGGTTAAGGCCCCGCCTTCCAATGCAGGGGGCGTAGGTTCGATCCCTGGTCAGGGAAGTAAGGTCCCACATGCTTGTGGGGTGCAGTCAAAAATTAAAAATAAAATACAGATGATACCTAAAACAAAGGGAGAGTTCAGAGTATTGGTAAATGAATTCAGCAGTCATTTTTGTTTCAATAAGTATATACAAAACATGCACACGTACTTGCTAAGTCTTTTCTGTCATGTCCGACTCTGTGTGACCCTATGAACTGTCGCCTGCCAGGCTCTTCTGTCCATGGAATTCGCCAGGCAAGAATACTGCAGTGAGTTGTCACGTCCTCCTCTTAGGGATCTTCCCAACCCAGGGACCAAACCTGCATCTCTTATGTCTCCTGCATGGGCAGTTCTTTACCACTAGTGCCACCTGGGAAGCCTTATACAAAACATGCAGTCTTTGCTAAAAAGGAGATTTTGTCTGAGGTCGCAGGGTAGACAACAGAAGGTGTTTTTAAAGAATGGATATTGCTGGCAGCTTGAAATAATTGCATGTAGATTTACAGAAATCTGATGCTTGCCTGTGTTTCTGGGCTGTTTGGGTTGGACATTTCCACATTTACTGATGTTCCCACTTTTAAAGTCTGGGTTCCTTTTCTTATTTGGCTACCATCTTCTTTCTATGTGGTAAGGTTTCTGTGGCTCTTTCATGTGGACAAGTAAGTAGAAAAGCTAACTAGAAGGTAGAATAGAATAATTTAACAGTAGGCCACGTCCAGTCGTAGATGATAGGGATCAAACATTCAGAAAGATACAGATGGATGGATGGGTGGGTGCACTGCCTAGTGGCCATTGTCCCACAAGATTCTCATGAGGCCTTTAAGGCTCATTCATATTTGCTACAATAATCACCTTGTAGTGGGTAAATTAGGGCTTTCTAATCCAGTGTAAGGACTTCCCAGTGGCAAAGAACCCACCTGCCAGTGCAGGAGACCCAGGTCCAGTCCCTGGGTCCGGGAGATCCCCTGGAGAAGGAAATGTTTACCCACTCCAGTATTCTCGCCGGGGAAATCCCATGGACAGAGGAGCCTGGCAGGCAGCCGTCCACGGGGCTGCAAGAGTGTCAGACACGACTTAGCAACTAAATAGCAATGGCAATCCAGTGTAAAGACCAGAAGCACAGAAATGTGTCTTGGGAGAGTTTTTCTCCTCCTCCTCCCCGTTTCCCCTTTCCCCCTCTTCCTTCTCCATCATCAGGGTTCACCATTTCCTTTCTCTTCAGATACAGCAGTTAGAACCAATTAGAAACATTGAGAAGTTGATGGAAGGCTAATGCCCTTCATATATGATCCTCATTTCTGATAGAAAAACACCATCTGTCCTCTGGGTGGAGAGCTTTTTTAAACCTCCATCCTGTATGTGGGGCAGTTTAAAAAGATTTAAACAGTTACTTTCCTGGTTGATTTCTTTAGATAGTGGAGGTATATTTGTCTATGAAGAACTCTTTTGAAAATATAATCCTTTACTTTTCTTCTATGATAATAATACATATTCTGTATAGAAAATTTGGAAAGTTAATAAAAGCACAAATTTAAAAGTTTGAGTCAATGGTTATTTCTAGTTGATGGAATTTGTTGTTGTTCAGTCAGTAAGTGGTGTTTGGCTCTTTGCGACCCCATGGACTGTATACAGCATGCCAGGCTTCCCTGCCCTTCACGATATCCCAGAGTTTGCTCACATTCATGTCCATTGAGTCGGTGATGCTGTCCAACCATCTCTTGCTCTGCCACTGTCTCCTCCTTTTGCCTTCAATCTTTCCCAGCATCAGAGTCTTTTCCAATGAGTCAGCTCTTTGCATCAGGTGGCCAAAGTATTGAAGCTTCAGCTTCAGCATCAGTTCTTCCAATGAATAGTCAGGGCTGATTTCCTTTAGGATTGACTAGTTTGATCTCCTTGCAGCCCAAGGGGCTCTCAAGAGGCATCTTAATGCGTATCCTTCTAATCTCTTTTGGTGTGTATATGTATGTATTTATGCAGATAATAGAGATAATAGTTTCCTTTATTTTACTTAATAGTAATTTTGTCTTGAAATAGTTTCCATGAAATTAAATCTTTTTCTATAGTAGTTTTGGGAACATTGATCACTTATTTTGTGCAATACATTGTGAAAAGCACATAACATGACTTTCTAGCTTCCACAATAGCCCTTTCAGGCAGTTGCTACATATTTACAGTAAGTTATTAGAATTCTGGAAACAGCAGTCCATCACAGGGACATAATACATCAAATCTCATCCTCACCCGCACCCAGCGCCTTCTTTGTATAAGAAATATTTTATAGCACACTCTCATCGTTTAATTTCTGGAGCAAAATATTTGGTTTATCCATACACTATGTTTGGCTTATCTATACACATAATTTTAAAATGTATATAAAGCCTTTAATGAAATGTAAAGGAGAAACAAATAGAAAGTAACTTATAGTAACATAGTATGTTTTAAGTACATACATGCCTGTTTACATTAGAAAGCAACGAAAGGTCAGAGGCTGAATCTGTACATAGAGATACAGCTATCGTAGTAATTCCCACAGCAGGAGCAGCCTCACCACTGACATCACGATCTTCCCAAGTGAGAAAAACTCCACCACAAGACCTAACACAGCCGACAGAACAGCATTCAATAGCTGTGTTCCTTGAAAACCCCAGTGTGTATTAAAACGATGCAAAAAATTATTTTGTCTTTTCTTTGTAAAGACAGGCTCTATGTTTTTCAGCTGCACAGATGTTCATTGGGACTTTAGAAAGTGAGCCAGGATACTGCGTGGGGTTTACCTTCATACCATGAAACGTCTCATCTCTGAGAGTCACTGATTTCCTCCAGTCACTGTGACAGACACATACACTCCAGCGAACTTGGAAAACCCCTCAAGGGGTGGTCTCTTGGAAGACCTGCCTCTTCTGTGGCTTACCCTTTAACTTCTCTCTCTCTCTCTCCCCGCCCCCGCTCCACCCCCATTTATTTATTTATTATTTTCTGCATCATAAAACACCCTTGAACACAGATTCTCAAAGCATTTGGCGGGTACATGTTTCTGAAAGTTGAGAGGCCTTCTAATTTCATTGTCAGGTTTATTCCCAAGTGCCGTATGATTTTTGTTATTTTTTAGATAACATTTACTCATTAGGTTGTGTATCTGGCTGCGTCAGGTCTTAGGCGCATCATGTGGGACCTTTCAGTGTGGTGCCTGGACTCTAGCTGTGACACACACACAGAGCACGGGCTTAGTTGCTCCGGGGTATGGGTGATCTTAGCTCCCCACCCCGGGATCGAACCAGCATCCCCTGTATCGCAAGGCTGATTCCTAACAACCAGACCATTTGGGAAGTCCCATGGTTTTTGTGACTGTCATGGGAATTCTATTTTCTCATCACTATTGCTGCTGTGTAGAAAAGCGACAGATGTTTGTGGTTTTTCTTTGTTCAGATACCTTACTGAGCTCTCTTATTAATTCTTGGTTTTTTTTTTTTGGCTAGCTGGTTGTTTCCCAACTCGATCATTATGTTTTTTGTAAATAACAGTTTTGCCCCTTCCTTTGGTTGTAGGTCTGCTATTGATTTTCAGTTTAAACATCCGTGATCATTTGCTTCTTACAGGTTTAGTCCACATTGTCTATAACATAACCTGGTGCCTTTTTTTCGGTTGAAGTGGTGTTGATACGGAGTCGTTTTTCAGTTGACTTTTATGATTGGGTTGCTTTTAAGTCAATTTTTGTAATTTATATTTTTCACCAAATCCATTTAAAAAATTATTAGTATAAGTGTATGCACTGTATTTTCTTATTTTATATAAAAGATACTCTCCATGCCTATTAGTCATACCACTCTTCAAATCCCCAATTTTATATGCTTTGCTTTTTTCCTTTGCTCAGACTGTTTTTAAACATAAGACCAATTTTAAAATTTTTAATAGGTTATGTGATCACATGATTCAAAAATTTAAATATGCATGTATATCGACAGTCAAGTATCTCTCCCTCCCCCAATTCCCTGTCTCCCCAGTTCTTACTCCTCCCCAAGCCCCTAAGCAGGTGTGTGTGCATGCTAAGTCGCCTCAGTCGTATCCGACTCTGTGCTGACCCCATGGACTGCAGCCCCCCTCCCAGGCTCCTCTGTCCATGGGATTCTCCAGGCAAGAATACTGGAGTGGGGTGCCATTTCCTTCTCCACCCTAAGCAGGTAATCCAAGGCTATTGGTTTCTTGGGTATTCTTCCAGAGCTTCTTTAGATATAAAGTAATAATGAAATACATATTATTTTTCTTCATTTTTCATAAAAGCTAGGGTATGCTCTACATTGTACATATGTAGCTCCTCATTTATTTGTGCAGTTGCAGTCCTTCCACTGTATAGATGTATCAAATTTATATGTAACCCTAATGATTACATTTGAGTTGTTTCCAAACATGTGATTCACATCCTGATACTGTTTCACTGTGTCTGTAGACCAAATTGTTATTTGCCAGGTCAAAGAAACTCCTTAGTTTTTTGGGTAAATGTTGCCACATCACCCTCCACAAAGGTGACAGGGTTTATATTCAACTAGCAAACTAAAACAGTGGCACCCCACTCCAGTACTCTTGCCTGGAAAATCCCAGGGATGGAGGAGCCTGGTGGGCTGCAGTCCATGGGGTCATGAAGAGTTGGACACGACTAGCGACTTCACTTTCACTTTTCACTTTCATGCACTGGAGAAGGAAATGGCAACCCACTCCCGTGTTCTTGCCTGGAGAATCCCAGGGACTGGGGAGCCTGGTGGGCTGCCATATATAGGGTCACATAGAGTCGGACGCGACTGAAGTGACTTCACAGCAGCAGCAGTAAACTAAAAGCGAGCCCATTTTCCCCAGAGAATTTGTATCCAAGTTGTAGCCAACTCAAGCACATTTTTCCTACTCTACCCTTAAATTAAAAAAAATAAACGTATTGTGCTTGAGTCAAGTTTGTTGAGATATAATTTACACGCAGTACATTGAGCCTTTTTACTGTACAGTGTAATTCAAATTTGCATATCCTTTATTGTAAGCATAATGTTATTTTTACAAACACAAAGAGAAATTCTAAAACCCCCCAAATGGAATAAGACTTCTAAATAAGACTAGTCAATTTGCACACGGTCTTATTTCCTTCAGCCTCAGCACATTTCATCCTTTGGTAAATTCAGAGCACACTAAGCAATATCCCTCTCCCCCCACCCCCACTCCAAAAAAAAAAAACCTTTTTCTTTTTTTATGTGTTCTTGCCAGTTTTGGAGAAGCTCAGTAAGATAAATGGACTGTCAGGATGAAAGAGCTTAACTGGGAAGATGCATTTATTGAATAATTGAAAGGAAGAGGAAATGCATTACCGATTAGCCACAAAAATGCATGACGCCTAATCCGTGCCTCCGGGATCCATGTAAATGGGGGTCGTAAAACTTTCAGCCCCATAGTTCTTACCAGCCTTCCAGCCTGTTGCTGCCTTGCTCATAGGCTGCAGCACCCTCACTGATGGATTGATGACAGCTTTCAGATTGAGCCGAAGGGCCGTCTTCCAGCAATCCTCTCTAGCTTTCCTAACCCTTTTCACTATCTGGCTGTACTTAAAACATTGTAACCGAATCCTGGATTCATCATTACCTGCTTTGTTTGAGGGTTATTTTGCTTCTTAGGAGGTGACATTGTGTAAATCAGAAAAGAAGCACTTGGTGGAGGCAGAGTTGGGGCTAGAACTCTGCGTCTGGTTTATTAAACCACAAGCAAGTTCCTTAACTTCTCTGGGTTTATCCCCCGTCTAGTCAGAGGGTTAGATAACACCCCTACTACTCAGAACAGTCCAGGTGTCAGCATCACCTGGGAAATTCTCAGAAAGGTGGACTTTGGAGCCCCACTCATCCCGCCACTGAACCTGCACTTGAATCCGATCTTCAGGGGATTCATATGCACATTAAACTTTGAGAAGTGCTGGGATGGTCTCCCAGATTCTGGTCTTCTTCCAAAATTCTGTGCCTCTTGATTCCCTAAGTCATTCCTTACGGATGGTTCCCTACAAATGTGTAGAGTTTGCTAGAAAGATTTTGGTCTTGCCTGTGTACCTCGTTGAACATCACGGATGGCAACGATGCCAGTCTCGGCACCACTCCTGACTCCAGCTGGGTTTGGGTTGGTCCTCAGACAGTGGGACAGTAGAGGTAAGAACCACCTCGGTTTGCCTTTATGGGGCCTTGGGAATTGAGCCAAAGCCTGCACGGTGCCTGCTGCAGACTCAGCTGTGTTGTCCAAATTCTAGAGGCTCATTGATTAAAGAACAAGAGATAAATATAGGCAAGCTAGATGGAATAAAATGCTTATCTGTGTGTTTCTGTTGTACTTCCTTACTGGCCTAAGTAAACTGAAGTAATAACCTCTGGGTGGTGTCCCTTGGGAAGGAAATTTTCTTTTATGTCTGAGAGAAACTTTAGACCTTGATTTTTGGAGGGAGGTCATGAATTTGAATGTAACCTAACATAGAGATGGGAAATACTTATGTATTTATTTGTCACTATCCTCGTCCTGGAAGGCTTCCCAGGTGGCTCAGTGGTAGAGTCTGCCTGCAATGCAGGAGACCCGGGTTCGATTCCTGGGTCGGGAAGATCCCCTGGAGAAGGAAATGGCAACCCACTCCAGTATCCTTGCCTGGGAAATCCCACAGACAGAGGAACCTGGCAGGCTACAGTCCACGGGGTCACAAAGAGTCAGACATGACTTAGTAACTAAATAACAGCAACATCCTTGTCCAGAGAGAACAAAGCAGTACAAAAAGATGGGAATATATTCCATTTTGTATGTTTGCCGTATTTGTCACAAAAGCATCACAGTCCTCAGCTGTCAAAGCAGGAACAGTCCCTGCTTATGCACATAGGACCTCATGGAGGAGGTTCTCTTATTTCATCCTCTTAGGATTTCCTGGGTGTTAGTGCTTTCTGCCCCAGGCCTGACTAACCAGCCTGCAGCCTGGGAAGCCTGTGGTTTTCAGTGAATTTGTATAATTGCTTGCTATGGAAAATCTTGTGAAAATGATAAAAAAAAAAAAAAAGCAGTGAAAAAGCAGCAGCACCAACATCCTCAGATCTGGGTGTCTGCCGATGAAGGGTCTTCCTCTGTGATGTGGGAGTTCTTATGGCTGAAGGGGCTCTGTGTCCACATCAGGAACTTCCTGTCCTCTCTCAGCCCTCAGGTTCTGGAAATTCATAACACATCCGCTTTTCATAAGCAAAGATCTGCCTAGGAAAGTTCTGAAGACAGCACTGGAAAAAAATGTGTGTGCGTAGGATGTCAGAAATCTAGAGTTCCTTTTCACCAGATCCATCCGAACCTTTATCCTTTCATGCCTGAATTACGTGAAGAGGGGTCTTTCTTGGCATCCTGTTAGTGTGATTGTTCCACACTGGTCTGCAGGACTTGAGGATAGCTGAGTTCATAAGAGCTAACCACGTGGTTTGTTTATAAACCCACCATTTGTTTCTGCTTTTGTGCATGTTACAGATTTGATCTGTTTTACCAAAAGAACACTGAAAATAATGGATTGCTTTGATGCAAATTTCAGGGAAAAAAACATGACAAGTGTATACACCCAATAGGACATCAACAGACATTAATAGGACCAGTGAGAATACCGTGTATTTTTCACACTTGATAACAGGAAGATGTGAAGAGAAAGGTCATGCCCAAAGTAATTCATTTAGGAATACCTGAAATACACCATTTTAGAGAATGTTGTGATCTATTCTCTTCCTGTTTTTAAGCTTTGTAATAATAGAAAAGGATGGATTTTTTTTTTTTTTTAAGTGCAAAAATGTGGGGAAGATAATCCCTGCCTCCCTCCCCCCCACCCCCCCACAAAGATGTGCATGATCAGTCATGGTCAACTGTCTGCAACCCTGTGGACTACAGCCCGCCAGGCTCCTCTAGCCATGGGATTTTCCAGGCAAGAATACTGGAGTGGGTTACCATGCCCTCCTCCAGGGGATCTTCCCAACCCAGGGATCCAACCTGCACTTCCTGCATTGGCAGGCGGATTCTTTACCATAGAGCCACCTCATTATATGCAATACCATATTTGTCTCTCATTATTCTGTTAGAGAATTGTATGGAGTTTGACTTATGGGGTCATCAGGGTACCCATATACTAGATGTGGCATGGGCCTTTTGACCTTTGGAGGGAAGTACATCATTTAAATTCATACAGGAGCATCTGTTATCTAGGTATCATTAGTTACTGTAGAATTTACTTACATTTCCCATCCCACTTGGTCTCAGGGTCCAGATTCACCTGGCCAAGGACCCCTCCTGTGGTCCAGAGGGAATTCTTTAAAAACTCAAGCCTGTGTAGTTGACGGTCAGTTGGTCTATATTCATGTTTGCTCCTTCGATCTCAAACGGTTGAATCCTTAGTGAGCCGTAGGAGGCCTGACCTTTGACCAGACATTTAGCTGTTGCTCAGCAGAAATGTCTCCAAATGTCAAGCGTGCTTCATCAGTCAGAATGCAAAGGGGAGAGGAGGCAAGGCAGAGAAGAAACGTCTGCGGGGCTAAATAACATTTGCCTCATGTGCTACTGAAAACACTTCTCCTTTGTATAGTCAAGAACTGTGTTTGGGGACTTCCCTGGTGGTCCAGTGGCCAAGAGTCTGAGCTCCCTATGCAGGGGGCCCAGATTCAGTCCCTGCTCAGGGAACTAGATCCCACATACCACAAGTAAAGACTTCAGGGGCAGCACCTAGGACCCAGCACAGCCGAATAAATGAAGAATTGTTTTTAAAGAACTGTATTTGTTTTAAAAGGGGTGAATCGATTTATTGTCTACTGTTCGTGAATTTCACTGCATAATCTTGGTTTGTCAAGATTAAGGGAAACATTTATTTGTAGACTCTGATGGCCTCAACCACTTTCTGGAAGCCAGCCTTATCTGGCTGGTGGACCTTTCTAGGACCTGACCGATCGTGTCGTTGGGCACAGGTGACCCGGCCCGGGGTCAGCTTAGCTCACTCACCGTCTGCCTCGCTCTTCTCTCCGCTCCCCCGCACAGATCCGGAGCTCGGCGTCGGCGCGCTACCCCACCACGACGGCCACGATGCGGGGCCCATTGTCCCCAAGGTATCGGGTCTAGAGCGGAGCCAGGAGAAGAGCCAGGACTGCGGCAAAGAGCCCCTGTTCGAGCCCGTGGTGCTGAAGGACGCGCGCCCTCAGGTCCCGCCGCCGCCGCCCCAGCCCCAGGCGGAGCCCCAGCCCCGAGCGCCGTCTCCGGACCCCGCGTCGGGGCCGCGCGCCGAGCCCCCGCCGCCGCCCCCACGCCCGGGCGCGCAGCCGCCGCCCGCGCCCCCGGAGGCCTCGCCGCAGCCCGCGCCGCCGCAGGCGCCCCGGCCGCCCCGGCCACAGTCCCCGGGGCCGCTGCCGCCCCAGGCCCTCCCGCCCGCGCAGGCCCACCCCTCCGCCCAGAGCCTCCCCCAGCCGCTGTCCGCCTACAACAGCAGCAGCCTGAGCCTCAACAGCCTCAGGTGAGCCCCCCGGCGTCGGTCGTCTTCGGTGGGACGGGCAGGTGGCGGTGGGCGCCGGGGCTCCCATGGGGACCGGAGTCCCCGTTGGAATCTCTGTCACCGTGTTCTCCGCCAGGCAGGCACGGAAGACGGGAAGGGGTCCGAGGCGCAGGGAGACAGGGTCTCTGGGGAGAAGATGGGGTGGGACTGGGTTGAGGATCGGTTGGGTGGTAAGCACTGGGGGAGACCTCGACTATCTGCGGAGGCTCCCGAGGGTGACTGCAGCGGGGAGGAGGTTCAAGGGAGAGTCCAGGGCGCTGTGCCTGGGACCCTCCACTGGCTCCCGGGCCGGAGGCAGGGAAGGGAAACCAGGGGAGATGCCCAGAACATTAAGGGAGTCTTAGAAGGGAAGCCGTTTGCCTCCCTGTCAACATCTCCCCACATCTCCTGGCGGGCGGGAGCGTGGAGACCGAGGAGTGGTCTGGTTGGAGGAGTTTCCGTGGTGACTTCCGCCAGGTGGGTCACAGGGATACAGGAGAAAGATGTTGGGTTTAGGAAAGGAGAGGCGTTCCTCCATGGGGAGCCAGGCCTCTTGTGTCTTGTCTTCGCCAGATCATAGAGGGAAGGTTGACAGGCAGCACAAGGAGAAAGGGAAGGGAGCTGGAGGCCGGGTGCAGGGCGCGGTGGGGCCCGCGCCCGCGTCTCCCCGGGCTGTGCTCAGCGCGCTCTCACGGCTGGGGGAGCGTTTTCCATGTGTCAGCCTGGTGCCTGGGGCTGAGGGCCCTTCTTTTTCCTGTCTGTGACGCGGAAGGAAGCGCCTCCGCGGGCCGGGCCCATCTTTCGTGGCCTCCGGTCCGTGGAGGTGACAGGGCGCCCCGGCTCCCTGCTTCCCCCTTCCCTGTGCTTCTTCGCAGAAGACGGAGCAGACAGACCTGGCGAGCCCAGGTCACCAGCTTGCTCGTTTCCATTGACGTGGCCCCTGTAGGAAGAGTGGCTGGCACAGGGTATGAAGGGCAGCTCTCTGGACAGGGCGATGGGGGGCAGCTGGGAGCAAGCTGCTGTTCACTGTGTCCACAGCTGAGGGGCCGGCCTAGAGGAGCTGCGACTTCAGCAGAGGCGCTGTGTGCGCAGGGCGGGGACCTGCGAAGACGGAGGAGCGAGAGGAGACGTGTTAAATGGCTCTATTTGGCTGCGTTTTGTTTTTAAGAAAGTTGATTACTGACCCCCTTTTTCCTTTCTTCTCTCTTTTTCTTTTTTGGTGTTCCAACAGCAGTAGCAGAAGCAGCACTCCAGCGAAGACTCAGCCCGCCCCCCCTCACATCTCCCACCACCCCTCGGCCTCCCCGTTCCCCCTGTCCCTGCCCAACCACAGCCCCCTGCACAGCTTCACGCCCACCCTCCAGCCCCCCGCACACTCACATCACCCCAATATGTTTGCCCCTCCCACTGCTTTGCCTCCTCCACCACCTCTGACATCTGGGAGTCTGCAGGTGCCCGGACACCCGGCCGGGAGCACTTACTCAGGTAGGAGGGAGGAGCTGGCCTGGCTTCTCCGTGCTCCCGCTCTCCCTTCCCGAGGCCTCACCCCGTGTTGTCCCCGATGATTAGGTTTGAGCCACTCCCCGTGGTCCACTTTATAGTATGTCTTCTTCCTCCGGTCCCCAGTGGGCTGAGAGTCTGCAGAAAATGTACCAGCAGCCCCCATCCCAACCTGTCACGATCCAGGGGATTCTGCCAGAGAGAACTTTGTAGGCATGAGGCTTTTCTGACCAGGTCTGCCCGCTGGGCAGTAAAGCACAGGCTTGTCTGGGCCCTATGGGCATGACAGAAGCTCTCCATACCCCGTGTCTGTTTCAGGCCAGGATCTTAAGTCACATCGTGGCTTAAGGTATTTGTTTTAGTCAAAAAAGGGCTCTGCCCTGGTGGCTAGGCAGGTAAAGACTCTGCCTGCAATGTGGGAGAGATCCGAGTTCAGTCCCTGGGTCAGGAAGATCCCTTGAAGAAGGCAGTGGCAACTCACTCCAGTACTCTGGCCTGGAGAATCCGATGGACAGAGGAGCCTGGCGGGGTCACAGTCAGATATGACTGAGCAACTAGCGATTAAATGAGGCCTTCTACCTTGGGTGGGGAAAATGCACTTTTTGAGGCAACATAGCCCAGATTTTTAGACACACTTAGGGTTAGGTATTGGGTTCTTTGCTCCTCACCTGTATTAATTGAGCCAAGTGTCCGAACTTCGGGTCCACTACGGCCAAGCTTTGCCATCAGTACAGAGAGCTATAGAGCAGAGGTTTACCCTTGGAAGAGGGCATGAGGAAGCACTTAAAAACGTTCATTTCTTTAACCCTCGAAACAACCCCCCACAGCACAGGCAATGTGTTGTCCCCCATTTGACAGATGAGGAAACAGACACAGATGGTGATGGGCAATGCCCTGGGTCACTCAGCTGCCCCGAGAAGAGCTGAAACTTGACCTCCGGCCGTGCAGCCTGGACCCTGTATGCGCACGGCACTGGTGGACCCCTCGTCCCGGAAAGCCTGGACAGAGAACAGAGTTAGGCTGTTGACTGGGCCTTAGCCTCCTCTGGCTGGCTGGCGGCCCCTCTCCACAAAGGCCCGGTGTGGAGCCCTCCTTAGTGAGCCCCTTGGATGTCCTGCTCTTGGAGGAAATGACCACCCGGGAAAAGGTGTCACCGTCTGCCTCTTCTTCTTTTCCAGAGCAAGACCTCTTGCGCCAGGAACTGAACACGCGCTTTTTGGCCTCTCAGAGTGCTGACCGCGGGGCCTCCCTGGGCCCCCCGCCCTACCTGCGGACCGAGTTCCACCAGCACCAGCACCAGCACCAGCACACGCACCAGCACACGCACCAGCACACCTTCACGCCCTTCCCCCACGCCCTCCCGCCCACCGCCATCATGCCGACGCCGGCCCCGCCCATGGTGCGTACCGGGCGGAAGTGCGAGGGTGGGCGGCGCCATGCTCTTTGTCCGCAGCCCCGTGGGGCTGGCAGGGCCGTCTGGGCGCAGCAGACTGGCTGGGGGGCTCCGTGGCCTTGCCCGACTCTCTCTGGGATACGCCCGGCTCCAGGTGGCACTGACCCAGGGCCTGAAGTGGGAGCTCTTTTCTGACCCATTATTCTTAGCGCTTTGGGTGGACTGTATTCCAGATGCTCCCCAGGGCGGTCACATCCAGTGTGTCGGTAGTTAACTTCTTACGGGTGATTTTGGTTTTGGGGGACATCTTGGGGAATGACCACCAGATCTAAAAATGTATCTGCCGGTGTTTTGCGCTAGCAGATAAACGCTCACAGAATCCTGGGAAGTCTGGAAGGGAGAGGGCCGGTGGGAGACTTGGACGGCCCTGGGTTCCCCCACCCACTCTCGCGGATAGTTTTCTAAACCCGCTCTGTCGGAAGTGTTCTATGTCTCGCATCTCGTGAGACAGCGCCCCCTGTCTACTGCTATGCGCTGCAGCAAGCAGTCCAAATAGCCCGGTGCTAAGAGGGACCACTGCAGGGAGCGACGTGGTCTTGGCCGTGGCTTGGGACTAACGTGCCAGGGGTGGAGTTGGAGCCAGTTAGGGTTGATTTTTAATTTAGGAGCTGTAAGGAACAGCACCACAGTATGATGCTAACTGGTCTGAGATGGATGCGTGTCCAAACAGTGACAATTAGAATTTTACTTATTTTTTAATATTTCAGGAAATACTTGATTGAAGGCGATGAGAACAGGCATTGTGAGGATTTGAATTTCGTGATTCACTGAACTTTGCATCCTCTCTTCCCTCCGTTCTCCCCCATTTTGTTCAACTTAGTTTTTTAAAAATACATATTTCAAAGTTTATTTTATAAACCTTACTTAGGAGAATGTTAGCGGTGAGGCCTTGGGACCAAAAATTTTTCCTCGGATAAATCCTGCATCTGTTGTTTTGGATTAACTCGACTTTTCCACAGTTATATTTTTAAGGACCTGTTTATATGGGGAAGGAGTTTATACCAGTCTGAGTGAGCCGTTTCACAAACAAGTTAAATCTAACTGATGGGAGTTACAGCACAGGATGAGGACAGTATTTAGAAGAAATCATGGTATATACTCTTTCCTGCTTGAAAGAAATGTTCGAAGGCCAAGCCGGAATTGCTCTGTACTCAGCAGGGGGCAGTGGGGGAGGTAATTGTTGTTCAGTTACTAAGTCCTGTCCAACATCTTGCACCCTCCGACTGCAGCACACCAGGCCGCCCTGTTCCCCACTAGGGGGTAACATAAAAACAGCTGAACGTACCATTCTGCCAAAGCAAAGATGAAGACAGAGGGAATTCTTTGGATAAATCAGAGCCAGTGCTCACTTCTCTCTGATTTATCTGAACAACTGCCTCCTCTCTCTAGTTCAGACGCTTGGTTCCTGCCCATCTCTAAATAAAGCCTAGAAAGAAAGCCACTCTAGTGTAGTCACAGCCTGAAATGCTCTGAATGGGTTTTCACTTTGACTTTCCATTCCTGTTGATTTCTGGTCAGAGAGACTCAGGAACTCTGAATGATTTCGTATACACTGCGGTCACGGAGTCTGATGCCTGCCTGACAACAGAGAGGCCTCCTTGGGGCCGCCTCCGCTGAAGCAGTAATAGAAATGTAGTTTCTCTAAGTAACTAGCTTTTGCTTTGATCCCTTTGCAGTTTGACAAATACCCTACAAAAGTTGACCCATTCTACCGGCACAGTGTGAGTTACCATGCTACCCATTCAATGTAACCGCTTTTCCATTTCCATGCTCTCGCCACCGATCAGTCAATGGCTCGCAGCCTTCCTTAACCATCTTTGCAAGAACTCCCATTGCTCCTCGTCACTTCGGATGCTTGCTTTTGTGACGTTTGCTTTTGGTAAAGATGCAGTATCGTCTTCTGAATCAAAAGGTCATGAGCCAGACTTTAAAGTCCTGCCAAGTGGGGCATCCACTTAGTTGGAGGTGTTAGAGTTTTAGGAGCTTCTGAAATCACAGATTTCAGTCCTCAGTAGAGATGTTATTAACACACAGAGTTCCCAGAGTTGAATTATGTTCAAGTTCCCATCTTGAATTATGTCTTCCAAAGAAAGTACCGTGTCTTTTTGACTCATGACTTCAAAAAGCAGATTTTCATTTGTTCTAGACCATTGATCCCTCTTCCACGTGGCTGGCATTATTTTCCTGAGCTCGTGCTAACTCGTTAAAAATATCATTTAAATGAAAGAAGGTCTTACATGCATGATTTTTCTTTTCTTTAAACTCATTCTTTGTTCTTTAATAGAAGTTGTTTCATGCGATTTTAAGAGAATGTTTTGGAACTTAAACTGGCGCCAACTGAAGTTACATGTTCAGTTACTTATGAGAGCTTCTTTTATAACAGAAACTTTGAATATCTTACCATGATATTTTGATTATGGAGTGATACTGCATCATTTTTACCTGAAGTTTTGCAAGTTTCTTTGCTCAGTGGTTTATTTATATATTTTTTTGAATGAAACTGGAAAGAAAGACGTTTAATAACTGCTCGTAGCCATGTCGGTTCACCATCTTAAACTATTTTTGTTCTCATTTTTGGATAGTGTTACCTTATGGTTCAAATGGAGGACCACTCAATAGATCAGCCAACCCTGTGAATTCATTCATACTCTCAACGAGATCATTAGACACTGTGTTAGTCCTAAACTGTGAGGAATCAGCTGAGAAGTCCAGGCTAGACAGTATTAGAAATCAACTAAGAACTGGTTATGGAGAGACATTTGGAAATGGCTCGAGGGGAGTCTCTATAGAAAGGGATGAGGAAAGGGTATCTATCTAAGTGCCTGGGTTCCCCGAGTGTTAGACACTGCTCTGCTCAGAATTACGACATAAAAGCATTTTTGTAAGTGGACATGCAAAATCCAGTAGAGCCATTTTATGAATGGTACCACCCTTAATAATAACAACCAGATTTCTGTCCTTTGTCTGTATTTGCTAAATTAAATTAAGGACCGGCTAACAAAATCTTCAGAGAAAGTTTAGCTGCTCTACTGGTAGCTCAGTTTACTTCCTCGGACACCATGCAGTGTCTCGGCATAAACATGTTCCACAGAGAGTCCTAGATGTGAGCTGGAGGATAAACCTGCAGGCCTGAGTTTTTTGAAACGTTCCTGTGTTGTTACTCAAGTACTTCAGATTTTTACTCGAGGGGTGGAATGCTCTATTCAAAGAGGGTCAGAAAAGGAAAATGGTGAGAACATCCAATTTTTAAATTGAAAACATTAAAGGAAAAATACCCACTTGGAGGCAGAGTAATAGAAATTGGAGTGTTTTAGTGTGATGTATTTAATTACTCTGCTGCACACAGTATACTGGGAGAGAGTTATTTCATATTATTAGTTATAGTGGATAATATATGAAGTGCTCAGTCTCCCCTGCTTTGCAGATTAGGATGTTACAAAGGGGAGTTAAGATACAATACACTCAAGTATCTAAAATGCAATTTTAGACTTAAAAGTAGTTTTAAATGAGGGCACTTGGTTTGCAATCACTGTTTAAGTGGATTTAGTTCAATATCAATTAGTCTGAAAAACTTTGCTGCATCATTGAGGGGAGCAAAATGAAATAAAGACCAACGGAAAAAGTACGTGCTTTGAAAACAGACCCGATTGTGAAATGACCAGTGGATTTCAGCCATTACCTAGAAATAGCTCACATAAACACATCATTAGGGAAAGCTTGAATTATTCTTGTATTTTTGACATATTGTGCAACCATAAGGGCGGGACATCACTAAAATGTATCTCTGTGGTGAGTTTTTCAAAGTAAATGGAACCAGAGCGATAGATTCCCCAGAAACGATATATTTTTAGGTGGAGGAAAAGATGAGTCTGCATTGTCTTCTGCTGTGTATTTCCTTCCTCCATTGTGTCCTCTATAAACTATTAATTCAAGAAAATCCACACTTTAAATTGAGAATCCTCCTGCTCCCCCACTGAGTGGGCAGACTGGCATGCCCAGGGCTTACCTTGAACGGCCTCCAGTGATTTTACGTTCATCTACAGGAAAACGTGAGGCCCCATTGAAAGTGTCCTCTTGAGTCATTTTATTTTCCCCTTCCACAAATACTTGTCATCATTTTAGACAATTTAAATTGTCCTTGGAACTGCCACTTACCAGAACAACCTAATGAAGCAAGGACTGTGCATATTTTCCCATTTCCTCAAAACTATTAAAAATCTAAAAGTACTAATTGAGTTTTAATGGTGTAAAATCTTGGAATCCATGAAGACTTGCTTCCTTTCGTCTTCCTTTTTTTCCCCCTTTTTCCTATTTTCTAATTAACTTGTAATTTTCTGGGCATCTTATTTGGCTCAGCACCCCCTCCTGCTTTTGATATGCATTAAAGTCTCCAACCATTTAGGACTTCTATCCGATTTAACAATTAATAATTAGAAAAGCTCCCTTTCTAATGATGGCCTCATCTGGGACATCATTTGCTGGCTGATTGATTCTGAACTACTTTTAACTTTTAAGTTAAGTATTCATGGCACATCTGTGTGATCATTTCATTGTGGCTTCTTATGACTAATGGCATCAAACTGAGATGACTTGGCTGGCTAATGTGGACGTCTTTCTGTGGGAGGGGAATGTGAATGTATCATTTGCCTCCTATTAAAATATTTTCTCTCCCCCCCTCCATCTTTGGCCATAGCTCTTCCATTCTTATCCTCCGGCTGTATCGGGCATCCCCCCTATGATTCCGCCCACCGGCCCTTTTGGGTCGCTGCAAGGAGCTTTTCAGCCTAAGGTAAGAAACCTCACAGCGAAAACAACACCTTCGAACTTTTAAGTGGCGCCTCGGGCTAAGGCGGGTGGGTAGCTTCCCATCCTCTTACCTGCCAGGGACTAATTTTTCCATCCAAATGGACCACTGGGATTGGAGTGTGAATATTTTCTCCTAGTCCATCTAGCCACAAACCTCAGTCAGAATTTAATTTTTAACCTGTACTACCCATGTCGTCTCACTAAATATATATTTTTTGTTTTTTCACCAAAACTGTGGACATAAGCTTCTGATCAGGAAATATATGAGCTGTCAGATGTATGTGCATCAAGTTATTTATCCTTGAGGATGTCCATGATTAGCAAAGCTGAGCCTTATTGATTGGGATAGAAGGGAGGGAAAAGGTTCCAAGCTAAAATCGCATCCCTTTCACTGTGTTCATTCTCCTTCACTTTGTTCCTCAGTCCCCTCTGTCTGCAGAGAGAGTCTGCCTCCAGCTGGAGGGTAGTGCTTTCTCATTTTCTCCTCCCTTTCTGCCTTCTCTGAAGCTTCCAACCCCGCTGCCAGGGTCAACTTCCCAAGGTTAAGACTAGCATCCTAGCATGAGATAAATTAACCTTTTGCCCTTTAGAGGGGCTTCCCTTGGTGGCTCAGATGGTAAAGAATCTGCCTGCAGTGTGGGAGACCTGCATTCCATCCCTGGCTCGGGAAGATCCCCTGGAGGAGGGCCTGGCAATCCACTCCAGTAGTCTTGCCTGGAGAATCCCATGGACAGAGGAGCCTGGCGGGCTACAGTCCACATCATCCCAAAGAGTTGGACATGACTGAGCGACTCAGACTTTCAGTTTCGCCCTTCATAACAACAGAATTCTTCTCTACCTAGCCAGTGATACTCCCCTCCATTCGGTCTCGAGTGATCTCCGAGGGCCAAAACTAAGGCGTTAGTTCTCAGAATACTCCTCGTTTTTTGTGACTTTACATCTATCACAGCCCCTACTCGATTTTCAGAAATGTATTTCTTAGTTAGTAGCCATTCTCAGACTGTAATGTAGGAAATTTTGCTGTGTGATTTCGGTTTCCTTTCCATCTTGTTTCAAAGATAAAACACAAATTTGGGGCCAGTCTCTCCCAGGATGAGCGCATATTACCCTAACAAAGGCATGCTGCCCTAAAATTAGAAAAGAAAAAACCAGAAAGCATTAGGGGTGAGAATGGCTGCACCTTCCAAATCCCAGGGACCTACACAGAATTGCAGCTCCTATGCAAGGTCAGACCTTGGTGGGCCTTACAGATGACCATACTCAACACCTCCCATCTCGGGACCAAATGATGGTGATTTTTAAACTCCTTCCCCCCATCAGCTCTTGGCTACCCTCTCAGAGCCTGGTCGGTCCCCACCAGGTTACAGGAACTCTCTCGTGCATCCCCAACCAGACTGGTAGGTCACTTTATAAATTACTTGATTTCCCTCACTCACAATTATCCAATCACACAGAAAACTACATCTGGGCAAGAAAGTGTCTCTCCTGGTGTTGAAATAGGCCTTTCCAGGCCATCTTACTGATTGAATATGTAGATTGCAGTTCATTAGCAGAGTTCTTCATATGTATGCAAATCAGGCTGTTAACAACTCTAGCTTAATTGTTAGCCCTGCAGCAGCTGACTGCTTTTCTTTCTCCCATTCTTTTTTTCCCCTTCTTGTAGGCCAGCTTGGTGCCTGAACTGAGGGCTCTTTATTTCCACACGAGTTAACTTCCTGGTGTGAAGGGATTCGTAGAAGTTGTGATTTCTTAAACAAAATACCTGGTGAAAAATATTCTAAACCCTTTGCCCACTAGAAAGTAGTGCCTTATGCCTGCGATGGGCTTTTTGTTGTTGTTCATTCAGAGGACAAAAGCCTATAGATAAGGTTGTTATCATTAATGCTGTTTAAGAATGGTTCTGGGAATGGGAAAGATGGTGCAGAATTACTTTAGAAATGACATAATGGTAGGTCTGTGTGGTCCCCAAATTAGGTTCCCTTGTCCCATTCCCACCATCGCTAATGAGTAATTACTGAATGTAATTCCTTGTTATCATCTGCCAGTTAAAATGTAGAGAGGTAGCCTAATGTCTGGGAAGCACACTCAGTTATTCTGATGAGAAGCACCTGGTCCCACAGGTTAGACTGATGTTCACTTAAGCATTTCTTGGACTGTGTGGTGATAAAGCAAAAAACCCACAGTGAAGGACACAGAAGATGGATTTCAGGGCCGGGCTCCCGTCTCCATCTCTCCTGTCTCTGCCCTGAGATGTCATCGCTGGGACAGGGCAGGCTTTGGTCAGGTCCCCTGGGGAAATGGGGAATGGGGGGGGGGTGGTTCCTCATGAAGAGCATCTGGGGTCTCAGGAAAATGGATCCGTCCACTTGTATTCCATAATGAAACAAACAAAAAAGGGACACTTGAATTCGGTCCTTTAGAATGAAAGGAAGACCTTGGTTTCATGTTGCATGTCATGTGCTTCCTAAGCTGTGGTCTCATTACTTTGTAGACGTCCAACCCGATCGATGTCGCCACCCGACCTGGGACTGTCCCACACACTCTTCTCCAAAAGGACCCGAGGGTAAGTGCAAGGTCGGGCTGGGCCCCAGGGTGACAGGCAGCCCAGCGGAGTGCCTGTTCCTTTGTTCTTCCTTCTATTTTGTGGAAGAAGATGCTAGTTGAGGGGCTTTCCTGGTGACTCAGAGGTAAACAATCTGCCTGCAATGCAGGTGGCCCAGTTTCGATCCCTGGATCAGAAAGATACCCTGGAGAAGAGAATGACTACCCATTGCAGTATTCTTGCCTGGAGAATTCCATGGACAGAGGAGCCTGGCCAGCTACATACAGTCCATAGGGTCACAAAGAGTTGCAGACAATTGAGCGACTAACACTTAAGCTAGTTACTCTTAGAAAACAGAATGTCTCTTGCAGCTGTGTGACGCCAGGGGAGTGACTTTGCGTGGGGAGAAGAGGGTGGCTTATGGTCTAAGCCCAGGCTGGTGTGGTCCCCCACCCCCCGAGCGGCCTTCTCTGTCTGCATCTCTTAACATCTCTCGCACACAAGCCATAAAACACTCTGAATGGAGAAGCAGTAAGCGCTTTTCTTTCTGGAGCTCACACAGCTCTTCCGGCCACTCGATTTCTCCTGTGGGAAGGAACCTTTTGTGCTCTGGAGCTAAATAAAATATCCATTACACTTCGGTTGTGTTATTTATTCATAACACAGACCAACTCAGAAAGAATCTGAAGTTACACAGCAGATACAATCTTGTCTCATTGATTGTTATCCATCTTCATAGTAAATGTGGGGGGAAAAAATTACCTGTCACAATATTGTCTTTGACCCCGAGTAAGGGCAAAGGTTATCTGAAACTGATGACCAGAGTTAGGTAGATACGTAATATGACTCAACTGTGTATTTACATGAACTTTTGTGTAATGAACTTCATTTTATTTATTTTAATTAATGTTTATTGGATTATAAAATTTGTAAAGTTCCTTTACAATGCTCTTAGCTTCTACTGCAGAGCAAGATGAATCAGCTTCATATATATGAAATACATATGTTGCCCCCCTTTGGACTTCTTCTCATTCAAGTCCCCACAGTGTAGTAAGTAGAGTTCCTTGTGCTATACAGTGTCTTCTCATTAGTTACCTATTTTATTTTCTTGAAAGTGTTAGTTGCTTTTATTAAAGTGTTAGATATCTATTTTATTTCATTGAAGGTGTTAGTTATGTCTGACTCTTTGCGACCCCGTGAACTGTAGCCAGCCAGGCTCCTCTGTCGGTGGAATTCTCCAGGCAAAACCACTGGAGTTGGGTAGCCATTCCCTCCTCCAAGGGATCTATATTATACATAGTATCATTAGTGTATATGTGTTAATCCCAGTCTCCCAATTCCTCCCACTGCCCCCCCTTCCCCCTTTGGTATCCATACATTTGTTCTCTGTTTCTGCTTTGCAAATAAGGTCGTCTAGATAGTGAACTTCACTAAAATGTCTAATACCGCTAATGATAATTATTAAAAATTGCCCATTTTTACTGTATAGTCTGGAAAGAACACTTCTCCCCAGTTATTATTAGTGTCCAGCCGTCTATAGTCTGAAGGCCGTCTCCCTTAGACTTAGCTGAGGTTGGGAAGGGCTGCTCAAGACAGTGAAACTCCTCAGATGTGTAATGTGAGCAAATCATTTTGCCGGAGGGCAAATCGCTATTGATTAAACTTGTCCGGGGGCTCGTCAGCGTAGATGTACCAAAGGCTTGTGAGGTGGGGGAGGGGACGCTTGGCACTTTTGATCGTGTGAAAATGGGTTAATTATTCTCTAAAAGGGCTTCATTTAAAAGTAAAATTCTAACATTTTAATTTCCCCTCCTAATGAAGCACTACAAATTTGTTAATTAGAGCAATTGTTTGAGTGACAGGCATGTAACCAAGTTGTCATTTTCTCTTCACAGTTGACAGATCCTTTCAGACCTATGTTAAGGGTAAGAAAGCTTCTTCTAGAACTGTTTTGCAACCGCTGTTTGACTCCCTGAGGGTTAAAAATACAAATCCATTACAAGGAGACACGCCATGGAAACGCGGGAGGAAGAGGTTGAAAAGACAGTGGTTGGGTTTTCAAGAGAGTGTGACTGAAAATGGCCTTCAGGTTTTTGCTTTGCGTGTTGGAGGAAGCCGGGCTGTCGAGGTAAAGCCAACTGACAAAATTCAACTCAGATTCTCTGGTTAGTTATGGCAAAAGGTCTGACTCACGGAGACTTAAGGGAAGGGCTGGAACTAGGCTGAAATTAGGATCCCTCTGAGTTCTCTTGTTTCTCTAGCACCTAGGAAATACATACCCAGGTCTCTCTAGTCTGGCTGGTGGCTGCCTCTTTCTGCACTAAGTAATGTTGACTTGTCACAGCCATTAGACTTTTTTCTCTGGTGCAGAAAAGGGCCACTCGGAGCACTGGTTTGTTCTAAGAGGCCTGGAGCCTGGCCAGCAGATAACCTCTGGATGAATGCTGACTTCCCTGGTGTACGTGGGAGGTGGGGGGGGGGGGGGGTGGTGAGGGATGGCGGATGAAGAGGGATGGATAGTGGATTTCTCTATTTACCCCTTTTCTAGTGCATCTATTCAGATAATTCAATTTCTCCAAAGAGGGAGAAAGAATGGTGTCATCACTTAGGTGATTTCAGATGACCCATAACTTCATTACAAGAGAGCTGAGCTCAAACTTGGATTTAAGTATATATTTCAGCAAGTGAAAGTGACTTAATGTTCAGAAACAGTGCCTTAATATAGAAACCAGACGCATCTGCTCTTTGCCTGTGTAGGAATGGGGCTGTGTTTCTTCTCATCCATCCTGTGGTTACTGAGCACGTGTTCGGAGCTCATGGGTAGGCTGTTGTTCAGTCGCTCGGTGATGTCCGACTCTCTGCAACCTCATGGACTGCAGCAGGCCGGGCTTCCCTGTCCTTCACTGCCTCCCAGAGTCTGCTCAGACTCATGTCCATTGAGTCGACGATGCCAGTGGGTAGACCGTGTAGCAGGAACACAAGTGAAGTGGGACAAGGTGGTCCTGCCCCCTCAGATGAGTCTGCGAGACAGACTCACGGCTACTCCCCAGCCTAGAAAGCAAGACAGGAACTGGTTGGAGATAGGAGTTGACGTCCTCCCAGAGGGCGGGACAGGCACTCAGTCTCTGCAGAGGCCTAGAGAGGAGGAAAGGTGTGAGTTCTCATCTCTTTCTTTTCTGTTTTCTGCTTGGAAATGAACAGTGCTGCCCAACATGAATGGGCAGTAGACTCTTAGTGAAGCACTTGGAGGAACTGGGCTTCAATGAGAATGTGTTGGCTTTCTTTGTTCTGCTTTTGTTTTTTTTTTAAAAACAGTGTTGGGGGAGGTGACACAGGTTCTGTCCCCTCTCGTTTTCAAACTGGTTCACAGACATTCACTAATTAGCTCTTCTGAACAGCCAATCTGCATTATATAGCCTGGCCATTTGTTCAACAGAGCTTCGCTCCACCAGGCCTGCCAGCTGGCGCCAGAAAAGAGAGAGAGAGAGGAGGCACAGAGTGGGGTTCGGGTTTTGCCACGTTATCCTTGGTAACCAGCGAGGTCCTGCTCGGGGCTGGTTTTCTGAGGAGTGGCCGCCAGCTCGGGCTCTTGTGGGAGGAGACATGCCGCCCGCCCAGGGGGTGCTTCCTCCGGCCTGGGTCCTGGGCTGCAGAGGAGAGAAGGCGCTTGGAGGGGACAAAGCCCTCTTGTTTCGTGGAAAAGAAAGCTTCTGCAGCCAGAATCTGCTGACAGCTCTGGGGAAATGGAAGGGTTGTGTGGGTTTATTTTTTCCCTGAAAGTCTTCCTTCTGACCACGTCGCTCTTTTTTGTTCCAGAAACCAGGAAAGTGGTGCGCGATGCACGTTCACATTGCCTGGCAGATCTACCACCACCAACAGAAAGTCAAGGTCAGTCCCGCCTGCCCAGTCTTGGGGGGAGGTGGGCTCTGGGTGTGTGATCTCCCAATCGAGGAAGCACTGAAACAGTCTGAAGACCCACAGGCAGGAAGGATCAGGTCCCTTGGAAAAGCTATTCAGAAATCTTACTATTAATTAGGGAAAGCAGCAGCAAAGTTACAAAACAGAAGCACACTGATAATATCCTGATGGTTTGTTTTTTTTTTAATGCTTTTGTCATCTTATTGATCCAAAGAGCTTAAATATAGATTAAATCCTGAAATAAAGGTTTGAGGAATCTAATTAGAGTGACCAAGTATTATTAGTATGGGAAATACTTAGGATCTAAGAGGAGGTGTACATGAAAAGTTCTCTATAGAAGTTGGTATATTCTTCCCACCTCCCACCCCCTCAACATTTAGAAAAAATTTTTTCCCTTTTTCATCATGGTTTATACAGGATAGTGAATATAGTTCGCTGTGTTATACAATAGGACATTATTGTTATTCAACTTACGGCTTTGAAAAGTCATAATTTATGCCCTATATGACATTACTGATTTAGGCGTATATGGTACGTCCATTAGCAATTCACAGTATTAAAAATTCCTCTTCTAGAAGTGGTATTTGGTTGGCAGTGACCTATCCAATCTCTCCTTCATCCTCTTGATGACCAATGCCAGAAGTCTGATGACAGTCGATGCTTGTTGGAACCACTGACTGCTGGTTACCCTATCTGAACTCAGGAGGGTTTGCTTTATGTTTTCATCAGACAGATGAATAGGTTCCATGCTTTACCAGGGTTAGATGATGGTACAAGAAAGAGATGCAGATCTTCTGCAGGTGCCAGATAGGACATCACTGGTCAACTTAGGCACCAAAGTAAGGGACAGATCCAGATTTTACAGTCTGGGTTTTCACAATCTGTGTAACTGTACCAGTTAAGTAATTCCAATAACCTTCCATTGGAAGCTGTTTTTTCATGAACAAGATTTTTACTCCCAACAGCATGTGGGGGGCCATGATCAGAATTTAAAAAGTCGGGAGAGATAGTCATCTCAAGGGTTTTTTTTAATGGTTAAATAATTTTTAAAAACCCAACATAGTTAGAAGTGAAAAAGTCACCCTCAGTGAATGAGGTTGCAAAGATATCTTGCTTTGGTGCCAAATACGTCGTCTTTCTCAGAATATCCCATCGGTGAGTTTTGTTCTCCTTGACGTTAGTGTTAGGCGAGGTTTAATTAGAAACCGTGTGGTTTAGCTTCGTTGAAAAACATACATGTACTTGAAAGAGCTAACTAGATTTTGATGCTTAGTTCAATTCACTTTTGTTCTAGATGACGTGGTTAGTGGAACGGTGGGTAAAACACATCCTCCTTGTAACTTCTTTGATTAAAAGCGATGAAGGATGTTATAGGCATCACTTCAGCATCTTCCTTTCCCCGAGAACGTCCCCAGCGACTCCAGCGTTCATTATCCCAATTCAATTAGGAAGACCTCTTGCACAGGAGATAACGGATCATCTTCCCTTTCCAGCACATTCTCTGTAATCCCCAAGCTCCATTTTGCTTCATGGACCTAAGCTGTGGTTAATGGAACTGTGCTGTGTACCATGCAGTATTAGCACTGAATAATTTGGCAACCAGATTAAAGGAGGCAGCCAGAAGATTTTTATAGATTCACAGTGGATAGCAGCTTTGGGGAGGGGGGAATGGCTATTGCTTGATAGTGGGACTTTCTTGAGAGAATCCCTTGTAGATCAGAGCAGAAATGGCCTGGTCCCCTTTCTCTGTGATGTTCATTTTACTTGTTCTTCTAGCCGCTCACCTGCTACTTCTAGGGAAAGCCCAGCACCCGCAGGTTCTTGCTGCTGCAGGCTCAGGGCTGGACTCTCTCCTGGAGTCTTGTTGCTCAGAGTTCAGTAGTGTGTGCAGGAAAAATGGAGAATGTGCTGTCTGCCTCCCGGGGTGTTGCTGCTGGCTCGAGGGGTCTGGGTAGGTAAGACGGATGAGTGGGATTGCAGGACAGTAGGGTTCAGCCTCCAGGGGATGGCAAACCCTCTCGTCTCTGATCCTCGCATAGTCAGATCTGATGTCTCTGTGTTGATGTTTTTGTGTGCTAGGACAGGGATTTACTTGTGGCGGAGCGGGGCCAAAGGACAGTCAGCATCCGATGAGTCTGAGGTGGGAAGGGTGAGGGTCAGAAAGTGGGGAAGGCCTGGGAGGCTGGAGAGCTCAGAGGAGAAGGCGAGGCAGGGGGAGACTGGGAGCCTCAGACCCGGGTCAGGGGTCAGCGCTTATGAGGGGAGGTGTGAGGCCAACACGGAGAAGGCTATTGAGAATCACGAAGGTGGGGGCGGCCTGGACCCATGCTCTAGGAGAGGCTGCCAGCGTCCAGAGTGAGGCCAGGGAAGGAAGCAGGAGGAAGACTGGGAGCCAGTTTCTACAGCCTCCAAGAAAGGTGAGCTCGGGGGTGGATATACTGATAGGAGGAAATAGAGTGACCGCAGTTGACAGAAAGGACTTCACAGCAAGAGAGTTTCTGGAAGGTTCGCTGGTCTGGCCTGAGCTCTTCCTCAGAGACTGGGGTTACTGTGCCCAAAGCCCCTGTTAGTCACATTAATATCCCTACTTGCTTTCTGTTTGCTTCTTTAAAAATAATGTGACAACGATCATTTGAAATTAGCTTGTAGGCATGCAAATATTTCTTCATAACTTTCAGCTACTAATGTACTGTGATCTATTAGAGCACAGCAAAGAGTCATTAAACAATTAATTTACACAGCAGATTATTCATGCAGAATTCCCAATAAAATGAGCTTTAAAATACTATCATTTAAAAACTTGCTAAAATGAACCTTTGCTGCAAATCAGAAACTCCTTCGGGATGGTGGTGGTTCAAGGAGCTAGGATATGGTTCTAAGCCTCAAACCATGTAGCCTCAAAGACAGCATGAGTTTTGCCCCTCAACATTTCTGCTGCGAGCCACAGGCCCCTCTGAGGCAGACCTGCTTTTCTGGCATTTGAGGGTTACATGGTTTGTGGGTTGCTATGTTCTCCCAGCAGGTGTAGACCTGAACCTGACCCAGGGCCCCTAGCCCGAACGCACTGTTCAGAGTTGACTCTCAGTCTCCTCATTAATATCTTTCTTCCCTACTGTTTCTCTTGGGCTTCCATCCTTTCCTCCCCGCACCCTCCCCTGGTGCTGTAGAAGCAGATGCAGTCGGATCCACACAAGCTGGACTTTGGCCTGAAGCCTGAGTTCCTGAGCCGTCCTCCAGGCCCCAGCCTCTTTGGAGCCATCCACCACCCCCACGACCTGGCACGGCCTTCAACTTTGTTCTCCGCCGCTGGTAAGTTCAGAGGGGCAGGGGTGAGCTGGGAGTGGTAGCTCTCGGGTAGCTAGATGAGTGATGTCCGAACTCTGGGCCGCTGTTCACAAGTCACTCCCCCAAAACAGCATTTGATGCCAGTTTGCAAGGTGGCATCACAGCGCATCACCAGAGATGGCGTGTTCTCCATGGATGCTCCACCTCCATGAAAGAAGGAAAAAGACCGTCTCCCTTCAGGGTCTCATGTTGCTTCAGCTTATTATTTGCTTATGTACTAAGCCACTGTAACTCACAAGTGTCAGATGCTACTGAGAAAGATCAAGAGAGCTCGCAAGGGTAACTGGGAAGGAAACAATGCCGCGGTCCCTGCCCACAGAGCAGGCGGGGGTTTTGCACTGCAGTGCTCGGTTATGCCCTATGAGGGTCTGAGGATAAACATAGAATGAAGGTAGCTGCCACTGGTGTGGTGTCAGAGAGGGTGAATTAGTTGGTGGCTGGTTTTCTCTGCTACAGAACTTAACATTCTTGCCTGGTTGGTTGTAATGATGCAGGAGATTTAGGAGATAGCCTGTAAAATCCCCAAGAGATCATTTATTAACCTCTGAGATTACACACTCCCAGGTGCCTCTTAGGTGTGCCAGAGTGGGTCCCTGATCATCCCTGCATCAGGTCCCTGCCCAGTCCTGCTCCAGGAACTGCAGACAAAGGCAGCAGCCATCAGGAGTAATAGGTAGACAAGAGCCACCCTACTGCCATCAAAGTCTTTCCTAAAACTACCTTCAGCGCACGGTGCCTGGCCCAGGGCTACCCTGGGTTGTGCTCATAAGTAACAACGCTGAGCGCATCCTAATGGTTGGCCCCATCACCTCCTACCCACTATGCAGGATAGAATTTCTTGCTCTGGACATGCATGCTCCCTGTTTCTAGTCCTTAGCGAGTAAGTTTCACATCCATCCTGCCTGCCACCTTCCTAGGCTTTTATCCAAGACTCATTTTTGGTGGACCCAAGGTTCTCCTGTTCAGGAAGAAAGAAATAACCCACACACTGCAAGAGACCATCATTCTAATGGGCCTTGTCCCCAAAGCAAGGGGACACCACCCTTGAGGGCAGATGGAATTTGCTAAGGCCTTAGGTTTCTGTCATTTCTTTTGAGGGATAGGTTCAAAGGCTAGGTGACCATGGCATCTAGGCACTGAGACAGGGCTACATGAAGAACAGTTTTTGGACAGAAACAGAGAGGTTTCTCCCTCGCTTCCATTTTAGCCCAGCAGACAGATTGGCTGCTTTTGCTTTGATAATTCTGGAACTCTGGGGCAACCCTGGGGTGAGCAAAGCTCTGACTTTCTTTGAAGCATTAATTAGCTTGTACTACACACAGACAGTGTGCAGCCAAATTGTTACTTAGCTGGCAACACTGAACACGCTGGGCTGTGTTCACTGTGTGGGGGTGGGTATCATATTCGCACTTCCTGAGTGGAGAATACATCACCACTGAGGGCTGAACAGAGGACTCCTCAGGTGCCTTCTGAGGCCGAGATGCTGGGGCTCTGTTCTCTGCTGTGTGCTTTCCTCCAGGACCCTTCCAGGCTGGGGAAGAAAATCCCGAAACATAAATTAATAGGGTGTTAAAGGATCAACTCTCCTCCACTTAATCTATGTTCCTGAAGGAATTTATACTTGGCTTGTAGCAACTTAGTCAAAATGCAAGGGATTCTTGGAACAGTTACTAGTAAATCTATTCCGACCCTGTTTATACTTCCATTCTGGAGGGTAATCTTCTCTAGCGTAAGCAATATTGAAGTTTTCCCAAAATGGGTATCTGGTGAAACTTTCAACTGGCAAGTATAAAATTCAGCCACTTGGATCTTGCTGTTGGGCACTAGTGCCTGAAATAAACTAAGGGGGCTTCTTCAGGTGACCTTGGCCTACCTCTTGTCTAGGGCCAGGCCTGCTTTCTAGAGAACTTACCTCCTTAGCTGCACAGCGACACACACACCAGGTGGATGCCCTCAGCTTTTGGAAATATCATCCTTCCCTAATGCACGTGTGCACACTGTCTTTCGCTTCCTAAGGAAGTACATGGGGCTTCCCATGTGGCTCAGTGATAAATAATCCGCCTGCCAATGCAGGAGACGTGGTTTGATCCCTGGGTCAGGAGGATCCCCTGGAGGAGGAAATGACAAAACCCACTCCACTCTTCCTGCCTGGAGAATTTCATGGACAGAGGAACCTGGTCGGGCTGCAGTGCGTGGGGTCGCAAAGAGTCGGACACGACTTAGTGGGTAAACAACCGCAACAGAGGATCGAGGCCAGGGAGAAAGGAGAGGAAAGGGAAACCCACGCAAAGAGCAGGGAGGTAGACCCGAGTTCCCTGGCAGGCGAAGTAGAGAGTAACAGGGCTGCAGGGTGCTCGGTGTCCAGGAGCAAGTGAAGAAGCTGGCTTTTCCCAGCACTGAAGATGGGGAGGCTGGAGGCCTCCGTCTCCCACAACCTGACATGACTCACAGTGCGTTTCGCAGGGTCCAGCTTTGGCATCTCCTCCTATGCCGGTCTGTGACGGCTAACACGTTCTCAGGAAAAGGGATTGTGCAGGAGCCCAAGCAGCGCAGCCCGGAGTCCAGCTCTGTGCTGGCCGCTTCTGCGTTTGGATTAGACAGTGTCTCTCGGAGTGAAAGTCTCACCCCCCCAGAGGTGTCTCTGAAGAAGGGAGCCCAAGGCCAGATGCTGCCCCTGGAGAGACGGAGGGCATGTGGTCACGGCTCCTAGTCCATCAGTAAAGAACCTTGCTTCCCGGTTTTAACCCGGCATTTCTCCAGACTCAGGCGGCAGTAGAACCGCCTGCCCCACTGGTGGTTTGCCCACGTTTGCGGTGCCGTGCTTCGGCGTCTTCAGAAAGGAAGACCTCTTTCCGGTAGTGGGCAGCCCAGCCAGGAAAGAGAAGAGGGGTTGAATTCCTTTCTGCCCCTCACAAGCACATGTCTCTGTCCCCAAGTGTCGCCCGCGTGGACTTCAGCTGTGTTCTTGCTTTAACATACTCCCTGCAGAGGGTCTTAGGGGACCAGGAGCCAGTGGTGTTGTATTGGGTTGGCCAAAAAACTTGTTCAGGTTTTCCCATAAGAGTATACGGAAAAATCCAAATGAACCTTTTGGCCAGCTCCAGACGTGGGCTTCCTCTGAAAGCTAACTCCGTTGTTTGACCCCCAGGCGCTGCACACCCACCTGGGACCCCGTTTGGGCCGCCCCCCCATCATAGCAACTTTCTGAACCCCGCGGCCCACCTCGGTGAGTTGTGTCCGTCATGCACGGGCACTGACGTGTGTGTCTCAGAAAACCTGTGTTCACTGCGTTCCTGCTGCACTTCCTGGCTAGCAGGCCATAGTCCTACATAGGACTCTCATCTGCAGAGCCTTTTAATCTAAGTGACGGTACGTCACTTACCGTCAGGAGGTGGAGGTGACCTCAGGGATGTTTGAGTCCAGGCCATCCCTCTCTAGGAGTTCAGCGCCTCTTACACCGGGCTCGGCAAGTAGGAGATCCGCGTGCAGTGGGGCTCTCTGTGGGGGTTACTGGGGTCGCGGAGGGTGAACGCCCTGGGATCTCAGGGGATCCCCATGTACAGCAGCCTGTCCCCACTGACGGGAGAAGACGGTGAACTCTTGCCCGTGAAAGGGCACCCCTGGAGGTAGAGAGAAAGACACCTGGGTGTTATGTAGAGATAGTATCTGTTATTTTTTAATCACTTCACAGCCCAATTCATATAGTTCTTCCTAGTAAAGGGGCTTTATTCGTGGCCTTTGTTTATTTGGAATTTTCACACGTGCACCAGCACATGCGGGCAACGGTACGCCCGACCACAGGGTGTAGGGTACGTGTGACCTCAGCGTTGCATTAGGAGATTTTAAGCTGCCATCTTAACCTCTGTCCCTGAGAGGAGGAGACACGGGCAGGGAGGCATGTGAGCACACTGTGGGTTGAGTAGTGTTCCCCACCCAGCAGGAGAGAGATGGGGGGACTTCCTGACGGGCCCGTGGTTAAGACTCCGAGCTTCCGCTGCAGCAGGGCACGGGCTTGATTGCTGGTCAGGGAACTAGGATCTCACGTGTACGCGGCACAGTTCCAGGAAATAGCTAACCCAGTGCCCACACCCAAAAGGACGAAAAACCCTTTGCATAATCTGGTGGGAGAAGGGAGACAGATCAGGTCTGAGTATACACGTGGCAAGGGGCCCCCACTGCCTTCCCAGGAACCTTCTCTGCCTCACTCAGCAGAGCCGTACAACCTTGCCCTTCTTCCCAATCTCGCCTGCAGAGCCTTTTAATCGGCCGTCTACGTTCACGGGCCTGGCAGCGGTTGGTGGCAACGCCTTCGGGGGACTTGGAAATCCTTCAGTTAGTGAGTACCTCTAAATTTTTACAGTCTGCCTTAAACTATCTCCTCTGATGTGTCAATGGCTCGAAACCTTTCTAGATGAAAGGAAACCACGCTCTTGGGAAACAAATTGAGGTTATATCATTGCCAAAGCAAGCCCAATCAGTGGAGTTAGGTCTAAACCAACCTCCAGCCCACTGTTGATCTATGCTCCTGAAGGTCAGGAAAGGTAGTCAGTTGAACGCCACAGAGTTTGCTAAAGTTCATAATTTCATCCTATTCCATCTCTGCCCACTCCGATTTTAGCCACAGCGCTCATTAGACGTGGGCTTCCCTGGTGGCTCGGTGGTAAAGAATCTGCCTGCAGTGCAGGAGACCCGGGTTTGATCCCTGGGTGGGAAAGATCCCCTGGAGAAGGGAATGGCGACCCACTCCAGTATTCTTGCCTGGAGAATCCCATGGACGGAGGAGCCTGGTGGGATACAGTCCACAGGGTGGCAGAGTCAGACACAACATAGCAACTACACCACCACCACCACCCACCCCGTTAGACGTGAAGAGAGCTTTTAAATTTCACCCTGCTTTGGTGGAAGTGAGAAAACACACTGAAGAATAGGAAACAGGCTCAGAACAGTCCAGAGAGGGCAACATCCAGGAAGACTGTCATTTTCCACCACTGAGAGGTCGAGGGACTTCCCGGGTAATCCAGCGGCTAAGACTTCACCTTCCAATGCAGCGGCGGGTTTGGAGTCAATACCTGGTGGGGCAAACATCAAAACACAAAGCAGAAACAGTATTGTAACAAATTCGGTAAAGACTTTACAGAGAAAAGAAGTCTGCCTAAACACCCTTTATCCACTCAGCATCAGCGTGTCTTATCCACATGTCCTGCCCTCCACTGCAGGAGACTTAGGAGGCAGGTCTGTCCCAGGTCCACGGAGCCTGGAGACTCTCCGTGTCTATTTAGATCAGGACCCTGTCTGACCTCTGCTGATGCTGGTTTCGGTCGCTGAGGTTGTGGACAGGGCAGCAGTCGTGTTATATAAACAGGGTCATGGTGGGCAGAAAAGAACCGCAGATTCTCCTCTGAACTAAGCTGTTAACCCAAGTCACACATCCACATCCACCCTCCTGCATGCTCGGGACCTCTGCGTGTGCCTGACAGGCGTGAGCCAGTGATCCTGAGACCCTTTCCTTTCTAATCTCCCCCCGTCCACCCCCGTCTGCCCCTTTGCCTTTGGCTTAAAAAAAAAGAAAAGCTGTGAGCTTACTTAACCTCTCCAGTGTAGGACGCGTTCCTCTAATGAATCTGTTAATCTCCTTTCCTTTTCCAGCTCCCAATAATATGTATTCATTTTAACTCTGAATGCTGTTAAAAGTTTTTTGGTAAGTACCTTCATTACGGCGGATTATATAATTTCTCTGAAACCTTTTTTGTTCTCCACTTCACCATTTCAGCACCCAACTCAGTGTTCGGCCACAAGGATGGCCCCAGTGTGCAGAGCTTTAGCAACCCTCACGAGCCCTGGAACCGGCTGCACCGAACGCCTCCGTCGTTCCCGACCCCTCCGCCCTGGCTGAAGCCAGGGGAGCTGGAGCGTAGCGCGTCCGCTGCAGCTCATGACAGAGATAGAGATGTAGATAAACGAGACTCCTCCGTTAGTAAAGATGACAAAGAAAGGTACGCAAAGAACCCGCTCTCGAGTCCCGATGGGGGAGCCCCCTCTGTGCCAAGTACCGGCCCCCCACCGCCCCCTCCCCCACCCCCGGCCCCCCGGCCCAGCCTCGAGCTTCAGCTGTAGCCTCGGCCCCTCACGCAGCCGGGACGGCGCCCCCGACCCTCCTCCTCCCCACCGCCACCACCACGCCCTGAGCCCAGAGATCCTTCTCCCTCCGGCCCGCGGGGCCTCGTGACCACAGGCCAGCATCGCAATTCTAGGTCCAGTACAAAGCGAGCGAGTCCTGGCTTAGCAGCAGTGTCCACACCCAGCCCCCTGCGAGCCCTAGTGTCTCCAAACAGAAACCGCTCTCGAAAAGGTAGTGAGTTGGAGCCTGGACCAGACACACACGGCATGAATCAACACCATATTTGCTTTCAAGTTCGTGCAGTCCATTGACTCATCCATAGGTTTTTTGCTCTCTCTCTCTTTCTCTCCCCCCCTTTTCTTTTTGTTTTCTGTTAGAAAGCCATGTTTTGCATCGTCTCATCATATTTTTCTCAAATTTTGTTCAAACTCAAATCCTGGGCTCACAGATGACCGCTAAGCTTTTGCTAACCCAGATTGAAAGAAACCTCACCAAGCAATTTGGGTTTCCTGTCACCAGTGGATAACTCATTTTACTAACCGTTTTTATCTCCTTACGTGGTAGTCCATGCCTCAAAAAGAAAAGAGTGTTTTTTCTGAAGAATGTCATAAGCATTCTTGCCAAGGCCTTCCTCCTGCCTGCCTCCCTTTCTTGAGGGTATTTTCATGTTGAATGAACTAGCAAGGACTACACGAGATACACCTGACAGAAAATACTTAATAACATTTCCCTTTTGGAACTTAAGTCTCCAGTATGATCCAAATCTTTTGTTTTTATTGACTGTGTATTGTGAGCATGTATGTGTGTGTATATGTATGTGTTTCATAGCAATCTAAAAGAATTTTAACTTTGGAGGCTCTAAATGCAGCAGGTTAAGTAGCTATTGCATCATAGGCCATCATGCTAAGAGATTTCTTTCTTATAAAATGACAAGTTTTTTCCTCAGGACAGCATGGTAAAAATCTCTCATTATTTAGGACGTCATGACATACAGCTCTGAGCTGCCAGAGCAGGTGCCCCTGGAGGGGCCGCCGCTAGACCAGGAGCTCTCTAGATCAGTGGTCCCCAACCTCTTTGGCACGAGGGACCGATTTTGTGGAAGACAGTTTTTCTGTGGACCTGGGGGCAAGCAGGCAGAGAGGGCGTCAGTTTTGTCTGCTCCTCACCTCCTGCTATGCTGCGCCGTTCCTAACAGGCCACAGATAGATGGGTGCCAATTCCTGGCTGGGGGTGGGGGGGAACCCCTGCTCTAGATGGCCTGTCAGTGAAGAGAAGGTAGGACGTGGCAGCTCACCTTTCTCCATTTTTCTAGATGGACTCACAGTGGCCTTTTGGATGAAAGTTAGGAAATTCAAATTCACTTTTCTTTGTTCTTACCTCTTAAAGATGGTCTTCTTAGCCTCTGCACATTGTCTAGAAACAAAAACTTGTCAGGGCAGCCTGAGTTCTCTCTGCGGGGCACCCTCACCCTCTGGGCCCCCCAGGCATCTTGCTCCCCCCCACTTCCTGTCTCAGGCCATCCCTAAAACACCCCCGATTCCTGGTCTCAGCTCTCCACGTTCTCCCTCACTTTGTGTGTCCTGTATTCTTAAACCCCCACCCAACACAGGCCTCTCGAGTTCTCCGTCCACACTTCCATTTACAGATTGGAACTGACTCCCCACCAGCCCCTTAGCTTTCATGTCTCTGGACCTGCTTCTTCTGGTGTCAGATCCCGGCTTCTCTTTCCTAAGGCAGAGGTGCTTTGTGCCACCCCAGCGTTCTGAAACTGGTTTCCTTTCGAGCCCCTCAGGGGCTGCATCTTGGTTGCCCAGTACCTGCTGCCTTTACTCTGAAACCAGCCCTTCCTCCTGCTGTCAGGAGAGAGATTTTCCCATGATCCTCAGGTTGCGCTCTCCAGCTGGCTCAGAATTGCAGTGTTAGAACTTGACTCTTGACCCTGAGGATCCTGAGAAATCTAGACAGGCGACCGCGTGGCCCCATCACTGACCTCCCTGGTCCCTTCAGGTTTCTGAAAGTTCTTCCTCCTGGTCTTGATTCAGGTCGGTGCCTCTTACATACACAGAATTACACCCCCTCGCTCTCTCCCACCCCGCATCCCTTGGGCTTCACCCCCTCAAGCCTCGTCTGGAGTCTAGGCCAGTCAGGTCAGGGTGGCCGGATGGGCCCCACCCCGGGGACCGAGGGAGCTGAGCCCTGCCCGGCCTCTTCAGCCCTCTCAGCAGGCGGCCGGCAGTCCAGCTCACCTGCCTCCCCATGCCCTGTCTCCTCCGCAGGGAAAGCGTCGAGAAGAGACACTCCAGCCACCCCTCTCCAGCCCCCGTCCTCCCGGTGAGCACCCTGGGACACGGCCGCAGCTCCGGCGAACAGATCAGGGGGCATTTGAGCACCGAGGCTCGCGAGAAAGACAAGTGCAAGGACAGGGAGCGGGAGCACTCGGAATCACGCAAGGACCTGGGCGCCGACGAGCACAAGGCGAAGGAGGGCCCCCTGGCCGAGAAGGACGGCCACGGCCACGAGGGCCGCGCCGCGGGCGAGGAGGCCAAGCAGCTGGCCCGGGTGCCGTCGCCCTACGCGCGGGCGCCCGCCGCCGACAGCGCCCGGCCGGGCAGCGCCGCCAGCCGGGACGCCGAGCCGCGCAAGGGCGAGCCGGCCTACGAGAACCCCAAGAAGAGTGCCGAGATCAAGGTCAAGGAGGAGCGCAAGGAGGACCACGACCTGCCCCCCGAGGCCCCTCCGACCCACCGGTCCTCGGAGCCGCCGCCCCCGCCGCCGCCGCCCAGCTCCTCGGCCGGCGTGCACCCGGGGCCCCTGGCCTCCATGCCCGTGGCCGTGGGGATGCCCGGGATCCACCCCATGAACAGCATCAGCGGCCTGGACAGGACTCGCATGATGACGCCCTTCATGGGCCTCAGCCCCATCCCGGGAGGGGAGCGCTTCCCGTACCCTTCCTTCCACTGGGACCCCATCCGGGACCCCCTAAGGGACCCTTACCGGGACCTGGACATTCACCGCAGAGACCCGCTGGGCAGGGACTTCCTGCTGAGGAACGACCCTCTGCACCGGCTCTCGGCCCCGCGGCTGTACGAGGCCGACCGCTCCTTCCGGGACCGCGAGCCGCACGACTACAGCCACCACCACCACCACCACCACCACCACCCCCTGGCGGTGGACCCGCGGCGGGAGCACGAGCGCGCGGCGCACCTGGACGAGCGCGAGCGCCTGCACGCGCTCCGCGAGGACTACGAGCACCCGCGCCTGCACGCCGTGCACGCCGCCCCCCTGGACGGCCCCCTGCCGCCGCCGGGGCTGCTGGCGCCGGGGCTGCCGAGCGTGCACTACCCGCGCATCAGCCCCACGGCGGGCCCCCAGAACGGACTGCTCAGCAAGGCGCCGCCGACAGCGGCGCTCAGCGCGCCGCCCCCGCTCATCTCCACGCTGGGGGGCCGCCCCGTGTCCCCCCGCAGGACTACGCCCCTGTCCGCCGAGATCAGGGAGCGACCTCCCTCCCACACGCTGAAGGACATCGAAGCCCGGTAAGGAGTGGACAGGACGCCCGGCGGGACACAGAGGCCCGCGGGCCGCGCAGCGCCGGACTTGCGGGCCTGCCTTCCGCGCGCGCTGGCCAGGCCCGCGTCTCCAGCGCGGGTGGGGAGCCCCCAGCGCTTCCCTGTGTATAAAAAAAAAAAAAAATGTATAGACTCGGTGCAGATTTTGAAATGTTTTTTGTATATTCTCTGTTGAAATTTTCCAAATCTTTTAGCTGATTCATACATTCTCACGTCTCCCCACTCTTTTGGTTTGTCATATAAAACTTTTTTTGATTTGAACCAAAACAGTTAAGATGACAACACACACACCGACGCGGTGATAATTGGGGGGTGGGGGGGAAGCAGACAAGAGTCCACACTATCCATCGTGCAGAGAGCTCTTTGGGGTGAGAAGGGAAGGCCGTGTACATAGTTATGTAAAGAAAAAAAGGTGGGGGGGGGCTTGTTGCTTCATGAGCTAATGGTTCATATATGCAAAAGGGTAAGATGAAAGCTTTACTTTGTACAGATGTAAATAGATAAAGATTAAGTAACATAATACATTAATACTTCTTAAAATGTGCTATTTGCAGACTTAATATCAGTGAGCACAGCCAGCTTTGGCTGTGTTCCCCATGTATTGTTCTAGACAGCTAAACCCTTCAACTATGCAATGAATGTTAGGGCTTTTCACAAAAGCCCGCCTAACTCAAAGGAGCCTTTTCAAGTCCATTTACAACATACTTAAGGTCATATTTTCCCTGAACAAGCACTTAACGTGATATGACTGTTTTCCTTGCTTGTTTTTTCAAATGGAGAATAACACCTGATTTTGCAAATTGGACCCCCAGGCTGAAACTTTGCATTTGAAGTTGCTGCTTGTGGGCCTTGGGTGCATGTAGGGGTGGGGAGAGGAGAGTGCGGCCCCGGAGAGGTAAACCGAGGCCGTGACCGACCAACCAGGGCCAGGGAGGATGGGAGTGGTCAGATGCCAAAATCAGGGGACACAAACAGGCCGCCAGCACCTCGTCACCATCCGTCACGTGACTTCACACACCCCTCAAGTGGGAACCATGCGTTTTTCAGTGCGTCCTGTTTCCTATCTGTACACCCCTCCTCGTTCTGTAATGAGATTCAGTTGCACCCAAACAGATCCTGAAAGAAAGCTTCGCGTTTTCTCAGATGATGGATATGTTTTCACTGTATTCAATAACTGATGAAGTTCAGGAGCACGTTCCCTAGCATGACTCACCGCGTTCCCGTCGGTAACCAAGTCCAGGAGGAGCCGAAGCAGGTCAGCTTTGTGGGGCCAGGGAGCGTTGCAGAGGGCGAAAGGTGGCAGGCAGAGAGATGGTCTTGTGTGTGCGTGTGTTTTTGAGTTTTGCATCAATCTTACTGTCTCTTCATGATACTTTTATCATACAGTCAGCCTCTTGTCTACCTAATTTGGAGAGAATATGACTTTACTAGCAGAGATACAATATATCTTGTCTACTGGACTGTAAAATATATGTATGAAATAAAATTAGTTCCATTTGGTCTTCTAGTATATTAAAGTGCTATCTGACGTTGTTATCCTGTTTTTGCAAAAAAAAAAGTTAACTACAGACCATTGTTTCTAATAAGCAGAGAGATCTATTTTAGTAGTCAACTGAAGGTTTAGTTGTGAGCTTCAGATTTTGTGAATTCCAAATGTTGTGCAGTGTTTTTTTTTTTTTTAAGACAACAACTAAAAAGGAAAAAAAATATCCAAGGAATATGTACACTGGAACCGTAGTGGTAGCTTTCAGTATTGTAAAGAGATTGTTCTATACAGACCTTTTTGCTGTTCCTCCTGTATGTAATAAAGTCCTTTCTAGATCCTATGTGAAAAGAAATGTGGAGCGACTTGAGTCTTCAGCATGTTCTCATCGGCGGAGCCTTCTTGTGTTATGTAAACTGTGCCATGTTATTAAAAAATGTGAACCAAGCTTCCAGCTGCCTGTTTGTGTGGGGTGGCCATCCTTACCATAGGGAAGCCGCCGTGCCTGCAAGACAGACCAGGCTCTGGAAGAAGAGAAGCACTGTGAACCCTTGAGTGAGGACGGAAGGCTGGCCGCCCTCTCTGACCCACACAGCCTCTGCCGGTTAGTTTCTGTAAATGTCTGCCCTCCATACAATCAGGAGTGTTTGGTTTGTTTTGATCGTATGTTCTAAGCTGAGTCCTGGGAAGGTAATTTTGGATTTCGTAGGGGATGTATATGCAGGCGGAGTTAGCCAGCGCCCTTTGTGTCCTGCACCTCCTTCAGAACTCAGCATGTGGTTCGTCTGCGTTGATGACATCTGATCGAGGGCCTCTGCCAACAGCCGGCGTGTGCCTGTTCTTCACATTGCAGTCTGTGGGCTCGGTCTGTTGTGTGTTACTTCAGGCCTTCCAGGTATGTCCCTGTCTTTTCCTGTGTTTTGTTGAATTACCTGGCATAACCCTCATCAGCTTGCACATCTCTCCCTCATCCTCTAAAACCTGTTTTGTCTTTTCAAGATGTAAAATCTGTTAAATTTCCTGGTGTCCATATGATGGATGATGAGTGTTTGTGTCTTAACTGGAGGAAACAAAGGCAGCCCGGCTTTAGCAGGATGTGGGTGGCTGCTGTTGGGAGAAGTAGGAAAGGGGGGCTGGGGGTCTAGGCTGAGGACACCCACAGCCTCACGGGCAGAGGCGGGTGGCGTTGGCACAGGGGGCTCTGGAAGATGGCTGGAGGCATCAGACTCCCAGGCATGGAAAGCTGATGCTGGGCTTGAATGAAGGCCGCCCCGTTTAGCCTGCTCTTATGCTAATACCGAGCTCCCAGACTGGAGAAAATAACTTGAAGAAAGGCTAGTAGATTGGAAAACATGATAACCACTGTTATTCCAAATCAGGCAGTTCTCGAGACCTTCCAAACACACCATCCCTGGCCTTGCTGGCAGACCGCCCCGCTCCCGCTCTCCCAGTCTTTTCCAGGCCACTATTTGCAATGCGAGACCGGAAGTTACTGTCAAGTCAGTCATGGTACTGAATCCCCCCGGGCTTTATTCCTCTCAAGACCTTTGCAGATTTTCCCTCTAATTGCGTTCTGCTCCCCAGCACTGAAGGGTACCAGCACAACTTGATTTCCTGCTAACCTATAGATGCTCTAATTATCTCCACAGTCTTAGACCCACAGTGATCTTGTTACCTGCTAATGGTACATGACAAGTGAAAGAACAAATATGATGATGCAATAATTACCATCTCCAGATGGATATTCACAACAGCGTTGGCTGTTGATCCTCTCTTTGCCTCAATCAAGGTGGATGAGAGGAAATGAGACGTGATTGTCGATGTCATACACGAATATAGCGTAAAAAGACGTTGCCATTAATTGTACCACAGTGGGTGCCCAAGGGGTGTGTGTGGGTGTGTGTGTATCTGTCCTGAGGCACAAACTTGGCCTCAGTGCCTTTAAATCAGTTGAAGAAAAGATGACCAAAGTGACGTGGGCTTTTTCACATGTTATTTTTAAAACTTTGTTTTCTTTATAAAAAAAAAAAAATGACTTTTTGAGCAATTTCTTAGACATGGAAGTTTCAAGAAGACAGAGATCAGATAGAAAATAATATCAAAGACAATTCTGTGTGATGAAATTGCTGAAAAGTACAAAGCTAGTTCTCACACCAGACAGAACCTCCGATGAGGACCTTAAAGCCACAGCCTGGTGTAAGCCACCCTCCTGGCTTCTGTTCTCACTGACATTAAAATCATAGCTTCTCTGGAACTGTTTCCTAGTGTGTAAAATGAGACCATCGGAATAAATCAAGACCTAAAAGCAGGCAGGTTTTGGTGTACAGGTCCTGGAGCTGGTGTAGAGAACAGTCCCCACAAAAGACGAAGTCACTTTTCCTTTTTACCACTCAGCTGCAGTATCATGAGGCTCCTTTGTTAAAGATCTGCAGACATGGCGGTTCCAGGGCTTCTAACTCGGGCCTGGGTGTTTCTCCCCCAGTGGGGGCGGGCAGGGTCTGGTGGGAGCATCTGAGATATTGGCACAATCGGGCTCCCACCTACCATGCTACCCACAATGTCTGCTGATCCCGATGCAGACGATGTGGGGTTCGACCTCTGAGCGGGTGTTGGGAGATGCACTGTGGCCAGGAAGAGCCCTGGGCCACAAGCCTTCAGGGCCACTGTCCTTGGCCTCAGTTTCCTTAGAGGTCACTTAAATGAGTTGGCTTACCGCTTCTTCGAACTGTTTGGACTCTGTCTCTCTCTTGGGCCTCTGGTTACTCTTTTTTTTTTTTCTTTAATTCTCTCAAAAATATCTACAAATAATAAATGCTGGAGAGGGTGTGGAGAAAAGGGAACCCTCTTGCACTGTTGGTGGGAATGTAAATTGATTCAGCCACTACAGAGAACAATATGGAGGTTCCTTAAACTAAAAATAGAACTACTGAATAACCCAGCAATCGCACCACTGGGCATATATATACCCTGAGAAAACCGTAATTCAAAAAGACGCATGCGCCTCAATGGGCATTGCAGCACTAGTCCCCACAGCCAGGACATGGAAATGACCTAAATGTCCATCGACAGGGGAATGGATAAAGATGTGATGTGTATATGCGATGGCATATTACTCAGCCATGAAAAGGAGCGAAACCGGGTCGTTTGTCGAGCTGTGGATGGACCTGTCAGGTTACTTTTGAAAACCTGTTTACTTTCTCACACCCTGTTCAGTTCCCCTTGCTTCTTGGCAACTTTATATCTGCCTTTATCTTCCGGGTCTCTTCCTCAAGGCCCTGCTGTGAGCTGCACCACTGACTGAGGTCAGTCTCAAAGCCACCTCCGTGAAGCCTCCCCAAGAGCCCGTTTCATGCTGATGCCTGCCCCCCTCCCCCCAGGAGCCTCCGCGGGCTGAGCTTGCTCTCTGAGCTCCCCTCCCGCACTCTCCTCTCAGCCCTTCCTGTCCTGAGGTTCTGCGGGTTTCTGCGGGGCCCTGTCTTCTCTACTGCAAGAAGGTCAGCTTCTCAAGGCGGGGTCTGAACAACATGTGCCCCACACAAGGCCTGTGCCTGGGCCAAGAAGATCCCCTGGAATAGGAAATGGCAACCCTGCTCCTGGAACTCTTGCCTGGAAAATCCCATGGACAGAAGGAACTGGCAGGCTCCATGGGGGTCGCAGAGAGTCAGATATGACAGTACACACGGGGGGTGGGGGGAGGGGAGGCCACACCGGGGCGGGCTCCTTGAACTGGAAGACTGCACGGAGCTTTGACTCAAACCTTTTTGACTGTAACGCACGTACATCGTGATGCAGGGCATGCGCACACACCCGACATGGGTTTGATGAAGCAATACTCCTGTTGTGTGCGGTGAGCTCTGTTTTTTACTCTGTCCTCTGTCCTTTTTTTTTTTCATTTATTTTTATTAGTTGGAGGCTAATTACTTCGCAACATTACAGTGGGTTTTGTCATACATTGACATGAATCAGCCATAGATTTACACGTATTCCCCATCCCTATTCCCCCTCCCACCTCCCTCTCCACCCGACTCCTCTGGGTCTTCCCAGTGCACCAGGCCCGAGCACTTGTCTCATGCATCCCACCTGGGCCGGTGGTCTGTTTCACCATAGATAATATACATGCTGTTCTCTCGAAACATCCCACCCTCGCCTTCTCCCACAGAGTCCAAAAGTCTGTTCTGTACATCTGTGTCTCTTTTTCTGTTTTGCGTATAGGGTTATCATTACCATCTTTCTAAATTCCATATATCTGTCCTCTTTTTATTCCTTCTTTTCAATGCTGGTCACACCCACTAATTCATCTCACGCCCTTGGAATCATGGATCTCACCCCCCACTTTGAAAGTAGCATCACACAAGAAATCCTCCAGACTCTGAAGGAGGGTGAGGTCACGTGGGCAGGGGGCCAAGGCCGCTTTCTGCTCCCAGGACTGCTACCCTGTCCTCTTACCTGACTCCCTAAACCCCGCTCCACGCTGCCGCCAGCTGTGCTCCCAGGCTCCACACCACCCCTTATTTACAGAGGACGCCAGAGGGAGCCTGGGTTCTCACCCGCCCTTCAAAGGCCTGCCCCTCTAGTGCCTGGGGTCCTGTCACCATCATCTCTCCGGCCTTTCCCAGCATACCCTGGCCATTCACAGCTGTGTCTCTCTTCCCTCTGTGGTCTCTTCATCTAGCACACTGAGGCTTACTCTGAAGGCCATCCCCTCCAGGAAGCCTCCCCTGACTGTTCCTTGTCTCCCCATTCACCCCCACCCCCCTTCATAGTTCACGGCTTAATCTAGTGGTTCTCACAGTCTGGGCCAGCATCAACAGCAGAGAATTTGTTAGATATACAGATTGTCAGCCCTCCACCTCTAACCTCCTGGATCCGTAACAGAGTGGGGCCCAGGAATCTGGGTCTTCGCCAACCCTCCAGGCGATTCTCCTGGGCAACCAAGCTTGAGAACCACCGGCTCAGACTGTGAAAAGCTCAAGGTGAAGTTCTGGCCTAAGGCTGCAAAAAAAATCACTGAAGCAACAGAAAATGAATCCGGGGGAGAAGCTGTTCTTGACTTTTCAGCCTGACCCACGATCCTGCGGGATCACAGAGATGGTGACCTTGTAGGAGACAGAAAAGCATTTCCTGCTTCCCCGTCTCTCCTGGCTCTCTCGCCAGTTCTCATCATAGACTCGCGCATCACTATCTGTTTGAAACGGACCAGAGGGCCACCTCTCCTTAGCAGTAAAAACAAGAGCCAGTGTTAACAGAGTGCTTGTTCTGCGTGCTGTTGTGCTTTCCGCGTGGACTGTCTCCCTTAATGTTTTCAACAGCCTTACAAGGTGTAAGCCCGATTGGACAGTGAGAACGACAAAACCCATAGAGATGAGGTGACTTGCCTGTGTTTAGGCACATAACTTAGATACACACCCAGGCATTCCCTCTCCAGAGCCTGCATCGTAACCCTGCGTTACCACCGAGAAGAGGCTGGCTGAGTTAGTCTGTCCCCCAGACAGCAACTGCAAGGACACTGTTTACCTACTTAACTCTCACTGGTAATTAACACCATGCATATTCCAGAGGCTGCAAACTGCTGGCCTGCAAAGGAAAGGAAGGAGGGAAGAAACAGAAGTACTGTGCATGGCTCAATGATCAGAAAATGCTATGAGGCAAGGATTATGATTAATCCAAGTCTATATATCTGTGGTTTTGTTTCTTAGATTAGTGGCTTGTGTGGTCCAAAGCGGCCCACACGATGTCCTATCTGATCCAGGACGACTTTAGAATACAGTAATTTTACGTTCATAAACCAGAAGTCGTGACCCCACTGAGCCTCAGTTCCGGATGGGGCCACATGCCCTAAGCTGCCTGCAGCCACATCACTCCCAGGGCCCCACACGCCACCCTCCACGGTTTCCGTACATGTTAGCTGGATGTCAGTGGGCCATTTGTGACTGTGGACACGTGCCAAGTGTTTAATCGCATTTTTGAAAGCAAAGTATGCTCGTATCTAATTATTAAAGTAGAACTAAAATTCCAGGCAATAAACGGACAGTCCTCAGAAGTCCTTGGTAATGTGGAATTTTCATCCATTCAGACAGCTTGTTACCCCAGTGGGTCTGTATTACTGCAACTAAGATGCCATCTGCTGTGGTTCACACACCCCTCATGGCAGCGAAAGTTCCCGAATCCATTAGTGGGTGTAGAGTAAACGGACATTCATCTATTTGAGAAACCAGGAGGGCATCCTGTTGGCCAGGTTCTTGCTAGGGGCTAGGGCTACAGCAGGAGCCAAGAGGACAAGGCTCCTCCTCCCCTCTCCCCGCGCCCCATCGTGGGCTTACATCCAAGGGAAGACAGCAATAAAAGCTGTGAAAAGTGAGGACTGTGGTGAAAGAGCCCCTGAGCGAGGCTGATGGGCAGCAAGGCATTTTCAAGAACCTTGAGTTAATGAAATGCAGCCTTCTGTTCCAGCCAGGTATGGCTGCAACCCAGTTCTCCTTCGCTCCTGACTTTTCCCAAATCCCCTTCTGCTCTGACAGGCTTCCACCTGGAGAGTGGGAGATGTCTTTGTCTCCGTTTGCTTCCCCTGCAATCCTGCTAACAGCCAGGTGACGGCGCCTCCAAGTTCCTTCTGGAAGGTGCCTGAGGGAAGAGATGCAACCAGGGATATGATGGATTGAAGCCAGGTAAAGCCATCATGCTCCTCGGTAACCTCACATCAAAAAGGAAAGAAGGCAAGAGACTGGACTTAACAGATTTGTAATCTATTAATTCAAACAGATTGTGTTTTTAAGGCTGGATAGGATTTTATTTGCTAATATTCAAGGAATAAAAGAAATGCCAAGATAAAAATGGGGAAGTGCAAGTGATGCTTGAGAGAAGGCCAGAAAGGAGGTGTCACAAGGAGCCCCCAAAGCCAGATTCAGAAAGAACTTTGGGGGCCAAGTACCAATGGCCTTGCCTGTGAGGGCAGATTCTACCTATAAACAAACTTCCAGGGACTCCACGGTGGCAACCGAATTCCTCTCCCTTTTTGTTGAGCATTTCTCTCTAGCCCACTTACACGTCCTGGAATTGAGACGGGGCACCATTTACATGCTGAAGCCTCCACTCACTCTCCAGAGGGCAGGGGAGGGTCCCCCACCCTGCCTTCCTGATATGCAGGCTCACCGGCGGGGCCAAGGGGCGCCCACGTGTTTGTCCCCTCTTCCAGCCCCTCACCTACACCTGCAGGGAGCAGAAGGTAGCCCCTAACTCTGACCCTCAAGTCTCCCTCCTGCCCCTACTCAGCCATATGACCACCCTCTGCCTCGGACCTCAGCGTTAATTCCAACTTCCTCCATTGCTGTCTCATCCTCTTGGCCCTCAATAAATATCCCCTCCGCTTCCCTCCTCTCTGCTCCAGTCCCTTCCTCCCCGTGTTCAAGAAACCCTCCCTGGCCCTCTGGCCAATTGTTACCACAAACCCCATTTTTCACCTCTCTGGACCTGACTTCACCTTCACCTTCCTGTTCCCCGCAACGCCCCTCGCGCGTCCCTCCATTGGAAGTACGGAGTTTTAACCACTAGACCACCAGGGAATTGGCATCACTGGGTAGGCCCTGGCTCCTTCCATGAATCAGCAGTGACCAGGCTGTAACAGCTGTGGGATGTGGCAGCTAGTTGTGGTTCCAGCCCTTTCCTGCCAGCTGAGCGTTCGTGAGTGGGGGAAATGAGGGCTGGGGTCCTTGCCTGGCTAGTTCCAGGATGGCCCCTTTCTGCGCCGGGGCCACAGCTGGTTTCCAAGGAACTTCACAGGAGGTTTTTCTGAAATGCCAGCCTGAAGGGAATCAGCAGATTAGATGCAGTTATAAGAAAGAATTTAGAGGTGGACCATAAAGAAAGCAGAGCGCCGAAGAATTGATGCTTTTGAACTGTGGTGCTGGGGAAGACACCCAGCTTGGACAGCAAGGAAATCAAACCAGTCAATCCTAAAGGAAATTAACCCTGAATACTCTTTGGAAGGACTGATGCTGAATCTGAAGCTCCGTTAGCTTGGCCATCTGATGCGAAGAGCTGACTCACTGGAAAAGACTGAGGGCAGCAGGAGAAGGGGGCGACAGAGGATGAGATGCTTGGATGGCCTCACTGATCCAATGGACATGAACTTGGGCAAACTCCAGGAGATGGTGAAGGCTAGGGAGGCCTGGCATGCTGCAGTCCACGGGGTCACAAAGAGTCAGACACAACTTGGCAACTGAACAACAACAACATAGATACTCTGCTCCGTTCCCTTCTGGGGCAGCATTTTGCAAAACTGCACAATCAAGAGACAGACACTGGGAACAATCCACCAATCTTATTCACGTCTCCCCCATTTTAGTTAAACTCATTCATGTGTGTCTGTGTTTTAAGTTCTTTACCATGTTATAACCAGCAGAGATTCATCCAGCTCCAAAGCCAAGATTTTGGGCAGTTCCAATACTACAAGGGTCCTCGTGTGGTGCCCCCTCCAACCCTAATCCCTGCCAGTCACCACTCTGTCGCCATCTCTAAAATTCTGTCATATCAGAAATGTTACATAAATGGAATCATAGAGGACATAGCTCTGTAGGACTGGCTTTTTTTCCCCCACTCACCACCATTCCCTACAGACATACCCAAGTTGCCATGTATAACAATAGTTCAGTTTTTCCTTCTTTATTGCTGAGGAATACTCCACAGAGTTATGTCCCCCTAAAATCGATGTGTTGTTGTTTGGTCACTAAGTTGTGTCCAACTCTTCTGTGACCCCGTGGACTGTAGCCTGCCAGGTTCCTCTGTCTGTGGGATTTTCCAGGCAAGAATACTGGAGTGGGGTGCCATTTCCTTCTCCAGGGGATCTTCCTGACTCAGGGATCAGACCTGCACCTCCTGCATTGGCAGGCGGATTCTTGACCACTGAGCCACCTGGGATGTCCCAAAATTCAGATCCTAAAGCCCTAACTGCCCATATGACCATCCTGGAAATGGGCCTTTAAGGAGGTGGTTAAGTTTAAATGAGATCAGGGAGGTAGAGCCCTGATCTGATGGAATCTGTGGGCATCATCTTTACAAAGGACAACAGACACCAAAAAAAAAAAATAAAATAAAACCTCTCTCCCTCTTCCAACATGAGGACTCTGAGCCAGAAGCCCACCCCTGCTGGAACCTTGATCCTGGTCTTTCCAGTCTCCAGAACTATGAGAAAATGTTTCTGTTGTTTAAGTCATCCAGTCTGTGGTGCTTTGCTATGGCAGCTTAAGCAGCTTCAGCCACCTAAGATGCGAGAACCAGTTTGTTTAGCCATTCGCCTGCCGAAGGAAATCTAAACGGTTTTTAGTTTGAGCCATTGAGGAAATGCTGACACGTTTCAAGGGACTGACAACTTAGAGTATATTCTATGACAGCAATGCATCTAATTCATATTTTTAAAATAATTAGTTTAATAAAAAGTAAAATCAATAAAAGAATTGATGCTTTTGAACTGTGGTGTTGGAGAAGACTCTTGAGAGTCCCTTGGACTACAAGAAGATCCAACCAGTTCATCCTAAAGGAGATCAGTCCTGGGTGTTCATTGGAAGGACTAATGTTGAAAGCTGAAACTCCAATACTTTGGCCACCTGATGTGAAGAGCTGACTCATTTGAAAAGACCCTGATGCTGGGAAAGATTGAGGGCAGGAGGAGAAGGGGATGACAGAGAATGAGATGGTTGGATGGCATTGACGAACATGGGTTTGGGTGGACAGGGAGGCCTGGCGTGCTGCAGTTCATGGGGTCGCAAAGAGTCGGACACGACTGAGTGACTGAACTGAACGCGTCCGAAAATTAAGACTGCACATTTGCATAACCTATGGGTCAGGAGACCAGCCAGGATGGCAGAATAGAAAGACCCCATGTTCATCTCCTCTCTTGGGCACACCCAAATCACAACTATCTGCTGAACAACCACTGATGAAAAAGCCCAGAACCTGCCAGGAAAGACCTTCTACAACTAAAGACATAGAGAAGGAACCACAGTGAGATGGGCAGGAGAGGCGGAGTCATGATACAGTGAAGTCCCATAAGCCGGGGTGGCTGAGCTGCATGTCAGGCTCTCCAACCCACAGGGTCTCACGCTCGGAAGATGAGCCCACAGAGCATTTGGCTGTAAGCCTCCTGTGAATCTTCTTTCAGGAGACCCAGAGAGCTAGAGAGAATAGACATCACTGTTAAAGCGGACACACAGGGACTCCATGGTGGTCCAGTGGCTAAGACCCTGCGCTCCCAATGCAGGGGGCCTGGGTTCAATCCCTGGTTGGGGAATTAGATCCCGCATGCGGCTGCTAAGAGTTTGCATACTGCCAACTAAAGATCCTGTATGCCTTAATGAAGATCAAAGATCCCACGTGCCGCAACTAGGACCCAGCACTGACAAATAAATAAATTTCTTTTTCTAAAAGGGGGCACACACAAAACCTCACACACCCTGGGACCTAGGGCAGAAGCAGTGATTTGAAAGGAGCCTGAAAAAAAAAAAAAAAAAAAAAGAAAGGAGCCTGAGTCACACATGCCCACTGATCTTGGAGAGTCTCCCGGAGAGGCAGGAGGCAACTGCAGCTCCCCCTGGGAGCACAGACGCTGGCAGCAGTCATTTCTGGGAGCTCGGTTTACCACCTGGAGGCTGGTGGGGCTGGTCAGTGCCATTTGAATCCTCCCTCTAGGTTATTAGCCTCCGTCTAGCGGACCCAGCCCCACCTGGGTCCAACAGCCTGTAGTCTCCAGTGCTGGGACATCTCAAGTCCAACAGGAAGGTGTGGATACAGCACCACCCACCCCCCTGCAGACAGGCTGCCTTAAGATCCCCCCGAGCCCACAGTCACCCTGGACATGGCTCTGCACACCAGGGAGCCCAGGATCCAGCCCCACAGACCAACGTGTCAATTAAACAGAATAGAGAGCCCAGAAACAAACCCATATTCTTATGATCAATTCATCTATGACAAAGGAGATAAAAATACACGATGAAGAAAAGACAATCTCTTCAGTGAGTGGTGCTGAGAAAACTAGACAACTACATGTAAAATAATGCAATTAGAACATTTCCTAACACCATATGCAAAAATAAACTCACAATGGATTAAAGAAAAGACATGAAATGAAAGACATGACACCATAAAAGTCCTAGAATGAGAGAAAATATTTGCAAATAATATGACAGTGGGTTAATATCAAAACTATACAAACATCTCATAAAACTCAATATCAAAAAAACAAAGAACTCAATCAAAAAAGCTCATTGGAAAGAAGATTTAATTGACATTTTTTCCAAAGAAAACTTACTGATGACCAACAGGTACATGAAAAGATGCTCAACATTGCTGATTATTAGGGAAAAGCAAATCAACCATGAGATTTTAACTCACACCTGTCATCATGAGATTTCACCTCAGAATGACTATTAGAAAGTCTACAGAACAAATGTTGGTGAATATGTAGATAAAAGGGAATCCTTGTGCACTCTTGGTGGGGATGTAAATTTGTGTAACCATTATGGAAAACAATATGGAGGTTCCTCAAAAAACTAAAAATAAAACTACCATAGGATCCAGCAGTTCCACTCCTGGGTTGTATACCATAAACCATAAAACCATAAAAAAATGAAAACACTATAAGATACAAGCACCCCAAGTTCATAGCAGCACAATTTACAAAACCCAGATATAGAAGCAACCCAAGTGTCCACTAGGAGATGAGTGGATAATGAAGATGTGGTATGCACACATATACAGACATATACACACACACGTATATACACACACAATGGAATATTAACTATAAAAAATGAAATCCTGCCATTTGCTGGCTGCAATGTGGATAGATTTAGAAAATATTATGCTTGGTGAAATAGAGAAAGACAAATAATAGATGATACCACTTATATGTGTAATATAAAACAAAACACAAATATATATAACACAACAGACTCACAGATACAGAAAACAAACTAGTATTTTTCAGTGGTGAGAGGGAAAGGAGGTGGGTAAGATAGGGTATGGTATTAACAGATACAAACTACTACATATGAAATAGATAAGTAACAGGGATATATTATACAACATGGGAATTATAGCCATTATTTTGTAATAACCTTTAATGGAATATAATTTATAAAAACACTGGATCACTATGCTATTTATCTGAAACTAATAAAATATTTAAATGAACTATACTTGAATTTCAAAAAAGAGGAAAAAGTAAATTTAAATTTCAGTAAGCATGATAAAATTTTAGTGGAACACACCCTGTATGCAGGTCAGGAAGCAACAGTTAGAACTGGACATGGAACAACAGATTGGTTCCAAATAGGAAAAGGAGTACATCAAGGCTGTATATTGTCACCCTGCTTATTTAACTTATATGCAGAGTACATCATGAGAAATGCTGGGCTGGAAGAAGCACAAGCTGGAATCAAGATTGCTGGGAGAAATATCAATAGCCTCAGATATGAAGATGACACCACTCTTATGGCAGAGAGTGAAGAAGAACTAAGGAGCCTCTTGATGAAAGTGAAAGAGGAGAGTGAAAAAGTTGACTTAAAACTCAACATACAGAAAACTAAGATCATGGCATCCAGTCCCATACTTCATGGCAAATAGATGGGGAACAGTGGCAGACTTTATTTTTTTGGGCTCCAAAATCACTGCAGATGGTGACTGCAGTCATGAAATTAAAAGACACTTACTCCTTGGAAGAAAAGTTATGACCAACCTAGACAGCATATTAAAAAGCAGAGGAGGAGCCAAGATGGCGGAGGAATAGGACGGGGAGACCACTTTCTCTCCTACAGATTCATCAAAAGAATAACTGAACGCAGAGCAATCTTCACAAAACAACTTCTGATCACTAGCTGAGGTCATCAGGCGCCCAGAAAAGCAACCCATTGTCTTCGAAAGGAGTCCTCTATTACTCCTCTACCACTCCTTAATTTTCATTTTCAATACACTATAACCTTACAAAAAAAAAAAAAAAGAGAGAGAGAGAGAAGCCCTATTTTTAAACCGAACTTCATATATATTTCTAAAATTTGTGTGTGTTTTGGTTTTTGCCTTTAATATAGTATTTTTAAGAGTCTAACCTCTACTCTAGATTTTTAATCTTTGTTTTTCAGTATATGATATAAATTGTGGACATTTAAGAATCCAGTATTCAGTTCCCATTTTTATTCAGGAGTGTGTTGATTACTCTCTCCCAATCTTGATTCTCCTTTTTCTACCTCAGAACACCTCTATTTCCTCCTTTGCCCTTCTCTTCCCAATCCAATTCTGTGAATCTTGGTGGGTGTCTGGGCTACGGAGAACACTCTGGGAACAGACAGCTGCGTAGATTGATCTCTCTTCTCCTGAGTCCCCCTTTTTCTCCTCCTGCTCATCTCTATCTCCCTCCTCCCTCTCCTCTTCTTCATGTAACTCTGTGAACCTCTGGGTGTCCCTCACGGGGGAGAATCTTTCGCCATTAACCTAGAAGTTTTATTATCAGTGCTGTATAGTAGGAGAAGTCTTGAGACTACTGGAAGAATAAAACTGAAACCCAGAGGCAGGAGACTTAAGCCCAAAACCCGAGAACACCAGAAAACTCCTGACTGCATGGAACTTTAAGTAATAAGAGACCGTCCAAAAGCCTCCATACCTACACTGAAACCAACCACCACCCAATAGCCAATACGTTCCAGAGCAAGACATACCATGCAAATTCTCCAGCAACGCAGAAACATAGCCCTGAACCCCAACATACAGACTGCCCAAGGTCACACCTAACACATAGACACATCTCAAAACTCATCACTGGGCACTCCATTGCACTCCAGAGAGAAGAAATCAAGTTCCATGCACCAGAACACCAATGCAAGCCTCCCTAACCAGGAAACCTTGACAAGCCAAACGTCCAACCCCACCCACTGGGTAAAACCTCCACAATATAAAGGAATCACAGACCTCCAGAATACAGAAAGCCCACTCCAGACACAGCAATCTAAACAGATGAAAAGGCAGAGAAATACCCTACAGGTAAAGGAACATGAAAAATGCCCACCAAGTCAAACAAAAGAGGAGGAGATAGGGAATCTACCTGAAAAAGAATTTAGAATAATGATAATAAAAATGATCCAAAATCTTGAAAACAAAATGGAGTTACAGACAAATAGCCTGGAGACAAAGATTGAAAAGATGCAAGAAATGTTTAATAAAGACCTAGAAGAAATAAAAAAGAGTCAATTAAAAATGAATAATGCAATAAATGAGATCAAAAACACTCTGGAGGGAACCAAGAGTAGAATAACGGAGGCAGAAGATAGGATAAGTGAGGTAGAAGATAAAATGGAGGAAATAAATGAAGCAGAGAGGAAAAAAGAAAAAAAAATCAAAAGAAATGAGGACAACCTCAGGGACCTCTGGGACAATATGAAACGCCCCAACATTCGAATCATAGGAGTCCCAGAAGAAGAAGACAAAAAGAAAGGCCATGAGAAAATACTCGAGGAGATAATAGCTGAAAACTTCCCTAAAATGGGGAAGGAAATAGCCACCCAAGTCCAAGAAACCCAGAGAGTCCCAAACAGGATAAACCCAAGGCGAAACACCCCAAGACACATATTAATCAAATTAACAAAGATCAAACACAAAGAACAAATATTAAAAGCAGCAAGGGAGAAACAACAAATAACACACAAAGGGATTCCCATAAGGATAACAGCTGATCTATCAGTAGAAACCCTCCAGGCCAGAAGGGAATGGCAGGACGTACTGAAAGTAATGAAAGAGAATAACCTACAACCTAGATTACTGTACCCAGCAAGGATCTCATTCAGATATGAAGGAGAATTCAAAAGCTTTACAGACAAACAAAAGCTGAGAGAATTCAGCACCACCAAACCAGCTCTTCAACAAATGCTAAAGGATCTTCTCTAGACAGGAAATGCAGAAAGGTTGTATAAACGTGAACCCAAAACAACAAAGTAAATGGCAACGGGACCACACCTATCAATAATTACCCTAAATGTAAATGGGTTGAATGCCCCAACCAAAAGACAAAGATTGGCTGAATGGATATAAAAACAAGACCCCTATATATGCTGTCTACAAGAGACCCACCTCAAAACACGAGACACATACAGACTAAAAGTGAAGGGCTGGAAAAAAATATTTCACGCAAACGGAGACCAAAAGAAAGCAGGAGTCGCAATACTCATATCAGATAAAATAGACTTTCAAATAAAGGATGTGAAAAGAGACAAAGAAGGACACTACTTAATGATCAAAGGATCAATCCAAGAAGAGGATATAACAATTATAAATATATATGCACCTAACATAGGAGCACCGCAATATGTACGGCAAACGCTAACAAGTATGAAAGAGGAAATTAATAGTAACACAGTAATAGTGGGAGACTTTAATACCCCACTCACAACTATGGATAGATCAACTAAACAGAAAATTAATAAGGAAACACAAACCTTAAATGACACAATGGACCAGCTAGACCTAATTGATATCTATAGGACATTTCACCCCAAAACAATCAACTTCACCTTTTTCTCAAGTGCACACGGAACCTTCTCCAGAATAGATCACATCCTGGGCCACAAATCTGGTCTTGGAAAATTCAAAAAAATTGAAATCATTCCAGTTATCTTTTCTGATCACAGTGCAGTAAGATTAGATCTCAATTACAGGAAAAAAATTGTTAAAAATTCAAACATATGGAGGCTAAATAACACCCTTCTGAATAACCAACAAGTCATAGAAGAAATCAAAAAAGAAATCAAAATATGCATAGAAATGAATGAAAATGAAAACACAACAACCCAAAACCTATGGGACACTGTAAAAGCAGTGCTAAGGGGAAGGTTCATAGCATTACAGGCTTACATCAAGAAACAAGAAAAAAGCCAAATAAATAACCTAACTCTACACCTAAAGCAATTAGAGAAGGAAGAAATGAAGAACCCCAGGGTTAGTAGAAGGAAAGAAATCTTAAAAATTAGGGCAGAAATAAATGCAAAAGAAACTAAAGAGACCATAGCAAAAATCAACAAAGCTAAAAGCTGATTTTTTGAAAAAATAAACAAAATTGACAAAACATTAGCAAGACTCATTAAGAAACAAACAGAGAAGAACCAAATTAACAAAATTAGAAATGAAAATGGAGGGATCACAACAGACAACACTGAAATACAAAGGGTCACAAGAGACTACTACCAGCAGCTCTATGCCAATAAAATGGACAACTTGGAAGAAATGGACAAATTCTTAGAAAAGTATGACTTTCCAAAACTGAACCAGGAAGAAATAGAAGATCTTAACAGAGCCATCACAAGCAAGGAAATCGAAACCATAATCAGAAATCTGCCAGCAAACAAAAGCCCAGGACCTGATGGCTTCACAGCTGAATTCTACCAAAAATTTAAAGAAGAGCTAACACCTATCTTACTCAAACTCTTCCAGAAAATTGCAGAAGAAGGTAAACTTCCAAACTCATTCTATGAGGCCACCATCACCCTAATTCCAAAACCAGACAAAGATGCCACAAAAAAAGAAAACTACAGGCCAATATCACTGATGAACATAGACGCAAAAATCCTTAACAAAATTCTAGCAAACAGAATCCAACAACATATTAAAAAAATCATACACCATGACCAAGTGGGCTTTATCCCAGGAATGCAAGGATTCTTTAATATCCGCAAATCAATCAACGTAATACACCACATTAACAAATTGAAAGATAAAAACCATATGATTATCTCAATAGATGCAGAGAAAGCCTTTGACAAAATTCAACACTCATTTATGATTAAAACTCTCCAGAAAGCAGGAATAGAAGGAACATACCTCAACATAATAAAAGCCATATATGAGAAACCCACAGCAAGCATTACCCTCAATGGTGAAAAATTGAAAGCATTTCCCCTGAAATCAGGAACAAGACAAGGGTGCCCACTCTCACCACTACTATTCAACATAGTGTTGGAAGTTTTGGCCACAGCAATCAGAGCAGAAAAAGTAAAAGGAATCCAGATAGGAAAAGAAGTGAAACTCTCGCTGTTTGCAGATGACATGATCCTCTACATAGAAAACCCTAAAGACTCTATCAGAAAATTACTAGAGCTAATCAATGAATATAGTAAAGTTGCAGGATATAAAATTAACACACAGAGATCCCTTGCATTCCTATACACTAACAATGAAAACACAGAAAGAGAAATTAAGGAAACAATACCATTCACCATTGCAACAAAAAGAATAAAATACTTAGGAGTATATCTACCTAAAGAAACAAAAGACCTATACATAGAAAACTATAAAACACTGATGAAAGAAATCAAAGAGGACACAAACAGATGGATAAACATACCGTGTTCATGGATTGGAAGAATCAATATTGTCAAAATGGCTATTCTGCCCAAAGCAATCTATAGGTTCAATGCAATCCCTATCAAGCTACCAATGGTATTTTTCACAGAACTAGACCAAAGAATTTCACAATTTGTATGGAAATACAAAAAACCTCGAATAGCCAAAGTAATCTTGAGAAAGAAGAATGGAACTGGAGGAATCAACCTGCCTGACTTCAGACTCTACTACAAAGCCACAGTCATCAAGACAGTGTGGTACTGGCACAAAGACAGAAATATAGATCAATGGAACAGAATAGAAAGCCCAGAGATAAATCCACGAACCTATGGACACCTTATCTTTGACAAAGGAGGCAAGGATACACAATGGAAAAAAGACAACCTCTTCAACAAGTGGTGCTGGGAAAACTGGTCAACCACTTGTAAAAGAATGAAACTAGAACACTTTCTAACACCATACACAAAAATAAACTCAAAATGGATTAAAGATCTAAATGTAAGACCAGAAACTATAAAACTCCTAGAGGAGGACATAGGCAAAACACTCTCCGACATGAATCACAGCAGGATCCTCTATGACCCACCTCCCAGAATATTGGAAATAAAAGCAAAACTAAACAAATGGGACCTAATGAAACTTAAAAGCTTTTGCACAACAAAGGAAACTATAAGTAAGGTGAAAAGACAGCCCTCAGATTGGGAGAAAATAATAGCAAATGAAGAAACAGACAAAGGATTAATCTCAAAAATATACAAGCAACTCCTGCAGCTCAATTCCAGAAAAATAAATGACCCAATCAAAAAATGGGCCAAAGAACTAAACAGACATTTCTCCAAAGAAGACATACAGATGGCTAACAAACACATGAAAAGATGCTCCACATCACTCATTATCAGAGAAATGCAAATCAAAACCACAATGAGATACCATTACACGCCAGTCAGGATGGCTGCTATCCAAAAGTCTACAAGCAATAAATGCTGGAGAGGGTGTGGAGAAAAGGGAGCCCTCTTACACTGTTGGTGGGAATGCAAACTAGTACAGCTGCTATGGAGAATAGTCTGGAGATTTCTTAAAAAACTGGAAATAGAACTGCCACATGACCCAGCAATCCCACTCCTGGGCATACACACCGAGGAAACCAGATCTGAAAGAGACACGTGCACCCCAATGTTCATCGCAGCACTGTTTATAATAGCCAGGACATGGAAGCAACCTAGATGCCCATCAGCAGACGAATGGATAAGGAAGCTGTGGTACATATACACCATGGAATATTACTCAGCCGTTAAGAAGAATTCATTTGAATCAGTTCTAATGAGATGGATGAAACTGGAGCCCATTATACAGAGTGAAGTAAGCCAGAAAGATAAAGATCATTACAGCATACTAACACATATATATGGGATTTAGAAAGATGGTAATGATAACCCTATATGCAAAACAGAAAAAGAGACACAGATGTACAGAACAGACTTTTGGACTCTGTGGGAGAAGGCGAGGGTGGGATGTTTCGAGAGAACAGCATGTATATTATCTATGGTGAAACAGACCACCGGCCCAGGTGGGATGCATGAGACAGGTGCTCGGGCCAGGTGCACTGGGAGGACCCAGGGGAATCGGGTTGGGGGGGATGTGGGAGGGGGGATCGGGATGGGGAATACATGTAACTTCATGGCTGATTCATGTCAATGTATGACAAAACCCACTGCAATGTTGCGAAGTAATTAGCCTCCAACTAATAAAAATAATTGGGAAAAAAAATAATAAATAAATAAATAAATAAAAAGCAGAGACATTACTTTGCCAAAAAAGGTCCGTCTAGTCAAGGCTATGGTTTTTCCAGTGGTCATGTATGGATGTGAGAGTTGGACTGTGAAGAAAGCTGAGCACTGAAAAATTGATGGTTTTGAAGTGGGATGTTGGAAAAGACTCTTGAGAGTCCCTTGGACTACAAGGAGATCCAACCAGTCCATCCTGAAGGGGATAAGTCCTGGGTGTTCATTGGAAGGACTGATGTTTGAAGCTGAAACTCCAAAACTTTGGCCACCTGATGAGAAGAGCTGACTCATTTGAAAAGACCGTGATGCTGGGAAAGATTGAGGGCAGGAGGAGAAGGGGATGACAGAGGATGAGATGGTTGGATGGCATCACCGATTCGATGAACATGAGTTTGAGTAAACTCCAGGAGTTGGTGATGGACAGGGAGGCCTGGCGTGCTGCTTTCCATGGGGTCGCAAAGAGTCGGACACAACTGAGCAACTGAACTGAACTGAACCCACAAAAAGTAAATGAAGTAAATAAGTTACAAGGATATATTGTACAGCATATGAAATATAGCCAATATTTTATAATAATCTTAGAGTGTATGTATAACATTTTTGAATCACTATGTTGCACACTTGAAACTAATATTGTAAATCAACTATACCTCAATAAAAAGTAAAATAAAATAAATGAAGCTGAACTTATTTTTAAAAAAGACTCCAGCAAAAAAAAAATTAGATCTAATCAACAAATTCAGTAACATTGAATTGAAACATAAATCAGTAGCATTTCTATACACTAAAAACAATCTGTAAATGAAATAAAATAATTTCATTTACAATAGCATCAAAATAATACAACACTTAGGAATGATTTTAACCAAGAAGATGAAAGATCTCTGCACTAAAAACTGTAAGACATGGATGAAAGGAAATGAAGATGACACAGATAAATGGAAAGACAGCCCATGTTCATAGATCAGAAGAATTAATATTGCTTTAGTAGCCATACTACCCACAGCTATCTATAGAGTTAATGCAATCCCTATGAAGATTCTGAAGGTATTTTTCATAACAGAAAAAACAATCCCCCAATTCCCATAATTTTTAAAGGAACTTGACCAGGAAAAGCAATCCTGAAAAAGAATAACAAAGCCTGAAGCATCACCCTTTTGATTTAAAACTCTATTATAAAGCTACAGTCATCAATATAGTATGGTACTACCATAAAAACAAGCACATAAACCAAAGGAACAGAATCTACAGCCTAGAAATAAACCCAAACATATATCACCAACTAATATTTGACAAGGGAGCCTAGAATTTTCAGTGGAGAAAAGGAAGCCTCTTCAATAAGTGGCGCTGGGAAAAACTGGATATTCACAGGCAAAAGCATGGAACAAGATCCTATCTTATACCAGTCACAAAAATTAACTTGAAATGGACTAAAGACTTAACTGTAAGAATTGAAACCATAAAAGTCCTAATAGAAAACACAGAAAAATCTTCTTGTCAGCAACAGTGGCATGGGCAAACTCTCCCCTCTGGGAACTACAGCAAGAATCTCAGCATCAAGGAGTCATAGTTTGAACTATGTCTGTGAGCATCTATGTTTTACATCAACTCATTCTGTGCATTTGTTAGCAAGGTGTGCCTGAAGATGGGCTTCCCAAGTGGCAAGAATTCAACTGCCAATGCAGGAGACGAAAGAGACACGGATTCGATTCCTGGGTTAGGAAGACCCCCTGGGGAGGAAATGGCAAGCCGCTCCAGAATCCTTGTCTGGAGAATTCCACGGACAGAGGAGTTTGGCGAGCTACAGTCCCCGGGGCCACAGAGAGTCGGACACGACTGAGCGAGCATGCACGCACGTGTGCCATGAGGTAACTGCTTCCTCACTTTACATCATTTAAGCTCATGGACGGTGTCAACGGAACACTCCTCTTTCGGAAAACAGGGGACACCTGTACTACTCAGGGAACCAGTAGCAATAAAAAAGGAATAAATTACTGATCCACGAAACGTCAGTGAATCTCAAATGCGTCATGCTAAGCAAAGGAAAAGAAACCAGACTCAAAAGGCTACAAACTATGTATCTATAGATACGGTGCTCTGGGAAAGGCGAAAGTATGAAGATAGAAAAACAGATCTGTGCTTGTTGGGGGCTGGGCTGGGAGAACACGTGAGACTGTACAGGGGTGGTGGGGGAACTGGGCAGCCTGGAGCTGTTCTGGAGTTTGAACGTGGTGATGGTTACATGACTAGATGTATTTATCCGAACTCCTAAAAGCGTTTACCAAAAAGGGTGAGTTTTACCAGAAAATTTAGAAATCAACTTCTGTTGATGAAATGACACCATAGTAAGTCAGACAGAGGAAGACAAATATCGTTAAGCTATTGCTTATATGTAAAATATTTTTTTAAAAATGGTACAAATGAACCTATTTACACAACAGAATTAGAGTCACCGATGTAGAAAACAGGCTTACAGTTCCCGGGGGCAGGGGGGAAGGAGGTGAGAGAAATTGGGAGAGCGGGATTGACAAATAGACACTGCTATATATAAAAGAGATAACTAATCAACACCTACTGAACAGCACAGGGGACTCTGCTCAATATTCTCTAATGACCTACACGGGAAAGAAACCTTAAAAGGAGTGAATATATGTACCTGTATAATGGCTTCACTTTGCTACACAGCAGAAACTATCAGCCGTATGTCAATAAAATTTTTTTAAAAATCAGTGAAAAGACAAACCACAGACTAGAACACAGACACAAACCACATATAACCAACAAAGGACAAATATCTAGAATATGAGTTCTTTTTTTTTTTTTTTTTAAACCAAGCAACAACTGAATAGTAAAATGGGTAAAATTTTTGACAAATACTCCCCGCAGAGGGAAATACAAAGATCTGTTAAATGTGAAATGGTGCAAGCCTCATTAGTCTGCAGGAAAATGCAAATTGAAATCCTGATGAGATATGGCTGCACACCCACCCGAATGACAAAAATCAAAACATCTGATAGTGTCAACTGTTGGCAAGGATAATGACGACTATGGGCATGTGAGTAAGTTCAGCCACTCTGGATATCAGTTTGGCTTTGTCTAGAAGGAAGATCTGTACCCCATATCAACCATCAGCTCCATTTCTAAGTTCATAGCTTGGGGACTGACATGCAGGTCACCTGAGCACAAATGTTTATAGCAGCGTTTTCAGTAATAACCCTGCTGGAAATAAGCACGGATCCATTGACATTAGCTTTGGGAGAGGACACACTGTTGGCCAAGAGGCACATGAAAAGATGCTCAACACTGCTGATTATTAGAGAAATGCAAATCAAAACTACAATGAGATACCATCGCACACCAGTCAGAATGGTCGTCATTAAAAAATCTACAAATAACAAATGCTGGAGACGGGTGGAGAAACAGGAACCCTAAGACACTGTGAGTGGGAATGTAAGCTCGTGCAGCCATTATGGGAAACAGCACGGAAGTTCCTCAAAAGACTAAAAACAGAACTACCATGTGATCCAGCAATCCCACTCCTGGGCATATATCTGAACAAAACTCTAATTCAAAAAGTTACATGCACCCCTGGGTTCACAGCAGCAGTATTTACAATAGCCAAGACAGAGTAACAACCTAAACGTCCATCGACAGATGAATGGATAAAGAAGATGGGGCATGTATATATATAAAATGGATATCACTCAGCCATAAAAAAGAATGAAATAACATCATTTGCAGCAACACAGATGGACCTGGAGATGATCACACTACGTGAAGTAAATCAGAGAAAGATAAACACCACAGGGCATCACTTATATGTGGGATCTAAATTATGACACAAATGAACTTATCCATGGAACAGAAACAGACTCATAGACACAGAGAACAGACCTGTGGTTGCCAAGGCAGCAGGGGAGGGATGGAGTGGGAATTTGGGATTGGAAGATGCAAACTGTTCAGCTATTGCATTTGGAATGGATAAGCAACAAGGTCCCACTGTATAGCACAAGGAACCATGTTCAGTATCCTGTGATAAACCACAGTGGAAAAAAATTTTAAAAAGGATGTCTACATATGTATAATTAAGTCACTTTGGTGTATAGCAGAAATTAACACAACATTGTAAATCAACTATACTTCAACAAAACAAAAACAGTAGACCTTCGGGTGATTTCCAACAAGTGATGGGATATTATGCAACTAAAATGAACAAACATTATATTTGCAACACTGTTTAACCTTAGAAAAATACAGTGTAGCCATAAAAACTTTGAAAGCTAGCCACAAATAGTTCAGATAGTATGACTCCTTGTATTAAAAATTCAAAAGTAGGCAACATAAAAACCATACTTTTTTTAAGGGATGAGCACATAGGTGCTAAACTACAAAGGAAGCAAGAGCTATAAAAAGCATGGAAGCTCTGCGGAGGGTGGGGTATGAGGGGCTCGGGGTTGGTAAGGAGGTCTGCTGGGGGCTGCTAGGTGGCTGACCACTGTCTAGTTTGTGACTTTGGTGGTGGTCACGTGAGTGTCGGCTTGATAGCTGTTGATTATGTTCTCCGTGTTTTATGCACATGATGACAAAGTCATTCCTTTGCTCAAACCCTTCCAGAGGCTCCCATCTCAGCCAGAATGAAAAGCCATTAAGGCTTTGGTGACCCACTCTTCCCATCCTCCACTCTTCTTGCTCACATGGATCCAGCCGCACTGGCCTCCAGCCATGATTCTGCCTCAGGACCTTTGCACATGCTGCTCCTTCTGCCTGGACCTCTCTCCCTCAGATATTTTCATGACTCTCTCTGCTTATCACCTTCAGATCTTTACTAACAATGTCTGCTTAGTAGTGACTTCCTTAGCCTACTCCCCACACTCAACACACACTGACTCCTTTTCTCTCCCTCGTGACGCTTATTACAACTTAATAAACAACATACCTTGTCTTGTCTGACAATGTATTATTTATTGTCTGACTTCCCTTTGTAAATGTCACATCTACCAAAGAGGTTTTCGCCCCACTCCCCGCCAAGGCTAAGTCCTCAACTCCTACAATAATGCTTGGCACAGAGCAGGTCTTCAGAAGAAGTTGTTATATTAACTGTCTCAAGGCAGACTGGGAAACTCTTCAACGTTCTGAAGAGATACGTGAAACCCCTTCATTCATTCTCTTTCTAAACAAGGGATAGGGTAGGGAGAGAGGTGGGCGGGGGGGCAGAATGGGGGCGACACATGCACACTCGTGGCTGATTCATGTCAGTGCCTGGCAAAAACCACCACAATGTTATGAAGTAATTATCCTCCAATTAAAATTAATTAAAAAATAAGAACTTTTTCATATTAAGATGAAACTTAGAAAACATAAATTAACCACTTTAAAGTGTGCAATCCACTGTTTATAATAGCCAGGACATGGAAGCAATCTAGATGCCCATCAGCAGACGAATGGATAAGGAAGCTGTGGTACATATACACCATGGAATATTACTCAGTCATTGAAAAGAATTCATTTGAATCAGTTCTAATGAGATGGATGAAACTGGAGCCCATTATACAGAGTGAAGTAAGCCAGAAAGATAAAGACCAATACAGTATACTAACGCATATATATGAAATTTAAAAAGATGGTAACGATAACCCTATATGCAAAACAGAAAAAGAGACTCAGATGTACAGAACAGACTTTTAGACTCTGTGGGAGAAGGTAAGGGTGGGATGTTCAGAGAGAACAGCATTGAAACAAGTATACTATCAAGGGTGAAACAGATCACCAGCCCAGGTTGGATGCATGAGATGGGTGCTCAGGGCTGGTGCACTGGGAAGACCCAGATGGATGGGATGGAGAGGGAGATGGGTGGGGGGATCGGGATGGGGAACACATGTAAATCCATGGCTGATTCATGTCAATGTATGGCAAAAACCACTACAATATTGTAAAGTAATTAGCCTCCAACAAATAAAAATAAATGGAAAAAAAAAAAAAAAGAATCTGCCTGCCAATGCAGGAGACATGGGTTCGATACCTGGTCCAGGGAGATCCCACATGCCTTGGAGCAACTAAGGCCGAGTGTCACAACCACTGAAGCCCATGTGCCTGTCCTCCATAAGAAGAGAAGCCCATGTACTGCATCTAGCCCCCGCCTGCTGCAAATAGAGAAATGCCCGAGCAGCAACAAAAATAAATAAATTACAAAAAAGCATCCTTGAGTGGTATATGAGGAGCTTTTCTTAAAAAAGACGTCTGGGGCTCCAGTTCAGGATGGTGGAGTAGAAGGATGTGCACTCATCTCCTCTTGCAAGAGCACCAAGATTGCAACCAGCTGTTCAACAACCATCGGCCTTCAACAGGAGGATGCTGGAACACGCCAGGAAACAATACCCCACATCCAAAGACAAAGAAGCCATGGCAGAGGGAGGGACACACCCACAATAAAATCAAATCCCATACCCACCAGGTAGGCAACCCAGAAACTGGAGAACAAGAATACCAAAGAAGTTCTCCCACATGTGGAGGTTCTGAGCCCCACATCAGGGTTTCCAGCCTGGGGATCTGACAAAGGGACCAGGAATTCCCAGGGAATCTGACCTCGAAGGCCAGCAGGATTTAATTTTAGGACTTCCATAAGAATGGAGGAAACAGAGACTCCAGTCTTGGAGGGCACAAACACAATCTTCCACACACCAAGACCGAGAGGAAAGGAGCAGCAAAGCCACAGGAGATGGAACCAAAACTACCCGCGAGTCTCAGAGGGCCTTCTGTGGACGCGCGGGTTGGCAGCAGCTCGCCACAGGGGTGGAGGCACTGGTAGCAGCAGCAGCCCTGGAAGGCCCCCCTTGGCATAAGCCCTCTCAGAGGCTGCCATTAACCCAACCTTAGAGCCCACAGACCCCAGGGCTGGCTCACCTCAGGCCAAATGACTAACAGGGAGGGAGTGCAACTCCACCCGTCAGCAGAAAATTGGATTAAAGATTTACTGAGCAAGGCCCTGCCCACCAGAGCAAGACCTAGTTTTTCCCACCTTCTCCCTCCCATCAGGAAGCTTACAGATGCCTCTTAGCCTCAGGGCAGACAGACAAGAAAGAAGCACCACAGTCCCAGGTGACTAGAACAAAAACCACATTACAGAAAGTTAATCAGGATGAAAAAGCACAGAGTTATAACCCAGATGAAGGGACATGATAAAATCCCCCAAAACAATTAAATGAAGTAGAGATAGGCAACTTTCTAGAAAAAGAATTCAGAATAAGCATATTGAAGATGATCCAGGATCTCAGAAACAGAACAGAGAAAATGCAAGAAGTGTTTACTAAAGATCTAGAAGAACTAAAGAACAAACAAACAGAGATGAACAATACACTAGAAGGAATCAATAGCAGAATAATGGAGGCAGAAGACCGGATAAATGACCTGAGGGACAAAATCGCACAAATCACTTCCACAGAACAGAATACAGAAAAAGAACGAAAAAAAGAAGACAGCCTAAGAGACCTCTGGGACAACATTAAAGCACCAACATTCGCATTACAGTGGTCTCAGGAGGAGGAGAGAGAAAGAACTTGGGAAAATATTTGAAGAAATAATAGCTGAAAACTTCCCTAAGATGGGAAAGGAAATAATCAACCAAGTCCAGGAAAAGCAGGGAGTCCCAGGCAGGATGAACCCAAGGGGGAACACCCTAAGACACACAGTTATTAAACTGACAAAGATAAAATATTAAAAGCAACAAGGGAAAAATGACATGCAACATACAGGGGAACTCCCATCAGGTTGTCAGCTGATTTCTTAACAGAAACTCTACAAGCCGGAAGAGAAGGGCACGAAGTATTTAAAGTGATGAAAGGGAAGAACCTACAACCAAGAATACTCTACCCAGCAAGACTCTCCTTCAGATACGATGGAGAAGTCAAAAGCTTTCCAGACAAGCAAGGGTTAAGAGATTCAGCACCACCAAACCATCTTTACATGCTAAGGGACCTTCTCCAGACAGGAAACACAAGAGAAGGAAAAAACCTACAGAAAATACACCTAAAAGAAAATGGAAATAGGATCATACATATCGATAATTACCTTAAATGTAAATGGATTGAATGCACCAACCAGAAGACACAGACTGGCCAGGCAGATGAAAACATATGCATGTACGCATTTCGACTTACCACATCACTCTGCTTGACCCCCCAATTTGTATGTAATTATTTTATACTGTTAGGTTCATCATGTTCCCATTATGGCTTGCAACTGTAATTATCTTTTATTTTTTGCCTGGCTATTGATTGTGAAAACTGATAAACATCTTTTACTACTGTGATTATGTAACTATTACTTAATTCCATTGTATCATGATTGGTCAACAGAAAAATAATAGAATTCTGTATCACCAAAACTGCTATTTAATATTGTAATCACTTTTAAAAATCCAGATGCATATGAGAATTATCTTGGAATTTGGTAAAAAATACAAATGCCCAGGTACTACTTTTTTTCTTCAAAACCCCAGATATGTTTCTAATGAGCAGCCATGTTTAAAAACAACTGGACTATATGACGATCTTTTATTTTTATCTAGTTTGTTCCCTTTTTTTCTATTCCATATTCAGTGCTCCCATTTCACTTAGTTTCTGTTTTCCAATGTCTCCAACTTTTCTCTTTTTTTTGAAGTTCCTTCTCAAGTCTTTATCAAGTGCGGTAGAAGAGCTTTCGTATACATATATATGTGTGTGTGTATATATATATAGTATGTGTAATATATATTTTAGAAAACATACATTTTGTCTAACTAAAAAAATTATGACATTTTGATTCCACTTGATTTTGTATGAATAGAATACTAGATTTCTAATTTAAAAGAAACAGCAAATTTACAACAAGCAACAAAGGTATACCATATAGCACAGGGAACAATAGTCAATATCTTGTAATAACCTATAATGGAAAATAATCTCAAAAATAATATATGTATATGTATAACTGAATCACCTTGCTGTGCACCTGAAACACTGTAAGTCAACCATACTTCAATAAAATATATAAAGACGGAAAAAAAAATAAAGTGTGCAATCCAGGGGCATTGAGAACATTCGCAATGTTATGCAGCCACCACCTCTATATAATTTCAGTACATTTTCATCAGCCCCAAAAGCAAGCCTTGTCCCCATTCAGCAGCCCCTCCAATTCCGCCGCTTCCCCTAGACCTTGGTACCACTCGTCTGCCGTGGATTTGCCTATTCTGGGCATTTAATCTAAGTGGAATCATACTGGATGTGGTCTTTGGGGTCTGGCTTCTGTGACTTGGCGCGTTTCCCAGGTCCATCCATGCTGGGGCACACGTCAGCGCTTCATTCCTCTTTTTGCCTGAATACCACTGCACTGCCTGGATGTCATCACGCTTTACCCGTTCTGCAGCTGACGGACGTTTGGAGGGCTTCTACCTTTATAGCGACTGTGAATGATACCGCTGTGAGCATCTGGGTGCAAGCATTTCTATAAATACCCGTTTTCAGTTCTCCTGGGAAACCCTTCTTAATTCTGATGTCATGAACCCACACCAGCTGTTTCAGAAACATTTCTTAGGAGTGAGCATGATATTGGTTCCAGAACGTGGGAGAGTGTCAGGTTTGGCTCCAATTATAGCTCGCTTTTAATGTGTTGTGTGAGTCTGGGCTTCCTCATGTGTGCAGTGGAAATATGGAAACTGAAAGGATAGGTTCCTGTATATAAACTGTCAGTACTATTTACTGGAGTCTTCATTCTGGGTAATTTGAAGGATCATAACCTAATAAAATATATATCCCCTGACCTCATGGGTAACTAGTGACGTGCCCTGGGCAAAAGTCCCTAACCTGAACTCAGAAAGGAAACTACAGCTATAATTCCTCATCTCGTGGCAGTTGGGAGCTGAGAAATCTCTAAGAAATGCAGCAGGCCTGGGTACCTAAGGGTTAGTGCAGCTTAGGCCCCACGGGCGGAGGTAATGGCCTTTCAGCCCAGGAGCTCCAGCAGAACCGCCCAGGCTTTCTGTTATTTCACAGTCTAGACACCAGAGGGCGCCACAAGAACACATATTTTAGCAGGGCAACCGACGGGCGCTCCAAGTCAAGCTTGTTTGGATAGGATGGGTGGTGGGTGTGTCTGTGTGTGATTAATGGGAAAACAGCTGCTTCTGTTTCGAGGTGCGCCCCTCGGGAAATAACACGGCTCTAAAAGTGACGGTGCATCTGGGACTAGCTGGCAAAAAAATAGGCTCTCTTGATACAAACTCCCCCCTGACTCAAGCACTACTAGTGGTCCTTCCCTCCCTCCCCTTTGCCTCCTTCCCTCCCCCACCCTCCCTCCCTCCCTCCTTTTCTCCTGTCCTTCCTGATGTAGAGTTGCTGCCCTAATTTATCAGCTTTCTCTCAGTTCGAAGGGCTGGTATACACTTCTTTATTAATGTGGAGCCCATTGAGACGTGCCTCCAAACACCTGCGAGTCAGTTTCGTGTTAAAACCCACATTAGGACTTCCCTGGTGGTCCAGTGGTTAAGAATCCACCTGCCAGTGCAAGGGACACGGGTTTGATTTCTGGCTCCGGAAGATCCCACGCGCTGGGGCGCCCCAACTCCGGAGGCAGTGTTCTGGGGTCCCTGCTCCACAAGAAGGGAGCCACCGCGATGAGAAGCCCGCACGCCGTAACGGAGGGGAGCCCCTGCTCGTGGCAGCGAGAGAGGGCTGGTGCGCGACAGTGAAGACCCAGCACAGCCAAAAACATAAACTAATTAGTTAGAAAAAATCGACATCAAAACCAAGTTGCTGCATCGACTTACACTCAGACGGTGGAGATTCTCCAAGGAAAAGTCATCCGGGTGCTCATCTGCAGGATGGGAGTGACTCTGTCTAGAAACACATGCTCAGCAGCCCGCCCTGGTCCCCTCAAGTTGGCAGCAGCGGGCACCGAGCTTCCCTTTCCGGCATGGTGACAGAGGGTCGGCCCCTGGCCTCAGGATCTACACCTGACCCTGCTCCTAACATCTTGAGATTCTAGACGGTGCCATGCAGGCTTGTCCAGCGGACCCTGTGTGATCTCATGGGACACTGAGAGTTCCTGACCACCTGGTTTTTCAAGTCTTGCTGCTTCTCTGATCCTTCCCGTGACAGCTGTTCCCAAATTCTGCCCACCATCACCCCTGCATCACACAGCAGGTCAAAGCCACAAAGGCTTTATCCTTTCTCCCCCATCTCTGTGTCCTGCTCCCTGAAGTCTGGGAAGGAGGATGCCGGGGGGGCGGGGGGGGGGGAGTGTGGGCAGGAATTATTTTGCACAGGTTATGTGAAGGATGAATCTTGGACTTCCCAGTAGTCCAGTGGCTAAGACTCTGTGTTCCCAATGCAGGGGGCCTGGGTTCTATCCCTGGTCAGGGAACTAGACCCCACATGCTTCAACTCAGAGTTCACATGCTGCAGCTAAGGCTCAGCCAAAATTTTTTTTTTTTTTTTTTTAAAGAAAGAATCTTAAGAAACCCTTTGAGGCCAAGGGTTTCAAGCTAGGTCTCAAAACCAGAGTGGTATCTCAACCAATAAAGCCAGAGAAGAATCTAGGTCCCTTTCAGAAATGTCCACACACGAGGCTCCTGGAGCCAAAAGTTGCATTAGAACTTGACACTGGATGGGGTTAATGGTTTTATTCTATGGGGATTACTTTATTCTGTAGGGATTAATTCTCTGATTCTAGATTATGACTAGCAGGTTATGGGGTCCAAATTTCTGTATTTTCTGGATAAGACAACGTGGGCTCAGAGAGGGAACGGACTGGCTTTGTCACATCATTGAAAGCTGGTGCATCTGGGTGGGGACCCCTATTTCCGGGGATGGGGTCAGAAGTGCTGCAGCTCCCGGCCTTCCCCCGGACCTCCTGGCACCTGGTCCAGGTGAGCTGGGTGACTTGTGCCGACGGTGGGGGAGTATGGAGACAAGGCTGGACTCTAAGGGGACTGTTCCCAGAAGCACAATATTGATTCGGATGCTTCTGCAAAAGAAAGCTTGGCAATGAGTTGCAGGAAGAAAGGCACTTAACAGGATGCATGCTTTTGTGCATTCGTATCCTGTCTGGTGAATCTCTAAGAAGGGAATAAAGTATGTAACATTCCTATGTGAATTTTCTTTCATTTTCCACTCACAGAACATCTTGTGACACTGTATTTATGTGGCCCACATTACAAGAAATGCTGACTGAGTGTTGTTTAGCAGAAGATAGGTGCTTAGATATACAACCAAACAGAACAAGAACCCATTTCACAGCTCAAGACACCTTGGATGGATATTATGCATCTATTTCTACCTTCAGGAAAACCACAACATGTTTCTCAGAAGCCCACCATCTAATTTGAACTGTGGTGTTAGAGAAGACTCTGGAGGGTCCCTTGGACTGCAAGATCAAACCAGTCAATCCTAAAGGAAATCAACCCTGAATATTCATTGGTAGGACTGATGCTGAGGCTGAAGCTCCAACACTTTGGCCACCTGATGTGAAGAGCTGACTCATTGAAAAAGACCCTGATGCTGGGAAAGATAGGAGGCAGGAGAAGGGGGCGAGATGGTTGGATGGCATCACCGACTCAATGGACATGCGTTTGAGCAAGCTCCAGGAGATGGTGAAGGACAGGAAAGCCTGGCGTGCTGCAGTCCCTGAAGTTTCAGAGTCAGACACGACTGAGCGACTGAACAACAAAGTAAATATACAGCCAAATATGTATAAACACCTTTTTTTGTTGTTCAGTGATTGCGTATTATAACTAACCCTCCCCCCCAACCCCCGGCCAAAATAAGAATTTCTGTCTTGGTTCTGGCTGATGGCATCTAACAACAGCTGGAAAGGACTACCACATTTCAGAGTGTGCTGCTGCCACCTTTTATGGGATGAATTGGGCCCCCCTAAATATATATGTGGAAATCCTTCATAATGTGACTTCATTTGGAGAGTCTCTTTTCCCTTACTGAAGTGTGATTGTATAATTGATTGGCACTGTATTATCAGTTTCAGGCATACAACATAGTCATTCAACATCCAAACACATTAAGAAATGATCAACACTGTAAGTCTAGTTACCATCTGTCTCCACACAGAGTTCTTACAATGCTATTGACGGTACTGTTGGTGCTGTGTATTAAATCTGTTACATTCATTTTATAACCGCAAGTTTGTATCTAGTACTCCCCTTCACCTGCTGGCCTTAAATGACACGTTAGACCAGATGAATTTAATTGATATTTACAGAACATTCCGTCTGAAAGCAGCAGAATACACATGCTTCTCAAGGGCACATGGAACATTCTCCAGGAGAGTTCACATGCTGGGCCACAAAACGAGCCCAAATGTGAGAAAACTGAAATCATATCAAGCAGCTTTTCCAATCACATGCTGTAAGATTAAAAAAAAAAAAAAAAAATCACCAGAACAAAATCTAAAAACAAAAACACATAGAGGCTAAATAATATGTTGCTAAACAACAAATGGATCACTGAAGAAATCAAAGAGGGAAATAAAAAATGCCTAGAGACAAATGACAGTGAAAACACCACAATCCAATATCCATGGGTCACAGCAAATCAATTCTAAGAGAGATGTTTATAGCTATACACTCTTACCTCAGGAAGCAAGAAAAATCTCAAACTAACCTTACACCTAAGTAACTGGAGAAAGAACAAACAAAGCCCAAAGTTAGTAGAAGGAAAGAAATCATAAAGATCAGAGGAGAAATAAATGCATTAGAGACGAAGAAAACAATAGAAAAGATCAATGAAAGCAAAAGCTGGTTCTTTGAAAAGATAAACAAAATTGATAAACCTTTAGCCAGACTCATCAAGAAAAAACGGAGAGGGCTCAAATCACTAAAATTGGAAATAAAAAAAGAAAAGTTACAACTGACAGAAATAGGAAGGATCATAAGTAACTACTACAAACAACTATATTCCTCCAAAACACACAATGGACAAATTCTCAGAAAAGTACCACCTTCAAGACTGAGCCAGGAAGAAATAGAAGATATGAACAGACCAATCACAAGTATTGAAATAGTACTGAAATTGAAACTGTAACTTAAAAATTTCCAATAAACAAAAGTCCACAACCAGATGGTATCACAGATGAATTCAAACGTTTAGAGAAGAGCTAACACCTGTCCTTCTGAAACTCTTCCAAAATACTGCAGATGAAGGAACATTCCCAAGTTTATCCTGTGAGGCCACCATCACTCTGATACCAAAACCAGACAAACATACCATAAAAAAGATACTCATAGGCCAATGTCACTGATGAACACAGATGCAAAAATCATCAACAAAATAAAGGCAAACTGAATCCAACAAAACATTAAAAGCATCATACATCATGATCAACTGGGATTTATCCCAGGGATGCAAGGATTCTTCAACATACACAAATCAATCAATCAGTGTAACACCCGCATTATGAGGAACTGAAGAAGAGAAACCATATGATCATTTCAGTGGATGCAGAAAAATCTTTTGAAAAAATTCAATACCCATTTATGAAAAAAACTCTCCAGAAAGTGGTCAGAGAGGGAACCTACCTCAACATGATAAAGGCCAAACAGGACAAACCCACAGCTAACATCATTCTCAGTAGTAAAAAGCTGAAAGCATTTCCTCTAAAATCAGGAAGGAGAAAAGGACATTCATCCTCACCACTTTATTCAACATAGTTTTAGAAGTCCTGGCCCCACTTTATTCAACATAGTTTTAGAAGTCCTGGCCACGGCAATCAGAGAAGAAAAAGACGTAAAAGGAATTCAGATTGGAAAAGAAGAAGTAAAACTGTCACTGCTTGCAGATGACATGATGCTATACATAGAAAATCCTAAAGATCACACCAGAAAACTATTAGAGCTCATCTACGAATCTGGTGAAGTACCAGGATACAAGGATTAATCTCCAAAATATAAAAACAGCTCATGTAGCTCAACATAAAAGAAAAAAATCCCAATCAAAAAATTGGTGGAAGATCTAAACAGACATTTCTCCAAAGAAGATAAATATATATGCATATATATATATGTATGTGTGTGTGTGTGTGTGTGTGTGTATAATGTATATATATGGCCAAAAAGCACATGAAAAAATGCTCAACATTACTAATTAGTAGAAAAATGCAAATCAAAGCTACAGTGAGGTACCACTTCACACCAGTCATGATGGCCATCATTAAAAAGATCTACAAACACTGCAGAGGGTGCAGAGAAAAGGCAACCCTCCTACCCTGCTGATGGGAACGTAAACTGGTGCAGCCACGATGGAGAACAGTATGGAGGGTCCTTAAAAAACTAAAAATAGAACTACCATATGATCCAGCAATCCCACTCCTGGGCATATCTCCTGAGAATACCACAATTCAAAAAGACATATGTACCCCAATGTTCACTGTAGCACTACTTACAATAGCCAAGACATGAAGCAACCTAAATGTCCATGGGCAGAGAAATGGATAAAGAAGATGTGGTACATACACAATGGAAAATCACTCAACCATAAAAATGAAATAATGCCACTTGCAGCAACATGGATGCAACTAGAGATGATCATACTAAGTAAGTCAGACAAGACAAATGTCATATGACGTCACTTATGTGTGGCATCTAAGAAAAAAATGACATAAATGAACTTGATTACAAAACAGAAACTGATTCAGACGTCAAAAAAGAACCCATGGTTACCAAAGGGGAGACATGGAGGGGGAGGATGAGTGAGGAGTTCGGAATTAATGTGTCTCTTACCTCGCAGGCAGATGACTGCCTGACCCAGCAGGGAAGCCTAACACATACACACTACTATATATAAAAAAGGACGATTCTCAGTAGATAACTAGTGAGAACCTCTGTCCAGCACAGAGGACTCTGCTCGGTGCTGTATGGTGACCCTAAAAGGGAAGGAAATCCAGAACAAGAGGGGATAAGTGTATGTGAATAGCTGATGCACTTTGCCATGCAGCAGAAACTAACATAACATTGTAAAGCAACTATATGCCAATAAAAATTACTAAAAAATAAAAAATAGATCATCAACAAGGATATACTGTATGGCACAGGGAACTCTACTCGATATTCTGTAATAACCTGTATGGGGAAAGAACCTGAAAAAGAATGAATATATGAAAAAAAAAGAATGGATATATGTATAACTGAATCACTTAGTTGGATACTTGGAAGCACCACATTGTAAATCAACTATAGTTCAATATAAAATAAAAATTAGGGACTTCCCTGGTGGTCCAGTGACTAAGATTCCATGCTCCCAATGCAGGGACCTTGGTTTCATCCCTGGTCAGAGAACTGGATCTCAGATGCCACAACTAAGACCAGGTACGGCCAAAATAAATAAATATGTACAAATAAATATTTTTTTAAAAACCAAGGGATACTGATTTTTAAAAATAAGTTAAATAAAATAAAGATAAAATAAAATAAATCTTTGGTTTCTTTCCTATATTTCCTAACTCTTTACTGAAGTTCCCACTGTATTCTTTTGTCTCCTGAGTTTGGTGAGCATTTTTACAGCCATTATTTAGAACCCTTTATCAATCAGGAGAATTCCCCTGAATTTCCATTTCACCCATGTGTAGCACTGGGGTCCCCTTGGGGAGATGGCTGGAGCTGATCAAGCAGCTGGAAATAAGAAGATGCTCTTTTGAGAAAGGCATTGAGGAGGTGTTATTAGACTTCCTTTTGGCCCCTGCTTACTCCTTCTTCCCTCAAGCCCAGCTGGGGAGGCGGGGGACAGTTCAAGGTCACCATCTGAAGAACTGATGTGTCCTTGGAGGGCACCCAGTGCACTGGTGTCTGGCTTTTTTCACTATATGATTCAGCTTTATTGGTTTTGTAGTTACTCGATTGTAAGTACTAGAGCAATGGGCTTCTCAGGTGGCTCAGTGGTCAAGAATCCACCTGCCAATGCAGGAGATGCAAGAGATGTGGGTCAGGAAGACCCCCTGGAGGAGGAAATGGCAACCCACTCCAGTATTCTTGCCTGGAGAATCCCCATGGACAGTGGAGCCTGGCAGGCCACAGTCTGTGGGGTCTCACAGAGTCGAACACGACTGGGCATGCACACACTAGAGCAATATTATTCTAGCTTGTTGTTGTTGAGGTGGAACTTACCTATTATAAAATTCATTCTTTTAAAGTGTGTGGTTCAGGGGCTTTAGTAGATTCACAAAGGTGGGCAACCATCACCATTATTCTAATTCAAAACATTTTCATCGTCCCAAGTAGAAACCCCACGGCCCTTCCCTTCTTCCCTTACAGACTCTAGTCTACTTTTCATCTCCACGGATTTGTCTATTCTGGATATTTCATATAATCACATGATATTTTCCCTTTTGATCTGGCTTATTTCATGTAGCACGTTACCAAGATTCATTTGTGTTGTAGCATGTGTTAATACTTCATTCCTTTCATGGCCAAATAACTTTCCACTGTATGGATGTGTTTAGTCGATCCATTCTTCCATTGGTGGATATCTGGGGTTTTCCCACCTGTTGGTAATTGCTGCTAGCCCTACAACAACAGGGCTATTGTATGAATATTTGGGTACAAATGTTTGAGTCCCTATTTTTCACTCTTTGGGGTATATACCTAAGAGTGGGACTGATGTGCCATATAGTAATTCTAAGTTTCACTTTTTGAGAAACTTCCCAAACCATCCATTTGTTTTAAATTATCCCCCACACTTTACAGTAACTCTGAAATATTCCCATTTCACAGATAAGGCACAAGAGAGGTTCAGGAACTTGCCTGAGGTAAAACAGCTCGTGAAGAACCCACCGGGGAGGGACTTCCCCAGTGGTCCAGTGGCTTAGACTCAGCGCACCCAACGCAGAGGGCCTGGGTCCAACCCCTGGTTAAAGAATTAGATGCCACATGGCACAACTAAGACCCGGTGTAGCCAAATAAACCAAAAAACGTAGTGGTAAAGAATCCGCCTGCCAATGCAGGAGACACGGGTTCGATCCCTGGTCTGGGAAGCTCCCACATGCCGCGGGGCAACGAAGCCCGTGAGCCACGATGACGGGGCCCGGGCCCGAGCGCCTGGGCGCCACGGTGACTGAGCCCACGAGCCACGGCTCCTGAAGCCCTCACGCCTTGCAGCCCGTGCTCTGCAACGAGAGTAGCCGCTGCAATGAGAAGCCCGCGCGCGCAACTCGAGAGTGGCCGCTGCTCGCCACAACTCCAGAAAAGCCTGCGCGGCAACGGAGACCCGGCCACCATAAATAAGTAAGATGATCTCACAAGCCCTCCAGGACACTGACCGGGTCTGCCTGCGGCCGAGCCTGTGCTCTCTGCCCCTCCTCCCCGCCCCCGAAGCCGCCGGGAGCTCTTGCTCTGCGCCGGACCGGGCCTCAGCGCGGTGCTGAGACCTCGGGGCTCCGGGCACAGCTCTGCGCAGAGTCCTGGGCATCCCTGGGCCTCTCCTTTCACAGGACCCGCTGCTGAAGGGACGGCGGGGCCCTGAGCTCGGGCCTCCTCCCTTCTTGGGGTAGAGCTTGCGTTCTGCCGCGCATGGTAACACAGAAGGACGCGGTTGGTCCCGTCAGGCCCACCGCCCAGGACAGAGCCCACCGGCTCCCAGCCTGCCCAGAGCCCGGCGCACGCGGCTGCAGCCTTCCACCTACCGGGTTCCTCTCTGAGGACGCGAGCTTCCTTCCCCCTAGGCTCTTCCATCCCAATGAGCAGAGACCCCCAAGGCCTGGAGCTGCTGAAAACCCTGGAGAAATAAGAAAGAAAACACATAAAATGGAAATCCAAGGAAATAGGTAATAAAAGTGGTATTAATAAATGTAACACTTTATTAATTGCTTAATGTTCTATTTGTGATCATCTCATTACTGTGGGGTGACCAATTTTAATTTTCTTTGTGAAGTTTCCTGGGCATGTATGGAGGCAATGAAGAGAAATCAGGGCTGGAGAACTTTTACGGGAAAAATCTTTGATGTCAGATGCGGGGTGCCTTTGATTGTGTTGAGCATGTTGGGTGATGAGACCTCCAGGGTGCCCAGGGCTCTAGAAAGTCTAAATCCGCTCAAGTTGTGGGTGTGTCCAGGGCCAAGCAGTCCCATGATGGAGCCACAGACGGTCTTCTTTCTCTGAAAGGAGGGAACCACATGGCAGTGAACAAAGGTGCCTGTCAGCTCCAGTCTCCAGGGCCCGAGGCTGTTGGCAGAGGGTGGCTTTGACACGGGCCCCAGCCGATGGTATCTCTTGTTGTCTCACCAAAGCCTGAGGCTTGAGCCCTGGACATTTCAGATTTCAAGATCAGGTTCACAAAGCTTTACAGAGTACCTTCCCAGTACTCCCAGTCCCTGTTTTTGTTACTTAATATTTATTTATTTGGCTGTGCTGGGCCTTAGTTGCAGCATGCAGGGTCTTTGGTTGAGGCGTGTGGGATCTAGTCCCCTGACCAGGCATTTAAGCTGGGCCCCCTGTATTGGGAGCAGAGTCTCAGCCACTGGACCCCCAGGGAAGGCCCATCAGGGCCTGGTTTTATGCAGGCACTTAGAGCTCGCAGGCTGAGCATTCCTACAAGGTCAGGACAGACAGTGAGCACTGGCGTGGGATGTGCTCTCCAAGAGCTGGGGACCCCAGGGCAGGGCACACACCAATGACACCTGGGATGGATGGAACTGGCCGCACGGAGGAGGGTGGCGGGCACGCAGGCTGAGTTCATTTCGTCGGCAAACACCAGGAGCTGTTCTGGGTCTCACGGGAACACAGAGCAGCTAGGACAGGCTGGGCAGTCGGCGGGTCCCAGGACACACCTGCACTTTTGATGAATCATTCTGGCCGTGCGTGTGGAAGGTGCCTGGATCAGCCTGGAGGCTGGGCAGCCGGTTAGAAGGCTGACGTCATGGTCCACACGGGAGGCCCAGCCAGGATGCTGAGGCCTGGACAGTGGGTTTGATTCCAGGGTTGCCATAACGAATCACTACCTAGTGGGGGACTCTGGACAAGGGAAGTGTATCCCTTCACAGCTCCGGAGGCCTGAAGTCCAGACTCAAGGTGTCAGCCGGGCCGTGCTCCTACTGAGACTCTGGGTAGAGTCTACCCTTGCCTCATCCCAGCTCCTGGATGTGGCTGAGCATCCTGGTCATTCCCTGGCTTCTACCTTCATCACTCCAGTCTCTACTCCACAGTCACCGGCCTTCCCGTGTTTCTCTTTCCTGGGGTCCATATCAGGACCCCAGTCATACTCAAATAAGGGCCCCAATCTAGGCTAGTATGAAGTTAATGAAGTTAATCACTCAAGCGTGTCCAACTCTCTGCGATCCCATGCACTGTTGGGATTCTTCAGGCAAGAATACTAGAGTGGATTGTCATTCCCTTCTCCAGGGGATCTTCCCGACCCAGGGACTGAACCAGGGTCTCCAGCATTACAGGCAGATTCTTAACCATCTAAGCCACCAGGAAGCCTAACATGACTTCACTTTAATGTATCTGCAAAGACCCTATTTCCAATCAAGGGCTTAGGATTTCAACCCGTTTTTTTTTTTTTTTTTTGTGAACAGAATTCAACACACAATAGATAGTGAGAGGAAAGGAGGAGTCCAGGACGACTGGGGAGGGAGATGGCACTGCTGACCACAGAGATGGGGGACACACAGTGGGAGCTGGGGGGTGGGTAGGATGAGGACTTCCAGTTTGGACGTGTCGTGTCTGAGTGGCTGGCCTCTGGAGCACCTGGGAGCAGAACGTCCTGGGGGCACGTAGATACATGATTAAGCGTGCAGGGGAGAGTGCTGGACTAGAAAGACAGGCTCTCAGATACGTGTGTCCAGGCAGGTGGTAGCTGAAACTATGTGAGTGGCTGAGACAGTGAAGCAAATGAAGACAGATAAGATAAAAGATAGCGCTAAGTTGTGTCCAACTCTTGGGATCCCATGAGCTGTAACCTGCCAGGCTCCTCTGTTCATGGGATTCTCCAAGCAAAAGTACTGGAGTAGATTGCCATTTCCTTCTCCAGGGGAACTTCCTGACCCAGGAATTGAACCCAGGTCTCCCTCATTGCAGGCAGATGCTTTACCAACTGAGTTACATAGGAAGCCCCTAAGTGAAAACAGAAGAGGAAGGAAAATGATCGGGAGCTCAAAGGTTTAGGATGGGCAGAGAGAGAGGGTCATACAAGAGACAGAGATAAGGATGACAGAGGCAGAAGAAAACCAGAACACCATGGATCCTGTGAGCCAAAGAAAGGGCATTTTAAGTACGATTAGGAGAGGGGGACCCAAAGCAGCAGCAGAGACATTTCCTTGTCGGGTATGAAGATGTTCAGACTGGCGGTCCACCGGCTACTTCTGTCTGAGCGACTTCAGTGCAGCAGGGAGCAGCCAGACTGCTGGGCGTGAGGAATGCAATGAGGGTGAGTGGCTGCGATCTGTGTTCTTGCAGAGAGGATGCTGTGGCTGGGAGAACGCAAGAGGCACGGGGGAGAGAAAAGACTCTAAAATCATCCTGGAGGGAACTGGAATGAACAGAGAGAAGGGCTGGTGCCTTTCTCCTGCCACCAGGGGGCGATCTGCACCAGCCCATCGAACATTTGTCAAAGGTGGTGGGTAGAGAAACTTAATAATGATCAATAAATTTAAGTTTTTCTATGTAGCTTTCCTGCAGCAGCAGAGGCCTGTGTACAATAAACATATCTGTGGTGTTATCAGCTCAAATGAGTTATACCAAGGGTTTGTTACAGTCAAATTCTGCCCAAATCTCACCTGTTTTATAGGAGATTCAGTGATCTAGAGACTAGGGCATCTTAAGATGAGTTGGGACTTCCCTGGTGGCCCAGCGGATAAGAATCCGCCTGCCAGTCCACGGGACATGGGTTCAATCCCTGCTCCGGGAAGATCCCACACACCACAGAGCAATTAAGCCCCTGTGTCACAACTACTGAGCCCATGCTTTAGAGCCCAAGGGCTGTAACTACTGCGGCCTGTGTGCCTACAGCCTGTGACCCGCCGCAGTGAGAAGCCCGTGCCCCACGACAAAGGGGAGCCCCTGCTCGCCCCAACTAGAGACAGCCTGAGTACAGCAACAAAGCCCTAGCGCAGCCAACAAACGAATAAAAATTTTTAAAAAACTGTGTAGTTTTATTTAAAAAAAAAAAAAAAAGATGAGAGATGAGTTGGTGATGAGGTTGGGAAAGGAGAGAATGTAGGCTATTCCAGAAACAGACTCTCAGAGGGGCAGACATGCAGACAAAAACCTGGTTTCCCCTTGCCGGTAAAACATAAGTTTCTAGACGCATCTTTTGGGCTTCGCCAATGGTTCAGGCAGTGAAGAATCCCCCTACAAAGCAGGAGTCTACGTACAATGACGATAACTACACAGACCGAATAGCGCCCCCACATGCCCCACCCCCAACACACATCCAAGGATCTAATAAACCCAGCCGAGTGGGTGCTTCTGGTTGGGGGCTGGAGTAGGGGAGGGGATAGGTGAACTGAGGGCTATGAGCTGAATGCTACCTTTCTGCACCCAATCTCCAAAGAGGGGAATTCCCCAAAGAGGGGCAAATCCCTCTGGGGAAGTATTATCTGCCGGGACTGTCCCCTGTCACCTGATCTTTCACCCAATGTGGCTGAGTTCATTCCATCCTTCTGATGTAGTGATTCATTAGATTTCAACAGTCAAAGTGTAATTAACTCCTGTTGAATTGAAGGTGCCTCCCGGGTCATGGTGTCTGCATGCGGGACAGTTCTGCATGGCCTCCAGCGCTCCATTACAAGGCCCAGTTTCTGCCTCGGCCATTAAGAGCCCCAGTCAGGGTAGTCAGATCAGTCTTCAGGCTGTAGGGAATGTATGCCTGGAATCAGGGTCCTTGACCTCCAGAAGGACAGGCCGCAGGGGAGGAAGGCGGTGTGAAGAGAGCACGTGGAAGGGGATCCCACAGAGCGGCGGTATTAGGGGGCAGTGAGGAGGACTCATTTTGGGGAGTGAAGGTGACAAGTGCAGTGAACAGCCAGCCTCATCGCCAGCTGCTTCCTGTCCTGAACAGACAGACAATTACTGAGGGACAGTACTTGGCAGTGGTTTTATTTCCCCACTCATCTTCCAAAGCTGAGAGAGGCCACTTGGTAAAATTTGCCTTCGGACCAATACTGACTTCAATCCCAGTTCAGGAATCAGCCTGGGGGAAGACAAGGGACTGTTTCTAGCTCAAGGGCAGCAGGTCATCTGACATGAATCTAACACAGGGAGGTCCTAGGAGATGGATGTGTCAGGGAGGCTGGGGCCAGATTAGGCAGGATCCTGGGTTTTTTTTCTAGCGGTGAAGAGCCAAGCTCCTGGACTCTCTTTAAGAGAAGGTCAGGGACTTCCCTGGTGGTCCAGTGGTTAAAACGCCACTCCCACTACGGGGGCGGGGGGGGCACAGGGAACTAAGATCCCACAAGCCAAAAACAAAACAAAAAAAAAACAAGAAAGAAAGAGGCTATGGAAGGGAGACCTAAAGAAGTCAGATGCATTGTAGGAATAGATCTGACCAATTGGAGGAAGGACTGGACGATGAACGAATGAATGGCTGACAGGCAGATGTGCCAGTGACTGAAACGAGAGACTCAGAACGGGGAGCAGAAAAGACAGTCCTTTTGACTTTCAATATGTGCCCTGTGAGGTGGTGGCTAGATGTTTCCATGGGCAGACTGGCAGGTGTGGAAATGATGTCGTTTGTGAAGTCTTTAAACTACAGGCATCTTTAGAGCCCCAGGAGGGAGTAGGTCACCAGGAGAGGGACATCAAAGTCTGGAAGAGGATTCAGAACAGGTCTTTGGGGGGAGTGCTCATACCAACGGAGCACAGAGAAGAGCTGGTGGATAGGAACCCAGACAGAGGGGTCTTCAGCGTCTGTGATACAGTGAGAGGTGCGAGGGCGGGAGCAACAGTCAGAAATCGACCTTGGACTTGACGACATGGAACACCCATTTGGTTTCAAGTTATTTATCATCGTCTCAGATTTGAATCATAAAAATGGATTTCTTATGATTGCCACTGTCTAATACCTTCTGGCTGCCAGAGACCAGACTAGGCATGTTGCACTTTTAATTTTTCTAGCATTTTGGCACATTTTATTTTATCCTCACAACAGTCCTAAGAAGTTAGGTGTTCTTACTGGAATCAAAGGGCCCGAGGTTACACGATAGTCAGTGGTGGAGGCAGGATTTGAACTCAGCTCTTGCTGGCACCAAAGCTCTCCTGTTTCCCCTTTCTGCCTGCCTCTCTCCTCTCCTTTTCTAAACCTGTCATCTCTGACACACAGTTACCCAGAACATTGAGTACAAAGGGGAGTACAAAAGGGATTTTGTCATGAAATACAAGAAAAGAGAAGATCCTGCTTCTCAATACCACAGACAGCAACGATGGACTTTGGTTTTGGAGGGTAGGTTTTGCAGCCCTGCCTACTGGCTTGTGGTCTTGCTTACACATGATGGCTGGAGGGAAGGGTGGCTTCATTTATGTGTGTTGGGAAAGAGATGCAGAGGGTACATCCCAGAGGACTTCCCAGGTGGTGCTAGTGGTAAAGAACCCATCTGTCAATGCAGGAGACAAAAGAAACACGGGTTTGATCCCTGGGTCAGGAAGATGCCCTGGAGGCAACCCACTCCAGAATTCTTGCCTGGAGGATCCCATGGACAGAGGAGCCTGGCGGGCTGCAGCCCAGAGGATCGCAGAGAGTAGGACATGACTGAAGTGACTGAGCACACACAGACATCCCAGAATGGAACATCACAAAGTCCCCAAAGGGAGAGAGAAAACCCACAGGAAGCTCACGGTGCACACCTCCCAAGGGGCAGCAGATGCAAGGCTGAGAAGCCAGCAGCCCTTTTCATCTCCTCTGCCGAGACTGGATGGGCCCTGGAACCTTGGGCAGTGCTTACACTGACACGGGCTGGAATAGGGACTAAAGAATGTCTACATGTTTTTGGCTTTACAAGGATTAACAGTTTTAAAAAATCTTTATTGACTTGTTACAATATTGCCTCTGTTTATGTTCTGAATTTTTGGCCCCAAGGCATGTGGGATCTTATCTCCCCAACCAGGGATTGAACCCACACTCCATGCATTGGAAGAAGAAGTCTCAACCACTGGACTACCAGGGAAGTCCCTACATGGATTAACATGTAATATAACTCACTTATTGTAACATAATTCACATAGCTGACTGAAAGTATACAATCCAGTGGTTTTTAGTACATTCAGATGGTTGTACAATCTCCTCTATTATCTAGTTCCAGAAGATTTTCATCACCCCTGAAAGGAACCCGTGACCCATTAGTATTGATATTCACTCTCCTTCCTTTCCTTCCTCGCCCATGCCTCTAGCAACCCCTAATCTGCTTTCTGTCTGTATGGACGTGCCTATTCTATACATTTCATGTAAAAAGGATCATTCAGGCCACCATCACAAAATCCACAAACAATAAATGCTGGAGAGGGTGTGAATAAAAGGGAACCCTCTTGCACTGTTGGTGGGAATGTAAATTGATACAGCCACTGTGGAGAAAAGTACGGAGGTTCCTTAAAAAAAATTAAAAACAGAACTACCATTTGACCCAGCAATTCCACTCCTGCGCATATACCCAGAGAAAACCATAATTGAAACAAAAATACATGCACCTCAATGCTCATTGCAGTACTATTTACAACAGCTAGGACATGGAAGCAACCTAAATGTCCATCAACAGAAGAATGGATAAAGAAGATGTGTTATTTATACACACACACACACACATATACACACAATGGAATATTACTTGGCCACAAAAAGGAATGAAATTGTGTCATCTACAGAGACATGGGTGGACCAAGAAACTGTCATATAGAGTGAAGTAAGTCAGAAAGAGAAAAATATATATTAATGTATATATGTGGAAACTAGAAAAATGAGGCTCTTCATTTTGAGTAGTTTCTTATCTGAGCCTCTCTCTCCTCATCCTTTCCTTTATTCAGTAAGAATCAGCGAAGCTGAGCTTCTACTTCACCAAAACTACCACTCAATTGTCTGTATTAACAGAGCTAAGTCCAGTCTCTGCACAGGGATGCCACAGAACATCAGCCTGGTGGAGGTCTGGGCAAATTGCCCACCAGATCCTAAGCCACACATGTATTAGACACTTCTTTCCCAGGCTTCTCATTCAGAATGTTTTGCTTTAATATTTTGTTAGATGATTTTACAGACAGACTTTCCCACTATCCTGATTTACCCTCTCACACCTGAGGGTGGCCCTGATTTACCCTTTCCTACCCATAAACAAATCTTTTATCCAAGAAGGAAAAAAGAGATTATTCAAAATGTGGTCCTTTGTGACTAACTTCTTTCACTTAGCATGTTTCTAAGATTCATCCATGATGTCATGTGAATCAGTAGTCTATTCTGTTACAGCTGAATAACATTCCATTGTTTGGATATAGTAGATTTTGTTCATCCTTTCATCAGATTTTGGACTTTTGAGTTGTTTCCACTTTTTGGTTTTTATGTGAATAGTCGTGCTATGAATATTTGTATACAAGTTTTTGTGTGAACATCTGTTTTCTGTTCTGGCAGATAAACCTAGGAGTGAGACTTCTGGGTAAGACTGTAATTTCACGGTTAACTCTTTGAAGAACTGCTATACTGTTTTCCAGAACAGCTGTACCATTTGATATTTCTTCTAGCAACACGTGATGGTTCCAATTTCTCCATATCTTTGCCAACACTTGTTACTGTCTGTCTTTCTTATTAGAACCATTGCAATGGGTGTGAAGTGGTATCTCATTCGTGTTTTGATCTGATTTCTCTAATGACTAATGATGTTGAGCATCTTTTTTTGTGTTTATTAGCCATTTGTATACACTTCTTGGAGAAATGTCTATTCAGATAATCTGCCTATTTTAAAATCGGGTATCTTTTTGTTGCTCAGTGTTGAGTTCTTTATGAATACTGGAGGCAAGTCCTTTATCAGATATCTGATTTGCAATTATTGGAATTGCAAATTATGGAATTGTCTCCTATTCCATGGGTTATCTTTACACTTTCTTGATGGTATCTTTTGAAGCACAAATATTTTTTATTTTCATGAAGTCCAATTTATCTACTTTTTTTTTTCATCTATGCTTTTGGTATCGTATCTAAGAAGGTTCTGCCTAACTCATGTTAATGAACATTTACTTTTATATGCTTCTAAGACTTTTATAGTTTTACTCTTAAATTTAGATCATTCATCCATTTTGAGTTAATATTTTTGTATGGTTTGTCCAGTTTCCTTCTTTTGCTTGGACATATCCGCTTGTGCTAGCACCATTTGTTTACATGAACACTTTCAACCTTCACATCCACCTCATGATAGTGGCATATCATCCCTACTGTACAGAAGGGTAACTGAGGTGCAGAGTGGTTAAATAACTGGCCAAAATTTCCCTGTTGGTTCAGATGGTAAAGAATCTGCTTGCAATATGGGAGACCTGAGTTTGATCCCTGGGTCGGGAAGATCCCCTGGAGAAGTAAATGGCAACCCACCCCAGTATTCTTGCCTGGAGAATTCCACGGACAGTACAAATCCACGGGATCACAAAGAGTCAGACACGACTGAGTGACTAACACTTCCACTATTTCAAGGTCATCTAGTCAGTGGCAGAGACCGCATTAGAGTCAGAGGGTTTGGGTCCAAGCCCAGGTTATCTGGTCTCCTTTAAATGTAGGGGCCTGGACCTCCCTGGGGGCACAGTGGGTAAGAATCTGCCTGTCAATGCAGGGGACATGGATTCAATCGCTGGTCCAGGAAGACTCCATGTGCAGCTAAAAAGCCCATGGGCCACAACTACTGAGCTCGCATGCTGCAACCACTGAAGCCCAGGCAGGCACAGTCTGTGCTCTGTAACAGGAAAAGGCGCTGCAATGAGAAGTTCGCGCGCCGCAACTAGAGAGTGGCCCTGCTCACTGCAGCTACAGCAAACCTGCTCAGCAATGAAGACCCAGCGCAGCCAAAAATAAGTATTTTATTTTAATAAAATAAGCATGGGCACCTGTAGGCAGGAGTAAGAAGATCCTATCACCCGAGGACTGCAGGAGGGACGGCTCTAGCTCCATTCAGGAGACCTGGAATGCCGGGGCAGCCAGGCTCCCTGTGGCAACAGAGGTGAGAACCGGCTGCAACCTGACCACTGGGGCTTTTGGCAAGGGATGTGGACCCACCAGAAACATCTGCCAGCTCTGCCTGTGGGCCACTCTGTGGCCCAAGGCTGGGAGGATGACGTGTCTGTAGCCTGGATTGGGGTTGCAGAGGAGGCCCCGGGGCACACACAGCAGCCCCGCAAAGCTGGCGACTTGAGAAAGGAGATGTCCCCGTGTGACAAGGTACCTGGGCCTTGAGAGGACCCACCAGGAGCAACGTCCATTTAGAGCCATGGAAGGTCAAAGAAACGCACCTGAGAGTCTGTGGACAAAGAGCTGGGCTGCGGCCTGGGCAGGGAGGGCCGGGCCCCGCCAGGCTGCTCCAGGGCTGCTGCCGGAGACAGGAGGAAAGCAAGTTGTCCAGATCACCCTCGTGTGCGCCTCCCTCCTTCCTGTCATCAATAACCATCTGAGAAGCCGCTGCTGGCCCATGGACTGGATGCTGCCAGAAGGCCCCTCTCCCCAGGACCGGGCCCCTGGTGTGGCTTTGGGCCCCCGGGGAACTGGAGGCCAGCTTTAGGGTCATGTTCAACCTTGTCACGACAGTTGGCCCTTCTTCATCCTTGATGCTCCCTTAGATACCAGGCGGGTCCTTCCAGCTGGAATCTTCCACACACACAGACAGGGGGTCCTGGGAGCCTCATCCCTCCTGGTGGGGGTTCCAGGCAGTGGTTCCCCTAGAATGCTTGGCCCTGGCACCTGCTCCTCCACTTACTAGCTTTGTGACTCCTTTTGGCCTCAGTGTGTCTTCCTCGTCTGTAAAATGGGGAGAATAACAGCATACCCCGGATAGGACTGCGGTCTGGATTCATGTGCAGTCAGGAATGCACATGAAGCACTGGATACAGTGCCGACACGGGGAAGGCGCTGAATGTACGTTAGCTGTTCTTCCTGCTCTATAACATACAATACTAGACATATAACGTACAATACTAGACATCAGGCATGAAGGGCGCTGAATACCACCAGCTCAGCATTCCTGCTGCTAACCTCGGATCTCTCCGCCCACCTGTGTCCCTGGAGCGCCCAGCAGTCTACCCTCCTGCAGCAAACTGCTTTGCCATTTGTCAAGTTCATCCATAAGGTTCTTTCACAAATGAGCTTCTGGATCCCCTGGCTTCATTCACGAGGCACCAAACTACAGCTGCCTGGGAAATGCCACAGGCCTGGGCCGAAGCAGGATGGCTGGGGAGGTGGGTGTCAGAGCCCAGGCCAGGGAGTGGTTCCCTCCTGTGGGCCCCCGTCTGCAGCTTTGACAGGACAGAGTTTAGATGAACATGTACCATCCAGTTACTCAAGACTGCATGAAGCAGCCTGTGGGTCCCTGGAGGTCTCCAAAATCCCCCTGTCCAGCCCCAACCCAGCCGACCGGAGGACCCCCTGTAGAGCAGCACTGGGGTCTTCCCTCTTCATTCCTCCTCAGAGGTATTTCAATGAGAATCAGTGCTTTCAAATTTCCACCTGTTTGTGGTTGAGTTTTACTAAACACACCTGTTTGGGCTTGATTTTTTTTTTTTTTTTTTTTTTTAGTTTTTTTATACTGTCATCAGAGTAAAGAGTCTGCACCATTGTTTTTAAAAATGGGTCAAGGTCTTCCCTGGTGGCACAGTGGATAAGAATCCACTGCCGGTGCAGGGGACACAGGTTCGATCCCTGGTCCGGGAAGATCCCACATGCTGCAACTAAACCCCAGGGCCACACTCTAGAGGCTGTGCTCTAGAGCCCACAAGCCATAACTACGGAGCCCGTGTGCAGTAACTACTGAAGCCCACCCACCCTGGAGCCTGTGCTCTGCAATGAGAAGCTCCTACAAAGAGAAGCCTTTGCACCGCCATGAAGAGCAGCCCCCATTCACCACAACTAGAGAAAGCCCCCAACAAAGCAACAAAGACCCAGTGCAGCCAAAAATAAAGAAATCTTTTAAAAGCCTTTAAAAAATGTTTTAAAAAAAGAATTTAAAAACAAATAAAAGCCTTTAAAAAATGGGTCAAGATAATCATTGAGAAACCATCGTGTCATCCGCGTCATCCCAAGTTCTTCCCTATGGTGACAACTGCCCATCACCCTCTCCGTCTCTCTCTCTCTCAGTCCTCCCAGGAGCTCAGGTAGATTGAGGAGCAGGACAGACATGAAGATGGCCCAGCGGGAGGCAGGACTGAGCTTCCTCATTGGAGCACTCTGGGTGCAAATCGGGGTTGGCCATCACTCGCTGTGACTCCGGGCAATTTCCCCCAGCTCCCTGCACCTGTTTCCCTTCATTTGTGTGATGAGTGTTGTCATTCTGGCCTTTGAGGTTCCTGCAGGAATACAGAACTATGGGGCTGGCACAGGGTCTGGTATGTAGCCGCCAGGTAATGGGACACTGTTGTTTTTAATTATCATTATTATTATTTTTAAAACTAACACAGTGGAAAATCTGCAGTTCCTCAAAAAGTTAAAGATAGAATTACCACTTGATTCAGCGACTGCTCTCTTGGGAATGTAGCCCAAGGAAGTGAAACATGTTCACACAAGGTCTCATACACAAATGTGCACGATAGCACTGTTAGCAACAAAGAGTGGAAACAGCTTTTTAACGCTGATTGGATAAATAAACGGAGAAGGCAATGACACCCCACTCCAGTACTCTTGCCTGGAAAATCCCACGGATGGAGGAGCCTGGTAGGCTGCAGTCCATGGGGTTGCTAAGAGTCGGACAAAACTGAGCAACTTCCCTTTCACTTTTCACTTTCATGCATTGGAGAAGGAAATGGCAACCCACTCCAGTGTTCTGCCTGGAAAATCTCAGGGATGGGGGAGCCTGGTGAGCTGCCGTCTATGGGGTCACGTAGAGTCGGACACGACTGAAGTGACTTAGCAGCAGCAGCAGCATACCCTTATAACGGAATATTGTTTAGCCATAAAAAGGGTGAAGTACTGACACACATCACAACATGGATGAAAACATGATGCTAATAAAAGAAGCTGAGGGAGTTTCCTGGCGGTCCAGTGGTTAGCCTTCTGAGCTCTCACTGCTGAGGGTGCGAGTTCGATCCCTGGCCAGGGCCGGGGGGGGAGGGGGGAGGTGGAATTGGAGCGGCTAATGGGTACAGGGCCTCCGTTTGCAGTGATGGGAATGTTCTGGAACCAGGTGACGACTGTGATGGCCACACAGTGTTGTGAATGTACCAAGCATCACTCATGACAGGTTTTACATTACAGGTATTTTACCATAACTAAAAACAGAAAAAGAAACAAGGAGGAGACAATGCTATCCCTCCTTCTCACAGCCATCTGCTTTCTACTATCCCTGGACCCACCCCAGGGCTGGGCGTGAGGGCAGTGGCTGAACCTTGAGGAAAAGCTGAGGCGGGGGCATGGTCTTTTCCAAGCGTGGTTCTCCCAGGGAGCTGCCCCTCTGTTCTGTCCCTGCTGCCCCCCAGCCTCCTCCTCTGGGCGGAGGGAGAGACACACGAGACACCTCCTCTGTCTGTCCCTGCCAGCCCCCCAGCCTCTTGTTCTCACACATGAGAGCACTTTCTTGAGAAAATACTTGCAAACGTTGTAAATGATAAGGGGTTAATATTCAAAATATCAGTATATAAAACAGTTCATACAATTCCACATAAAAAAGAAACTTGATGAAAAAATGGCTGGAAGACCCGAGTAGACATTTTCCCAAAGACATACAGATGGTCGGTCAACAGGCACATGAAAAGATCCTCAATATCGCTAAGCCGAGAAATGCAAATCAAGAGCACAATGAGATAACACCTCACACCTGTTTGTTATCAAAAAGGCACAAGAAACAAATGTCAGCAACGACGTGAAGCCAAGGGAGCCCTTACACATCATTGGTGGGAATGTAAATTGGTGCAGCCACTGTGGAAAACAGTATGGAGGTTCCTTAACAAACTAAAAATAGAACTACCATTTGATCCAGCAATTCCACTCCTGGGTATATACACAAATGAAAACACTAATTCAAAAAGATACATGCGCCCCAAAGTTCATAGCTATTATTTACAATAGTCAATATACAGAAACAACCTAAGTGTCCATCAACAGATAAAGATGTGGTAGATATACACAGTGGAATATTTCTTGGCCATAAAAAAAGAATGAAATTTTGCCTTTGTAGCGATATGGATGGATTTAGAGAGCATTACTTCTTCATGAAATAAGTTAGAGAAAGACAAAAAGTGTATGATAAATCACTTACATGTGGAAACTAAAATATATGTCAGACTAGTGAATAAAATGAAAAAGAAACAGACTCACAGATAAAGAGAGTAAACTAGTGGTTACCAGTGGGGAGAGGGGCAAGATGGGGTAAGAGGTAAAAACCACCATGTATAAAATTAATAAGTTACAAGGATATATTGTACAACACAGGGAATATAGCCAGTATTTTATAACTATAAAAGAAGTAAAAACTTTAAAATTTTGTGAATTACTACATGGTACCCCTGAAACTTCTACTGTCAATCAACAATTTTGTTGTTGTTCAGTCACTCAGTTGAGTCCGGCTCTTTGCCGACACCGTGGACTAGCCCACCAGGCTCCTCTGTCCATGGGATTTCCCAGGCAAGAATACTGGAGTGGGTAGCCATTCCCTTCTCCAGGGGATCTTCCCAACCCAGGGATCGAACCCACATCTCCTGCATTGGCAGGCACCAGGGAAGCCCCCAAGTCAACAATACCTCAGTTTACAAACAGGGAAGAAAAGCGCACTCTAAAAAAAGAAAAAGAGATTGGAGGCCTTACCTCTGAGACTCCATGAGCTCGGACAGAGAGGCGGCAGTGAGCTGGAACTTGACATAAAGCTGCTGAGGCCGGTCCTTAGGGGGCTGGAGACGCAGACGCGGAACAAGGAGGCGGCTGGTGGTGGCCACTGGAGGGTCCGCTGATTCCTGGATACTGCTCAAATCGGCTTTTTCACCCAACAGGAGGATATACGGGGTCCTGGGCTCTTGATGCCTTTCCAGATTTGGGGAAGTAGCTCCGTCCTTCTGACCGTGACCACCTCCCTCCCCACACGAAGCCTTCTGAAGGGAAGTGTGAGGAGCCTGAAAGGGGACAAGCTTGGGAGAAGTGTCCTGGTCCACAGGGGCACGTCGGTTCAGGAGACACGCAGCCCCTTCCTGAGGCTCCTGCCTAGGTTATCTTCGAAGCAGGGGCCAGCAGGAGCTTGTTTCTCTTCGTTTAAGTCACACCAGGAGCCCTGACTTCACAATAATTATTCGAACTTTCTGTCCAGTAACGTGGGCTAGAGCGATGGGTACCACCGCAGCCAGGATGGATGCCGGGCAGCGCAGCCGCCTGGTCTCCACGCCGGGGCCCCCGAGGCCCCGCCCACCAGTGGAACCCTGGGTAATCACGGCTTAACTGTTGCTACGAAGGACTTGCAGGTCCTCCGAGCCGCGCAGAACCTTAACAGAGATGTTTGCCTGCGTTGATCTCTTGAAACTTGAAGTCAGTTGCATCTAGTTAGAGCTGAGCTGGTTAAGACTGGCCAGGACATCCGACCCTCTAACTGGGCATGCCTGAATGTCAGCTCAGTGACCTTTTCACCTCAGAACAACAAAAGCTCTGTCCTCAGATCGTGCTAAGCCTCAGTCTTGAACGTGCAGACACCTGGAGCTTGGTTACACCTGTGCAGAACGAGGATGACCACACCTTTTCCCAATCACCTTTCCCCACGCTCCCTACACTTTAGACCACCCTGCTTCTTTATCATTTATCCTTCAGCTTCTTGCCTTTGGGGAGGCACATCTGAGATTTGTTTTTCTCATCTTCTCCCTTGGCTACCTTGTGAATAAATCCTCTCTCAGTTGCAGACGTGGGCGTGTCAGCGTTTTGACTTGGGCAAAAGGAGTCTGGTTCTGGACTGCTGCCCTCTCATCTCCCTGCCTTCCTCTGGTCCTGGCTCCGCTCACATCAGCCCAGAAAACCTCTGTGGGTCCACTCATGGCCCCCTGGTCTGTCCTTATCTCTTCTTTCCACTTGTCATTTCTAAACCTTTCCTCAAAGCTTCCTGCTTCAACAGATATATTTTAACTTTATCTTATTTTTAAGAGTGGTCTCCTCTAGACTTTCTTTTGCTTATGATCTTCCTCCTGCTCCTGTGTGTTGCTGAAATAAAATTCATATTTTTAATGACAAGACAAGAACAATTTAAACATAACATTTTTCTCTGCCTGTTTGGGCCTCCTCCCTTCCCTTTAATGTGCGTTGTGCCTCTCTATTTGCCAGACGTCCTTTGAAGATAACATTCCTTCTTAATCTCACAAAGGGTCACAGCTCCCTGGGAGATAACCCTCCTTCTCAATTTCTGAAGGAGCCACAATGACCTACTACTTGCCCTATCCCTGTAGATCTGGATGGTGTAAACCATCAATAATATAGCATTAAATGGGAACTGCCCTGGTGGTCCAGTGGTTAAGAATTTGCCTGCCAATGCAGAGGACATGGGTTATGATCCCTGGTCCAGTAAGATCCACATGTCTCGGGGCAACTAAGTCCATGTGCCATGACTACTGAGCCCATGCTCTACAACCTATGTGCCGCAACGAAGACCCAGTGCAGTCAAAAATAAACAAGTGATAATAATAAAAAATAAAAATACTTATAAATATATATATAACTGAATATACAGTCCTCTGTCTCAAAAACTAGAGCTCTCTTCAAGAAAATTAGAGATACCAAGGGAACATTTCATGCAAAGATGGGCACAATAAAGGACAGAAATGGTATGGACCTAACAGAAGCAGAAGATACTAAGAAGACGTGGCAAGAATACACAGAAGAGCTAAGCAAAAAAGATCTTCATGCCCCAGATAATCATGATGGTGTGATCACTCACCAAGAGCCAGACATCCTGGAATGTGAAGTCAAGTGGGCCTTAGGAAGCATCACTACGAACAAAGCTAGTGGAGGTGATGGAATTCCAGTTGAGCTATTTCAAATCCTAGAAGATGATGCTGTGAAAGTGCAGCGCTCAATATGTCAGCAAATCTGGAAAACTCAGCAGTGGCCACAGGACTGGAAAAGGTGATTTTTTATTCCAATCCCAAAGAAAAGCAATGCCAAAGAATGTTAAAACTACCGCACAATTGCACTCATCTCAGACACTAGAAAAGTAATGCTCAAAATTCTCCCAGCCGGGCTTCAACATTACATGAACCATGAACCTCCAGATGTTCAAGCTGGATTTAGAAAAGGCAGAGGAACCAGAGATCAAATTGCCAACATCCGTTGAATCATCAAAAAAGCAATAGATTTCCAGAAAAACGTCTACTTCTGCTTTATTGACTATGCCAAAGCCTTTGACTGTGTGGATCACAGCAGACTGTGGAGAATTCTTCAAGAGATGGGAATACCATACCACCTGACCTGCCTCCTGAGAAATCTGTTTGCATGTCAAGAAGCAACAGTTAGAACTGGACATGGAACAACAGACTTGTTCCAAATCGGGAAAGGAGTACATCAAGGCTGTATATTGTCACCCTGCTTATTTGACTTATATGCAGAGTACATCATGAGGAACGCTGGATTGGATGAAGCACAAACTGGAATTAAGATTGCTGGGAGAAATATCAATAACCTCATATATGAAGATGACACCACCTTTATGGCAGAAAGTGAAGAACTAAAGAGCCTCTTGATGAAAGTGGAAAAGGAGAGTGAAAAGGTTGGCTTGAAACTCAAAATTCAGAAAACTAATATCATGGCATCTGGTTCCAACACTTCATGACAAATAGATGGGGAAACAGTGGAAACAGTGGCTGACTTTATTTTTTTGGGCTCCAAAATCACTGCAGATAGTGACTGCAGCCATGAAATTAAAAGATGCTTGCTCCTTGGAAGAAAAGCTATGACCAAATTGGACAGCTTATTAAAAAGCAGAGACATTACTTTGACAACAAAGGTTCATCTCGTCAAAGCTATGGTTTTTCCAGCAGTCATGTATGGATGTGAGAGTTGGACTATAAAGAAAGCTGAGCACCAAAGAACTGATGCTTTTGAACTGTGGTGTTGGAGAAGACTCTTGAGAGTCCCTTGGATGGCAAGGAGATCCAACCAGTCCATCTTAAAGGAAATTAGTCCTGAATAATCATTGGAAGGACTGATGCTGAAGCTGAAACTCCAATACTTTGGCCACCTGATTTGAAGAACTGACTCACTGGAAAAGACCCTGATGCTGGGAAAGATTGAAGGTGGGAGGAGAAGGGGATGACAGAGGATGAGATGGTTGGATGGCATCACCGACTCAATGGACATGACTGTGAGTAAGCTCTGGGAGTTGGTGATGGACAGGGAGGCCTGACGTAACTGTGCTCTGACCTCTAATGGGCAGAACAGTTCTTGGAACTTTTTGAAAGGCTGTTCTTGGGTTATAATCCTCAGTTTGGCTCAAATAAAATTTTCCATTTCTGTCTTATATTGACTGATTAATGTTTTTACTGACAGTATTTAGAAGATGATCAACCATTTGGGACAATCACAACCAGAATAACCAGAGCCTGTGTCCCTGGTTGGCAGAGAACTTTCATCATCTTTTCATTCATCAAGTACCTGTCATGCATGGTCCCCCCAACAGGCTCTGGGCCACAAGGACTGAGACAAATGAACCTTAACCCCTACCCTCAGGGCTTGTGCTATGCTAAGTCACTTCAGTCATATCCAACTCTTTGCGACCCTGTTGTAGCCCTCAAGGTTCCTCTGTCCAGGGGATTATCCAGGCAAGAATACTGGAGTGGATTGCCATGCCCACCTCCTGACCCAGAGATCGAACCCATGTCTCTTACATCTCCTGCACTGGTAGGCAGGGTCTTTACCACAAGTGCCACCTGGGAAGTCCACTTTCAGGGCTTAGAGTCTAGCAAATTTTTAGTGAAATGATAAAGATGAAATCAATGGGTATCTTCTACGTACCTGGCATTGTGCAGAACACTTCATGTAAATTAATTTAACCCTCTAACAATCCTCTGACATTGGAACTGTTTTTAGCCCTCATTTTATATATGTTAAAACTGAGGCCCAGGGCATTGCAGTATCTTTGCTGAGTTCACATGGGACATATGTGGCCATTGTCAGCTCCCTGATCTCAACCATTGTGTTAGACTATCTATCTCCCCAAGGGACCTTTCTAGCCCTTTCCAGGGGGCACTGAACCCACTGGGGTATCAGGTCTCAGCTTTGAGCCCTCCCTTCCTCGGACGATACTTGGGGACATCTACCGTATTCTTTGAGGAATGCTCTTGGTGTTCACTAATTCATTCCCAAGAGGCTTTCTGACCATCTCCGCGGGATGAAGACACACAGTGGGGTTTCTGAGAAGAAACCAAATGACTACTTCCATCTCACACTTTCCAACTGCCTCAGCGTGGTTTTCACGTCATCATGGACTCTTGGAAGACGTGCACTGATTTGATAAACTTGGCAAAGGACTCTGACAATCTGGTGGAAGTCCAAACGACCACATGTTTCCAACTGTTGGGGAAGCTACCAAATCTTCTATATTATGATCGTCTCCTGGGCCTCAGTCTCAGCTGACTCTTTGTGACCCCATGGACTGTAGCCCACCAGGCTCCTCTGTCCATGGAATTTTCCAGGCAAGACAACTGGCGTGGGTTGGCATTTCCTACTCCTACATTTGGATTCCTACATTTGGATCCTGGGATGAGGACAGTGACCCCTGCTCTTGGGAATTCAGCAAGGAAACGTTGTATCTGATGAGGAGAACAACCGCTCTGGGCACCAACCTCAATCTGACAGGGCCAGTTGGTGTCCCAATAACAGCCTGCCAACAATAGGAAACACTCAGACACTTAGCTGTGAGAATGCACGTGCTCATCGCTGCTGCCTCTGACTCCCACAGATGTGACACATCGAAGTACTTTGCAAACTAGATTGTTTGAGGCTCAGAGAGATTGTGAAAGTCATTATTCACATCACACAATTGCATTTGCTCTCCATTAATCACGGTTTTCACCTTTCAACGCCCCAAGATAGACTCAAGACTTGCGAACACTGGTAGGACGTGAGGAGATATGAACTAGAAACAGCACGTCCTCTCGGGTAGAGTTAGAATGGCTGGGGGGAACATTCCTTGCTGGGTCATCCCGATGCACTCAGAATGCCTGGGTCAAACTTTTTTTCAACTCTAAAGTGGGAGATTAAATGAGATCTAAAATTATTATGATTGTAATTTTTCAGTGAAGAGCTCCCAGGGTTCTTTCGTGATAAGACAATTTTGTTAGATCCTGGATGTATCACTTTGGAAGCTTATATTGAGGGGCAGAGCATAAAATCTCATGCTCTAGGCCACCCCTGAAGAGTAGTGATGGAATCCCATGACACAGTCATTAGTAGAAATAGCACTAGTGGAGCTTTCCCATGAAGTTGCACTAGGTTAATGCTCAAAATTTAAGTTGCTGGGGCTTCCCTGGTGATCCCAGTGGCTAAGACTCTGCATTCTCAATGCAGGGGGCTCAGGTTCGCTCCCTGGTCAAGGAACTAGATCCTACATGCCACCAACTAAGAGTCTGCATGCTGGAGCTAAAGATTCTGCATGCTACAAGTAAGACCCAGTGCAAATAAATGAATAAAAATAAATATTAAAAATAAATGTAAGGTGACTATCAGTCTCCTGAGGAGGTTGTTAAAATGCAAATTCTGACTCTGGAGTTCTTGGGTGAGGCTTGGGACTCTGCATTTCTAACAGACTCCCAGGTGATGTTGCTCCTGCTGCAAGAATACAGATGAATTCCTTGTGCTAGAAAATGAAGAGCATGTTTACTGTTGTGAAAAGTGCAGTGTGTGTGTGACTGGCCAAAGTGTTAAAGAAAGCAATTATTCTGATTGAGATACATTCAGGGAGGAGCCACAGTGAGAGGGAAGCCCAGTAGAAAATGAAGAAGACTTATCAGCCGACGTCTGTCGGTCCAGGTGAGTGCACAGCTGAACAAACGTAATCCCACCTAGGAACTGGGTGTACAGGTGGACCTACCAGAACTGCAGGGGGCAGGGGTGTGTGTGGCTTCACTGGGAAGGGCAGACAACCTGTAGGGGGTGGCATGGCCCCAGGGCCACCCTGGGATCCTCCCCCTCCACCATACCCCCCTTTGTGCCTTTGTGGAAGTCTATCACTCCCACCCCACTCCCAAACTGAGACTGTCCTTGGATGTTTTTCCTTCAACATCAAATGATAGAATCATCGATTGTGTGTTTTCTCTCAAACCATTCATCACTTAGCATTTGTCAGGGGCAGAAAATGGGGCTGGCTGGAGGCTGGACCACTGAAGCTGTTGGAAAACTATGCTTGTTGATTCTTTAAAAATTCTGTTTCTGCTTTTGGCTCCATTCAACTCAAATGTTAGGCTTCCCAGGTGGCCCAGTAGTAAAGAACTGGCCTGCCAGTGCAGGAGAGGCGAGTTTGATCCCTGGTCCAGGAAGATCCCCTGCAGAAGGAAATAGCAACCCACTCCAGTATTCTTGCCTGGGAAATCCCATGGATAGAAGAGCCTGGTGGGCTACAGTCCATGGGGTCACAAAAGAGTTAGACAGGACTCGGCAACTAAAACAACAACAACAACAACAACAACAACTCAAATGTTGCCAAGTTGGACTCTCTTGGGCAGTCTTGTAGGGCTGAGCTCTTAACATGTAAGGTTCTGTGTTAACTCTGAGGAATTAGTGTCATAACTGAGTTAAATGGTAAGACGATTAGTGTCTACCAAGAACTGGAGAACTGCTTGATATGGAAAAACCCACACATCTAGTGTCAGAAGTACTGTGAGTAGGGAAAAGTTTTCCTTTACATATGCTCAGAGCTGATGCCCCCTTGCACTATGGCAATAGCTCCACCTGAAATCACTAGAGATCTTTAATTCTACCAGTTTAGAGACCATGGTTCTACTGCTGCTAAGGTCCAAGTAGCTATTGGACCTTAGAAAAGTCACTTTAACTGCTTAGAGACAGACGTCTAAAGAAGTTGAACATGTAAGCTCAGGTGTGTGGCTGAAAAAACTTAAGAATACTGTGCTCCCTGAAGCACTGGTTCTCATGCTTTGGTGCCATTGTAGTCACCTGGAGGGCTTGTTGAACCACAACTTGCTGGGTCCCACCCCTAGACTCTGATTAGATAGGCCTGGGTTGGAGCCTGAAAACTGGCATTTCTATCAAGTTCCAGGTGATGCTCAGACTGCTAGTCCTGGAGCCACTTTGAGAACCACTGTGGGGGCCTTGGTCCACAGGCATCCTTAATCTCCACTGAGATTGCCCCAGGCCCACGAAAGGGAGGGAAAGAGAGAGAGCTCTTCCTTCTCCAATGATGTGACCAGGAAGTCCTGTGCTATTGAGAACAGAGTGACTCCATTATCCTGGGCAAGACCAGAGAAGGCTGCATGGGGTTAGAATGAAGAAGGATCCCTCCAGAGTACAAATCCTCCCCATGTCCCCCATTTCTGGTTTGTATGAAATGGATTTCATTCAGCCTCCTTGTGCTCCCCTGAGTCCCAAAGGGCAGGTTCAAACAGTTACTGATCAGGGAAGGGAGGAAACACAGAAAGAAGCAAAGGCGGAGCAGCCAAGAAACAATAGTGCAGGGTCCCCGTTCCTTCTCAAAGAATTCATGCCTGGGTGCTGAGTCACTTCAGTCATGTCTGACTCTTTGCGACCCCATGGACTGCAGCTGGCCAGGCGCCTCTGTCCCTGGGATTCTCCAGGCAAGAACACTGGAGTAGGTTTTCATGCTCTCCTCCAGGGGATCTTCCTGACCCAGGGATAGAACCCACATTACCGTCTCTTACATCTCCTGCATTGGCAGTTGGGTTCTTTACCACTAGCGCCACCTGGGAAGCCCTCAAGGAGCAGACAGAACAAAATATCTTTGAGCTGTTCTGCAGGCCCTCTCTCAGATGGAAGATGGAGACTTCAGGCCAAGCACCAGACAGAGACAGAGAGGGAGGGAGGGACGGAGGGAGGGAAACGGGAGAGGAAGGAGGGAAGGAGAAAGATCGAGGGGGAGAGAGCAGACACAGTTGCTGCAGCCTGTGCTGAAGATAAGGAGGGGTGGGGAGAGTGGATTTTTAAGGCTTTTGAATAGAAAATGAAATTGCAGTCTTAAAATGAACAAGAAAAAATCCTAAAAACCAAAATGAAGCTCTTTCAGTAACTCAAACACCTTACAGAATCGAACTGTCATTATGGGAATCCAGCGGATGAGGAGAATCTTCAGAGCACAGTTTTCGGGAAAATGAAATCTTTTCATATATTCATCCCCTAGAGTTGAGGCTTCTTAATACACTGGTCATATTACTTGAGGTCTCGTTTCTTTTGGACGATGGAAGGAGGGTCATCCAGCTCCCAGCTGAAGCAGATATGTGATGCAGGTTAGAGGTTTCTGTTATTCAGCAAGTTGCACCACTAACCCTTTAGTATTCTTCCTGGCCTGGACTCTGAGTTGGCGCCTTTGGTATTCCTATACTGTCCTAACCAGGGGATTGCTTCCTTTTAGAATCCAGTCCAATTTTTGTGCAAACTCCTTAGCTTTAAAATCAGTGATGGACTTCCCTGGTGGTCCAGTGTTTAGGAATCTACCAACCAATGCAGGGGACACAGTTTTAATTTCTGGTCTGGGAAGATTCCACATGCCATGGGGGACTAAGTCCATGCACCACAACGACTGAAGCCCGTGCGCCCTAGAGCCCACACGTGGCAACCAGAGAAGCCACTGCAATGGGAAGCCTGCTCACTGCAACTAGAGAGTAGCCCCAACTCGCTGTAACTAGTGAAAGCGTGCACAGCAGCAAAGAACCAGTGCAGCCAAAAATAAATAAATAAATTTTAAAAAATCAATTACGCAATAAGTACAGTGATAAAATGTAAGCAGTTCTGTTTCCCTAAGAAAATGCAATTTACAGTCTCCATGGGAATGATTATCATCAAATACTTAATGTCTTTAAAAAAGAAAATGTAGCCAAACGCCTGTATAGAATAAGGTGCAGTATCAAGTTAGGTAGCAAAAGGGCTCAAGCTTTGAGCATGTCCAGCAAGACCTGCATTAAGCAGCAGCACTAACTAGATGTCTCTGCTCATCAGAAGTTGTATTTTAGTTGTATTTCGACTTTATGGAGCAAGGGAAAGTAATATAAAAGTAAGTTCTAATAAAATTTATTCCAGAAAGCAATTTCCAGGAGGTCTCTTGGAGTGCAATTCAATCTGTTTCTTGTTTTACTTCTGTGAATAAAAATTAGTGAGGGGTGGGGACTTCCCTGGTGGTTCATTGGTTAAGAGTCCATCTTTCAATGCAGAGGATATGGGTTCAGTCCTTGGTAGGGGAACTGAGATCCCACATGCCACAGGGCGACAAAGCCTGAGTGCGCAACTACTGAGCCCTACTGATACAACTAGACAGAAGCCGGCGCACCACAGCGAAAGATCCCATGTGCAGCAGCTGAGACCTGATACAGCCAAAGAAACAAATATTTTCTTAAAATTATCGAGAAACAAAGGGGTGGAGTATGTGGTATTCAGACATCTTTCAATATGACATTCTGCAATTTCAAGATGCAGAGGCCAGTTAAAAATGATAACCCCTTGGAGAATTGGCAGAGTCTATGGAGCATGAAATATACAAGAGGAGCCCGGAGCATCTAATTCTATCAGAGAGCAAAGAGGTGCTAAAAACCAACAAATACAGAACCTATGATAATGGGGTATGTCAAAGAGACCCAGAGACTAACTAAAGAGTTCCCAAAGATCAAAGGCAAAACGAGAAAATAAAGTAATAGTGGATTATAACCCAAGTACAAAATAAATATCAATGGGTCTATACTGATATAAATAAATGATTGAATTTTTAAAATGGGAGTGAAGGGTCAACTCTCCTATGAAGAAGAATTGCAAGTAATTTATGAATGTGCTCCATACTCAAGCCATACTAAGCCCATACTTAGACGTGGGCTTGACTTAGTGACTTCCTTCCAAAGAGGACAGCCATGAAAGTGGGGGAGGGGAGAGGAACTTTACAGTGGAGAAATTTGACAAATGTTTCCTCAGCTAGGTGAGGTGATCAAGGTTCACATCAACAGTGATAATTCATGTTGATAGTGTATACTCTTGATATGATGTGATCAGAATCACAATTTATCTCTGGGGTCTTTCAAAACACCTATCACACCCATCAAGTCATGAGAAAAACATCAGACAAATCTCAATTGTGGAACATTCAGAAAAATACTGACCAGCATTCTGCAGAACTGTCCAGCTCATCAAAAACAAGGAAGGTCTGAGATGCTCTCACAGCCTAGAAGGGGCCAAGGAGGCACGATGTTTAACTGTAATGTGGTGTCGTGGATACGATCCCAGGACAGAAAAAGGACATTAGGTAGGGGACCTCCCTGTGGTCTAGTGGTTGAGAATCTACCCTCCAATTTGGGGAATATGGGTTTGAGCCCTGGTTGGGAAACTAAGATCCTAAATTGTGTGGAGTGTGACCGAAAAAAAAAGGACATTAGTTAAAAACTAAGGAAATCTGAATGATGTTTGAACTTTAGTTAACAAGACTACCTTAATACTGGCTCTTTAATTGCAACAAGTGTACCATATGACATTACTGATAGTAACAATAGTAGGAAATTGGATACTTGGGTACTTGGGAACTCTGGATGATCTCGGCAATTTTTATTAAATGTAAACTGTTCTAAAATAAAGTTTGATTAAAAAAAATTATAACCCTGAGGGCTGGTAAGCCTTGCAAAAATGATTAAGTATGGCCAAGTGGGCTTCCCTTGTAGCCCAGTCGGTAAAGAATCTGCCTGCAGTGCAGGAGACCCAGGTTCGATCCCTGGGTCAGGAAGATTCCCTGGAGAAGGAAATGGCAACCCACTCCAGTATTCTTGCCTGAAAAATCCCACGGACAAAGGAGACTGGTGGGCTGCAGTCCACAGGGTCACAAAGAGTCGGGCATGACTGAGTGACTAACACTAACTTACTTATGGCCAAGTGACTGGTGGTTATAGGGAGACAGAATTGACGGAGGATTTCCAAAAAGAATAAGGAAATAAGAGTTTAACTAGAAATCAGCAGCGTGCCCACCCCACCCTGCCCCGCAGCTTTCCAGTAGATGGAGCTGTCACGGGAAGCATGGGGAAAAGGTTAACCCATCTAGAAAGACGGTGCTGATGAGCCTATCTACAGGGCAAAAATGGACATACACACATAGAGAACAGACTTTTGGACACAGTAGGGGAGGAAGAAGGTAGGATGATTCGAGACAGCAGCATTGAAACATATACATTCCATATGTAAAATACATAGCCAGTGGGAATTTGCTGTAAGAAAGAGGGAACCCAAAGCCAGTGCTCCTGTGACAACTTAGAGGGATGGGATGGGGAGGGAGGCGGGAAGGAGGTTTAAGAGGGAGGGGACATATCACCTATGGCTGATTCATGTTTGTGGATGGCAGAAACCATCACAATATTTGTAAAGTAATTATCCTCTAATTTAAAAAAGAATCATCATGCAGAAGAAAAACTAAGAAAAGGTTAATCCAGGAGGCCTACGTTGTTGTCCTAATTCTACAAGTTCTAAATCTTTAAGACTGACTTTTGATCAGTTCCTGGAAGAAAACTTCTGAGCCCTCGAAATATGCAGCCTGATAAGCAAGTCTTTGCAGGCCTGGGGCCTGGGGCCATGTTGGATTGTTGATACAGACAGTGCCATTTATGGGGAATGCCTGCTTTTGTTTGCCTGGGGCCCTGGGCCATACCAAATGAATTTGACTTCTTGGGGAAGAGTGTTGGAGACTGAATAGCTAAGGTCAGTCACAAGGTTGCTTCCCGCCTGCATGACCCCCAGTTAAAACCCTCAATTCAGTTCAGGACAGCTCAATGGCTCAGTCGTGTCCAACTCTTTGTGACCCCAGAGAGGCAGCATGCCAGGCCTCTCTGTCCATCACCAACTCCCCGAGTCTATCCAAACTCATGTCCATTGAGTCAGTGATGCCATCCAACCATCTCATCCTCTGTCGTCCCCTTCTCCTCCTGCCCTCAATCTTTCCCAGCATCAGGGTCTTTTCAAAGACCCTCTTCACATCAGGTGGCCAAAGTACTGGAGTTTCAGCTTCAACATCAGTCCTTCCAGTGAACACTCAGGACTGATCTCCTTTAGGATGGACTGGTTGGATCTCCTTGCAGTCCAAGGGACTCTCAAGAGTCTTCTCCAACACCACAGTTCAAAAGCATCAATATTAAGTCTTAAAGGAGTTTTGCTGGTTGACCATAGTTCATACGTGTTATCACATGCTGTTCCTGGGACCATGACTGGCTGTCTGATTCCACTGGTAGACAAACCTGGAAACTCATGCTTCGTTTCTCCTATATTCTGCCTTACACCCTATACACCTTTGGTTTTTTTTTTTTAATTTATTTATTCAGCTGTGCTGGATCTTTGTTGTGGCATGGGAACTCCTAATTTGTATCCTTTGTATTAACTGTAACCAAAGTATAATAGTTCTGTAAGTCCTTCCAGAGCATCATCAAACCTGAGAGTGGTCTTGGGGACTGCTGACACAGCAAGGCATATGGACTGGGGTCTCCGACCATCAAAATCCTGGCAGATCTAACAAGGGACTAGGCCATACCCAGGGGCTTCCCTGGTGGCTCAGACGTAAAGAATCTCCCTGCAATGCAGGAGACCTGGGTTCGATCCCTGGGTTGGGAAGATCCCCTGGAGGAGGGCATGGCAACCCTCTCCAGTATTCTTGCCTGGAGAATCGTCATGGACAGAGGAGCCTGGCAGGCTACAGTCCATGGGGTCGCGAAGAGTTGGACATGACTGAGCAACTCAGCACAACACAGGCCATACCCAGCTGGGGGCGCCCTTAACCTGAAGGTTTGAGAATATAAATGACCTGATCAATTAGCCAATTATCCATTTCCCTCCATTAGTTCTCAATCAATATCTCGGAACTTAGAGAAACACATATTCAATTTCCTCTTCCCTCCAGCTCCCAAAAGCCATCATAATTTGGAGGTGATTTCGCCCAGTTGTAAAAGACACACACAAAAGAATTCAATCATTTTTCTGCCTGATAAACCTCTACTCTCCCTGAGGACATGAATGCTGCTTGCTCTCATCGCAACCCTCCCCACTCACAGCTCTTCCCCGAAGCTGAGACAGTGCTTGGATCAGCTGGATGCTCAGGCATGCGGAGGTCTAGCTCAGGTTGGTCGGTCGGGGGTGGGGGTGGGGAGGTGGAGGGATGGAGAGAAGATCTGAAACTGAAACTCCAAGAAGGACAGGAGAAAGCTGCAAAGATTGAGAGATAGGAGCCAAGTTGGAAGGCTCTGCTGCAATGGAGACATTCACTGGTGGTCAGGGTAAGGGGTAGATGTTTTGGCCAGCACTTCCCATACTTCTGTAACCAGGAAGCTGCTGAGTTGGCCTGAGTTCCAGCTTCAAGAGCCCCTAAGTGACTGGGAAGTCTGGGGTCCTGCAAAGCCAAGTCTGGATGTTGGGAGGGTGTCTGAGCTCCATCCCCTTTCTCTGGTCAGGGCTATTTCTCCTCCCCAGGCCAGGGCCTTTCTCCACATGTTGTAAGACTTAACAGATACACACGTTGGCCTGGTGTGACCCCTGCTACCAGCCTTGCAGGGAGGCAGCCCCAGCTCCCAACAGCCAACAGGAGTCTTGTCTGGCAGTTGCTCACAGGCCTATGAGGCCTGTACCCACCCAGCCTTAAGACTGCAGAAAGGCTCAAACCAGGCCTCTTTGACAACGTAGAGGGGTGGGATGAGGTGGGAGGTTGGGAGGGAGGTTTAAGAGGGAGGGGACATATGTATAACTATGGCTGATTCATGTTGATGTATGGCAAAAACCAACACAATGTTGTAAAGCAATTATCCTTCAACTTAAACAAAAAAAAGACTGTAGAAAGAGCCCAGAGTCAGCGACAGAGACATCAGTGGCTTAATGGATGGGGGAGCTTACATGTCTGAAGCAAGGTCCTGGAGCAGTGTTCCACTGTGTGCAGCAGGTGACAGGCAAGACAGAGTGGTGGGTACCTGGAGTGGCCTGACCTGGGGGAAAGGGGCGAGACTGCCAGTTACAGGGGAAACTGACAGCAGATTGGCTCATGGGTTACCAGGGAAACTAGCAGAGGGCCACGCCCCTCACCACCTCTTTAAGAACCATCACTAGTTGGGGCCTGGGGCAAGGAAGCAGGAAGGTCAGACACCTGAGAACAGTATAGGTGGAGCAGGCGGTGGTCAAGCAGAGGATGTACAGACAGCAAGAGAATGGCCACCTTGAGTGGCCTGACCATACAAATCTCTACTTGGAACGACCTTTGCCAGAAGGCCTGGGCATGTCTCAGAGATAAAACCACGGTGCCAACAGCCATGGTGGCCACTTGTCCCTGGGGAGGTGGAGAAGGTTGGGGCTTTTTTCTATACTTGTGAGGCTGCCAGGGTTAACACCATGACAGGCGGCCTGGACCTAAGTTTCGGCTTCCCCTGAAATGGTACGATTCCCTACCCCCATCAGGTAACCTGGAGCCAGCCAATCAATATGCGCCCAGTAAGAAACAAAGGGAAAGCTGAAAAGCCCGTGAACGCCCAGGTTTGAAAAAAGCCCGCGAAAGTTTGTACCAATAAAATTGCTTTGCAAACATGTAACCAATCCGCTTAAGCCAGCTACTAACTGCTTATGCATACCCTATAAATTTGGGTAACAGCTTCGGCTCAGAGCTCTCTGACCCTGCACCACTGCGTTGGTTGCGGCAGAAGCCCTGGCTCGAGTCAGTAATAAACTTCCCTTTTTGCGAATTGCATTGTCTTGGAAGCCTTCTCTCTTCCCACTCGGGGATTCGGACAGCGGACATAACAATACTCAGTAAATGTGAGGCCCTGTCCTTGTAAAGTTGGGTGTCACAAGTTGGCTTTCTCTTTGGTTTTGTCCATTGGTCCAGAGGTGACTGATTGGCAGGTAGTTGCAGAGAATACAACCGGGCAGGACCCTACGGGGCCTTCCCGGGACAGGCCTACCCCCATATCCTCTGCTTTAGCTCCTCTCCAACACACCTAGGTAATAGTAGTTGATGCACATTTCCTGAGTTGCTTTGCAGACATAAAAAGCCACCCCTTGTCTCATGCATCCAACCTTGGCTGGCGATCTGGGATGGGGAGGGAGGTGGGGGGGGGGGGGGGATCAGGATGGGGAACACATGTAAATCCACGGTTGATTCATGTCAATGTATGGCAAAAACCACTACAATATTGTAAAGTAATTAACCTCCAACTAATAAAAATAAATGGAAAAAAAAAAAAAAAAAGCCACCCCTTTCCAACAAATGAAAGATTTTAACTACTCAAAGGCCATGAGCACATAGCCCCAGGACTCCTGGAGTTTGAGGACTGATAATGTTAACCCCTGTGACACCACCCAGCTATCTCACCATCATCCAAGAAGAGAATGGCGCATAAGCTGATCACAGACCCTACAAACACCCTCCCTCGCCTGGTTTTTAAAAGTGCTTTGCAGAAACCCTTCCGGGAGTTCAGGCCTTTAGGGCACGAGCCACCGGTCCCCTTGCATGGTCTTGCAATAAACCTTCCTCTGCTTCAAACTCCAGTGTTTCACTTTGAGCTCACTGTAAGTTATTGTTGCTGTTTAGTCACTAAGTCGTGTGTGACTGTGACCCCATGGACTGTAGCCCACCAGGCTCCTCTGTCCATGGGATTTGCCAGGCAAGAATACTGGAGTGGGTTGCCATTTCTTTCTGTAGGACATCTCCCTGACCCAGGGATCGAACCCACGTCTCCTGCATTGGCAAGTAGATTCTATACCACTGAGCCACCAGGGAAGCCCACGAACTTGGGTGAATAAGAAGGACTCTAGGGCCCGGCATCTTTGGGAAGGTCCATCAGGTGGTCTTGCTGGAACCTGACTCTTGCTGAAACCATGGAGATTTCCGGTTTCTTCTCAGCTGTAAGCCTATGGAGGCTGGGGCTAGTTGACGATTTCCAATTCCAGTTTCTGCCTTGGGAGTGAAGCGGAATGTTTCCAGCTGGGTTTAAACACATTAATTCCTAAATTGAGTTTGGCTCTCTTGCTATTTAAAAACCCTATTTGGTAAGCACTTCACAGAGCAATGGCTCTGAAAGAGAAAGATTACTTTCCCATTAGCCCGGCTTAGTAGAATGCATTGTTATTCAAACGACCGTCAGAGGGAATTTAAGTGGAATGTGGGTTTCCAAGTCCAGGTGAGAACCAATCTCCAGGGAGTCTGGGCTCCCCCACCACTAGGGAAATGAGGACGTGTACCACCACGTCTGGGGAAGGGAAACACCAGCTCCCCTTCAACAGAGCTCCTCAGACCTTTCCCACCATCGAGACCTGTTGAACAGCAGGCGAGCAGGGGATTGACAATGCCAGAAGCCACGCACAGGCTACCCACTCCTACCTTGGGATCAGGAGGAAGAAAGACAATAGGGAGCAGCAACCTTTACAGGAAAAAAAAAGCAGAGACATCACTTTGCCTACAACGAACAAAGCTCTGCATATTCAAAGCTGTGGTTTTGCAGTAGTCATGCGCAGATGTGAGTTGGACCATAAAGAAGGCTGAGTCCCGAAGAATTGATGCTTTCAAACTGTGATTCTTGAGTCCCTTGAACAGCAAGGAGATCTAATCAGTCAATCCTAAAGGAAATCAACCCTGAATATTAAAGGAAGGACTGATGCTGAAGCTGAAGTTCCAGTACTTTGGCCACCTGATGCAAAGAGCCAACTCATTGGAAAAGACCCTGATGCTGGAAAGATTGAGGGCTGGAGGAGAAAGGGGCAACAGAGGATGAAATGGTTGGATGGCATCACTGACTCAATGGACATGAGTCTGAGCAAACTCGGGGGGATAGTGAAGGACAGGGAAGCCTGGTGTGCTACCATCCATGGGGTTGCAAATAGTCGGACACAACTTAGTGACTGAACAGCAGAAAGCCTTTACACACTAATGGCAGGGTGATGGAACCAGGAAAAGCTGACCCACCTGAGGTCCTAGTTCTGTTCAGATCCCAGGCCTTGGAGTCCTCTGTGAGGGTGTTCTGTCCATGGAGCCAGCCCATCCCCCTGCCTCACTTCTAGGACCATTTTCTGGGACTTCCCTGGTGGTCCAGTGGTTAAGAATCTGCCTGCCAATGCAGGGGACATGGGTTCTATCCCTGGTCCGGGAAGATCCCAGTCATTTAGTCTGAACAAGATCCCACGTGCCTTGGAGCAACTAAGCTCATGGGCCACAAATACTGAGCCTGCAATCTAGAGCCCTGGAGCCTCAATAAGAGAAGCCACCACAATGAGAAGCCCATGCAACAGAGTAGCCCCTGCTCGCCACAACTAGAGAAAGCCCAACTGCAGCATCTAAGACCCAGCAGGGCCACAGATAAATAAATAAATAATTTAAAAGATTTTTCTAAAAAGAGAATGTTCTGGATGACTCAGCTGTGCAACTGATCCATTGCCGCAAATTCTGAAGCAGCTCCCCGAACTGGGGCCTCGCAGGCTCTTGGTCAAATTTGCTGCAGTTAAGCTTTCGAGGTACCTGAGCTTTCTTGTGGGAGAGGTTTTATTCTCTTTGCAGCAGGGGGATGGTGGAGGGTGACAGGAAAAGAGCAGTCAGACACCGTAGCAATGAATTTCAATATTCCATCTTTTGAAAAATCGAGGCTTTTCTTTCACACTGACATGGAGCAAATAGAACCGTGAGGTGTTTCATAATTTATGTGGACTATACATCATGGGCTTTTGACAGGTCTAGCATATTTACAGTGATTACAGGTTTTTCTGTCTGGGAGAAGTTTCCTCTCTCACCGGCACCCCAGTGATGATGGTTTCTGATCATGAGCTCCACCCATGTCTATCATGTCCCTGGGGTTCAGTGTTGTCCGCTTACCCCATCTTAACATTGTCCTGTCCTGCTTTGCTCCAGGTAGTCTGCTAGTCTCTTTTTGGGAACAGTGATCTTGAATGGTAGAGGGGCTCCTCCCTCACTTCCTTTCCCCTTTGACCTTTGAGCTTTGGGTCCTGAGCAGATAGGATTTCTGTCTTTATGACTTGTAGCCCCATAGCAGGGGAAACACAGGAAATAAATCAAACCCAGCCAAGGGGGAGGACAGGTCAGAGAAGCCTTTCTTAAGGACATGGCCTCTTATCCTCCTGAATTGAGCTGGGTGGGGGTCAGTGTACGGGTCAGGTGGCAAGGGGAAAGAGAGAGAAAGGGAGGGTACAGAAGATCTTGGCTGTTGTTCAAGGCCACCCAGCATCAGAACCCCCTTTCTGTGCCTAGGGAACCCCCCAGCTTGGGAGTCTTGGTCAGTGGCAAGATCACCACTGTGAAAGTCAAAAATTCAGATAATCTCGTTCTCAGCCACCCTTTCAGCTCAAAGAGGGGTGAGACTCAGGCTCCACCTGTCTGCACAAATGCACCACCTTTGACTTGGGAGCCAGTGATGCAAAGAAGCAGGTCTGCGCAGGGTCCGTTCTGTGGGGGGATGGATGCTTTGTGGTCCAGAGGCATCCATCTTACCAGTGTTGTCCAGGGTTTGGCCACAGAGTTGTCAGGAGCTCTGAGCCCAGCAGTGGCAGCAGTGAGGACTTCTCAGTGGCTGTTCTTTCCTCCTCCTGGCCTTGAGACCTCCAGGTCTAGTTCTCTAATACTGGGCAGCGTAAGAACTCACCTTTGTCTCTCATTTTCTTATCTTTTTTGCAGCGGGGGACGGGGGGAAGGCTGCACCACAAGGTATGCGGGATCTTAGTTCTCCAAGCAGGGATCCAACCCATGCCCCCTGCCCTGGGAGCACAGAGTCTTAACCACTGGACTTCCAGGGAAGTGTCTCATCACCTTTTATTTTTAATTAGAGCTTATAGTTTGGAATAATTATAGATTTATAAGCAGTTGTGAAAAATAATACAGAGAAGCACACAGGATTTTTAGGGCAGTGAATACACTCAGCATAATACCATAATGTTGAATGCACGTCCTTATACATTTGTCCAAATCCATGAAATGCACAGCACCAACAGTGAACTGTAACGTTAGGCTGTGGACTTTGGATGATGCTGTATTAATGCCCGCTCATCAGCTGTAACAAATGTACTACTCTGGTGGGGGGAGGCGACGATTGGGGGTGTTAAATCCACGTGAGGGCAAGGGGAGTGCTGGAACTCAGTCTCTGTACTCTCCTCTCCATTTTGCTGAGAAACTAAACTAAAAAACAAAGTCTGAAAGAAAATATTGTCTCTCCCCCACAACAGAAACAAATTAACACTCAGTCTGAACTGAAGATCTTCCTTAAGTATGTGTGTATATATATGTGTGTGTGTATATATATATATATATAAAACTATAAAATATATAAAAGTATATTAAACTTCTGTTTGCCAGAGGGGAAAAATAGGGGGAGGAGATATTTAGGGAGTTTGGGATGGACAGGTGCACACTGCTAGATTTAAAATAGATAACCAACAAGGTCCTAGTGCAGGGCACAGAGAACTCTGCTCAATGTTGTACGGCAGCCTCGATGGGAGGCGAGTTTGGGGGGAATGGGTACATGATATGGATGGCTGAGTCCCTTTGCTGTTTAGCTGAAACTATCACAATATTGTTAATTGGCTATAGTCTAACACGAAGTAAAAAGGTAAAAAAATAACGTATAAAATGTTTAACAATATAATAGAATTTATATAATTTAATAATAAAACAATATTTTGATAATGTTTAATAAAGTAATATAATGATATAAGTATTTAATATATATATTATTAAAATATGAAATATATATATATATATATACACACACACACACAAAATCAACCCTTGAACCCTCATGTACCTGGTGAGCACAGTCCAACATGATATACTATAGATCTCTTCTACCCCAGGTGTGATCCATCACCTAGAAGCTTAGAAATGCAGAATCTCAGGCCCCTTTCTAGATTCACAGCATCAGATCTGCCTTTTAACAAGCCTTCAGGTGACTCCTTACCTTAAGGACCACAAAACCCTGGTAGAGCTGACACAGGCGCAGGTACCAACTCCAAGAGCTCCTGAGTCCGCCAAGCAGGGGAAAAGAGTCTTAACTGGGCCCTAGGTTTGTGACCCACCCCACCATTTAAATGTTTCACAAGTGTTCAGCTTGCATTCTCCTTCAATCCAAATCCTCAATTAATTAAGAAAGTCTCCCCAGAGCTGCCAGATTAAATGCTTCTCTTTTGAGAGAGATTCAATATTTGCCCATTCAAATTAACCCAGCTCTCACCTTCCACTGAAGCATCTGTCCAAAGGTAATGCTATCATTGCTTTCCTTGCTCAAGTTTAAAAATTGACAATAAACAGATCCCTTTTTCCCTGGACAGCTGAACAGGAGAATTTATCCTTCCTTACCTGAAAAAGGTTTAATTATTTGCATTTGGGATTCCAATTCTGTCTCAGTAATACAATTAATTTCAATCAGAAGTCCAAGTTTGTCATTCAATCCAATTATTCTCAATTAAGTGATTGTGTATGTCACTTCATTATCAATTGATTGTGATTACTTATTACCAGGTAAACTCAATATGTTTATGGTGATTTCATTAATCAGACAATGCTTGCTGTTCAAAAAGTCTGTGATTTTATTCAGGGACCCATAATCTGGGCACCCTGAAATTCTGTGAAATCAGTGTCAACCAATGGTATTTATCAAACTCCTACAAAGCTAGGCCAGCGCTACACTGGAAATGTTGGAACAAAGGAAGGTGCAGAAGACAAATGCTGCTCTCACGGCCCTTGTATGCATCTGAGATGGGTGGTCTGTGTGTGTGAGATGGGGTATGGTAATTATTCAGAGAGATGGTGCAGATAGATCAATTTTTGTTTCCATTTATCCATTTATGGAGCCTTTTTCTATGTGAAGGACTACTGGAGAATAAGAACGAGATGGAGGAGGAAGAGGAAGACAGGCTGTGCCATTAAAAGAGGAGAGGCCCAGGGGGAAGCCATGTCACAGATGCATCCATTAAAGTGGGCATGGCGTGGGGGTTTTGCAGTGTTCCCAGGACCCTGACACATAGCCCTCCACAGGCAATATCTGCGAATGTTTTTTCCATCTGAGCCCAGATTTTCCAACACATGCTGACAGGCTTCCTAATGCCAGCTCATGGCCATGAATTGGGTAACAGGAATTTGATAGCAAGCAGATAGCTCAGACTGAGACTTGATTTCTAGCGACAGACTGAGCGTCACTGGAAAGAATCTTTAGAAAGGAAAACAATTTCAGGAAAAAGCTGTTCATCTGCCTTCCAATGAGGCTCCCAGGGATTGGCGGAGCCATCTCATGTTGGATAGCCTCCTGGGATCCTTCTCTGCTACCTTCATGCCTCAAGCCCTTCATCCCCCTTCCCCAAGCCAAGTCACCATCATCTTGCAGTGAGACCTTGGTTTGCTGAAGGTATTCCCTGTAATCTCATGATCGTCTCAGGATACCAGACAAGAGGTCCCAGAATGAAATAGTGCCATGTGCTGCAACAAGGATGAACCTAGAGACTGTCACACTAAGTGAAGCTAGCCAGACAAAGACAAATACCATATGATATCACTTATATGTGGAATCAAAAATAGGACACAAATGAACTTCTCTATGAAACAGAAACAGACTCACAGACATAGAGAACAGGCATGTAGTTGCCAAAGGGACTCCAAAGGACTGGGAGTTCGGGGTTGTGCTAGCGCTAAGTCACTTCAGTTGTGTCTGACTGTTTGCGATTCTATGGACTGTAGCCTTCCAGGCTCCTCTGTTAACAGATGCAAATTATTATATATAGAATGGACAAACAACAAGGTCCCACTGAACAGCATAGGGAGCTATAGTCAATATCCTGTGATAAACCATCATGGAAAAAAATATGAAAGAGGATGCATATATATGTATAACTGGGCTTCCCTGGTGGCTCAGATGGTAAAAAATATCCATCCCTCCTGTAATGCCAGAGACCTGGGCTTGATCCCTGGGTTGGGAAGATCCCCTGGAGGAGGGCATGGAAAGCCACTCCAGTATTCTTGCCTGGAAAATCCCCATGGACAGAGGAGCCTGGTGAGCTACAGTCCATGGAGAGAGTCGGACATGACTGAACGACCAAGCACAGCACATATGCATAACTGAGTCACTTTGCTATGGAGCAGAAACGAACACAAAGCTGTAAATCAACTATATGTCAATAAAATACATTTTAAAAAGAGGTGTCCATTGCCCCAACAGAAGACAACAAATGAGTTCAGATCCTGACTTAGGACACATAGGGTTAGAAGAATTCATGAACCAATTTTCCTTTAGAATGGAAGGAAGCAGAAGACTGAGGGAAGAGAGGGGGTATGATAAAGGGGAAAGTAGGAGCACAAGAAGGAGACAGGGTCAGATACAGCATTCAGATGCAACACCTCACCTGCGGGCAGTTGGCACAACTGCTGGTAAATCATCTCCCTCTTCCCGGCTAGCCAGGAGGCAGAGGCTGAGCCCACCGACATTTAGAAACATGCTGGGGGAGGCGTGGACAGGGAAGCAGTTCATTTCAACATCTTCTCCCTGCACGGCACAGTTGAGACATGTCCTCCTCTCTTGCCTAACTAGTTGTCTCATCCTAGCTATTTACACACATCCACTGGTTTCATCTCTCGTTCATCCTTTCACCAGGCTACCACCCGAGGGATTTTTGAAAAGCACGATTCTGATTCTATCACTACCATGCTGAAAATTCTTCCGTTGTCCCACTTCCTGGAGGCCACAGTCTCAACTTCTGGACGAGGGGGAGGAAGGTTTGGCTGCTGCCCGCATCTGTAGCCCAAGCTCTCACCACTCATGTTTTCAGTCTTTTCCGGCTCCACGATAGTTACCTTGACCCTGGACTCCTGGATGTTTGTGCCTGTTTCTCTTGATGCTTGTAACAGATTATCAATCACTGCCTGGCAACCGTCCCAGCTCTAAGTGGCTTAAAACAATAGCAATTCTTTGCTTAAGAATCTGAAATCCATTAGTTAGACATCTGCATGTGCCAAGCCTTGTGCATTATTGGGTGCATTAATTCTAATTCTTGGAACAATGCTGCAAGGTATTAATTATTTCCTTTATTTTATATATGAGCATGACTCGGAAAGCTTAAGAATAGCTGTCAAAGAATACACAGCTATTAATTTGGCAAAGCAAGAGTTCAAATCCAGGTTATCCAGTTGGGAAGTCCTGTAAAGGTTCCACTTCTTGCCTCTCTTAAGGATTATTGGACATTTCGGAGGGGTATTACTAATTGAAGTTGAATATTTTCCCATATGGTTTGAGACCATAATTCTTGGCTTATTTTTTTTTTTAAATCCATGTACCTTTTTCTGATTTACTGGTAAGAGTTTCATATAAATTATTTTCATTGTTATATTTACCTTTTGATTTTATTCTGTTTTAGACACACAAATTTTTATATTTTCATGTAGTCAAACCCAAATCTTTCCTTTTATGCTTTCTTTCATCACTTCTCAAAGTTTTTTTCTCATGATAAAAGTGATACATGCTTACTGCAGAAGTTTCAAAAAAATGCAGAAAAGTATAAAGATGAGAATGTTAATACAATCACCCATACACTTTTCATTCACCCTGAGACCTCTCTCAAAATGGTGTATTTCCTTCCTTCCTTTTTAAAAAACAATATCATATATGAAAGAGTATGTATGGGGACTTCTCTGGCAGTCCAGCGGTTAAGACTCCAAGGTTCCAATGCAGGGAGCATGGGTTCCATCCCTGGATGGGGAATGATGACTCTGCATGCTGCACTGCGCAGCCAAAATTTTTCAAACATAGAGTATGTATGAAAGGTATGTGTACTGTTTTAAAAATCTCAATAAAACAAGCACCTGTGCATTATGGACAATGCTGCTAGTTTTCCTACAGACTTTGCCTGATACAAGTGTATAAAAGTGTCCCTTAGGTGTATATATGCATCACCCAGGTTAAGAACTGGGGCATTAAAAGCACCTTAGAAGTCCCAGGTATGAATATCTGCTTCTTTCAGAGGAATACAGCTAGTTTCTATTTTATGTTAAAAGTTTTTTTAAAATTATTCTTGCCTTCTCCAAAAAGACATCTCAGTCTTACCCCTGTTTTCTAAAGGCAACCATGATTCTACATTTGTGTTAGTACTTCATTTGGTTTTCTTTAGTTTGGGCTTCCTTCATGGCTCAAACAGTAAAGAATCCACCTGTAATTCAAGGAGACACAGGAAAACACAGGTTCGATCCCTGGCTTGGAAGCTCCCCTAGAAGAAGAAATGGCAACCCACTCCAGTATTCTAGCCTGGGAAATCCCGTGGACAGAGGAGCCTGGGGGGCTACCATCCATAAGGTCGTAAGGAGTTGGACACAACTGAGCAAGCACGCACTCTATCTTTCCCTTGGTTTTCTCTACAGTTTAGCTATCTAGTTAACAACCAGTAAACAGTTTACGGTTTAAGCTTTGTCTATCTTTGAATTTTCTTTCTGACATTTGCTTCTTTGACCTTATATTTTTGAGACTGGCTTGTGTAAACTAAGAAAGAAAGGGCAGTGCATTCATTTTGGTGTCGAAGAGCATTGCAGTGCATGACTTCCATGACTTATCTGTTTTATGGCTGATGGACATTTGAGTTGCTTTGAAATCTTAGTTATTATAAAAAGTGCTGCTACAAACTCTCTTACACATATCTCCTGATGCACATGTATGGGAGTGTCCTTAGGGCCTGTCTATCTAGGTGGGGCACTGCTGGGTCATTCAGAGCATATGTACACAGTTCAGTTCAGTCGCTTAGCTGTGTCCCCTCTTTGCAGCCCCATGGACTACAGCATGCCAGGCTTCCCTGTCCATCACCAATTCCCGGAGCTTACTCAAATTCATGTCCATCAAGTCGGTGATGCCATCCAACCATCTCATCTTCTGTCATCCCTTTCTCCTCCCACCTTCAATCTTTCCCAGCATCAGGGTCAAATAAGTCAGTTCTTCAATCAGGTAGCCAAAGTACTGGAGTTTCAGCTTCAACATCAGTCCTTCCACTGAATATTCAGGACTGATTTCCTTTAGGATGGACTGGTTGGATCTCCTTGCTGTCCAAGGGACTCTCAAGAGTCTTCTCCAACACCACAGTTCAAAAACACCAACTCTTCAGTGCTCAGCTTTCTTTATAGTCCAACTCTCACATCCATACATGACTACTGGAAAAACCATAGCTTTGACTAGAAGGACCCTTTGTTGGCAAAGTAATGTCTCTCCTTTTTAATATGCTGTCTAGGTTGGTCATAACTTTTCTTCCAAGGAACAACAGTCTTTTAATTTCATGACTGCAGTCACCATCGGCAGTGATTGTGGAGCCCAAAAAATAAAGTCAGCCACTGTTTCCATTGTTTCCCCATCTATTTGCCATAAAGTGATGGGACCGGATGCCATGTTCTTAGTTTTCTGAATGTTGAGTTTCAAGCCAACTTTTTCACTCTCCTTTTTCACTTTCATCAAGAGGCTCTTTAGTTCTTCGTTTTCTGCCATAAGGGTGGTGTCATCTGCATATCTGAGGTTATTGATATTTCTCCCAGTAATCTTGATTCCAGCTTGTGCTTCATCCAGCCCAACATTTCTCATGATGTACTCTGCACATAAGTTAAATAAGCAGGGTGACAATAAACAGCCTTGACATACTCCTTTCCCAATTTGGAACCAGTCTGTTGTTCCATGTCCAGTTCTAACTGTTGCTTCCTGACCTGCATACAGATTTCTCAGGAGGCAGGTACGGTGGTTGGTATTCCTATCTTTTTAAGAATGTTCCACAGTTTGTTGTGATCCACACAGTCAAAGGCTTTGGCATAGTCAATAAAGCAGAAGTAGATGTTTTACTGGAACTCTCTTTTTTTTTGATGATCCAACAGATGTTGACAATTTGATCTCTGGTTCCTTTGTCTTTTCTAAATCCAGCTTGAATATCTGGAAGTTCATGGTTCATGTGCTGTTGAAGCCCAGCTTGGAGAATTTTGAGCATTGTTTTGTTAGCATGTGAGATGAGTGCAATTGTGTGGAAGTTTGAACATTCTTTGGCATTGTCTTTCTTTGGGGTTGGAATGAAGAGTGACCTTTTCCAGTCCTATGGCCACTGCTGAGTTTTCCAAATTTGCTGGCATATTGAGTGCAGCACTGTCACAGCATCATCTTTTAGGATTTGAAATAGCTCAACTGGAATTCCATCACCTCCACTAGCTTTGTTCATAGTGATGCTTCCTAATGCCCACTGGACTTCTCATTCCAGGATGTCTAGCTCTTGGTGAGTGATCACACCATCATGATTATCTGGGTCATAAAGATCTTTTTTGTATAGTTCTTCTGTATATTCTTGCCACCTCTTCTTAATATCTTCAGCTTCTGTTAGGTCCCTAACATTTCTGTCCTTTATTGTGCCCATCTTTGCATGAAATGTTCCCTTGGTATCTCTAATTTTCTTGAAGAGATCTCTAGTCTTTCCCATTCTATTGTTTTTCTCTATTTCTTTGCATTGATCACCGAGGAAGGCTTTCTTATCTCTCCTTGCTATTCTTTGGAACTCTGCATTCAAATGGGTATATCTTTCCTTTTATCTTTTGCCTTTCGTGTCTTTTCTTTTCTCAGCTATTTGTAAGGCCTCCTCAGACAACCATTTTGCCTTTTTGCATTTCTTTTCCTTGAGGATGGTCTTGATCACTGCCTCCTGTACAGTGTCATGAACCTCTGTCCACAGTTTTTCAGGCACTCTGTCTATCAGACTAATCCCTTGATTCTCTTTGTCACTTCCACCATATAATCATAAGGATTTGATTTAGGTCATACCTGAATGGTCTAGTAGTTTTCCCTACTTTCTTCAATTTAGGTCTGAATTTGGCAATAAGGAGTTCATGATCTGAGCCACAGTCAGCTCCTGGTCCTGTTTTTGCTGACTGTATAGAGCTTTTCCATCTTTGGCTGCAAAGAATATAATCAATCTGATTTCAGTATTGACCATCTGGTGATGTCCATGTGTAGACTCTTCTCTTGTGTTGTTGGGAGAGGGTGTTTGCTATGACCAGTATGTTCTTTTGGTAAAATTCTGTTAGCCTTTGACCTGCTTCATTTTGTACTCCAAGGCCAAATTTGCCTGTTACTCCAAGTATCTCTTGACTTCCTACTTTTGCATTCCAGTCCTCTATAATGAAAAGGATATCTTTTATGGGTGTTGGTTCTAGAAGGTCTTGTAGGTCTTCATAGAAGTGTTCAACTTCAGCTTCTTCAGCATTACTGGTCAGGGCATAGACTTGGATTACTGTGATATTGAATGGTTTGCCTTGGAAATGAACAGAGATCATTCTATTGTTTTTGAGATTGCATCCAAGTACTGCATTTCCGACTCTTTTATTGACTATGATGGCTATTCTATTTCTTCTAAGGAATTCTTGCCCACAGTGTAGATATAATGGTCATCTGAGTTAAATTCACCCATTCCAGTCCATTTTAGTTCACTGATTCCTAAAATGTCTATGTTCACTCTTGCCATTTCCTGTTTGACCACTTCCAATTTGCCTTGATTCATGGACCTAACATTCCAGGTTCCCATGCAATATTGTTCTTTACAGCATTGGACTTTACTTCCATCACCAGTCACATCCACAACTGGGTGTTGTTTTTGCTTTGGCTCTGTCTCTTCATTCTTTCTGGAGTTATTTGTTCACTGATCTCCAGTAGTATATTGGGCACCTACCAACCTGGGGAGTTCATCTTTCAGTGTATACACACAGCATTCTAATTAATGCCCAGATCTTTTCCAAAATGGTTGTAGTAATTTACACTTCTGGGGGGCTTAGACTATAAAAAAATCTGCCTGTAATGTGGGAGACCCGGGTTCCATCCCTGGGTCAGGAAGATCCCCTGGAGAAGGAAATGTCAACCTGCTCCAATATTTTCCCCTGGAGAATTTCACAGATAGTGGAGCCTGGGAGGCTACAGTCCATGGGGTTGAAGGGAGTTGGACATGACTGAGTGGGCAGGAAATAAGTCACTATCAGTGTTCACCATTACCAATACTTGGTGTTGTTCTAATTAGACTTTTTTTTTTTGGCAATCAGTTGGTATGAATGTGTTAATCTAGTCAATATGTTAAAATTGTTCAAATTTTCTATATATATATAACTGAAGCTTTATTAATGACTGACAGAATTGTGTTAAAATATTCCCCTAGGGTAGATGTGTCAATTTCTCCTTACAGAACTTTTTTTTTCCCTAAGTATTTTGAGGTTATTAGGAATATACAAGTTTAAAAAATTAAAGTTATCCTATCTTTTTGGTGAATTGATCCGTTTGTCATGATGTAATGACCCTTTTGGGCTTCCCTCATAGCTCAGCTGGTAAAGAATATGCTTGTAATGACCCTTTTATCTCTATTGATGTATTTTTCTTTAGATCCTGTTTTCAATATTAATATGATTACTTTAGCTTTCCTTTGGTTAGCATTTGTTCGATGTATCTTTTCATTTAAAACTTTCGGATTTTATTCTTTTGTCTTTGTGTTTTAAGTGTGTTTCTTGTCATCACAATTGTCACAGGCAACCTCCACTCTCCAGTTCACACCCTGGCTGGTCCCCTTCCCCGTCATCACCTTTACTTCTGCATCCCTCACACCTGACACACAGCCAGGGCTCAAAGGTGTTTGATGAATGAGTGAATGCACAATGCCTATTGCACACGACAGAATAACTGCAAGATGGAAAAGTGTTCCCTTTCTGACAAAGGTGTTGTGCTGTAACCAAAGTTATTAGGTTTTTTTAAACCAAAGCAAACTGATGTGAAGGCTTTTCTTTAAAACATATTGTTACTTATCATATCTCCATCATCAAAGAGATGAAACAGGATCTCTGCTTTTCTGTGATGGCACCAAATGACAGATGGGCTCTGGCCCTTAAGGGGAAGTGTACCTACCCCCAGCTCTCCTTCTCTGGCAGCCAGTATCTATTCTTAAAATTGCTCCAACTCTTTGGTCAGCTTGCACTTGAGCTTAGGGAGTTTGGTGCATTTGTCGGGCACATCTGAGTCGAGGAGAGAGCACTGGGGCTGTTATAGAGAGCTGAGGCTGGCCCCATTTATTCACACCAACCTCAGCAGGCTGTCCTGAGAGCCAGGGAGACCTCCGGACCTGACATCCACTCTGGCATCAGCCTTTCGCTTTCTCTGAGCCCCAGGGGAAATCACTGACCTTCTCTGGGCCTCTGGAGGATGAGAAGGGGGGACTTGGAGCTTTGCACCTGCTGGTTCTGAAAGGCCATGCTTTCTAGGCATGTATGTTCAGAGCGTGGCTGGGTTGACAAGGGTAGAGAAAGCGTTGCTGGTGCCAACCGGGCCTCTGCTGACAGCTTCCTAAAGCAGGACTGACAATACTGCCTGCAGAGATGCCTGGCCAAAAGTCCACCAGGGCTTCCTCCTACCGATTCCCTAAATCGTGAGTCTCTGGCGGCCCCGAACCCGGTTCGTCCTCTCCCCTCTGTCCCCTGTGGGAGGTCGAGAACTCTCGCGATAGCTGGTTTCTCTGAGCGTTCCTTCTCCTTCCCAAGACGACAGTCTCTCCATCTTCCCAAGACCACAGTCTCTCCATCTTCCCAGGTAGAGTTCGGCCTCTGAATGTCACAGGCGGAAAGGAAGTAGGCTCCCTCTTCTTGGTTTCTCGAATGCTAAAGCACTTTTTATCTTCAGTTTTAAATTTAAGCTACCAAAACGGTTCTGAGGGCCAGCCAAGACAAAATGCTATTACTTGGCCCCAATTTCCTGTTGAATGCCCCAAGCAGTTTGGTCGCTGAGATCAGAGTATTCCTTGAGCCAAAGACCAGCTGGACTTGCTCTCCTTAGGGCGGCGGCACAGCCGGCTGGGGCCTGCGTGTTCTGAGCATGCTCAGTGCTGTTGGGAGGCCCCGCAGCCATGTTGGACGAATGGCTTGAGTTTTCCTGAAGCGTGGGGGTGAGCGGAGGGGAGGTAATTGCAAAACCAGCTCAACAGCCGAGCCTCAAATTCCTCTTCCTTTGCTCAGTTGCTAAAAAGTTACACTGAATCCTTGGAGTGAAGTGGACAGGGGAGGTAAGGGTTCTTTCTTCAGTGGCCTTCTGAGGTTTTATTCCCTCCCCACTGAGATGCTGGGTCAATGGGAAGAGACCCGCAGAAGGGCAGGTGGGGTGGGAGTGGGGGTTGTTCTCCAGGGGGACTGATGTTGGAGGCTGACGACTCCGTAGGTGCTCTTGTGTGAAGTAGTGTCAAACCTCCAGAAAGTGAAGTGTTAGTCGTTCAGTCATGCCCAACTCTTTGGACCCCATGGTCTATATGTGGCCCGCCAGGCTTCTCTGTTCATGGGATTCTTCAGGCAAGAATACTGGAGTGGGTAGCCATTCCCTTCTTCAGGGGATCTTCCCAACCCAGGGATCGAACCCCGGTCACCTGCATTGCAGGCAGATTCTTTTCCACCTGAGTCACCAGGGAAGCCCTGTCAAACCTCCAAGGACCCCTGAAGTCACAGCACAATTGGCATAAATGAAGGTGCCCTCCTCCTGCTTCCATGACCCTACCCCACACTCTCGTTTCCCTTCCCCCTTCCGGGCAGCTCCTCCTGCTGAGGAGGAAAAGAGGCGCCCTCCATGGTCAGACCGGAGCTCTTGTCCTGTTCTCACCTCTTTCCCCAGTGATTACATCCTGTCCCTGCACTAAGTACCATATAAAGACTGTTGACTCCTACATAGGCATGTCTGGGCTGGACCCAGAGCTCTGGGCTTCCCACTTGACATCACCTGAGACAGTATCTTAATCTGTGTGAACTGGGAAGCTTAGCATTCACCCATACTCACCCACTCCATCCTCTGCTTATTCTTCTCCATGGATGGCAACATTTAGTCACCCCGTGCTCACACCAAAACTTGGTTTCCTTTCTCTTTCTCACTCTGACCTTCCATCAGAAATGGAAGCCACGCCTTCTTTCTGTAGTCACTCCCATCTTTCTCCTGTCCTGGTCCCTCTATCCATCTCCCAGCTGGTCTGGACGTTCTCTTAACTATCCATTCCTGCACAGAAAGCCAGGGTGATTTCTAGATTAGAACCTGTGGTCCTCTGTTGAAACCCACTGATGGTTTTCCCACTGTAGGACCATCTGGTGCCAGCGAGTTGCTTCCATTTGGAGCAGGGATGAGATCTGGGGACAAGGTCCAGCCCTTTGGTCCAGATTATTACATGAGCTAATGAGGATACAGTCAAGTGGTTCTAGAGTCACAGTCATGACTGCCGTTTTAAGAAGCGCAATGCTACAGATCCTCCATTCTTGCCTGAAGGCAGACCCCACTCCTTGGGGGCTTGTTGTCCATCCCTGACTACATCAGCAGGCAGTGAATGAGGCTTGACCAACAAACTCTGTCAGCTGCTGGAAAAATTTAATTTTCCATGAGGTGAGTACCTGACCAAGTTTCAGCTGTTGGATTCTCTCTCCAGGGAGTCTGAAACTTGAACCAAGACACGGACTGATGGGAGGAGGTAGTACCCAGTGTGCGCTCCTGGGGCACCCGACAGAGGAGATGTTGGTTATCCCAGGCACCCTGACTTCAAGAGTCATTTTATGGCAGCATCCTAGGGAGCAAGTCTGTGGATTCCTGCTGCTGAGGTCCCCAGAGCTCTGCGTCCTGTGTTTGCTGAGAACTCGTGCATGCACACCCTTTCCTGGTATGTGCTATCTTGGTATCTTTCCAGAAAAGCTCTATTTTTGCTCAGCTTAGCCAGAGTTGAATTCTACTGCAACAGGGATTGCAAAGATGCAGACCTACAGACTCCTCGGGATCGCAGGCACACAGCACAGAATGGCTACATGTGAACAGTTCCGCCCTCCGGAGTAGCCAATGCACACTCTTGAAGCACCCAACAGAGGAGATGCTGGTTCTCCCAGGCACCCTGACTTCCCATCTGGTGTAGCCTATGAGATGGGGCCAAAGAAAGAAGCAGCCTTGTTTCTGTTAAAATTAGGAACCCCTCTCCTCAAAGTAACAGAGGATTGAACCAGTAGTAAAGAACAAAAGCCTTTGAAATGGTCTCACACAACAAAAGTCTGGAAGAAGGCAGTTGGATGCTAGGTAAGTACCTCAAACAGGTCAATGTGTTGAACCTGAATCTCTAGGACTCTCATATAGATTTTCATGCTTGAAAATGATGGCAGTTGCAGCTCTAAGTGTCACTCACCAAAGGCAGGAAGAAAGGGGTGATAGCCAAGCTGCTGAAAGAAAAAATATTCTCAGAAACGTCTACCTTTTTTTCTTTTAATGAGCATCGGCAACTTCATTTTTTTGACTGCAAGGCATGTAGGATCTTAGTTCCCTGATGAACCAGTGCACCCTGCATTAGAAGTGTGAAGTCTTTTTTTTTTTTTTTTTAATTTTTATTTATTTATTTTTGGCTGTGCTGGCTCTTCACTGTTGCTTGGGGTTTTTCTCTAGCTGTGGAGAGAGGGGACTGCTCTTGAGTTGCAGTGTGAGGGCATCTCACAGCAGTGGCTTCTCCTGTTGCAGAACATGGACTCTAGAGCGAGGGCTCAACAGTTGTGGTGCACAGGTTTAGTAACTCCATGGCCTGTGGGATCTTACCGGATCAGGGGCCGAACCCGTGTCTGCTGCATTGGCAGGCGGATTCTTTACCACTGAGCCAACAGGGAAGTCCAGGAAGCATGAAGTCTTAACCACTAGACCTTCAGGGAAGTCCTGAATTTCCACCTTTCTATCAGAGAGGAGGAATCTTCTCAAGAATCCTGCTGGCTTACTATTGCATTGGCTAGAACTGTAATGACATGGCCACTGTTAGCTACTAAGTCAGATGCAAATATTGTATTCCAGTCTGTAGCTTGTCTTTGAATTCTCTTAACATGTCTTTTGCAGAGCAAAAATTTTAAATTTTGATGAGGTCCCAATTTGTCACTTTTTTCCTTACATGGATCAGACTTTTGGATATCATGTTTAAGAACGCCTTCTCTAACTCAGATCATGAAAATTTTCTCTTGTGTCTAAATTACATTTACATTTTCTAGTTAGATCTGTGACCGCCACTTTGAATTAATTTCTACATAACGTGTGAGGTCTCCCTGGCCCCATTGCTGAGTTACAAAGCAGAAGGGCAGACAAAGGCCAGAGACTACTGTCAGCAGCCAACACTGGCCATGCCTCCTAGAAGAGGCACGTGTTCTGAAAGCTGGAGGAGGCCCTCTGTTTTCGGCATGCCCCTTGAGCAGATGGCACTCACCTGGAGGGTGCCCTGGTCACTGCTGGCCCCTCCTGGCCATCAGAGCTATTCAGTTGTCCCTTCTAACAGGGCCGAGAAAGCAGCCTTTCAAATCACCATGATCTGACTTGTCCTGCCCAGAGCAGGCTCTGTGCTCAGGTGCATAAATATTTCAGGCCTTGCCGCTTAGTTATTAATGGAGTGAAATGAAAGGGAATTCTTTAGCCTTTCCCCTTCTCCACAGATTGAAAATGAGAGCCAGTATTTGAGAGGCTGGAGTGACTGGCGTTTAGGGACTTCGGATGCTGGCAAGGAGTGGCCGATGGACTTGCTCTGTCTGTCTTGCCCTCGTTATGGAAAAGGAGACACTGGCATCCTTGTTCCAAAACCACCCAGAGCTGCCTTCTTTCCTTTTATTTTTTTTTAATTTTAAAAATAATTTTATTTATTTATTTTTGGCTGTGCCGGATCTTCGTTGCTGAGTGCAGGCTTCTCTCTAGTTGCAGCAAGTGGGGGCTACTCTCTAGTTGCAACGTGTGGGCTTCTCACTGCGGTGGCTTCTTTTGTTGAGGAGCATGGGTTCTAGGGCACGTGGGCTGGGTAGTGGCGGTTCCTGGGCTCCAGAGCACAGGCTCAACAGTTGTGGTGCCGGGGCTTATTTGCTCCATGGCATGTGGAATCGTCCTGAAGCAGGGATCGAACCCGTGTTTCTTTCGTTGGCAGGTGGATTCTTTACCCTGAGCCACTGGGGAAGCCCCAGAGCTGCCTTCGTTTCCTTGCTCCTTCCAGACTATGCACCCCTGCTGCTGGGGTCAGGGGAGGGGGTGCTGTCCTTTAACCTCTGTCTTCATTCCTCTGTGAAACATATGTTCAACATGCACGTGGTCGACTGCAATGCCCGCCTTCTGCAGAGTGAGCCTGGGGAATCCCCTGGAGAGCCTTACTTGGGGTGGGGGCAGGGGACCCATTAGATCACATCACTGACCCCATAGGCTGGCTGCACCATAGGCATTTGGCTTCCCACCCTGCCCCCGCCACTTCCTATCTCAGACCTGAAGAAGAGGCATTTCTCAGAGTGGTCCAGGGCCATAATTTCTGCATTATCTTCACCTCCTATGGGTTGGCAGGAGCCAGGAAGAACTGGCTTTTTCTGAGAGAGAAAGTGGGGGCAATGGCTTATCTCGCTGTTCCTTTTCATTTGGAACGTAATACACCCCAGAAAGCTTAGACCCCACGCTGAAGAAACCAATTACACCACACAGCATTTTTAGTGCTCCAAGTCTCTAAGCAAAGGAAATAGGTGAGACATTGTCGTCATGGTAGCTAGTCACAAATTGTCTCTTAAAATAGTATCTGCACTTCCTAAGAAAGGGCTTAATGCTTCCAGACTGGTAGTGAAGACATGCAATCACCAGGCATGCCCTCACTGGGCCACTGTTCCCCCAAGGTCTGGGAGAATGTCCTTTGGGTATAGAGAGGACCAGGAGACCCCCTACCCCAGGCCACAATTAAAGGGATTTAGTCTCAGAGAGTCCCACTTTTGTCTCTTCAATTCATTAAAAAATGCTTGTTGAACACCTGCTATGTACCAGGTCCTGTCCTAGGCACTGAGGTTGTAACGGTGAACAAGACAACGGGCCACCAAACTCACAGGGCTTATGTTCTAGGGGTGATAACTGATTTATCTACGGGATGCAAAGAAATAACTAAAGATGGAAGGAGAGACTGAGTGTATATGGAAGGGGTGAGGGTGGGGAGCATCTCTCTCTTTTTAAAAAAATTTATTTATATTTTTGACTGAGCTGGGTTTTTGTTACTGAGTACGGGCTTTCTCATCATGGGTTGCAGTGAGCAGGGGCTACTCTCTAGTTGTGCTGCCTGGGCTTCTCGTTGCGGAGGTTTCTCTTGTGATGGAGCCCAGGCTCTAGAGTGTGTGGGCTCAGTAGTGGAAGGATCTGGGCTCTAGAGTGCAGGCTCAGTAGTTCATTGTTACACATGGGCTTAGCTGCTCCACCCCTTGTGGAATCTTCCCAGACTAGGGATCGAAAACCCTGCATTGGCAGGTGTATTCTTAACCACTGGACCATCATGGAAGTCCGAGAAGCATCTGTTATATGGAGGGATCAGCAAGGATCTCTCTGAGATTTGAGAAATGAAGATGAGATAGGTATTTGGAGACCTTGATTCCTGGGGAGGCACTTTGTCCACTCCTGATGTGGTCTTCCACTCCTGCTTTCTCTCTACCTTTTCTGCACCACACCCAGGGTCAGTCGAGGGGCTGATCAGATTAGTAGAGCTGGGAAGAATCAACCAGGCATTCCTAGCTCTTCCCCATCCCTCCATCCCTTCCTCTCCTCTCCTATTCCATCTGAGGAGCAAGCTGCTCTGGGGTACAGGGCTTCTCCCCTGTTCCTCCATGCTCTCTGTCTTCTCTTGGCAAGACCTGCCTATGCAGAGAGATTGGGTCTGAGTGAAGAGACTGAGACAGTTCTGGGGTCTGCAGGCCATCCCATTTCTTCCTTAAGCTACATCCTCCAACATGGCCTTTATTAGTCATGAAATTGAATTTTGATCTCCCTTTGTTATTCTACATTTCTCTCTTTGTTCAGACTCAGAGTGGGAAGAGGAGAGCTTTTATTAGGTGCTTTTCCAAATCCCGACTTTGGGAGGGAGGCCCTGGATGAAGAAAAGAGAATGTGAGAAAAATCTGGGGCAGGAGGGAAACTGGAATGTTTGAAGACCAGACAGAGAGGTCAACTAGGAGAGTGTCAAAGAAGAGTCAGAGAGCTGAGAGAACTGGGTCCAGATACACAGCCTCAGACACTTTGGGCTGGAATGTGGGTTTTATTTTAAGCACAATAGGAAGCCAAGGGGAGGATTTTAAGCACTGGGGTGACATGATCTGATTTCTATTAAGCAAAACAATACAAAACCAGAGAAAGGAGACCAGCTAAAGGAATGCAACTGCTTTCTGGTGGCTGGGAAAAGGTCTGTGCCAAGAAGAGTAATAGTTATAGTCTGGAGGTAGAGCTGAGAGGACTTGTTGAAGGGGGTTAGAGGAATTTGGGAAAGAAAGATTACAGAGAAAAGTTAAGTAGCCACCTACTCTGGCTCAGTGAAGCTTAGTGATAGAGTTAGGATATCTAATCAAGTTGCTCTGGGGATACACAGGACTTTGGTGGGGTGGCCATGGTCCAGGGGACAAGGGGTGAATACCCAAGAGGAAACCCGGCTAATAGCCATAGGAAGAGGCTAACGTACTAGCCTTGCTTTACATGAAGCCATGCCATTTATTAAATGAACACACCCTCCTATCTTATGCCATTAATGAATTACTGTCCTTCTGGTCTACCAAGCTAGACTGTCAGGCTCACTAGCCACACCATCTTTCTTCTTTCTCTTTCTTTCCACATTCTCAGTCATTCACCACTCTACTCACCTCCCAACCCCCAATGTCTTTGCCATTTTCCTTCCCCATGTTTAGTGTGAACTTTCATCTCCTCCCTAGATTCTTACAAGAGCTTCACTGCCCTCACTGGCTGCTCATTTCCATTCACCTTCTTGTCTTTCTATTCCATCTTTCAAACTGTCAGAATGGTCTTTCTAAGATATATAGGCTGAATCATGTAACTCTCCGTCCGGAAAACAGTAATATTGCTTGGTTTTTTAAAGAATAAAACAAATTCCTTAGCAGGACAAACAATGTCCTTGATAATTCTTCCAGGTGGTTCCAGTTACTATGGCTGCAAAACCAACTGCCCCAAAACTTAGTGACTGAGAATCATGGCATTAATTATGTTCATGGATTATGTGAGTCATGAATTCAGAAACAACTTGGGGTCTCTCACGCTGCAGTTAGAGGTCAGCTGCAGGAATCTTCTGAAAGCTTGTCCAGGGTTGAGAGACCCATTTGCAAGGTGGTTTACTCACAAGGCTGGCAAGTAATGATGACTGTTGCCCAGAGGGCTCGGCTTCTATCCACAGGATATCCCATCCTGTACTAAAGGTGCAGCCATCTTTGGAGGTTGAATTTTCCCTGATCTTTCCAGGCAGAATGAATTCTCCTCCTATTCCCACTGCCTCCTGCTTATACCTTCACTTAGCATATTTTCCTCTATGCTGTATGCGAAATCACTTATTTAAGAGTTTGTCTCTGGGACTTCCCTGGTGGTCCAGTGACTAAGACTCTTTGCTCCCAATGCAGGGGGTCCGGGTTCAATCCCTGGTCAGGAAACTAGACCAAAAACAAAAAAGATTCTGCATGCCTCACCTCAACTAAAAGGGTCCTGCATGCCACAGCAAAGATCCCATGTGCTGCAACGAAGACCTGATGCAGCCAAATAAGTATTTTTTAGAAATTAAAAAATAATAAATGGAATCATACAACATGTGGCCTTAAAAAGAAAAGTCTGTATCTTCCATGAGACTGTTAAGTTCATCTTTCCATCTCCACTTTCTTATACATGATCAAGCCCAGAGGCAGTTCTGAATAATAACAATTGCCAACGTATATGTACGCCTGAGAGATGGCCCAGATAAGATGGCTGTGCTGCTGGGGAGGGCCATCAGGCCATGATTCTGTGACACTGTCAGTTTCTAGTTCTATCAGACTTGCTCCAAGTTCAAGTCAAGGGATTTCCATGGAGGAGATCCCCTTCTGCATATTGATGCCAAAGCCAGTGCTCTTGACCCCTGTCCCAGGGTTGAAATCGGGATGCAGAGCCTTGTCTTGGAATTTTCCCTGGCCAACTCTAGAGGGCAGCAGCCCAGGGGAAGAGCATTTTTAGTTACAGTCAGGTGGTGTTAGTGGTAAAGAACCTGCCTGCCAGTTCAGGAGACACAGGAGATGTGGGTTCAGTCCCTGGGTTGGGACGATCCCCTGGAGAAGGGCATGGCAACTCACTCAAGTATCCTTTCCTGGAGAATCTCATGGACAGAGGCACCTGGTGGCCTATAGTCCAGGGTTGCAAAGAGGTTGAACATGACTGAAGTGATGTAGCACGCGCACACACTCACCCAGCCTCTACAACAGCCCAGCACTACATATCCCCGATCTCAAATGTGCCATGTCCAGGAGAACTCTTGACTCCTTGTTTCCTCACCCAGACTCTGGCTCATCCCTTCCCTCCCCCAGTCTCCCCAGCCCTGGGACGGGCCCCCTTTGCTCAGTGGGGAAAGCCCTACGACTGCTCTTCAAATCCACTCTCTTGTTCCCTCCCCATGCCACCTAGCCACCAGACCCAGCTCCACTACCTTGAATCTGACCGCTTCTCATCCTCTGCCACCAGCACGGTGGGCCAGGCCGCTGTCATGTCACCAAGACAACTGCAGAGACTCCTGATGGTGCTGACAGTTCTGTCTGCATCTACATCTGCCTTTTCCAGGTGTCCTGGGGCCCATGTTGATGTGGTATCAAAGTGTAGCACATCTGAGTCCAAAGCTGTCTTAACAGTGGGTCCTGGAGCTTTAAAGAGATCCTAGAACTCTCAGGGTTACTCAAAAGGAGTCTCTGGGGACCTAGGGAAAAGGGGTGTGTGTGACAGGGTTGGCCACTAGTTGACTTAGATGAAGTCTTTGTACAAATTATTAAAAGCAGCCTTCTTTAGGCAGCTTCTAGGCGTAGGCCTGGCATCAGATAGAGTCTTTTTGCAAAACAAAAGGCATAGGACTTGGCCAATGAACCACATGATTCCAGATGAACCAGAAGGCACAAATGGTTTGGATTTTTGGTGCTTTTATGCAGCCCACAGTCTGCTCACATATGGCCTGTGGTAGGCTGAATAATGGACCTATCATTTTCAGCCCATTCTTTACCATTTGAAGAATTTGCCTGTAATTCGTGAGACCTGGGTTTGATCCCTGGGTTGGGAAGATGCCCTAGGGAAGGGAATGGCCAACCACTCCAGTTATTTTTGCCTGGAGAATTCCATGGACAGAGGAGCCTAGTGGGCTACAGTCCATGGGATCGCAAAGAGTCGGACATGACTGATCATCTCACGAACACATACACAGGCTAAATAATGACCCTTCAAAAAATATTCACCTCTTAATCCCCAGACCCCGTAAAGGGGTCTTGCAGATGTGAATAAGTTAAGGATTCTGAGATGGGGAGATGCTCCTGGATTATCTGGGGGGCCCTAAGTCACAGGGGTCCTTGTAAAAGGGAGGCAAGGCGGTCCAATGAGGAGGTAGGAGGCAAGGCGATGGAGTGATTCAAGGAAGAGGTCATGAGCCCAAGGGGTGCAGACAGTCACCAGATGTCGAGGAGGCACAAAAATGGGTTCCCTCAGGCCTCCAAAGGGATTAGCCCTGCAACATCCTGACTTTAATCCTATGAGACTGAGTCTGGACTTCTAACCTCCAGAACTGTACAATAATAAATCTGCGTTGTTTCAAGTTGCCAAGTCTGTAACTGGTTACAGAGGCAGCAGGAAATGAATGCACAGCCCCTGTGCTGCCTGTTCCCGCAGGTGAGCCTTCTGGTTCCATCTGCGATGTGCATGGGGATTCCAAGCAGGACTGTGTTTGAAGAAGGGATACTGCTGCTGAATGTATTTCAAACATCAAGTGCTGGATGGTAGACAAGATAAAGTCTTGTTTTCAGTGTTAAATTTACTGAAGTTGATAAATGCACTGTAGTTGTAAGAGAATATCTTTAGTCTCAGGAAATGCACTTAGTATAATGTGTGGCACTTATTCTCAAATGACTCAGAAAAAAAGGGTGCATGTGTATGGGTATATATATATGTATACACACACACACACACATACACACATATATGAAAAGAGAGTATGTGATAAAGCAATTAGGGAAATATTCACAATAGGCAAATCTCAGTAAAAGTATATATACATGGTCTCTGTATTCTTGTTGCGACCTGGCTACAAGTTTGAAATTATTTCCAAATGTGTGTGTGCATACTCAGCCGCTTTAGTTGTGTCCAACTCTTTTGTGACCCCATGGACTGTAGCCCACTAGGCTCCTCTGTCCATGGAATTCTCCAGGCAAGAATACTAGAGTGGGTTGCCATACCCCTGTCCAGGGGATCTTTCCAACCCAGGAATCGAACCTGTGTCTCCTGTATCTCCTGCATTGCAGGCTGATTCTTTACCCACGGAGCCACCTAGGAAGCCCTATTTCCAAATGACAAGGCAAAAAAAAAAAAAGTGCTGTGAACTAGCTCCTCTCAGGGTATAAGTGAGAACATGGAGGTGGTCAGGAGCTTACACATGGTCTCGAGAACAGTTTGTAGCTGAGCTGGAACAAGACCCCCTTGTCTCCTGATCTCAATGATGTTTTCTGAGGCAAATGCCCGTGCGAAGTCATAGTACATGAAGCTAGTTCATACTAAATTATTGATGACTTCCTGGCCTGTTCTGATCCTAGAATCTTGGCTACTTGAAAGTGTTTTGATTCTGCAGGTGGAGGCAGGGAATGATTTGGAAACCAGCCAGGTTTTCTGAGTCATCTTGTCCGCAGGCATCCCATTATGGCATTATCTGCCACTGTCCCGAGAGTGGAAATTTATATGATTAGCTAGATGTCCTTCCACAAAGCCCTGGGGAAGGCTTTGTTTATTTGCTCATTCGATCAGTCAACAAATGTTTACCAAACACACAGCTTATAAGAGCTGCTCACACAGATAGTATGGCATGAACAAGAGAGATGGATCTTGGGTGGAGTTTCCTTTCAAGAGGAGAGAGAGACAACAACCAAACAAAAGGAAACAAAAGAAATGCTTAGTGGTAAGTGACAAAAAGACAATAAAATAGTAGTAGAATAGGGTAGAATAGTAGCAGTTATCAACTTTTCTCCCCCAATTTTATTTATTTTTGACTGTGCTGGGTCTTTGTTCCTGCTCAGACTTTTCTCTAGTTGCATCCATCACGTGGGCTCAGTAGTTGCAGCTCCCAGGCTCTAGAGCACAATAGTTGTAATACAAGGGTTTAGTTGCTCCAAGGCATATGGGTGATCTTCCTGGATCAGGGATTGAACCCATGTCTCCTACACTGGCAAGTGGATTCTCTACCACTGAGCCACCAGGGAAGCCCATTTTTTTGATTATTTGTATCTATCAAAAATTTTTGAACATTTGCCATACACACACACATTTAGACATATATGTAGTGGTTTATCAATGGTACTCATGTGCCTCTGTACTAATGCATTATAAAATACACACAAAATAAAAAATGTTATAAAAATGGAGTAAAAAGTAATAGAAGTAGAAATCCTACGACCTTCTTCTTACCTCCCATTGTATCTTCTTTGGCGTCCCAGCGTGTATATCCTGTTCTAGGGATACTGAGAGAGGAGGAAAGTGAAGGGCTTGCTGTCAACAGAACAGTCAAGGACATTTTCTCTGAGAAGGTACCACTCACCCTAAGACCTGACCAATGAGAAGGAACCAACAAGAGATCTGGGGGAGAATCTTCTAGACTGAGGAGCCAGCATCTATGAGGCTCAGAGGAGGGAGCAGGTTTGGTGTTTCTGAAGAAGATGGTGAGGTTGTCTGGAGCAGAGGGCCTGAGGAGCAGTATGGCCAGAGGGTGGTCTGTGGGGTGGACAGAGGCCAGATCCTGAGGCCTACAGATGGGAATCCATATTCCTGCTGGGAATGTGGATTTTATTCTAAGCACCCCTGCCCTTCCCCCCCCCCCCCCCCCGAAAACCATTAGGGGTTTCCAGCAAGATGGTGGCGGGATCAGATGTGCATCTTAAACCATTTCACCAGCTGCTCTGTGGGAAGCGATCGTGGGGGCAGAATCAGAAGCAGTGAGACCAGGTCAGAACTTCTTGCAATAGTCCACGCAAGAGACAATGATGGCTTGCAGTCGGGAGGTGGCTGAGAAGTGAGCAGGAAGTGGATGAATTGGGATATGTGTTGGAGGAAGAGCTGACAGGACTCGGTTGGAACCAGGGGGGCGGCAGACGGGTGATGATGGGAGGAGAAGCATCTAGACGACTCCTAGTTTCCAGCCTGAGCCACCGGATGCAGAGTGGTGCCATTTACTTGTCTGAGGAAGTCGGGGTGAAAAAGTAGTGCCCCCTTCTACTCCAGGTGGGGGAGGCAATAAATAGGCACTTGGGTACACAAGTCTGTGTATGCCCACGGGGGAAATCAGGACCGTGAGTGTCACTTCAGCTGTCACAGGGGACAGAGGCGAGGTGTCCGGGAAGGGCTGGTCCATGGGTGGTGTCTGAGGGCAGCCGGTGGGCAGCAGGGGGCAGCCAGAGAGCCCATGATAGGGAGGCCGTGCAGACAGGAAGTAGGTAATCATCCGAGAGAAGCTGCACCCTCATCAAGTTTTGCCCAGTTTTGGCCCAAATGGTTTCACATTGTGAAGCAATGCAGTTTTGCTGCAACCTAGAGCTGCCCCCCACAGGCCTGAAGGATGGACAGCTGGAGGGCCTGGGCCCCTTTGCTGGAAAGGCATGTCAAGGTCAGACCCCAGCAGCAGGTGGCCGGTTTGGAAGGCCCTGCACGCTGGCCCTGAAGGAAGGCCCAAGAAGACTCGCACACTCAGCCTCGTGTTCCCGCTGACTGCTGGCACTGCAGCTGCTTCCAGGGTCTGGAGCTCATGACATCTTGACAAATGACGCAGCCGACAAAGCAAATCAATGTTCCAGCCAGAGAGAGCTGCAGGCTTCCCCAGGGGTGGGGTGGCAGAATGGGGGGGGCTGCAAATGCATTTGCCCACGAAGCGGGTACGAATCCCAGCCACAAATCCCTCCCATAAGAAATTACGTTTTATTTTCTTATAACTGAACATTAATTTGTATGTCAAGTTTCCATGCCACCAACGGCGGAAGACATCGCCTCTGCCAAGTCTGGCTCCTATCTCCTTGTGGCTGTGTCCAAATGCCAGGGCTTGCAGAGGCCGGGGGTACTGATGGGAGGTCAGGCGGGAGGCCTGTGGTGTTGTCATCTGTGTGGGATGGCACATTCTTGTGTCCCTCTTGTCTCTGGTCATCTGTCCACTCCCCTTGGGTCCAGCAGCTCTTGCTGCCACTCCTGAGCCATCCCTGGGTCTGTGGCAGATATTCCATGGTGTCCCAGTTTCTGGGCCCTTGGAATGTCTGCTTCAGGCTCCTCTCAATATGGGGGTTCCTGTCACTTTCGTGCTGCAACCTGGATCACAGGACCTGTGATCCCATCATGGCCAGTCTGTCCAGTTCAACGCCTATAGCTGACTTGGCTTCTGTCCAACCACACTGGGTGGGCCTGGTGTTCCTGAACTTGGGCCACTTCTTGGGGTTCTTCCAGGTTACAGGCTGCTTCTCCTCTTGGGGGCCCATGCTTATCTAGAAATTACGGCTGAAGAGGTCCCCATGCTCTTTGCTGCCTGGTTTCTGATGTCCTAAGGGGCTAGAACTGCCAGACTGCCATGCTCTGACTTAGCCCCTGTCCCCGCTTTTCCTTCACACTTGGTTCTTTTTTTAAAAAAATTAGTTATTTGTGGCTATGCTGGGTCTTCGTTGCTGCTTGTGGGCTTCCTCTAGTTGCAGCAAGTGGAGGCTCCTCTCTAGTTGCAGGGCACCGGCTTCTCACTGCGCTGGCTTCTCGTGTTGGGGAGGATGGACTCTAGAGCTCGGGTTCAGTAGTCATGGTACACGGGCTTAGTTGCCCCACAGCATGTGGAATCTTCCCAGACCAGGGATCGAACCCATGTCTCCTGCATTGGCGGGTGGATTCTTAACCACTGGACCACCAGTGAGGTCCCACACTTGGCTCTCAACAGAGGCAAATAAGGAGGATGGGGCAGAGACTGACCAATCAAGCAAACGTTGCTAGAGAACTTGCCCCACCATCCATGTGTTAAGTTGGGTTTGCTTAAGGCAGAAAACTCACCTTCATTTACCGGGTTGCTTGGGGTTCAATTAGGTAGCAGCCTCAGCATGGTTCCCTTTGTGAGGGATTTGGAATGAAGCGATTTAAGTGTGTCTGTCTGTAGGCTGGGCCTAATGATGACTTGAGACCCAGTTTCTAGGTGAAAATTAGTCTAACAAGAGGACTTTCTCTTACAACTGTTTTTATGGGGAGTGTATTTTATGCTCACAAAACCAGCTGAGCAGTGACAACTTTAATCCAACATAATAATTCATTGGGGTACAAAGCCTTGTGTGTTGCAATGTATTTTACTATCTGCATCCTCATAGGGGAGCCATAAACACCCCAAGAGACAGGCAAGGTGTGTGTTAGTTATCCCCAACTTGCCAATAAGGGAAAGTAATGACTGGGTATGGGATCTGTAATCTCCCACTTCTGCTCTGGCACCCTTTCAGCTCCCTGGCGCTTCATGGATAATATCTTCCTGCTTAAGTGCCTGGTTTTACAAACATGCGCTCTTTTGGACATAGCCACCCTGACACACTCTGACCAGCTGTAGACACTGCCTGGGATGCATGCTGACCCTCCTAAGTTCTGCAGCCATAGGACAAACCCTTGTATTCCTGCCTCTGGTGCCAGAGATGAGAGAGTGATTCTAGCACTCAAGAGTGCGGGTCCACCTCACTGTGGGCCAGGATCACTCGGGAACTTTAAAAAACAACATATCTGCTATGGAAAGCAGTATGGAGGTTCCTCAGGAAACTAAAGATAGAATTACCCTATGGTCCAGCAATCCCACTCCTGGGCATATATCCAGACAAAACTATAATTAAAAAAGATATGCGCACCCTGTGTTCATAGCAGCACCACTCACAATAGCCAAGAGAGAAGCAACCGAAATGTCCATCGACAGATGAGTGGATAAAGAAGATGAGAAGATGTGGTACATAAGTACAATGGAATACTACTCAGCCACAAAAAAGGATGAAATAATGCCATTTGCAACAACATGGATGCAAGTAGAGATTATTATACTAAATGAAGTAAGGCAGGAGGAAGACAAATACCATATGATGTCACTTATATGTGGAATCTAAAATAGGACAGAAGTGAACCTATCTACAAAACAGAAACAGATTCATGGATGTAGACAACAGAACTGTGATCGCCAAAGGGAGGGTTGGGGGAGCGGTGGAGTGGAAAGTTGGAGTTGGCAGATGTAAGTTAGGTGAGGTGACCAGTTCAAGGAACAGCCCCAACTCTGAACCACAAGGTTCAGAACCAGCTTGCAAGGAGGTCGGCTGGAGAGGATAGGGGTGTCCAAACCAGTCAAGGGCGAGTGTGGATCTGGGGCTGCAAAGACTTCCCCGTCTGAGCCTCCTGCCTGTGGCTAGGCGAGTGCTCACCCCGCTGGCTTGTCATGATGGGGAGATGAGGTCCCCTCTGCAGAGCACCCAGTACCGTGCCAGGAACCCAGTCATGCTTGCGGTGCATTAGGGGGTCTGACTCTGAAATCCACCTTGGGCGTGTGGATCAGGTCAGAGGGGATAGGAGGGGGGACTGGAGGGAGGGCCTGGCAGACCCAGTGAGGAGATCTCGCTCTCTGGTGAGCCTTGCAATGCCCCGCACACACCATGCTCCACAAGAGCTGCTCCCTCGGCCGAAGCAGAATGTCGAACTAAAACTGGAAATGTGGCATTAAAAAATTGCCACGGCGGAACCAGCAGCCGTTGGGAATCCAAGCGGTAATAAATTAAATGATGCTCCCAGCATATGTGGCTTCCCTCTGGCCTCCCAGGAACACATTTCAATATAAATAATTTACCAGGTAAAGGGATATTGAGCCGGCCACCCGGAGCTGCAGGAATAATAATAAATTCTGGTTTTGTGAGTCAAGGAGAGGTGCCACTTTGTAAAGCAAGGGCCCTGGACCGGGAGTCTGAAGTCCTGGGCCCCTGTCTTGGGCTGGGTCATGGGACAGCAAAACCACTGAATGGCTTCAGGCAGACCCCCTGCACATCCCCAGGCCTCTATCCTCCTTGCAAAGTGCTCAAGCCAGAAAATTGTGCAAGCATTTTCCTCTACCTTTTCTTGCTTCCTGCTGTGCTCATTGCTCAGTCGTGTCCGACTTTTTACCACCCCATGACTGCAGCTCTCCAGACCCCTCTGTCCATGGGATTCTCCAGGCAAGAATACTGGAATGGGTTGCCATTTCCTTCTCCAGGGGATCTTCCCAACCAAAGGATCAAACCCTCATCTCCTGCATTGACAGGGGGATACTTTACCACTAGTGGCTCCCCAGATAGTGAGCACTTCAGCAAGTCAGGCTGACCGCAGATTGTTTGAGGTGCGCTTCCCACACACCCATGCACACCCACATGACACTGCAGAAAGAAGTCCTTCTCCCAAGTGTTACTGTGAACAGATGAAAAATAATGCAAGTGATTTTCCAATGCAAGGGAGAGCAGAAGGCAAATGGTCAGGAGGGCGAAGTGATAATGACCATGACCAAAGCCCCTGGCTGGAAACTAACCGTCTCCTGGTGACAGTGTGGAGGAGGGGCGGCTCTCACCCCAAGAAAGGAACGGGGATGCATCCTTGGTGGTATGTCTCCAAACCTCCCTCCTTTGGTTCCAGGGTGGCCTGGCTTCTTGGGCAAGTGGGTCAGCTTCTCTTCTTCTATCAGGACAGCGGGGCTGCTCTGAGCAGAGATGCTCCTGCTCTATGACATCGCCAGACCCAGCAACCTCTTCCCCAGGCTCACCCTGCCTCTGCTTCCCACCCCGGCTCATGTGTGGGTTGTCTTCTTCTCCAGAGTAGCTGTTTTTATTGTCACCACTTCCCAGAGCTGAGCCTAGGTCAGGAGCTGAGTGCTGGAGCCAACAAAGCTGGCCTGTCCCACCCATCTCAGCCAGGAAATGAGTACAGAGAGACATGAGAGGCTATTCAGCTCCAGATCAGAACCAGAAAGTCTTTACATTCTAATTGTACCTCTATTCCAAAAGAGAATGTATTCCACAACACACTTTGTGATCAGAAATAGGTATTGAGTGCACCAAAAGTCACCTCAGGACACCAGAATTCTCTCTTTTCTTCTCTCGTCCCTCCTTCCTTATGGAAATATTTCTCAAGTGCATGTTGGGAGGAAGAAGCTCAAAGAGAGACAAAGAGGGTGGGGAGAGAAGACAGAGCCTCTGGTCTCCCGTTGGAGACACGGAAACATTAGCTAACAATTTGAAAGCAGTGCATTAAGTGTAATCATAGAAGAAACACAGGCTGCAAAGAAGAGGCATCTTATTCGATTGTGAAATAAATAAGATTTAGCATCAGCAAAGCTTCCTAGGAGAGGCGCAACTCAAAGAACAAGGTGGGGCTCAGAGCAGTCAAGGTGGGACAGAATAGCCTTCCAGACAGAGCACATGCAAAGCAACTGGCCAGAGAGAGCAGTGCCTGCAGCCGGTGCAGTAAGATGGTGAGGCCAGCCTGGAAAAGTGAAAGTGTTAGCTGCTCAGTCGTGTCTGATTCTTTGCCACCGCATGGACTGTAGCCAGCCAGGCTCCTCTGTCCATGGAATTGTCCAGGCAAGAGTACTGGAGTGGGTGGCCATTCCCTTCTCTCAGGGATTGAACCTGAGTTTCCTGCATTGGCAGGTGGATTCTTTACCATTGAGCCACCTGGGAAGCCTTGAGGCCAGCCTGGATTGCATCTGAAATGAGACAGAGGCATGAGCTGGGGTCATCGAGGGCCCAGGGCACCATGCTGGGAGGTTCAGTGCAGAAGAAGAGATGGGAGTCAAGGCTAAATTGCGGGCACCAACTTGGGCAAAGGCAAGTGGTGGTACTGCTCCCAGCATTAAGCATGTGGAGGAAGATGAGGAAGAGGAGTGGGTGGGGGGAGACAGAGCCATTGTACAGCTTCTAGAACAGGAATGTCCTTCCTCAGAGGATAGCATCCTGCCGGGTCCCACTATTGCCAACGGCTCTGCCCTTTTACAGAGGAAACAACTGCCTCTCACAGTCTCCACGCACAGATCTTAACATTGCCCTCCAGAGCCACACAGAACATTTCTCTTCTCTCAGACAAATATTTGAAGACAACTGTTAGCAAAAAGAATGAATAAGAGGTGTGCGAAGGGTTGTAATTCAACCTAAGATGTTTAGAGTGTTTGTTTTTTGGCCCAAAGCAGCCAAAAGCAGGCAGGCACTCCAGGCTGAGAGGACGTGACAGATGCCTGAGCCTCTGGGGGTTTTTCGGGGAGGACCATGAGCCCCCCGGCAGAACAGAGGAGGTGGCGCAGGAAGCAAAGGGGAAACGAGGAGGAGGAAGGGTGGGGGGTGGCTCTGGCTTGTGAGGCAGGGTCAGACGCCAGCCCCTGGGAAGCCATGCTCCAATTGGTCAGAGGACTCCCAAGGGGTTAGCCTATCAGTGTTGAGAGTGATGATGTGATGGGCATGGGGGTGGTCTTGACCTTGGAGACTGTCTGGTCAAGAACAGAGGCTGGATAAGGTGGTGGGGTCACACAGCTCCTCACTGGGAAGCGACAGAGGCCAGGGAGAGACCCTGCCCATGCTCCCATGCAGGGACAGGTGAGGGGGCCCAAGGAGACCTGGGAGGAATCCATGGCCCTGTGGTCATAGATGATGCAAGAATTGGGACTGTGGAAAGCAGTGAGGTGGGGGTGGTGGTGATCAGAGAGATTCGATTTCTGATCACCGCCCTAAACCACTTTACTAGGGCGGCCATAAGGCAGTACCACAGATGGGGTAGATAAGAGCATAGACATTTATTTTTTCATAGTTCTAGAGGCTAGAAGTCTGAGATCATGGTGTTGGCAGGGTTGGTTTCCTTTGAGACCTTTCTCCTAGGCTTGCAGATGGCTGTCCTCTCCCTGTGTTCTCACATGGCCTTCTCTTTGTGTATATTTTTGGCCTCTCTGGGTCTTTGTTGTTGCATGCATAGTTGTGATGAGCAGGGGCTATTGTCTAGTTGTGGAGCATGGGCTTCTTTTTGCAGTGTTTTCTCTTGTTGGGGAGCACGGGCCCTAGGGTGCATGGGCTTCAGTAGTTGGGGGACACAGGCTTAGTTGCTGCATGGTATGTGGAATCCTCCCAGACATGGGTCAAACCCATGTCCCCCTGCACTGGCAGGTGGGTTCTCAAACGCTGGACCACCAGGGAAGTCCCCTAATCTCCTCTTTTTATAAGGACACAAGTCATATTGGGGTGAGGCCCACTATAATGACCTCATGTTAGCTTAATTACCTATTCAAAGACCCTATCTCCCATTGACAGAGGAATGGATAATGAGATATACAGATATATACATACATATATATATACACACACATACTATTACACAATGAAATACTACTCAGCCATAAAAAAGAATGAAATAATGCCATTTGCAGCAACATAGATGGACCTAGAGATTATCATACAAAGTGAAGTAAGTCAAAGACAAATACCATATTATATAACTTATATGTGGAATCTAAAAATATGGTACAAATAAACTTGTTTACAAAACAGAAAAAAAAATTAATACCCGATCTCAAAATATATTCTGAGGTACTAGGAGTTAGAACTTCAACACATGAATTAGACAGGGAACACAATTTAGCCCATAACACCCTCTGAAACCAGGGACTTCTGTTTTCAATTCTCTTTTTATACAGCTCATTCTCAGACCCCAAACATAACTGACCCACATTAACTGACTTGAAAACCTAGTCTGGACCCAGCCATAAAATATCCCTCATCTGTTCTCTTGACTTCTGATCACTTTTTCAGGGCCTGGGTGGAACCCCTCAGGCTCTGCCTAAACATGCAGACTGAGTTAACAACTTTTAGGAAACCACAAAGTGTTTGTGAATGAAATCTATCAAAACCCTGCAAATTATTATTCATGCAGTTTTCATATATAGAATGATAACTTGTTGGGTTTTTCCCAGAAGCCTAGAGAGATTTCTTTTTTTTTTTTTTTTCCTCTCTTGTTCCAGTGGAAGGTAGACATTAATAATCTTTAGGAGGGAAAGTTAATAATTCAATATGATGCATCATGGGCACATCTATACAAAAGTATATCTGTCAATGTTTCAGGACATTTAGAGAAGGAAGTGACATGTCATGTTCTACTGCCTCTAGGCCCTCCAGAAAGGGTAGAGAAAGCCTTATCCATCAAGAAAATGGCTGGAGTTCTTTCTAAACTTTTTGGTGAAGCATGACTACTCAGAATGGATAGCTTTCTCTTTTCCCTGTTGGATGTCTTATTTGAAATAGGCATGAAGACTTGTTTCTGATTTCACTGGATGGATGAAATATACATTGAAGCTTGCTGTTATACTCAAACATAAGATATCATACATTTTTTATTTCCTATGCCTTGAAGACCCAAATTCATCAGAAACTTATTAATTCAAACTTGCCTTAAAGCTCCTGATTGCCGAAGGTTTTAAAAAGATTATAGCTTTGCTCTACGAGCCTACAGAAGAGCCTTCACATTATTAACAATAATGGCTAACATTTATAAAGTTCTTACTCTGAGCCAGGCGCTCTGCTGTATATTTTACGTGGCATCATTTCATTTAATTCTCATAGTAAGTCTGTGAGGTAAGTGTGATAATATCTCCATTTCCCCGAAGCTTAGAGAGCTCATATAACTTGCCCAAGGTCATGTGGCTAGAAAGTACTGGAGCTGAGAGTCAAATCCAAGTCTGCCTGCCACAGCCTGATTCTACAAAACCCAGGTCATAGCCTGCCGTGGTCAGGGGAGACTGAGATCTAAGTTGGCGGTCAGCTACTGCTGTTCAGCACAGGGAACTCTACTCAATATTCTGTAATAACCTCTATGGGGAAAGAATCTGAAAAAGTGGGTATATAACTGACTCACTTTCTTTCCACCTGAAACTAACATGGCATTGTAAAGCAACTACACTTCAATAAAAATTAGGAAAAAAAAGAAAATATTCACACACATGCATACAAAATGGTGGTCAGGAATTCCTATTCTGTCACTTGATATAATATGTACTAGGGCTAGACTCTGTGCTAGATACTATTTATTAAAAAATGGAAAAGAAGCTGCCTTTCAGAGCCCTGAGCCTGGAGGGGAAGGCAACCCTGAAGAGGGTAGATTGCTCCATGACAGGAAAGGCACTGGATGCTACGTGAGCACAAAGGGACAAGCAACTAATTGCCCGGGAAGAGAGCAGAGGTGTGCAAGAGGAGGTCGCTGACCTCTGCCCTGAGTTTACAGGTAGAAGCAGAAATTTGCCAGGCAAACAAGGGTGGTAAAGGCACAGAAGACAGAATGATTACAGCTGTGAAAGGGCCTGGCTGGTTTGAGGAGTGGTGAAGAGTTCATCATGAGAAACGCTGGGCTGGAGGAAGCACAAGCTGGAATCAAGATTGCCGGGAGAAATATCAATAACCTCAGATATGCAGATGACACCACCCTTATGGCAGAAAGTGAGGAAGAACTAAAGAGCCTCTTGATGAAAGTGAAAAAGGAGAGTGAAAAAGTTGACTTAAAGCTCAGCATTCAGAAAACTAAGATCATGGCATCTGGTCCCATCACATCATGGCAAATAGATGGGGAAACAGTGGACACAGTGGCTGTCTTTATTTTTCTGGGCTCCAAAATCACTGCAGATGGTGACTGCAGCCATGAAATTAAAAGATCCTTGCTCCTTGGAAGGAAAATTATGACCAACCTAGATAGCATATTAAAAAGCAGAGACATGACATTACCAACAAAGGTCCGTCTAGTCAAGGCTATGGTTTTTCCAGTGGTCATGTATAGATATCAGAGTTGGACTGTAAAGAAGGCTGAACACCGAAGAATTAATGCTTGTGAACTGTGGTGTTGGAGAAGACTCTTGAGAGTCCCTTGGACTGCAAGGAGATCCAACCAGTCCATCCTAAAGGAGATCAGTCCTGGGTGTTCATTGGAAGGACCGATGTTGAAGCTGAAACTCCAATACTCTGGCCACCTGATGAGAAGAACTGACTCATTTGAAAAGACCCTGATGCTGGGAAAGATTGAGGGCAGGAGGAGACGGGGATGACATAGGATAAGATGGTTGGATGGCATCACCAACTCGATGGACATGGGTTTGGGTGGACTCCGGGAGTTGGTGATGTACAGGGAGGCCTGGCATGCTGTGGTTCATGGGGTTGCAAAGAGTCAGACACGACTGAGTGACTGAACTGACCTGAAGAGTTCAGCAGGAGTGGTAAAGAATGACTCTGATGTTATCAGTTTGGAAGGCTGGATAGATGGTGGTGTTAAGTGAGATCAGAGAGGGAAGAAGATGAGTCTGGTGATGGGGTGTGGGACATGGTGGTGGTGGGGGGAAATCTGTGGTACTTTCCAGGGAGGTCAAGAGTAAGAGTGGATGGAGGTTTGGATTTGGGTGTCATTGATAGACAAGGGATTGTTGAAGCTGAAGCTGTTGAGAAGGTCACCCAGGGAGGCATGTAGAACAAGAAGATGAAGACAGCAAAGGAGAAGCAGTGGGGAAGAGCAAAATCTAGGGGAAGGTAGGGATGTTGGAATTGCCCCAGAAGCCCAGGAGGATATTTTTCAGAGAGTTAAGGGGGAAACCAGGAAAGACTTTGAGATTTGTGGATGGTTAACCACGTTAGAGGCCTGGGGGGAGGGTCGGGGGGTGGGGTGGGTGTTGGTGATAGTCCACTGGCTGAGTATTCATTTCTTATGTTTCAGCAAATGGTCCAAGTTGAAGAAGGAAGAGACTGATTCTGGAGAGACTTGACCATGTTGATGAGCTGAGTGGATGGAGGTGGAGAACAGGGGAGACAATGTCATTAAAGCTGAGATGGGTTAACAAGCTGAGCCAGGTGAGGAAGAGGACAGGGCTGAGAACCAGGGCACACACACAGGGGAGCCAGTGTCTCTCCAAGGCAGGGGAGAAGGATGGGTGACTCCACAGAGATGGGAAGGAAGGAAGGAAGGAAGGAAGTGAAGTTGGAGGAATTCCTGGGTGGTGACTTCTGTTTGCCCTGGGAAGCTGGGGGAAGCTCACTTGTGATGAGGGTGGGGCAGGTAGGCTGTAAGGGAAGGATGATGGGGATGGTGAAGGTGAGTAAAAGCCGGTGAGAAAGGTGGGTCGGGGCTTGATAAGGGACCAACGAGTGTGGTTAGGAGCTAGACACCCATGGCCTCATGACCTAATATTTATGTGATTTTCTTTAGTAGCACCTGGCCCATTGGGAGGAAGATAAAAGAAAATTGACAGACAGACAGACCCTGACCTGGAGGGTCTCCAGGCAGGAGTTAGGGATGACAGGGAGATATGAGACATGCAAGTATTGGCAGCTGAGTCTTCATAGTGACAAGAGGGTCAGGCTGGGTAGGGAAGCCAGTGGAGCAAGAAGAGGGCTGAAGGTTGATGAGAGTAAAGGATATCAATAGAAATCTCATTGAGACTTTTTTTTAAAAGGCAGCAAGGAGAACAAAAGGCCTGGAGCTGGGAAGCCACATTATAAAACTTCTAGAAAAGAGCAACCTGGTCAACGTTGGGGTCCAGGGTGGGACCGAGGAGAGGGGAAGCTGGGCATGGAGGAGCCATTTTCCTGAGCTATATCCATGCCCCTGGTCACACACATTTCCCCCAAGCTTGCCTCTGGCCCAGCTTCCAGGCTTCTCTCCCCATGGAAGATGGAGGGGGTGATCAAGAAGGACAAGCAAAGTCTGCGTGGCCTCCTGTCTCTGAAGCATGTGGTCTTGGCCCCCATCCGACATGGGCCTCCACACTTCAGCCCTGCCCTCAGCTCATGGAACCAGTCTGACGGACGCCTGATGTTGCTAAACCCATCTTCTTCCATCCCCAGAGTTTGGGGGATTTCCTTAGGTAAGTGTGAGATGGGTGTGTGTTGGGAGCATGCTCAGTCATGTCCGACTCTTTGCAACCCCGTGGACTGTATGTAGCCCACAAGGCTCTTCTGACTATGGAATTTTGCAGTAAAGAAATACAGGAGTCAATTGCCATGACGTCCTCTTGGGGATCCTCTCAACCCAGGGATCAAACTTGAGTCTCCTGCACCTCCTGAATTGGCAGGCAGATTCTTTATCACTTACGCCACCTGGGAATCCCATGAGATGGATACACTAGTTATTTATTTTTTTATTATTAACTAGAACAGGGAAAGAAGGCCAGAGCTGCAATCTGCAGAGATTACCGTGATGGGAATCAGCAGGACTTATTGACTACAGGTGGTAAACCAGGTAGAAAGCCTGTCCCCCTCTCCCACCAACCACCCTTGCTGGGCCACCCCTGATCACTCAGGAGACTGGCACCTGCGACTCTTGGGGCACAAACCTTGGCAGCCTGTGGTCTGATGGAAGGCAAGCGGCCCTAGGAGCACCAGCCTCTGACAGGTTGTGGCAGGTGCCTCGCCTCCCCCAGGAGCAACATGAATCGGCCCCTCTCAGCCCTGCATCTGCCAAGAGCCTAAGACACTCCCCGTGGCTGCAAACGCCTGCCCTGTTCATCTCAAAGTTCCTGGAATGTCTACGACAAGCTCTTGCAGCCCTGGGCCTGAATGGATGAGGATCACCTACAGAATACTGAGGATGTCGGGTCAGAGGAGATGCAGTAATTGCCTGTGGCTGGGCCAAGGCCCCTGCTGGGAGAATGAAGGGGATTTTTTTTCTCTTTCTGTGAAAGAGACAGAACATAGACAATGGAGAAGCATTCACAGCTTCCCCGTTCGATGGGCGGAGGTCTTGGCTCCATCAGAGCAGTCTGTATGGCCAGGACTGGTTAAAGGTGAACACAAATCCCCTCCTATTCCAGTCCTAAGTCTGTTTTTTGTTTATTTGGTTTTTGTTTGTTTGTTTGTTTGTTTTTAACTTTTGGCCGCACCACGCGGCATGTGGGATCTTAGTTCCCAGACCATGGATTGAAACTGCGTCCCCTCCATTGGAAGTGCAGTCTTAACTGCTCGACTCTCAAGGAAGTCCCTCCCAGCCCTAAGTCTGGATCTTGGGAAGCTAGGCTGATTTATACTCCCTACACTGAGGCATCCAAGCAACCAGGCCAGAACTTTCTGGTTTCTTCCTGCTCTGTGATTCTGTGTCAAAAATGAAACATCTCAGACTCAACTGAACATGCAGTCCTGGATTTTTTTTTCCTTCTTTGAGCGAAAGTGTGATGGAGCTACAAAGTGCTGTTAGCTTTCTCCACCAGAGATTTCGCTCCAGAAAATGAACTCTGCTTCTTGGCAAGCAGTTCCAAAAATAAAGGTGTTAAAAGTGATGCCTTCAGGGACTTCTAGGATGGCAGAGTGTCTCCAGACTGTGACTATCCTAAATACCATTGCTCTTAAAAAAAAAATCTCTTACCAAAAAAAGCAAAAGTTTTCATTCTTCTTCTTCTTCTTTTTTTTTTTTAGTCTTTCAAAAACTGCAAGCTTGCCAGTGGAAGGGAGTGATAAGGTGGCAAGTTGCCGAGGAGGTTTTCTTTCAGGGACAAACAGCCAGTCACTCCCAGTGGCTCTGGACTCCATCCTGCATTTGACTCAGCTTAGTTAGGGCTGGATTTCTAGACATTTCTCAAGCTTCTGTGTTCCCCACTGCAGACAGACCGACCATCTATTTTGTAGAAGAAATTCTGTTATTTACGAAGTCATATGGCAAGCTAACCATCAACCATGCCACAAATATATGTACAAGCAACACTGGTACTTTTCTGGCACCCAAGAAGACAAAAGAGCCATCCCCCAATCTGCAACCACATGAAACATTCAGGCATTCTGTTGAGTGCCCAAAAAACAGCAATGATTGGTTCAAAGCAATCTGAGGATCTCTCTGGGCGGTGGTGTCAGGGTTCAGTCACTAAGTCATGTCCAGCTCTTTGCAACCCCATGGCGAGGTGTTATTATGTCTTAACATAATAGAGGTTCTTTTATGAATGCATGTTTATTGGTAAAGCAATATGATTACAACATTAAAGCCATGAAAAACAGAAATAGGCAACTTATAATGTCATAACCTGAACTCAATTGTTATAAATAATACTACAAGTACATTTAATAATCAATCTTTATCCACTTCTCTGGTTATTACCTAAGAATTTAACCCTAAAAGAGGCATTATTAGCTCTCAGAGCATGGGCATTTTTCAAGATTACTGATATATATTGCCAGATGGCTTTCCAGAAATAGTGTTTTATTTACCACCTCATTGTTAATTTACATTTCTTTGGTTATTAATGAACTTAAGTGATACTTTAAATATTTATTAGCCATTTATATTCTTCCTGTGAGTTATTTGTTTACTTCCTTTGTCTCTATTACCTTTTTGTCAATTTGTATGAACTCTTCATTTATTAAGGCTCTCATATGTGTTGGCAACATTTCCCCATTTGTCCTTTAATTTTATTGATATTTTGATATAAAAAATTTTATAATGCCATTTATAGCAACATGAAAACATGGCAACCTACCCTAGTATTCTTGCCTGGGAATCCTATGAACAGAGGAGCCTAGTGGGCTACAGTCCATAGTGTGCAAAGAGTTGGATATGACTGAAGCAACTTAGCATGCGTGCATGTATGGACCTAGAGATTATTTTACTAAGTGAAGTAAGTCAGACAGAGAAAGACAAATATTGTATGATATCACTCATATATGGAATGTAATTTTTAAAAATTATATAAATAATTTATTTACAAAACACAAACAGACTCACAGATTTTGAAAACAAACTTATGGTTATCAGAAGGGCAGGGAGGGATAAATTAGAAGCTTGAGTTTAACATACACACACCACTATATATAAAATAGATAACCAACAAGGACCTATTGTATAGTACAGAGAACTCTACTCAGTAGTCTGTAATAACCTATATGGGAAAAAAAACTGAAAAAAAAATATATAAACACACACACACACACACACACATGAGGCTTCCCTGGTGGCACTAGTGGTTAAGAATCTGCCTGCCAATGCAATATAGAGATGTGGGTTCAATCCCTGGGTTGGAGAGATCCCCTGGAGGAGGAAATGGCAACCAACTCCAGTATTTTCCTGGAGAATCCCATGGACAGAGGAGCCTGGTGGGCTATAGTCCATAGAGTCACAAAGAGTCAGACTCAACTGAAGCACCTGAGCATGCACACATGAACGCACATGTACGCATCTGTGTAACTCGATCACTAAGCTCCACAGCTGAACAAACACAGCACTGTAAGTCAACTGTGCTCCAATAAAATTTAAAACTGGATTTTAGCAATTTATGTTCACATATATCCAGCTATTTCTTATTATTTCCTAAATAACATATACCATTTATGGAGCACCTATTACATGCCAGGCAATCCGTAAGATGGTTCAGATTCTGCTCACCTGTTGCATGGGCCATGGGTTTGATCCCTGGTCAGGGAACTAAGATCCCATGTGTTGTGCAGTGAGGCCAAAAAAAAAACAAAAACAAGAAAAAGAGCAAAGGGCTGGCCTTGAGTTGGGGTTTTATGCAGGGATCAAGGCTGGGTCATTTAGCTCACACAAATTCAACTACACACATTTCAGAGCGATCATAAGAGTATATTTTCCTGCTTCTTGGGATCTCTAGTGATTTAAAATTCTGCTTTTTCTTCCTTCACATGTTGTGTTGAGCTTTTGGCAGGCAGACAAACTACCTGTGGATCACTTTGATCCCTTTGAGCTTTGCTAGGGTGGATCTGGGCTTCCCCGATGGCTCAGCAGGTAAAGAATCCACCTGCAATGCAGTAGGCACAGCCCTGGGTTGGGAAGATCCCCTGGAGGAGGAAAACGGCAACCCAACTCCAGTATTCTTGCCTGAAAAACTCCATGGACAGAGGAGCCTGGAGGCCTGTGGTCCAGGGGATTGCAAAGAGTCGGACACGACTGAAGCGACTGAGCACGTATGTAGCCAGTACCCAGCAAAAATCGGGGGCCCCTGTGCACCTCTATGAAATACTTGTCATGCATAGCTCTGTCCTTTCCCGAGCTCTGCCCTGAATTTCCAGCTGGGTCAGCCTCCCCAAGCTTCCAGCTCGATCTCCTCAGCTCAGAGAGGCTCTGCGGTGTTCCCTTCCCCACTCCTGGGCTCTGGAAAGAGAGCTGGGCAGTCAGAGGGCCACCTCATTTGTTTCTCATCCCCCAGGATTCACAGCCCTGTGCTATCTGTGCTCCAGTCTGAAAACACCTGATTCCTCGTCCAACGCCTGGAAACAGCGTCCCGTTTCCTGGGTGTTTATGGTGGAAGGCGAAGTCCAGCCCTTATTACTCCCAAATAGCCCAGAAAGAAAGCTAATTTGCTTGGTGAGTGAATGCCCCGACGCGCTGTGTGAAAGGAGGCATGGCTCTCCTGCTCCCTTCGTTTGTCTTAGGGTCCTCAGGTACATCCTGGTTCATCCTGTGTTTATAGAGACGTTGTTTTCACACAACATGGCCCCACAGGGCAAATCAACGGATTCATCTGGTGCTCATTCAAAGAACAAAGATCTGTTCTCGCCGGAAGTAGAAGTGCCTGGTTGGACTTCCTGAGGTAAACTATGTTATTCTCCAATGGAGTGGACTTTCAAAGGGACATTTTTTTTTACTCTAGACAAGTTTTAAATTATGGGCTGTTAGAACTCAACCGCCTCCTAAGACACAGTCTATTTAGATCCTTCCCCACTGTTTTTGGCCTCGTGGCATGCGGGATCTTCCCCAACGAGGGCCTAAACCCTCCCTCCCTGCAGTGGAAGCTTGGAGTCTTAATCACTGGACCACTAGGGAAGTCCTATATCACCTCTTAGAGTTGGGTGAACCTGCCTTTCTGCTCAGGAGTCTTGAATGAGGAGTTGTGCTCTACTTTTCAACTGGAGTTCCCACAATGCTCTGCCACCAACATTGGACTATTTATGACCAATCGTTTCCACTTTAACCCAGGCCCTGCTTCTACCTGATGGCATTTTATACCTTTTAGCTTTCTTCCATGGAAGAAACCAACATTATAAATCTGGGAAGGCTTGGTATTAAATTTTCACTCTTCCTCCTGCAGTATAAAAGCCAAGGCATGGTCTTTACAGCTCTGAGCCTTGATTCTCTCGTCTATCAATGACGGTGATGATTTTCACCTTGCAGTGTAGTTGGGGTGATGAAATGAGTGCATGCCTTTATTTTTCATTTCTCTTGTATGGCTCTGAAACTCATCGCTCCATGGAAACTGCTCCTATCAAAGTCAACACCATCTATCAGGTACCAAGCCTAGAGACTTTTTCTCTGGTCCTAATTTTACTAGATGGCTCAGCAATACTTGATATTATAACCACTACCTTTTCCTTTAAACACTTTAAAAAATGTCATGACACCCTATTCTGCTAGTTTTACCTCTGCCTCTCTGGCTACTCCTTGGTTGGCTCACCTTCTTCTACCCCAACCTCCAAGTCAGTGTTCTTTAGATTTATATTAATTTTTATTTGAATTGATTTCAATTTAAAAAATCCATAGTGTACAGAATATTTGAGGACAGTGGCTCATGTACCTAATTTTAAGTAAATGTGCACATTGGGAGGTGAAACTAAACATCTCTATTGATGTTTAGGAGGAGTTGGAATTGCTTTAGAGGCTACCACTGCTGTTAAATGTTGGAAATCCTCAAGGCTTATCTGTGAAACCTATTCTCTTCTTTTACACTGTCTCCCTAAATGCCCGTTTCCATTTATATGTCAGTAACTCTGCAATTTACATGGGTATCCGGACCTCTCTCACAAACCATAACTTGTATATTCAGCTTCCTGTTGAATGATTTCCTGTGTTTTTAGAGGACTTCTCAAACTAAAGAGCACCGAAATGAAAATCTTTGTCTTCACACCTAAATAGGTGTTCTTCTTCTAGGCTTCTCCTCTCAGGTAATGTCATACCTATGATATCCCTCTATACTGGCTAGTTCTTTGAACATACAAAGCTTTCTCTGATGACCTTGTCTTCATTCCTGTCATCTCTCAATCTCTAGTCTCTATTTTTTTTTTTTTTTGTCTTCATTGAATTTGATGTTCTATTGCTTTTGTTTTGTGTTTTGGTTTTTTGGCTGCAAGGCATGTAGGATCTTAGCTTCCCTACCAGGGATTGAACCAGCACCCCCTGCCTTGGGAGTGTGGAGTCAACCACTGAACCACCAGGAAAGTCCGTCTGCCTATTTTTCTAATCAACCTTTGAGAGTCAGCAGAAAGATCACTTCCCCAGAGAGTCACTTACTCTGTTTTTCCTTTCAGGTATCTCTGTCCTTTTCTTACGAGCACTCTGATTTTCTTTGGGGGAAGCAAGTAGTCTTCATGGGTTGGGCTGTCAAGATGCCCGGTTTTCCCAATTAATTCCCACCAGCCCTCCACAAAGTTGACACATGATGAAAGCTAAACCAATTTGCTTCTCTCTCTCTCAGAACTTTGAATTTTGGTCAGACGAGTCCAGGGAAGTAGAATAGTGGGAACACATTTCTTCTGAGAGTGATGCCCTGGCAAATCTGCCTAATTCATTTGGGCTCCCAGATCCTAGAACTGCCATGGTTTCTGATTTTCCAAGACTTGCTTATTTAGCGTTTACTTTGATTTTTCTGGGATAAGAGTAAATTGATTTCATTTGATTAAATTCCTTGTTTTTAAATGAGTCAGCACGTCTTTCTATTATTTACTCCCAAAGAAATCTAACGGATACATATCCCAATCTAAATTAGGCCCCACCTCTTATTCTATCTTATATTGCACGCACATTAGTTTCCAAAGGCTGCTGTTACAAAGTACCATGACTTGGGTGGCTTAAACCAGCAGAAGTCAGGGGTGGGATGGGGGTGGGGGGTTTGAGAGAAGGGGGAATATATGTAACATAGAGCTGATCCACCTTGGTGTACAGCAGAACCTGACACAGCATTGTAAAGCGACTATGCTCCAATAAAAAGGGCCCCATCACCTGTGAAGTGTTCTCGGCAAAATGACAAAACCTGCACTCTCATCAGGCTTCTAGGTCCAGCCAGAATTTTGAAGAAAACAATGGGGATGGAGAAGCAGGTTTGACAATGCCAATGGAATCTGATTTATAAAACTGATAGAGGTTTTCCAGGATTAAAGTCCCAGAGAGGAGAATGATGAACACCTCGTATTGACACAGAAATGTGAAATGGCAATGTATACGCACTGTTTAGCTCTAGATTACAAGTATCACTTCAGTTCAGTCGCTCAATCGTGTCCAACTCTTTGCAACCCCATGAATCGCAGCATGCCAGGCCTCCCTGTCCATCACAAACTCCCGGGGTTTACTCAAACTCATGCCCATCGAGTCGGTGATACCATCCAGCCATCTCATCCTCTGTCGTCCCCTTCTCCTCCTGCCCCCAATTCCCCCCAGCATCAGGGTCTTTTCCAACGAGTCAGTTCTTCGCATGAGGTGGCCAAATATTGGAGTTTCAGCTTCAGCATCAGTCCTTCCAATGAACACCCAGGACTGATCTCCTTTAGGATGGACTGGTTGGATCTTCTTGTAGTCCAAGGGACTCTCAAGAGTCTTCTCCAACACCATAGTTCAAAAGCATCAATTCTTTGACACTCAGCTTTCTTTATAGTCCAGCTCTCACATCCATACATGACCACTGGAAAAACCATAGCCTTGACCAGACGGACCTTTGTTGGCAAAGTAATGTCTCTGCTTTTTAATATGCTGTCTAGGTTGGTCATAATTTTCCTTCCAAGGAGTAAGCATCTTTTAATTTCATGGCTGCAGTCACCATCTGCAGTGATTTTGGAGCCCAAAAAAATGAAGTCTAACACTGTTTCCACTGTCTCCCCATCTATTTCCCATGAGGTGATGGGATCAGATGCCATGATCTTAGTTTTCTGAATGTTGAGTTTCAAGTCAACCTTTTCACTCTCCTCTTTCACTTTCATCAAGAGGCTTTTTAGTTCCTCTTCACTCTCTGCCATAAGGGTGGTGTCATCTGCATATCTGAGGTTATTGATATTTCTCCCAGCAATCTTGATTCCAGCTTGTGCTTCTTCCAGCCCAGCGTTTCTCATGATGTACTCTGCATATAAGTTAAATAAGCAGGGTGACAATATACAGCCTTGACGTACTCCTTTTCCTATTTGTAACCAGTCTGTTGTTCCATGTCCAGTTCTAACTGTTTCTTCCTGACCTGCATACAGGTTTCTCAAGAGGTAGGTCAGGTGGTCTGGTATTCCCATCTCTTTCAGAATTTTCCACAGTTTATTGTGACCCACACAGTCGAAGGCTTTGGCATAGTCAATAAAGCAGAAACTCTCTTGCTTTTTTGATGATCCAGCGGATATTGGCAATTTGATCTCTGGTTCCTCTGCGTTTTCTAAAACCAGCTTGAACATCTGGAAGTTCTCAGTTCATGTATTGCTGAAGCCTGGCTTGGAGAATTTTGAGCGTTACTTTGCTAGCATGTGAGATGAGTGCAATTGTGCGGTAGTTTGAGCATTCTTTAGCATTGCCTTTCTTAGGGATTGGAATGAAAACTGACCTTTTCCAGTCCTGTGGCCACTGCTGAGTTTTCCAAATTTGCTGGCATATTGAGTGCAGCACTTTCACAGCATCATCTTTCAGGATTTGAAATAGCTCAACTGGAATTCCATCACATCCACTAGCTTTGTTCGTAGTGATACTTTCTAAGGCCCACTTGACTTCACATTCCAGGATGTCTGTCTCTAGGTGAGTGATCACACCACTGTGATTATCTGGGTCGTGAAGATCTTTTTTGTACAGTTCTTCTGTATATTCTTGCCACCTCTTCTTAATATCTTCTGCTTCTGTTAGGTCCATACCATTTCTGTCCTTTATTGTGCCCATCTTTGCATGAAATGTTCCCTTGGTATCTCTAATTTTCTTGAAGAGATCTCTAGTCTTTCCCATTCTGTTGTTTTCCTCTATTTCTTTGCATTGATCGCTGAGGAAGGCTTTCTTATCTCTCCTGGCTATTCTTTGGAACTCTGCATTCAAATGGGAATATCTTTCCTTTTCTCCTTTGCTTTTCGCTTCTCTTCGTTTCACAGCTATTTGTAAGGCCTCCTCAGACAACCATTTTGCCTTTTTGCATTTCTTTTCCATGGGGATGGTCTTGATCCCTGTCTCCTGTACAATGTCATGAACCTCCGTCCATAGTTCATCAGGCTCTCTGTCTATCAGATCTAGTCCCTTATCTATTTCTCACTTCCACTGTATAGTCATAAGGTATTTGATTTAGGTCATACCTGAATATAGAAATCATTAAAATATTTATGATACAATGAAGGGTATTTGAAAATTGCCTGTATATCTAATGATATTAAAATGTATTGTTTTATTCAGATAGAACAATAATCTTGTATTTACTTTTAAAATATTTTAGATGTCCATACTGAATTTGCTATGGGTGAAATTATATTGAAATTTATTCCAAAATGTATCTGCAATGGGGGGACCAAAAATAGGTAGGGTTACAGATGAAGTAAAATTGACCCTGGGTTGATAATTATGTAATCTGGATAAATGGTTATATGAAAGTCAACATATTATTCAGTCTACTTTGGAAATACTTAGTTTTAAAAATGAGATTACATAAAGCCACTTTAAATAGAATCTAGTGAAGCGATTAACAAAACAACAGAAACGTACTCTCTCACAGTTCTGGAGGCTGGACGTCTCAAGTCAAGGTGCTGGCAGGGCCATGTGCTCTCTGAAGCCTCTGGTAGGATGCTCCTTCATTCTCTCTTCTTGGCATCCGGTTGGCCCCTGGTGTTCCTTGGTTTCTGGTAGTGTAACTCCAGTCTCCGTCTCCATTCTCATAGGGCCATATTCCCTCTGTCTCTGTCTTCATGTGACTTCTCTGGGCTTCTCTCTTCTTCCTAATAAGGAAAGCGGTTGTATTGGGTTAAGAGCCCACCCTGCTGTAGTATGGCACATCTTAACTCAGCTAATTATATCTACAACTACCCTATTCCCAAACAAGTTTCCCTTCTGAGGTCCTGGGGTGTTTTTAGGGGGGAGGGGCATGGGACACAATTCAACCCATAACCACGCCATACTTTTTCTTTGGTAGCAATTTCATTGTTTACAATTATATTTTGATTTGTGAGCTTACTTATTTAAAGTTTGTCTCCCTTATTAATCCATGAGGGTAAAAACTGTGTCCAGTTGATCATCACTGTCTACCCAGAGCCTGGTACAGTCCCTGGCATAACTATGATCCCTTATAGTGCACCCAGCTAATACCTGGTGCATCCAAGACTCCTTCTGATTCTTTAGGGAATTGTTGGGATATTTTCCATTGTTAGTATCTTATCAGATTCTATTGCATTCTGTACGTGTCCAAGGACAGGGGATGAGGGTGGAGTTAAAATACCCAAGGGACCTGTATGCTCATCTTTAAGTATTAACAGTCATGCGTGGCTGAGGAATGGAAAGGCCCTGCCTGGCTCCAGGTGTGTCTGAGGGGACCACGAGCTGCCATGTAAGAATGAGGCCTCCATTGTGATGCTGAGAGGCACAGGCAGCCCCCAACCGTCTGGAAGAACGTCTGCTTCGCTGCCCGTGTTCATCCTTTACCTCTGTCATCCATTTCCCATGGCGGGGCTCTCTCTGTCTGGCTCAGGGGTGGAATATGAATCAGGCTGTCCCCAGTATCCAGAATTAATCATTTCTCCTTCAGGTTGATTGTGTACCCCCAGAGCACTGAGTTGGACCAGAAGTTGCGGAATCTGTTTTCTAAAAAGATTTTCCAAGTTGGCAAAAATGTTCCTGCTGGTGAGCTAGGGAGGAGATTGTTAAAGGTTTGAAATACGGGAAATGACTGTGGGGAGTTGAGGTGGGATCTGATTGCCGGCCAATAGGAGGACGGCCAGGCAGGTAGTGGGAGGTGAGGGGGGACCAGATGGGATCAAGAATCAGGAATTCACAGTGGCATCTGTCTGGGGTGGGGGGTGGTCTAACTTTCTCTAGCAGCTCAGTTCCCTGAGAACCAGAATGTGAACTTCATTGTTGGGGCGGTGCAATGGATGGGGGGAAGGATAAAGGGATTTTAGTATGGGAGAAAAAGAACTGAAGAAAGTAAGAGCATTAGAAGGAGAAATGAAGTGGTCAGGAGAAATGGAGCAAAAGAGAGCGTATGGTGGTGAGACAGACTGGGCCCTGGGACCCTCTTCTGAGCGCCTGCACCTGGACAAATGTCTTCTTCTTCTTCTTTTTTGGACAAATGTCTTCTTGAGCAACAAAGTACAAAGAGAAATTTATGGGACCAAAAATAGCTGTTTGCATGCTCAGTTGCGGCAAATTGTGGACAAAAAGACCAAAAACCCAGCTGCCCCTTCTGAAGAGCCAGGAGCAAAAGCAGGGTACTACCCACCCACCCTGCACACAGCAGCACCAAGGGGGTGGGCAGACCACATAAGCCACCTCTCCAGCTGGAACCCTGGGCCTGCCCCTACCCTCACCCCATATAAGGAACCAGCTCGCTCCCCTTTGGGGAGTGAGAAATGGAACCTGTTACTTGCTTTCACTTTCTTGTGCTGCAGCAGGAGCCCTAGTAAAGCCTTGCCTGAATTTCTTGTCTATCCTCTTTACAGAATAGGCCAATAACTTCTATTCCTATTGATTAAGGAAGGCCAATAACAGTGAGATAACAGGTCAGTAACTGTGAGATAAAGAAGGGGAGTGCTGAAAGGACTGAGCTTGCAACACTTGAGATTAAGATCTGAGAAGTGCAGGTATTCATACTAAGGGGGAGAGAAGATCCATTAGTACGCGGCTGAATTGGAACGGCGGTGGGGGTGACTGGCATTCCAAGACCCGGGAAGGACAGCTGTGTTATAACTAAGTCTGCCAGCCAATCACCCAGGCAGGCTTTGAGGCAACTGCTCTCATCAAGGGCCACGATGACATCCTGTTGCCATGTGTCTCATCTCATCACATTTCACCTGTCGGCCCTTTGACAAGTTGACCGCTCCCTCCTCCTGGAAATGCTTCCTTACTTTGTGCTCGACTCTCCAACATCTTGGCTTCCATCTCTCCTGTCCACTCCACTGGCCAGTCCTTATTTCCTTTGCTGGCTCCTCTTTCTAACCGCCTAATGTGCCCAGACTGCATCCTCAGGTTTCTCCTCTGCACTCTTGCTTAGATGTTCCCTTCCAGTACCATGGCTTAAATGTGACCCATACCCTCATGTCTCCCAGTTTACATTCCTAGTCTTTACTTTGCTCTGAATTTCAGGCATCAGGGTCCAAAGGCTTCCTTGATTTTTCCACTTAGGTGCCTCATTGGCACCTCAGCTTTAACTTGTCCAAAAAAAGAAGTCATGATTTCCCCTGCTTAAATGTTCACCCCTATTGGTCTTCATCCTAGGAACTGGTGACTCCATCCTTCCAGTTCCTCAGATTTGGTGCACAATGCTAAGCTTCTTTGTGTTTCTGTTTTCTCATTCATAAAACAGAGTGAACGATGGTACTTACTGTATAGGGAGCCTGTAAGGACTAATTATTGCATTTAAAGCTCTTATCATTGTGTCCCAACTTATAGAAAATATCCCATAGTTGTGGTCTATTATTGCTATTAATATATATATGCAAAATCCTGATTCTGTATTGCCTGTAACTAACTGATAATGAGCTCCTGATAATGTAACTGCCTTAAAATGGAGTTGTTCTTGCTTAAAAACCATAAAGTCTGGCTTAATAAGAGTTCAAGATCAGTGTAGGCACATAGGACTGGGGAAGGTTAAGAAGTTCCTTACGCTGTTTCAAATTTTGTTTTGGTGGCCAAAACATCTGGATAAAAATGAGCATTTCATCTGGACAAAAATGAGCATTTCTGCTTTCAGACATTCTGAGTCTCTGAGGCCAAATGTCTGGGTTTTTGGCAACCTTGGGGAAACCTATTCCCCAGGAAGCCTGTGCTGGGGCCCCAGCAGGGTCTTGCGGCCAAAGGCCCAGGCTACAGTGTAAGAGTGGGCGGTGGGAAGAGATCCCTGGCTAAGCTTTCTTCCAGGGTCTGGAATTTAAACAAATCCTGTTTTCAATTATCTAAATATTTCCTAGAAAACAGATGTTTAACATCACATAGCTGTAATATGCCAATAATCAGCTAAAACTCCCAAGCAGCCAAGAGAAAAGTGGAAAAGAACCATCCCTCTGCTGGAGGGTAGTACCAAGGATTTTACTGCTGGGATTCTGTATTTTCTTTTTTCCCTTCTATAAACCCATAGGTGTATTCCTCAGCTGTGAGGGGAGATGCCATTGCCGAGCTCCCAATAGTTTCTCTTTCACTGTTGCCATCGTGGCACGCCAGTCCCCTTGTGCATGGATCCCAAGTTGGGAAAGTATTCTTCCTACCCTCATGTTTGGAGAATGCTCTTCTTGGTTGAGAAGGCCAGCTGCTTCCATCAAGATATAGCAATGGAGGGAATGCCTTTAAAGGATTAAAGAGAACTGGGAACTGCCCTTCTGAACAATCCGTAAGGCTGCTCCCTAGGGGCTCAACAGAATGACAGAGGTCTCAGGCAGATGTCCTCACCTCCAGGATGGTAGTTAAAGCAACTTTAAGGAGCACACTTTAAATTTCAAGAAAAAAAAATCAATAAACCAAGAGCTGCTAAATTTAAACTGCTCAAAGGAAATCCAACACAGAATCTGGAGAGAGAATCAGTTCAATTCAGTCGCTCAGTCGTGTCCAACTGTGCAACCCCATGGACTGCAGCACGCCCGGCTTCCCTGTCCAGCACCAACTCCTGGAGCTTACTCAAACTCATGTCCATTGAGTCAGTGATGCCATCCAACCATCTCATCCTCTGTCGCCCTCTTCTCCTCCTGCCTTCAATCTCTCCCAGCATCAGGGTCTTTTCTAGTGAGTTGGCTCTTTGAATCAGGTGGCCAAAGTATTGGAGTTTCAGCTTCAGCATCAGTCCTTCCAATGAATATTTAGCATTGATTTCCTTTAGGATTGACTGGTTTGATCTTCATGCTGTCCAAGGGACTCTCAAAGAGTTTTCTCTAGCACCACAGTTCGAAAGCATCAGTTCTTCAGCACTCAACCTTTTTTATGATCCAACTCTCACATCCACATATGACTGGAAAAAACATAGCTTTGACTATATGGATCTTTGTCACAAAGTGATGTCTCTGCTTTATAATATGCTGTCTAGGTTGGTCATAGCTTTTCTTCCAAGTAGCAAGTGTCTTTTAATTTCATGGCTATAGTCACCATATGCAGTGATTCTGGAACCCAAGAAAATAAAATCTGTCACTGTTTGCAATGTTTCCCCCATCCATTTGCCGTGAAGTGATGAGACCAGATGCCATGATCTTTGTTTTCTGAATGTGGAGTTTTAAGCCAGCTTTTTCACTCTCCTCTTTCACCCACATCAAGAGGCTCTTTAGCTCCTCTTCACTTTCTGCCATTAGAGTGGTATCATCTGCATATCTGAGGCTGTTGATATTTCTCCCAGCAATCTTGGTTCCACCTTATGAGTCATCCAACCTGGCATTTTACATGATGTACTCTGCATAAAAGTTAAATAATCAAAGTAGAAGGGGCATAAACAGGGCCGGAGGAAAAGAAGGGGAAGGGGGCTGTAGTAATATATGTGTCTATGAATCCCCACCATGAAATGAACCACGTCCTAAGTGTGCAGGTATTTTGTGTACATTACCTCTGAGAATAGACCCATGTCATCTTCAATTTACCACTAAATACTTGGTATTATTTAAATATTAAATACTTAAACACTTGGTTTATGCCCACAGCCTGACAGACGACTAGAGTTTCAGTGCCTTTATTTTCCATTAATCCAGGGACAGAATGTACTGAAGTAGATGGGGTGAGTGGGGGGTCCTACTGCAGAATCTGCCACAAGTCCTATCACTGGATCCTGCTGGCCAGCAAAAGATACAGGGAAATTCTGTTAAGAAAACTTAAAGAGAATAAAAAAAGAAAGAACAAAGACCCTAAAGCAGGTGTCCCCAACCTCTGTGATCTAAATGCCTAATGATCTGAGGTGGAGCTGAGGTAATAATAAAGCACACACTAAGTAAATGTAATGCACTGAATCATCCTGAGGCCATCACCCTGCCCCAGTTCACAGAAAAATTGTGCTCCGTGAAACTGGTCCCTGGTGCCAAAAAGGTTGGGGACCACTGCTCCAAACAATAAAAGTGGTACATGGTAGGTGAGGGCATTCTGTGCCCGATGTCAGGGAAAGGTTTGAGAGAACCTGCACATACAAAAAATAATTACCCTCCTTTCCAAGTATAGTCCCCTTGAAAGTGAATTAGTTACATCCTTTTCTTGGAAATATTTTAACCGTCTTTATCATGAACCCCCCAAATTTTCATACAATTTGAACAGTCACCTTTTTATTAGGAGCCAAGTTTAATAATCTGAAATAGGAAACTGTTTTGTATGCAAAGACGTGCATCTCAAAGTGTGGTTCTCAACACTCTTCACACTCTATTATTACCTGGGCAGTTTTTTTTTTTTAAAGGTTGAGTGCCCAGGCCTAAACCCAAACCCTAGGGTGGAGCCCAAGTGCTAGTAGTGTTTGCTTTTGTGGTTGATAATTTGTTTTTCAGCTCCCTGGATGACTTCACCACTGATGGAGATCTTTCCTTGAGTGAAGCCTTCACACTGGTCAGGACTAATTCAAATTTCATCACCTGTGAAATGTTGTCTGGACCCTCTACCCAACCCCACATTCCATCCCAGATACTCTATTTTCCTATTTCACTTTCTTCAAGGCTTATCATCTGTTTCTTTCTCTCATCTTCTTTTTCCCTAAGAAGTTCTTATTTTTTATTTGGTCTCTAATTCTGAGGAATTATACTTATGGTAGTTGTATGGTAGGTATGGTAGGAGGCTGGGGGCAGGCAATGGGTTGAGAGGCAATTGGATACTTTTAAAAAATTTACCACTTTATTTATTTATTTATTTTAAGTTCTGGCCATGCCCCACAGCATGTGGGAGCTTAGTTTCCCAAGCAGGGAGCGAATTCACATTCCTTGCACTGGAAGCTGGAGTCTTAACCACTGAACTGCCGGAGAAGTCTGGCTGCTGGTTATTTAAATTCTAGCCTGGAGAGGCTATAAAGAAAGTTCTGGTGGCTTCTCTGGCTTTCCTCGATTTCCCGCAGCAACAGTCAGTCAACTCCTACCCTCCAGGCCAGTGGTGTTTACATGACCCCTCCCATGGCAGCCTCTTCAGTCCCTTTCATCTGTTTAGAGGCTACTGTGAAACCCCCCCAGGATTTGCTGCATCACAACTCACCTTCCCTGTGGGTCAGAAGTCACACCAGAATTCTGCACACCGGAATCTTCCATCAGCTCCCACTTTTCAGAGGGTAAGCTGGGAAGTTGTGCCCGTCCTTGTTCATGGGGAATTTTGGAGCTGTTTTTCCCATTTCAATTATTTCTATTTTCCTTGGCTCATTTTGTTAGCCTGGGGAAGAGGAAGAATTATCAAGCGCATTTGACTCATCATTGTTACCAGGAAGTCAGCAGAAAGGTTTTTTTGGTAAATGTAATAAAATGCTAATAATATGGTGTTCAATCCCCAAACCAGGCTAGATAGATAGATAGAGACTATTTTTAATACAAAAATTGTGGGCAGAAATACAACAAAATGATAACAGTTGTGGAATTTTTATGAAGACATTTTGAAAGACTAGTTTAAAGCTTTTGAGTACTTCTGAAGTTTTCCACAACATTCTTATTTTGCTTTTACATTGATAAAAAGTGGTGTTAAAAAAAAAAAAAAAAAAAAACCCAAAAGCTGCCGTCGTTGGAGGCTGAACTCTTTATTACATAATTCAGCCATTGCTCAGATAGTTAACACTCTTCTCTGAAAATTGTCTAGATTCCGTGGTCTCTGCTTATGACTTTTATAATTGAGGCTCATCTTCACCCAAAGACTTGGGTTGGGGTTGATAAATCAGTGAGTGATTGAGCTGGGAAATGCAATTTCACCCCACTGACAGTTAGAAAGTGTGGCTAAGTGGTTGGCTTGGAGGTCCCCTCCCAGGGAAGAGCCCCAGCTATTTTGCACACGGACAACAGCTTAAGTTTCTGAAGTACTTCCCCTATGCTAAGACTTCACATGTTCAAGTGTACTTAATATACAGGACAACTCAATGCATTTGGAATTCTTTCAATTCCAATTTTGTAGATGAGAAAACCAAGGATAAGTAACTTTCTCAAGATCCTAGAGTAAGTGGCAGTGGAAAAAAAGTAAAAGTGTTAGTTGCTCAGTCGTGTCTGACTCTTTGTGACCCCCTGGACTATAAGCCTGCCAGGTTCCTCTGTCCATGGGATTCTCCAGGCAAGAATACTGGAGTGGGTAGCCATTCCCTTTTCTGGGGCATCTTTCTGACCCAGGGATCAAACCTGGGTCTCCTGCATTGCAGGCAGATCCTTTACCATTTAGGTCACCAGGGAAGCAAAGCTTCGATCAAAACTCCAGAGCCCACCCTCTCAACTGCTATTCCGTACTAATCTTTGTAGAAGATGGTGGCCTCATTGGAAAGAGCCAGCGTCCCAAGGAGATACTTTAAAGAGGGCAGGCGTGACAGACCTGGTATTATTTGTTCCAAGCTGATTGTTTAACTGCAGAGTGATGGAGTATGCATGACTAGGGAATGGAGTGCTGGAGTATTATCTGATCTGTCCACAAACACATGGACCCCTAACTAGTGCCAGGACTCAGCAAGGCCAATCCCTATAGCTGAAGGCACGTCAAGACTAATCAAGCATCTTCATAAAGATGCTCACCTGCTATTTTGCCTTGAGAGGAGAAGTTGGTCAAACAGGGCAGCATAGAGGTCATGGGTTCATCTGGTCCCCAGGATTTGTTATCTCACAAGCATGTGCCTGTGCTCACTGATGGTTAGAAAGTGTGGCGTCTTCTCTCTACACTAACCCACACTCTTTGTCTCTGTGCACTAACACACTGATGGGCACTTAGCATTTGGCATATTTTAGAAATAAGATCGGGCTCCAGTGCTCCACCTACAGACTTCTGTGTGTGGGACCGTTCTTATTTCTCTCACTTCCCTCCCTTTCCTGTCTCTGTCCTCTTCTGTCTTCCCTTATCCTGACATTCCTCTCTTCCCCCTCTTTCTTAGCTCATCTGCCTTTAAACTGTACTCCCTAATCTTTTAAGAGGTCACAAATGCCTTTGAGAGTCTATGAAAGCTACTGACCTTCTCTCTGATTAACTGTGCAGATACACAAACATACACAGACTCACATACATATGTGCATGTATGTGTAAAGCTTTTTCATGGACTCATTATGTGCCTCTCTGTGCCTTCAGAAATTCCCTGATCTCTGGGTGGAATTATCTATTCATACTTTCCAGTCCCCTGCAGATGAGAGCATCCACTTGGCTTCTAACATCCCCTTTACAGACTGGAGAAAGGGAGTGGTCCCTACTCTCCTCTCCAGCTTTTCTCATGGTCAAACGATTAAAGGCATGGATCCTGAGGATGGATCATCTGCATAAAAATTCTGGTTCTTCCCTTCCATTCTATGCCCTTGAGCAAGTTTCTTCACCAACAAATAGAGAATAACTATACCTTCCCTATAGGGATTTATTGTAATTCCTTGTGTTAATAAATATAAAAGCCCTTAGAACAATGGCTGGCAGGGAGGAAACTTCACTACTTGCCATTTTTACTATTTGAGGGCTCAGTGACAGAGGGAACAGAATGAGCCTTTGTTTTGCAAGCTCATGGTAGCTTCTTCTCCTCCATCCTTGTTTCAGGGGGTGGCAGAGCCGACTAAGAACAACCTTGAATAATTTAAACATCTAGGAAACATTGAAACCCTCTGGAGATGACTAAGATACACTTATGACCATCAGGGAGCTTAACGCTAAGCCCCAGAAATAAAATAACCAAAACAACTCCAATGCAAGGCAGATTTGACAAATGGTTCAAGGGAGGAATAAATCCAAGGCTGAGAAAGACATTCTGTCCATCTTTCGGGGTGGGGGGAGGGGGTGGAGTTGGGATAGGGGCCATGAAGAATGCGCAGGGTAGGCTGGGGTGAGGAGCAAGGGATTTTGCAGCAGGAGTGGCGTGGAGAGGTTCGGAGGCTGCATGTGTTGGAGGGGTCTAGGGGACAAGAGAGTCTAGAAAAGACTGTCCTGGGAAGTGTCAGAAGAAATCTTAAATCTTTAACCACACATGTCTTAGAGATAATTTGGTTGCAAGAGCAGAAACCCGCTCAAGCAAACTTACATAAATAGCGATTTATTTTAAGATATTATAGTTTCTCACAAAGCTCATGGAGATGAAGTAGAGGCAAGTCTCTCAAGAGACAAACTGGGAACCAGAAGAAGCACCCATCTGGGTATCTTTCACACTCTTTCCTTGTCCATCCATCGCCCCATCGCTCTGCCCTTCTGTGTCTTCGTCACTTTCAAGACTGCCTCCCACGTGTCTCTTCTGTTCTCTCTTCTGCCTCCCCAGCATTCAGGATCTTGCAATGGTGGCCCTAAACCCATGTCCATGTGATCTCTGGGATCCATGTCCCTACAGACTGATTCCATCTCAGCAGGGTTGCTGTGGACGCTTGGGCAGATTGTGCCCTACACAAGGGTTCTCTGCCAACGGGGTGAGGGGGTGACAGTAGAAGCTCAGTGAAATTCTCTCACTGATGTATATTGGCCAAAGCAAGGATCACGGACAAATTTCAAAGAAGATGGTGACTTGTGTTTCTGTCATGGATCCAGAAGGACTCTATGGGTCCAGAAATGTTTGGGAACAACTAGACGATCCCTGGGTCAGGAAGATCCCCTGGAGAAAGAAATGGCAACCCACTCCAATATTCTTGCCTGAGAAAATCCATGGACAGAGGAGACTGGCGGGCTACAGTCCATGGGATCAAAAAAGAGTTGGTTACAACTTAGCCACTAAACAACAACAACAACAACCTAAAGTGGATCACATGGTAAAAAAGTTTAAAGGATACAAAGCAGTATTCAATGAGAATAATGTTCAGTGTCAGCACATTCCTCTTAAGTGCTGAACATCTCATTCCTATTACGATACGGTGCATAATATTCTGTGGCTGTATCACCATTTGTTTATGCTTTCTTTGCAAGGGACATTTGGGTTGTTTTCAGTCTTCATATTACACAGATAATGAGGCAACCCATTTTCTTGTATATATATATTTTTTTCATTTGAGAACATATATCTTTAGGATATAAGGAGAACCCAAAAATTATCATCTCCCACTGTTACAATAAGATAAAAGCTGACCAGGCATCACATTAATGACTTTTTGTGAACCTATCAGAGAACTAAAGTCACAAACAACTGTCCTGAAGAGACAGCGGTGCCTGTAGGGAAACACAGGGCCTGAGAGTTTGCTTATCTCCAGGCAGAAGCCATTGGATACCGTATAAACTGATAGAAGCATTAAACTAGATGTTTTAGTGGTTTGCTGGAGGCCAGATATGGACTAGGGCTTCTCTGGTGGTTCAGTGGGTATAGAATCTGCCTGCAATGGGTTCGATCCCTGGGTTGGGAAGATTCCCTGGAGAAGGGAAAGGCTACCCACTCCAGTATTCGTGCTTGGAGAATCCCATGGACAGAGGAGCCTGGTGGGCTACAGTTCATGGGGTCTCAAAGAGTCAGACACGACTGAGCGACTAAGAGGTACAGACTAGTTTGAGAGTGTGAGGCTCTGGGGGGCTGTAGTCATGTGGGCAGAGATTCTCGGCCTCTTTTGGGCTTTTCTTCCAAGAAACCTGCCAGGCTCTCACATGAAGGTTGGGGAAAATTTAGAGACACTGGCTGTAGGAGGGGAATGACAGGCACTGCTGAAACTCCACAGAGGCTTTTCCTCCTTACAGAACAAAGTGTTTTATTTGCAGGGGGATGCACATTGCCAGAGGCCACTCTACCCAGCCTCAGCCTCCAGGTCTCACTCCGGGGAAATAAAAACTGGAACTTAATTTGCAGGGATGTTGTCTTCAGAGACACAGATGGAAGATGTCGGAAGCTATTTGCTGCTGCAAGGGAAAGGATGGGGTAGAGGGATAAGATAGGGGAGGAGGGACAGAAGCCATAGCTAAGGCTATGATCCAAGATAGAGCATACCCCCTGCAACTCCAAAGACTGAGACTTCAACAGAACATTAGAGAAGGCTCTCTGTGCTCCATACCTACCAATGTGCTAGCAAGCTTCGGGTAATAATGATAGTAAGTAAATAATAGTCAGCACACAGATGGGCGAGCTCAAGAGGCAAAGACAAAATCTTGAAAATAACTGCAGAGGGAGAGAAAGAAAGAAAAAAAAAAAAAAACCTTGCTAACAGAGCAATAGGATATGGCAGTTTTCTCCTCAGAAGCCATGCAAGCAAGAAGACAAGGGAAGAACACCTTTAAAGTGTTGAAAGAAAAACACCTGCTGACCTAGAATTCTATATCCAGTGAAAATATGCTACAAAAGCAAAGGAGAATTGAAGACGTTCTCAAACAAAAACAGGGAATTCCAGCAGGCCACTATACAAAATATGTCAAAAGAGGTTCTTTAGGCAGAAGGAACATTATTAAGAGAGAAACTTAGATCTGCTCAAGGAAATGAAAAGGACCGGAAATAGGATAAAGGTAAAATACAATATTTTATCCTATTTGTAATTGCTCTAAAAAAAAACTGTGTAAAGCAGTGAGAACAATGATGTATTGGTGTTTATATCATACGTAAATGTGAAATATTTGTCCACAGTGACACAAAGGAAGGAAGGAGCAAGGAGCGTTCTAAGTTTCTTTCACTACATGTGAAGTGATATTATGATAAAATATCTTATTGTGATAAGATTATTTAAAAAGTTATATTGTGAGCCTTAAGGAAACCCCTAGAAAAGTCAAAGAGAAGTATAAGTAATACGTTAACAGAGAAGATAAAATGGAATCATAAGCTCATAAGCGTGTTTAATTGAAAACAGAGAAGGCAGGACCTCTCTGGCGGTCCAGTGGTTAAGGATCTGCCTGCTACTGCAGGGGACATGGGTTCAATTCCCGGTCTGGGAAGATCCCACACACAACTAAGCCCGCGTGCCACACCTGCTGAGCCCATGAGCTGCAACTACTGGAGCCCATGCACCCTAGAGTCTGCTCTGCAACGGGAGAAGCCCCTGCAATGAGAAACCAGGCACCACCGACTCGAGAGTCGCCCCCACTTGCCTCAACTAGAGAAAGCTGGTGTGTTGCAATGAAGACCTAGTGCAGCCAAAAATAAGTGAATAAAGTTAAAAAACAAGAAAAACAGAGAAGACAAAAAAGGAGGAAACACGAAACAAAACAAAAAGAAAACAGGTAGCAAAAAAGATAGATTTTAATCCAAATATTCAATAAGCATTTTAAATGTGAATGGTATAAATACACAGTTAAAAGACATTATCAGATGGGATTTAAAAAAAAAAAAATCAAGCTTCAACTACATGCTGGCCACAATAAACCTATTTGAAATATAAAGACAAGAATAGGTTAAAAGAAAAGGGGTGGAGAAAATCATTAATGAAAACATTAATGATGAAAACATTAACCAAAAGAAAGCAGAAGTAGTTATATTAATTTTGGATAAAGTGAACTTTAGAATAAAGATTATCAGGGATAGAGAAGGATATACATAACAATAAAAAGGTCAGTTCTCTAAAAACAAATAACATTCCTGCACCTGTATGAACCTAACAATGGAGATTCAAAATCAGTTCAGTTCAGTCAGTCGCTCAGTCGTGTCCGACTCTGCGACCCCGTGAACCGCAGTATACCAGGCCTCCCTGTCCATCACCAACTCCTGGAGTCCACCCAAACCCATGTCCATTGAGTTGGTGATGCCTTCTAACCATCTCATCCTCTGTCGTCCCCTTCTCCTCCTGCCCTCAATCTTTCCCAGCATCAGGGTCTTTTCAAATGAGTCAGGTCTCCGCATCAGGTGGCCAAAGTACTGGAGTTTCAGCTTCAACATCAGTCCTATCAATGAACACCCAGGACTGATCTCCTTTAGGATGGACTGGTTGGATCTCCTTGCAGTCCAAGGGACTCTCAAAAGTCTTCTCCAACACCACAGTTCAAAAGCATCAATTCTTCAGCGCTCAGCTTTCTTTATCATCCAACTCTCACATCCATACATGACCACTGGAAAAACCATAGCCTTGACTAGACCGACCTTTGTTGACAAAGTTATGTCTCTGCTTTTCAAAATACTTAAAGCAAAAATGGATAGATCTGCAAGGAGAAGTAGCAAATCTATAGTTACAGCTGAAGACCTTAGCACTCCTCTCTCAATGACTGATAGAACAAGTAGGCCAAAACCAGAAGACAGGAAGACACTTATCAACCAATTTGACCTAATTGACATTCATAGAACATCTTAACAACAGCAGAACACACATTCACCTCAAGTATACATGAACCATTCATCAAGACAGACCGTATTATGGACATGAACTAAACCTTAACAAGTTTAAAAGAGTTTTTCTAGTCTTTTAAATATGTTCTCTTGTGTCACATCAAAATTAAACAAGAGATCAATGACAGAAAGATACTAGGAAAAGTCCAAGTAACTTAAAAATTAAATAAAATCCTTATAAATAGTCCATGGGTCAAAAAAGAAGTCTCAAGGGAAACAAAAATATATTTTGAAGCAAATGAAAATACAACTTACCAAATTTATAGGATGCAGCAACACTGCAGGATATATTAAAAAGTATAAACACAGCACTTCTTTTAAACAAACAAAAAATCATAGTATACATCCTGTTTTATCACTGCCTTTTCCAACTCACAGTATACTGTGACTGTTTTTCTAGGTGCATATTTTCAGTTGCGCTCTGCATTGAAACCAGGATTGTGAGGACTCAGGAGTGACAGCAAGGTGGAGGCTTGGAGGTGTCTGGACTAACTCCTCCACGAAACTCACTGGTAACAGGAAGGAGAAACATGGGGCGGCAGCCTGAGGACCCGCCGGATTGTATTTCAAGGATGGATGAAGCTTGAAGAGCAAAATACAACTGGGAAAGTGAGACGGGACTAATGGGAGGAGGGTGGAGGGAGGCAGAGGGGAGGGGTGCTTTTGCCAGGAGATGAGAGTGAAGGAGGGCAGGGTGGGTGAGGAGACAGAAAAACTGATGCAGAGGGGATGGAATTTAAAGGAGTTTACTTTGTGAGATTCCAGTCTCCCCGAAGCAGATGAGGTCACCAGCTGACTGCAGTTGAGACCCATGCGTGTTTGGGGCCTCCAGGAAGTGGAAACATTGGAGCAGGGGCTCTGGGAAAGGCAGCAGGGAGCCAGCCAGAGCAGCAGTGAGAAGCCTGAAGGATCTAAGCATCCACCCGGTTCTTTCCAGGACCACTCCTGACTCCCAGGGTGGGAAAGATGAGAGGGAGGCTTGGGCATGGCCAGGGTGCAGACAGCAGGGAGAGATGGGTACAGCACAGCCGTCTGGCCAAGAGGAAGCACACTCTGGTGTCCGGAACCAGAGGACAAAAGCAGGGGAAAGCTGGCTTTTGTGAGCACTGAGGTCTGCCATCTGCTCAGATGACCTGCCTTCTGACTTCTTACTTGAGGGTTTCCAGCCATTTTTTTGTTGTTTAGTCGCTAAGTCGTGTCTGACTCTTTGATAGCCCACGGACTGTAGCCCGCCAGGCTCCTCTGTCCATGGGATTTCCCAGGCAAGAATACTGGAGTGGGGTGCTATTTCCTACTCCAGGTGATGGCCTCCCCCGCCCCCCACAATCTATTTGGCCTTGCCTGGCTATCATCCTCATCAGCCCATCCTCCTCATACCTCAGGGCTCCTGGTCTCCAGGTACAGACCCTCTTCATCCCCAGATCCCAGGGAGCAGGGAAATCAAGCAGTGACCCCCTGTATCCTTGAATTCCTCAGCAAGGCGCTTGGGTTCTCCACTGACTCTGCTCAAAAATGTTCAGACAGCTTCCCATCATCGCTAGGTCCCACCTGCACGACTGTTCAGATTGACAACGTCTTGAGCATCGTGGGAGTCAGGCCCTTTGCTGGGCGCAAGGGGTGCAGAGATGGATCAGCTCAAGCCACTGCTGGAACAGAGACAACAGGGGTAACCTCTACCTCATCCAAGCAAACGATGCCAGCACAGCAGTTTCCAACACGACAGAGGTCTGCGGAGGGCGGCCCTAGAGGGGAGCCCCATAGCACAGCAGGAGGGAACCGGATGAACAGAAGGAACCCCAGGAGTAGAGGCTCAGAGTCCAGACAAGCCTGCAATGTGGGGTCACCAGGATCAGCGTGACTAGAGCCCTGGGCCCCAGGGGCCCTCACCCGCAGGCTCACATATGCTCTGCTGTGGGCTGGGCCCTGGTCCTGCCACACTAAGGTGTAACCAACCAAGGTTTCCACTTGGTCTTAGATGCTGGCCCTGCCCTCAGGGCTGCTCAGCAATGCGGGGCCTAAGCCTTTGCAGTGGGCACTGTGCTCTGCGTCCCCTCACCTGTATTCCTGCCTTCCTTTTCTCAATGCCGTCCTCCTACCAAGGCCTATTGACCGTGGCGCAGGCCGACGCTGGCATCCCTCAATCTGAGTTTAATGGAGTGCATTTCCCAGCAGGGCCGCTCCCTCTGCCTGTGTGTCGATTTCTTCACCCTCCATGGAGAGAGGGGGCCCCCATTCAGGTTCCTCCACCCCCCAGTTTGCCCCACCTCACCCTCCCTCCTTCCCTCTGCTGAGTCTGCAATGTATCCTAATTCTCGCCAGCGGGACACATTGTGTACCGCCGTTCATCCTATGCTAATAATGTAATTATGTGCTTATAGGATCAGGTCAGCAGAACACCAGCCAGGGTGGGGGAAAAAAATCAAAGCTGGGTGGTGCAGAGAGAAGGTCCAAAACGTCTCTTCAGCAAGGCCTCTCTGGGCTCCCAGCCCGGAGCATGAGGCCCGTGGACCGGGGAGGGAATTTGATGCAGCTGCCTGGCTGTTAAATGGAGGGAGGGGTGGGTGTGGACAGAGCCAGCCCCTCCCAGATCAGCAGCCCTGGGGTCTAGTCCCCAGCCAGCATGGAAAAATGTGGTCAGCCGCTAAGGGACTTCTCTTCCAAGGTGGCCTTGATGTTTGTCTGGTGTGGCCCTCAAACCCCTGTTAAAGAGAGCAGAGAAGCACCTCGAAGTACACTAACTTGTTAGTTAGGCATACTAACCAGCGCCTTAGTGCTTGACTAAGGGACTAGACCCTGGTCTTCTAAATCAGTTTTAGTTGCTCAGTCGTGTCCAACTGTTTGCGACCCCATGGACTGTAACCCACCAGACTCCTTTGTCCATGGGATTCTCCAGGCAAGAATACTGGAGTGGGTTGCCATTTCCTTCTCCAGGGAATCTTCCTGATCCAGGGATTGAACCCATGTCTCTTGCGTCTCCTGCATTTCATGTAGATTCTTTACTGCTGAGCCACCAAGGAAGCCCTCTAACCCCAGAAAGGAGTGATTTTCCCTCCACTCAATGTCTCCCCCAGTAAATGCCCATCGGCCTGGTTCCTTTGGCACTAAAGAATGGCAGGGAGGAGATATGGATGCTCCTGCTGGGTTCACCCCCACAGGGTGCACAGACTCCCTCAGATAGCGCTTTTGATATGGTGAGTAATTGAATTCCCATGACATCACTTTTCAATAGGCATCATTCTTCTGATCTCGTATTCATGAGCAAATTGAAACCTGTGTAAGTAATAAGGTTGAATAAGCAATAGCTGACTCCACACACGGGACCCTGATCTTGCAGTCTATCTGCTGGAGTCAACTTTACGCCCATCCTGGGACCTCTGGAATTGCGGTGGCCTGCGCGGACCCACCTCCGCCCTGCCGGGGGAGGCAGGCTTTGGTAGAAGTGGGTGGGGTATTATCGGAGGATGCTTACTCACCTGTGCCCCTTGTTTTCTGCATCTGGCTTGCACAGATGCACAGGGACCTCCCCCCTCCCAACTGTGGGAAAGATTTGCTTATGGAAAAATGTAGCTTCCCTACAGTGAAGTGCTGGCTTTGAAGGGAAGGGTTCTTTGGGGGATGGCTTCAGACTGAAAATAAGTGAAAGTTGACTAGGAGAAAAAAAGAGAAAAAAATTCTAAGCACTGGGACTTCCTTGGTGGTCCAGTGGCTGAGACTCCCTGCTCCCAATGCAGGGGGCCCAAATTCAATCCCTGGTCAGCGAACTAGATTCCACATGCTGCAACTAAAGATCTTGCATGCCAACAAAGATCGAAGAGCCTGCATGTCACAACTAAGTCCTGTGCAGCCAAATAAATACATAAAATAAATATTAAAAAAAAAAAAAAGAATTCTAAACATTAAGGAAGAATGAGTAGGCAGGTTCGGGGAGGCCCCTCAACCTCACCCTTGTGGTGGCAGCTGTGAGCTTGGCCACAAAAAGCCACTCCTCAGCCCCCAGTGACCCTGAGAATTCCACTCCAGGGGGCAGCTACAGAGGGGTGCTAAGCTGCTGATTTTTAATCACTAACTTTTGGGTTGAAAGGGGAAAGAAATAAGATGAAAAAGAGGGAGAAAGAAGATGTGGGGGTGGGTAGACAAGGAAGGAAGCAGACCCCCGTGAAACAGGCCAGGGGTACAGAGAGCTAAATAATAGTCATACCGCACTGACCGGGGCCCCTCACTTTCCTGTCTCTACTGGCAGGATGGGCTTTCCAAGGCCGGGACCGTGAGCGAAGGATTTGTTCATGGAAATCCAAAGAGAGAGATAATGAGACTGGCCAGAGGCCCCCTCTCATCTCTTTTCTGGAAGCTCTCACTCCCAGGGGCCCCTTTACCCTCCAAGAACCTCCCAGGCCCTGGATTTCATTAAATACCAGGAGGTAAAATGCTTTCTAAGCATCTGTGAGATTTGAACTCTTACAGGCCCGCATCAGTGGTTCTCAAAATACAGGCCTTGGATGAGCACCGTTGGCAGCACCTGGGGGCTTGTTAGAGCGGCAGAGGCAGCTGGATTCAATAGCAGTAGATTGGAAAGCGTCTCTCCTTCAGTAGCTACCCTCGTCTGCTGATGCCCAGCTAAACTGCCCTTGTCCTGCAGAAGCAAGGACAGACCAATATTGACCAAGCACATCGCTGTGCCAGGGATGGTGGCAAGCACCTCATTAAGACACCTCTGTTCTGCAGAGGTAGAGGCTGAAGGTCAGAGAATTTCAATGGCTTGCCCAAGGCTGCACTGCTTGGAGGTAATGGGGCTGGTGTCTCTGAACCCAGGTCTGACTCCCCTCTCTTCCGACTTAGAGTTTTTCTAGAGAAGCTGTCTTCCTTGGGGGATCCTCACCACTGGGAAACTGACTTCAGGAGGCTGGTCAGCGGAGGTAGTGTCTTAAAACCCTTAAGGTCCTTTGAGCAGAGCAGCTGTTTTCATGTCTTTTGATTTGGGGGTATCTTTGCATTCTGAAAAATTATCCTGGACTTCAAAAACCTTCTTTTACTGTGTGTGTGAAACCCAGTGATATTTGCCAGAGTAGAGACTGCTGCTACTGCTGCTGCTAAGTCGCTTCAGTCGTGTCTGACTCTGTGCGACCCCATAGACGGCAGCCCACCAGGCTCCGCCGTCCCTGGGGTTCTCCAGGCAAGAACACTGGAGTGGGCTGCCACTTCCTTCTCCAATGCGTGAAAGTGAAGTCGCTCAGTTGTGTCCGACTCTTCGCGACCCCATGAACTGCAGCCTACCAGGCTCCTCCGCCCATGGGATTTTCCAGGCAAGAGGACTGGAGTGGGGTGCCATTGCCTTCTCCGAGAGTAGAGACCAGAGCTAAGCAATTCTTAAAATACTAATTAATTCACTGAAGGCCTGATGCTGAAGCTGAAGATCCAGTACTTTGGCCACCTGATGCAATAAGCTAACTCACTGGAAAAGACCTTGATGCTGGCAAAGATTGAGGGCAGGAGGAGAAGGGGGTGACAGAGGATGAGATGGTTGGATGGCACCATCAACTCAATGGACATGAGTTTGAGCAAACCCCAGGAGATAGTGGAGGAAAGGGAAGTCTGGTGTGCTGCAATCCATGGGGTTACAAAGAGTTGGACACGACTTAGCGGCTGAAAAACCACAAACAACAATAAACCCATTACATATCAACATAAGTAATGTGTTGGGGAAAAAAAGCAAATTAGATTTTTTTTTTAATAGTGAGAAAATGGTATTGTTTCACAGTTTCGTAAATCTCTTAATATCTGGCTGCATTCTCATAGCTGCATTTAATCTTTGTGATATCCAATGTCATTTAGCTTCTAGAAAACTCTACTGTAGGCTTGTGAGAGAATGAGAGGGCAAACACATTCATATTACTGTCAAGTAGTTTTGAACTTGCAGACCCCCTGAAATGTCCTCAGGGACCCCAGAGCTCCCTGGACTACACATTGAGTAGGGCTGGACTAGAGAACAGCTGAGGAATCATCTCGAGTCCTTTCAGATGTTCACCTTTAGAATCTATCTTTCATAAATAAAGACTGGATGATGGTCCCCAGTTTGGCTTCTGCCAGATTTTTTTAAAATTTTTATTTATTTTTGGATGCATTGGGTCTTGGTTGCTGCACGTGGGTTTTCTCTAGTTGCGGTGTACCGGCTTCTCACTGCGGTGGCTTTTCTTGTTGTAGAGCGCAGGCTCTAGGGCGCATGGACTGCAGTAGTTGCAATTCATGGGCTCCAGAGCAAGGCTCAGTAGTTGTGGTCCATGGGCTCAGTTGCCCTGTGGCATGTGGGATCCTCCCCGCCCGGGGACGGAGCCGGCTTCCCCTGCATTACAAGGCAGACTTTCAACCACTGTACCCACCAGGGAAGCCTTCAGCTAGAATTTTATTTGGAGGCTGAGAGAAGGGCTGCAGATGAGAGGGAGAGGAGGCAGGCAGTGCTGGGTCACAGAACATGATGCTGCCATTCTGAGCTGGGTCACCGGTCACCACTAAGAAAGAGTGGGTGGCTGGCAGCCTGCTGGGATCTTTGCAGGCCTTCCCAGGGATGCTGTCCCTGGAGGAGGGATGCCCAGCCCAGATACAATGCCCATGACCTGGCTCTGGCCTAAAGTCCATCCCAAGGCAGGCGTGTGTGGTGGAATCGCAGCCTCTAGAATACTCGAGCTGGGTGGGGCCCAGCAGTGGGGAAAGTAAGGCCCGAGGAGGACCACCTGCCTGAGATTTCACAGTGCTGTTCCTGGGAGAACTGACTGGGAAACCATGGGCTGCTTCTGCCTGCTGACCTGAGGGATTCAATTTTCCAGCTGGGTGCATCCCTTGGAGGAAAACCGCTTCTCCAGGGGCAGCTCAGAGTCAGAGGAGAGGGAACTCTAGCCAGGGCTATTGTGACCATATGATGTATATCAAAGTAACCTGTTCCTTGGGCTTCCCTGGTGGCTCAGTGGTAAAGAATCCACCTGCTAATGCAGGAGACACAGGTTCAATCCCTGGTCTGGGAAGATCCGCTGAAGAAGAAAATGGCAACCCACTCCAGTCTTCTTGCCTGGGAAATCCCATGGACAAAGGAGCCTGGGGGCGGGGGGGCTTCAGTCCATGGGGTCCCAGGAGAGTCAGACACGACTTAGCGACTGAACAGCAACAACCTGTACCTTCGACACTGTTTTCCCTTCTTCATACTTTACCAGTATCTCGGGACAAAATGTCATTTCCACACTCAACCAAGTCCAACACATCACCGTGGCAATAAACAGAGAAAGCTTCAGGCCTCCCTCCGTGAGGTTCTTGGCTCTGCTGTGCCTCCCGCCCCCGCCCCCCAACACCCACGTGCCCTCCCCTCTTCACCAGGCCTGGCCCCCGGCCTGTCCTTCCTTCTTTGCCTCCCCTGGTCATTTGCAATGTCCCTTCTGCCACTGCTGCGGATGCGTCAACAGCTCACGATCCACGCCCTTTAAAAGCCCGTGATACCAGTGGAGAGAGAAAATTAAAGGAACCACACAGATAGGGTGTGATAAATATTCCCCAGGGATAAGCAGGAAACAGACAAGGCCAGGCACTTAGCCAACTGGGGAGATGCAGGGCACTGGAAAGCCCATAGCCTGGAATGTGAAGCCAAGGGGGTTGGCATGGCTGGAGGGGGTGAGAAGCTGGGGGACAGGGGTGTCCCATGCCCTCACGGTCAAGCAACTGGATCCTTGGTAATCTAGGTGGCCCAGGGCTGCAGGATCATAACACCTCCTGCAGAAGAATTCAGTGTGGCTTCTCTAAGTTTTAACAGCCACAATGATCTGTCTGTCCCATTGCCGGGCAGGAGTCCGCCTGTCCCTTGCCCCTGGTGAAGTAGGGATTCTCCAGGGCCTAGACTGGGCTGATGGTGAGCCTTGTTCCAAGTAAGAGGAGATGAGGGGAGAGAGAGCTGGAAAAGGAGGGGCAACTGGATCTGGAGGGAAGACTGATCTGGGCTCCGCGATGATTGCCTCTGGGTTAATTAGCACCTCTGGGCTTGTTATGGTGCCTGAGCGGTGCCCCTGCTCTTGGGGGCCTGGATGTAGGCCTCCCTTGGGGACTTTCAGAGTCAGGTCAGGACAGCAATCTGTGTCTGGGTTGCTCACATCCCACAGTCCTCTCTCTCTCTCCACCAGGCATCTCCTTTCCTTCGGGTGGGATGATGGGGAAGGCTCCAACAGTCTCCTTGGATGGAGCCCTCTCTGTCACAAGGGTTTTGTTCAGCTGTTTTTCCATTTCAACCTCTTTGTCTCCAGAAAGCTGTAAATTAAACATGCTTAGATTTACCCTGTTTTGAAAATCCTCCCTGGGTTAAGATGATCACCGATTACAAGTGTTTGGAGAATGAAAGTTTCTAAATCCCTGCCATCACGTGGCATCAACACTGAAATTCAAGGGTGGGTCGTGGGGAGCTGAGTGTGGGTGCTTGTAGAACATGGGCAGAGCTGGAAGGCAAACCCGAGGTTGTGTGAGTCACCCTGCCCTTCCCGTTTCACAGACGGAAACCTGAGGTCCCCTTAAGGAGGTTAATGACAGGTCCAAGAGCTGGTTGAGAGACGGTATAGGACTTGAAGTGGATCTCATAGCTGGCTGCTGCAAGGGCAGTCTCTGAGCAATATTAGGGGTCCCTGTGCCCTTTGAAGCCACCCCATGTTTGCTGGGGGTTGGGCCTGACAGAGGACCTGTTGGCCTGATGCTCTGGGCTAGTCTGGACTTCGGGGGCCCTGGTTCTAGACAAACGCAGTCCCGGCCCGAGGCCTCCGTCTGCCTTCAGTGTCTGTGATGGCTTCTTAGCGGAAAGACAGCCACACCCGCAGTATCAGCAGCCATGGCTGTCACTCCCTGCCCACCTGCTGTGCCCCAGACACTCACTCTCTACTGTCCCCGAACACCGGACACACGCTGTCACAGGTCATTCTTACAACCCCATTTTGCAGCCTTGGAAACTGAGGCACGAAGTGGCTACATGACTCACCTCAGATCCCATGTCAGTTCAAGGCACAGAACTGGAGTTTGATTCCATGTCTAGTCCTAAAGCCTTCTTTTATTTTTATTTTCTTTTTTTGCCATACCATGCAGCATGCAGGATCTTAGTTCCCTGACCAAGAATCAAACCTGTACCCCTTGTCCTGGAAGCACTCTTAACCACTGGACCACCAGGAAGTCCCATAAAGGCTTCTCTTTTAACTGAAGAGTTGATTTACAATATTGTGTTAGTTTCAGGGGTGCAACAAGTGCAGCAAAGAATATAATATAAATAATATAAATATATTTATAATTTATTTATATTTATATATTATTTATATTATTCATAATATAAAGAAATGAATCTGAAAAAGAATATATATATAATAAGAATATATATATTCTTATAGATAAGAATAAGAATAATAAAAATAAGAATAATTCTTATATAATTCTTATAATTCTTATTATAATTAATTATAATTATATATTATAATTCTTATATATAAGAATAAGAATATTCTTATATATATTCTTATATATGTAAGAATATATATATTCTTTTTCAGATTCATTTCCATTTTAAGTTATTATAAGACATTGAATATAGTTCCCTGTGCTATACAGTAAATCCTTGTGGCTTATCTATTTTGTATATAATAGTGTGTTTCTCTTAATCCTATACTCCTAATTTATTCCTCCCTGTCTCCCCTTTGGTAACCGTAAGTGTATTTTCTATGTTGGTGAGTCTGTTTCTGTTTTGTAAATATTAATAAATTCATCTGTATTTTAAGTGATATCTAAAGCGCTGCTTTTAATGACTATGATAGAAGCCTCTCCTCCAGAGCCCAAGGAGCAAAGGCAACTCCCGACTGGACTCTCAGGGGTGCATGTGCCATGGGGACCTCGGGACTACATTAGGCTTTCACACCGCAGCAGCCTCATCACTCAGGGTACTCCAGGAGCTAGACACCAAGACAGGACCTAGACAAGCAGATTATGGGGAAATGCCCATGAGGGAAGGTAGGAAGGGAGTGGGCCTGGGCTGGGGAAGACGTGAGACTGTAATGCAAGCCTGACCCCATGAAGGAGAGAGATGGAAGGGAAGAAGGAAAGAAGGTAGGTAGGTAGGTAGTAGGTAGATCTGGGGCTGTGTGTGGTGCTAACACGGCTCTGGCGAGGCTGATGGGGAGACTCAGCCAGGGTGCCAAGTCTCCCAGGAGCTAGCCTGCCTGAGTCCCCAGAGCACTCAGATGGCTAGAAACAGGCTTAGTGGAAAGGTGGTGATCATCGCTCTCAGAATGCACCAGCTGGGCCCCAGAGGGGCTCTGCAGGTGCATTTTCCTGGTCACCCAGAGCAGTGCCTTTGCTGCTCAGAACCAAAGCCCTCTTGGGTTTGATGCACAAGGGTGGTGAAACAATCGAGCCGACGTACACAGGCAGCCACAGTGATCCACCCAGGAAATGCCACTGGGCTCCTTTGCTTTCAAGCTTCAGTTGGACTCTCCATGCGCCCCGGGGAAACGCACCCTCTGAAGCTGCTCACAGGAGGAGGGCAGTGCTCCTGGGGACGATGATGGGAGCTGTCACACTGCCAACTGCCAGGTGAGGAGAGAGATGGATGCAGGACCAGCCACAGACATGGAGAGAACATCAAGTCATCCGAGAAGAGAAGGGAGCATGCCACCCAGGAGGCTGAGTCATGAGGAGGTAGGATAGGAAGGGGGTCCAGGGATATGGAGAAGTTGAGTCAGGCTCCAGGAGGAGAATTTGATGGTTGGACCATAACTGGACTGGAAAGCCAGGACAAAGCAGGAGTGAGAGGCAAAGTTGGGCTTAGTGGAGAGACACACCAGGACACCCAAGGCTGGCCAATGAACACTATTCAGGTACATACACCAGAAAGAAGCTGCAGGGTGAGGCCTCATAGTATGTGTCCCCTCAACATCTGGGGAAAACAGAAGGGCCTTCAATGGTCTAACTGCAAGTTCCCCTCCCTACTCTGCTCCTGCAGATAAGATGCCCACAGCCAAACCACCTTCCTTATCAAAGTGACCAGGCACGGTTCCTATTTATCCTAAGTAGTGGATTTCTGTTCCCTCCAGCTCATGGAATTATTCAAACAAGCCAATCACACCTTCCTGTGGGAACCAGGGTTCACCCCCACCCTCTTGATACTATAAAGCCTGCCTGGCACAGCCGTTCCTTTTTCACTCAAGTGCCTGATACAAGCCCCATGTGGTCCTGTGTGATGTCTGCTCCCTCCATGCTGTGAGTACAGGTGATTCAGAAACAGCTGTTGATCTCACCTGCTCAGTGTCAGATATTGTGTGCTTAACCAAGTCTGTAGTCCAAGGGCAGGAATCCCTCCTCCATCAATTGGAAGAATAAGAAAAGGGAACCCTTTTGCACTGTTGGTGGGAATGTAAATTGATACAGCCACTATGGAGAACAGTATGGAGTTTTTAAAACTAGGGAAAAAACTACCATGTGACCCAGCAATCCCATGTACTCTACTTGCCATACACCCTAAGAAAACCGTAATCCAAAAAGACACAGGCATTCCAATGTTCATTGCAGCACTATTTACAATAGCCAGGACACGGAAGCAATCTAGATGTCCATCGACAGATGAATGGATAAAGAAGCTGTGGTACATATAGACAATGGAATATTACTCAATGACAAAAAGGAACAAATTTGAGTCAGCTGAACTGAGGTGGATGAACCTAGAGCCTGCTAGACAGAGTGAAATAAGTCAGAAAGAGAAAAACAAATAGCATATATTAAAGCATATATGATGCATATAGGTTCTTCTGATGAACCTATTTGCAAGGCAGGAGTAGAGACGCAGATATAGAGAAAGGTCTTCTGGACACAGTGGGGGAAGGAGAGAGTGGGATGAACTGAGAGAGTAGCACTGAAACATATATATTACCATGTGTCAAACAGATAGCTAGTGGGAAGTTGTAGAGCCTTTGGGGAACATTTGAAAACTTCCAAAATAAAAAGTTAAATAGAAGCAAACAAAGAAAGCAAATTGGCAAATAATTATGAAGCCAAGGCCAGGGAACTACCATGTAGGTTAGGGAATAGAAAACTGCCAGCTCCCCAAATCCTCTGTCAGACCCTTGCCAGACAGAACCATTATCCAGCCTCTGTGATGATCATTTCCCATTTCTTTACAGTTTCACTAAACAATAAAATCCAGTGTCGCCTGGACACTGACTCAGTAGTCATGTAAATGGAATCATATAGTCTGTGTTCTGTGACAAGAGGAAGAAGGATGTGAAGATTGGGGGGGAGAGCAGGGCTGAACTGGGAATGGTTTGAGTCTGTCGTTGTATGATTTGGGAAACTGAAGTCCAGAGAGGTGGAATTCTCACTCCTGGGCTCACAGGAGAAAGAGGCTGGACATGAGGTCTCCTGACCACAGGGCAGAGCTATTCTGCTTACATTTTTGTTCAGGGTCATATGTTCAGCAGGTGGACTGGAAGAGGGCCATTATAACAGCTTGAGTAAAGTTCACGAGGACTTCCGGCCACCAGGTGGATCTTATGTGAGGCAGGTTGCTCAAGGTGGATTCAGCTCAAAGAGGTGTAGTTTGTGAAGGACCAAAATACAGTCACACAGAAGTGACAGAGAACACGGCCCCCAGGGAGCAACCTTAAGGATAGGATCATAGGAAGGGGAGCCAGTGCTTTACTTTACAGACTTGTACGTGGTGCTAGCACATAGCACCTCACAGCTCTCTCATAGCTCAGTCGGTAAAGACTCTGCCTGCAATGCGGGAGACCTGGGTTCAATCCCTGGGTCGGGAAGATCCCCTGGAGAAGGACATGGCAACCCACTACAGTATTCTTGCCTGGAGGATCCCATGGACAGAGGAGCCTGGCAGGCTACAGTCCATGGGGTTGCAGAGAGTCGGACACAACTTAGCAACTGAGCACACAGCACAGGTGCTGCTAGTAGTAAGGAATCCACCTGCTAATGCAGGAGATGCAAGAGACTTGGGTTCCATGTCTGAGTAGGGAAGAGCCCCTGGAGGAGGAAATGCCAACCCACTCTAGTATTCTTACCTGGAAAATCCCATGGACAGAGGAGCTTGGTGGGCTACAGTCCATGGGGTCGCAAAGAGTTGGACATGACTGAGTACACACATGCATGCGATCTGTAACCTATGATGTAGGTAGGCTGAATAATGGCCCCCAAGCCGTCCATGTGCTGATACCTAGAATCTGTGGGTATAACTTTAGCAAAACCTACTCAGGTGTCATTAAGTTGAGGATCTGGAGATGGGAAGATTTTCCTGCATTATATGGTGGTCCATAAATGCAAGCATAAACATCCTTATAAGAAGGAGGAAGAGAGAGATCACAGCCAGAAGGGGAGAAGGCATTGTGATCACAGAGGTAAAGGTTGGAGTGATACAGCTGCAAGTCAAGGAACACCAGCCTCACCAGCATAATAAGAGGCAAGGAATGAACCTTTCTTAGAGCCCACAGAGAGAGCACAGCCTGGCCAACACCACCTTGATCTGGGCTCAGTGAAACTGATATCAGATTTCTGGAGACCTCTGGCCTTCAGAACTGGTGAGAGAAGAAATCTGTATTGTAGGCTACCAAATTTGTGCAATTTGTTACGGCAATTGTCCGTATAGGAAAATTATACAGACGTATGTGTCAAATATCTACAGTTCTAGATACTTTTAATAAAAGAATAAATTAGCCTTAGCCCCTGATGTCAAGAATTCTAAACAGTCTGATGGGAGGAGAGATATGTGAAGGAAGGCTTCTTGGAGGAGGTGGCACTCGATCTAAATCTAAATCCAATCTAAAAAGGATAGCAGGAGTTAGCCAGCTGAAGAGAAGGAAGCACATGCCAAGGGGAGGATGCACAGAAGCCCAGGAAGGTCTGAGAACAACACGCAAACAGGAGTGACCCTCAAGGCTGCACTGTACAGCGGCTCCATGGAGACATGGCTGTCACAGTATGACACTCTTCCCACCCCTCCCCCGGGACCGCATGGGAATCAACTCCTCGTGAATCAGGAATCAGGATTCAAAATGCAGCTGCCACACCAGCTGCCAAATGACGCCGGGTGTCCCCTGCTTCTTCACATTTCTAACTTCCAACTGGGAGCCCAGGCAGGGCACTTCTCTGAGCCGGGATGTGGTTCCATGCCTAGCTGCAAGGGAGGCGGGGAAAGTAAGTATCTTGCACTTTGAGCTTCTTGATCAAATGTGGGCTTGATTAAGAGAGCTCAGCAGCCAGAAAGAACAATTACCACCAGGACTGGAAATGAGCGGATGGATTTAAATGGCTTTGCAGACTTCCTCAGAGAGAAAGTGCCTCAACAAGTGAAGGAAATTAGGAACTCCTGGTCATTAGGATTTTATTAACTCCTAAGGAGAGCCCTCCACTGCTAAGCAGATGCTCTGGCCCTGCAAGCCGAATGTTGCTCTCAGCCATTGCATGATGTTTTATGATCAGTGTATGTGAATGTCGCCCTTTAAAGACCACTGGCTATTATGGAAACAGAGAGTGTTTTCATCATCACTGCTTCTCTGATCAGTCCAACCTGACATTTCAAGCATTTTCTATTTAAACTGAGAAGGCCATGGTTCATGTCTTTATCCTGAGCATCTCAGAAGGCTGAGGAGATGATCCTGGGGGCTACGTCTTGCCTAACAGGGATATGGGAGACCCTGGGGGCATCTTGGGTTACTCAGTCTTTGTTAGGAGGCCCTGGTTCTTAGAAAGATGCTCTCCCTGGAGGTGAATCTTTTCTTGCATCTCCTTCTGCGAGGATTTCCTCAAGCCGAGACATTTGGGAAAGATTTCCCTTTTCCAGAAAACTTGAAATCACACAACATCTTCATCATTGTTATAATAATCAAGTTTCATGGCTCAACAAGGACTATAGCATTCTTTCACATAAGACCACAACAGCCTTTGGAAGGCATATATATTGTAATTCATTTCCCTGGTGGCTCAGAGGGTAAGGAATCCGCCTGCAATGCGGGAGACTCAGGTTCCATCCTTGGGTTGGGAAGATCCCCTGGAGAAGGAAATGGCAACCCACTCCAGTATTCTTGCCTGGAGAATCCCTGTAGACAGAGGAGCCTGGTGGGCTACAGTCCATACAGTCTCACAGAGCTGGACACGACTGAGTGACTAAGACAAACACATTGTAATTCACTACTTTTTTTTGGTTGCACTGCAGGTCTTGTGGGATCTTGGTTCCCTGACCAGAGATCAAACCCTGGCCCCCAGTGAAAGCCCTGAGTCCTAACCACTAGACCGCCATGGATTTCTTTTTAATTCACATTTCACAAATGGGGAAACTGAGACAATGAGAGATTAAGTGATTTAGGTAATGAGGGTTCCACGGTGTGGATCAAGGCCAGAGAGAATTGTCTCTACATACTTAATCTCAGCTCCGGTCCCTCACAAGGACATAGCAGGGCTCCACACTCAGGTCCTGCTACAGTGACATAAAGAAACCCCCTGGGATGGTGTGAAGAAATGCAAGGATTTGCAGCAACGAGATTGCAGTTAGCCCCCAGACACCTTGAGAAATATTGACATCTGCTGTGTGTGTGGTGGGGGGAGGGTAGAGGGGGGAGGATGAAAGGAGGGGAATTAAGCAAAAGCCAGTTCCATATTCAAGACTTGGAACAGAGGAACAAAGGCCTCTTGGTCTTGAGTGGCAGAAGGTGCCATGGCCCTGAGATGCCAGCTCCTGGACAGTGGGGACTGGTCAGCAGGGGTAGGAAGGGGCAGAGTCAAGGGCAGAAGCAGCAATGCCAGGGGCATGGAGGGGCTTCTATCAGCTGTGAGGACTCTGCTCACGGCCAGGCTGGGGGCCCAGTGCCGCAGCCCATGGGCAGAGGGCGTTGGTGACCCCTCCGTAGCCACAGGCTGGCGGAGGCCGGGGTGCAGGCGGTCGCAGCTGTGCTCCCCGCCCTCCTCAGTCTCTGCCGGCTCTGCTGTGTCCCTCGCATTTATCTTGGCCACTCGCCCTCTGTGGTGCTCACTGCTTGACCCCTCTCAGACATAAACATTAATGCTGTGGGGAGTAGTTATTAATAGCTCTGAGTTGTCACACGGCTAATTTAGGGGAGATAAACGGCTTCACAGCTTTCATCTTCCCCAAATGAGAGAGAAAGGGGGAAAAAAAAAATTGCCAGTACCAAAATAGATATTTCTGGATAGCAGCTTCTAACATGAGGACGACGCTGAGATTTCCCATTTATTTTATGTGCTGTGAAGTCAAATCATTTATAGGCAAAAACAAACACATTACTGAATTTAAAAAACAGATTATTTTAAAATGCTCTTTATATCTGGTAAAACTAATTGAGCAGGAAGAACGTGGGGGGAAAACATAACATCTGCATTTCAGAGGATGCTGGGCCCAAGGCAGGTGAGCTCACCAGGGTCTGGAACGTGCCCATCCCACCCACTCTGTCTTTCTCATCCCTCGGTATTCTCTCTGGCCAGTCAGCTCATCACTGCCACAGCTGGGTGCTAAAGAATACAGCAGGATACAAATCTTGGCATGTGGAAGGCATCCTGACCCACTGCCTGCTGGTGCTCTAGGCTTGGCCTTTGAGCCTCGTGTGCCTTAGTTGTCAGTGGAGAAAGTGTTTCCCTCGTGGAAATAAATCAACACAGAGATGCACCCTAAACCCAGAAGTGACTCATGTGGTGAGTTCCTTATGTCTATTTATTTAAAAAATTTTATTTATTTATTTTTGGCTGCACTGGGTCTTTGTTGCTATGCCTGGGGTTTCTCTAGTTGCAGTAAGCATGCGTTACTCTCTAGATCTGGTGCTTGGGCTTATCACTGCAGTGACTTCACAGTCTTCAGCAGTTGCAGGATATAGGCTGAGTTGCTCTGAGGCACATGGAATCTTCCCAGACCAGGGATCAAGCCCACATCCTCTGCATTGGCAGGCAGATTCTTAGCCACTGGACTACGAGGGAAGTTCTCTTATGTCTCTTAAGTGGAGGCCTTCCTGTTCTTCAGCCACAGCTTGCAGTCCTAGGCACTGCAGACCACTTAACCCACCTGCACGCATATGCTTCCCTAGAGGAAAAAAAAAAAATCACTCATCAAAATGAGAGAAAGGGCTCCTGCGGCTGGTGAGACACCGACAGGAAGCAACAGTGTTAGCCTGTTGATTCGTTTCTGAAAATAAAGATGAACATAGCCAAATCCTAAACACAAGCCATGTTGCTGGGTCAGGAAACAAAAATAATAGCTGCCTCATTAGTCTGAGCTTTTTCTGTATGAGCATGATGTGTTTCAGGAGACTCAATTTAGAGGCCAGCCCGAGGAGCCTCTGCAAGACTTCTGTGGACATCCGGGTTCCGCGGACATCCTGTGATCTGTGCAGCGTGCGGAGGCCATTAGCAGTCTACACGGCTGCAGGCTTGGTAATCACTTCTCTAGGGTCTTAGCTGAAAGTCTGGAGATGTGAGCCCTGTTTCAGACGTACCCACTATGGGAGCCAATTCCGCCAGAGCGGATTAAAGGTGTGAGTGGTAGGACAAATTTCTTCCTCTATTAAAGCCATCTTATCCTTGCCTTTTGAAGATGACACTGCTAAGCCACAGTCATCAGCATGTAAGCGAGGAGCTGTTTTCCCGGGAGTGGAGGGGGATTTATCCTGTTCCGTCCACACGTTCTGGCCTGCTGCTTCCGCAAGATTGGTCAGGCACCTGGCCAAGGTCAAGAGAACTGTCTGTGCCCCAGAGCCTGGGATTCCATAAACTGGCTGAGGAGGGAGGTGTTGCTATGGGTTTTTGAGCCAGCCTGGCTCATCAGACCCCAGAGGTAGAGGCAGACATGGGGAGGGGGAAGAACCCCTGGAGGAAAAACAGGTGACCCTTGGACAATGCGGGGTTCATGGGTGCCAACCCCTTGTGCAGTCAAAAACCTGCATGTAATTTTTGACTCCTCCAAACTTAACTGGGCTTCCCTGGTGGCTCTGGGAGATGGTGAAGGACAGGGAAGCCTGGCGTGCTGCAGTTCATGGGGTGGCAAGAGTTGGATACAACTTAGTGACTAAACAACAGCAATGAACTTAACTATTAATAGCCTCCTGTTGACCAGAAGCCTTACTGATAATATAAACAGTTGAGTAACACACATTTTGTATGTTTATATATACATATATATATATACAGTTCAGTTCAGTCGCTCAGCCATGTCTGACTCTTTGCGACCCCATGGACTGCAGCATGCCAAGCTTCCCTGTCCATCACCAACTCCTGCAGCCTACTCAAACTCATGTCCATGGAGTTGGTGATGCCATCCAACCATCTCACCCTCTGTCGTCCCCTTCCCCTCCTGCCTTCAATCTTTCCCAGCATCAGGATCTTTTCAAATGAGTCAGTTCTTCCCATCAGGTGGCCAAAGTATTGGAGTTTCAGCTTCAGCATCACTCCTTCCAATGAATATTCAGGACTGATTTCCTTTAGGATTGACTGGCTGGATCTCCTTGCAGTCCAAGGGACTCTCAAGAGTCTTCTCCAACACCACAGTTCAAAAGCATCAATTCTTCGGTGCTCAGATTTCTTTATAGTTCAATATATATACGCATACACATATATTTTATGTATTTATGACATACCTTTATATATATATATATATATATATATATATATATTTCTAGGCTACACAGTTCATCATGACTCTTTCCAAATTTTCACAAACCTCCAAAAATTTTTTCAGAAGCTCCTACTTCAGTGAATGGTGTCTTCCTTAAACAGTTAACTTATTTTTGGCTGCACTGGATCTTCGCTGCTGTGCAGTCTTCCTCCGGTTGGAGTGAGCAGGGACTACTCTTCCTTGTGGTGCTCAGCTTCTCACTGAGATGGCTTCTCTTGCTGTGGAGCACCGGCTCCAGGCACATGGGCTTCAGCAGTTGCAGCAAGTGGGCTCAGTAGTCATGGCTCACAGGCTTAGCTGCTCCAAGGCATGTGGAGCCTTCCCAGGTCACAGATTGAACCCACGTCCCCTGCTTTGGCAGGTGGATTCTTATGCACTAGATCAACCAGGGAAATCCCTTCAATGTATTTATAGAAAAAAATCTGGTATAAGTTGACCCATACAGTTTAAACCTGTGTTGATGAAGGGTCAACGGTACCCAGATTTGCTTCATTGTGAAACTCTCAAAATCATTCATTTTAATCACAGCAGTCTCCATGCAGCTTTTAATCAATGGCCTCATCCTTCTTTTTATTAACATCCTTAGCACCTTTTTTGGTGAGAATGCTAAATGGACTGAGGAACAGGGAGACATCATGGTGCTGCTTATTGTACGAAATAGTCAGCACTAGAGAAGTTTTAATAGAAAAACAAATAAAGACATTTACAAGTAACTCTCCCACACCACACCTCATTCTACAAAGTCTCTGAGGTAGTTTGCGTGCGTACTCAGTCATGTCCAACTCTTTTCGACCCCATGGACCATTGCCCACCAGGCTCCTCTGCCCATGGGATTTTTCAGGCAAGAATACCGGAGCGGGTTGCCATTTCCTTCTCCAGGGGATCTTCCTGACCCAGGGATCGAACCTGTAGTTACTGCGTCTACTGCATTGGCAGGAGGGTTCTGTACCACTGAGCCACCTGGGAAGCCCTCTGAGGTAGCCTACAAGAATATAAATAATATGATAAATGAGATAAAATTTTAAATTATAGCTGGAGAACGAAATGGCAACCCACTCCAGTACTCTTGCCTGGAAAATCCCATGGACGGAGAAGCGTGGTAAGCTACAGTCCATGAGGTCACAAAGAGTTGGACATGACTGAGTGACTTCACTTCACTTCACTTTAAACTGCAGCATAGGAAAATATAGACATAATAAAGAGATACATCTCGTAGAAACACAGAGTTATATATGATTAAATAAAGCAAAAAGTTAACTATTAAAATTGGGGAGAGTTTCCCATTTACCAAAATAAATCATAAATATAATTTATCACAAATATCACTGTTTTGATCCCTTTCCCTTGAATTATATTAATTCTTCAGGCTAAAATTTTCTGGACCAGTGGGTCTGAAAATTTTTTTTGCCACATGGAACATCATGGAAAAGACAAAACAACGGGTTCAACATCACGCCTGCAGTAATGCAGAAGTGGCTTTGTGCAGTAGCTTCTCATAACATTCCTCGATGTGAGCAGAGGGGCCACTGAGGAAAGGCTGTTTTACAAATCATTGAGCTGGAAGACAGAGTGGTGGAAATCACTGCCATGGAACAGAATAAAGAAAAAAGAATGAAAAGAAAAGGGGATAGTTTACGAGACCTCTGGAACAACATTAAACATACCAACATTCACATCATAGGGGTCCCAGGAGGAGAAGAGGGAGAGAAAAGGCCTGAGAAAATATCTGAAGAACAGAAATAGAGTCACAGACGTAGAAGACATACTTATGGTTACCGGGGGGGTGAGGATAAATTGGGACATTGGGATTGACATATACACATTACTATAGATAATATAGATAACTAGAGAGAACCTACCATAGAACACGGGGAACTCTACTCTATAAGGACCTACCTGGGAAAAGAATCTTAAAAAGAGTGGATATATGTATATATATAACTGACTCACTTTGCTGTACACCTCAAACTAACACAACATTGTAAATCAACTCTACTCCAATAAAAATTTTAAAGAAAGAGATAATAGCTGAAAACAAAGGAAACACTCACTCAAGTCAGGGAATCACAGACAGTCCCACATAGAATTAACCTAAGGAGGAACACACCGAGACACATAGTAATCAACTGACAAAAATTAAGACAAAGAGAAAATGTTAAAAGCAACAAGGGAAAAACAACAAATAACACACAAGGGAAGCCCCATTAGACAAGCAGCTGACTTTTCAGCAGAAACTCTATAGGCCAGAAAAGAGTGATGTGATATAAAGTGATGAAAGAGAAAAGCCTACAACCAAGAATACTCCACCTAGCAAGGCTCTCATTCGGATTTGACAGAGAAATCAAAAGCTTTACAGACAAGCAAAAACGAAGACTCTTGAGATTCCCTTGGACTGCAAGAAGATCAAACCAGTTAACCCTAAAGGAAATCAACCCGTAATATTCATTGGAAGGACTGATGTTGAAGCTGAAGCTCCAATACTTTGGCCACCTGATGCAAAAAACTGACTCACTGGAAAAGACCCTGATGCTGGGAAAGATTGAAAGCAAAAGGAGAAGAGAGTGTAGCATAAGAGCGTTAGATAGCATCGCCGACTCAAGGCACATGAATTTGAGCAAACCCCAGGAGACAGTGAAGGACAGGGAAGCCCGGTGTGCTGCAGTCCATGGGGTCACAAAGAGTCAGACACAATCTAGCAACCGAACAACAGCAGCAACAGAATCTAAAAGGATCCAGGAAAGGCTCTTTTACTGCAGGAACTAAGCCATATGTAGTTCACCACTGGTTTCGGTCGAAAGTCCCCAAGTACACTTGGTGTACCTAATGTAGATCAGAATTCTCTGCTAACTTGTTTAACAATACATGTAGATACTCAGATTCAGTATCTTGTCATAGATTCAGACTCCATGAATTGAAGTGGGGGTCTCTATTTTTAATATTCTCCCCAGGGGCCTCTTACATCTTCCAAAGATTGAAAATCACTGGTCTGTTCTGGTCCTCAGACTTCAGGAGCCTTGCCAGCCACTGGTCCCACAAGCCAGGGTTCTTCTCTGGGGCTTCTTTTTAGATTTGCTTAACATATTGAGACACTTTGGGTAATTGCTTCAAAAGACACCCCACTGGACTTCCCCAAGTCAACAACCAAATCAATAATCTCTAGACATTTAAAGCTTTACTTTTATATTCCAGATCAGTGAGTGCAAGGAAACTTCGCCCGTGTCTTGAATTCTAGCAGATTTAAATTGTATTGCGTGAGTTAAAGTTGTATTCATTAAACACCAGGAAGGTAATTATGTTTGGGAAGATGTAAGTGCTTTCCCCCGTGGGTAGGAAAAAAGGCATATTAGAATCTCGACTGGATTCATTTTCCCTTCTCCTGGTAACTTTTCCCTTCCCAGGATGTTTTCTTTGTGTCTACATGGGGCTCCCAGTTCAACAATTTGGCTGAAATAGCTGGCTGAAAATGAGTTAGTTGGGTTAACAGAAAGTTAATTAAGTTCGTTTCTTATTAATTAAATAAACACATGTGTTTAACAAAAACTGGCCTTCAAAACCTACAGAACTATGTCATGTACACAAAACTGTTCATTGAATCACTAAATATGTTAGTAAAATATACATTTAAATATTTATGAATGAAATTGGTGGCTAATTAAATTATGTTGCAGTCACAGAATAAACACATGCAGTCATTAAAAGTAATCCATTCATCATAAAAAGGAACAAAGTACCAATGCTTTGTGAATGAGCCTCAAAAATATTATGCTGAGAGAGGGGAGAGACGTTAACAGAATGGTACAATAGGATGTCCCCAGCTCACATCCACACACAGAAGTAACAATCTGTTGGCCGTTCATGAGGTGCCTTTGCGGGAGCTTTAGGAACCAGGTAGAAGGCTGCAAAACCCTAGTGATGCCCAAGACCCAAGAGAGCTGCTTTGAGAAGCCATGTCCGTTTCCCAGTGGCAGGCTTATTGAATGTGGTCCCAGCTGCAGACTTTGGGGTTCCCTTCCTTTGTGGACACAGCTCTAGCTTCTCTTGGTCATGGACCTGCAACCAGCCTCACTTGCCAAAAGACCATGCCCCTGGTAAGAAGCTCGCTGACATTGGTTCCAACTGCAGATTCTGAATCAGCCCTGTGACCCAACTGCAGTCCCCACTTGACCACAGTCCATAGTCAACTCTGTCTCCCCTGGGACCCAGTGATGCCAGTCAGATGCCTGATATCAGGCTCACAGACCTCAGTCCTGACTGTGAATCCTGAAATAGCCCTGTGGCCAGCTCCACCACCACTGTATTGAAGTCTCAGACTCAGTTCTGCCTGCCCAGGAGCCAATCCAGGGGCTTGGGAGGACCTGGCAGGAGCCACATTCATCTGTGTCCCTGGGAACAGGCCTGCATGCCACGCACCCATGGCCTCAGCAGCAGCTATAAGTCCATGCTCCAGCCCCACTCAACTGATCCCAGAGGCCATCTCAGTAGGAGAAAGCCTTTACCTGCTAACATCAGCCTATAAAGATGTGTTTGCTTCTTCAAATGCACAGACATCAGTGTAAGGTTACCTGGATCATGAAAAAATCAGGCAAACATGACAGCACCAAAGGAAACCAATAAAGCTCTGGTAACTGACCCCAAAGAAACAGAGATCGCTTTTGGACCTTTTGGCTAAAATCAAATGTAGTACCTGGGGGCTTCCCAGGTGGCACAGAGGTAAAGAATTTGCCTCTCAATGCAGGAGATTCAAGAGATGCAGCTTCGATCCTGGGGTTGGGAAGATCCCCTGCAGTAGGAAATGGCAACCTGCTCCAGTATTCTTGCCTGAAAAATTCCATGGACAAAGGAGCCAGGTGGGCTACAATTCATGGGATTGCAAAGAGTCAAACATGACTGAACTACTGAGCATAGTACGCATGAATTTCCTGACAAAGAATTCAAGGTAATTTTCTGAAGAAGTTCAGTGAACTGCAAGAAAACAGAGACGAGTCAACAAATCAGGAAAACAAACAAAATGAAAATGTCCTCAAAGAAATAAAAATTAGAAAACTAGACAAACAGAAAGTCTGGAGCTGAAAAATACAGAAATGAAATGGAAAAATGCAATAGAGGTTCAACAGCACAGAAGATAAAATCTGTGAAGAAAGTAGAAGAAAATATCAGCAAATCTGAAGACAGATCATTTGAAGTTATCCAGTCAGAGGAAAAAAAGGAGGAAAAAAAAGGAATTTAAAAAGTGAAGAAAGCCAGCAGCATTTATGAAAACCATCGCTGCTGTTGTTGTTCAGTTGTGTCCGACTCTTTTGTGACCCTATGGACTGTAGCCTGCTAGGCTCCTCTCTCTGTCCATGGAATTTTCCAGGCAAGAATACTGGAGTGGGTTGCCATTTCCTTTTCCAGGGGATCTTCCCAGGCCAGGGATCAAACCCGAGTCTCCTACACTGCAGGCCAATTCTTTACCTGCTGAGACACCTGGGAAGCCCTAAAAGAACCATAAAGTAAATCAATTTAGTGATTATGAGATTCTTGAAAGGAGAAAAGCAAGATGAAGGGGCAGAAAGTTGATTTAAAGAAATAGTGGCTGAAAATCCTCAATCTTGGGAGGAATATGGACATCCAGCTTCATGAAAGTCAAAACTCCGTAAACCGGATCAATGCAAAGACAATTACACCAGATGTATTACAGAAGTATCGAAAGTCAAAGACAGAATTTTGAAAGCATCAAGAGAAAAGTGATTTGTCATATACAAGGGAACCCTGTAAGTCTACCAACAAATTTATCAGCAGAAACCTTGCTGCCAGGAGAGAGTGGGATGATAGAGTCAAGTCCTAAAAGATAAAACTGCCAACCTGGAATACTACATCCTGAAAAGCTGTCCTATACACTATTGATGCTATGTAGAGAACATAATAGATAACTGAGAACTTACTGTACTGTTCGTTGTTGTTGTTCAGTCATTCAGTTGTGTTCAACTTTTTTTAAGACCCCATGTACTGCAGCACGCCAGGCTTCCCTGCCCTTCACTATCTCTCCCAGAGTTTGCTCAAATTCATGTACATTAAGTCGATGATACCATCCAACCATCTCCTCCTCCGTTGTCCCCTTCTCCTGCCCTCAATCTTTCTCAGCATCAGGGTCTTTTCCAATGAGTCCACTCTTTACATCAGGTGACCAAAGTATTGGAGCTTCAGTTTCAGCATCAGTCCTTCCAATGAATATTCAGGGTGGATTTCCTTTAGGATTGACTGGTTTCATCTCCTTGCTGTCCAAGGAACTCTCAAGAGTCTTCTCTAGCACCACAGTTCAAAAGCATCAATTCTTCAGCACCCAACCTTCCTTATGGTCCAACTCTCACATCCACACATGCTACTGGAAAAACCAAAGCTTTGACTATATGGACCTTTGTTGGCCAAGTAATGTCTCTGCTTTTTAATACATTGTCTAGGTTTGTCACAGCTTTTCTTCCAAGGAGCAATCATCTTTTAATTTCATGGCTGCAGTCGCCATCCGCAGTGACTGTGGAGCCCAAGAAAATAAAGTCTGTCACTGTTTCCATTTTTTCCCCATTTATTTACCATGAAGTGATGGAACTGGATGTCATGATCTTAGTTTTTTAAATGTTGAGTTAGCACCAGGAACTCTATACTCAGCACTCTGTGTGACCTAAGTGGGAAGGAAATAAAAAAAAGATGGGATGTATGTATATGTATAGCTGATTCACTTTGCTGTACAGTAGAAACGAACAACATTGTAAAGCAACTATATTCCAATAAAAACAAGAAAAGAAAAGCTGTCCTACAGAAATGAAAGAGAGACAAAGACTTTACCAGATGAACAAAAGCTGAGTTCAGTTCAGTCACTCAGTCATGTCCTACTCTTTGCAACCCAATGGACTGCAGCACGCCAGGCTTCCCAGTCCATCACCAACTCCTGGAGCCTGCTCAAGCTCATGTCTATTGAGTCAGTGATGCCATTCAACCATCTTATCCTCTTTTGTGCCCTTCTCCTCCTGCTTTCAACCTTTCCCAGCAGCAGGGTCTTTTCAAATGAGTCAGTTCTTTGCATCAGGTGGCCAAAGTATTGGAGCTTCAGCTTCAGCATCAGTCCTTCTAATGAACACCCAGGACTGATTTCCTTTAGGATTGACTGGTTGGATCTCCTTGCAATCCAAGGGACTCTCAAGAGTCTTCTCCAACACCACAGTTCAAAAGCATCAATTATTCGGCACTCAACTTTCTTTATAGTCCAACACTCACATCCATACATAACTACTGGACAAAAAGGTCATTATCATCAGACCTACCTTAAAAAATGCTAAAGGGAGTTCTTCCAGTTGAAACAAAGGGATATTAATTAATCACATGAAAATGTATGGAAGTATAAAACTCACTGGTGAAGGTAAGCACCTTGGCTGTACAATATAAAAAGATATAAATTGTTACAACAATAATATAAAATGAGGGGGGAGTAAAAGTGTAGAGTTTTGTACAAAATTGAAGTTATAAAATTAACACAGACTGTTACAGTTTATTACGCTATTTTATGTATGACTCACGGTAACCACAAAGGAAAAAAAAATCTCTAGTAGATACACAAAGATAAAGAGAAAGAAGCCAGGAACTTTGCTAGTAGTCTAGTGTCTGGGACTCCATGTTCCTAATGCAGGGGGCCTGGGTTCAATCCCTGGTCAGGGAATGAGATCTCACATGCCAAAACTAAGACCCAGCACAGCCAAATAAATAAATGAATAAAAATAACTATTTAAAAAAGAGAAAGAAGTGAGAAACATACCACTACAAAAAATTACCAAATCACAAAGGAAGACAGCTAGAGAGGAAGAAAGGAATAAAAGAACAACAAAACATTCAGAGAACAATGAACAAAACAGCAATAGTAAGTCCTTACCAACCATTAATTGCTTTAAAGGTATATGGATTAAATTCTCCAATCAAAAGATATACAGTGACTGAATGGGGGGAAAAAAAACAGATCCAACTGTATGCTGCCTATAGGAGACTCACTTGCCTTAAAGAAATAGGCCACTATTCTTTATATCCCTTTCTTGAAACTAAAGGGATGGAAAAAGATATTCTATGTAAATGTTAACCAAAAGGGAGTGAGAGGGGCTATGCTGATACCAGACAAAAAAGACTTTAAGTCAAAAACTCTCACAAGAGAGATTTCCCAGTGGTTAGTACTCTGCTTCTGCTGCAGGGGGCCCAGGTTTGATCCCGGGTTGGGGAACTAAGATTACATGTCACACGGTATGGCAAAACAAACAAAAGTGTCATAAGAGACAAAGAAGGTCACTGTATGATGATGAAAGGGTCAATTTAACAGGAAGATATAAAATCATAAAAATACATGCAACCAGCATCAAAGTACCTAAACATATGAAAGTATTCTCTAAAGGTAATCTGGAGTTGGAAAAATACATGCTGAACTGAACTCAGTGTAGAGAAAAGAATACCACATGGTGGGTCAGGGGTGGGCTCTGTGGGGGTGGCAATAGAAAGACCTTTAGCCCCTCCAGGCCTTGGTTTCTGTATTATTCAAGCTCCTCCCCAGAAACAGAATCAATAGGAGATACATATTACATATATAATACTCACATACCTATGAAATCATATAGGAATGGCTCATGTGATAATGGAAGCTGAAAAATTCCTATGACCTGCCATCTGCAAGCTGGAGACCCAGAAAAGCCTGCAGTGTAATTCAGTCCAAGTCCAAAGGCTTGGGGACGAGGGAACCCGGGTCCTGTGGCAAGAGAAGGATGACCCAGCTTAAGCCATGAGAACAAATTTGCCTTTCCTCTGACTTTTTGTTCTACTCAGGACCTCGATGGAATGAATGATGCCAGTCTGTTTTATTCAGTCCATTGATTCAAATGCTAATCTCTTCCAGGAACATCTTCACTGATATACCCAGAAATCATGTTTCACCAGCTAACTGGGTATCCCTTAGCATAGTCAAGTTGACATAAAATTAACCATCACAATCTCCTTTCTTGTAAAATGATAAGGTTGGAATTCAGTGATCTATAAAAGTTGCTCTTTCTGGAGCCAACATTCATTCTGCAGTCCTAACTCCACCACCCAGAGTGTCCTGCCAGCCCTGATCCTGTCTATTTGCCCTCGTCCCTTTCCTGTGTCCACCATCACCAAGAGCTTTACAAACTTACGACCCTAGTTGCATGCTGTTACCTGAGTGTGCTACGTCTGCTCACTCTTCTGGGCCTGCTGCCGTTTTGTTCTTTACACGTCTGTGAGAGGAGACAGGCCCGTGGATTGATCAGACAGCCCTTGCTCTGCCGACCCAAAGTCTGCGCTAGGAAAATCACAGGTAGAGCCTCTGACAGCATCATTAGTGTGAGTCAGCATGCTGTTGTTCAGGCCCAGGACAAAGGGGGGAGAGAAGGGTGTAATTTCCCTAAACACGTGCTCTCCTACAGAGTAATTACTTGGCAGCCCACATACTTTTGGGGGGCCAGGACTCCTCTTGAACCAAGCACAGCCTTCTTTGTCATGTTCTGTCTGAAGAAAGACAGCTGCTCCTTAGTCGAGGATGCAAGGATGAGAAACAAATGGAAAAACAAATAATGCGGGGAGGCAGGATTTTTTTGCATCGTGTGCTTCTCAAAGGCTAAGTAGACACCCACACGCTTCACTGTTCTAGACTTCAGTACAAGCCCAAACGGGAGACCTCTCTAGCTTCCAAGCAAGTCAGTTTCTCCAAAGGACAGCGCTGCTGATGGCATATGACACTCTTACCCATACGTGTATCTCCCAACCTTTGGAAATATGCCCAAGAGTCCTCCCCACCTCTGTTCTATGTTATGCATCTGAGGTTTGGTCTGTGGGTTGACCACCTCAGGCCCTGGTTTCCTCTCTTGTAAAATGATAAGGTTGGAATAAACAACCTGTAAAATTTGCTCCTTCTAGAGCCAACATTCCATGGTTCTATCTCCATTGGCTAGGGTGTCCTGCTGACCCTCATACTGCCCCCTTGACCCTTTCCTATCCATTGTAGTTGAGAAGGGTGGATATTTGAAGACACTAAAGACATACCACCATGGTTTCAATGATTTAACATAATACAGGAACAATAAATACCAGCCCAGTGAAGTTATTCCCATTACGCTTCCTTGACTATTCATATAGTAATGGATCTTGGGCTTCTGCTTTGGGCATGGGCTTGGCACTGGGCTCTATGAAACTGAAAAGAATCAAAGGTTCACCTGAAGATATTCAACCCTCATGAACTGAGTGGGAATGTGTGGGCTGACACAAGAGAATAAAAGAAGCCCAAAGAAGTGAAAGATACACATGGACAGAGGTGGAGAGAAGTACTTGGGAGCAAGGTGGGGTTGCAAGTGGGCCTCCAAAGATGGGTGGGACCTGGATGGGCAGAAAGAACCCAAGAAAGAGGGGGAGGAGGAGACATTATTTGTGTTTAGGTGGCAGTGAAGACCCTGTGCTATTTGGAACAGAAATTACATGTTGGAAATGAGGTGAAGTAAAATAGTGGTGGTTATAATTATGCACATAAAGCACTTGGCCCATTAAAGAACTCTTTGTTGTTGTTCAGTTGCTCAATCGTGTCTGACTCTCTGTGACCCCATGGACTGCAGCATGCCAGGCTTCCCTGTCCTTCACCATCTCCCGCAACTTGCTCAAACTCATGTCTGTTGAGTCGGTGATGCCATCTAACTATCTCATCCTCTGTCGTCCGCTTCTCCTCCTGCCCTCAATCTTTCCCAGCATCAGGGTCTTTTCCAATGACCCAGTTCTTCATAGCAGGTGGCCAAAGTATTGGAATTTCAGCTTCAGCATCAGTCCTTCCAACAAATATTCAGGACTGATTTCCTTTGGGGTAGACTGGTTGGATCTCCTTGCAGTCAGTCCAAGGGACTCTCAAGAGTCTTCTCCAACACCACAGTTCAAAAGCATCAATTCTTTGGCACTCAGCTTTCTTTATAGTCCAATTCTCACATCCATACACAACTACTGGAAAAACCATAGCTTTGACTAGACAGACCTCTGTTGGCAAAGTAATATTTCTGCTTCTTAATATGCTGTCTAGGTTGGTCATAGCTTTTCTTCCAAGGAGCAAGCATCTTTTAATTTCATGGCTGCAGTCACCATCTGCACTGATTTTGGAGCCCCCCAAAATAAAGTCTCTTACTGTTTCCATGGTTTCTCCATCTACTTGCCATGAAGTGACAGGACCAGATGCCATGATCTTAGTTTTCTGAATGTTGAGTTTCAAGTCAACCTTTTCACTCTCCTCTTTCACTTTCATCAAGAGGCTCTTTAGTTCTTCTTTGCTTTCTGCCATAAGGGTGGTGTCATCTGTATATCTGAGGTTATTGATATTTCTCCCAGCAATCTTGATTCCAGCTTGTGCTTTATCGAGCCCAGCATTTCACATGATGTACTCTGATATAAGTTAAATAAGCAGGGTGACAATATATAGCCTTGACATACTCCTTTCCCAATTTGGAACCAATCTGTTGTTCCATGTCCAGTTCTAACTGCTGCTTCTTGACCTGCATGCAGATTTCTCAGGAGGCAGGTCAGGTGGTCTGGTATTCCCATCTTTTGAAGAATTTTCCACAGTTTGTTGTGATCCACACAGTCAAAGGCTTTGCATAGTCAATAAAGCAGAAATAGATGTTTTTCTGGAACTCTCTTGCTTTTTTGATGATCCAATGAATGTTGGCAATTTGATCTCTGGTTCCTCTGCCTTTTCTAAATCCAGCTTGAACATCTGGAAGTTCATGGTTCACATACTGTTGAAGCCCGGCTTGGAGAATTTTGAGCATTGCTTTGCTAGTGTGTGAGACAAGGGCAATTGTGCGGTAGTTTGAGTATTCTTTGGCATTGCCTTTCTTTGGGATTGGAATGAAAACTGACCTTTTCCAGTCCTGTGGCCACTGCTGAGTTTTCCAAATTTGCTGGCATATTGAGTGAAGCACTTTCACAGCATCATCTTTTAGGATTTGAAATCGCTCAACTGGAATTCCATCACCCCCACTACCTTTGTTCATAGTGATGCTCCTTAAGGTTCACTTGACTTCACATTCCAGGATGTCTGGCTCTAGGTGAGTGATCACACCATCATGATTATCTGGGTCATGAAGATCTTTTTTGTATAGTTCTTCTGTATATTCTTGCCACCTCTTCTTAATATCTTCTGCTTCTGTTAGGTCCATACCATTTCTGTCCTTTAACGTGACCATCTTTACATGAAATGTTCCCTTGGTATCTCTAATTTTCTTGAAGAAATCTCTAGTCTTTCCCATTCTATTGTTTTCATTTCTTTGCATTGATCACTGAGGAAGGCTTTCTTATCTCTCTTTGCTATTCTTTGGAACTCTATATTCAAATGGGTATATCTTTCCTTTTCTCCATTGCCTTTAGCTTCTCTTCTTTTCTCAGCTATTTGTAAGGCCTCCTTAGACAACCATTTTGTCTTTTTGCATTTCTTTTTCTTGGGGATGGTCTTGATCACTGCCTCCTGTACAATGTCACGAACCTCCGTCCATCGTTCTTCAGGCACTCTGTCTATCAGATCTAATCCCTTGAATGTACTTTTCACTTCCACTGTATAATTGTAAAGGATTTCATTTAGGTCATGCCTGAATGGTCTAGTGGTTTTCCCTACTTTCTTCAATTTAAGTCTGAATTTAGCAGTAAGGAGTACAAGATCTGAGCCATAGTCAGCTCCCAGTCTTGTTTTTGCAGACTGTATAGAGCTTCTCCATCTTTGGCTGCAAAGAATATAATCTTTAGGTTATCTCATTTAAGTCTTCTATCGTCCCTCTGAGTGGATCTTATTATCTCTTCTGTAAAGGAGAAGAAACTGTGACTCAGAGAGGTTATATAACTTGCCAACAGTCACACAGCTAATACTAGAAGGAGGGGTCATGGCTTCTGAATTTAAGTCCAAGTCCCTTTTCTTCTGCAATGCTTTGACAGCCAGGTTACAGCAGCCATTTACTGATAAGTCAGCCAGCAGGAGGGAAGGGCCGAGACTCTAGACTCACAAAGGAACCATTGTAACTTCTGTTTTCTCAGGTCGTCCCAGCCATTTTTACCTGATTGCCTGACTAGGCATAGAGCCATGGGCTTCGGAGAGGACAGCCGGAGAGCAGACAGGGCAAAGCACATGTCCAACATGAAGGATTGGTCTGACTGGGAACTTGGAGGTAGACTAGACCAACAGTGGAGGAGAAAAACTCAGTTGGAGGAAGTTAATTCATGGAGAATGCACCACTTCAAGATTCTTTTTACACAGTAAGTGTTTTATTGAGTGCCTGCTCTGTGCTAGGCGCTAGGTCAGGTATCATTTTCTCTTCTTTAGTGTCATGGTCAGCCACGCCCAGGACGTCTCATCATCTTTCAGCACTTTCCCTCCGTGCCCCCCCCCCCCCACTGTTCTGACTTTCCATCGTAAATTCATTTGTTGATCACCTATAATGTAGTAAGTGCTATGTTAGGTTTAGATGAAACACACACACAAATCACCTGCTCCCAACTTCCGGTAGGAAAATGAAAAAATTAACCAATGGGATAGAGTTAAAACTAGACGTCTCTGAAAAAAAACCAGAAGGCTCTGAAATAGACACAAAATAAATATTGAAATTTGCACTGTAATTGGAATGGCATTTAAAATTATTGGAGAGTGCTAAGATAGCACACAAATTGGAAGGCCTTAAACTTGGATCCCTAACCTATACAATAAATTCTGGATGCACAAAGAGTTAAATATAAAGAAGAAAACCCACAAGAAGAAATTGGAAGATCATGTTTCTCTCCCCTAAGGATGGGAGAGACTTTTCTAAGTGTAAAATCCAGGAAAGAAATCATATAAAAATATCAATAGATCTAACTTCACAATTTTTAAAAAAATATACACACAAAGAAAAATACTATAAACAATATTGATGGAGGTCTTTCAGGGCAATTTGATGCTGTGAGTTCACGGTTGAATGATGTTCTTTGCGAGAAACTCAGCAATGATGGATAAAACACAAAAGGGAAAACTGAAAGATGGATTGGGGCTCAAATAGAGGATAAACATCTTTGTGGACTGGACACAGCAGAGAAACAAGCTGAAGCCATGGGCTCGCTGGATCCCGAGTCCAGAATCAGGCTGAGAGTGGGGTGTCTAAGCTAAAATCACTGCTCTGTTTGAAGATAATTGCTGAAGAGAGGCTTACAAACATCACAGAAGCAGGCTGAAAGCAAAATGCAACAGAATACTGCTGAAGGAAAACATTTTCAGGTCCTACATCTGATAAGAACTGGCATCAAGACCACATAAATAATTGTTACAATCTAACAAAAAGACAAATAGCAATTATACATGGGGAAAGGATTTGAATAGCTGTTTCTCCAAAGAAAATACTCCAGTGGCCAATAAATAAATGAGAAGGTGCTCAACTTCTCTCAAGTCATCAGGGAAATGCAAAGCAAAACCATTTCATAGTCATTGTTACTGTTGTTTATTCACAAAATCCTGTCTGACTTTTTTGTGACCCCATGGACTGCAGCCCGCCAGAGGAGCCTGGTGGGCTGCAGTTCATGGGATTTCCCAGCAAGAATACTGGAGTGCCGTCTCCTTCTCCAGGGGATCTTCCTGACCCGGGGATCAAACCTGGGTCTCCTGTGTCTCCTACATTGCAAGCAGATTCTTTACCACTGAGCCACCAGGGAAGGCCCCAGTTAGCTTATGACCATGGAATTCCATTCCTAGGTATATAGCCAAGGTGTAAATTCCCGTGTAAAAATGTATACAGAAATGATCATAGCAGGTGCTGTGGACTGAACTGTTCCCCCCCAAATTCATATGTTGGAAGCCCTATCACCCAGTGGGAGGATATTTGGAGATTAAGAAAGACTGAGGGCAAGAGGAGACGAGGGGGGTGTGGATAGAGGAAGAGATAGTTAGATGGCATCATCGACTCAATGGACATGAGTCTGATTAAACTCCAAGAGATAGTAAAGAACAGGGAAGCCTGGCATACTGCAGTCCATGGTGCCGCAGAGAGTCGGACCCTCAGTGACTGAACAGCAACAACGAGAGTTAGGCCTCTCTGATGGGGTTAGTACCCTCAGAGACATCAGGAGAGCTTGCTCTCCATCTCTGCCATGTGAGGACCCAGCAAGAAGGTGGCCAGGGACTTCCCTGCTGGTCCAGTGGTTAAGACTCTGCAGGGGGTACAAGTAAGATCCCACACGCCACCCAGCATGGCCACAAAGTTGAAAAAATAAAAACAATAAATAAAATTTTTTTAAAAAGAGAAGGTGTCCATCTGCAAGCCAGGAGGATTGTTTTCACCAGAATCCAACCATGCAGGCATCCAGACTTAGAACTGCAGCCTCCAGAATCATGAAAAAGAAATGTGTAGCTTTAGCCACCTAGTCTAGAGTATTTTGTTATGGCAGCCTGAGCTAAGACAGATTTTTAGAACTAAAAAGTGGGATGTGTGATGCCTGTGTGCTCAGTCGTGTCTGCCTCTTTGTGACCCTGTGGACTGTAGCCCACCAGGCTCCTCTGTCCATAGAATTTTCCAGGCAAGAATACCAGAGCAGGTTGCCATTTCCTCCTCCGGGGGCTCTTCCCAACCCAGGGACTGAATCTGTGTGTCCTACACCTCCTGCATTGGCAGGCAGATTTTTTACCACTGAGCCACCAGGGAAGCCCAAGAAGTGGGGTGCTGCTGTAGCCAATAGCTAAATACATGGAAGCAACGTTAGAACTGGGTAATGGGTAGAAGCTAAAAGAGTTCTGAGGTCTATGCTAGAACTATAGTCATTATGATTCTGACATTCATTCCAATGTGTGGGTTTTTTTTTTTTTTTTTTTTTAACCCAAACCAAGCCCAATCAATTCTCTGACACAGCAGGGTGTCCTATAATTTAACTTGATTCTGATACTATCTACCTGGAAATAGAATCAGACCTCACAGGTTAAGGGCTCAGTTCCAGAAGACTGCTCACAATTCAGACGCCAATCACAAGTACAGGTTGTTACTTGTGCTTCTGACTGTAAATCAGAGGTTCCCAGGACCCCTTTCTCAGGTCTGACTTATTTGCACAGAACTCAGGAAACCAGTTTATACCCTAGATTACCAGTTTATTACAAAGGACATTAAAGGAGACAAATCAACAGCCAGATGAAGAGAAATATAGGGTGTGGTTCTGAACAAAGATGCTTCTGTCCTCATGGAGCTAGGGGCCTGGCATGGCAGCACATGGATGAATTCTGGTTCACCAACCTGGACATGCCCTGAACCCCCTCCTTTTGGGTTTTTATGGAGGTTTCATGACATGGACACGACTGAATAAATCACTGGCCACTGGCAGTTGAACTAGATTTCCAGTCTCTCTCCCCTACAGATGTCCAGGGAAGGGACTGAAGTTCTAATCCTCTAATCACACGGTTAGTTCTCTGTTGATTGGCCTAAGGTGACCTAAGGGCTTTCCAAAAGTCACTCAGTTAACATAAAAAAGACACCTTTAAAGCTCTCCTCACTCTGGACATTCCAAAAATTTTAGGAACTCTGTTTTAGGAATAGGGATGATGATGAAATATGTATTTATTATTACAAGTTACAGTATCACAGATGTTCATGGTGATTCTGGTGAGGAACCTGATGGAAATGAGGACCATGATGTTGAAAACTGGAGGAAAGGCAAGCCTTGCTTTAAAGTGGCAAAGAACTTGGCCAACCTATGTTCTAGAGTTTCATGGAAGGTAGAGCTTGTGAATGATGAAGCTGGACATTTAGCTGAGGAGATCATTCTAAGCAAAGAGTATAAGGAGCAGCTTGGTTCTTCCTGATTCCTTATAGAAAAATACAAAAGGAGAGAGAGAAACTGAATAAATTGTTAAGCCAAAAGGAACCCGGCTTTGAAGACTTGGGACATTCTCAACCTATATACATACTGCAAAACACGAGAAAACTATGTTCTATAGAGAATACTAATGGTGTGATGGAGCAACCATTTGATAAACCATTCATGGGTGCAACTCATGAATATAATCAACTATCTTGGAAGAAGCAGAAAAATAGAGATGGTACTATCCTGGCAAAGACACTGCCACTTTAAACTAACAGGGATAATGAAAGTGGGACAGAATTAAGGCAGGCTTTCCTACTTCTTGGATTCTACAGAACTAGACCAATATTGAAATACTCAGCTATGAACACGCACTGTTCTTCCTTAAAAAAGGAAGAATGACCATAAAGGCCATTCGGAGATCATCAGGACTGCCTCCTTGGTTTCAGAGTGAGGTCACTGCCTCAATTTCAGCTGGCTGGACAGCCTCCACTAGGGTGGAGGGTTGGATTGACAAGAACCTTGGAGGCAAGGCCTGAAGAGCTGAGGAGGCATGATTGCCACCTGAATGTATCATAAGATCAGGACTGCAACCTCAGTGGGTCCATAAGATGGGATAACAGGCCAAAGAAGATGGAATTTTCTTTGCAGAATTTTGGACTTGCTTGGGACCTATCACCCCTTCATTCTTTCCTACCTCACCCTTTTAGCATGGCAATGTCTATCTTGTCCCCTAATTATATTGCACATAATTTGTTGGGTTTCACAAGTTCACAGGTAGAAAGGAATTTTCCTTGACTGTGATATTTAGATAAGTCTTTAGAATTTAGACGTTAAAGTTGACGCTGGAATGAGTTAAAGTTTGGGGGCCTGTTTAACATGAAATGAATGTATTTTTCAGGTAAGGATGCTGAGTAACCTTAATGCTGAGTAACAGTATTCAGAGGTCATTTGCAAGAAGAAGAATACCAATGACTTATGAACTTATGAAAGCAAATTTAACATCACTACATAAATGCAGATTGAAGCAGCAATGAAGTATACTTTTTTTTTTTTTTTCCTACCAAATTCTAGGCATTTTCCCTTAGGAAGTGGCTAGGAATTCTATAAAACTTTATTTTCAGAAATGTTATTCATGGTTCGTTAGAATGATGAAAAAAGATACAGCAATAAAGTGCATGCATCTGTCTAAACCAGGTATCTGGGAGAATTTTTTGATTCATGTTATCCTTTTACTCCCCATTACCAAATACTGATAGTTCTGCTCACTAAATGCAATGTCACACGTTTTTGCTTCACATTTTAGCATCTGTGAAATCGGGACGTGTATTACAGCCACTGCCAGCCAGGGGACAGTCATGATGGAGTTGTCATTGTCTACAGGTGCTCATCAAAGCTTGTAGAAATAAATAGGTGTCACATTCTTTTCATAAGCTTTGTAAATGCTATATAAACTTCACATGTGCGAATAAGCCGAGAAATGCATATTCATCTCAAAAGCACTGTCTTAGTACAAGTTAGAGCAAATTAAGATGAATCTAAGCAAGCTACATGCATGCTAAGTCACTTCAGTTGTGTCTGACTCTTTGTGATCCTATGGACTGTAGCCCGTCGGGCTCCTCTGTCCATGGGATTTTCCAAGTCAGAATACTGGAGTGGGTGGCCATTTCCTCTTCCACGGGATCTTCCCAACCCAGGGATTGAACCCGTGTCTTTTTTTGTCTCCAGCATTAGCAGGTGGGTACTTAACCACCAGCACCACCCAACCCCTAAGCAGGTTAAGTGAAGCAATGTCAAAATCACACATTTATATCTAAGGTAACTTCCTAAGGTGGCACAGGACAAATCTGAACAAGACTGTTTGAAACAAGCAAAAAATTACACTTTTAATTCAAATTGAATGGGAGTTAGGGTGAGTTTAGACAAAATTAAGCAGTTTGAGTCAAACAAGCTCAGAATCTATCAGTCTTCTTAAAACCAATTCCTTATGAGGCTTTAGGGCAAGTTCTAGTTGACTCTAAACAGTTTATATGAAACCAAGCTCAAAATCCCTTGTTCACATCAAACAAAAGTCCTCATTGCTCCTTAGAACTAATTAATACGAAACTAAATAGTTTATATTAAACCGAATGCAGACTCAAACATTCTTTTCAAAAGTAATAGCCTAGGATGAGTTAGAGTGTGTGCCGTTGAAAATAAGCACTCTATGTGAAATAAGGCTCAAAATCCCTGATTTCAAACAAAACTTCTAAGCTTCATAAAGTTATTATGTGCAAACAATACAGGAAAAATGTCCGTTGTGCTGATTATCAAGGGGTCACTGGATATAGTGACCATGTGCTTCCTACCCCTTGGAAGTCAGAGCTGGATGCTTGGATGAAAGGATAATCTTAGCAGCTCCTTGAGGAAAGTATGTGAGGGACATGTTAAAGAGGATGGGTAGGTACCCTAAAGCAGGCATCCTCAACCTCTGGGATCTAATACCTGATGATCTGAGGTGGAGCTGATGTAACAATAATAGAAATAAAGTGTACAATAAATGTAATGTGCTTGAATCATCCCAAAACCCCCTTGGTCCATGGAAAAATAATCTTCCACAAAACCAGTCCCTGGTGCCAAAAAGATTGAGGATTTCTGGTCTAAAGGAATGTACAAACAGTGATGGGACAAAAAGTTAATGTCCTCACTGTGTAAAAGGGCTAATGAGAATCTGTAGGAAAAACTGTGCGTCTCCAATAGAGGAGCTGGCCAAGAGCAGAGCTCACAAAAGAGGAAAGGTAATCAGCCAAGAAATATCTGAAACATATACAACCTCGAAGGAAACCAGAAAATGCAAACTAGGACAAGGAGTTAATTTTGCTTCTCAGATTACCAAAGATTGAAATGATAAACTCTCATTGTTGCTTCGGTTCAGTTCAGTTAAGCTCAGTCGCTCAGTCATGTCCAACTCTTTGCCACCCCATGAATCGCAGCATGCCAGGCCTCCCTGTCCATCACCAACTCCCGGAGTTTACTCAAACTCATGTCCATTGTTGCTTAGGTTACAGTAAAACAAAAAAAACTGTTTTGTCCCCCTCCTGGGAGGGCTCATTGAAGCAGTCTGTCTGGAAACCCATTTGCTAATGCACAAAAGGAGCCTGAGACACATCCAAACCTTGCTTATTTATGCAAAAATAAAAAATCTAGGAAGGATAAACCAAAAAGTAACCAAATTGGTTATCTATGGAGGGGGGGAGAAGTATAAAAAAGGGGAAAGAGGAAGGACATCTTAGGGACAGGAAGAAAAAGACCCTTAGTGAGTATATGTACCTTTTATCTAGTTTTGAACTTCAGAAACAAAGTAATGCTTTACATGGGTTTCCCTGGTGGCTCAGTGGTAGAGAATCTGCCTGCCAAGGCTGAAGACACGGGTTCGGTCCCTGGTCTGGGAAGATCCCCTGGAGAAGGAAATGGCAATGCACTCCAGTATTGATGCCCGAAAATCCTCATGGACAGAGGAGCCTGGTTGCCTACAGTCGTTGGAGTCACAGAGTCGGACACGACCTAGGGACTGAACAACAACAATGCCTTACGCACCCCCAAATTAATAAATTATTAAAAATCAACCAGGACGTGGGGAGATTCCCAAACCATACAGATAGCAACAAATGAATCTAATTATGTTACAAATGATTAACCATACTGAACACAGTAGGGAAGAGAGGCACTAACCTTAGTAACTCTGGAAAATATAATTTTGACTAAATATTGTAAGACTAAAGACCCAAAGAATGATGCATACACTGTGCCCAAATTGGTTAGTGTGTTTCCCTCAGGGATATGGGGTAAAAACTAGGAAACTGTGTGTATACTAGGGTGGGAGAAATAAATAAATACACTGCAGACAGTATCTTCAGGGCTTCTCACTGTCAGACAAAGAAGTTGCAAATAAGGAAAAGGGGAAGACAGAATTAACTCTGGTTTGGGCTTGCAATGGGAGGTATCAATATGAACTCATAGTACTCAAACAGAAAAATGCAGAAATAAGATGAAATTGTTTGTATGTGTGGATTAGCATAGCTTCATAAAATTTCTAGCTTTTGTCCACCAAGAAGGCCTAGAGGCAGTGACACTCTGGTAGCAATGAGGACAATTAGCAACGAGACCTTCTCTTCTAAATACCCAGTGAAGAGAACCAGACTTGTTGGAGAAGTGAATGATTCCAGAACTGGGGCAGGGAAAAATGCAAGAGCCTGGAGCATCTTGCATTGCCAGAAATTAAGGAAGTGCTCAACAGGGAAGAAAACACTGAAGAAGCCTCTAGTAGCCACAGTTAGAACAGATGTAGCAGCAAACTAACTATATTGTTGGATTTTTAACTCTTAGAATGAAAAACAAAGAAACAAAGGGAAAAAAAGAAAATCTATGAGTCCAAAAAACAACTGAATAAATAAATTAATAGGAGTAAAAGAATAACTCCTTTTTTACAGAAGAATTCCAATCCATGAATGTAAGAGGAATAAAGACAATTTTTAAAAGGCAAACACCACAGTAATAATTGTAAGCAAGTTCCACCAACAGTTGCTAAAATTAGCAGAAAAAAATTGACATTAATTGCACTTTTATACACTAGCAATAGGCTTCCCTGGCAGCTCAGTTGGTAAAGAATCCGACTGCAATGCAGGAGACCCCAGTTCGATTCCTGGGTCAGGAAGATCTGCTGGAGAAGGGATAGGCTACCCACTCCAGGATTCTTGGGCTTCCCTTGTGGCTCAGCTGGTAAAGAATCCACCTGTAATGCAGGAGACCTGGGTTCCGTCCCTGAGTTGGGAAGATCCACCGGAGAAGGGAGAGGCTACCCTCTCCAGTATTCTGGCCTGGAGAATTCCATGGACTGTATAGCCCATGGGGTCGCAAAGTGTTGGACACAACTAAGCAACTTTCAACAAAATAAAAACACTAGCAACGAATCATCTGAAAAGGAAATTTTTATAATAGCATCTGAAAAGAATTAAATGCTTTGCAATAAGTCTGATCAAGGAGGTAAGACTTATACAGTGAAAACTATAACATACTGCTTAAAAGAAATTAAAGAATACACAAGTAAGTGGAGAGACATCCATGTTCATAGACTGGAAAACTTAATATTGTTGAGATGTCCATACAACCCAAAGCAATCTACAGACCGAATGCAATCCTTATCAAAACCCCAATGGTGTTTTTTTCAGAAATACAAAAATATTTCCTAAAATGCATATGGAATCTGAAGGGGCTCAAAATAGCCAAAGTCATTTTGAAAGAGAAGAATAAAAGTTGGTGGACCCACACTTTTTGATTTTAAAACATTAAAAACCTACACTAAACAAAAGATACAGACAGACATATACACCAGTTGAATAGAGAGTCTATGGTCAAATGATCTTTGATAAGGGTACCAAGGCGACTCAACAGAGAAAGAAGTCTCTTCATACTATGATGCTAGGGAAACTTGATATCTACATTCCAAAGAATGAAGTTAGGTCTTTATCTTATACAATTATTAACCAAAACTGAACTACAAAAATTCATTTTTAATACAAAGTTTAACTAAAAATGAATTAAAGACATAGATGTAATATTTAAAACTATAAAATACTATTTTTAAAAGAAAATGTAGGGGGAAACCTTCATGACATTGGACGTGGCAATGATATCTTGCATATGACATCAAAAACACAGGCAGTCAAAACAAAAATAGACAAATGGGACTGTTATCAAACTTTAGAAACTTTTATGCATCAAAGTACACCATCAATAGAATGAAAAGGCAACCTATGGAATGGGAGATAACTGTCAATTGTATCTCTGATAACGGGTTAATACTCAAAATATATAAAGCACTACAACTCAACAACAAAATCAAATTGATCAGTTTAAAGCATGGGCAAAGGACTTGAATTGAAATTTCTCCAAAGATGATACACAAATGACCAAGAAGCATATGAAAAGACAGTCAACATTGCTAGTCATCAGGGAAATAAAAATCAAACCACAATGAATATTACCTCATACCCTTCAGGATGGCTATTATTTAAAAGACAAATAAACAAACAAATGAAACAAAACAAAATTGGAAAATAACAATTGTTGACAAGGGTGTGGAGAAATTGAAACTTTGTATACTGTTGGTGGGATTACAAAATGGTGCAGCTGCTATGGAAAGCAGGTAGATGTTCCTCAAAAAATTAAAAATAGAACTACCATATGATCCTGAAATCCCACTTCTGGGCATGTAGATTCAAATGAATTGAAATCAGAGTCTTGAAGAAGAGATATCTGCACACCCATGTTCATAGACGCATTATTCACAACAGCCAGGAGGTGGAAACAATCCAATCACAATCTGTTGATCAACAGATGAGTGGATAAACAAAATGGGGTATATACAAATAATGGAATATTATTCAGTCTTAAAAAGAAAGGAAAGCCTATCACATGCTACAACATGGATGAACCTTGAGGACATTATGCTAAGTGAAATTAAGCCAGTCACAAGACAGGTACTATATGATTCCACTTATATGAAGTGCCTAAAATAGTCAAATTCATAGAAATAGCAAGGAGAATGTGGTTACCACGAGTTAGGAGTGGGTGGGGAGTGGGGGAAATGGAGCTATTACTTAATGAGTTTAGTTTCAAATTTGTGAGAAAAAAAGTTCTGGAGATCTGTTTCACAACAGATGTGAATATACGAAATGTGAATGTGAACATACTGAACACTACTGAACTGCACACTTAAAAATACTAAAAATGGTAACTTTTATGCTGTGTTTTTTACAATGAAAATAAATAAAATTTGAGAAGAAAGAGGATATTTGCATAAAGTTAACAGATAAATGGCCTTCCCTGGTGCCTCAGTGGTAAAGAACCCACCTGTCAGTGCAATAGACCTGGGTTTGATCCCTGGATCAGGAAGATCCCCTGGAGAAGGAAATGGCAACCCACTCCAGTATTCCTGCCTGGGAAAATCCCATGGACAGAGGTGTGTGGGGGGCTGCAGTCCATGGGGTCGCAAAAGAGTTGGATACAACTAAGCACCAGAGCACAAGCACCTGTGTATCATGTGTTAAGATGCTGGATACACACACACACACACACACACACACACACACACACACACACTGATGTCAGTTTGATTTTTCCCTTCTGGTTCAGAATCAAATCTAGGGCCAAATATTGTATTGTGTCTGTTTAGTCTCTTTCACTCAATTTGCCTCTTTACTTTTTCATGCTGCTGACTTTTTTGAAGAGCCTGTGTTCTTCAAAGATCCCCCAGAGCTGATCTGTCTTGCAGAATGTATTACATTTGCAGAATGCAAATCTGAATTTGTCAGATTACTTCCTTATAGTGGCAGTTGACTCTATCTTCCTTGTTTTCCTTCAGCTAGAGTTTAACTCCAGAGCCACACGGTACAACATGGTGGTTACTGGCCCCATGTGGCAACTGGGCCCTTGAAATGTATCTAGGGTGACCAAGGAACTGAATTTTTACTTTTCTACAGCTTTAATTAATTTATATTTAAAAACAGATACTCCTTACATTCTTTGGGAATTTTCAAAGTAGCATCACAGAGTCACATGTGGATCTAGTTTTTTTCACTGTACATTATGAACACTGATTTGGTCATCTGATTCAGGTACAAAATACAAACTGAATTTTGAAGACTTAGAGATGAAAAGGAATTCATCCATCCATTCACAAATCTGAATTCAAGCCTTGGTTAAGAAATGTAGTAACACACACAATTTAAAAAGTCAGAGAGGCATAGGCAAAAGCAGGCTGAAAAATGAATCACCAGGTGGGAATCCTCTATCTTTTACTCACCAGTGTATCTGTACTATCTGCATAATACTGGCATGGCGTGGGTAATGGATATTTGTGGAATAAATGAGAAAGAGGGAGGGAGTGACCAAATCGTCTGGCCTTCAAGTAAGGAGGAATGGCTTTCTTTCTCAGAGAGCTAAGGGGGCCATTCCCAGTGGCCCAGCCAGCAAGAACAGGCCAACAGTGATGCCCTAATGTTATTATTTAAAAAGTGACTTGGAGGACTTCTCTGGTGGTCCAGTGGTTAAGACCCCATGCTTCCACTGCAGGCTGCACAGGTTCGATCTCTCTCGGGGCACTAAGATCCCACATGCCGTTCCATGAAGCCAAAAAAAAAACAAGTGATTCAAGTGAACGGAGGGAGGGAGGGCTGGGAAAACCTGGCAAAAGCCCGGGAGAGCATTCAGAGTCCCTGGCACTGACTCTGCCGATACAGCAGGGCTGCCAAGCGGGGCAAAGAATGTAATGGAATGAAACAGGACCTGGACTTTGGACGTTCTTAATGTGGGCTTGTTTTGGCTAAAACGACCCCTGGGGTGGGGGCAGCCCGGTGGGGTCTCCACTTGAGACATGACTCCTGGCAAGCAGGGATGCAGGGTGACACTTGGATTGGATTGGCGAGTGACCTGGCCTGGGAATGACTCCTGGCAACTGCATCTGGCCTGCCTGTGCCCAGGACACACACACACACACACACACACACACACACACACACACACGGACAGCAGCAGAGACCCTCCTGTCTCTCCTGGGCACCACGTTTGTCTGTCTTTCCTGATGGAGGGATTGGCAAGTTGGGAACATGTTTTATCCCAAGGGTTTACTGTGCCAAGTACTCATGCTCCAGATCTTCTAATCCTGATGCAAACCTTGCAACATAGGTATTATTAGCCTCCATTTAGAAAGGAAGACATTTGGTTTCAGACAGGTTGAATAGGTTGAATAATTTACCTAAGGTCACAAAACTGGTCAGTGTCTGTGCTGGCTTCTGAGAATAGCTGAGCCCCAAATTGACACTTTTTTTTTTTTTTTTTTCATTTCCCTAGCTTTCTTGAGGGAGAAGACGATGTAATTACAATTCCTGTCTGGGTTGTCTTTGCACAGCTCTGGTATCTGTGCCCTACAATAATTTCCTCTTATTAAGTTGTGCTGCTCTGGAAATATATTTGCCACTGTCTGCATTTATATGTAAACATAAATATTATATATGTGTATACTACATATATATTGCAGTTTTTCTAATTATATTATAGGAAGGAAGTCTTGCCATCCAAATGTCTGGTTCACATTACTAGAAGCTTGAGAGAAAAACTATTAAATCATAGCTCAACTGACACCAAGTGATTCCTCATAAAAAATGTTTTTCCACATTTGAATCAAATCCGATCCCTCGAAAGGCATGGGAACTGTCTTCTTGGAAGACCAGTGCTTCCAATCTGTGTCAGGCCTTATTGTTTACTACAAAATTGTAGTCTTGGCTTGAGCTGCCAAATTCTGGGAAGGCAACACTATGCCTGTCTAACTGCTTTTATCTAAACATTCTTCCATTGAAAGGTTGAGTGTTTCTGTTTGAGAGGACTTCAGTTTTATAATGATCAGAAAGGGGAGGGGGGCATTGACGCTCCGGCTCCCCCACTGAGGAGCATGATCCATGGAGAGCATTTAAGAGACACTGAACAAGATCCACTTTAGAACCACAAATAAACTTCATGGTGATGAGGTCTGGGAAAACCGTGTTTTGCAGAGCTCTTGAAGACTGCTATGTTAAAATGTGAGTTGAATGTGTACACTTATTTTCACTTCCTTCCTCAATCCTGCTGAGACTGTAGAAAAGAGATTTTAAAACAAATACGCAAACACAAAGGTATGGGGAAATTAGATGAGAAGATAGCAAAAAATATTTTGGCAGATGGATGGAAGCAGATGTATGTTTGGAAACCGACTTAGGAAATCCAATAAAGCTACATCCTAAGCCACGGGTGGGCAGAGCTGTGAACAATGCTGATATGTCTTGCAAAATTCTTAAGAGCTGCAGAAAGTGGTACCTCTGAGTGCAGGGGGAACGCGGTGGCCAGAGTGAGAGAACTGGATAAAAACCAAAAAGATCCAAAAGGAGGGAAGTGGAGGAGACGTAGCTCTGGGACCTGCATCCTCATGTGTGTAGAATCCAAGGCCAGCCTGAGAGGGCTAAGCGGGGCGAAGCCTTCCGTGCACTTCTCTCCACATCGGCCTAACGTTAAACACACTAAGGAAAATTTGTTAAATGTCAAAAAGCAACTTTTTGTAAACAGAATGAGACTCTGTAGATTAACCATACATGTATAAGAGTTTGTATGTTTTTCAAATATCATATGGTGGCTCAGTGGTAAAAGAATCCTCCTGCCAATGCTGGAGACGTGGGTTTGATCTCTGGGACAAGAGGGAAGAACCCCTGGAGAAGGAAATGGCAACCCACTCCAGTGTTCTTGCCTAGGAAACCTCTTGCAGAGGAACCTGGTGGGCTACAGTCCATAGGGTCGAAAAAAGAGTCAGAGACAACTTAGTGACTAAGCAACAACATATTAATGCATGTATGTGGGATCTAGAAAAATGGTCCAGATCAGTTTGTAGGGCAGGAAGAGAGATACAGACGTAAAGAATGGACATGCAGACACAGCGGGGGAAGGGGAGGGTGGGATGAACTGGGACATTGGGACTGACACATATACCTGCGTGACACATATAGTAGCTCAGTTGTGTCTGACTATTTGCAATCCCATAGACGTACTCCACTAGGCTCCTTTTGCCCATGGAACATTCCAGGCAAGACTACTGGAGTGGGTTGCCATATCCTACTTCAGGGGATCTTCCTGACCCAGGGATCACACCCATGTCACTTGTGTCTCCTGCATGGGCAGTCAGTTAGTTCAGTCACTCAATCATGTCCAACTCTTGGCGGCCCCATGGACTGCAGCACGCCAGGCTTCCCTGTCCATCACCAACTACTGGAGCTTGCTCAAATTCATGTCTATCGAGTCAGTGACGCCATCCAATCATCTCATCCTCTGTTGTCCCCTTCTCCTCCTGCCTTCAAATCTTTCCCAGCATCAGGGTTTTTTCCAATGAGTCAGTTACTTGCATCAGGTGGCCTAAGTATTGGAGCTTCAGCTTCAGCATCAGTCCTTTCCATCAATCCTTCCAATGCATTGGCAGGAGGATTCTTTACCACTAGCGGCACCTGGAAAGTTTATATATACATGATCCTGTGTAAAATAGATAGCTAGTGGGAACTGGCTATATACACAGGGAGCTCAGCCTGATGCTCTATGAAGACCCAGAGGAGTGGGATCGTGGGGTGTGTGGAAGGGAGGTGCAAGAGGGAGGGGACAGATGTGCACATGTAGCTGATTCACTTGGTTGCAGAGCAGACTAACATAACACTGTAAGGCAAATATACTCCAATTAAAAAAAAAAGAATTAGTGTGTTTTTGCCCCATCAGGTTAAATCCTTTCACTGCCTCTGATGGTTGGTGGTGGGAAGTTTCTAAAGTATAGGACTCTGGGGAATGTCTCACATTTCTTACAACTAAAAGAAAACTCTCCACCTAAAGGCCACACAGCTGCTGATAGAAAAACTGTCAGCTTCCTAGAATTTCTTTCTTGCCACCAACTGCTATAAACGCCTTTGAGTGTTTCTGAAATTCATCGAGAATGATCTTCTAGAAATAATACTGAAAAGTCTTTGTCTGGGCTTGGCGGTTTGATTTTTTAGCTCTCTGAATTTAGTTCCTGATCAAATATAGCAACCTGCCATAGCATCAGCACCAATGTTATTATGAAACGGCATGGAAATAATTTTTGTAACAGGTGTGAGTAGCAAACAGAGAAACGGCTTAGTGTGGCATAGCATTTTCTGATTTTAAGTAAAAGAATCTCCTTGAAAGGGAGATTAAAAAAATACCTTTCACATACCTCAAGCATTGACTCAGATTATTTTTTGTTACTGCAACATATACAAACATTAAAACAAGACATGAATTCTTTGTGTTTATAGCTCTTAAGCTATATATAAAGCCAAAAGAGATACTCAAATGTGAACAAAATAGAGTAATTAAAAAAAAACCACCCAATACTTTTAAATTGATGGAGTTCTCTATGGTTTGGATATAGAAGGTCATGGCAGGACTTCTTCCCTGGAGGTACAGTGGATAGGAATCTGCCTGCCAATGTAGGGGACATGGGTTCAATCCCTGGTCAGAGAAGATTCCACATGCTGCAGAACAACAACACCTGCTGGCTGCAACTTTGGAGCCAACATGCTTCAACTGCTGAGGTCCACACACCCTAGAGCCGGTGCTCCACAAGACACTGCAATGAGAAGCCCGCGGACAGCAATGAAAAGTAGCCCCTGCTCGCGGTGACCAGAGAAAGCCTGCACATCGCAACAAGACCCAGCACAACCAAAAATAATAAAATAAATACTTAAAAAAGAAGGTCATGGCAGGTTACTGCTCTTGTCACAATGACTAGACAATAACTGGATAAAGGGAAACAACATTTTAAAGATTCCAGAGAGCTGTGGGTGCAAATAAATTTAAAAGAATAAATTCCAGGAAGGAGAAAGCCCTTCCTAGGTGAGCAGAGATCAGCAAGCTTCCTTCCTAATGGAATCTGCCAAGTTTGATCACAAGCAGAGGTTCAGGTTTACCAGAGGCAGGTAATTTAGCAAAATCCATGTGGTGGAAAACTGGCAGGTGAGAAAAACCATCTTCCACTTCATGACAACACACAAGGCCATTAAAAATTTCAATGGCTTCTCTCTTTCTCATAAAGTTTACTAGGGTAGTGGTTAAGACTAGGGTTTGGCTATAAAGGCAGAAAAAGAGTCCCTACAAACTTCTCATTTTGGGGAAGGACAATCATTGGAGAGGGTGACCCTGAAATAAACATAAGACAAGTCACACCCTCAATATACTTGAAAGCAAAAGAGAACTTTAACTGAACCTGAAACACAGACCCAGTGCAGCTCAGATTCTTCACAGAGAAAAGAACATGTTTTGTCTGGGGAAAATAGCTTAGTTACAGTCTCTATGGCTCTTATACACAACATCTAGCAGACAATAAAGAATAAGTGATTTGCAAGGAAACAGTAAAATATGGCTCTTAATCAAGAGAAATAACATTCTACTGCAACAGACATGCAGACAATCCATGTTTTAGAATTAGCAGAGGTCCTTAAAAAAAATCATGATAGCTTTTTTTTAAAATAAAAAATTTAAAAATCTAGACAATGATGGACAAAAAGACAGAGAATTTCAACAAATAAATAGAATCTATACCATGAACCAAATGTTACCCTGGAACTTAAAAAATACAATATTTGGAAGAAAGAATGGAAGGGGAGGTGGGCAAGAGGGCAGACAGGGCTTCCTAATTGGTAGAGTGACAAGAATCAGCAAATCTTCTCCCCAAAACCAACTCTAAAACTGGGCACAATTATCAATTATTGGACTCTGGAAATTGGCCAAAGTTACACAAAAAATTGAGTTGCGTTTTCTTTTTATTTTTTTACTGAAGGATAATTGCTTTACAGAATTTTGTTGTTTTCTGTCAAACCTCCACATGAATCAGCCATAGGTATACATATATCCCCTCCCTTCTGAACCTCCCTCCCGTCTCCCTCCCCATCCCACCCCTCTAGGTTGATACAGAGCCCCTGTTTGAGTTTCCTGAGCCAGACAGCAAATCCCCATTGGCGATCTATTTTACATATGGTAGTGTAAGTTTCCACATTTGAGAAAAACAACTGGCCTTCAGGTGAGAACACCGGGAATCTATGGTGTTTCAGCCTGGAGCTTTTGTGCTGAGTTGCTCAGCCATGTCCAACTCTGTGCAACCCTGTGGACTGTAGTCCAACAGGCCCTTCTGTCCATGGGGATTCTCCAGGCAAGAATACTGGAGTGGGTTGCCATACCCTCCTCCAGGGATCTTCCCAACCCAGGGATTGAACCCAGGTCTCCCACATTGCAGGCAGATTCTTTACCATCTGGAGCCACTTCTATATGCCATACTTCCCTCCTCAGCTCTACCGAGGCAGGCCAGGAAATCCTTCAGCTTTACTGCTGAAAGGGTCTGACTTGATTTGTTGTTAAATGCAGAAAACTCCACACCCAGGACATTCTTGAAAACTATAGCAATCATGGTAGCAAACAGTCAGAAAAAGCCAATGTTTTAATTAGCCTATTACTGCACTGAGAAACAGATGAGGCATCTTAGCCAGAAAGCGATCCAGGGAATGACACAGCCATAATGGGCTTTGATGAGCTTGCTGGTAACCTGGAAATTTGTATGCATGCTCAAGAATGCTCAGAAATTCAGGAGAGACTGGGGAGGACCCTAACGGTCTCCCCTACCTGTATAGAAGGCCCAGGAGAATGTATGACCTAGGACCAGGACCAGCTAGATAATTTACAGAGCCTGTTGCAAAAGTGAAAATGCAGGAGTCCTTGTTAGAAAATTAAAATGAATTTCAAGATGGCATTAAACCATGAGGCCCTCTGAGCAAGGGACCCCACGTGACTGTACAGGACACACACTCATAAAACTGGCTCTGGCTGGACCTTTCATACAGTCTGAGCTTTGATGTGTTTCCCAAACCATACAGAAATTGGTAAAGAGTAGATGATTTACTGGCTAAATGTAGGCTTAAACATAAATATAAACAAACATAAAGCCCTGAAAACTGAGCAAACACACTAGTAATTACACACTGTGGGGGAGACAGTCTATAAAACTAATATGGGTAAATCACTAAGCAAACAGAAACAGCAACAGGATCTCAGGAGAGAACAGAATCCAGATTTGCTGCAATATATTACCTAAAATGTTTAGTTTTCAACAACATAAAAACTATGAGACATGCAAAGAGACAAACTGTGACCCATACCTAGTAAACAAAGAAGTCAATAGAAACTCTCTCTGCTAGGTTTAACTGCTGGTATTAGCAGCTGAGACTTGAAAGAAGTTACAAATAAGTTAAAAGAACAAAAGGAAACCAAGTTTAATAAAGCGTAATGACAATTTCTCAAAGGAATATCAATTAAAAAGACATAAAAATAAAACACACGAATAAATACGAACATGAAAACTCTGGAGTTGAACAGTCCTGAAATGAAAAAAATTCACTAGAGGGGTTAAAAAGCAGATGTGATATGAGTTGGCAGAAGACAGAATCAGTGAACTTGAAGAAAGACCAATAGAAATGATCAAAATTTCAGATAAGAATGAAAAAAAGTGAACAGTGTCTCAGAGATCTGGGGAAAACCATCAGGTAAAGCAAAAGGGAGCTCCAGGGGCAGAAAAGAGAGAGAAACGGACAGAAAAAAATACTCAAAGAAATAATGGATGAAATCTCAAATTGCATTAAAGACATTAATCATCTACATCCAAGAAGTTCCATGAACTCTATTTATTATAAGCACAAAGATATCCAAACCTAGGTACATCAGAGTGAGGGAAATTAAAGATCTAAATAAATAAAGAGACATTCCATATTCATGTATTGGAGTATCAATATTGTTAAGATGACACTTCTCCCAAGTTGTGCAGTAAATTCAATGCAATCCCTATCAAATCCAAGCAGGACTTTTTGGAGGAGAAACTAATAAGCTAATACTAAAATCTATAATTAAATTTTAAAAACTTACAATAGCCCAAACAATTTTGAACAAGAACAAAGTTTGAGAACTTCCAGTATTCATAACTTTTTATAAGCAAGAAAGTGATATATTAATGCAAGTATAAAAGTGAAAGTGTTAGTGGCTCAGTTGTGTCTGACTCTGCAACCCCACAGACTGTAGCCCACCAGGCTTTTTTGTCCATGGGATACTCCAGGGAAGGTAGCCATTCCCTTCTCCAAGGGATCTTCCCAACCCGGGGATCAAACCCAGATCTCCTGCATTGCAGGCAGATTCTTTACCATCTGAGCCACCAGGGTACATATATTAATGGGACTGAATAGAATGTCCAGAAATAAATCCTTACATTTATGGTCAGTTGATCAGTGCATGCAATAAGTCGGGTACACTCAGCTTAACTAGATGCTTGTCTCCCCTGGTGGTTGGAGGATCCAGGCCTCTGTCTCAGTGGAAGCTCTGCTGGGAGCATGGATTGGGTTGCTGCCTGTGCCTAGACCATGAGGCACATTCAATACTTGTGCCTCAGTCAGACAGAGTGGGACTTTAGCTGTGGCTCTAAGCAGATGGGCTTCTCCACTGTTAACCTTCCAGAAAAGCAGGGATCAGCTTCTGGTTCACGTGTTACTGGCCATTACTATGGCTGTACTGATGCAGGTAACTGAGATGTCCGTAAGATGTTAGTGAGTCTAGGAACCTACACTTACAGTAGTATTAAACAGTCCATGAAAACTCCTTGTATATAATACATAAACAGGAGTCTATGGAGGAAATCCTCAGTGTGGCCACTGAGGATTTTCTTTTTGTAGTGTTGGAGAATGTTTAATCCTACAGAGGAAAAAATATATATTAAGGATACATAAAGAATAGTCTGGGCTTCCCTGATAGCTCAGTTGGTAAAGAATCTGCCTGCAACACGGGAGACCTGGGTTCGATCCCTGGGTTGGGAAGATCCCCTGGAGAACGGAAAGGCTACCCACTCCAGTATTCTGGCCTGCTACTGCTAAGTCACTTCAGTCACGTCCGACTCTGTGCGACCCCATAGACGGCAGCCCACCAGGCTCCCCCGTCCCTGGGATTCTCCAGGCAAGAACACTGGAGTGGGTTGCCATTTCCTTCTCTAATGCATGAAAGTGAAAAGTGAAAGTGAAGTCACTCAGTCATGGCTGACTTTTCGCGACTCCATAGACTGCAGCCCACCAGGCTCCTCCGTCCATGGGGTTTTCCAGGCAAGAGTACTGGAGTGGGGTGCCATTGCCTTCTCCTATTCTGGCCTAGAGAATTCCATTTACTGTATAGTCCATAGAGTCGCAAAGAGTTGGACATGACTAAGTGACTTTCATTTTCACTTTCAGAGAATAATCTAGTTGTGTCGACTCTGCAACTCCATGGACTATAGCCTGCTAGGTGCCTCAGTCCACAGAATTCTCCAGTCAAGAATACTGGAGTGGGTTGCCATTCTCTTCTCCAGGGGATCTTCCTGACCCAGGGATCCAACCCAGGTCTCCTGCATTACAGGCAGATTCTTAACCTCGTGAGATACCAAGGAAGCCCCATTAGCCCATGATATATAACCAGAATTCCTAAGGAATGTGAAGTTCAGATAGCAAGTAAGCAGGTAACCTGAAAGATAGTTCCACTGGGAAAAAAAAAAAAAGTGTTACTTATGGGGAGAAAGGGATGAAAGTAGGTACACATCGTGCCCGCTTTAGTATGACCACTGTTTTATCCCCAAATTGGTTATTCATTGGTGTACCCCACGTCTGACCCACATCTACTCTGCCCAAGAGATGCAGATGAAATTCCACAGGTGTTCACTACTCTAGTTGGCGCCTCAGCTGTAGGTGGGCATACCTGTCCCTGATTTTCCCTCATAGAGCAAATAAATGGGCTTTATTGACCCCAGGTTTCTCCATCCTCTTGCTTCCTCGTATGAACTGAACTGTGGTCATAGTAACCACAGCATGTACTGGGAGGGTTGATGTGGGAGAGAGGATGAGAGAGAGAGAGAGAGAGAGAGAGAGAGAGAACAAATGAGTAAAATCAGATTTCATGCTGTATACTTCTCTACCATCTCCATCTCTTCTTCCTGGCTGCTTTCTGGGTGTTTTAAGCATCTTATTCTGGTCTCTGGGCCTTTCTGTTCTGTGACCTCCGGCAGATTCTGCCAGATAATTCACTTGAGTATCATTTCCTCAAAGTAATTTCCCACATGACACCACTATTGGCTACCTCAAGCCAGAAACTATTTGTGATTGTTCAGACTCGCTTATTTTAGCAACTCAAGATAATAGGGAACTAAGATAGATTTACCAAACCATGAACAGATTTGCTGAATGTTTGAAACCTAAAAAAAAATAATTTCTTCCTGGTTTCTCACTACTGAGAAAACATCTTTTTTATTTGTTCACTGTTATCATGTTTCACTTCTCTCTCTACAGTCTAATTCTTGGTTATATTTTTAGATTGAAACAATTTCCTACGGTTGAAATTCATTTAAATGATATAATGCAGTATATTTTCAATGTTGTATTAAGCCCATATTTTAAGAGTATTAAGGAGATCAGTTTAAAATCCAAGACACTCTGGTTTTTCTTTCCCTCTCTCCTTTCCTTCCTTCCTTTCTCTTTCCTCCCCTTTCTGACTTTTTCCTTTCCCTTCCTTTGCTTCCCTAAACAATTCAGTCCTGAAGCCATTAGATAGAACATAGCAATAGAGGTGTCCATGGTGAAAATCATGATGGCCAGACTGGGGTGGGGAGGGTATCCATCCAGGGATGGCCAGAGTGGGATATCAGAGCCCTAACAGGTTCATACATCAAATTTGATTCTAGGTTCATCATAGAATTAAATGTGAGAAATGAAATAACAAAACTTCTAGAAAATAATACGAAAGAATATAAGCTTGGAATATGGAAACATTTCTTAATCAGGGCCATGAAACTCACTAACATATTAATATAAGAGATTAAACATTAAAAACAAGGACTTTGTTCAAGAAAAAGCACCATTAAGAGAACAAAAAAGCAATCAACAGAGCAGCAGCAGAAATTTGCAATACAAATAAACAACAAAAGGGCTTGTGAAAGAATATATAAACAACGTCAGCAAATCGCTAAGAAAAAGTCAGGGCAAAGAAGATAAAAATTGACAAGGGTCTCAAAGAAGTACTTCAAAAAAGAGTACGGATAAATTAATTTTCAGGGCAGCAATGGAGAAACAGACATAGAGAACAGACCTATGGACATGGGGGGAGGGAAGGAGGGAGAAGGGGAGATGTATGGAGACAGTAACAGAAATTTACAATACCTTATGTCAAATAGATAGCCAATGGGAATTTGTTTATCACTCAGGGAACTCAAATGGGGGCTCTGTGACAGCCTGAAGGGTGGGATGGAGAGGAAGATGGGAGGGAGGTCTGAGAGGGAGGGGACATGTGTGTACCTATGGCTGATTCTTGTTGATGTATGACAGAAAACCACAAAATTCTGTAAAGCAATTAGCCTTCAATTAAAAAATTTTTTAAGAGTATACCCTCCAAAGAAGACATACAGATGGGCAATAAACACATGAAAGGATACTCAACATCACTCATTATTAGAGAAATGCAAATCAAAACTATAATGAGGTATCACCTCATACCAGTCAGAATGGCCATCGTAAAAAAAATCTACAAACAATAAATGCTTGGAGAGGATGTGGAGGAAAGGTAATGCTCTTGCACTGTTGGTGGGAATGTAAATTGATACAGCCACTATGGAGAACAGTATGGAGGTTCCTTTAAAAAGTAGCAATAAAACGACCATATGACCCAACAATCCCACTACTGGGCATATACCCTGAGGAAACCATAACTGGAAAAGAGACATGTACCCCAATGTTCTTTGCAGCACTATTTACAATAGCTAGGGCATGGAAGCTAGATGTCCATCAACAGATGAATGGATAAAGAAGGTATGGTACACATATGCATGCATGCACGATCAGCCACTCAGTCATGTCCAACTCTTTGGGACCCCATGGACTATAGCCTGCCAGGATCCTTTGTCCATGGGCTTATCCTGGCAAGAATACTGGAGTGGGATGCCATTTCCTTCTCCAGGGAATCCTCCCGACCCAGGGATCGAAACCACGTCTCCTGCAGCTCCTGTATTAGCAGGTGGATTGCTTAACCACTGAGCCATTGGGAAGCCCCATGGTACATACATACAATGGAATATTACTCAGCCACAAAAAAAGAATGAGATTGGGTTATTTGTAGTGACATGGATGGATCTAGAGGCTGTCATACAGAGTGAAGCAAGTCAGAGAGAGAAAAGCAAATATCATATAATAATGCATATGGATGAAAACTAGAAAAATGGTATCGATGAACCTATTTGCAGGGAAGGAATGGAGATGCAGATATAGAGAATGGACTTGTGGACAGAGTAGGGGAAGGAGAAACTGGGACAAATGGACAAAGTAACACAGACATATATACACCACCATGTGTGAAACAGATAGCTGGTAAGAAGTCGCTGCATAACACAGGGAGCCCAGCCAAGTTCTCTATAATGATCTAGAGAGGTGTGGTGGCAGGGTGGGGGGGGGAGGCTCAAGAGGGAGGTAATATATGTACAATTATGGTTGATTTGCGTTGTTGTGCAGCATAAACCATCACGATATTGTAAAGCAATTTTCCTCCAATTAAAAATAAATTTTAAAAAGGGCAAACTTAAACATCCAGTAATCATATGAAAAGATATTAAATGTCACTGGTAATCATGAAAATGCAAATTAAAACCACAAAGTTATACCACTACATATCTACCAGCATGGCTAACGTTTAAAAGTCTGGCAATAACACATTTGTTGGCAAAGATGTTAAGCAAGAAGAATTCTCCTATACTATTTGTGATAGTGTAAATTGTTAAAACAACTTTGGAAAATAGTTTTTTAAGATACATTAAATTTAAAGACACACATGACCAAAAAAATTCACTCCTAAAAATTCAACCCAATATGAATGCATCCTTATGTGTGCTAAAAGACATAAATAAGAATGTTCTTGAAAGCATTACTCATACAACATGCTAGTAATAAAGAACTTGTAATCAAACTATATATAAATTCTTATGCACCAAGAAGAAAATAACCAACCAAAAAAGGATATAGCAGATAAACACTTTTCAAAATAAGATATACAAATGGCCAATAACATCTGAAAAGATGTTAACCTTGTTGATCATCAAGAAAATGCAAATGAAAACCACTATTCAGTAACACTATCTACCTACTTAACTAGCCAAAGGCAACCAGACAAATTTGATTTGGTTTGACATTGAAACCATTTGAATGGTTAGAGCTCTCCTATATTGCTGGTGGGAGTTTAAGCTTTTGCAAATTGGATTGAGCTGAAGTTAGGCACCAGGATGTGTATCTCCCATGACCCTATGACACAGTTATTCTTCCACTTTTAGGTATAGACCTAAAGGAAATACGGACACATTCATAGCAGCCTTATTTCTGTGATGGTCCTAAAATGAGACAACCCAAGTCCTAGATAAATCAGTTGTGACACAGTGATTCAGTGGGACACTTGACAGCAACAGAAATGGACAAACCAGACCTACATACAACCACCCAAGTGACCTCATAAATATAATGTTGAAAGATGCGGGCATGAAGAACACGCAATGTACGAAGTCAAACAAACAGGAAAAAGGCCAAAAGGCTTTGCAGGCAAATTCTATCATTTAGAGAAAAGTTGATAACCTATCTTTCTCAAACTAGTCCAAAAATTGCAGAGGAAGGAACACTCCCATGCTCATTCTACAGGTCATCATCACCCTGATTACCAAAACCAAAGATATCACACACAAAAAGAAAATAACATGCCAGTATCACTGATGAACACAGACACAAAAACCCTCAACAAAATACTAGCAAACCGAATTCAACAACACATTGAAAGGATCATACACCACGATCAAGTGGGATTTATCCCAGGGATGCAAGGATTCTTCATTCTACATAAACCAATCAATGTGATATACCACATTAACAAATTGAAAAATAAAAAGCATATGATCATCTCCATCAGTTCAGTTCAGTCACTCAGTTGTGTCCGACTCTTTGTGACCCCATGGACAGCAGCGTACCAGGCCTCCCTGTCCATCACCAACTCCCAGAGTTTACTCAAACTCATGTCCATTGATTCGGTGATGCCATCCAACCATCTCATCCTCTGTTGTCCCTTTCTCCTCCCACCTCCAATCTTTCCCAGCATCAGGGTCTTTTCAAATGAGTCAGTTCTTTGCATCAGGTGGCCAAAGTATTGGAGTTTCAGCTTCAGCATCAGTCCTTCCAATGAATATTCAGGACTGATTTCCTTCTCAATAGATGCAGGGAAAAGGGAAATGATGTGATTAGGGATGTGTGATTAGGTGGTAAAACTGTAAGAAAAAACAAGGAAGTGCTTACCATCAACAAAGACTGTCTCCTTGGCCAAACTCTAGCTGGGTTCCTAGGAGCCTCTTTTTGACTTCCTCTCAACCTTGGCTTATAAAAACTGCAGACTGTCACTGCATTCCCTCACATTCAAAGGCTTCAATAAATACAAACATAGCTTCTAGCAGCAAAAGGCTCATCCCTAAGGTGACCTAAGTCCCCTTAAAGTACCTGCCTGAGAAAGTGCAAGGCTGGCAAGAGGATTTACTGTTGGTTCTAGTCAACCCCTGAAGACAGGCCCCCAGCCAGGATTCTTACAGCAGGAGATAAAAATCCTTCCCCTGTCCCTTTGAGATGTATCTGTGTCTTTTACAGCTCAAAGCTGTCCTTCTCAAGCATCTAAAAGCCATTGTTTAAAAAAAAGTGATCATCACAAAGCGCAGAGGCCCAGTCTCGTGGGAGGAGGGGAATCCTAAGGACAATTGCCAGTGAACGGACACACCTGCCCTAATCAGCATCCACACTAACCAAGCCTTTGTAATGTTTCACTCACCTGACTCTATTGAGCCCCCACTTTCTCCCTACTCACTCATCCTTGCTTTAGGGCAGTGGTCCCCAATATTTTGGGCAACAGGGACCATGGAAGTTTCATGGAAGCCCATTTTTCCAAGGTCCAGAGTTGGGGGGAGGGGGGAGTTGGTTTTGAGATGATTCAAGTGCATTACATTGATGGTGCACTTTATTTCTATTATTATTACACTGTGATATACAATGAAATAATTATACAACTCATCACAATGCAGAATCAGTGGGAGCCCTGAGCTTGTTTTCCTGCAACAAGAGAGGCTGTAAATACAGATGAAGCTTCACTCACTCACCCGCCGCTCACCTCCTGCTGTGTGGCCCGACTCCTAACAGGCCACGGACTGGACCCCTGCTTTAATAGACAGTACCCAGTCACCTTTGTACAAATCAAAGTTAAATTCCAGCTGGGCCCTCTTTCCTGCTCAGTAGCATATTGCTGGTCAAAGTCTGTCCTTAACACTTTAATTGGTGTCTGGCTTTGTTTATCTCTGCCATAAAAATGGGGGTAGAGGAGGCGGAGAGGGATGGCTAGGGTGCCAAGCTAGCTCCTGAGGCTGAACTCCTAGGTCTCAACTAAGGTATTGGAGACACAAGGGGCTGCTTGTTGTTGAATCCTTGCCCATTTTTGATTTGTAACCACTTCTGTAGGTGTGTTACATTTCATCAGTTTTTTTTCTCTTTTGATTTGTTTTTAATTGAAGGATAATTGCTTGACAATGTCGTGTTAGTTTCTGCCATACATCCACACAAATCAGCCATAGATACACTCTCCCTCCTGAATCTCCCTCCCACCTCCCACCCCATCTCACCCCATCCCACCCCTCTAGGTTGTCACAGAGCTCCAGGTTGAGCCTGCTGCATCATACAGCAAACCATTTTTGATTTGTGACCATTTCTGTAGATGTGTTATGTTCCCCTATTTTTAAAAAGGATATTTAAAAAAAAAAAAAAAAAGCAAATTGACTCTACTTCCCCCTGGGAGGCTAGTACACAACCAATAGAATGTAAACACAAGTGCTGCTTGTTATCAGCATCAGGAGAAAAACTGTGAGGATTTGGGTGTTGCTGATATGATTTACAGTAAGGAAGAATTAGATTTTTATGTATTTGCAACACTTCTGAGAAGCCACTTAGATTTTAAACTGTTGCTATTGACTCTTTCTACACATTTAATGGTTTCTTTACATTTCTGGAAGTGTGTATTATAGCATAGGAACCTCCTAGGGACTAGTATCCTAGTAAACCTCGGACTGTGAAGGAAGTTGGGTCTTGCTGTTATTCTTTGTTTTTTCTTTAAATAATCACCTCCTCTCACAACCACACCAAAACTATCTGTAGCACAACCATCAATGAAAAAGACCAAAACCTATCAGAAAAGATCTTCTACAACTGAAGACGTAAAGACACCAGTCGGAGGGATGGAATCATGATATAATCAAGTCCCATAACCCCCGAGTGGAGTGAACCACAAACTGGAGAATAATTATAACGCAGAGGGGCTTCGCAAGGTGGCGCTAAGTGGTAAAGAATCCGCCTGCCAATTCAGGAGACGCAAGAGTTGGGAAGATCCCCTGGAGTAGGAACTAGCAACCAGTTCCAGTATTCTTCCCTGGAGAATTCCATGGACAGAGGAGCCCAGCAGGCTACAGTCTATGGGGCCACAAGAGTTGGACACGGCTGAGTGACTGAGCCCAAGGAGAGGTTCGCCCACAGGAGCGAGAGTTCTGAGTCCCATCTCAGGCTCTCAGCCTGGGGGTTCCGGCACTGGGAAGAAGAGGGCCCGGAGCGCTTGGCTCTGTAGGCCCCTGGGGCTTAATTTCAGGAGCCCCAGGGCACTGGAGAAATAGAGATTCACTCTTAGAGGGTGCACACAGAATCTCACACACAGTGGGACCCCGGGCAGAAGCAGTAACTTGATAGGAACCTGGGTCAGGCCTACATGCTGGTCTTAGAGGCTCTCCTGGGGAAGTGGGGGCAGCTGCGACTCGCCCTGGGGACACCTGCCGTAGCGGCAGCCACATACGGGAGCTTGTCCTACTGCGCAGATGCCGACGTGGGCGGGGCCCACGGCTCAGCAGCAGCGAGATCTGACCCCGCCCACAGCCTGCAGGTGTCCGTGCTGGAAGCCTCGGCCAGCCCCAACACCTACCTGGGTGAGGACACAGCCCCACTCATCAGCAGTTGTTGTTGTTCATTCACTAAGTCGTGTCTGTGACCCCACTGACGGCAGCACGCCTGGCTCCTCTGTCCTCCACTATCTCCCAGCGTTTGCTCACATTCATGTCCATTGGGTCGGTGATGCTATCTAACCTTCTCATCCTCTGCCACCCCCGTCTCCTTCTGTGTTCAGTCTTCCCCAGCACCAGGGTCTTTTCCAATGAGTCAGCTGTTCGCATCAGGTGGCCAAAGTATTGGAGCTTCAGCTTCAGCATCAGTCCTTCCAATGAATATTCAGGGTTGATTTCCTTTAGGATTGGCTGGCTTGATCTCCTTGCTGTCCAAGGAATTCTCAAGGGTCTTCTCCAGCCCCACAGTTTGAAAGCATCAATTCTTCAGCACTCAGCTTTCTTTATAGTCCAGCTCTCACATCTGTACATGACTACTGGAAAAACCATAGCTTTGCTTATATAGACCTTTGTCAGCAAAGTGATGTGTCTGCTTTTTAGTACGCTGTCTAGGTTTGTCATAGCTTTCCTCCCAAGAAGCAAGCGTCTTTTAATTTAATGGCTACGGATGCCGCCTAAAGTCTTCCCAGGCCCACTGCTGCCTCTGGATCTGTATCTAGAGGCAGCCCTGCCCACCCATGGCCCAAGACTCAGTTCCACCCACCAATAGGGAAGTGCTGGCCCTGCCCCCCAGGAAGCCTGCTCTAGCCACTAGACCAGCCTCATCCACCAGGGGGCAGACACCAGAAACAAGAAAACCACAGTCCCACTGCCTGCAGACCAAGGCTGACCACAGTAGGCTAGACCTTGCCCTGGGACCGGCTAGGACTGGCTATGCCCACTAGAAGACCAACACAAGCTTCAGGACACCCTGTACCCAAGTGTGTCAGAGCAACCCTGCACCCCACCCCCGCAGTGATCTGACACCACCTCTGGCATCCCTGGGCGCTGTAGCCAGACTCCAGAGTGCAGCTCTGCCGGCCAGTAGGCCTGCACTAACACCAGGACCTGGCTTCACCCCACTGTGGAGGGGGTGGGGAGGATCAGCCCCGGAGTTTTCTGGACCCTGAGTCCGCCCACCAATGATCCAGTACTATCCCCAGGGTTCCCTGGGGTTCTGCAGTCAGCCACTTCATGACCGAACCCTGCTGACCATGTCAACAGCATCCATACAAGGTATGGCCTGACAACACAGCAGGACAGGAGATAACCAAGCCTACCAGATATATTCACATTATAGGAGTCCCAGAAGAGAGAGAGAGGGGCTGAGGACATATTTAGAAACATAATAGCTGAAAACTTCTCTACCCTAGGGAAGGAAACTGTCACCCAAGTCCAGAAAGTGCAGGGTCCCTTACCGGATGAACCCAAAGAGGAGCACACCAAGACACATTGTAATTAACATGACAAAAATGAAAGAAAAAATATGACAAGCAGCAATGGAAAAACAACAACTAACATACAAGGGAACTCCCATAAGGCTATCAGCTGATTTTTCAGCAGAAACTCTGCAGGAGGGGCACAATATATTCAAAGTGATGAAAGGGAAAAATCTACAACCAAGAACACTCTACTCAGCCAAGTACTCCTTCAGATTTGATGGAGAAGTCAAAAGCTTTACAGACAAGCAAAAATCTAAGAGTTTAGCACCACCAAAGCAGCTTTACAACAAATAAAAGAACTTCTTTAGGCAAAATAAGAAAAGGCCACAACTAGAAATGAGAAAATCACAAGATGAAAAGCTCACCAGTAAAGGCAAACATATAGTAAAGGCAGGAAATCGTCCACAGGCAAAGCTAACTGGGAGGTTAGAAGACAAAAGAAGTGAAGTCCTCCATGTTCACAATAAGCATTAAGGGATACACAAAACAATTGGATGTAAAATATGATGTCAAAAACAGTAGTTGTGAGGGAAGGAGTGTACAAATGCAGGGATTTAAAAACTCATTAGAAATTAAGAGATCAGCAACTTAAAATGTCACAGTGGCTCGTTCGTGTCTGACTCTTTATGACTCTATAGACTATAGCCTGCCAAGGCTTCTCTAGCCATGGGATTCTCCAGGCAAGAATGCTGGAGTGGGTTGCCATGCCCTCCTCCAGGGGATCTTCCTGACCTAGGAATTGAGCCTGAGGCTTTTGCATCTCCTGCATTGGCAGGCATGTTCTTTACCACTAGAGGCACCTGGGAAGCATATATATATCACTATATAAAAACCTCATGGTAATGGCAAACCAAAAATTTGTAATAGATGTACACACAAGAAAGACAAAGGGATCCAAAGATAGTTGTCATGAAAGACAGTTGTCAAATCACAAGAGAAGAGAACAAAAAAGGGGGAGAAAAGATCTGCAAAAGCAAATCCAAAACAATTAACAAAATGGCAACAAGAATACACGTATCAATAATTACCTAATTATGATCTAAATGCTCCCACCAAAACACATAAACTGGCTGAATGGATATAGAAATGAGACCCCTATAATGCTGCCTACAAGAGACTCACTTTAGATATAGAGACACATAGAGAATCAAGATAAGGGGATGCTAAAAGGTATCCCATGAGAACAGAAACCAGAATAATGCCAGAGTACCAAAACTTAGACAAAACAGACTTTAAAATAAAGACTGCTATGCCGCAGCATTATTTACAATTGTCAAGATTTGGAAGCAACTCAAGCATCCATCAACAGATGAATAGATTAAGAAGATGTGGTATGTGTACACACAGTGGAATACTGCTGCTGACTGCTAAGTCACTTCAGTCGTGTCCAACTCTGTGAGACCCCACAGACAGCAGCCCACCAGGCTCCGCTGCCCCTGGGATTCTCCAGGCAAGAACACTGGAGTGGGTTGCCATTACCTTCTCCAATGCATGAAAGTGAAAAGTGAAAGTGAAGTTGCTCAGTCATGTCCAACTCTTAGCGACCCCATGGACTACAGCCTACCAGGCTCCTCCATCCATGGGATTTTCCAGGCAAGAGTACTGGAGTGGGGTGCCATTGCCTTCTCTGCAGTGGAATACTACTCAGTCATAAAAAAGAATGAAATTTTCCCATTTGCTGCAACATGGATACTCTTGGAAAGCATTATGTTAAGTGAAATAAGTCAGATAGAGGAAGATGAATACTGTATGATATCACTTATATATGGAATCTAAAATACAATAAACTAGTAAATAGAGCAAATGAGAAGCAGACTCACAGACATGGGGAATAAACTTGGGGTTACCTGTGCAGGAGGGGGAAGGGAAGGACAATATAGGGAGAGGAAAAAGGGGGAGTGTTACATGAAATCCCCTGGATAAGGGAATGGCAACCCACTCCAGTATTCTTGCCTGGGGAATTCCATAGTCAGAGGAGCCTCGTGAGCTATAGTCCATGGGGTCACAAAGAGTTGGATACAACTGTGAGATTAATACTTTATGTGAAATCATGTGTGTGAAAATTTTGAAAATTTTAAAGCACTATAAAATTTAAAGAATCTTTTATTCCATGAAATAAACACACATCAATAACTACATCGGTCATGTTTTCATCTCTGTGGACACATGATCAACAGCCATTAGTTGGCTATTGGGTTGGCCAGAAAGTTTGTTCTTTCATAAAATTGCAAATTAACTTTCTGGCCAACCCAATACTTCCATCAGTCTGCCCTCAAGTTGAACTAATAATATAAATTGAGTCCATTGTAAGAAGTCCTGGGTACTCTAGCCCCTTCCAAATCCCTAGCCAGCAATCATTTCCCTCCCTTTTTGCCCCCAAGGCCTGCCTTGGACCCCAGCCCCAAAGAGCAAATAAACTTTGGATGAAGTTTCTGAAAACAGCCTTGGGATTTCCTTCTGGGCTATATGCCTCAGGACCATTACAAGAGAGGGCTCAACCGATCTGTCCTGCAAAGACAAAGGAGAAAGGACTACTTGACTTTCAAAACCTCTGTTCCAACTGTGAGATTCTGCAGTTTCCTGATTAGACAGAATGAAGGATGGAAGCCTGGCATTTACCCATTAAAGCAATGACGAGTAGGTCTAATTTGTGGTATCTCTAACTGATAGTTTGCATTTTAAGGTTAAGATATTTTATGGCTTCCAGATGGTCAGCTAACTTCCAGCCAGAGGAACATTACTGCAAAGTTTAAGAATAGCTATGATGCAAAGAGAGATTTTAATTATCATGTAAAGGAGCTAATTAAAAAGACATACAGTAGTTGGCTTTTCACATGCTCAAGCCTATAAAAATCAGTAGTTTAAAAAATTACCTTAAGGAGGAAATTGGAAAATTATTCAATTTGAAGCAGAGACACTTGAGGAATTTCTCAAATTAGGGAAATGGATTAGGTTAACTGCTTGTTTCTGGATGCCTTGATTTCCATGTTGTTCCTTCTATTCTGTTTTATGGCACAAACTCATGAAGCTTCTTTGAGTTTTTTTGCCTCTTTTTTAAAAAAAACATTTGTTTTTCTGTGTGGGGTCTCAGCACGTGGGCTCTTCCTCGGGTCACGCAGGATCTTTTGTCGCATTGCACGGACTCTGCAGTTGTTGCGCATGGGTTCCAGAGCACACGGGTTCAGTAGCTGCGACGCTCAGGCTTATTTGCTCCATAGCATGCGAGACCTTAGTTCCTTGACCAGGGATTGAACCCCTGCATTGAAAGGTGGATTCTTTTTTTTTTCCTCCCTGGCTATACCAAGTCTTACCCCTGGTGGCTCAGAGGTTAAAGCGTCTGCCTTCAATGTGGGAGACCCGGGTTCAATCCCTGGGTTGGGAAGATCCCCTGGAGAAGGAAATGGTAACCCACTCCAGTATTCTTGCCTGGAGAATCCCATGGACAGAGGAGCCTGGTAGGCTACAGTCCACGGGGTCGCAAAGAGTCGGACATGACTGAGCGACTTCACTTTCACTTTTTCACTTTATGCCCAGTCTTAGTTGTGGCATGTGGAATCTAGTTCCTTGACCAAGGATCAGACCCGGGGCCCCTACATTAGGAAGATGAAGTTTTAGCCAGTGGACAAACAGGGAAGCTGCTGCAAGGTGGATTCTTAACCACTGGACCAGCAGGGAAATCTGTCTTTTTGCTTCTTTGTTAGTTTATTTCTGGGAAAAGGCAGAGTCTCTTCAACTGAGCAAGCAAGCAATTGATCAATTTCTATGTCTCTGAACTTGACATCTGTATTCAGATCCAGATTCTTCCACATACTGGATGACCTTGGGCAAAGCACATAACATCTCTGAGCCTCAGCTTCCTGGTTTTTAAAATGATAAGCCCTCTCCTTAGGGTTTCTGAAGCATACCATGAGGCAATAAAAGTTAGACACGTTGTCTGCAGAACTTTAGTATTTGCAGCTATCCACAGATGAGTTCAAGGACTGCAGAAGAGGGGTAACTAGTGGGTGGAATTCTACAGGCAGATATCCTACAAGGCACTGTCTTCTGTGTGACTTCCTCTCCTGTGACTTCCTTCTGCAGCACAGAAATATTTTGCAAGAGCATCAGAGGTTGCTGTTTGTAGGAGGGATGGGCAAAAAATCTTGTTGCAGTGAACTGAACTCTTTGGATTCAATGATACAGAGCCAGAAACTACTGAATTGTGACACAGTGACCTTGAATCAACCTTGTCTCCCCACTTCCCTACATGAGACATCAAGACCTCCTGACTCACCCACCCCATTTTTTCTGTTTGGCACCTTGGTGCAGTACTGGAACAAAAAGCTGAAAATGGCCAGCAAAGTCAATTTAAAATAAATCCCATTCATACTTTTTTAATTTGTGGACTCCAGTTGTCCTTTTTTTTTTTTTTTTTTTGCCTTTTGTAAAATTTGAAATACAGTTGATTTCCAATGTTGTATTAGTTTCAGGGAACAGCAAAGTGACTCAGTTATACGTGTGTGTGTGTGTGCTCAGTCACTCAGTCGTGTCCAACTCTCTTGCGCCCCATGGATAGTAGCCCACCAGGTTCCTCTGTCCATGGAAATTTCCAGGCAAGGATACTGGAGCAGATTGCAATTTTCTTCTCCAGGGGCTCTTCCCGACCCAGGGATCAAACCTGTGTCTCTTGCGTCTCCTGCATTGGCAGGCAGATTCTTTACCTGGGAAGTCCTTTATTTTTTTCTTCTTCTCCATTGTAGGTTATTACAAGATATTGAAGTAGTTCCCTGTGCTACACAGTAGGTCCTTGTTGTTTATTTTATTTGTGCTAAGTCACTTCAGTTGTGTCTGACTCTTTACGACCTCATGGACTGTAGCCCGTCAAGCTCCTCTGTCCATGGGATTCTCCAGGCAAGAATACTGGAGTGGGTTGCCATGTCCTCCTCCAGGGGATCTTCCCAACCCAGGGATCGAACTCTCGTCTTACCAATAGTGCCACCTGGGAAGCCCATCTATTTTATATATAGTAGTATATATCTGTTAATCCCAAACTCCTAATTTATCCCCCTCCCTGCCTTTCCCCTTTGGAAACAGTAAATTTGTCTTCTGTGTCTGTGAGTCTGTTTCTGGTTTGTAAATAAGTTTGTATCCGGCCTCTGGGTTTCTGAAAGTCGCTCTAGCCTCTCCATGTTTCCTTTCCCCGCTCCCCATTGCGACTTGACCAAGGGAGTTCATTTAACCTGAATAAACCTGAAGACCCCAAAGATGTCAGTCCTGCTTAGAGGCTGATGTTTCTACAACCCAGTCTCCTCCATAGCGCTGCTAAGTGCAATAGGCTTGGCCAGATGCTATGAAAGGAAAAATATCCCTTCTCCTCTTGCTCCTTGTTGGAAACCCTAATTTATTTGGCACTGAGCCTTCCTCTTGATGAATATAAGCCAACTGACAGCTAATCCACAACCTGTGGAATCTTTACATTTCTGAAGGGTGGGGTGGTGGTTGAAAGCTGGAGGGGTGATGCTGTGGCGCAGAGGTGTAATGGACAGCACAGTGACTGGAGTTAGCAATCCTGTACTGAACACTGAACTTTGCTAAAAAAGTAGATTTCGGTTACTCTCATCACAGGAAAAAAAGCATATGAGGAGAAGTGTTAATTTGCTTAATTGTAGTCATCATTTCCCTTGCTATATATACATATATCGGAGAAGGCAATGGCACCCCACTCCAGTACTCTTGCCTGGAAAATCCCATGGATGGAGGAGCCTGGTAGGCTGCGGTCCATGGGGTCGCTAAGAGTAGGACACGACTGAGCAACTTCACTTTCACTTTTCACCTTCACACATTGGAGAAGGAAATGGCAGCCCACTCCAGTGTTCTTGCCTGGAGAATCCCAGGGATGGGGGAGCCTGGTGGGCTGCCGTCTATGGGGTCGTACAGAGTTGGACACGACTGAAGCGACTTAGCAGCAGCAGCAGCAGAGGGGTGAGATGGGGGTGGAGGGAGGCCCAAGAGGGAGGAGATATCTGTGTACATGTGGCTGATTGACTTTGCTGTACAACAGAAACCCACACTACATTTTAGAGCAATTATACGCCAATGAATAAAATTAAAAAGAAAGAAAGAAGGAGGGAGAAAGAAAGAACAGGAAAGCACAACTCTGAACCCAAACCCATATACACAAACCAAAAATATTGCTAAGATTTCTGAGTGGGCTGAGGAATTACCATGGGGGAAAGGAACTAAAACAGCGAGAAGGCAACTCACCTGTACCAAGTCAGAAATATTTTATGTTTCTTCAGAAAGAATTTTTTCCTTCCAGGAGAATTTTCCCCTCCAGAGCCGTTCACATGCAGCTGTCTTTTTCCAAATTAAACAGTGGTCTGGCTGGTAAAGTTTGAAGGACAGGCAGCGGTTAGGTGGTCTCTATAAAATTATATCTATCAAGCTCAAGTTACTTGTAAGTGGCAGAAGATACAAAGAAATCAGGGATTTCTGAACTCAGAAAATGCCAGCTAACATCCCTTTATAGGTCTGCACTGAGACATGAATATTCTAAGCTTAGGGATGTTCTTGTGGGTCTGGAAGGCACAGGGCAGATGTTGGCTTTATAGATACCCACAAAGAAGTTCTCCCATGTATTGGACATAGAAAGACTTTCACCTCCCAGGAGACTCAAAAATCTCCTTTGTTCTGTTTTGTAGGAATAAAAACCTGTACGTACAACAGCAGACACAAATCAACTTCCAGTGGAGATGCTCTGTATTTCAGGCTGAAGAATATAAACAAGGGCCACTATGGGTTAGCTTTATGACCCGTTCAGACCAGGGTCAGTTCCTTTATTTCTTCCATTCATTAATTCACTTACTTCTTCACCCAATGAGCATCATGAAACCACTGCATGCCACGTGTTGAAGAGACAGGACATGGCTCTGACTTAAAAAAAAAATGTTCTTTATTTAATTTTTTTATTTGGGGCTATGCTGGGTCTTTATTGCTGCACACGGGCTTTCTCTAGTTGCGGTGCGTGGGTTTCTCACTGTGGTGGTTTCTCTCGTGGAGCACGGACTCTAGAGCGTGTGGGCTCAGTATGTGGCACATGAGCTTAGTTGCTCCCTCTGCATGCGGGATCTTCCCGGACCAGGGATCAAACCCATGTCTCTTGCATTGGCAGGCAGATTCTTAACCATTGGACCACCAGGGATGTCCCTGGTTCTAACTTTAAATCTCTCACCGTGTGTTTGGTGAGAGCAGTGTGAACAAATAATCACCATGCAACATGATCACCGAGGTGAGCATCCACAGACCTGTGGGAATACAGACAAAGGAGTAATTAACACGCTGTAGGCAGTTAGGATGATTTTTCACATGCAGACCCACACAGACACGCACACAAAGACACTCATCTGACAGAGATGTCTAGGGCCAGTTTGGTGAGAAGCCTCTGACCTTCAATATTCCCCTCAACAACTGCAGTGAGTACTATAACCAAGCAGACCCTAGGAGGCCTTCCCAGAAGACACTCTCCCGCTTTGTCCTCCACCTGCCTTTTGTCTGTAGAAAAACTTTAGTCAAAGAATAAATTTAATCAGAGAAGTGTGAAAATGCAGAAAGAGAAACAGTCAAGCAAGACAAAATAATAATACTTTAGCCATTAAACAAAGTCAAGGACAATTAGTTCTTCCTTGAGGACTATAGATAATATTCTGAGCCAAGTCCTTTTGAGCTGTTTTGCTGATACTGAAACCCCACCAGGTGGAAGAAGTTAGCTGTATGCTGCCTACAAGCACATAGACCCCTTTGCAACCCCATGGACTATACGGCCCATCGAATTCTCCAGGCCAGAATACTGGAGTGAGTAGCCGTTCTCTTCTCTAGGGGATCTTCCCAACCCAGGAACTGAACCGGGGTCTCCTGCACTGCAGGCGGATTCTTTACCAACTGAGCTATCAGGGAAGCCTTATGTAGACAATACCACCCCCCCACCCCGCCCAGATCAGTTGAAACTGGAAGGTTAATGATGCTGTCTCCCAATTACCTCACTACCAACCAATCAGAAGAAGGTCCAAGAGCTGATCATGCCCTGCTCCTTGAACATTGTAAGAGGGCTCATTACCCCGTCTCGGGTGGGACACACAGTCTTGAGGGCATGAGCCTGCAGTGGTCCCCTTTGCCTGGCAAATAATAGACCCATTTCTTTCTAATTCACCCCAAACTCTGTCTATGAGATTTAATCCAGCCCCAGTGCTTGACCGGCCAAATTTTGGCAACAGTGTATCATCTGTGGATTTCTCTAAACCCACCTAAACCTGAAAATAACAGAAAAATAAGTGAAGTTGTTCAGAGTGTCTCCAATTCCAGGATGAAGAGGATGGACAATCTTGTTTCCATCATCATGTTGAAGCGTAAACCATCTTTTGGGTATGAAGAAAATAGCACTGTGGTATAATTTATTCATTCATTTATTGTGTGTGGATGAACTTATTGATTCCCATTGTGCAATTACACAGATACATTTCCCCCTAAATCCACAAGATGCTTGGATTTGCTTACGTCATTCTTGACTTCCATTCTTCTTTCTGGCTTTCCTTTTCTCCTTTTTTCTTTGACATGATTTCAACCTACTTGTCCTTCTAGGCAGTTTGTTGTTGTTTAGTCGCTACGTCATGTCTGGCTCTTTCGCAGCCCCATGGACTGTAGCCCGCCAGGCTCCTCTCTTCCTAGGCAAGAATACTGGAGTGGGTTGCCATTTTCTTCTCCAGGGGATCTTTCTGACCCAGGGATCAAAACCACGTCTCCTATATTGGCAGGCAGATTCTTCACCACTGAGCCACCAGGGAAGCCCCCTCCTAGGCAAACAGATCAATAGAAAAAAACAAGTCACTTGCAAATTTTGCAGTGACATTCTGAAAATGCAGGTTAATGATAGAGGACTCTGGAGCTGACTGTGTAATGGAAGAGGGAGGGTCCCACTCTGCCCACCGGTTTCTCCAACAGTGGCCCACCGCTCCCAGCTGTAGATGCTTGATGTCTCCCCAGAGGCTCAGCTCCTTTCCCGGGGCTGGGAGCCAGCCTGGCTCTGAGTGGTCAGTGAGAGGCCAGGACGTGGGGGGGTCGTATGGAATAAGGTTCAGGGACTCAGTTGGCATCTGGTGGGCCACACACAGCTGGCCTGGACACGCAGGTCAGTCTCTCCTTGCCCTCTGGTTCTCTCTCTGATCCCTGCCTGGTAGCTGTTAGTTCAGATGCCCTTCTTTTTTCCTGGTCAGTCTTCTCTCCCAGGGAAGTAGTCAGGCCCCTGTCCTCCTAACCTGTGGCCAGGGATCTATGACCTGATAATAGACCCATGTGATATGGATCAGATCCTTGCCTATTTCCTGTCCCCACGTGATCTGGGACTCAGTTACTGGTCCTATCACGATTCCTTGGATACCGAGTTTCCTCTGCCTGCCTGGGCTTCCTCCATCCCCTGCTGTTGATTCTGCCCACTCCCTCCGTGCCTGCTGCCATGCCCCTCTTGCCTCCCTTGAGCCCTAGGAACACCATCCTGTGGATGGAACCCAGCCCCATCTCCACCAAGAAGACTGCCCTCAGTCTGCCTGCTTCCCCTGGAGTTGGGTCCCCTGTATAATGATGAAAAAGAGTTATTTGCAAGGCTTTCTTCAGTTTGTTTGGGGCAGTGTTTGCTAAAGTGTGATGCCCAGATCGCTAATGGAATCTGATAAAAATGAGGTGGTCGGTGGGTGGGCCATATTCTGTAAAAAGGTTAATCCATCAATGAGCATTATGAGCAAAGATAGCTTTCAAAACAAAGCCATGAAGAACAGTAGTGGGCTACCATGGTCCAGAGCATGAAGTCTAGGGTTAAACTACCGGGTTTAAACCCTGGCTTTTCCACTTACCAGTTGTGGGAGCTTGGCAGCTACTAAACGGCTCTGTGCCTCAGTTTCCCCATGTGTTAAATAGGCATGGTAGGGGCTTCCCTGGCAGTCTACTGGTTAAGACGCCACACTTCCAATACAGGGGGCACAGGTTCCATCCCTGGTTGGGGAACAAGGATCCCACACACAGTGGGGTGTGCCAAAACATAAACAAACAAATAAACACACACATCAACACCCAAATGACTTTTAAAAAGTGATATAGTATCTGTTATAGGGCTCTTACAAGGATTAAAATGAGTTAATGCATGTGAAACATTAAATAAGTTAAAACACGTGTGTTAACAGAATGATACATTGTAAACATCTAATAAAATTGGCTTTTTTTACTTTGTGGCTATTATTGTCTAAAATGCAGTTAATTGAAGAGAAAAGTGAGTTTGTTTAGGTAAAAATTCTCTGCATAATAATACCATTGGTGCATGTGTGCATTTTAGTTGCTCAGTCGTGTCCGACTCTTTGCAACCCCATGGACTATAGCCTGCCAGGCTCCTCTGTCTGTGGAATTCTCCAGGCAAGAATACTGGAGTGGGTAGCCATTCCCTTCTCCAAGGGAATCGTCCTGATCTAGGACCCATGTCTCCTGCATTGCAAGCAGATTCTTTACCGTCTGAGCCACCAGGGAAGCCCAATACAATTGGTATGTAAACAATAAAAGACTTGTAAATATATTCATTAGGGATGGTTGTGGTTGCCATGAACAAACCCCCAAATTCAGTGGCTTCAAGTGCAAGAATTTTATTATTTTCTTTGCAATACAGGCTAGCTGTTTCCAGTTAGCAGGCACATCTGCTCCATGTAGTATCCAGGGTTCCAGGTCCCTCCATCCTGAGGCTCCTCCTGCCCCTTTGGTTCTCCTCATCATCTGCAGGGTCAAGGCTGTGTTGCCATCTTCAGGTTCTAACACATAGGAAAGGTAAGGAGAAGAGTGTCTTAAAGTCCTTGGCCCAGCAATAGTCACACCACTTCAGCTCACATTTCACGGGCTAAACCTTACTCTTATATTCATACCTAACTGCCAGGGGAGACCAAGAAGAGGAGTGCAGCTGTGTCCCAGGGCTGTTGTTTTTTTTTTTGTAAAGTGACGTATATGGGCTTCCCAGGTGGCTCAGGGGTAAAGAATCTTCCTGCCATTACAAGAGATGCAGGAGAATCAGGTTCAATCCCTGGGTCAGGAAGAGCCCCTGGAGTAGGAAATGGCAACCCACTCCAGTAATCCTGCCTGGAAAATTCCATGGACAGAGGAGCCTGGTGGGCTGCAGTCCATGGGGTTGCAAAGAGTTGGACATGACTGAGCGCACACACAGAGACACACATAACTACTTTATAATTATGTAATAGTATAATGTTGTGTTTCTTCTGTACAAAGAAGTGACTCAGCTGTATGTGTACATATATCTCCTCCCTCTTGGACCTCCCTCCCACCCCCCTCCCATCTCACCCCTCTAGGTCATCACAGAGCACCAAGCTGACCTCCCTCTTCTATAGAGAAGCTTCCCGCCGGCTGTCTATTTTACACATGGTAAGGTGTATGTTTCAGAGCTACTTTCTCAATTTGTCTCATCCTCCGCTTCCCCTGTGGCGTCCCCATGGCCATTCTCTACAGCTGCATCTCTATTCCTGCCCTGCACAGAGGTTCACCTGTACCATTTTCCTAGATGCCACATATACGCATTAATGTACAATATTCGTTTCCCTCTTTCTGACTTATTTCATCCTGTATTACAGACTCTAGGTCCATCCACATCTCTACAAATGGCCTAGTTTTGTTCTTTTTTATGGTTAATCTTCCATTGTATACATGTACCACTTTTTCTTTAGCCATCTATCGATGGTCTTCATCAAAAATCTACAAACAATAAATGCCAGAGAGGGTGTGGAGAAAAGGGAACTCCCTTGCAGTATTGGGGGGAATGTAAATTGATACAGCTACTATGGGGAAGGGTATGAACATTCCTTTAAAAAACTAAAAACAGCACTACCATATGACCCAGCAATCCCACTCTGGGGCATATCTCCTGAGAAAGCCATAATTCAAAAAGATATATGCACCCCAATGTTCATTGCAATGCTAATTACAATAGTCAAGACATACAAGTAACCTGAATGTGTCCCAGGTTTTAACGGGGAACTAGCTGACTCTGAGTATAACCAACTGAAATTTGGGAAACATTGCTCATGGTCGGGGGTGGGGGGCTGGCGAGGTGGCAGGATTCTTTTTTAAGACCAAGGCCAAGAAGCAAATTGGTAGTTAAGGGATTCCCTGTGACAGGAAAGACCTGAAGAGTTTTGGGCCCACGGAGAGTTAACACTGAGTTTTACTTCTCTCCGTTCTCCTTTATAATTCTCATGATGCTCTCTGCTCTTAGACAAAACCTGTTACATACTTTCTTTTGAATTGGGGGTGACTGGGATATGAAAGATGGGTGATGGAGAGAATAAAGCCCCCTGCAACACCACAAACATGTTATCGCCCTAACCCCCAGAACCTATGAATGTATTAGCTCACATGACAATTTTATTATTTTTTATTTTCAAATTAATATTTCTATTTCATTTGGAAAAACAGCTGGAAGTGGAATTACAAGATTGTATGGTAGTTCTAGTTTTAATTTTTTGAGGAGCCACTATACTGTTTTCCATGGTGGTGGCGCCAATTTACATTTCCACCATTAGTACACAAGGGTTCCCTTTTCTCTGTATCCTTGCCAATACTCGCTGTTTCTTGTCCTTTTGACAATAGCCATTCTGACCAGTGTGACATGATATCTCACTGTGGCTTTGAGTGACATTTCCCTGATGATTAGTTACGTAGAACCTCTTTTCATGTATTTGTTGGCAATCTGTATGTCTCCTTTAGAAAAATGGCTAATTAGTTCCTTTGCCCATTTTTTCAATCAGATAGTTAATTTTTTTCTTTTTGATTTGAGTTGTATGAGTTCTTTATGTACCTTTGGATATTAAGGTATATACCTTTGGATATTAAGTGGGCTATTTTGTTTGCAAATATTTTAGGTAATTTGAATAAATGGAGGAAGTTTATGGCAATTTTTCACAGTGGCAAAAGAAAACTAATACAGAGACCTATGCCATTGGTCAAGAAAAATGTTGTAGAGGGGGCATGCAGATGTGGAAAAATATTGACTGGGAAACCAAGGGTTTTGAGGACAAGGTGACAAGTACAGCCAGGTAAAGGTGAGCAATCCCAAGGAGTCTTAACCTTGGAAGGACTGGGGGAGGGCATTGGACTTCCTACAGCAACTGTGATGGAGGATATTAAAGAGTAACTGAGGAGCCTGGAGAACTTTGGGACAACTGGTTTTTGTGTCCCTGGCGATGGAGTAAGTTAAGGATGCTGCTGCTGCTGCTAAGTCAATTCAGTCATGTCCAACTCTGTGCGACCCCATAGACAGCAGCCCACCAAGTTCCCCCGTCCCTGGGATTCTCCAGGCAAGAACAATGGAGTGGGTTGCCATTTCCTTCTCCAATGCATGAAAGTGAATAGTGAAAGTGAAGTCACTCAGTCGTGTCCAACTCTTAGCGACCCCATGGGCTGCAGCCTACCAGGCTCCTCCATCCATGGGATTTTCCAGGCAAGAGTACTGGAGTGGGGCGCCATTGCCTTCTCTGAGTTAAGGATGGCTAAGACAAAAATCCCATTTACTTCTACTTATTTCAGAAATTCTGCCTGCACCGTGAGAACTCTAGTAACCTTGTTCTTCTCTAAAGTACTTGCAGAGTGTTTTGGGCTGTTCCACATGAACTATTAAACATTATGCTTTCCTGAGTGTTTTCTCTAAACAAGTTGTCACATTCAGCAAAATAACCAAGGAAGTTGTAGTTTCCAAGGTTACCTCCAGAGATTTCATGGAAGCACCCAGCAGAGCTAGTCCTGAGATCAAGCCGCTACCCAGTGGAGAGATGTCCTTGTTTTTTATCCACCGGCAGATACAGGTTGACTGGGGGGAAAAAGTCACAACGTGAATGGTTTTATTGGGAGCAAAATGTACAACATTAGTCAAACTTTTATTGGGGGCAAAATGAGGATTATAAACTCGGAAACTGCATCTCAGATATCTCTGAGAAACCCTTCCAAAGAGCTGGGGGGAAGGTCAGTATATATATGATTTTGGTAAAGGAGGAGTACATGCAATTAAGCACGTATTTTTTTGCAGAAGGTTACTGCTAATCACGAAGAAGGCAATGGCACCCCACTCCAGTACTCTTGCCTGGAAAATCCCATGGATGGACGAGCCTGGTAGGCTGCAGCCCATGGAGTCACTAAGAGTCGGACATGACTGAGTGACTTCACTTTCACTATTCACTTTCATGCATTGGAGAAGGAAATGGCAACCCACTCCAGTGTTCTTGCCTGGAGAATCTCAGGGACGGGGGAGCCTGGTGGGCTGCCATCTATGGGGTAGCACAGAGTCAGACACGACTGAAGTGACTTAGCAGCAGCAGCAGCAACTACTAATCACAAGGAGCAGATGTCCTACCATGAAGGATTTTAGTGCTTTCCTAGATAGAAGGAGATACAAGATTTGGGCTTAGAAAATCAGCTTCTGAAAATACCTATTTGAAGACCTGTTCTGGCGGTTTTTCCCAGAGCACAGAGTGCATTATTGCTGATCTCCACCCTGAACTCCTTTCAGGGAGCATTGAAGGTCAGCAGCTGCAAGGGCCCATGATTTAATCCTTGTAGAGGTAGATGGCAAGTGCCAACTTGTAGCTCCAATACTTTGGCCACCTGTTGTGAAGATCCAGCTCATTGGAAAGGACCCTGACGTCGGGAAAGATTGAAGGCAAAAGGAGAATGCGGTGGCATAGGACGAGATGGTTAGACAGCGTTACTGACTCAGTGGACATGAATTTGAGCAAACTCCAGGAGATAGTGGAGGGCAGGGGAGCCTGGCGTACTGCAGTTTATGGGGGCGCAAAGAGTCAGACACGACTTAGTGATTGAACAACAATTTGTAGTTGGTATATGTAACAAGAAAGGCATTGTGCAGTGTTCAAATACACATTTAAGATGACTCTGGAGAGTCAAGGTCAGATTATGGACAGGGGAAACAGCGTTCTAGTCCTTGAAAAAGAGGATGCAGCTCAGTGGTTGAACAAATGCCTCTAGTTGCCCTTCTGTGACCCTGAACACCCACATCTGCTGTTGTTAACTGGACCGGGACTCGCCAGGTAGGACTAGCGCTGGCGTGGGGTCTGGGGAGTGGCACTGCAGCGTGGCGGGGCTTTGTGGCTGCCCCTCTCATGGCTGGGCTTCCCAAGAGGCTCAGTGGTAAAGAATCCGCCTTCCAGTGCAGGCTGAGGCAGGAGATGCAGGTTTGATCCCTGGGTCAGGAAGATCCTCTGGAGGAGGAAATGGCAACCCACTCGAGTATTCTTAATTGGAGAATCCATGGACAGAGAAGCCTGATGGGCCACAGTCCACAGAGTCCCAAAGAGCTGGACATGACTGGGTGACTGAGCTCAAACACAGTCTCATGGATGGTTCCAGCCCCTGGTCATCCCCATTTTTTCTGAGCTGCCTGGCCCACTCAGGCCAGGGTCCTGCTGATCCGTGTCAGCATCACACAGCGTCTATGTGGCCCATGACAAAGACCCAGTCTCCTGGCCTCTTCTCCACACCCTCACCCCACAGCCAGAGCAAGCACTGGTCCTACGAAGGCTTTTATTCATAGCAGCAGCCGATCATGAACAGATTAGGCTTCCTGGGTGGCACTAGTGGTAAAGAACCTGCCTGCCAATGCAGGAGACATAAGAGATGGAGGTTCCATCCCTGGGTTGGGAAGATCCCCTGGAGGAGGGCATGACAACCCACTCAGTATTCTTGCCTGGAGAATCCCACAGACCGAGGGCCTGGTGAGCTATAGTCCATAGAGTCACAAAGAGTCAGACACGACTGAAGTGACTTAGCAGATGGACAGACAGTGAAAAGTCACCTTCCTTGCTCCTTTGGAAGTTTCTCCTTTTTGAACTCAGAAATCTGACAGCTCTTTTGGTTGCTATCAATATTAATTAAGTTAAGAAAAGTTGTTTACTTAAATACTATAGAGGCTTTTGCTTATGAAGGACTGGGGTAAGATTCATCTACACTTGAGAAGAATGTCAGGGCCCGGGTATTTTTCCAGCAAAGGAGCCGTCCTTCGGAGGAGTGTGGGGGTCCCTGAGTGAGAATTAGAGAGGGTCCAGCAGCACATAGGAGGGAAGCATGTTACCCCAGCAGCTCCTTGGACTTGGCCCCCTGAAAGACTTTTGACTCTGAACACACAGGCCCGGCCCGCCAGTCCCCCAGCATTAGGCCTTGTTGTTTCACCTAAGTGTAATTTATTTATTTATTAAGATTTTTTTACATGGATCATTTTTAAAGTCTTTATTGACCTTGTTACAATACTGCTTATGTTTTGGTTTTTTGGCCATGAGGCATCTGGGATCTTAGCTCCCCAACCAGGGATCAAACCCACACCCCCTGCATTGGAAAAAGTTAGTCACTCAGTCCTGCCTGACTCTTTGTGACCCCATGGACTGTAGCCCTCCAGGCTCCTCTGTTCATGGAATTCTCCAGGCAAGAACACTGGAGTGGGTTGCCATTTCCTTCTCCAGGGGATCTTCCCCACCCAGGGATCAAACCCAGGTCTCCCGCATTGCAGGCAGACTCCTTACTGACTGAGCCACCAGGGAAGTCATGGAAGGTAAAGCATTAACCACTGGACCACCCGGGAAGTTCCTCTCCTAAGTGCAATTGAGTAATTTTGGTTTCCTGATTTGTTTGCTATTTGCCTCTACTTTACTAGACTGTAAGCTTCCTGAGGGCAGGGAATACGCGTCCAGGATACCCTGCAGGCAGTGGCACACAGCAAGTACCCAATAAATGCAATTAATGAATAAATCAAGGACTAGATACTTTGTAGATTTGTAGATATGTTTGTGGGTAATTTCTCCATAAAAAGCTGCATATGTTCAGGCTCTCTGACTGGGTTCCATGGAGTGAGGACTGGGATGCTAAAAGGGCCTTAAAAGGGTCTTTTGAGTTTTCAAAGGAATCTAACTTCCGGCAGAAAGGAAGCATTTTAGGGGAAAATACAAGCTGAGGGCTGCCATGAAACTTGGCCTGTAGGCAAGGATTGCTTCTTCATGTCAGATCCTACCAGGAAAAGATATGAAATGTACTTGCCCATTATATGTATCATTATTTAAGTAATTAATTAATTTATTTGGCCACATGGCTTGCAAGATTTCAGTTTCCCAAACCAGGGATTGAACTAGGACCACAGCTGTGAAAGCCTAAAATCCTAACCCCTTAGGCCACTAGGGGACTCCATATTTATCATTGCTTAGAAATTATATACATGTTTCACTGTCATGTATATTTTCAATATCAATATATGCAGATTTCTTTCTCATGAACATTTGATGAATGTTCTAATATTTCATTTATCTAATATAGATGCCCTAATGTTTTATTTCTGTGCCCTAGTGAGTTGTCTTATGCACCCACTGTGGAAGTCACTGCTGCTGGCTGATGAGATTGTGGTCAGAGGAGTGGGCCCTGGGGTGGAGGGGGTGGCCTACATCTCTCAGACATGTGGACCTGCTACCCACTACTATAACAGCAATAGCAACCAATATTTGGGTTTCCCTGGTGGCTCAGAATGTAAAGAATCCGCCTGCAATGAGGGAGACCTGGTTTCGATCCCTGGGTTGGGAAGATTCCCTTGGAGGAGGGCATGGCAACCCACTCCAGTATTCTTGCCTGGAGAATCCCCATAGACAGAGGAGCCTGGAGGGCTACAGTGCATGGGGTTGCAAAGAGTTGGACACACCTGAAGCGACTTAGCACAACCAATGTTTATTGGATGATGAAGTACAAGGACCAGACCATGTGTGACTATAGAACCCTGACCCTCAACCTGTCCAGCAACCAGCCTGGGAAGCCCAATTGTAGTCCCTGATACCAATGACTCAGAGTGGTCAGGATTTGGTCAGTAACTGCCAGCTTCTCTAATTTTTATTCCAACTTAGGTCCCAACTTAGGACCAGTCAAATAAAGCCAGATATGTTCCCTTAACCAATCACAGAGGAAGCCCTACTGCTGGTCTTCCTGCCTCCACCTTCTCCAGGCCAACAGCCTCCAGTCGGGGCATATCTGAAGCCTCCCCTTCCCCTTTCCTTTCCACTGTAAAGCTTTCCCTCTCCTCTGCTTGTCTTTGAGTCTCTGCCAAACACAAGCGATGGTGGCTGACTCCTGTCAGTGAAAGAATGTTGCCTGCCATACCGGTAAACAAAGGATGTCACAGCCATCAAGTCATCAGATCACAGCTGCCCTGACCATGAGCCCTGGGAGGAACTCAGGATAGAAACAGGATACCCCCATGAAGCCATCAGCCACTGCAGCCACCCTCCCCCGCCCCCAACAGTGCACCCTGAGAAGACTCAGGATGGGAGAACATGGGATACTGGCCCCAGATAACTGAGGTGCCCATTAAAGGAATGATTTCAATGAGCCGAGACGTTTGCATCTTCCCATACATAGAAAAACACTAAATTCATTAACTTGAGACATCTGATTTTCTTTAATTAATAGCAATCTTTTGATGTTCTGACTACCTGATCTTTGTTGCAAGGAAGAAAAGAAAGTGAAGTCGCTCAGTTGTGTCGCTCTTTGTAAACACATGAACTGTAACCTGCCAGGCTCCTCTGTCCATGGGATTTTCCAGGTAAGAGCATTGGAGTGCGTAGTCGCTCCCTTCTCCAGGGGATCCTCCCAACCTAGGGATTGAACCAGAGTCTCCTGTATTGCAGGCAGACTCTTTACCGTCTGAGCCACCAGGGAAGCGCCTACATATACTGGCTCCTCTCCTATTTCTTCTGAACAATTTCTCAGAGTTGTCTGAGAGGCCACATTTTGGGCTTAAGTCTTCTGTTCTGTCTTCCAAATAAACCAACTTTTAGGTTGTAAAGATTTTTCTTTCTTCAGTTGACACTTGCAACAGCAAATTGAATATACAGCCTTTGCTTGTCCTCAGTTGAATGATCTGGGTTTATTTCCATACCGTTGACTATATGCCTCTGCTGTGCTTAGGTGCTCAGTCATGTCTGACTCTTTGCAACCCCATGAACTGCAGCCCGCCAGGCTCCTCTGTCCATGGGGATTCTCCAGGTCAGAATACTGGAGTGGGTTGCCATGCCCTCCTTCAGGGGATCTTCCCAACCTAGGGATCGAACCCAGGTCTCTTGCATTGCAGGCAGATTCTTTACCATCTGAGCTACCAGCGAAGCCTAGCCCTGTGCTAAGTGATTTACACATATTTATCCTTGTAACTGGGCTTCCCAGGTGGTGCTAGTGGTAAAGAACCCTCCTGCCAATGCAGAAGATGTAAAAGATGCTGGTGCAGTCCCTGGGTTGGGATGGTACCCTGGAGGAGGTTGTGGCAACCCACTCCAGTATTCTTGCCTGGAGAAGCCCCATGGACAGAGGAGCTTGGTGGGCTACAGTCCATAAGATCACAAAGCGTCAGACATGACTAAAGTGACTTAGCATGCATGCACACATTCTTGCAACTTCAGAAGGTAGCAGTATAGATATTATCCCTGTTTTACAGCTGAAGAAACAGATGAGACCCAGAGAAGTTAACTAACTTGCTCAGAATCACAGAGCTAAGCGGTGAGTCTAGGTGGATCTGTATGGGGTGCCCGACACACAGTGCAGACCCTTGGCACACTCAGCAGCTTGGTCTCTCCCGGTTTGTTTATCCCCCACATTGTAGTCCTTCCCCCACTGTACTGTGAATCCTTGAAGTGGAGGAAAGGAGGCATTCTGTCTTTTTCTTTAAAAAGAAACTCTGGCATTGAAGCATGCATATGTGAAATAGATCACCAGTCCAGGTTTGATGCATGAGACAGCTCTGGGCTGGTGCACTGGGATGACCCTGAGGGACGGGATGGGGAGGGAGGGGAGAGGGGGGTTCAGGATGGAGGACACATGTACACCCATGGCTGATTCATGTCAATGCATGGCAAAAAACCACTACAATATTGTACAGTAACTAGCCTCCAATTAAAATAAATAAATTAATTTAAAAAAAGAATCAGTTCAGTTCAGTCGCTCAGTTGTGTCCGACTCTTTGCGACCCCATGAACCGCAGCACGCCAGGCCTCCCTATACATCACCAACTGCTGGAGTCCACCCAAACCCATGTCCATCAAGTCGATGATGCCATCCAACCATCTCATCCTCTGTTGTCCCCTTCTCCTCCTGCCCTCAATCTTTCCCAGCATCAGGGTCTTTTCCAATGAATCAGCTCCTCGCATCAGGTGGCCAAAGTATTGGAGTTTCAGCTTCAACATCAGTTTTTCCAATGAACACCTGTCAGGAAGCATTTAACAGGAGGCTTCCTGTGTGCTGTTTTGGATCTGTCAGGAATCCTTTGGTCCTTATTAATTCCTGAATATTCAGGAATTAAGAGGAGAGGCACGCCTTTCCAGGGGCTGAGGAATCCAGGCATTTCCTTTGTTAGTTTCTCATTATGGTGATAAGTACCCTCTTCTGTCTTCAATAGGGATCGCCTTGTGTTTTGTAAGTTTGGAATTTTAAGCTTTCTCTTTGCTGAGAATAACTACCTTGTAAGACAGTATATATGCCCACACCATGTTGATTAGAACACCTTTGCTCCATCAGAGCTTGGGTTCCAATGTCTTTCTTTCTTCCTTCCTTCCTTCTTTCTTTCTTTCTTCTTTCTTTCTCTCTCTCTATCTATTTATGACTGATTCCCTAGAGCGCGAAAACTGGCTGCGTAACCCAGGGAATATTAGCCTCTTTCCTTCTTTCACTCTCTCATCGTTGACTCTGGGCCACCAGGTTCTGGTCCAATAAAGGATCAACAAACACCCAGGACTGATCTCCTTTAGGATGGACTGGTTGGATCTCCTTGCAGTCCAAGGGACGCTCAAGAGTCTTCTCCAACACCACAGTTCAGAAGCATCAATTCTCCGGCACTCAGCTTTCTTTACAGTTCAACTCTCACGTCCATACATGACCACTGGAAAAACCATAGCCTTGACTAGGTGGACCTTTGTTGGCAAATTAATGTCTCTGCTTTTTAATATGCTGTCTAGGTTGGTCATAACTTTCCTTCCAAAGAGTAAGCGTCTTTTAATTTAGAATAATAACAACAACAACAAAAGAATAACAACAACAACAAAGAAACTCTAGTGGGATCCCTCCACAATGTATAATATCAAATTATCACTTGTATAATTTAGATTCTTTTTTTTTTTTTTTTTGTCATCGATACTGCTAATAAAGTTGGGGGGAAACAAGCAAAAGAATAAAACCCCTCCAATGAAGTAAGGAAAAGCTAAATACTATGTAACCTCTTAATGTGAAATCTGAAAACAAAAACACAAACCTGGAATCCTGCAGAAAAGAGATTGTGAGTTGCTAGTGGGAGGGAGACGTGAGGGCTAGTGGGAGAAATGTGTGAAGGTGGTCAGAAGGTAGACACTTCCAGTTATAAAATAAATGCCATGGGAATGTAATGCACAGCATTGTGACTATAGTCAAAGATACTGTTTTGTTTATTGGTGAGTTGCTAAGAGAGCAGATCTTCAAAGTTCTCATCATAAAAAAAAAACTTTTGTAGCTTGCTATGGTGATGGATGTTAACTAGATTTCTTGGCATGAACATTTCACAATATACACAAATATCAAATAATTATGTTGTACACCTGAACCTAACTTAATGATGTATGCCAATTATATCTCAATTAAAAAAATCAAATAACAACTCCAGTATCTGCTGCAATGTTCAGGCTTTTATGAGAGTGAGGGCTCAACCTCTCTGCTTCTAGAAGAATAACTAGATTGGCAAAGCCATAGTACAAAGATGAACCCCTGGTTTTCCTTGATGAACTTTCAAGTATTTTTGTTTTTAAAGATAAACTGGACTGTATTAAAATTAAAAGCTTTCTTATTCAATAAAACACTATTAATAGACCTAAAATATTTACAAATAATTTTCTGATAAAGGACTTATATCCAAAATACATAATCTCAAAACTCAACAAGAAAACAAACAATTCAGTTTTTAAAAAATTGGTCCAAAGATTTGAACGAACATTGCACCAATTAAGATATTTAGATGGCAAAGTGTTTTTAACTTTGGTGATGGATTGGTGAGATGTGAGAGGTTTTTAACAGGCAAGCAAAAGTAACACAGTCCAGGCAAAGCTGCATGTCATCTGGATCATGGTTGACGAATGGAAAATGTATCTGGTGACCTATGAACAGAAATATTTCAATTTCCTTTCTTTCAGCTTGCTATACAAACAACTATGCTAATAAGCCTCTTTTAAAAGTGTGCATGTTCCCACATGGATATTGCCATATGCAAAACAGATGGCCAGTGGGAATCGGTATGACGTAGGGAGCTCAACCCAGTGCTCTTGAGACAGCCTAGTGGGATGGGATGGGGTGGGACGTGGGAGGGAGGTTTAAGAGGAAGGGGACATGTGTATACATGTGGCTGATTCATAGTGATGTGTGGCAGAAACCAGGACAATATTATAAAACAATTATCCTCCATTAAAAAAAATTTTTTTAATGTTTGTAGTTTAGCTGAAATTTATGCTTAGAAAGATTTTTGGAGCCATCCACAAGACATTTCTTATTTTAGAGTTGAGAATTGATTTGCTTCTTGGGAACAGGTGGAATGAAACCCAGATTCCCTGATGAGCAGGCCACACAGCCACTGAGGTCTAATTTTGTTGGTTTTACTAGCTGGACTGGGGGCAAGTGGCATGTAGACAGATGGCAGTCATTGATTGAGGGAGGTCACCCACACGTTCGGGAGCCTCTGGGCACAGAGCGATTGATGAGTCTGTAAACGGGCCCTTTAATCTCTGTGTATGTAGTTTAAGTGGCTAGGTGTGCTCCTTGCGGGTGTGAGAATTTACTCAGCAGGCAGAAGCTGTTTAGTTCCATTCCTTCAGTTCAATATTCATACAGCATGTTGGCTTTAGTCCAGAGTTTTCTTTCTTCCATCAAGACATGGAAGCAACTGGAGCGCTCCATCAACCTTGCTTACCTTGACACCACTGATTTCATAAGTAGCTGCCTACAATAAATATTCAGCTGCTTATGTTTTTGCATATCTTACATATGCCAGCAGGTTCTTCAAATTTTGGTGTCATAGACCACCATTGAGAATCTGATGGAAGTTATGAGTGTTTCCTCCCAGAATAAAGGGTGTTGGCAAACTTCTGGAGTCTTCTAGACATCTCTGGGGAGAGAAGCTGATTAGGGACATGGAAGAGTTCTTTTAAGCAGAATGAGGATCGAGTTCATGCTATATACCATCAGTTGGTAATGTCCCCACACTTTGGGGTAATGTGGTTTTCCCAGGTGACCTTTCTTGTCTGGGTGATACTGATTCAAAGGTGGGTATTTTTTAAATGTTTTATTTTCATTATTATTATTATTTTGCAGCACTGCTTGGCATGCAGGATCTCAGTTCCTGGACCAGGGATGGAACCCATGCTCCTGCAATGGAAGTGAGGAGTCTTAACCACTGGACCACTGGGGAAGTCCCCAGAGATGGATATTGACAGGCTGGGGGCAGCGGGAGACCCTGTCTGTGAGTGTATGTGAATCGTGGCCACTCCTGGGAATTGTGTTTGAAATAAATGAGTGAGCAGATCTCGAGTAACCAGGAAGGATGGAGAAGGAACTCAAGTGGAGATGGAAGGGCTTAGATGCTTGGGAGGCAGAGAGGGGTAGCTGGCAGCTGGAGAATCTGTTTGATTGGAATTGAGAGTAAAAAAGCAGTGGACACAGGGCGGAATTTCCATGGAGGATTGCAGGATTGCATGATGCAGCACTTCTGTGTGGTGACAGGATTCAGGGTGTACCCATAATAGGGGGTCACTCAATGGGTCTAAAGTGTCAGTTGTCACTTAGAAATGTAGAAGCTGTCCAGGAGGCATGTGGAATGTGAGGGGAGAAGCCTATAAGATTGATGATAAGGGATTTTGTGGTGGTCCAGTGATTGAAAATCCACCCTCCAGCGCAGGGGGTGGAGGTTTGATACCTGGTCGGGGAGCTGAGTTTTCACATACTGTGGAACCCCCAAGCCTGTGTGCCATGAGAGATCCTGCATGCCACGACTGAGACCTGATGCAGCCAAAAATAAAAAAATACATAAATATATATATTTTTAAAGATTCATGATAAAACCATCAGTTAATTTGGGTAAGGGACATCTCTGGCTTTAGAGAGACGAAAAGAAATCTCACTGGAGTTAAATCTTGCCTGGAAACTTTGTTCTTGTCGTTGTTCAGACATTAAGTCTGTCGGACTCTTTGTGACCCCATGGACTGAAGCACACCAGGCCTCCCTGTTTCTCACCATCTCCCGGAGTTTGCCCAAGTTCATGTCCATTGAATCCATGATGCTATCCCAACCATCTCATCCTCTGTCGTCCCCTTCTCCTTTTGACTTCAATCTTTCCCAGCATCAGGGTCTTTTCCAATGAGTTGACTGAGGCTATTTCTTCTGCTTTGCTTTCAGCATCCTACTCCTAAATATGCTTATGCCTGGGAATCAGACCCACCATGGTTTAGAACCGCTTACGACTGGGCTCTAAGCTTCTGCAACAGAAGAAATAGAACTTTTCTATACCAGAGGGGCATAGGGGTGAGTTTTAGGTGAATTTGCTTGGCACCGGTGTGAAAACCCTTCGTCCAAGTTTTCAGTTTGGACAGTCCTGCCAGAAGTGTCCGAGAAACCCCAGAGATGTCTGCACCGACAAGATAGCTTACAACTGCACATGCTAAGATTCTTTTGAGGCTGGTCTAGGATTAAACAAACTGGGATGGAAGAAGAGAAATGAGGGCTGTCCTGTCTGACTCACTGTACGGAGTTGCTGAGGGCATCTGTGCATGATGTAAGGCTCAGTTTCCTATTTGTTTGTCAGCCTGTGAAAGGACACTGTGAAATCACCAATGTCGTGCTTGTCCTTAGATGCTAAGTCATGTCCGACTCTTTGTGACCCCATGGACTGTAGCCTGCCAGTCTCCTTTATCCACAGGATTTTTTTTCCAGGCAAGAATACTGGAGTGGGTTGCCATTTCCTCCTCCAGGGGATCTTACCAACCCAGGGATGGAAACTGTGTCTCCTACCTTGCAGGAAAATTATTTACTACTGAGCCACTAGGAAAGCCCTGAAATTATCAATAAACCTGTCTAAATTTGAAAAGAAATGACAGCTCATCCATCATCCGGTCTCAGGGTTACAGTTAGAACTACGTTTAAGGCTCTAAACTGACACCTTAGCCCAATACCTCAACATTCCCACCTGCATCCCTATGGCTGAATGAAAGTTCAAACACTAATTTTGCATAAGCTTCCCTTGACTGGGCTAGCTTCCATCTGAATGTGTGGTTGTAATAACATCTAACTTAACTGGGTATTCAGTGAGATAACCTACAGACTGTGTCTGGCCCAGTGTCTGTCTTACAACCTCTCAATAAAATGGGGTTTCTTTCTACTCAACTTCTTTTGTGCCCAACATGTGGGGTTAAAAACTGTCCCTTATGGCTTCTGATGTGGCTTTTTCATCTAACAGTTTTTTAGTCACTTTCTTGTAGATTATACAAAGCAAAACCTACCGAACCTGGACACAGAGTACCAAGGGAATGGAACTAAAAGATTGTTACATTTTTTCACTCACTTTTCAATGTTGAAAATCAACATTTAAAATAACAAATCAGCAAAAAAATCCCAACAGTAACATGAAAAAAACAAAAACAACTTTAATGAGATCGAAATAGGTAGAAACCACCAGATTTATTGGGCTTCACCGCCTGATCTAATCTTTGTTAGTTGACAGCCTGTTCTTTTTCAGGCCCAAGGAACCAAAGAGATCAGCGCGGGGTTTTGAATTTCAGTATCAGGAGCTCCTGACTTTGGGAAGGAGAAATTTCGGAAATCCAGTCGCCAAGATACGCTTCTTATGATAAAATGCGTATAGAGGTGGGGGGCTGGACACAGAAACCTCCGCCTGGACGGTGGGCGAACCCACCCAGCCCACCAACGCCCGGCCTGGCTCCCGAAGTAACGGAATCCGAGTCTCCAGGCCAGATTTTCCCTCTAGCCATTCCTGGCCACGCAAAGCGGAGCTGCGAGCACAGAGAAAGGATGTCTTCATCGCCAGCCGGGATGGAACAAACCCGCCCGCTCGGGGAGTGCTGAGAACCAAAGGGTCCCTGCAACGCGGGCAGCCGTCAACATGACTTGACGGCCCCCATCCCGCGCGGCCCGCACTCTCCCGGCGCCCCCACCCTTTCCGGGTGCGCGCGCACGAGCCGGCGAGCCGGGGAGCTGTGCGCTCGGCAGCCTGCGGGCGGCGGCGGCCGACTGGCTAGCGGGGAGAGGGGTGGCCAGGAGCGCCGGAGGAGGAGCTGGCGCTGCAGCCGGGCCCCCTCGGGCCGCGCCCCGCCTTCTGCCGCCACCTGCGCGTCCCCTCCGGGCTCTCGCGCCCCGGGGCTGTGTGGGCTCTCCCAGCCGCAGCAGCGGTATCACCGCGTCCACCAATTAGAAGACTCGGCGTTTGGCTCCTTGGGGCGCGGGAAGAGCGGCAGGCGCTGCCGGTTCTGGCGAGCGGAAGGTGCGCCGGCGCGCGTCCCTCCCCGCCGCTCTCCCCGCGACGTTCGTGGAGGGGGGTACAGAACTGCTGTGACTTTTGAGGTCCGACTCCGCCTTCCGGCTAGCCTTCCGACGCGGCAGCTCGGAGAGAGGCCGGCGTGACCGGCAGGCCCCGAAGGCTCACTGCGTGGGCTCAGGACTTGGACCGTGTCCGGGAGCCCGCGGCGCTGTGCGCGCTGGTGAGTTTGGCGGCGGGGTGGGGTGTCCCCGGGCGCGAGGGGGCGGAGAGGACGTCGCGCTCTGCCCCTTCGCCCGCCCCCTAGTGCTGCCCCCACTTTAAGAGTAATTGAGACTTGAGCGTGACTGCGGAGCCGCGAGGATGCGGGCGCTGGCCACGGGCTATTCCTCAGCCCGGCGTGATGGAACGGGTCGGTGAGCGTAACAAAGGCGCCCGCCCCGGGGAGTCGCTCCCCTGCTGAAGACCGCGGCCCGCGTGCCGCGACGGCTGCCTGCGGACTAGGGTAGTGGCTGTGCGGCCCGAGGCGCGGTGCGCTCCTCCGCGGGCGGGCGACGAACCCGGAGCCCGACACCTGCGCGCCGCTCCCGCCGCGGCGCCGGGGCAGCCCCGCCTGCGGGCCCCTGCGTCCTCAGCCCCGCTCCCGGCGGCCGGAGGTCCAGCGGCGAACCACTTACCGGTGCAGAGGAGAGATCCCCGGCCCCTCGCCGAGAAGCCAAGGCAACTGGTAGGGGCCAGGCGCCGAGGACCGAGAAGGCATCTTCGGGAGCACTTCTGCAGACCGAGGGCTTCCACGTGAGCCATCTCGCTCTCCCCGCTACCGCCCGGACATCCTAACCGTCTCCGCTGCCCGAGCCTCCGCGCCGTGGGGCCGGGAGCGGCTGGGATCCTCGCCAGCCGTCCGGAGCGCTTGGCTCGCACGCACGGCCCCCGGCTGCCCCGCGCCTCGCCGGAGCCCGAAAGGGCGCGGGTCCGGGGCGAGGGCCGGCTGGGCGTGTTTGATGGCTTCACTGAGAAGAGTCAAAGTGCTGTTGGTGTTGAACTTGATCGCGGTGGCCGGCTTCGTGCTCTTCTTGGCCAAGTGCCGGCCCATCTCGTTGCGCAGCGGAGACGCCTTCCATGAGATTCGGCCGCGGGCCGAGGCCGCTAACCTCAGCGCGCACAGCGCCAGCCCCATCCAGGATGCGGTCCTGAAGCGCCTCTCGCTGCTCGAGGACATTGTCTACCGGCAACTAAACGGTAAGGACGCGCGCGGATGCCCACAGTGTTCAGCGTGGGCATCCGGTCCACCCCCGGGGGCTCTGCGCGCGGGGCGGGAGGCAGCCACCTCCTGGCTCCCGCGCGCTCCCCTTTACTCTTCCTGCCCCGTCTCGGCCAGGAGGCCGGGGCTGCTGGAAAGAATTCCCAGCTTCTTTTCTGTGCTCCAGCTGTAAGTTTGCTTTTATCGTGGAAACACGTCAGCACAGCTGGCTCCGGGTCTCCGCGTGCAGGAATCATTACCTGGCCAGTTGGCCCCAAGTGCGGAAACTAGACGCGCGGCCGAATGGGACTGGAGGCGCAGGCGACTTAAGGGAGGAAATAGCTCTTACAGCTTAGCCTTTGGTGGGGTCGGACAGGGAGGGGCCATTGGCGGGCTTAAAACGTCTGCAAAAGTCGAGGCCTTAGGTCTGGAGCTAACGCGCTTCGGTAGGGCGCTGGAGGAATGTTATCTCTCTAGGAGGCAGCCTGTTCACCTAGTAACGAAGACCCCTCCCTTCCGGGCGCTGCCTCGGTGAAGCTGCTATTAAAAACTTCCGGATTCTCCCCGAGAGCTGCCTGAGGGCAATTGTTAAAAGTTCGCGGTGGGTAGGGAAAGCAGGTTTTTACGGAGTGTAGGGAAGAGAGGTGTGCCATCCAATCAGTGACAGTTGTCAGGATCTGTCCCAGCTAAAACGTTCTCAGTGCTTCAGGAGGGGAGGGAGACTTTTAACACCCCCTGGTTACATCTGGTCCAGGAGCTGATGGATTATTGGACATTTGCTGCCCCCAAGGTCAGAATATTACTCACTGGAGTATGGGCAGCTCTCCAAGGTCCACACGACTGGTGTCCAAGGCAGATTCAAGGCTGCCATCTCCCTTCCTGAGCTTCTAACTCGTGTTCTTACGGTAATTCCAGAGCTGTGTGTGCTAAATCGCTTCAGTCCTGTCCAACTCTTTGCAACCCCATGGACTGTAACCCACCAGGCTCCTCTGTGCATGGGATTATCGAGGCCAGAATACTGGAGTGGGTTGCCATGCCCTTCTCCTGAGGCTCTTCCCAACAGAGGAATTGAACCCGTGTCTCTTATATCTCCTGCATTGACTGTCAGGCTGGTTCTTTACCACTAGAGCCACCCTGGGCAGCTCCAATTCCAGAGCTACTGATAGTCATAAAGATAATGATCATAATTATCGGTGAAGTTCTTACTGTGTGCCAGACACAGTGCCAAGAGGTTACAAGTGCATTATCTCATTGAGTGTTCACATCAGTCCAGCGTGGTTCTTTCCATTTCCCACATCAGAAATAAGACAAGAAGGCTTGGAGAGGTTAGTTAACTAAGTTGCCTGAGGTCCTGCTGCTGGTAAGTGGCAGAGTCTGGAGTCAGAACCCCGTATCTGGTTGACCAGAGAGCCTGTGTTTATGACAGCTTCCATCAAATGTCTCCTCCTAATTATAAGGAGTCTTCACTTTGATGATGTTAGTAAGACCCGGCTCCGCTCAACCACTGTCCTCCCTGCAGTTGGAGCTAGAGACTAGCCTGGTGGCAGGCAGGGAGAAGGATGTCACCATACTGTCTTCTTCCCACTTCCCAGTGATCCCTTCTGGGTCCTTCCAGGTGGGATGGGGGTCAGATTTGCAAGCATCCTCTGAAAGGACCCCTTGAGCTTCTTGATATCACTCAACAAGTATCCAGGGGAAGCCTTGAACTTGTACCTGCAGTGGGATGCTGCAGTCCCACTGACCTCTGGCAGACATCAGGGTCTGGCTGTGGGTGTGGACTTGCTGTAGGTGTTGTCTGCAGGGGTCTGGTGGGAGCTCTTCGCCTGTATGTCCAAGAACCAAGGCACAGAATGAAACAAAGGCACACAATTCATTTCTGGAGAAATTGGATGCTTATGGGATGGGTCTTACTATTTTACACAGATCCGGGCCGTAGACTGATCCATAGGACCCAAAAGAGCGCACAAGATAGCTGGTTCCCTTAAGTGTCAGACTGTACCCAAGGACACAAGTCATTTCAGTTAGGTAACAGAATATGATGTACAACCCATCAGTGCCCCACATAGGAATAATAAAATGCTAAGTGGTATTTACTAAGTGCCACTGACACACCAGGACTCGTTTGGTCTTTTCCAGCAACACTAAGGATAGGTGCTGGTACTCCCCTTTAGGGGAGTATTTCCTGGTGGCTCAGACCGTAAAGAATCTGCCTGCAATGCAGGAGACCTGGGTTTGATCCCTGGGTTGGGAAGATCCCCTGGAGAAGGAAATGCCTAGCCACTGCAGTATCCTGGCCTGGAGAATTCCATGGACAGAGAAGCCTGGTGGGCTCCAGTCCATGGAGTTGCAAAGAGTTGGACCCAACTGAGCAATTAACACTCCCCTTTAAGTAGCTTGCTCACAATCACCCAACTAGGGGGTGACAGAATTGGTAATTGAAGTTCTGACAGAATTGGGATAGTCTGGTTCCAGAATTGAGGTTCTCAGCTGCTTCACTGGCTTATGTTAATCTTTTTCTTTTTTTAATGACCATTTTTAATGGTCCAAACAATAAAGAATTTGTTACAATATTGCTTCTGTTTTATATTTTGGTTTTTTGGCTGCAAGGTATGTGGGAGCTTAGCTCCCCAAACAGGGATCAAACCTGTACCCCTTATATTGGAAGGGGAAGTCTTAACCACTGGACTGCCAGGGAAGTCCCAATCTTTTGTGTGCCTCAGAGTCACAAAACTCCAATACTTTGGCCACCTGATGCGAAGAACTGACTCATTGGAAAAGACCCTGATGCTGGCAAAGATTGAAGGCAGGAGGAGAAGGGGACAACAGAGGATGAGATAGTTGGTTCTCGTCTCAGAGGATGAGATGGTTGGATGGCATCACTGACTCTATGGACTTGAGTTTGAGTAAGCTCCAGGAGTTGGTGATGGACAGGGAAGCCTGGTGTGCTGCTGTCCATGGGGTTGCAAAGAGTCAGACACGACTGAGCGACTGAACTGAACTGAGTGTCACATGGAGGGCTTTTTAAGATATAGATTTCTAGGCCCCACCCACAGAGTCTCTGATTCAGGAGCTTTGGGGTCAGGGGCCTCTGAGTGTATCTCTGACAAGCCTGTGGCCTAAACCATGACCCAGAGTCCTCTACTGCTTATGCCAGGCAGAGCAAAGAGGAAAACTCACTTGCCTGTTGGTGGGAATCAGAGTGAGGACTTCGGAAAGCTAAGAGTTTGCTTCAGATGGACTGGGGTCCTGGCTTCTTTCCCTGTGTGCTCTTCTGCCCTGTAAGCAATTTCCTGGGGGCGTGGGGATGTCCACCACTGGGGACTGGTTGCCTGGGTTAGGAAGACGAGTTTTCTTGACTTGCAGCCTCTGAGGGGAAGCAGGCAGGATGACTGGGTTTAGAGCTTTTCCTGAACAAGCCAGGAATTTAAGCTGCCATTAGATAGATGTTATCTTTCTGGCTGACAAGTGTAATTTGCAGTAACCTTCCCCCTCTCCACCCCACCCCACAGTGCTCCATGCTCTGCCTGTGCATGTTTTGGGTGAGGCGTATCCCACCTGTTGATTCTGTAGGCCTGCTGAGGTCTCCTGCTGCGGCGGGAGGGTGCTGAGATGGGACCTGGATTCCTGAGTCTACTTGCTCTGCAGCGTCTCAACTCTTTGAGACTGAAGGAGGACAAGGAAACCTTGACCTTGGTGCTCCTTATTGCTTGGGAATTAATGGAGGGCTCGAGAGAGCCAAGCACTGGGCATATAGGAGGGGCAGGGCCACTTGGGTCCAGCCCCTTGGGTACCAAGTGGGAGCTGGTGATTCCATGATGTTCAGGTTTCTCAAACCTTTCCTGGGGACTCTTACCAAGTTCAAGCAGGAGACCCCAGCACAGCCATCTGGAGTGTTCTCTCACCCCGGAAACAGGGGTGTCCTGCAAGGGCCCCTCTGGGCTGGGGGGACGCCAGGGGTGACCCAGATTTCCTCCTAACGGGCCTCTCTGTTAAAACTCTTAGTGCCTATCTTTTGAAAAATGGTTGCACGCTGTTATTGTTTTGTTTTTCTTAATGCAGGCTGAGAAGGACCCTTTAAAGGGAAAGTGGAAAAGCGGAAATGGAGGGGAAAGCACCCTGAGACAAGTTTGTCCTCTCCCCTCTCTCACCTCTGCCCTTCCATCTTAACAGTTGGGCACCCACTGCTGCCCCCTTACTGCTGCCGTGATGCCCTTTAACCCAAGCCCCAGCCTCTGTTTTCTCACCCTCCTTTTCGGGCCTCTGGCTGTCTGCATGGAAAGCACTGCTTGCCAAGGGCCCAAGACCTTCCCGGAGTTTTGTGTTTCCCGAGGAACTGTGATCAAGCCTGCAGGCTGATCGTCAAGGCCGACCACTGTCAGCCCACGTTCCCACCCTGGCCCAGTGCTTCTACCTCCTCCAGCCAGGCTGATCCACTTGCTGAAATAGCCCTGCATTTTTCTTGGGGTTTCATCTTCCGTGTTTCAGGTCCAGTCTTTGAGAAGTGCTGGCTGTCCTGGGTTGCTCTCCGCACCCGCTTTCTACATTCATGTGTCGTTTAAAAGCTTGACTCAAGGTCACTGCCTGGGGGCGCAAGGTTGTGCCAGCTCCCACGGTCTCAGCTCTCCCTGCTCCAGGTTGCTGGAAGCTTTCTTGCCCGTGTCCATTGCACCCATGGCTTTGACTCTAGTGCCTCGGTGGCTTTATCTTTTGAGTTCAGAACTGGACTACAAGCGTTTTGAAGACTTGAGCCATATTTTGAACTATTTAATACCATGCCCACCCTTCAGCATCTGTCATAACACCTTGTATGTCATGTGGGCAAAAAGGTTTTTTGGTTGATTAGTTGGATGGAAGCTAGTTTTAGGAGGTAAATGGTAACCACAGAGGAAATAACCTTGACTCCGTAAAGACTGGATTATGTGGGGTGGATGTGGTTGGAGGAAGGAGTTGGAAAGACTTAGCTGGGGAGAGTGAGTGTGAGGTAGTCATCTTGTCTCTGCCATCTTCCCTGTGCCTTCTGGAGGCCACCCCTGGTCCTTCACCAGACTGACTAAAGGGCGCTAGAACCTTCGGAGGAGCCTGGAAGTGAAGCAGTTAGCCAGGTTAAAGACCAGCACGGTTCAGCATGCTTTTTGTGAATGTGTGGTTTTATAACATACTGGTTTTATGTTCCTTTTCTCTCTAGAGTAGAATTAATTCATATTTTATCATGGAAATTTTAGAAAATCCAAAACCATTATGCAGAAGAAAATAATATTGTGTTAAAGTTTTTTTTTTTTTTTTAAATGGTGATTTTGTACTGACGTTAGGAAAACAAACGAAGGGACAGACAGGGTTCTTGATAGAGTTCCCATGTAACTCTGTTCAGGGCTTTTGGCTGTCTGTCACCTTCTGAGGAGGTTATTTGTTTTCTGTCATTTAGAGCTGAGAAAGGGGAGACATAGAGAATACTATGTGAGTTGGCCAGGATGACACAGACAGTGAGGGGCAGAGTCAAGATTCCAGAATATCACGGTCCTTTTCCCAGATCAGCATCCCCCGATAGGTCAGGATGAAGGTGGTGGACGGTCATGTGCCCCATGCACGCCCTGAGCTCGGGCTGGTGACCTCATCCCTCATCCACGCCCTGGTGCAGGGACCCACAGGGCACAAGTGACTACTCCATCCAGTGAGCCTAGGGCCCTGCTGTCGTAAGAAGAAATGCAATCGATTGAGGTTAGGTTCCAAATTTAGATTTCAGAAGGATACTGAATAGAAGCAGGGTTGCTTGAAGAAATTGAAAACCTTTGCGGGCATGGAGAGAAGTCAAAATTACACAGCCTGGTCCTGCCCCCAAGCCACACAGACAGATGAAGCTGGAGTCGGAGCTGCAGGAAACCGACACGTTCCCAAACAACCCACCTGCAGCCCGCCCAGCCTGCCGCATCAGCCGGGCTCACCAGGCGGAGAGAGTGAGTGGGCGCAGAAGGCCAGAGGCAGAGGTGTGTTGGAAGGAGAGGGATCGTATACTGAAAGCATCTCTTCCTGGATGCCAGAGCTGGCCCTGAATTGTTTCTTCTTTCCTGGAATATACGTGTGCTCATATAGACTGTTGAGCTGGATGGTACTAGCATTCCCAATGGGAAGGAGGTAAGGGGGAGAGAGCTGAGGGCACATGTTCGCATTAAAATCACTCCTTGCAGGTGAGCATCAGAAGGGTACCAGGGCAGTGTGAGTCTTAGGAGCTCCATAGGCTTTCATCGGGGCTTCCCAGGTGGCTCAGTGGTAGAGTCCGCCCGCCAATGCAGGAGACGCAAGTTCGAGCCCTGAGTTGGGATTCTTGAATAGTGAAAGTAGGTGATTTATCCCAGGTGGCTCAGTGGCAAAGAATCTGCCTGCAATGCAGGAGATGTGGGTTCAATCCCTGGGTAGGGAAGAACCCCTGGGGAAGGAAGTGGCAAGCCACTTCGTATTCTTGCTTGGGAAATCCCATGGACAGAGGAGTCTGGCAGGCTCCAGTTCGTGGAGTCACAAAGAGTTGACACAGCTTAGCAACTAAACAACAACAGTAGGCTTTTGTCAGGGCTCGGTGGCCAGCAGAGGTCCGGGTGTGTGGAAGGCTGATCAGCAGAGCCAGGGCCTGGGTGCTGGAGGGAGGCTCACTTCTTTTACCTCCGACGGACTGATCACATCTGGTGGCTTCCAGAGAGATGGGGGGCCTGGTTCTTGGACAGCCTTGGGATACAGGCACATCTGTGCTGGCCAGTGTGTGCCGGGCACCCTGCCAGCAGGAGCAGCTGCCGCCTGCCCAGCCCAGAGTAATTGGGGAGAGGCCACCAGCGTGATTGTCGAGGAAGAACTCTGATGCCCTGACCTTTGCTGTTGCCAAATCTGGAGTGTCCTTTGTGGATGGGGAAAGGCTCGGCAATTAGAGCCAAGAGTCACAATGGGGAGGTGGAGCGTGGGCACAGTGGAGCCCATATTGAATGGAGAAACACCTAAGGTCAGACACCTCTGAGTCTTTAAGAATATAATATTGGGAGGAAAGGGTGTTCTCTTGGGCGGCAGGCAGTCTGGGTTTGATGGCTGGTTCTGTCACTTATTAACTGTGTGACTTTGGGCAGACTTGTGGGCACAGACTTGTGGGCACAGCGGGTGAAGGAGAGGGGGAACGAGTCGAGAGTAGCATTGACATATATATACTATCGTGTGTTAAACAGATAGTGATAGTTTCACCACCATTTCTCAACTGTGAAATGAGGATGCTGTGAGTCAGGTTGAGCAGGGATTCAAAATATACAGCATGAGCCTCGGTGCCCAATGTGTGGCAGCTGGGAGAATGCTTACTTTTTTTTTTTTTTTTAAATTGGAGGATAATTGCTTAACAAATGTTGTGTTGGTTTCTGCTGTATGTCAGCATCCATGCTTGTGTGTGCTTAGTCATATCTGACTCTTTGTGACCCTGTGGACTGTACCCTGCCAGGTTTCTCTGTCCATGGAATTTTTCAGGCAAGAATATTGGAGTGGGTTGCCATTTCCTCCTCTAGGGGATCTTCCTGACTCGGGGATTGAACTCAAGTCTCTTGTGTCTCCTGCACTGGTAGGCAGATTCTTTACCCCTGAAACACCTGGGAAGCCCTACAATGCGAATCAGCCATAAGTACACATATAGTCCCTCCCTCCTGAGCCTTCCTCCCCTGCCCTGGCCCCCATCCCACCCTTCTGTTAATAGGTGGTCGCAGAGCACTAGGCTGAGCTCCCTGTGTTATACGGCACCTTTCCACTAGCTGTCTGTTTGACACACGATAGTGTATATTTGTCAATGCTACTCCCAATTCGTTCTCCCTCTCTTTCTGCCGCTATGCCCACCAGTCTGTTCTCTACATGTGTCTCTATTTCTGCCCTGCAAATAGGTTCATGAATACCATATTTCTAGATTGTGTGTATGTATTAATGTGCGATATTTGTTTTCCTCGTGCTGACGGACCTCACTCTGTATGACAGGCTCCAGGTTCACTCACTTCAGTTCAGCTGACTCAAATGCGTTCCTTTGAATGACCAGTATTCCATTGTACATATATACCACAACTTCTTCATCTGTTTACCTGTTGACGGACATCTAGGTTGCTTCAATGTTCTGGCTATTGTAAATAGTGCTGCAGTGAACATTGGGGTACATGTGTCTTTTTGAATGAATGCTCACTCTTTGAGGATAGGAGCCTTGCTAGCTTGTTCCTCATCATATGTCTGATGCTGAGAAGTCCCCTGGCCCTTAATAGGTGCTCAGCAGATATTTCTGGAATGAATGCATGAACAGTTGTGCTGGTCCTTGTTACCTGAGGTGTAAATCTCAAGATAGGGCGGGAAAGGTCTGTTTTGCTCTTAAGTTGCTTAAACTCTTTGAATCAACCTAGGATTCTTCTCTTTTTCATGTTTTTGTCTGAGGCTGAATTCTGTTTCTCTCTTCCTTCTCTTTTCTTCTTCCCCATCTTCCACTTAACTTATAGTAATGGTGCCTTTGAGGCTTGGGAGAAGAAATGGTCGCCTGTGTATATCAAATCCCATTGCAGAGATGTTGGTCATTTCCATCTATTTGTGAGCACTTCCTCACTGCGGGGTGTGGGTTAGCTGCACAGATGCAGAGAGGTAGATGGCACGCCCACCTAGACATCTGTGGTCCAGTGGAAGGGGGGGTTTGTAGTTTCACCAGGTGTACACGAGGTTTTGGAGGGTGAATGAGTATGGGGGTGGTGAGACCTGACCTGGCACACAGTAGGTGCTTGACCAAGTAGTGTTGAACTTGAAGGAGAGAACTCCAAAGTTTTAACACATAGACCAGAGGACCCAGGTAGTGAGACCACTTGGGGGCCTGACATGGAAGCAAATCATAGAAGGTGGTCAGGCAGGGCAATTGACACGGGGAATGACTAGAGGCAGAGATGGGTGAGGGGACAGAAGGAAGGCCGTGTGACCTTCATTGGCCACGTGGAGCTTGCTTAGAGGACCAAATGGAGGCTGGACCCAGCCAGGCTTCAACCTCTGGCTGAGTTAGAGGTACTTCTGTAGACGTGGGGAGCTATTGGATGAAGTGGTCACTGCAATGATGACATAAGGGATTGTGTTGGGATTTATTGTGCACTCAAATAGGTGGGCAAGTGAGTTAGAACCCAGCAATGGGTAGAAAGTTCTGGTGTCGCTGGCCCAGCCATGCCTCTGATTCAGGACTCAATGAGCCCTCTGAGCCTCAGTGATTCCAGGTGCCTTTCACCTCTGACCCTTCTGCTTGGCCACATCCTGAGTTGGCTCTTGGGAAAATCAGAATCGGCCCTCGGCACTCTGACCTGAGTGCTCCCCACCCCGTGGGTTCACAGAGGTGTACTCAGCCCTTCAGCCATGCCCGTTGCTCTCCTTCCCTATGGCTGCAACCTTTCACATCGGCCTGGACAGGAATTCTCTTCCCAGCTCCTCCAGCATCCTCACTTCTGTGCCCTCCGCTCCATTGACCTTGTGACCCCCTCGTCCCGGATTGGCTGATCGCCAAGGAAAGTCCCACCCAGGCAGGTGTTGGCACCCTTGCCATATTCTCTGCAGTCTTCGGTTGGCCCTGAGCTTGCCCAGTACCTGCTGGTAGGACTTCCTTTCTGTTGCCCATTTGTTTCTGAGCCAAAGAGGAAGTAGGGGTGGACTGGAGGGAGTCTGTGGTGGCGATGGATGGGAAGAGTTCTCTGCTCCAAACCCGTCTCCTCCCGCCCCTCCCCTGCTGCTGCTCTCAGATCACCCAGAAGCCTGTGCATTCCGGCTGCTGCGGCAGCAGCCCCCTGCCTGGAGGCTTTAGCCCAGCAGTGGCTGTTGCAGCCACAGTCTCTACAGGTCTGCCTTCCGAGGCCACCACTGGGCATCAGCGGCCTCCTGCATTTCATGGATTCAGCTGGAGTGCCCTGTCCCAGGAGAAGACCTGCTTCCTGTGCCAAGGGGACCAAGGGATGGAACTCAGAAAATCAGCTGGGGACTCTAGCTCCCCACAGGATGGCCTTTGACAGGGGAATAGGAGCGCCCCATCAGCAGGGAAGGCGTTTCTGAATGCTGGGTAGCCCTTGAAAAAAGATGCGGGGCTCACTTGGTTGAAAGACCTTCCTCTGCTTTCGTTATGACACCTCGCAGGTCTTTAGACTGCTTGACATGTGGATGACAATTGGCTTAGCCACTGATAGAGAAGTTTTCCCTTTTAATAATGTCCCTGTCATGGCTAACTGCAGAGCCTCAGCCTCGGCATGCATGAGTAATAAACCGCTGCCGTAATTACAGGCGGCCACAGCCAGACGCCAGCACACGAGCTTGCCGACAGTTAACAGGGTTCCAGAAGAGCCTCCTTCCAGCCCTGCCTCCGACACAGCGGCTAATCGTGTGATTACTGTTTACTGAGGGCTGTCTCATGGTTATGCGTGGCTTGTTAGGTGCTGTACTTTGCTGCTGGAAAGAGTGTGAATAACAGTCAGGAGACTGGGGTTCTACTTCTCTGTATTTCCAGGGACCAAAGTGTCAATAAGAGCGGCATGACTTTAGGGACTTCCCTGGTGGTCCAGTGGCTAAGATTCCCCACTCCCAATGCTGGGGGCCCGGGTTTGATCCCTGGTCAGTGATCTGAGAGTTTGCATGCTGCAACTAGAGATCCTGTATGCTGTCACTAAGAGCTAGCACAGCCAAATAAAGAAAATAAATATTTTTTTAACAAAGAGCTACGTGACTTTAGGGTCTTTTGACTTTCAGATTTTGAATAATACTCCCCTCCTCCCACCCCGTTCTATTAAAATCTCACGCATCCTCTAAGAACCAATTCAGATGTCCTTTATTCTTTGAAACCTTCCCTGCCACCTTGTCAGAATTAATTGTTCCTTCTTCTGGGCTCTTATGGTACTCTGTGCGGGTCTACTTCTAGCTGTTGTTTATCTCTGCCTTGCATTAGAATGAATCATTTACATGGTAACAGTTTGCAAGGGAATAGGTTTTATTCATTAACATTTTCTATTTTTATTTTTTTATTGAGTTACAGTCAATGTGTAAAAGTCACAGATGTACAACATAGTGATTCACAGTTTATAAGGGTCATACTCCAGTTTTATTATAAAAAGTTGGTTATATGCCCTGTGTTGTGCAATATATACTTGTAACTTATTTATTTTATACAATAGTTTTTATTTCTTAATCTCCTATCCCTATCTTCCCCTCCCCCATTCCGTGTCCCCACTGGTAACCACTCATTTGTTCTGTATGTCTGGGAGTCTGTTTCTTGTTTGTTATATTCATTAGTTTGTTTTATTTTTTAGATTCCACATATAAGTGATGTTATACAGTATTTGTCTTTCTCTTTTGGACTTATTTCACTAAGCCTAATATCCTCCTGGTCCATCTATGTTGCTGCAAATGGCAAAATAGTATTCCATCGTATATTTTAAAAGCCTTCTCTATGTCACTTAGAAATTAATTCATCAGCAAGTAACTTGTTTTCACTTACCAAGTCCAGAAGTAGTGGTAACCGGCACTGGTTTGGAACTGTGAAGTCATCATGATGACATTATAATGTCATAATTCATAATGTCACTTCTTCATGGTTACAAGATGGTGGCAGTAGTTCCAGTCATTGCATCTTTGTACAAAGTAGGAGGTACTCTGCCACTGGTCACATCTCCTATTGTTTAATCAGGGAAGAAAATCTTTTCCAGAAGCCTTCCTGCTAAGCTCATGTGGTCCAGAGAATGGCTACATGGCCAGCCTTGCTTCAAGAGAATAGTTGCTTTTCAGAGAAAGTAAATATGGTGGAGGCAAACGAGAAGGAGAGAAGGAATGGTGTTGGCATTGTGAAACTGTGGTATCTGCCATCTCTACACTCCCAATATCTTTTCAGCAAATAGTAAAATAAAGTAAGACTCTGTGCTGTCTAGAAATCCAGTGAACTAAAATATTAAGTCCTTGGGCATTCTGGTTAACTTGGATTTGATCTGAAGACATCTCATAGATTGAAACTACCATGTACAACCACGTTTTGTCAGTGCTGAGATGCACATTTTTACACTTCTGAAATTGAGATTCACTTTATGTTCAGTAATGTGTCACAGTTTAATTGGCAGCACTTTCCTCTTTTCTGGGTACATAAAAATGGTGCCGCTGACGACTAAAGGCATGTTAGATTTGATGAAATATAATATATGATCTTTGTAAATATACATGCATGCCGTAGTGTACCACATGCCGTGCTTTTGTTGGACATCTAATACATTTCCTAGGGATTCCCTGGTGGCCCGGCAGTAAAGAATCAGCCTGCCAATGCAGGAGATGCAGGTTCTATTCCTGGGTTGGGAAGACCCCCTGGAGGAGGAAATGGTAACCCACTCCAGTATTCTTGCTTGAAAAAGCCCATGGACAGAGGAGCCTGGCAGGCTACAGTCTTTAGGGTCACAAAGAGTCGGACATGACTGAGCGGCTGAGTACATGCACACTAATACATATCCAGTGTTTCGTGTTGCTTAAGTCCCCATCAAACCTGTGTACATCATTATACCCATCTGACAGTTGAGGAAGCTGAAACTCAGAGCAGTTGTCCAGAGACAGCCACCAGATGCCTTTATCTGTCTTCGTCTGTGAAGTTGGCACTGTCTGACTTCCAGGTGGGACTTGGTCCCAGTTAGCATTGGTCCAGGGCTTGCCAAGGGAGGCGTGGGGCTGCGGTGTCAGGAAGGCAGCAGGGAACCTGGCTTCCCTTAGGTTTAGCAGCTACTGGTGTGTAAAGTTGTAAAGCTGTTAATTCTAGAGCTCTGAATTATGCTGTGTGAGCATTAAATCCAGACCATAATTAGAGCAAAATGTGAGAAAAGTGAAATTGATATTAAGTTAATTAAAAGGCTTTGCTTATATTTGCAAGGAAATTAGCACAAGAGTGCTGACAAGTGCACATTGTTAATTTCTTCTTCATTTGGGGAACTCTCAGCAGGCCTGGGGCAAGCTTTGTTCTTGGCTTCTGCCCTGTGCCCTCCCTCCCACTGCATCTCCATCTTATTGTTATCATGGTGGCTTTAACTGGGCAAGATGCAATATCCTCTTCCCATGGTCATTTTTTAATGGATACTAAGCCTTGAAGAGGAACTACCCTATCCCATTGAGGGCTCAGTCCCTTGAGATTGTGTATATGGTGCTTCAAAGCTCTGTGTCGACATGTAGCCAGTGCAGTTGACGGAGTTGGTTCCTTCATGTCCCGAAGGTATTCCCTTTGGCCCAACACACTCGGGTCATTCCTGTTCGTCATCCTGACCTAGGTCACAGATTGGGTTGGCATGTGCAGTGTAGAACTTTAATCTGGAATTCCTAGAAGGGTAGAGACTGTCTTTCTTATGGAACTGTTTATACCAGATCAGGGTCTGGATTAGGGAGGCGGATATTAGGATATTAGAACTACCTTGGCCTCTAGTTGGTACTACCTTGGCCTCTAGTTGCCGATGAGAGTCACTGAGACACTGTTTTCCTCTTGCGCACAGAGCTTATCTTCAGGCTCCCAGCAGTTAGGTGAGGCGGGGTGGGGGGGAGGTGTGGGGGGTGGCTTGTGACTGAGTTCTGGGCATTGGAAGATAAGAGGAAGTGATGTTTGCCACTGTCAAACTCGGCCCACAAAATATCCCGTGGGGTCCTCCATGCCTGCCCTCTTTACCTTCCTGTAGTGGCCTTGGAGTCTACATCTTGATGGCAGAAAGGATGGAAGGGTCCTCAATCCCTGAATGACTGTGTGAAACAGTAGCATCCTGTCTTCCCCAGCCCTCTCTTGATATCTCTGTGCATTGGATGTTCGTGTTAAGCCATTGAGATCTTGGAGCTTATCTGTTGCGACAGCTAGTGTTAATCATCCTGGCTAATTCAATTAGGCAGGTCTGGAACACTAGTGTCCCTGAGTCACAGGACAGTCTGTCTCCATCCTTGATGAATACGACAAGCAAATACTGAGCAATCAGTGGGCTGGGATAAGGTGGTTGAATTAAAAGCCACCTGGCTGCAGACCTTCTTCTCTTTCTCTGCTGCTGGCTTTAAGAAAGCAGTCTTGTTTTTCAGTGTCCCAGTGTTCTATTTACAGAATGATGGAATGATTATAATCATCTCCTACTTATGCTCCATGTTGGAGCTGAGGGCTAAGTATTGAAATATGGCTAAGTTGTTTGCAATTATAAGCAACTAAATAATATATGCATTGTCTTTATTACGGCTTCAGCTGATAGGCACTGGCATTCTTCAAGATGAGACAAACTGAAAAGGTTAGTTTAAGAATTAGCAATTAAAAAAATCATGATCTTTGCTGCCACTGAATTTTAAATCATGCAAACATTTATGTTTGTGCCAAAGACCCACAATTTCCTTTAGAGCAATTACTGAAATGCATTCACAAGATAAAAATGGAGTTCGGGGAAGAATATTTAAGAGCTCTTTAATGATGTTAAAAAGTTTGCTAATTTGCCAAGTTGTTCTGAAATCCACTTCAATTTTTTTCCTGCCTACCCATCTTCCTGCAATTGAACTGGTTCCAGGAGATTTGAAGAAAGGGTCTGAAACGAACATGAAAAATACACAAATCTCATTAAATATCGTTTCAAGAGTCTTTTGCTTTTCCTTCATTAGCTGAAGGTGAACACTGGGGAAAGTTTAAGAACCCTCGGGCTGTGTTTGCTTGCACAAAACAGTTTGGGGAGAAAACAAAAGCTAAACAGTAGTTACTAAGGGGTGGTTTGGATTAAACATGTTCCATGTTTTACTCTTCGGTGGCTTGTATGCGTAGACCCTTAGGAAGGAGTAGACTGTCTTCATTTCTTCATCCTCATCCTCCTTACTCAGATCTCAGCTTGGCACAACTGCAGCCAGCGAAGGCTTGTGGTTCCCTCAGCATCCCTGCTCTGTGGGTGTTCTAGCTTCCCATGGGTCCTGGGGATCCAGATTTATCCTTCCTCTTTCCCGCCAGAAAGGATCTAGTGTAATGGTACACATTTCATTAGTAAGTTCATGGTTACCTCTCATGGATGGATCTCTTGAAAGCCTAATCCTCAGTGGAGAAAGTACGATAGCATTGAGTTCCAGGCAAGAGACAGAGATGCAACTCTGACTCCATCAGCTGACCCCACCAGCTACTTCCCTAACCAGGTGACCTCTGGGAGGGTGGGGCGGGGGGAGAGGCACACAGTGGACTGAGTGTGGGCTTTCCAGTTAGGTGGGTGAAATCTCAGACTTCCTTATGGCTACTTAACAAAGCCAAGCCAAAGCTTGGATTTAGGGCAACTTACATAAACTGAGCCCCAGTTTGCCCGTCTAGAAGACAGCCGCTGCGTTTAGAAGTATGATAAAGCTGGTGCAAGATGGTACTTGTCAAATACCTTGAGGAGTGCCTGTATTTAGGAGGATGTTGATAAACAGTTTTATTAATACCGTAGCAGTGTTAACAGAACCATTTCCTGCTTTTTGGAACAAATATTTAGTTCTTCCAAGACTCCACTTTCTCCCTGCTGAACTCTAGAGAAGATTTAAAGTCTGTTCAAGTTGTATAATTTTATGGATCAGAAAGGTAGTCCACGAATTGCAGTGTCTTTTCATGTAAACAATGGCTAGTCAGGATTGGTTAGATTTGCACCTTCTGGCAGCAATACAGAGTTCAATCTAAAGGAAGAAGTGCTTTTCCTAGGTGTGGTGGTTTTAAAACATATCTGCAAATTTCTTTGACACCATTTCCAGCAAAAGGTGGAGTTGAATTCCCCTCCCGTCGATTATTATGGGTTGACCTGAGTGACTTCCTTCTGAGTGAGTGGAGTTGAATGGAGTTGATGTTGCATGACTTCTGAGGCAGGGTCATGAAGGGTGACAGCCTTCCGACCTGATGCTGCTTCTGAGGACGTGCATCTCTGAAGCCTAGAAACTAGGCTGTGCTGAAGCCACCATGCTGGAGAAGCACGTGGAGAGAGAGACTGAGAGATGGAGAGGATGGTCCAAGAAGTCTCACCTGTTCCAGCTCACAGCTGGTCCTGTCTTCCCAGTGAATGACCCAGACATGTGAGCGAACAAGCCTTCGTAGCCCCAGGACCCCCTACCCCCACTCCGCTTCCAGCCACTGATGTCCAGTGGAACAGCCATGAGCCTTCCCCTCCCTACGCTCTGCCTGAATTGCAGATTCATGAGCAAAATAAATATAGTGGTTGTTTGAGGCCACTAGCTTTTGAGGTGGTTTGTTACATAGCAATAAATAACTGGAACACTGGGTCACTCTCCTTGTGTTTAATCAAGTGTTTTTTTTTTTTTTCCTCCTCACTGTAAGAAATAGGGGACTTGATGATAACAGTGTTAACAGTAATAAATGTAATAATAGCTAACATTTATTGTGCACTTGCTAAAAGTACCCAGCGCCGTGCTGAAGACTTAAATGGACATAAAAGGAGATAATAAATATTTTCTCTAAGTCTTAGGTTTACATACCACTGATAGACTGCCGATAGCAGCCTGACTGTTGCAGATGGGGTCCGGTTGGCCAAGAAGCTGAGGCATCCTTTAACCAAGTTTCTGCTTTAGCTGGAACCACTGTATTTAGGTGGGAGAAGAAAGGGGCCCAGCCCTGGTGGCTCCGACTTACGTGGGTATCACTTATTTAACACAGAACATCGTGTCCCCTCTCATGGACCCTTGCACCAGAGTTTCCAATACTGCGCTATTTCAGATCTTTTAGCAGAAACAAGAATACAGTTCACAGAGCCTGTTTCTATAGGAGATAAATGATTCCCTACTTTTTGGGGAGCCTGGAGAATTTGGTGTTTCTGCAAAGGATACACACTGCAAACCTACAGAATACCTCATTCTGCAGAACTTTCAGTAATACGCAAACTTCTTTTATTCTAGTTAAATAGAGTGGGACGTAGGGGCTTGTCTGAATGATAACAGAAGAAACAAGTCAACGTCCCACTTGTCCCAGAGTGAGAACATTTTTTATTTCAGTCTTAACTTGAAAACACGGTATCTATGGCATCGACACTTACTACAGACTGAAAGTGAAAGTGTTAGTTGCTCAGTCGTGTCTGACTCTTTGTGCCTCTGTGGAAGAGCTGTAGCCCAACAGGCTCTTCTGTCCATGGGATTCTCCTGCCAAGAATACTGGAAGTGAAGGAGAAAACAGACAGAACAGGTTCCATCTTGAAAGCAGGACTCCATCTTGGGCCGGACTGTGGACTTGGAGCTATGTGCCCTCTGCCTATGGAAACGGCATACAAACTGGATAATCAGACCCCCCCGGATGAAGGAGCCTCAGGACTTTTACCTAGACTCTCCATCGCCTAAAAGAATATGTTAATTATCTCTGTTACAGATCAAAGTCATAAATCCCATTATGCTTATCAGGGTATGACCACAGGCCTATTGATAAATGTCCACTGTTTAACTATCTAGGCTTATGACACATGAATCATGGGTTAACTTTGATCGTATCTCTCTTTTACCTTGTCCAGACTAGTTTCAAGGAATTTGGGGAGGTGGGTTTGAGCATGTACACTTAGGGTATATAAGGTTTTACAGAAACTGGTCAGGGTCCTTGGCTAAGAGGAGACTCTGCCTTGGGCCCACCGGTGTAATAAACTGCACTCCACTATCTGCATTGTCATTCTGAGTGAGTTTGTTTCCTGGAACGCTTGGCTACAAAAGAAGGGGTTGCCATGCCCTCCTCCAGGGGATCTTTCTGACTCAGGGATTGAACCTGGGTTTCCTGCATTGCAGGTGGATTCTTTACTATCTGAGCCACTAGGGAAATCCTGACTACAGACTAGGGGATGCCATAGGTCAGTGGTTCCCGTGCCTGTCCGAGCCTCCTGTTGACTTGGAGAACGTTAGGAAAAACGTACCAGTTCTCAGAACCCTCTGCCTGGAGGTTCACATTTGGCAGATGTGGGGCAGGACTTGGAAATCCTTATTTTTCAGAAGCTCGGTGGGTGATTCTTAAGTGCAGCTGGGAGCCACAGGGATGGTCGACTTCTGCACTTTGAAGTACTTTCTAGTCCTTTCCTGGTGCCAGAAGCTTTAAAGCCTTCATACCTGTGAACTACTTCTTGGAGGGTAGCTGTCTATCACTGCTTGTTTCAATGTCTGCATCTGCAAAAAAAAAAAAAAAAGTCCATTTTATAGGGCTGTTGGGAGGATTGTGTACTATGCCATGCTTAGTTGCTCGGTCATGTCCAACTCTTTGCAACCCTTTGAACTGTAGCTTGCCTAGCTCCTTTGTCCATGGGATTTCTCAAGCAAGAATGCTGGAATGGATTGCTATTTTCCTCCTCCAGGGGATCTTCCTGACCCAGGGGTCAAACATGCATCTCCTGTATTGGCAGGCGGATTCTTTACCTGCTGAGCCACTGGGGAAGCCTTTTGGGAGGAATAGATGAGTTTATGCACACAGGGTGTCTCTTATATTCCTGGCTTCTAGTAGATGATGATGATGGCTATGATTGGTGATTTGCTTTCTAACATCTGATTAACTTCATTACCAGCATTTGCCTGTTAATTTCAGGATTTCAAAAGGCACTTTCAAAACTAATTTCTTTTTCCCCCCCCCCTAATTAAAAGAACATTTAACATGAGAACCTACCTTCTTGATATGGGCATTGCTGTGGCTAGTGTTTTGGTGGTTCAGGCAGTTGGCACCCCTTTTGGGGCTTATGGCGCCTTCTGTTCTGCCAGCACTGAGCCTTCATCTCTTGCCAACTGGGGTGTCTTTTGTTTGATAAGCTGAATCTGGGTGCATATATTTAATTCTGTTTGCTCAGAGAGCAATTTTTTAACTTTGCATGTAAAGCCTGCTTTTCCTCTTTCTTTAGTGGCTAAGTCATGTCCGACTCTTGTGACCCCATGGACTGTAGCCTGCCAGGCTCCTCTGTCCATGGAATTCTCCAGGCAAGAATACTGGAGTGGGTTGCCATTTCCTTCTCCAGGGGATCGTCCCAGTCCAGGAATTGAACCCGGGTCTCCTGCAATGCAGGCCGATTCTTTACCAAGTGAGCTATGAGGGAAGCTTTTCCTCTACCATTTCCTAAATCCAGGTAGTATTGATCTTCTGGCTCTATAAACAGGTGGTGGTTGTTATTGTTCAGTCGCTAGGTCATGTCCGACTCTTTGCGCCCCATGGACTGCATGCAAGGCTTCCCTGTCCTTTACCATTTCCTGGAACTTGCTCAAACTCATGTCCATTGAGTCGGTGATGCCATCCAACCATCTCATCTTCTGTCGTCCCCTTCTGCCTTCAGTCTTTCCCAGCATCAGGGTCTTTCCCAATTAATCAGCTCTTTGCATCAGGCGGCCAAAGTATTGGAGCTTCAGCTTCAGCATCAGACCTTCCAATGAATATTCAGGGTTGATTTCCTTAGGATTGACTGGTTTGATCTCCTTGCTGTTCACGGGACTCTCAAAAATCTTCTCCAACACCACAGTTCAAAAGCACTAATTCTTCATAAAGAAGGACCCTCAGCCTTCTTTATGGTTCAGCTCTCACATCCGTACATGACTACTGGAACAACTATAGCTTTGACTGTATGGACCTTTCTCTGCATAGTGATGTCTCTGCTTTTTAATATGCTGTCTAGGTTTGTCATAACTTTTCTTCCTAGGATTTAGGTGTTGTGTTGATTTCTGCTGTATAGCAAAGTGACTCAGTTATACACATATATACATTGTTTTTTATATTCTTTACCACGATGGTTTACCCCAGCATATGGAATGCAGTTCTCTGTGCTTGACTATGAGTTTGGGTTTAGTCGAAGCAAACTATTACATATTGAATAGATAAATTACAATAAACCTTCCATATTTTAGAAACTTTTCCAAATGTTTTGTGGTTGTCTTGCCCACAGCTAGTTGTCTACCTTCCTTTCTAGCTGTTCTGTTGAGTCTTTCTGAAGCATTCGACCTGGTTTTCAAGGAAACAGTCACTCCCTTTCTTGTCTCACTCATAATGTCATCAATTTATGGAATTTAATAGAATTACATAATTATAGTAACAAGCACAGCTGGCATGAAGAGGTTTGAGGAAGAAACCAACACACTTTTGGCAGGTATACAACTCAATGGGTGAGAGGAGAAACAGGCTTGTTGGAGAGAGGGGTGCCTACCAGCCTCACCCACAGTGCCCGAGGTGTCTGCCTTTATTTTCTTTTACAGAGGTGACATGGAGAGTGTGGTTTCCAGCATCGGTCACGAGAGCCTCTATTGTGTGAAGTGAGCATGTTCACTGTGGAAACAGGGAGAGATGGAAATGAGAAAATAAAATTGTTATAATAACTCTACAGCATTAAAATAACAATGTGTGTGCATGTGTGCACTCAGTCGTGTTTGACTGTTTGTGACCTCATGGACTGTAGCCCTGCAGGCTCCTCTGTCCAAGGAATTTCCAGGCAATGATATGGAATGGGTTGCCATTTCCTACTGCGGGGCATCTTCTTGACCCAGGGATCGAACCCGTGTCTCTTGTGTCTTCTGTATTGGCAGATGAATTCTTTACCTCTGAGCCACCTGGGATGCCCCCAAATAATAGCGTTTTGCTGCTTTTTGCCCTATGAACATTTTTACGTCTTTAAGATCAACTCTTATTTATTTTTGAAGTATAGTTGTGTACAGTATCACGTTAGTTTCAAGTGTACAGAGATTCAATTATATATACACACACATATATATAGGTTATTACAAAATATTGTGAAGAGTTTCCTGTGCTACACGATAGGACCTTGTTGGTTATCTGTTTTTATATATATTAGTGTGTATATGCTAATCCCAAACTCGTAATTTATCCCTCCCTTCATCACCTTTTCTCCCCCTTTGTCACTGTGAATTTGTTTTCTATGTCTGTGAGTCTCTTTCTGTCTCATAAATAAGTTCATTTGTATCATCATCTTCATATTTAAACATTTGCCTCCTATGCTTCCTCTTAAAACATTGTTATATAAATATGTCCCCACATTATTAAACATCTTATTAACATTAATTTTAGTTGTTATATATCACTTTCATGCAATGGTTTGACCCATAAGTCACTTTCTCAGTTCCCTGTAGGCAGAGATATACATTGCTCTATTAGAAAAAATTCTATTTTCTTCCTGAGCAGGCAAAAATTCACTTCTTTCCTCCTCTTTCTCTCCTTTATTGCCCTCACAGAATACTTTGTTGTAATTAAAACATTTTTATTGGAATATAGTTGATTTACAGTGTTGTGTTAGTTTCAGGTACACAGCAAAGTAAATCAGTTATACATATATCCACTCTTTTTTTTGGTTTGTTTTTGATTCTTTTCCCATATAAGCCATTACAGAGTGTTGAGCAGAGTTTCTTGTGCTGTCCAGCAGGTTCTTATTAGTTAATCTGTTTTCTGTGTAGCGGTGTGTATATTATCGATCCCAATCTCCCAGTTTATCATCCCCCGACCAGAAATCCCATGAACAGAGAAGCTTTGTGGGCTAACAGTTCCTGGGGTTGCAAAAGAGTTGGACACGACTTAACAACTAAACAACAATGAAGAATATTTTAAACACTTGGTCACCAAATGGGTGGAGGTTTTCCCGCACCAAACAGTTCTCTGTGCCACCAGCCGGGTATCCCACAGTTCAGCTCAATTCTGACATTGCCGCTGCTGCTTCAGTCGTGTCCAACTCTGTGACCCCATGGATTGTAGCCCGCCAGGCTCCTCTGTCCGTGGGATTCCGCAGACAGGAATACTGGAGTGGGTTGCCGTGTCCTCCTCCAGGGGATCTTCCCAACTCAGGGGTCAAATCCACATCTCTTGTGTCTCCTGCATTGGCGGGTGGGTTCTTTAGCACTGGCGCCACCAGGGACGCCCTAATTCTGACATTACCTTGAGATAGAATGAGATTCTGCAGGTTAAGGGCTCATTCCCACAAGGCTCCCTCCCCCTACCTCTCACTTCAGCTGCTAGTTGTGAGTCCAGCTGGGCTTTTGAGCAACTAGCTATACATCAGAGGTTCCAAAGCTCCCTCCTTGGGTTTGATTAATTTGCTAGTGTGTAGTGTGGCTCACAGAACTCAGAGTAGCATTTTAGTTACTTTTACCTGCTAATTATAAAAGGATATGCTGAAGGGTACAGATGGACATCCAGATGGGAGAGTTGAGTCAGTCGAGATGTGTGGGAAGAGGTGAGGAGCCTCGGGGTCCTCCCCACCTACCATCCTCCCAGCACCTCCAAGTGTTCACCAACAGGGAGCTCTCTGAACCTTATACTTTGGGGCTCTTATGGAGGTTCATTATCATCTCATTAACTTCATTTTCAGCCCTTCTCTCTCCTCAAGAGAATTGTGAGCAAGCTGAAAATTCTAAGCTTCTAATCGTGGCTTGGTCTTTCTGCTGACCAGCTCCCATCCAAGAGCCATCCAACAATCACCTCATTAGAACCAAAAACACTCCTGTTACCCAGGAAATTCTAAGGGTTTCAGGAGATCTGTGCCAGGAACTGAGGTCAAAGGCCAAAATTAGCACAAAAGATGCTCCCAGTGTTCTTCTCACTCAAGAAATTCCAAGAGTTTCAAAAACTCTGCCAGGAATTGGAGGCAGAGACCAAATAGATGTTTTCTGTTATCTTACAATTGCTTTCAGATTTTATTATAAATAATGATCTGATAAATATCTTTATAGATAGAACTTTATATCCAGTGTCACAAATAGCCTCAATGTGGAATAATTAAGCCAAAAGGTATGGAATCTTTAAAGGCTCTAGACATATTTGCCAAACTGATTTCCATTACACTTTTACCATTTTATACTTTCACTGATGGGCTTCCCTGGTGGCTCAGATGGTAAAGAGTCTGTCTGCCTATAGTACAGGAGACCCAGAGTTTGATCCCTGGGTGGAGAAGATCTCCTGGAGTAGGGAATAGCTATCTACTCCAGTATTCTTGCCTGGAGAATTCCATGGGCAAGAGGAGCCTGGTGGGCTACAGTCCATGGGGTCACAAAGAGTCGAACAGGACTGTTATTCACCAATAATGCACAAAAAGTCCTGGTGTTACCTTATCCTCTTTCACAAGGAGTAGATATTGTAATTTCTAAAACCTTGCTAATTTGATAAGCAATCACGTCTTCTTATTTTAGCGTGCATTTTCTTGATTGGTATGAGATTGAATATTTTTCCCAATATTATTTACTTGCATTTGCATTATTGTAAAAATTTTAAGTTCTGATTGATCTGTTAAAAACAGAATTTCTCTGTTGATTAGTTCAATTGTTGATTTACATTTTTTTTTTTTTTAGATAGTGAAGAAATGATCTCTGTGTTCAGTGGTTATTATAAATAGGCTTTTCAAACTGATTGCTTGCTTATTCATGTTGATGATTTTTTTGGGATGGGTTGTATAGGTTTTACATTTTCATAGAGCATTTAATCTTACAAAGTTTTTTTCTCATTCAGTGTTGAAAAATATTCACATATCTTTTTCTGGTTTTATTTAAGAATTAAGTTTAATTTTTAGCATATGACTAAAAATACATGGGAGTTATGCTTGGAAATTACCCTTGAGACTTGAGGTTCTAGCTTGATCTTTTTCACTTATTTAAGTTATTTCAGCCCCATTGGTTGAGTAATGCTGCCTTTTCCATTGATTTGTCATCCTTCTTTATCTGCTCTCAATTGTTAGATATAAAAAAGATAATGTTTCTGAGATGTCTATTCTGCTGTAGTGCTATATCTGTACCTGAATCATTACCATGTTCTATTAATTATGTGATCATATTATCCTGATCATTTCTCATTTCTTCCTTTTTTGTTTTCTTTTTAAGAGACGCTATTGCTGTTTCTTTTTGGTCACAACATCTACATATTGGAATTCTTACTTTTGTTTGTCTTTCAAAGACCAGTAACCTTCCCAAGAGAAAAGGTACATGGATGATACATTTTCAGAGATATTGTTTGGCTTATTGTTTTTGCCTTTACGTGTGTGTGTGTGTGTGTATATATATATATATATATATATATATATATATATACACCCTGGCAAACTATAAAATTTCTTTGTCAGAATCCTCCCTCTGAAAGCTGTGACATTTAGTGTTGCAGTGCATAAGTCCAGGTAGGCTGTCTGTCCATCCATCCGTCCATCCACTCATCCAGGATGAGTTATATAATTTATGTGAAAGTTGCTCAGTTGTGTTCGACTCTTTGCAACCCCATGGACTGTAGCCAGCCAGACTCCTCTGTCCGTGGAATTCTTTTTTTTTTTTTTTTTTCGTGGAATTCTTTATGCAAGAATATTGGAGTGGGTTGCCACTCCCTTCTCCAGGGGATCTTCCTGACCCAGGGATCAAACCCAGGTCTCCTGCATTGCAGGCAGATTCTTTACCATCTGAGCTACCAGGGAAGTCCAGTAATTTATGGGGCCCAGTGAAAAATGAAAATGCAGGTACCATGTTCAGCAATTATTAGCAGTTTCAAGATGGTGGCAGCAGAGCGTTAAACCAAGTGCCAGGGCTCTGTGTGCCTGCATGAAGTCCCTGTGGAGTCAGCCCTGCAGTCATCCATTTCACGGATATTTATTGAGTGTTTCCACTTTGTTTTGTGTGCTTTAGGGAAAGAGCCCTCCAGATACTGACAGTCAGTGGAGGACACAAGCAGGTCAGCTGTGGCATCATTAGTACTTGATGAAGGTTTGATGAGATCTGTGGATGCACAGAGGAGAGAGAACTCCACCAGACCAGCTTCGAGAGAAAGTTTCTGGAGGAGATGGTACTTGTAGATGTCCTAAGACTTTTGCGCTGAGTGATACAGGGAGCCTTTGGAGGGTTTTGAGCCCCAAGAAGTGACATGCTCCAATTCGAATGCTTTTAAGAGAACACCTTGCTGTATAGATATGATGCTTTAGGAGACCAGGGTGAAAGCAAGAGTGGAAGCAGTTAGGAGGCTATTAGAATACTCCAGGTGAGGGAAGGTGGCAATGGTGTCTGGACCTGTTTGGAAGAATGGAGGTGGTGAGAAGCAGTCATGGTCTAGATATATTTTGAAGACAGTACTGTGACAATCAGTGGGTGAAATAAATATGAGATAAGAGAGTAAGAGTAGTTAGGGATAGCTCTGAGCTTCAATTGAATTAGAGAAATGGAATCACCATTCACTAAGATGGGGAAGACTTGCAGGGGAGCAGGTTTGGTGGGGGAAGATGAGCATCCAACATGAGCTTCAGATACTGATTAAACATCCTACTTAACTATGAATACACCAAACAAAACGTATCCTATTAAACAACATACGTATTAGAGTGGAGATACTGAATGGACAGTTGGATGTGCAAGTCCAGATTTGGATTTGATCAAAGGGAGGGAAGGAAGAGGCTTTGCCAAGGAGGTTGTTGAAGAGAGAAGATAAGAAAGACATGGTCAGTAAACTGTTTCTGGTGACTGGATACGGAGAGAAGACAGAAACAGATTTAGACAATGAAACTGACCAGCTTTTAAAGGACCTTTCTCCCTCATTCATTAGCCAAAGAGGGGTCTTGTGGAATATGGGGTCAGGATTCTTTCTTTTGGAAAAAGCCAGTCTTGAAAGTGTTTCTTCTTGGTCAGATTCCTGTGGGAGATGTTGAAGGTAATTTCTTGATATTTATTTATGATCAAGACAGAATTACTGGCACTTAAGTGTTGCATTATTAATGATTTAGGAGGAAATGACTTCTTTCAGAAACACCAATTCTGAAGGCCTGTTCGATAGAGGCCAGGTAGTAAATTACTTTTCAGTGACCCACCCAAAGAGTTGATGCATTTTTGAAAGGGGTTGCAGTGATTACCTTCTATGGGTTGGGTCCAGGCAGTCATGATTTTGGAAGCAAGTCTAGGGTCAATTTAATTATGATGCTTCAGCACATTTTATTTTATTAAAAGATTTATTTACTTATTTATTTTTACTTTTGGCCACCAGCTTTCTATATTTTCAGGGAGTGGGGAGCTGCTCTCTAGTTGGGGTGCACGGGCTTCTTCCTGCAGTGGCTTCTCTTATTGTGGAACACGGCCGGGCTCTCGGATGACCGGCTTCAATAGTTGCAGCACACAGACTCCGTAGTTGTGGCCTGTGGGCTCTAGAGCGTGGGCTCAGCAGTTGTGGCACATGGGTTCACTTTCTTATGTGGGATCTTCCGGGACCAGGTATCCAACCCATGTCCATTGATAGGTGTATTCTTAACCACTGAACCACCAGGGAAGCCCTCAGTGCATTTTAGAATATCATCTTTGCTTATAGTCTCTATTGCTCTGGGATTCATCTGTTACTAGGGAGAAAGATGGGCCTTCTAGAAGCTGTAGATTTGCAACTGAAACAGAACATTTCTAAGATACAGGAAAGAGCCAGCTGGGTACCAGGTCTTTCTGGTTTGTTTGGGTGTCTGACTGTCTAGTTCCAGCCAGGCAAGGTGGTGAATTATACGGGGGAAAAATACACATCCCCTTTCAAACTTAAGAGACATTTTTTTGCAGAGAAGGGAAATCTGGGAGAAGTGCCCTGAAGTGGGACTTGCCGTGTGTATTCTGACTCCAGGAGGAAACTCAATGAGGGGACGGAGACCACACTGATAAAATCAATGAGGTGCCCAGGTAAAGTCAGGGAGCCTGGTGAGTATGGGTGTGTATGTGACAAGGTATTTCTGTTACCATTATCTCAGTATTTCACTCACTTTCAAAGGAGAGGTTAAGTTATCTGAGGACATTTTTGCTGTGTTCTGAAATGGATTAAAACCCGTCTGTGTTTCCAGTGAGTGATTTAAATATTGTATAGCTCATTTATAATTGAATAAGAATGTGGTAGCTCTTTCCAGATTTTGAAGGCATTCTCTGCGAAAGGGCTGTTTTGTTTTCTCCTTTTCAAATAAACATGAATTAGCATAAGAAATAAGGAGCCTGTGAAAGGAATCAATAAAATTAACTGGAATTGGATTTCACACTTTGAATGCCTTACACGTTCCTATTAGGGGAGATACGGAGAAACAGGTAATCAGTTCAGAGAGAAGCTCAAGCTCATAAAAGAGTGACCTACTTCCAGAAGATGAATATTTAAAATAAAAAAGGCTTGAAAAATAATTCGCTTTACATTGATGGACCACAGCTCCAAATAACTGGGAAGCCTAACAAAAGGCTTTTTTTTTTTTTCCTGGGATTGGGAAGGGCCAGGCTGGCATTGTTGTAGGGGTAGCTCAGAAGGGTGAAGAGGAAGACTGGGCTTGGAGTCTGAAGATCTTGGTTTGAGTTCTTTTTTTTAGATTTTTTTTTTTAATGTGGGCCATTTTTAAAGTCTTTATTGTATTTGTTACAGTATTACTGCTGTTGTTTATGTTCTGGTTTTTTGACTGAGAGGCATGTGTGATTGTAGTTCCCTGACCAGGAATTGAACGCTCACCCCCTGCATTGGAAGGTGAAGTCTCAACCACGGGACCGCCAGGGCAGTCCCGTGGTTGAGTTCTGATGCTGCTGATAATTTTATTTCAAATACGTGTTTTAGTTTCGGCCTGGAAACTCTTTTCCTTTGTATTGCAAATAGAGTAGACTAGGCTTTTAATGTTGGAATCTCACCTGTTTCATTTCTTAGATGTAACAGTGAAGCAGGAATCTAGGAGTTCAGGGCAAGCTTATAGAATCTGCCTGCAGTGCGGGAGATGTGGGTTCGACCCCTGGGTCGGGAAGATCTCCTGGAGGAGGAAATGGCAACCCACTCCAGTATTCTTGCCTGGAGAAATCTCAACAGTCCATGGAGTCCCCAAAGAGTCGGACACGACTCATCAAGTAAACAACAACCATCACAACCACCTAGTGTGAATATTTAAGGAGGAACTTGGTGAATTGTCTTCCTTCTGAAGAGCTGTCCTGAAAAAAAAAAAAGAGTTGTTCTTTGCAGAGTTGTCCTAACCTCATCCTTAAATCGTAATGTGCCCATCTGTGGATTTTTCTCTTGCAAGTGAATCTTCGTGGTCAATGTCAAGTGGCTTGATAGAGCCAAAAATGAAGCTGTCTGTTTATCTGACTAAGTAATGCTGTTTCCTCCAGAATAAAATGGGGATACCCACCTTATATGTTCAGAAATCTCCATTCCTCTTTATTTACTTGGACTTTTTATAAGCTTTAAATTATTTAAAAAAAAAAACAAATTTTTTTTTGACTGCACTGTATGACTTGTGGGACCTTAGTTCCCAACCAGGGATTGAACCCATGCCCTCAGCACTAAAGTATGAAGTCCTAATCACTGGATCACCAGGGAATTCCCTAAAATTAAAAAAAAAAATAGCTTGAGGTGTAATTAATATGATATAAACTGCAAATGTTGAGTGGGTATGATTTAATAAGTTTTTATGTATGCATGTGGGCTTAGTTGGTGACTCAGCTGGTAAAGAATCCTGCTGCCAATGCAGGAGACCCAAGAGATGTGGATTCCATCCCTGGGTCGGAAAGATCTCTTGGAGAAGGAAATGGGAACCCACTCCAGTATTCTTGGCTGGGAAATCCCACGGACAGAGGAGCTGGGTGGTCTACAGGCTGTGAGGTAGCAAAGAGTCAGACACAAGCGAGTACGTGGGTACACACACACACACACACACACACACACACACACACACACACAATGTATTCATGCACCCCTAAAACCATCCCCACAATCAAGTGAATAAACGTATTATTATCCCCAAAAGTTGTCGTGTGCACTTTTGTAATTCTGTCCACCTGCCCCTTCCATCCATCTTTCCCCAGGCAATTACTTATCTGCCTTCTATCACTGTAGATTAGTTTGCATTTTTCCTGAATTTTACATAAAGGGGATAATATAGTGTATATTCTTTTTTGGCTGACTTCTTTCACTCAGCAAAATTGTTTTGAGACTCATCCATGTTGTAGTGTGTATCAATAATTCATTCCTTTTTATTGCTGAATAGATTCCATTATAGGGATAAGCCACAGCTTGTTTATCTTGTTGATGGACATTGGATTGTCTCCAAATTTTGGCTATACCAAAGAAGGCTGACAGGAGCATTTGTGCACAAGTCTTTGGGTGAATGTAACTTTCATTTTTCTCAAGTAAATACCTAGACTCAGAATGGCTAGATCATATAGTAAATATATATTTAATTTTTTAAGAAACTGCCAACCATTTTTCCATTTCATATTCCCTCCAACAGTGCATGAAAGTTCCAGTTCCTCCAGATTCTTATCTACACTTTTACAATTTAGCCATTTGAATGTGTGTAGTGATACTTCTTTGTGGTTCTCATTTGCATTTCCTGAATGACTCATGATGTTGAGCATCTTCTTGTGTGTTTATTTGCCATCTGTTTACCTCCTTGGTGAAGGCTCTGTTCAAAACTTTTCATGTATTTTCTCTCTCTTTTTTCTTTTATTATTGAATTTTGAGAATTCTTTATATCTTCTGGATAGAAGTACCTTATCAGATGTGTCACTTACAAATATTTGCCTCTAGTTTGTGACTTTTGTTTTCATTTTAAATAATTTTCCAGGAGAGGTTTTACATCTTGATGAAGTCTGCTTATGCATTTGTTCTTTTATGGACCATGCTTTTGGTATCCTATATAAAAAAAATCTTTGCCTAACCAGTTGACACCAAAGTTTTCTTTAATGTTTTATTTTTTACATTTCCTGGTTTTAGGTTTTACATTTAGATCTACAATCTGTCTTGAGTTTGTTTTGGTATATGAACAAAGTTATGGATTGAAGTGCATTTTTTAATCTTTGTGGATGAGTATCCAGTTGTTCCAGTATCATTTGTTGAAAAGATTATCCTTTCTTCTTGAATTGCTTTGGTACCTTTGTTGAAGATCAGTTGTCTGTATATGTGTAGGTCTATTTGTGGACACCTTATTCTGTTCCATTGCTGTGGTCATCTGCATTTGCAGTAATGCCATGCTGTTCTGATTACTATAGTTTTATAATAAGTCTTGCAGTGGATGGTATGAGTCCTCCAACTTTGTACTCCCTTAAAGTTGTTTTGACTGTTCTTAGTCCTTTACATTTCCCAAAGAATTTTGGAACCAGTCAGTTTCTGCAAGTGGGGATAAACCCCAGTTGGTCATCTATTAATTTTGTAATTACTTTTATTTTTTAGTTGAAATATAGTTGATTTACACTGTTAGTTTCAAGTATACAGCAACGTGATTCAGTTATACATATATATGTATATGTGTATATTCAGTTACACACACGTACACATATATATATATACACACATATATATACACACACACTTTTCAGATTTCCATTAGAGGTTATTACAAGATGTTGAATATAGTCCCCTGTGCTGTGATACAGCAGGTCCTTGTTGTTTATCTATTTTATATATAGTAATGTGTATCTGTTAATTCTGAACTCCTAATTTATCTCCATCAGCCATCTTTTCAACTTAGTGCCATATTTGATTTGCTAAAATTTCATTTATAATTACTGCATCTGTGTATCTGTTGACTGGTAGCAACGGACATTTTTTCCTGGACCTTTATGAGTTCCAGGTACTGTTACCTCTGATCCTTCTGGGAGGTTCTTTTTCCCAGCCTTGGATCCCTTATTCACACAAATGCACTGACCGGTCTTCAGCTGACCCAGGAGGGTCCCCCCTGCAGATCTCTGGAATTCTCTCTCTGTTCGACTCTCTCCTCTCCAGCACGCTGCCTTGGCTTCCCTGGACTCTCGTCTTTATCCCCTCAGCTCAGGGAAGCTGCCGGCTGCCTGGGTCCCCCCCGCTGCACTGCGGTCTGGAAATGGCTCTCACGGTGATGGCTCACCTCATCTGTTTCCTGTCTCTTTGGGATCACTGTGCTTTGTTGCCTGATACCCAGCGTCTTGAGAAGGGTTCTCTTTATATGTTTTGCCTTTCTTGCTGGTTTCAGGTGGGAGAGTAAATTTTGTCTCTGTTACTCCATTTTGGTTGGAAGCAGAAATCCCTTACTTGGGTTTTACATCATGATTTCTTCCATTGTTTTGTTTCCTTTTTAAGTGGGCTGTTGCTGTGACCAGGCTGTCTGACCTTTTTTATGTGAGTGTAAGTTCTGTTCATCCAGACTCCTTCCTTTGTGTTACATTTACAACACCTTGTCTTAACTCCTGTTTTTTTGTTTCGTTTTGTTTTGTTTTTTGTTTCTTGTTCCTGTTTGACTATAGTCTCCCTGTGGATTATGGCTGAGTTTTATTATTTATGTCTTGCCTTGATAGTAAACGTGCGTTTATATGAGTGAATGAATGAATGAGAATGAAATTTTCCATTTCCATAAGAATATATAGGATGTTGTTCTCCTCTCCCCTCTCAAAGAAGTGGATCAAAAATGGGTATGTTCTAAGACTGAAGGTCTCTTTAAAATTTAGCTTATTTTGAATTTTAAGTGTGTGTTCAAGTGTGCGTGCATGCCTGCATGCTGTAATGATGGGCTGCTTGGTGTTCTAACACTGGTAAAGGGATGGCTCGTTGGGAGTTCAATTGCCTCTCAAATAATTCATGGTGTTTGATAAATTTCTCTCCAGGCAATACAGGTCTGGGAGACCTGTATGGTCCTGAACTTTGCTTTTTAATGGACATTTACTAAACAAATGCCATTATACTTTATAGCTATTTTAAATACTCTGTGCTGTTTGGTTCTTTTTTTTTCACTTTTATTGTTAAATGGAATAGAGGCAGATGATTACATAACTACATGATACATGATTAGTGGAAAGTCTTTATGGGAATTTTCTATGTTCAGGGTGCCTAGTGAGACTGGGGAAAGAACAGGACTAGAGAAAAAAAATTTAGTAGAGGGAGAATCTCTATGAGTAGTTACATTAGAAAGAAAATGTATGTCTCAGAAATATGCTCATTAGAAATTCTTGATTTCTAATTACCTGTAAGATACTAATTTAAGAGGTGAATTACCATGTACTTTGGTCAATTCTTTGTGATTTGTGCTTATAGCTATTGCAGAATGTAAAATGTAAAATGAATGCAAGCTGGGTTTTTAATCTCTTTGAACAGTTTGGAAACTTGCATCCCACAGTAATGGAATTTGCTTTATAGTGCCAAAGGATTTTTTGATTCTGAAGTTTTTGTGCTGTTTACTTTTGCTTTATGTGAGAAAGGTGCTTGGATGTTTCCAGAGACCACTGGGAATTGCTTGTGACTATATTAAAAATACAGGCTTCCCAGGTAGGGTTAGTGGAAAAGAACCAGCCTGCCAATGTAGGAGAACATAAGAGACGTGAGTTCAATCCCTGGATCAGGAAGATCCCTAGAGGAGGGCATGGCAACTCATTCCAGTCTTCTTGCCTGGAGAATTCCATGGACAGAGGAGCCTGGAGGGCTACAGTCAATAGGGTCACACAGAGTTGGACATGACTGAAGAGATTTAGCACACACACATGTTAGAAATACACATGATACGGCTGAATGTGAAAGTGAGGGTGTGTAGGTTGTAAATCATTCCTCGAGTTATTGCTGGGCTTGGAAATGGTTTTTCTTTAACTGATTTTTGTGATCCCATTTGTAAAGGGAGATTGTGAAGAATGTGGGATTATAGGGGGTTTGCAGCCAGGGCGACATGAATGAAAGTTTCTAGAGTGTTTTCCTTGACTAGTTTTGATTTTCCATTTGGTTTGGATTTACCTTCTGGAAAGAATGCCTGCCCCCACCCCGACCCCACCCCCCGATCTTTTTGCTTGACTTTTCAGTTGTTGGCATTACCTGTATGTGCTAAATGTGAGAGAGATTTTTATGGAAAAGAAAGATATTGAGGACTAGATAGGAGATAACCCTGTGGGACAACAGAAAACATGATGTAGGAAGAATTTTGTAAGAGGACAAAAAAGTGAAAAAGAGAGTTGAAGGTGTATGAGTTCATCAGAACCATTGGTAAAGTTAGCCAGGTTCAGGAATGGATTATAAGAGCCCTGAAATAATCCTTTTTTGTCTCTAGTTTTATCTAAGAATCTTGGCTATGCCCCAAAGCAATGGATAGATGCTTTTTTTTTTTTAAATGAGTATTATGTCATTGAAAATATTTTTTTTTTGTTTTTTTAAAAAACTTACATTGGATAGTTGATTTACAGTGTTGTGTTACTTTCTGTTCTATAACAGAGTGATTCGGTTATCCATACATACATAAATATTCTTTTATTGTGGCTTATCAGGAGATATTGAATATAGTTCCCTGTGCTCTACACTAGGACCTTGTTGGTATTGATTGCTCTTTCCTGCTGAAGACCTCATAAAGACAAAGCCCTCTAGAATGAAAGCAACCTGAAGACAAGACTGTGTCACCATCGCCTAGTTTTCACAATGCTTTACATATTGTAAGAGCTTAATACATGTTTACTGAATAAATAAACATCCCTTAGCTTTGGTGTGCTAAGTCGCTTCAGTTGTGTACAACTCTTTGCAACCCCATGGACTGTAGCTCCCCAGGCTCCTCGGTAGATAGAATTCTCCAGGCAAGAATATTGGAACAGGTCACCATTTCCTTCTCCAGAGGATCTTCCCAACCCAGGGACGGAACCCTCATGTCTTATCTCCTGCATGCGTAGGCAGGTTCTTTACTACTAGCGCCACTGCTCGCTTTGGAATTGCATGCAAACCTCATGGTTTTTTAAATGAACAGAGTATACTGATTACTCAGAAAAGCAGTTTGGGTGCCTTTGAGATGTCTTGGTGCTTTGCGTTTGGTTTAGAATGAGGATGTTGTTCTGTCCTAAATGCAAAGAGAAGAGAGATTATCAAGGAACTGATAGCAGGACAAGGAAATCCAGGAGAAGATGGGGATTTGGGTTTTATGCCACTGCAAGTGACTATATATTTCTTGTGATCGTGATTAGGATTGCTCTGTTTTAAAAGGAGGAAGACTTTTCCTTTTTTTTTTTTTTGTCACAACACAACGTTCTGTGTAGCTGCTGGACCCTGTCCCTGGACACTGTCTTGCCTGTCTAGGAGAACCTGGGATGATGATATACGATGATTCAGTTATTTCTGTGAGCCTCAGATGGGGAAGGTGGTGCAGGTAGCGACCTCAGGAATTCTCAGGACTTGGTGGAATGGTTCTGGATTTGGATCCTGGAATCCCCAGCCATGTCAGTGGGAAACAACATGGTGGGGTCTCCCTCCTGGGGTCATGGTATGATCATGGCTTTCAACTTTTGGGTTGTGCATATTTTGAGAAGATGATATGTGTCGTTGCTTTCTGGGATGAGAGAGTGTTTAACCTAATGATGTGACTAAATAGTTTATCTTTCTAATATTTTTATCTTTGCTGTTAAAAGGAAGCCACATGAGCACAGGGGCTTTTGTCTGATTTACTCACTTTGTATCCTCAATACTTAGAGCAGTACTTGGAAGAGAGTATGCACTCAGTAGATGCCAGTTGAATTTGAAGATTCTATAACTACAGTAAATGGGGATCAGGTGAGAGCAGGAGGGAATGAGGAGGACTGAGTACACTTGAGTCGAGTTCTGTCTGAGGTTTTTTCCTTTGTGACAACTTAAGACACTCTAGTGCTTTCTGTGTCCCAGTGAAATGAAGCAGGACCCCGTGTCCTCCACCTGCCTTTTGTCTGTCAAAAAACTTTAACCAAAGAATAAGTTTAACCAGAGAAGTGAGAAAATGCAGAAGCAAAGAAAAGTAGGACAAAATAATAATAGTTTAGTTGGTAAGCAAGGGCTTCCCTGGTGGCTCAGATGGTAAAGAATCTACCTACAATGAGGGAGACCCAGGTTTATTCATTGGGTTGAGAAGATCCCCTGGAGAAGGGAATGACTTCCCACTGAAGTGTTCTTGCCTGGAGAATTCCATGGACAGAGGAGCCTGGTGGGCTACAGTTTATGGAGTAGCAAAGAGCTGGACATGACTGAACGACTAATACACACACATACACAGTAAACAAAGTCAGGAACCTTTAGTTTCTTCTTAAGGGCTATAGATAATATTCTGAGCCATATCCTGTGAGCTGTTTTTGGATACTGAAACCCCTACCAGATGGAATAAGACCTTCAAGGGCAGGGCAGGGTATCACCCATTGGTCCACTTGATGCCTGATGCTGCGTTGGTGTAACCAAAAGTTGGGTCTGGCTGCTCACCACTCAAAAGCCAATAAAGAGGCAAGGTTAGTGGAAAGGTGACCCGATTTACCAGACTTACATGGTGACCAGACTATAGCCATGACATAAGCTGCCGTAATTCTGAGAATTGGCCTCAAGGAAATGGAAGCAAAGCAACCCTGGAACTGAATATTACCCATACTTAAAACAATCAAAATGGCACTGATCAGACCACTGCATGACCAGTTTCAAGATGACTGTCAGAGCTGACTGTGCTGTTTCTGCATGTAGCCCCCTGCTTCCGTCTATAAAAGCTCTTGTCCCCTGATTATCAGGGGCTTCCCTGGTGGCTCAGGTGATAAAGAATCTGCCTGCAACGTGGGAGACCCATGTTTGATTTCTGGGTCAGGAAGATCCCCTGGAGAAGAGAATGGCTACCCATTGCAGTATTCTTGCCTGGAGAATCCCATGGGCAGAGAGGATCCTGGTGGGCTGCAGTCCATGAGGTTACAAAGAGTCAGACACAACTGAGTGACTAACGCTTTCACTGATTAGACGGCCTTTGGACAGGAGTCCATCCTTCCTCCCCACCCCCCCCCCGCCCCCGCCACCAGCTGCCCTGGTTGCCGGCATCCAAAATAAGGCAAACATTCCTTTCTACTAACCTTGCCTTTTTATTGGCTTTTGAGTGGTGAGCAGCCAGGCCCAACTTTTGGTTACACCAGCACAGCATCAGGCATCAAGTGGACCAATGGGTGATACCCTGCCCTGCCCTTGAGAAGGTCTTACTCAAGCTGGAGTGAAATGATGGAGAGTAAACCATAGCCACTGGAGTGCTGCTATGGGGTCTGCTTGGAATACTGGGGGAAGAAGGGGGCATCTGAGCTGAGTGTTGACGTTTTCATAGCGTGAGGCGAGCAGAGTAACGCAGCTTAGATTAGGAGTAGACCTTCCTACTTGGTACCACTGTTTGCCAATTAGGACCAATTAGCTTACTGACTGCTGTTTGCCAATTAGGAAATTAGGAACGGGGTGGAAACCCCCAGGAAAGTCCCGCGCGCGCGAAAGTATTGACCAATGAAATTGCTTTGCAAATGTGTAACCAATCCGCTTCTCACCCTATAAATTTGTGTAACAGCTTGGGCTCGGGGCTCTCTGACTCGCACCACTGTGTTGGTTGCGGCCGAGAGTCCTGGCTCGAGTCAGTAATAAACTTCCCTTCCTGCGAGTTGCATTGTCTTGGAGGCCTTCTCTCTTCCTGCTCGGGGATTCGGACATCGGGCATAACAATAGAATGACAGAAAAAGAAAACAGAGAGGAGTTCCTCTATGCAGAGGTCATATCAGATCGTTGGCACTAAGGTGTGAGATCTTGGCCATGAGGTTGCAGAAGAGCTGGACATGGCTTAGCAACTAAACAACAATTGTAAACCTGTTACAGTACAGTACTATATAGCCGATTGTGATAATTGGGTACCTAGTTGATTTTGTTGGACTTATAAACAAGTTTGTTGGACTTATGAACATGCCCTCAGAACAGAACTCACTTGTATGTAGCGGACTTCCTCTATCCTGTTGACCCTTTTTTGGAAAATGTAGTCTGTCTAAGGGCTGAAATGACAGAATTTGTAGTTCAGTGTGGGGGAAAAGGAAGATCAAGGAGTCTGAGATGACACCCAGACATCTACAGTGAGGGTCGTCATTCATAGAAAGGCAATATATTGAGTTGGCCAAAAAGTTCATTTGGGTTCCATACCCAAACAAACTTTTTGGCTAACCCAACATATAGAGGGACAGACCCCACCAGGAAAGGGGAGATGATAAGGAAGAAATTTGGGTTTGGGTCCCATTGATTTGTCAGTAAAACCTGCATCAGAATAGCTTTATAAGCTGCAAAGCCATGGGTGCAACATTGTTCTAGGATTGGTCAACTGCATTTCCTAGCAATAGTTTTCTGATAGCTTTGAACCGAGTTGGGTTTCCTGGCCTCTCTGCCTGCTGAAAGTGCTGTGACTCTCGACATTTGCTTCCTTCAGTGGAGTCAGAGCTCCAGTCAGAACCCAGCACTTACTGAATTCATCCACCAGGCAATTATTGAGCACCTGTGGTATGCTGGGACCAAAAGACTTCAAGTGTAAACTGAAGGCCAACATTGCTTGAGAAAGCTTTGTCTCTAGGAGTGATGGGATGATGCCTGGGGCTACGTGCTGATCACCAATCTCCAATTATACAGAGCTCTGAGCAGGAGCAGATGTGAAATGTGCCCACTGGGCTCCTCCTTGCCTCGGGCTTCTGCATGCTGTGCACTGTTGCTGGTGTCTCTTGGAGCATGTCTACTTTTGCCCCGAAGGAGAGGGCAAGCCACACTGTATGGGACATTGATAGACACTCGGCTTTCTTGATTCCCAGGTCAGACTCAGGATCAACAAGGTTCCATCCCCTCCTGCATCCCTAGGGCAGAAAGCAGAGCCAGTGCCAAGATGGCCCTGAGCAGTATCACTGTCTCCATCCACCCGGTGTCCCAGAAAGCCTGCTTCCCTGGGAACACTGCACCCTACTCCTCACTCCTGGCTTCTTACCTCTGGAACCTGATTTAGTATCATCCTTCCTGGGTGGGTTCTGGTACATATATATGTTTGATATTTATTTAGTTTGGGGCTGTGTTGAGTCTTTGTTGAGGCATGCGGAATCCTCACTGCAGGTTGTGTCACGGGTTCTGGCTCACGGGCTCAAGTAACTGCAGTGCATGGGCTTAGTGGCTCTGCGGCATGTGGGATCTTCCCCAACCAAGGATCCAACCGTGTCCCCTGCGTTGGAAGGCGGATTCTTAACCACTGGACCATCAGGAAGTCCCCCTGGTTCTGTTTATTCTGCTTCACTGTAGCTTGTACATAAATGACTCTCATTCAAGCTAGAAAGCGCTGAAGCATAGGAAGAGTTCTATTGAAGGAAGGAGCCTCTCTGCCTAGAGAGAAGAGGGAAGTTTCTTTGAGAAGGCAGTTGAGCTATACTTTGAGAGTCAGAGTTGGATATCTGAGATGACAGAGATGATAGAAAAAACATTCCAGTTAAGAGTACCAGCTTGGGAAAAAACAGAGAACAGGACAGAGGGATGTTTTGTTCTAAATGATTTTTATCAGCAATCTGCTTAAAGAGCACATGGATAATTTGTGTGAGGTTGTTTATGTCTTGAAATTCTTATTAAAATTATTGCGTCTTGCCTGTATACAGACATTAGCTTTTATCAGGAAACCTGAGTAGATCCACTCAACTGAATTTAGACTATAGATTATGTCTTATATGAATAGGATCATCAAGTTGGGAACATTTTGCCAGAACATTTTTGCTCGAAACTTTTGAGATGTTTTGCAGAGAGTTGTAGCATTTTAAAATCAACACTGAAGTAAGATATAGAATGAATATTTATTTCTGTTGAAATTAAGGAAAATAAACCAGGAGGGTAAAGTTTGCTTGCCTAAAGATTTGAGTGATCTTCTAAACTGTGTATTTTCCATCATCCTCTGTTTTTAATTCAGAGACCATTGCATGCATGTCATTTTCAGTGATATTCATGCCTTTCTGTAGATTTGAATTACTATCTGCAGTCATTTTTCCTTCAGGCTGAAGAACTTCCTTTAGCATTTTTGTATCACAGGTCTGCTTATGATAAGTTCTCTAATTTTATTTGAAAATACCTTTATTTCATTTTCATTTTTGAAGGATGGTTTTGCTGCATGTTGAATTCTGGGTTGAAAGGATTTTTGTTCAGTATATTAAAGATACCATCCCACTGTCTTCTGTCCTCCATGGTTTCTGATGAGAAATTCATCATTTGGATTATTTTTATTGTTGTTTTCTCGGTCATTTTTATTATTGTTCCCAGGGATGTACCATGTCATTTTTCTCTGGTTATTTTTAGGATGTTAACTTTATATTTTAGCAGTTTGCTTGGATGCAGTTTTCTTTATTCTACTTATGTTTTGTTGAGTTTGTAAATCTGTTTGTCTTTCACTAAATTTGGAAGTTTTACATTTATTTCTTCAGAAATTTTTCCTGCCCCAATATCTGTTTTCTCTGCTTCTGGTACTCCAAATTTAAGTTGAACTGATTGATTTGTCACACAAATTCCTGAGGCTCTGTTTATTTTTCTTCAATTTATTTTTCTGTTCTTCAGGTTAGTTTCTATTGATCTATCTTGAAGTTCACTGATTCATCTGCTATCACCAATATGCTGTAATATCATTCCAATTATTGTTAAGAGTTATTGTTAATTTCTATTTTTAGAATTCCCATTTGGTTCTGTTTGCACAGTATCTAATTTTCTGAGTTCTCTCAGTTCAGTTCAGTTCAGTTCAGTTCAGTTCAGTTCAGTCACTCAGTTGTGTCCGACCCTTTGCGACCCCATGGACTGCAGCACGCCAGGCTTCCCTGTCCATCACCAACTCCCAGAACTTGCTCAAACCCGATGTCCTTTGAGTCAGTAATGCCATCCAACCGTCTCGTCCTCTGTTGTCCCCTTTCTTCTCCTGCCTTCAATCTTTCCCAGCATCAGGGTCTTTTTCAGTGAGTCATTTCTTTGCATCAGGTGGCCAAAGTACTGGAGTTTCAGCTTCAGCCTCAGTCCTTCCAATGAATATTCAGGACTGATTTCCTTTAGGATGGACTGGTTGGATCTCCTTGCAGTCCAAGGGACTCTCAAGAGTCTTCTCCAACACCACAGTTCAAAAGGATCAATTTTTCGGCACTCAGCTTTCTTTATAGTCCAACATGCATACATGACTACTGGAAAAACCATAGCTTTGACTAGATGGACCTTTGTTGGCAGCTGAGATCTCTCAGCTGCTTATTAATTGTTGTATGTATTTTCATTAAAATTTTTTTGAACATTCATACAATAACTGCTTTTAAGTCCTTGTTTGGAATGTGAACATCTGGATCATCTTTAATTTAAAAATTACCTTTGATGGATTATATTTTGCATGTTTTGTGACTTCTAAATTCAGTTCTTGGACATTATGAAATGCATATTTTAGAAATTCTGGATCCTGTTCTGTTCCTTTCAATAAGATTTTTGTTCTAACAGTTGACTTGGCTGGTTTCAGAGTCCAAGCTCAGAGCTTTGTGCTGGGGAGCAACTGACATCTCCACTTATTTCATTTCCAGCTGCTACTTTTTCACGTCACCTGCTGAGGTCTCTCACCTCCATGTATAGTTTAGAAGTCAGCCAGAAATTTGGGTGAATTTGCACACAGATTTTCTGGGCTCACTCGATCTATAGTTGCTTTTCTCCCAGTATTTTACCTGTAACTTTTTGGCTATTCTTCTGACCACTGAGTTTTCCTCTGATGCGTCAAGCCAGTTAAGGCTGTGGCTTTCTGCCATTCCTGTGTGTGTGCTAAGTGACTTCAGTCATGTTTGACTCTTATGACTGTATGGACCGTAGCCCACCAGGCTCCTCCATCCATGGGATTCTCCAGGCAAGAATATTGGAGTAGGTTGCCATGCCCTCCTCTAGGGGATCTTCCTGATCTAGGATTTGACCTTGAGTCTCTTCTATCTCCTACATTGGCAGGTGAGTTCTTTACCATTAGCGCCACCCAGGAAACCCACCATTCCTAGATACATGCAAATTGGGTAGTGCCTCCCTGGGTTGGGAAGATCCCCTGGAGAAGGAAATGGCGACCCACTCCAGTATTTTGGCCTGGAGAATCCCATGGATGGAGGAGCATGGCAGGCTATAGCCCACCGGGTGGCAAAGAGTCGGACATGACTGAGCAACTAGCACTTATAGCAAAAGGCTGCTGCAAATTTACAAATCTCACCTTCAGCGATTGTCCTTCACAGGTAAACTCTTGTCCATTTTCTGCCTGCTTTTGGTCCCTCTCTAGTACCTTTAAATACTTTCTTTTAAAAAAAATCGTTAATATGTTTTGTCTAGATTTGATCATTGTTACCTGCAGAAGAGTTAGTCTGTACAAACTATTCAGGCATATTGAAAGCCAGAGTCAACAAGTAGGTTTTCTTTACAGGTTTATTGAGGTATAATTGCTATCTAATAAACAATGCATATTTAAAATCTACAGTTTGATACACTTTAATATATGTTTACACTCTAGACCATCACTGCAAGCAAATAATGGTGAGGTTTTGAGTTTTATTAAGATGTCATGAAAATGAGTGGTAGGAAATAGGCTGTTTCATGCTTTATATCATACAGATTGCTTTCAAAAGCAATATCTCATTTTGGTCTTCACAATACCCCTGAATTATGGACTGCATGTTTGTTTCTCCCCCATCCTCCAGGTTCATAGGTTGAAATCCTGACTCCCCATGTGATAGCATTAGGAGATGGGGCCTTTGGAGGGTGAGCAGGTCATGAGGTGGAGTCTTTCCGAATGGAATTAGTGTCTTGAATAAGAAGAGACAGGAGAGCTTGTTTCCGTTCTCTGCTCCCCACCGTGTCAGGACACCACAAGGTGGCCATCTCCAAACCAGGAAGCAGCGTTCACCACATACAGAATCTGCTGGCACCTTGGGCCGCCTAGCCTCCAGGACGGTGAGCAATAAAGATTTGCTGTTTAAGCTATCCAGTCTCTGGTAAACTGGCCCCGAACTAAGACACCTTATGAATGTCCAGTGGGTTTTTTTTTTTTGTAAATTAAAAAATTTAATTTTATAATTGGAGTATAATTGCTTTACAAAGTTGTGTCAATTTCTGACATACAACAAAGTGAATCAGCTATATGTGTACATAGTAATATATTCCCTCCCTCTTGAGCCTCCCTTCCATCCCTCTAGGTCATCACAGAGCCCCGAGCTGAGTTCCGCGTGCCTTACAGCAGCTTCCCACTGACTGTCTCTGTTACACGTGGTAGTGTATACACGTGTTCTGGGCTGAATTGTACCCCCCACCACCATCCTTACCCCTGACAAAGTCATCTGTTTGAGTCCTAACTGTAGAGCCTCTGAATGTAGTTTGGAGGTAAGGTGTGTGTTGTTTAGTCGCCAAGTTGTGTCTGACTCTTTTGTCACCCCATGGGGTGCAGGCCACCGGGCTCCTCTGTCCATGGGATTTCCGGGCAAGAATACTGGAGTGTGTTGCCATTTCCTCCTCCAAGGGATCGTCCTGACCCAGAGATTGAACCTGCATCTCCTGCATTGGCAGGCAGATTCTTTACCACTGACCCACCAGGGACAACCCCCCGCCGCCCCCGCCCCGAAGCTTGCTTCCAAACCACTAAATCAACACTTCCCCAACTGGCCTGTGCATCGAAATCACCCCCTGAGGCCTGGAGTGCATCCCTTCCCCTGGTCTGCATTTCTAACAGGTCCTGCTGAGGCTGCAGGCTCAGGGCCACACTTGGAAGAAGTAAGTGCTCAAGGTCAAGTGAACCTTTGCGAATTCTGCGGTCTGCCCTTTCTTCTTTGGGGCTGACTGTATGTGAATGTGTTCCTCCCAACCTTGTCGACTGCAGTCGACAGTCAGAGAGGTGTCTTTGGGATCATTAATCATGATTTAACATTTGTAAGAAATCTACTTTATGACTTCGCTTGAACTCTGGAGTCTTGTTTCTGGAGCCTCTCGGGGAACGTTTGGAGAGCACCGCATGTTCTGCGGCAGATTCTTCGTGAACAAACGAGACAGCTTTCCAAATGGTACAGCAGCGGCCGTGTCCTGGGGAGGGCAGAGCTGGCTGTTCTGGCAGCCGACGCAGTGGGAGGTTCTGGAATTCTGTGATGCTCATTAGATTATCTGCAGAATCTTTACAAATCCTGGGGAGGGTGTCCTGACATCTTCCCAGTTTGTTGGGTTACTTCTTGGGTTTCCCTTTGGATTGCAAAGAAAATTATGTGTCTGTTTGTGAATCACTTAATGTTTTCAGGCTTTGCAAGCTGGGTCTTTGGATGCAGAGGATAATTGATTATTTCTTAGAATGGACCATGTGTGTTTCATGTCAGGGCTGCTGGGGCACTGTGGACCTTGTGGAATGCCATGACTGTTCTGTGATTTTAAGACTCTGATGTGCAGAGGGATGGGTTCAGCTTTTTTTCCATTTAGTATCAGTTTACGGCAGGAGCACGCCTGAGACATGACAGTGTCATTTCCCCAGGAACTAAGCCTGAACCATTGGCAGCACACCCACTCTCTGGCTGGACATTTAACCATTTCACCCATCTGGTCCGGGGTAGCTGATGGCTTTGCTGGTCGCATCCATTCCTCCCCCAGCCCCCAGTGCAGTGCTTTAAGACAGGAGGAATCACCGTGAGCAAACAACGCTGGCCTGGACCAGTGGTCCAGACCTTGACATTTTCCCAATTCTTACCTCCCAGTTTGGACGGTATGTGTTTTACAAAGACTCCCCAGGCCTGTGTTTTAAAGATCCAGGGACCTTACAGGGTTGTTGAATTCCTCCCAAGGAGTTTCCCCTTTAGCGTTTCTCTAGGTGAGAGCTGATTCTGGGTTCTCCAAGACCCTGATGTCCGAGCCCTTCAAGAGCTCATCTCAGAGTTGCACCCCCAACCCTCCCCTCGGCCAGGGTCTAGTGTCTGCTGCTGCTCATCTTTAAAAACCAACAGACGGATACATGACAGCAACAACCACACCTTCACTAAAGAACCGCCACACCCTGTGTTCCGGGCTGAGCTGTCGCTCTGCCCGTCCCCCACTAAAGGCGTATGTTCTAAGTCTTAGCCTGTAGAGCCTCCGCATGGAACTGTGTCTGGAGGTAAGGTCTTTCCTGCTGTTGTTTAGTCGCTCAGTCGTGTCTGACTCTTTTGCGACCCCAAGGACTGTAGCCTGCCAGGCTTCTCTGGTCTATGGAATTTTCCAGGCCAGAATACTGGAGTGGGTTGCCATTTCCTTGTCCAGGGGATCTTCCCGACCTAGGGACTGAACCCACAGGTCCTGAATTGCAGGTGGATTCTTTATGACTAAGCCACGTGGGAAGCCCGGTTAAGGTCTTTAATGAGATAATTAAATTGAAAAGAGGTCTTTAGGGTGGGTCCTAATCCAGTGGGACAGAGTCTTTATAATAAAGAGGAAAGGTGGACGCAGAGGGAAGACCATGTGAAGACACAGTGAGAAAGTGACCGTCTACAAGCCCAAGGAGAGAGGCCTCGGAAGAAACCCACCCCGCCCATACCTTGATCTCACATTTCTAGCCTCCAGCCTGTGAAAAAGCAAATGCCCTTTGTTTAAGCCACTGAGTCTGTGGTACTTTGTTAAGGCAGCCCTAACAAGCTCCTGGGTTTCCCATCTGGCCCTAGTGGTAAAGAATCCACCTGCCAGTAGATGCAGGTTTGATCCCTGAGTTCGGACAGATGCCCTGGAGTAGGAAATGGTATCCCACTGCAGTGTTTTTGCCTGGAAAAATCCCATGGACAGAGGACCCTGGTGGGCTACAGTCCATGGGGTTGCAAAGAGTCGGATGTGACAGAGTGTGTGCTCACACTCACACACACACAGACACACACAGACACACATACACAGACACACACACACCAGGCTAGCATACACTGTCTGGAACTCCCTGGTAGTGCAGTGGTTAGGGCTCCGCTTCCACTGCCGAGGACAAGGGTTCAATCCCCGGTGGCAGACAAGGTCCCGCATGCCGCATGGTGAAAACAAAACAGAAAAGCCCTCAAACCACAGTGTCCTGCCACTGAAGGAACCCAGATCTTTCAGATGATTTTTCACCTTCCTGGGCTTGGATGCCAGGGCCCGTTTATTCCGTCTTCTCCAGCTCTGTCCCTTAGGCCTACGTAGAAAGCTGTAATCAGATGCAGGCTCTGCTGGCTGTTGTCTCCACTGACACACTTGGCCTTAGGTGACCCCTCCCCATCTTCAGCTCAGCCATCTAAGAGACTCACCCTCTAGGGAGAGGCTCTGTGGGGTTGGAGAAGGCCCTCTTTGACTAAATTTGCCAACTCTGCCAATCCTGGGCCCAGCTTTCCGACTCTCTTCTCTTTTCTCAAGGTGGAGAACAGCTGGTTACTTAGAAAAGGCCATGAGATTGGGGCTACGCATATACACCACTGACACTGGGTATAAAATAGGTAACTAATGAGCGCCTACTGTATAGCTCGGGAAACCCCACTCAGTGCTCTGTGGTGAGCTAGACGGGAAGGAAATCCAAAACAGAGGGGATATATGTATACGCATAGCTGATTCACTTTGCTGTACAGTAGACATTAACAGTGTAAAGCCATTATATGCCAATACAAATTAATTTAAAAAATAATAAAGGGCATGCCTTTAAAAATAAAAGGCCGTGCCCTTCTTTCGCTTCTTGGCTTTGGTGTATGGCAGGTATTATTAAAGACCCATTTTACATGATTCTACGAGTAGCCATACCTGCAAATGCTGAGCCAGTGGCGTTACCTCGAACTCTAAATTGACTCTTACCGTGGCACTAAAAATTGCCTGGGAAATGATAGAGGGCAGTTCAGGGCTGAATTTGGAATCAGCCAGCCATGCAAACTGTGGAAATAGGTGACAGGCATGATCTCATGTTCTACAACACAGCTTCCATGTCTGCAAAATGGGGGGTAATAATTACAGTCAGTCAGGGACTCCCCTGGTGGTCCAGTGGTTAAGAATTCCCCTTTGCAATTCAGGAGACGTCGGTTCGATCCCTGGTCAAGGAAGTAAGATTCTACATACCATACAACAACTAAGCCTGAGAGCCTCAACTAGAGTCCAACAAAAGACTCCACATGCACCCCAACAAAAGACCCCACATGCTGCAACAAAGACCCGGTGCAGCCAAATAAATAAATATTAAAAATATTAGAACAGTAATTACAGTCATCCATAGGGTCACTGGGTTTCCCAGATGGCACTAGTAGTAAAGAATCTGTCTGTCAATGCAGGAGACGAGATGCAGGTTCCATCCCTGAGTCGGGAAGATTCCCCTGGAGGAGGGCATGGCAACCCACTCCAGTACTTTTGCTTGGGGAATCCCGTGGACAAGGGAGCCTGGTGGGCTACAGTCCATGGGGTTGCAGAGAGTCAGACGTGACTGAAACAACTTAGCATGCAAGCATGCACGCATAGGGTCATTGTGTATTTCTACACTTAGAATATATGAAGCAGAAGCTCTACCAAAGTGAGCACTCAGGAAAACTTATTTAACTGTTCGCATTATTACTTTCATAGTAAAGACCTCCAGGCTAATTCAAGATTCCTCTGTGCCCTCTGAATCACCAGAGATATGTAAAACAAGGGTGGTTATAATCTTTTTTTTTTTTTGCAGTTTTATTTTTATTTTTTTTGGTACTAAAGCGTTTGTTCTTTATCTTTGTGACCCCGTGGACTGTAGCCCACCAGGCTCCTCCGTCCACGGGATTCACAAGGGTGGTTATAATCTTTATGTTAAGTATCATTTATTCTATTTAGGATCTCCAAAAATGCTAACCCATGTAATTGGATATGGAACCTGTCTTTGAACAAAGAGAATTCAGCTTTTTTTGTGGGGTCTTAAGTCCTTCAATGTGTATTTCCTGGTTAACTTCCTTTGTTATGTAGAACCAGAAGCTAAAATTGCATCTCTTTCTAAATTTTCTTTCTCCTCCCCAAGGCGGGGAAACACCTACTTGGGTTTAGAATCTAGGACCCAGATGTTCACGGTGAGCTGGGTTGTGGCAAAACCTTGTGCATAAGTGTATGACCTCTTTTGCTTTCTCCCATCCAGGCTGAGCTGGGCTGTGCCTCCTGGGGGAGGCCTGACCATCTTAGTGTCTTTGCTCTTCTCCTGTGGGTGCTCCATGGCTTTCATATTTAAGTAGAGTATAAGAGCTTGCATTTTGGGTTTGGGCTTAGCAAATGGAAGAGACTCTTAGAGCTCTGTCCACGGACTTCTAAACCAAGCAGCTTTCACTTTGCATTGGCCATTGCCTTTTTTGTGTGTGTGTGTAGATCCGACTCTTGTGACCCCATGGACTGTAGCCTACCAGCCTCCTCTCTCCATAGGATTCTCCAGGCAAGAATACTGGAGTGGGTTGCCATAGCTTCCTCCAGGGGATCTTCCAGACCTAGGGATTGAACGTGCGTTTCCTGCATTGAATTCTTTACCACTGAGCCACTGGGGAAGCCCATGATCTCCCTGTGCAGTACCAAAATGAAAGTGGGATTTGAGCCGATACAGACAAACTCAGCTATCTGGTCCTGTAAGGCAAGATCAACACTGTAATGGAAAATAAGTATTTTTCCCGAGGCAAGAAGCAAGAAATGCTGGGCTTGTTGCATCCTGCAACTCTTTCCCTCAGGACAGAGCCTGTGTTTTTCTTATTTTCTCTTTTTCTCCCCAAAGATAAACACCCAGGCAGGTAGCTGCCCCCAACCCTGCTCCCTAAATCCCTTTCTTGTTTTCTCTGGATTTTGTATTTAAGAGTCTAAGTCGTAAATCCCTGACAAATGGACCTAGCCACAGGGTGAGAAGGCATTAACTGCAAAAAAAAACCCACAACATTTCCAAGTTAGTAGATACTTTAGAATGATTAATTAAACAAGAAAATCTGGGATAAAGATACGGTGAAACTTGCCAGGGACAAGTAGAAATCTCTCCTGAATTATGCTCACTTTTGTCTGCTTTGTCTGTTTAGATCATTGTTGTTAGTTTTGCTCAGTCATTTTGTTTTCAGAGAAGCCACAAACATAAGCTGTTTCCTAGTATTATTTTTTTTCCTCCTGTCCATTTTCCATCGTGGGATACTTTGTTCTTTTGAGAGCATTTTGTTTTTGTTGTTCAGTCTCTTGGTCGTGTCTGAATCTTTGCGGCCCCATGGACTATAGCCCTCCTCTGTCCATGGGATTCTCCAGGCAAGAATACTGGAGTGGGTTGCCATTTCCTTCTCCAAGGGATCTTCAGGAACCAGGGCTTGAACTTGTGGTCTCCTGCATTGTCAGGCGGCTTCTTTTCCATTGAGCCACCAGGGAAGCCCTTTGAGAGTGTAGCTTGTGCGTAAAAGTCAAGAGTTTCTGTCCTGCCAGTGTGCCGAGGACAGTGCTGCTTGCTGAGAACCATGTTATTTACATGTGGAAATGTCTGTAGCAAAGCTCTGGGCTGGGTCACTGGACACAAGTATATGTCACAAGAAATGGGTCCTGGGGGCATGAAGATGCAGGGGAAGCCATATCCCCTTTCTGTAGGGAATCTCGGTTTAAATGTAAAATACCCCTGGGTATATTAAGTATCTGTGTATTGATTCATGTCGCATAGGTCATAAAGAAGATAAAACAAGGTTTTGAAACAAGAAAGAGAGGAAGGCTGTATGTGCAAAAGGGTTTGATGCTTCTTGGAAGACAGCCTTTCTCATGGTCCTTTAGTCAAGTCGTTTCTGCCAACACAGGTGATAGGGTGGCATGCCTGGTGTGTAGGTGCCAGAGGGGTCCACGGGAACTAAAGACTGATGGGTCTGCTGTCTCAGTTCCTGGAGAGGATGGGCAGTTGGAGAGTGGGAGGCGGGGGTGATCTTGGCCGTGAGAGCTGACCGCTCATTGTGGTCCAGTGGTGGCTGCAGGCAGAGAGCAAGGATGCAGGTCACTGATGCTGTGGCCATGCTCTGAAGAGGCCTCTCAAAGGATGTTTTGGGTGAGAAGTCAGGAGAACGGTTGCCCTGTCCTCACCCCTGCCTCAGGCAGAGCATCTTTACTTTGAACTTCTTATGTTTTGGTCATGTCTCATAGGACTGTTTGAACAAAAACCGTAGATAAAATAAGGTTAACAACCACTTCTGAGGAATCCCAAAAGACTTGAGCCTTGGTCATTAGGAACAGCTGGTCATTAAGGAAAAGCAGCTGCACAACATGAGCTTGAACTTGAATTTGAAATGTGAAGCTAAGAATGCGCAGATTCCAAAAAGAGGGAGAGCTCAATTTAGAGCTAAGATCCCACCCTTCTGTTTCTTTAAAAAAAAAAAAATTTTTTTTTTAGTATTTCTAAATTGGGGTGTAATTTACATATAGAGTGAAATGCACAGAACTTAACTCTACAGTTTGATCAGTTTGGACAAATCTGATTCATTTGTGTAATCCACACCCCACCAATATGTAATAGAAAAATTCCATCATGCCAGAAAATTGTTTGTACCTCTCCCTGGTGAGTTTTCCACATCTACCAGAAACAAGCATGATTTTGATATTTTTGGTCATAAATTAGTTACCCCTGTTTTAGAATTTCACAGAAATGAAATCGTAAAGTATATACTCTTTTTTCTTTACTCAGCTTAATGTTTTTGTGTTTCTCTTTGTTAGGGGTCTGTAAGCTTTTTTTTAAAGGAGCAGATAGTAAATATTTCAGACTTGCTGTTGGTCACAAGGTCTCTGGCAATATGCAAATAACTGGGGGCAGTTCTGTTTCAATAAAACTTTATTTACAAAAGTGAGTCGCTGGTTTGCAGGTATAATTTGCTGACCCCTAATTGGTGTCATTTTGTTTATCAAGAGTCTTGGCCCTTTTTATTTCTGAGAAGTATTCCATGTATGGATATATCATAGTTTATTTATTTATTTTCCTGTTGATGGATAGACCAGGCCATTTCCAGTTTGAGACTATTATAAATAAAGCTGCTGTGAATGTTTTTGTGTAAGACTTTCGTGTGCCTCAATTTTAATTTCTCTTGAATAGAAATTGAGGAATGGAATTACTGTATCACTCACTCTAGTAATCTTGCCTGGAGAATTCCATGAACAGAGGAGCCTGGCAGGCTACAGTCCATGGGGTTGCAAAGAGTCAGGCATGACTGAGCAACTATCACTCAACTCTTGAAAGAGGAGCTTCCTGGGTGGCTCAGTGGTAAAGAATCGGCCTGCCAATGCAGGAGACGTGGGTTCTATCCCTGGGTCGGGAAGATTCCCTGAAGGAGACAATGGCAACCCATTCCAGTATTCTTTCCTGGGAAATTCCATGGACAGAGGAGTCTGGAGGGCTAGTCCATGGGGTTTCGAAGAGTCAGACACAACTGAGCAACTGAGCACATATGCATGCAAGTTTTAAAGAAACTGCCAGATAGTTTTACAAGGTCATCTTTCCAAGATACACTTCTGTCAGCAACATCTGAGCGTTCCAGTTGCTCCTAACCCTTGCAACATCCAGTTTGTCAGTCTTTTTCACGTTAGCCGTTATAGTGGGTGTGGAGTGGTGTCTTATACTCTGCCTGCTTCTGGACTGATGGGCTTCAGTCCTAGGCATTGTCTTTATTTCAAGACACATCTCTTACTGTTATTAACCTTCCAGGCATTCAATAGCCTCTCCTTACAGACAGAGGGCTTCCCAAGGGGCTCAGTGGTAAAGAAGCCACCTGCCAATGCAGGAGACATGGATTCAGTCCCTGGGTTGGGAAGATCCCCTGGAGGAGGAAATGGCAACCCACTGCAGTGTTCTTCCCTGGGAAACCCCATGGACAGAGGAGCCTGGCGGGCTCCATACAGTCTGTGGGGTCACAAAACGTTAAACATGACTTAGCTACTGACCATGAGCTTGAGCACCTTACTCAGAACCTGTGCAGGTAAGTGGCGTGTGTTGACCCAGAATCTTTGACAGTGTGTATTTTGGTCTTTAATCATCATCTACTTTAATTGTCCACATGAATCAGATTTTATACTAATACCTGTTTGCCTTCTTTGCTGTAAAGACTCCACTTCCTTGACTCAGTTGATGGAACAGAGCGGGGAGAAAGAAGGCAGCAGTGATGTCATTTCTGGTTTCACAAATCCCGTGGTCTTTTCTTCCTTCAGAGTTTTCAGACCAGGCTGGCTCTCATTTATTGAAATACTCAGTCAATTCCTTCCTGCCATATGGTTGATTTTCCCTTAGGGTGAGGGAGAAGATTGAGAAAAGAGACTCATATGCTGCTGGTTATCCTGTTGTGTTTGGATGTGGAGTTTAATTTGTGTTGGAAAATAGCAGTATTCTTATTTCATTGATTTCTTTCTTCCTTATTTTATAAAAGGAAAGAATGAAAGCTGGGAAATTACAGAAATAGCAAGTGAATGATAAAATCATGAGTTGTTGGTACATGTGCAGTTAAAAAAGGAAGAATGTTTTACTTTCTTTTGATGTGAATTGACAAAAAGCACACTGACTTATTTCAGTGCAGTTCCTTAGATATAAAGCTTTATGTATCTGCTCTCTTACTCACTAGTAAAAATAACTCTGTAATGTTATCAGATTATGATGCTCCTTTCATAAGTGAGGAACCTGAAGGTCACAGGGGTGTGGTAACTTGTCCACGGTTGCTTAGCCTGGACTATGGTCCTGGTTGAATAGGAATTTGAAATTGCAAATTTCAAGGTTTGTTGTGAGATACTTCAGAGAATTTTTTTTAGAATGACTAATTTCCCCCCTCATTTTGGAAAAAGAGATAAGGGATCATAAAAGAAAAGTTTTGCATCTTCAAGGTCAAATAATGCTAATGTAGGAAGGTATAGTATTGAAATTATTGGAAGAAGAGAGGACAGGTAGATTTTGGGGAAGTGACCTTTACTTAGAGATTCATCCATGTGATGAAAGAAAGCCTATCTTTGGCATTGGTGCCTACCAGTGGGGGCCTGATATGATGGGGTGACAGTCTGGGCTCTGATGAACAGTTCTGATGGAGCATCTGTCCCTGGAGAGGTCATTTAATCCCTCTGTACCTCTGTTATCTCATCTGTAAAATGGGTTCTTGGATATGATCTTTTCTCTTTCCATTTCTAAACTTCACTCAATATCTAATGTAACTTTAGTTGCTCCCTTGAATTAAAGAGTGATGTCTTTATCATCCTTTGGTATTGATGACCGTCAGTGTCTAATGCTGCCTCAGATTTGTATGGTCCTTTTGGAGTAAAGTTCTTAAGGAAGGAATTAAATGGACCAAGAGATGGATAAGAGCTGTCTGTCCCTGTGTCTGAAGACACTGTAATGGACTCTGGCCACAGCTTCTGACTCTTGAATCCATCTTTAGATCCAGGGCTATGAGTTGATACAGAAACATGCTTGCCCAGCTCTGGCCTGGAATGGAGGGAGTAAGTGGAGAGGCAATAGTAGATAATAAATACGTTATATATATAAATATATATGTATATATATACACATACATGTGTGCTAAGTCACTTCAGTTGTGTCTGACTCTCTGCGACCCTATGGACTGTAGCCCGCCAGGCTCCTCTGTCCATGGGATTCTCCAGGCAAGAATACTGGAGTGGGGTGCTGTGCCCTCCTCCATGGGATATTCCCAACCTAGGGATCAAACCTGTGTCTCTTAGGTCTCCTATGTTGGGCAGGGGGGATTCTTTACTAATAGTGCTACCTGGGAAGCCATATGTGTATATATAGCCTGTGCCTGGTGCCTGCTCAGAACTTAACATTCATTACTTACCTTATTGAAAGTCGCTCAGTTGTGTCCAGTTCTTTGTGACCCCCATGGACTATACAGTCCATAGAGTTCTACAGGCCAGAACACTGGAGTGGGTAGCCTTTCCCTTCTCCAGGGGATTTTCCCAACCCAGGGATCGAGCCCAGGTCCCGAATTGCAGGTGGATTCTTTACCAGCTGAGCCACAAGGGAAGCCCAAGAATACTGGAGTGGGTAGCCTATCCCTTCTCCAGCAGATCTTCCCGACCCAGGAATGGAACTGGGGTCTCCTGCATTGCAGGCAGATTCTTTACCAACTGAGCTGTTAGGGAAGCCCCACTTACCTTATTATCTCCTCATAATAACTCTGAGGGCTATGATTAACCCCATTTCACGGATGAAGTCTTCTAAAGCCGTAAGGTGCCAGAGCTGGGATCTGAACCTAGGCTGGGTAACTTTGGAGCCTAAACTCTTAACCATTATTTCACAAGTAGCCACAAAATAATAATATCGATAAGCCAATGTTTCTTGCTGCTCACTTTTGGCCAGGCACAGTGCCGAGTACTACCCATGTATTAGGAAACTGAGGGGAGAGGGGAAGTTTGGCTGGTAGGATGGACCGCCTACTTCCCTGTTCTCCTATCCATCTTCCTATCTGCCCACCTATTCTCCCAGGTATTCAGCCACCCAACCAGCCATCTACCCGGCCAGCCAACCATTCACCTGCCCACTCAGCTACTGAGCCAACCGTTTACCTATCCCTCTAGCCACCCATCCTGCTAGCCATCCAACATCGTATACTAGCAGGCTGTAGAGTTATAAAGAAGAATAAAACCTCTTGCTTTCTCTTAAGAGGTTGATGTCACTGTAATAGAAACTCCCTTTCCTGTCTTCATTAAAGTAAAACGTGCATTTCTTCTTAGTGAGTTAATAGTCGACTCCCTTTGGATTAATACTGCTGCTTCCCTATAAACACGTATTTCCCCAGCAGAGAAAGCTGCTGATTTCTTGAAGTAACAGCACAAATGTTTTTAACTCAGTACCCTGTGTTGAAAAGCAATTCCTTCCAAAGAAGCTTTCATAGCTTCTTTGTGATAACGGCAGGTTATTCTTGGAATAAGGATGCTTCCTTTTAGAACCCTCTGCTATGTAATCAGGTTATCTTGAAATGTCTGTGCCTGACCAGTGGTTCTGGGCAGGCAGTGTGTGGAAGGTGTTTTCGCAGTGATGGATCACTTCAGTTTGGTCTGCCTATGCTGTGTGCTCGTCGCCATTACGAGCACCCCTGTAAATAATTCCAGAACACGTTCCTTGGGACCCTGTGGCCAGGTACAATTTTGGCCTTCACTGCACATATCTGTGGGTGTGACATGCTTTAACGATTTCTCAAAGCCAGCTCGGAAGAATTTAAAATGGTGTATTTGCTCTGTGTGTACTTTTATCCTGCAGAAGTGTTTAAAAAATTGCATTATAAACTTCTATTACTGTGTCCAAATTATTTTCGTCTCTCCTTGTCCTGATTCCATCTTTATTTAAACACATGGAACTTTTTACATGGTTAAAATTATTATGGATATTCAATTTTTTCAGCTTCACATTACTTGGTAAATGTTCTTTATTGCTCCTACACGGCTGTAATGACCCTGTAATAGTCCATGGTTTAATATACCTTTATTGCTTTTCCATTTTCTATTGCTGGATTTTAGATCATTTCTACCTTAAAATAACCAAATGCTTCTTTCCATTCCTAGCATCTGTATACGGAAAGGGTAAAAAAAAAACACAAGCAAACTCTTTTTTTCTTCTTCTGAATATTTAGATACATTTATGTGATTGGGCTATTGTCATATTTTTAATTATTCTTTATATAACTAGTCAGACTTTCTTTCTACAGAATTGAGCCAATTTACTCACCTCCCTGCCAAAGACAGGCTTACTAATTTTTCTTTGTTTTTCCAATTTAATAAATTTTCAAGAATTTGTCCACTGTTTTGATTTGCATTTCTGTAATTACCAACACCATTAAACCCATTTTCATTTACCATTTTCAGTTACTGTTTTACTAAAGGAGTTTGTTCACCCACGTGTTCATGTTTGGGCTGCAGACTGGTGGAATGTTTTTCCTCTGTATGAGGTATTTGTATATATGCGGCTTCCCTGGTGGCTCAGTGGTAAAGAACACAATTTAGCAACTAAACAGCAGCAGTTTGTATATATACTGTTTTTTTTTTTTCTATGTGTGTAATAATAATATTTATGTCTGCGTTTTTCAATGCGATTGTCTTCCTTTTATTTAAGGTTTTCTAGGCTTAAAAGTTGATAATAGCTATAACATTACATGTAATAGTAACTGCTGCTTGCTTAGTACTCAGATATTTATGGAATGAATGAATATTTATCTTTTCTTTGAAATCTCTTCTAATAATAATACCTTTAAAAGCCTTTTATTTTACTTTTCCATTTAGTTAATTCTTTAGAAGTTTGTGTCTACTTCTGGGGTCTTTCTTTTGCCTCAGCAATCTGAGGCTTGGTTTTAAGCCGTTATTACTGTCTCTGATATGTTTGTTTTGAGCATTTTCTAGTATGTAATGGAGATAATTCCCTTTATTCATTCCTTTTTATTTATCCTTTCCCTCCAATATGATTATATTTCTCTCTTTTTTTTGCAATTTTTAACTGGATTTTATATAAAGCAGTATAAGTAAGTAAGAAAAAGTTTTTTGGAGCCTAAGGATTATAAAGGGCAGCTTTCCCTTCTCTAGTTCCAGTGAAATATAATAGAGAAGATTTAGTTATATTTTAAAAAATACATCATACATAACTGATTGTGGTAATCTATACACACACACACATATATAAATGTATTTATTTATATATAATCATTATGTTGTATACCCAATGTCCGTTATATCTCACTAATAAATCATCACCCAGGTGATATTACAACAGTAGTAAAGAAAATAAAGTGGAAAGCTTACTCACAGTCACCTTGAAGTCACATGGCGACTTTCACTTTCTTGAAGTGCACCTGCCTGTGACCTCAATCTCCCAGTCGTGTCTGACTCTCTGTGACCCCGTGGACTGTAGCCCACCAGGCCCCTCCGTCCATGGGATTCTCCAGGCAAGAATCCTGGAGTGGGTTGCCATTTCCTTCTCCAGGGGATCTTTCCGACCCAGGGATCACACCTGTGTCTCTTAGGTCTCCTGCCTTGACAGGCAGGCACCATCTGAGAAGCCCCAGGTGCAAACAATCCTGTTTAAATGTACATGAAATTTTACACAGCTTTTAATTTTAGCTTAATTTAGTTTCTATTTTAAATTTAGCCATTTAACTTTATATTACAAAGATTTCTCTGTATTATTATGCTTTAATAATGATTGTTTTACATGAGTCAGTAAACTATTACATTGAGTCATTGTTTGGCAATTTACATAACTAGTTCTTTTGCTAAATAATTCAGCTGTTTCTAACATTTTGCTATTATAGATAATGCAGTAATAAACTTTGTAGTCCATATGGCTTTTTCTTGTTGAGAATGATTTTTTAGGATATGTCACTGGAATGAAGTCACTAGGCCAAATCATATAGACATACAAGTGTTTATAGAAATTGCCACATTGCTCTCCCAGTTTGAGAATATGTACACATTGTGTAATGTAAACAAATGCTTGGTGAATTTTACCACAGCTTTGCTTTTTTAGAAAATATATATTCATAAACATATATTGCTATATATATTTCATAAAATATATATTCATGCATATAGCTATCTATATAGCACTATATATTTTATATAGTAAAATATACATTTGTATATTACTATAAACATTTCATAAATGTATATTCACATATATAGCCCTATTTATATCAATATATTTCATAAAACATATTCATATATATGTAGCAATAGTCATTCTTGTATGCATGAAATTAGGACTTCCCAGGTGGCATAGTGGTAAAGAATCTGCCTACCAATGCAGGAGACTTGGGTTCGATTCCTGGGTTAGGAAGATCCCCTGGAGTAGGAAATGGCAACCCACTCCAGTATTTTTGCCTGGGAAATCCCATGGACACAGGAACTAGGCAGGTTACAGTCCATGGGTCACAAAGAGTCAGACATGACCGAGTGAGTGACTAAGACACACACACATATGTGTGTGTGTGTGTGTGTGTGTATTATGCATACAAGATGACCACATTATTTCAGTTTATATTTCTTCGAGACTGAACATTTCTCCTTTTGTTCAATTATATGGGACTTCTTTATTTATTTTTGGCTGCACTGGGTCTTTGTTGCTGAGTGGGCTTTCTCTAGTTGTGGCAAGCAGGGTCTACTCTCTAGTTGGAATGCACGGGCTTCTCATTGCACTGGCTTCTCTTGTTGGGGAGCACAGGCTGTAGGTTCACAGGCTTAGGCAGTTGCAGCATGCTGGCTCAGGAGTTGTGGCGTATGGGTTTAGTTGCTTCGAGGCCTGTAGGATCTCCCGGACCAGGGATCGAATCCATGTCCCGTGCATTGGCAGGCACATTCTAATCCACTGTGCCACCAGAGAGGTCTAGTGTTATTACTCTTTGAAGTGAAACTCATTCCCTAAATTCCTCCTTAGGAATTCCCTCCTAGGCACCATGTAGCCCTGATTCTAATAGTATTATTTTATTTTTAGGGTTTTCTCACCAGTTGATGACATTTCTGTGAGGTGTAGGGAGGGAGAAGTTCTATTGTCAGGACAGACAAGGTGGTGTTTTTTAGGGCAACTGGGATGAAGACGTCTGTCTGGGCAGACTCCTTTATATCTCCGGCTATAGGATGCTGACCATCTCTGCGTTCTTCCGCTTTCTCCCTTTGTTTTTCTCTCTTTATTCAAGATCCCCCTCTTCTCCTTAAGACGCTCAGTGAGGTTCAATCTACCAGTCTAATTTGTGATGCCTTTCTCTCCTCCCATCAAAGAGAGCCTTTCTTTGAGCCTGCCTTCGATTGATTGTTTTGTATCTTAGGAAGCAATCTAGATTTTAATGCAATTTCAATGACTTTTTCTTTTATAACTTTTGAGTTTGTTATATTGTATCTTTGTTTTATTTTTGACATCATGTATTATTGTGTTGGAGCTTCCAGGGTGGCTCAAGTGGTAAAAAAAAAATCCACCTGCCAATGCAAGAGATGCAGGTTTAATCCCTGGGTTGGGAAGATCCCCTGGAGGAGAAAATGGCAACCCACTCGAGTATTCTTGCTGGGATAATCCCTTGGACAGAGGAGCCTGGTGGGCTATAGTCCACGGGGTTGCAAAGAGTTGGATAAGACTGAAGCTACTTAGCATATGCACACACATACATTATTGTGTCACAGCCCTTTTCTTTCCCATCACCTGCCCCCACCTTCCGATCTTCTGCTATACAGAGTCAGAATAATTTCCTTTACTCTCATCTTCTGTAATGATGGAGAAGATAGATATCATAGTCCATTCGTCTGTTACTGTGTTCTAAGGACTAAAGTGAGTTCATCAAGCAGAGTGGATGGTAGGGGTGATGGAAGCTGGTCTGGGTGGTGGTGAGGTTAGAGCAGGGTACCTGTCACGTCAGGCAGACAGTCTGAGCAAAGGCTTCCAGAGGCAAGAATCAGCATGCCACCGTCAGTGGCTCCAGTGCCTGGAGTGGAGGGAGGAGGTAGTGAGAAATGGACTGAGAGCCAGTCCCCAGTCTTTGGGGGCTACGTGTGCCATGCTCCTGGATGTGAATTTGATCTTCGAGGCATGATGAGCCTTGGGAGAGAAGCCAGCATCTTTTCAAAATGGAGGAGCAAAGGTTCATTGTAGAAGGTTTTCTGGTCACTGCCTTTGCCTGGGCATTTGTCATAGGTGCATATTTAGAGCCATTGGTGTACATTCAGATTATGAGATGGATACACAGTCATAGTTCAGTTCAGTTTGCTCAGTCGTGTCCATCTCTTTTCGACTCCATGGACTGCAGCACGCCAGGCTTCCCTGTCCATCACCAACTCCTGGAGCTTGCTCAAACTCATGTCCATCGAGTCGGTGATGCCATCCAACCATCTCATCCTCTGTCACTCCCTTCTCCTCCTGCTTTCAATCTTTCCCAGCATCAGGGTCTTTTCCAATGAGTCAGTTCTTCTCATCAGGTGGCCAAAGTAGTAGAGCTTCAGCTTCAGCATCAGTCCTTCCAATGAATATTCAGGACTTCAGGATTGACTGGTTTGATCTCCTTGCAGTCCAAGGGACTCTTCTCCAACACTACAGTTTAAAGCACAGTCATAACTGCTGATTTAAATGTGATGGTCCCCAGAATAACAGGGAGGGAGAATGCCTCCTCCCACAGAGAGACCAATCATGGGGAGATGGTGCCTCCCCTCCAATAATTACTATAATCAAAACAAATCAGGCAGACTGAACCATATAGACAAATCCCCCCAAAGAAGCATATATGATATGGCTTTTGCACTGCAGTTTACTTAATGTAGTAAATGCTTATAAAGTCATACAGTGTCTTTTATGTAAGCTGTTTCATATTTTATGGGATAATGTGAGCTTCTAGGAATGAAATCTCCATTTGTAACATTAAACTCACAGGAAAGATATCATTGATTTGAAATTATTTGACTTGGTACCTTTGTCCAATAATAGATTAGGTTGAACTGGCAGACTTCTGAAAAGGGCTGGAGAGTAAATATTTTCAGCTCTGCAGGCCATATGGTCTCTGTCACAGCTGGGCAAGTCTGCCACTGCATGTGAAAGCAACCATAGGCATTTCATAAACAAAAGAACAGGGCCATGTGCCAATAAAACTTTATTTTTAGACAGTGAAATTTCATATAATCTCCATGTATCACAAAATATTATTCTTTGAATATTTTTTCAATCCTTAAAAATATTAAAGTATTCTTAGCTTACGGACTGTACAAAAACAGGCAGTAGGCTGAGTTTGGGATCAATTTACTGCCCCCTTAGCTTGGGCTTCCCTGATGGATGGCTCAGATGGTAAAGAATCTGCCTGCAATGCAGGAGACCTGGGTTTGATCCCTGGGCCCAGAAGATCCCCTGGAGGAGGGAATGACAATGCATTCCAGTATTCTTGCCTGGAGAATCCCATGGACAGAAGAGCCTGGTGAGCAACAGTCCTTGGGGTCACACAGAGTGGGACATGACTGAAAGACTCAAACTTTCACTTTCACTTACTTAGATTGTAATTCACCGGGGGTCTGGATAGTTAAGATTTACTTAACACATTCTATTGCTTGGTAGTATGCTTCATGCTTTTCATAAATCAGTGTACATAATTCTTAGGAAAACTCTGAATTGTGTATTTATTTATTTACAGGTGGGAAGACTGAGGCTTACTGAGGTTAAATCACTTACTTGCCCAAGGTTAGGTATAATGTTGCTGTTTCTGAGGAATTTACAGACTTGTGGGAATGCAGTGGGTAATTAAGCTATTTTGTAATTGTAATAGGATGTCATTATCATTCAACTAATAAATAAACTCCCTAGAGACAACATATTAATAAAGCCTGGTTTGAGCTTAGCTGTCGGGTTGTCACTCTTGATGATGGAGACAGGAGATGTTGGAGACAGGAGAGTTGAAGTATGAATCTGGCTCTACTGCTTGGAAGTACAGTGGCCTTTGAGTTATTCATCTTTGCTATGCCTGTTTCTTCACTTGTAAACAGAAGTACAAATCGTGTTTACATTTATTGAAATTTACTGTAGATCTTTCAGTTTTTGGAAGGGTTTCGTGAGTATATGTGTCTATGTATGTATAGTTTTTTTTTTTATTTTCCTTTTTATAATTGCTTGTTTTCTCCCCAATTATTTTTTTCTTTTTACAATTTTTTTTATTTTTAATTGGAAGATAATTGCTTTACAATATTGTGTTGGTTTCTACCATACGTCAACACGATCTCCCCAATTACTGATTTGTTTAAATTTTATGTTTCTCACTGGCTTGTGTTTTAAAGTTTAAAATGGATGACTGAGTTCTGAGAGTATGATTTCATGGTATATCACTAGAACAGAGATTCTCTGACGTTCTGTACATGGGCAGTCTGTTTTTATGTATTTTATCAGCCTTTATTATTTGAGCGATGTTCAGCATTCTCTGGTTTTCAGTTTTCCTTGTGCCTTTATAATGACCATATATAATTTGATAAATTTACACCAGAAACGAACACAACATTGGTAATCAACTATAGTCCAAAATAAAAAGTTTAAAAAAATGAAAAGAAAAATATTAAGTTAATTAAATTAGTTAATGTCAACGTCAATTAATTTTAACTCATATACTTAGCAGTCTAGCCATTTTTGCTTTTAAAAAAAGTCTGGGGACTTCCCTGGTGTCCAGTGATTGAGACTCTGTGCTTCCAATGCGGAGAGTGTGAGTTTGACCCCTGGTTGGGGAACCAGAATCCTTCATGCCACTTGGCACAGCCAGAAAATATTTTAAAAATTAAAAAAAAAATCTGCACACATCCTTTTATATTCACTTTTGGTTCATGTGTAATAGATTTTGCTGTTTAATCTAGCCAGACTCTTTCCTCCCAACCATGGGATAATAATTACATTCTTTTGTATTTGCTGTTACATTTGGATCATCTTCTATCATCTTAATTTTTATTTTCAGTTTTATAGTTGTTTTGACATCTCTTTCCAATTATGACTACATAATCCTGGCCGTTCCTCAACAGCCTTACTCCTTTTTTTTTTTAAATTATCTTTATTCTTCGAGTAACCAGACTCTTTGCACTGTAATATTGCTGAATCAAATGCATTAGCAAATGCTCATTTCTATGTATATATGTTTAAATTTTTAACCACTTAAACCAGCAACTTTGATTGATTTAAACCAGCACCTTTAAAAATTTCTTTTTCCCCTTTATTTATTTATTTATTTTTTCAGTGGGTTTTGTCATACATTGATATGAATCAGCCATAGATTTACACGTATTCCCCATCCCGATCCCCCCTCCCACCTCCCTCTCCACCCGATTCCTCTGGGTCTTCCCAGTGCACCAGACCTGAGCACTTGTCTCATGCATCCCACCTGGGCTGGTGATCTCACCAGCATCACCTCCTCCCACAGAGTTCAAAAGTCTGTTCTGTACTTCTGTGTCTCTTTTTCTGTTTTGCATATAGGGTTGTCGTTACCATCTTTCTAAATTCCATATATATGTGTCAGTATGCTGTAATGTTCTTTATCTTTCTGGCTTACTTCACTCTGTATAAGGGGCTCCAGCTTCATCCATCTCATTAGAACTGATTCAAATGAATTCTTCTTAACGGCTGAGTAATATTCCATGGTGTATATGTACCACAGCTTCCTTATCCATTCATCTGCTGATGGGCATCTAGGTTGCTTCCATGTCCTGGCTATTATAAACAGTGCTGCAATGAACATTGGGGTGCACGTGTCTCTTTCAGATCTGGTTTCCTCAGTGTGTATGCCCAGAAGTGGGATTGCTGGGTCATATGGCAGTTCTATTTCCAGTTTTTTAAGAAATCTCCACACTGTTTTCCATAGCGGCTGTACTAGTTTGCATTCCCACCAACAGTGTAAGAGGGTTCCCTTTTCTCCACACCCTCTCCAGCATTTATTGCTTGTAGACTTTTGGATAGCAGCCATCCTGACTGGTGTGTAATGGTACCTCATTGTGGTTTTGATTTGCATTTCTCTGATCATGAGTGATGTTGAGCATCTTTTCATGTGTTTGTTAGCCATCTGTATGTCTTCTTTGGAGAAATGTCTGTTTACTTCTTTGGCCCATTTTTTGATTGGGTCATTTATTTTTCTGGAATTGAGCTTCAAGAGTTGCTTGTATATTTTTGAGATTAATCCTTTGTCTGTTTCTTCATTTGCTATTATTTTCTCCCAATCTGAGGGCTGTCTTTTCACCTTACTTATAGTTTCCTTTGTTGTGCAAAAGCTTTTAAGTTTCATTAGGTCCCATTTGTTTAGTTTTGCTTTTATTTCCAATATTCTGGGAGGTGGGTCATAGAGGATCCTGCTGTGATTCATGTCGGAGAGTGTTTTGCCTATGTTCTCCTCTAGGAGTTTTATAGTTTCTGGTCTTACATTTAGATCTTTAATCCATTTTGAGTTTATTTTTGTGTATGGTGTTAGAAAGTGTTCTAGTTTCATTCTTTTACAAGTGGTTGACCAGCTTTCCCAGCACCACTTGTTAAAGAGGTTGTATTTTTTTTTTAAACAAAATTATTCATATGTAAGATGTACAACATGACGATTTGTTATACACACACATAGTGAAGTGATTACTCCAGTCAAGCTAATCTGATCTATCATCTTCTTCCAGAGTTACCATTATTTATGTGTGTGTGATGAGAGCTCCTGAAATCTAGTCTTTTAGCAAATTTGCAGTATCCAATACAGTATCATTAACTGTAGTCTCCATATTGTACACTAGACCCCCAGAACTTACTCATCTTGCAGATGGAAGTTTATACCATTTGACTGACATTTCCCCATTTCCCCTACCTCCCCTCCCCTGGTAACCACCATTCTCCTCTCTGTTTCTGTGTTTTCCAAGTTTTATTTATTTATTTTTGACCATGCAGCATGTGGAGTTTTAGTTCACAATTAGGGTTTGAACTCATGCCCCCTGCATTGCAAGAGTGACATCTTTACCACTGGACCCCCAAGGAAGTCCTTCAACTTTTTTAGATTCTACATAGCTTCCCAGGTGGCTCAATGGTAAAGAATCTGCCTGCCAATGCAGGAGACATGGGTTCGATTCTTGGGTTGAGGAGATCCCTTGGAGAAGGAAATGGCAACCCTCTCCAGTATTCTTGCCTGGGAAATTCCATGGACAAGGAAACCTGGTGGGCTACAATCCATGGGGTTGCAAAAAAATCAGCACAACTTAGTGACAAAACAACAAGAATGTCAGCAATTGGGATGCTCTCCATGGAAGAAGAACAGCTGTGGTCCCCAACTCCCCGCCCTGGCCCCAGCCTTTCCTCCATCCATTTAAACTTCTGAAGCTCAGGCAGCTATTTTCTTTCCTTCTCAGTAGCTTTGTCTTTGAAGCCACACTAGGCATGGTTCTCATTGATCAGTAATTGTACTCATTCTTAGAATTCCTCACCGTGTGGCAGCCCTTCCCATTAGTGCCCTGTATTTATCTTTCAGAGTTAGCATTTCAACTCCCTTGCTGCTTTAAAGTCATTTCAGAAGGGAAATTTGTCAATAAGAGGTGTGAGCAATAAGTAACGCCTTCAGGCATCGGACTCATTTAGGTCCTTTTGTTGAAGGCCTCTGAAGTGACAGCTTTGCAGGGTAAAGACCTGAAATCTCTGTTTTTATTTTTGAGGGTTTATGTCTATCGCTAAGGTCTAAGACAAGAATGACGAGAAATGGCTTAGTTGTGCTTCTTTGGACGTGACCTGCTCTTTGATTTTTAGTGCATGAAGGAGACATTTGAGGCTTCCCACGTGGCTCAGTGGTAAAGGAATCCACCTGCCAATGAAAGACGCAGGAGATCATGGTTCGATCCCTGGGTCGGGAAGATCCCTTAGAGGAGGAAATGGCAACCCATTCCAGTATTTTTGCCTGGGAATTTTACATGGATAGGGGAGCCAGGCAGGCTACAGTCCTTGAAGTGGCAAAGAATCGGACATGACTGAGCGTGCCCACATGCATCTAAGGAGGCATTTCCTGGGAGAGAGATTGGCGTCTTCCTCCTTGCGTGTAGATTCTCAGAGGAATGCGTGAGCCCCTTTCATCTCCAACCTAAGATTTTAAGCAACTGGTTCCTTCTAGGACACTTTTCCTTCCTCCTTTCTTTTTTTTAAAGAAAGAAATGGAAACTTTTATTTGAGCCAAATTAGTTTCCCTGGTGGCTCAGACAGTAAAGAATCCACCTTCTATGCAGGAGACCTGGTTTCTATCCCTGAGTTGGGAAGATCCCCTGGAGGAGGGCATGGCAACCCACTCCGGTATTCTTGCCTGGAGAATCCCTATGGATGGAGGGGCCTGGCAGGCAGAGTTGGACACGACTGAGTGACTAAGCACTCACAGAGAATTATAACCTGGGAAGAGCATCTCAGAAAACTCAGAGAACTCTTCTGCCTGTTAGAAGTCCAGGCACAGTTATCTAAGTTTTTTTGAGACAGAAGGTTGTTCGTTAAATGACATATTATTGACATGACTCATATCTGCAGGTACAGAGTGGTTGGTCATTGTGACCCCTTTACAACATCAAGAAGGAGTGGGCTATCTTCTAAATTGTCTTATGGGTGTGATAAGAAAGTCTTTATTGCAAATGGGTTGATCAGGTATTTCTGCCAAAGGGGGAGGTTTGGTCGATGCCTAATGCAGACACAGGGTACACAGTAAAGTTTCCTGTTTCTTGATTCATCTTTTAGAGATGCCCTTGCCCATCTTTTAGAGATGTCCTTGCCCATCTTTTAGAGATGTCCTTGCCCATCTTTTAGAGATGTCCTTGCCCATCTTTTAGAGATGCCCTTGCCCATCTTTTAGAGATGCCCTTGCCCATCTTTTAGAGATGTCCTTGCCAGGCTTCCCATTGCTGTATAGTTTATGTCTCCCCTACATTGGTTTAGCTTTCTTCCATCCTCCCGAGTGTTGCTCCATTGATGCAGCATTTTGCAGAAACAGTTCTACTAGTGACTGCATTTCTGGAATGTTCTTAATTGTGTTATCATTTTATCATAGTCTTCTTGGAAACTCCAGGCTAATATTGATTGATTTTTGTAATGTACTCTTTCATCTCTATAAGAAAAGATGCCAACTGTCTGAATGCCATTATTGAGTCTGGTAGTTGTTACAGTTTTGCTTATCAAATGTGGTTCTGGTCCCATGGGCCCACGCATCCCTAGCCAGCTCCCAGGGTTTTGCACTAATGCCATATATAATACATTTTCATCCATCCTGAGTTTTTAAATTTATTTTTACTGTGCTCAAATTTATTTTTTCCATTTTGTTTTCTGTTTTATGAGTATTGTTAATGGAAGAGCCTGTTTTGCCATTTGAAAGCTGTTTTCATTACGATTATTTTTCAGAATGGTCGATTATTGTATTTGTATTTTTTCCTAATGTAACTATTACTGTAAATGATTGAGAGTTTATTATGTTCACTTTTATTTTAGTTGTATTGTGATAATAAAATTTAAAATTCTACACAGAAGTAGAAAGGATTATATAATGCTCCCCCAGGTATAGCATGTATAGATCCATGTACCCTGCTGCTTTAGTAATGATCAGTTTTTCTTTCTTGCTTTGTTCCTACTCCACAGACTTCCCTTGTTTGTTCTGGAGTATTTTAAAGCAAATCTCAGATACCTTGTTGGCCTTCCCAGGTAGCGCTAATGGTAAAGAACCTGCCTGCCATAGCAGGAGATGTAAGAGACGCAGATTCGATCACTGGGTCAGGAAGATCCTCTGGAGGAGGGCATGGCAACCCATTCCAATACTCTTGCCCGAAGACTCCCATGGACAGAGGAGCCTGGTGGGCTACAGTCCACGTGGCTGCAAAGAGTCAGACACGACAGAGTGACTTAGCATGCCTGCAGATACCATGGCATTTCACCTGTAAATGTCAGATATTAGACTCCTGGGCATGGCTGATGTTTCTTCATTTCTTCATGGTGTCATTTAATTTGCTCCCTTAGACCCTGTGTTGTTGTTGTTTTTTTTTCCTCAAGCCATGTGGCTTGCAGGATCTCAGTTCCCCATCCAGGTATTGAACCCAGAATCCTAACCACTAGAGCACCAGGTAACTCCCATCGATCTCCCTACTTCTTATAAACTGGGAGTGGGATCAAGGGCAGGGCTTCTTAACCTCTTTGACCTTATGACCCCTTTACAATCTTAAAAATTATCAGGGACCCCCCAGATTCTTTTATTTATGTGAGTTGTATCAATAGATACAATATCAACAGTATCAATAGATACTATGTTAGAAATTAAAACAGAGGCTTCTTAAAACACAACTCAATACAGGCTCACCCTCCAATGACTGTACATGATGCCATCATGTGTCATGTGGCTTATGTATACTTCTGAAAACCCCACTGTATACTTGGGAGAGAGTGAGAGTGAAAGAGACAATGTCCTCATATTATTAAGAAAATATTTTGGATCTTGTGGAATCTGTGAAGTAGTCCTGGGGACCCCCGGAAGTCCCAGATCACAGTTTGAGGACTGCTGATCGAGAGACTTGACTACATTCAGATTCATCCTTTTCTGGGTGGAGAAAGGCAAGCATACACCTAGGTGATACTGTGTGTTCTTACTGAATCCCGTCAGGGGGCAGGTGCAGTCTGATTGAGCTGTTACTATTGCTGAGGTTGATCTGAGTTACAGGTGAGACCCTGTTTTGGTGATGGTTTCATGTACCTCTGAAAAAAACAACATATTCTTCTGTTTCTCCTGTTTAAAGCTTATAGTGAGTTAGTTCTACTTTCTCAGTTGCTTTAAGTATTTTAATTTTTCAGTTGGTTACCATATTATTCTGAGTATTATAACTTGGCCCTATTTCTTTGAAAATTTTTTTGTCTAGAATGTGTGACGTTTTTGCCTTTTATATATATTACTATTATAGTGTTTGGGGATGCAACTTTAATATTTTATTCATTTTTAGTACTTTACTGTTATACACTTTCCTTATATTCATATTTATTTAGTTTATGTTTTTACTTAACTTTTCTGGATTAAATATTCATATGTGAGTATAATGTTGCACTTGCTTTTGATTAACCCAGTTTTGTATTTTAATCTTGGGAGTTTGTTTCCATGAGCCTTCTGTAATCAGCATATTCTTGTGTCTTATTTACCTCGATGGAGAATTTCCTTCTTTATCAGACCAATTAGATTGTTAATATCTAAGGCTGTGACTCTTATATTTGAAATACCTGGTATCATTCTAGTTTTTACACCTTTTATTTCTTGCTTCTCTTAGTCCTGTCTTCCTTTTTAAAATTTTATGTTACAGTACCTAACTCATAGGTACATGCATTGTTATTGAGAAATCCCAGTAATAGGGAAATGAAAAAAACAAAAACCCTTTCCTAAACTTCTCCCCACCCCATGCTAGTTAGCACTGTTGATGGTTTAGCATGTGCCTTTCCAAAACTGTTTCTATGCAGTTATCCACAAGTATTGGCCCACGTAGACATAAAAGTAAATGCTTGTTTTTTTTTTCATGGTTTCAAAAAATGATAAATGGGTACGTGCACGATGTATTTTTCTGCAACTTACTTTGTCTTTTAACCTGACAGTATGTCTTGAAGATCTGTCTCTGTTGGTAAAATCGCTCTGAATGATTCTTTTAAGATGCTGCTTGGCCTGGTATAGATTCACTACAGTTTATTTAACCAGACACTGTTGATGGACTTTAAGATGTCTCCATTGTTTTCCTATAGCAACCACTGCTGCAGTTCTCATCTTTGTTGCAGCTTGTTTGGGATGTTTATAGTGTTTCTCCACATAGAAACCTAGAAATAGGAATAGCCAGTGAAAAGTTCTGTAAATCTTGAACAGTAAAAGACACCACCAAGTTCTCCCAAATACACCAAAGTGGTGAATTCCCTGTTCTCACATCTTAGCCATTTTCCTATAGGGTTGTTTGTAGGCATGAATTTTTTGTTTAAAATTTATATGCCTCCTTCCTTTATTTCTGTGACAAATATTTGCTTCCAGTGTTTTGTGTGGCTTTTAGCGTCATCTGCATGTTAAATGTTTTAATCTTTTAGAATTTGTTAATTTCTTTCAGCAGTAAAATTCCTCAGTCCCTTTAAAATGTTTTCTGTTTGTCTTTTGCATGCAGTACTTTAAAAGCTTTAATGTCTTTTGACATCTTCGAGATTTAATTCCAACACCATCGTCACTCATGCCAGACAGATAACCTCGTTACTCCAGATTTCTGGAGAGGTCTGAGGAGAAGGGTTAAGGGCACGATGGTGGTGGGGGGCGGGGGGGGTACAGGACCCTGAATCTGGCTCTTTTCTTGTGCTCTGTCCTCATCTGCAGTATCTTGTACTCTTTAATCTCTCCATGATGTTTCATGCCTGTGTTGGTATATGTGTTATTTTCCAGCTGAAACAGACCCCGCTTTTGTTTGGCTGCTGTTTATTGAATGATGGGAACATGCAGGGCACCCTGAGAGGCGCATCAAATATGTCATCTCTGCTGCTACTCACTCTCCTGCAAGGGCCAGTATGGTCCTCTCCAAAGGCGATCTTTGACGCACCATTCCTCCTCGTACCCCGCCTAATGCCCTCCCACACTGAAGTCATGCTGGCTTTGACTCGCTTTAGCCAGTACAGTGTGGTGAAGTGAGGTCATGCTGATTCTGGGTGTTTAGCTTTAGGAAAGGCAGTGGGCAAAGGAGTAAAACTATACCTATGGTAGGCACGTTGGACAACCATTGGCCAAACTTTATCTGAGAAAAAAAAATGGTGCCAAAGTCAAGTAAGTTGGGGACATTCTACTTATCATTTCTCTGGCTTGGATATTTACAATGGGGATTAGCAGGTGAGATGCTGGGAGAAGTCGTAGATTTTAGAAATCTGTTTAACCTTCTCTAATAGAACATTTTTGCAAATCTGCTTCGATTTATTGCTAAATGTCTTTAGAAGTATGACATGTTGGACTTCCCTGGTGGTCCAGTGATTAAGAATCCATGTGCCAATGCAGAGGAAATGGGTTTGATCCCTGATCTAGAAAGATCCCACATGCCATGGGGCAACTAAGGCCCTGCACCGCACCTACTGAAGCCCGTATGCCCTAGAGCCTGTGCTCTGCGACAAGAGAAACCACCACAGCGAGAAGCCCATGCACCTCAAAGAAGAGCAGCCCCAACTCACTGCAACTAGAGAAAGCCTGAGCATAGCAGTGAAGACCCAGCACAGCCCAAATAAATAAATTAAAAAGAAAAATTTCAGGACATATGGTGTGTAGTTTATAAGAGAAAGAGTCATTTGCTTTACCTGGAAGTTGATAGTAAGAAAGATGGGAGGCTGTCTAATATACTGAAAGCACAGTCTTTGGGTTCAGAAGCCCTGGTTCAAATCCTCCACTAACCTACCTACTGGCTTTGTGGCCTCAATGAGTTACTTAACCTCTCTGTGCCTTTGTAAACTGAAAATTGAATCTGCTTTTACTTTTATTGTATTTTATTTCTAACTCATGTGAAATATCTTGATGCAGAATAAACAGTAGCCATGCTTTTACTTAAAAAAAAGAAGGCCTGTGCATCCTTGCGTAACTGGGGCCACTGTGTATGAGAGAGGCCCTGATCCTAATGGAAACAGAGAAGAAGAGAAAGGCCACCTGTGCCAGTGTTCAGCTGAGCCCATGTTTCTGTCCATCCCAGCCCAGGTCCCCAACTGTTAGTGAAGCTCTCTTGGGTGCTGCAGCGTCATCCCACATCTGACTGTAGCCACAGAAACAGCAGGAGAACCGATTAGCTGAGCCCAGCCAACACACAGACTCGTGAGAAATAATAAAATTAGGGTGGTTTTAAAATGCTAGGTTTGGGGATGGTTTCTTATGCTGTAAGAGGTCACTGAAACAGTGAGGCATAAATAATTGCTTTAAGTATATTAGGGCTAGAGACTAAAGGATGACTAGTAATAATGTTAACAATAAATAGCCATCATCCAGTGAAGTGTCTACAGTGGTCCAGGCATGGTGTAGATATTTGCATACATTCTGCATGGTAAACTGCTCCATGCCCTTCAGGGATCATTAAAGCTTTTATAAGAACATGAGTATTAGCAGCTACTATTTACTGAGCAGCTAAAACAGGCTGGACAGTCTCTCTAGGTACTTTGTGTGGGTTATTCTCTGGCCAAGTCCAGCTCATCCTTTAGGATTGTGTCTGGAGGGAGGAGTTGGGTTACTACAATGACTGAGTCATGTCCCTGTCTCCCCTTCCTTGAAGGGCAACTGCTCCACAGCTGCGAGCTTGTAGCACCATGACCTGTCTCTCTGCCCCCTTCTCTTCTGGTCCCCGCATGTTATAGTTGTTGTTTGCATCTGTTTTAGCATTTGTCTTCTTATGACTCTATATCCTTGCTCCCCGGTAGCCCCGGGAACTATGGCAACATGTTGAATCTTGTACAACTTCTCCAATTGATAATTGCCTCACTTTTCCCCTTCCCTTGTTGGGATGTTTTTGTTTGAGCTTTTGGGTTTACTACGTAAGATGCTCTAACAAACTTGTAACCCCCTCTGAATGCTCTTTTCCGCATGGTCAAGCACACTAATTCTATTTTCTTTTGTGTTTTTGTTCTTTCCTTGGAGGTGATCTTTCCAGTGCCCTGGGGTGCCTGGTGGACAGCCTCCTGGGAATTCCTGGGAATTCCCTCTGCCACTTCGTGGGCTCAGTGCCCAGTTTCCACGAGCCACTCTTGTTCTTTCCCCCTCTCTCTTTTTAAATTTGCTCCCTTGGGATCTTTGGTTCAAGTATGTATTCTTTTATTATATATTTACCTCCTTTGTTTTCTCTGTTCTCTATTTTCTGGGCTGCTTCTGCATCAAATGCTAAACTTCCTTGCCTGAACCTATGATGTTTCTTATTTCTCGACTTTTCGGCCTCTTTATCCAATTTCCTGGGAGATTTGGTCTCCCAACTCTTAAAATGTAAACATTTTGCTATTTTTAATTCTGAAATAATTTCTCATTCCTTAGTGAACCTCTTCTGAACACCTGTTTCTATTTTGTGAGCGTTGTATCTTTCCCTTGCGTCTCCGAGCATTATGGGGGTGATTTCCCATGCTTTGCACAAGGTCTGCATGTTCCACCTTCCGAGTGTCTGTCATCTGTTGCCTTTGGCATCTGCCCTCTCGTTGTTAATTTTCCTCAAGGCCTGGTGATGCTTTCTTCTTTCCTACTGAGGAGGAAGGTGTCGAGAACATTTGGGTGTTTTCTGTTCATTGTAGGGTAGAACAACCAATGGTTCCCTTCAGTGGGCAACTCAAGCAGGTGTTTCCTTGGATGTAATGGGCTGAACTTTGTCTCTCCCTAAATTCATTTGTTGACATCTTAACCCCCCAACACCTCAGAATGTGACTGTGTTTGGAGGTAGGACTTTGAAAGAGGGAGTTAAGGTCTAATGAGGTCATTAGGATGAGTCCTAATCCAGTCTGACCAGGGTTCAGATAAGGAGAGGAGCTTAGGACACAGAGGCCCACAGAGGGAAGACGGGAGAAGATGATCGTCTAAAACCCTAGGAGAGAGACTTCAGAAGACACCAACTGTGCTGGCATCTTGATTTCAGACTTCCAGCCTCCAGAACTGGGAGAAAATAAATTACAGTTTGTTACAGTTGTTGGAGCCAGCTGCTCTGTGGTACTTTGTTAATGCAGCTTGAGCTGACTGATACACCAGAGGATGCTCACATGTCAGTATCTGTAGCTCTTTCCTCTGGGGCCATTCAGGTTTTCTGGAAAAGACACACCCAACCTTGAACAGGGTTTTAGGCCTGCCTGTGTGTGTGTGGGAGCTCGTGACGGAGTTCAAGGCAGGGAGCTAGATTTCCGTGTGACTTCCTTTCCCTTTGACCCCCCACCTTCCTCTGTGCCTGAAGCTCTGGTACCAGAACCTCCTGTGGGGAGACGCACTCAGCTGTCTGGATGGAATAGGCACAAGGGATGGAAGGTTGAGGGCAGGAGCGTAGTTGTGCCTGATATAAAACCTCAGCCATTCTTCTCTTGTAACCCAACACTCTGTCCTCACATTCTGGAGCCTTCTTTCTGGAGTTCTGGGCATGAACTGGTATCTTCCTCTGTTATTAGTTGATCTTCCACTCTGCTGGATCCTCCTCTCTTTCTCAAATTTCAGTTCGTGCTGCCTATCTCTAGTTCAGCCTCTCCTACTTCTTGTCCTTGTAAGTATAGGAAGTGGATTTCCCCTCTGTGGATAAGAAGGGAATTTATTGGTTCGAGGCAGTGAGTAGTCCAGGGGTGGGGCGCGTCAGCATCCTTATGCAGTGGACAAATGGGATCCGAAACCTATTTCTTTCCATCTCTCCATGCCGCTGCCCTGGGATAAGCTTCACTTTTAACTCTCTATTTTGAAGCAATTTTAGACTTTCTGAAGAGTTGTAAAAATAGTACAGTGAGTTCCCTAATGATGACATCTTATATAACATTGGTATGACTAACCAAACTAAGAAAGTAACACCGGTACAACACCAAACTGAATATTAAACTAAATCTGATAACTAAATGGTAGACCTGATTCAGATTTTATCAGACTTTTCAGTAAGGTTATTTATTTCCCAGATCTAATCCAGGATCCTACTTTGTATTTGTCCAGTTTTCTTAGTCTCTTCTAATCTGTCAACTTCCCATGTGTTTCATGACCTTAACACTTTTGAAGAGCTCTATATTTTGTAGAATGTCTCTTAATTTGGGCTTGTCTGGCATTTTCTTATGATTTGACTGAGGTTTGGGATTTGGGGGAAGGACACCACAGAGGTGATGAGCCCTCCCAGTGCCTCATATCAAGAGGTACCTAATGTCTACATGACCAGTGATGTTCGTTTGATCACTTACTAGCGTGGTGTCCACCATGTTTCCCCTGTAAAGTTCCAGTGGAGGGCAAAGGTTTCTTCTTTTAATTAACACATATTTGGGGGATACTTGGAAGCAATGCAAGCATCCTATTTCTCCTTAAACTTTTGCCCATTGTTATTTTAAAAACTATTTATTTATTTATTTGACTGTGCCTGGTCTTAGTTGTGGCACCAAGGATATTTGATCTTTGCTGCAGCATGCGGGATGTTTGATTGCAACATGCAAACTCTTAGTTGTGGCATGTGGGATCTAGTTCCCTGACCAGGGATTGAACCCAGGCCCCCTGCATTGGGAGCTCAGAGTCATAGCCACTGGACCACCAGGGAAGTTCCTATCCCATTATTTTTAGCACTCATTGGTGAACATTGCTTGCATCGATGAAGTTCCTATCCCATTATTTTTAGCACTCATTGGTGAACATTGCCTGCATCGATGGTTACTGTGGTTTCGAAGAGAGATTTTCTTTTTCTCTCATTCCTTCCACACTTCTTAAAAAAATTTTTTTTATTGCAGTAGAGTTGATTTACAATGTTGTGTTAGTTTCAGATGTACAGCAAAGTGAATCAGTTACACATATACATATAGCCACTCTTTGGAAGATTCTTTTCCCATTTAGGTCATTACAGAGTATTGAGTAGAGTTCCCTGTGTTACACAGTAGGTCCTTATTAGTTATCTATTTTATATACGGTCGTGTGACTGTGTCCATCCCAGTCTCCCATTTATCCCCCCCTTTCCCTCTGGTAACCTTAAGTTTGCTTCTTATATCTTTAACTCTTATTTCTATTTGGTAAATTAGTTCATTTGTATCTTTTCTTTTTTTAAGATACCACATATAAGCAATATTAGGTGATGTTTTTCCAGCTCTATGTGACTGACTTCACTGTGTATGATAATATTTTAGGTCCAGCCACGTTGCTGCAAATCACATTATTTCGTTCTTTTTGTATGACTGAGTAATATTCCGTCGAAGATATGTACCATATTTTCTTTATCCATTCCTCTGCCTATAGGCATTTAGGTTGCTTCATGTCCTGGCTATTATTATAAATCATGCTGCAACCTTCCACCCTTCTGAGCTGGAATTCTTCTGTCAGGAAAACTTACCCCTTCTCCTCCATTTTTTTTGCTTATCTCAATGATTTCTTTCTATCAGTATATTTTGAATATTTTATTCTTTGGGCTATATTTAAGGCTATGTTTGTTTCTCTTTTTGCTCACATTGTTGTAGCATTGGTTATAGCTAGCTCATTCAGGTTGTCTCTTTTCTTGTGTCCTTTCAATGTGCCTCTAACTTTTTTTTTAACACTTCCTTACTGACACCACAAGATGCTTCAAGCTTATCTTTTATAGTCCATAGGCTTTAAAATTTTTTAACTTCTGTTTTGATAAGAAGGCAGAGAAGAAGCATGTGTTCAACAAAATGTTTTCCTTAAATTTTTTGATTGTAAAGATTTTCTGTTTCTTATGATGTTATGGTTAATTAATTTATATTTACTGTTGTCTAAATAAATAATCTCTGAGTAGACATATGTTTGAAGGAGTGCATCCAGTCCCTGTCTTTCCAAAACAGTAACATGAATTTCCTCACTCATCCTTAGCCTGGTGCTCTTGAAACTAACCATGCCTCTAAGTCCAGCACAGAACCCTACTTGATTCAAGATATTTGGCACATTCCATCTTGGTCAGAAACACCAAACCACAAGAAAACCTTTTCTAGGATTTCTTGGAAGAAGCTTTCTCTTTCTTCCGTAGAAGCAACTAGAAGAAATGTTCTCTCTTTCCTTGGATGGTGATGTGTTCTCAGATCTGGAACTGCTGCAGCCATTTTGCCACCATGAGTTAAGAGCTGGGAGCTGCTCCAGGGAGCCATCTCTATGTAGAGCCTGAGGGTGAAGCCCACCCAGGAAGGAGAAAGAGACTAAAAGAACCAACACATTAAAAAAAATTAATCTGTCTTATTTATAATAGTGAGAAATTAGAAATAATCAGTCCCTCAATAAGGGCATGGCAGATATAACCAATGGTATGTAACCTAATGGAATAAGTGCAATGATTAAAGTATGCTAATGAAAATTACAATTAAATCAAATGACGTAAAAATTGCACATGACATTATGAGAAGTGAAAAAAATCAGGTTACAAATCCTGATAAATTTAACCCTGATTTTTTAACTCTGCAAATAAAAAACACTGGTTTTGTTTAAACAATTGCATTATGAATTTTCCTTCCTTTTTTTCTCTGCCTTCCAAACGTAATAACATAACAAAATTCAGACATTAAAATATAAGGCCTAAAACTTAACAGAGTTGCCAAACTGCCCACTCTTCTTTATTTTGTCAAGTTATTTAACAATACAGAAAAGGTTAGGGACTTCCCTGGTGGTCCAGTGGTTAAGAATCCGCCTTGCAGTGCAGGAGACGTGGGTTCGATCCCTGGTCCGGGAACTAAGATCCCACAGGCTGTGGAACAACTAGGCCCATGGGCCACAAATAGGGAACTCTTATGCCACAGCGGGAGATCCTGTATGCCAAAACAAGGACCCAAGGAGGCCAAACAAATAAAAAATATCTTAAAAAACCTTAAAAAATATATTTGAAAAGTTCATATTGAATTGCTGCTGTAGGAAGCTTCACCTGAACTCTGTTCCGTTTGGTCATCCAGCTCATGAACCAAAATATTCCCTTTATTGTTGAAGCCAATTTGCTCATTTTCCGGGCCCCTTCATTCCTAACTAGCATAATCTCATTCTCACAGAAATTGGGCTTCACTGCCTTAAATGTACGAGAAGGGCATGCTGTAGAGATAGGTATAATCTCCCCTGATCTGCACCTAGTTTTGAGCAGTCACATTTTATTTTCCATTTCCAGGTTGGTAAGCGGTTTCTGCTGCGTTGTAATGGCAGTGATGGCTTTGGATCTGCTGCTTTGACATCTAAGACGTTTGTGGCTATAAACTCACTGCCCTGGGCCTTCTCGTAGATAGGTAGCATCCAGTCCAATCTATAAATAGGACTGCATGTTAGTTTTCACCCACGGAGCTGTTCTGAACCATGTTATTTAAGAAATTTCTCCAAATATCTTGTTGCAGTGGATGACACAGCCGACCCTTTGACCAAGCAATTACATCTTAGGAAATTATCTCAAGGAAATAAGCAGACAAGTGTGTCGTACCCAGGGAAAGAATGTGCCTGAAGGTTATTTCAGTGTTGTTACTACCCAAGAAAATTGAGTATGGCATAAACGACCAATAATGGGTAATTGGTTAGGTAAATTATGGCACATTCATGCAGTGGCATGCTATGCGGACATTCAGTGATGATGTTGATGTATATTTTTTGACATGAAATGTTGTTTATGATGCATCGTTAGGTAAAAGTTACATACAGTAAGTATAGTATGATTGCATTTTGTAAAAAATTACATATAGTAGATAAGAAGTTAGAGATTCTATTATAGGGTATTTTTGTCCTTTTGATTACTTGTTTATTTTTCTGAATCAAATAAATATCACTTTTGTGTATTATTAGTAAAACTTGTATATTAATAAAAGAGTAATATATTAATTTCTATGTAGTAATATGCATGCATGCTCAGTCGCTAAGTTGTGTCTGACTCTTTGCGACCCCAAAGACTACAGCCCACCGTGGTTGCCATTTCCTTCTCCAGGGGATCTTCCCAACCCAGGGATCGAACCCATGTCTCTTGTGTCTCCTGCATTGGCAGCTGGATTCTTTACCACTGAGCCACCTGGGAAGCCCATATAATTATAAGTGTGTGTGTGTGTGTGTGTGTGTGCACGCATGCTCTCAGTTATGTCCAACTCTTTGCAATATAGCAGTATATTAATTAAAACAAAAATGAGTTATATGATACAAGTGTCCTTCTTTGGGAACTTACATTTCTGAGCAATGAGTTGAGTGTGTAAGAGGTGATTAATAAGTGGTCATATAATGAACTGTTGGGCTTCCCTTGTCGCTCAGACAGTAGAGAATCTGCCTGCAATTCAGGAGACATGAGTTCAATCTCTGGGTTGGGAAGATCTCCTGAAAAAGGGAATTGGCTACCCACTCCAGTATTCTTGTCTGAAGAATTTTGTGAACAGAGGAGCCTGGTGGGCTACAGTCCATGGGGGTCACAAAAAGTCAGACAGAACTGAGTGACTAACACTTTCTAGTAAACTGTTAAAGTCTTAAGTGTCTGTAAGTAGGATAATTTTCCTACCACTCACTTGCCCTTCTGGGCAGTTGGCTTGAGCAGCCGGGGGTGGGGAGGCGAGACCTCCTTGGGGAGCAGCAGAGCAAAGGTGAATATAAAAAGCAATGACCTGGATTCTCACTCGGGAACTTTCATTTCCTGTCTTTGTCATCTAGCCCCCGGTTACACTGGGGCAAGGAAATGGCTTCTCGGCTTCATAGCAGTGCAGTAACAAGAGAGGTAATTTACCTGAAAGAGCCTTACAAAATGTCACTGGAAAGCGTCTGTGCACCTTTCAGATGTTGTTTGGAAAAGAGCTGCGATGTCAGCCGTGTTCATTTCTTAGGTTGACTCTGTACCACCCCGTTCTGCCTTCTTCTGCAGAGGTCCCCAACCGTGGGGATCTAGTGCCTGTTAATCTGAGGTGGAGCTGATGTAACAATTGTAGAACTCAAGTGCATGATAAATATAATGCTCTTAAATCATCCTGAAACCACCCCCTTCCCCAGTCCATGGAAAAATTGTCTTCCATGAAACCAGTCACTGGTGCCATAAAGGCTGGGGACCATTGTTCTAATGAACAGTGATGCATCATTGGAATGGAAGAAGCTGGGGCATCATCATCATCTCTCTATTCTTTGAGCCCCTCCCCAGATTCCATCTTTCAAGCATTGAGTAAGGGAGAATCTGGAGGTTGAGTGGCAGGTTCCTGGGAGAGTTCAGGGGAGAATTCGGTTCTCTTGAGGTCAGTCTGTCTGCCTCCCTTAGGCATCCTGTCTGAATACCTGCCTCATCCCCCTCTACTGCTTTGCATGGATGTACAATTTGGATGCTTTAGGCTCTTCGTAAGCCATGATTCTGTTCCTTTGGCAAGAGACCCCTGTTATTCTTCCTACCCTCTCTGCTTGATGGCTTCATGTCGTTTGTTCCCACCATTTGATGTGATTTGATGGTGTGCAGCATGAGGTTCCTCCAGCCATTTCTGTCTGTTAAGCAAGCATATATTTCTGGGATTGATGTTTTAATTTAATGAAACACATTCTAATGAGGGTCAGCTGCAGCCATGAATTTTTAATGAATGATTTGCTGAAAAGCACTTCAAATGGCAACATCCTGTGTTTGGCTGAATAAGTCCGAGATTCTGAGTTCCAGCACGTGGATTGAATGAGGCACAGGGCGAGATTCCACTGGCCTTGGCTCCTTAGGCTGTATGCCATGGTCAGGTCCTTTGCATCTATGGTGGTGCCTCTTGGATGCCTCTTGCCCAGGGCTCCCTTTCATTGTAATAAGTAGAAAATGTTCGGGGTCCTTCAGCCCAGAGGAGGAGGAAGCAGTGATCCCCAGAGGATCCCAGCTCGGTATATGCTCCAGGGACCCACCTTCAGAATATAAAAGGGCAGATCATCAGGAGGGCCTTGCTTGATGTAAATGTGCGTGTGTGCATGTGTGTACACACACACACGTATGTGTGGCTGACTCAGGTTTGGGGGGAGAGTTCAGAGTCTCAGCGAAGGAACCCGGGGCTGACACAGCCAGTGTCCTGCTGAGAAGCCACTCTCGCTTGTAGTAGTTTCCTGCGGCTGCTGTAACAAATAATCACACACTTGGGGCTTAGAACAGCAGACACTGTTCTCTCGTGGTTCTGGAGACTGGTGTCCAAAGTCGTTGGACTGAAACTGAGGTGTCAACAGGGTGCTGACACCTCTAGATGCTCCAGGGGAGAGTCTCTTGCTTCTTGCAGTTTCTGTTGGCTGCCGGCACTCCTTGGCGTGTGTCCGCCTCTATTCTTCGAGGCTAGCATCTTCACATCTCTCTCCGCTCTGCCTTCGTCTCACCTCTCATCTCCAGTGTGCGTCTGGTGAATTTCCCCCTACCTTCTTCATGGAAGGACACTTGGGATTGACTTTAGGGCCCACCTGGATAATTCAGGAGAACCTCCCCATCTTGTTAACTTGACCACATTGGCAGGGATCGATCCCTTTTCCAAACAGATTTTCTTCGTAAGTTCCAGGGATTTGGACCTGCTGTTTGGGGGACATCCGTCAATGTGCAACTGTCCTCCTTTCTCCCTGGCAAGGTCCTGATTTGATCCTGCTTGGCCAATTCCTCTTCCCAGGTGGCACTAGTGGTAAAAAAAAAAAAAAACCCACCTGCTGATGCAGGAGACATAAGAGAGGCAGGTTTGACCCTTGGCTTGGGAAGATCCCCTGGAGGAGGGCATGGCAACCTACTCCAGTATTCTTGCCTGGAGAATCCCATGGACAGAGGAACTGGGTGGGCTACAGCCCATGGGGTCGCAAAGAGTTGGACACGCACACACGGCCAGTTCCTCTACTGAGGTCTGTTCCCTTGCATCTTGCTGGTCTGGGAGGTGAGGGGCACATTGACATTAGGTGTCCAAGATTTGTTTGTCTTTGGCAAGGACAGCAGCACAAGCAAGGTATCCATTGCTCTTTCTTTTCTGCTTTTTTTTTTTTCTCTGGGTTCTCTGAGGACCTGACTCTCCGGGGTGTTGTAGCCTTTCTACAGTCCTGGTAGGATGTCTGAGAGAATCGCAGAACTCAGGCAAGTCTGCCCGCCTCCACGTCTCTCTGGCTTAAGCCACTGCTTGTTGAGAGTTGCAGCCAGAAGGCTGTTCAGTGACCTGGAATCCACTCAGGAGGCTCCTTCTGCCCTGCTGACAGGCCAGCCTGACCTCAGTGGCCTTGGGGCAGGATCAGGTTACCACGGACCCAGTCTGGATCCCAGAGTCATCTCTTGGAGTATTTTTACGCTCTCTCAGTGGCCAGAGCACAGTTGAGCAGCAGCTGTTGGCCACACGGTTTGGCCACAGGCTGTGTTTCTGAGGTTGCTGTCTGGTAGCCAGTGGGTCAGAATGATAAGGTCAAGTCAGGGAAATCCACGTGCGGAAGACAAATTTCGGGACTCTTATGAGTCATTTCTGTTCGTGGTGTGGAGGGAAGTCCCCAAGCTATCCCCAGCAGCCTCTGGTGTCCAGGCAAACAGAAGGACAGGATGCCCTGACTCTTCAAAGGTTTCTGTATCAATTCAGCAGATGTTAAGTGTGTGCTGGTAGCTAGGCCCTGGTCACAGGTAAGGGCTGTGAGATGTGGTGGGGATCCACCCACACTGTTCATAAAAGTTTGGTGTCTGTGACAAGCTGTGCCCAGGGTGGGACCGGTTCCTTTTTAAATCACCTCACTGTCAGAAAGAAAAATAATGGGATGGAGCCAAGAGCAGCATCCTGCATCTCGGATGGGCTCAGGCTGACTGAGCCAAATGCCAGCTCACCCTGACTCCCTAACTTTAACCCTTAACCCTAACCTACAGAGCAGATTTTAGGCATTACCCAGTTCAGACCAAAAACTGCCTTGAGCCAGTGGCTGAGGCTTATGGAAGAATGGCCTCAGGGAGCAGGTCCAGTTGAGGAAAGAGACAAGAGAATGGAGTGGGTGTGAACTGGAGAAGAGAAAGCCAAGGCTGTGTCTGTATTATTATCGCTGTTTCTGCTCTGTGCATCTCCCCACCCCCACCAATCTGTCAGCAGTGGACAGATGCTGAGTGTCCAGATATGAGATAATTGGTTAAAATTAAAATAGAGTCATATCAGTTAAGAAAACATTCAGCCTCAAGAAACAGAAAACCAACTAACAGCAATGTAAATAGGGAGTTTGTTTTACCCAAGATCGAGAATTTGGGAATGGGCTGCTACTGCATAGAGTCAGAAGTTGAATAGCAGAGATTCCCTCATGGCCACAAAGAGGCTGCCGCGGCTCCAGACATACAACCTATGTTCAAGAAAGAGGATTGGAAGTTGGCACCAGGGTCAGGGTAACAACAACCTTTCTCAGGCGTCCCTCCCTATTTCCTGCATTAGATTTTTTTCCTTTATCTCTTTGGTCAGAACTTTGTCACCTAGATAGTCACAGCTTCAGAGGAGGGTGGGATGGTGCGTATTTGGGGGCGGGCATAACACTGCTTGTGGAGCTTTAGTATCTGGGCACCTGCAGGAAGAGAGAATTGTGAGTAGTAAACCCTGCCAAGGGGGCAGGGATGGAATCCAGGCTCATCCCTGGGTATAGTTCGGGTGCCATAATCTTCTGGTTCTGCAGATCCCCTCCTCCATGAGTGTGCCCAGAGATAGACCACATAGGACAGTGGTTCTCAAAGTGTCCCTAGAAGAGCATGATCAGTATCACCTGGAAACTCATTAGAGGTGTAAATTCTCGGGTGCCTCCTGGATCAGAAATTCTAGGGTGGAGACCAGGGCTCTGTCTCCACCCTGGAGATCACCTCTGGGTGATCCTGGTCCACATTTGGATTTGAGAACCACTGATTTAGGGGTGGGAAAGTCTGAGATCAGGATGCCAGCAAGGGCAGGTTCTGGTGAGAGCCTTCTTTGTGACTTGTGGTCACCAAGCCAGAAAGGTCAAGAGGTCACCTTCTTGCTGTGTCCTCGTGTGGTGGAAAGAAAGAGATGGAGGGAGACCCTACTTCCAGCCTCATCACCATCCCACCATCATCACTTTGGGGCTAGGGATTCAACATGTGAATTTTCAGGGCACACAAACATTCGCTCCAAAATGATGGGATGGTAAGGTCTGGGTGGCTGGCCTCCCTTGGTACATAAGAGGGTCTTTAGCATCCCCAGCTCTAAGTCAGCATCCACTTTGGAGAATTCTCAGATTGCCATGGTGACCAGTGAGCACTGGGAAGCTCAGTGGGAGGGTCGTCAACTAAATCCCCAAGGCGAGCACTTGTTGCCTTCTCCTCTCAGACTTGACTTCTTGTCCCCCTTTATCTAATCGCCCCCATCTCACTGGGGCAAGCTGGCAGCATCTCTTGGGGAGTTGGTGTCCAGTGTCAATGGAGGGCGCAGCCTTTCAGAGCATGCTGTACCTCCACTGACCACCCCAGGGTCCCTTGTATTTTAGCAGAGGTGCGGAGGGGGCATCAGAAGGAGTGGGTGGCTAGGGGGGTGGGATTTCATAGGTGATTTCACATAGTGATGTATGTGTCCATGTGCATGTGCTAAATCACTCGGCCACCAGGAAATTCCCCTCATACCTTCCTTTTTGAGTGTGGAGTCTGTGAGTTATTGAGCTCTGAGCTTCATGGACTGCATGCCAGATTGAGGACCACTCCCCACTTTGTAGTCTTACATCCTGTTTTCACAGAACTGGGATGAGAGATAGGAGGGAGAGGACAGAGCTGGAGCTGGGGAACACCTTTCCTAGACTGCCCATCCTGGACCCCCATCTTGTCCTCTGATCTGAAGGCTCCAAAGGTGGCGGCCAGGTGAAGGACTCATTAACTGGAAATCACATTCAATAGAAGTAGACCCTAGTCTATTCCAGTGGGTTAAACTGCAAAGAAAGCTACAACTCTGGTTTATGTTGGCATGACCAGCACAAGGGCTTCCCAGGTGGCGCTGGTGGTAAAGAACTTGCCTGCCAATGCAGGAGACTTAAGAGACATGGGTTTGATCCCTGGGTTGGGAAGATCCCCTGGAGGAGGGCATAGCAACCCACTCTGGTATTCTTGCCTGGAGAATTCCATGGACAGAGGAGCCTGGCTATGGGTTACTGTTCTGAGGATCACAAAGTTGGACATGCCTGGATCGACTTAGCATGCACACATGCACGACCAGCACAACGGCTCTCTGTTGACCATATGGAAAGCCAAAGAATAATAGACGGTTACTTTGTGAGTCTGGAATCCAGACAAGGGAGCCAGATGTGTCAGTGTGCGATGGCCCCCGTCTAGGATAGCTGTTGCATCTATGTTGCCTCCTGGAGGGATGATCTTGTCTGTGGGGCTCTCATTCTGGGATTCCAGGCTGAAGCTCTAACTCCCGCGCTGGTCAGATATTATGGAATGGATCTTCATCTATGGGCGTAGCTAACCGTTGCTTATGGAGCTTTCTGCAGTGATAAACCACGGAATTGGACCAGAGACTCTGTTCCTACTGTTGAAGCAAGCTGCAGTATGGGATGCTGCTTGCTGAGTTTGGGGACAAGTTTGGGGACATTAAATGGCTTTTTGTGCCTTGACTTCCCCTGCCTAGGGACTGTTGGGTCTCCTGCCTGTTAGCAGACACTGGAGGCTTAATTTTGCCCTTAATGATAAAAACTCAATCTACTCATCTTGGTTCGGTGCTTGGTTGGGAAAGAGACCCTCTTTCCAGGCTTTGAGACTTTGCTACATAGCAGCCTCCCTTACTCTGCATCTCTAGTCTTGATACTGCAAACATATTTCATTTTGCTGTTTCTGTTTGCTAAGGACCTGAAGTGACTTGGGTGAAATTAACACTGGAATAAATGATGTATGAAATGAGAAATCTTTGTCCGGTTCCGCACGGGGAAGGGAGAGGGGGAAAGAGGGCCATTGATAGAAGCGCCGCTGTACAGAATTAGTGCCGATGAGACGGAAAACGCAGAAGAATGAGACAAAGGATCGTCAGTTTCCTTCTTTTTTATTGAAAAGTCAGGCTTTTATCAGTCTCCCATCATGCCTCCCTTTCAGGCTCTCAGAGGTGGAAAGTGGATCTTAACACTAAATGAGATCCACCTAGTCCAGCCTCTGCCCTATGTTTTGTTGGGGCCTAGCACAGGGAAGGATTTTGAAGGTGTATTTTTCTCCTTTCAGCCCTTCCTTCCTCTTGGGTGACCCCCCTTCCCCTGAGTTATCAGTAACCCTCATCCTTTCATCTTTTTTGCTTTGAAAAATCTGCTGTCTAAGAAAAGGAGTTTACAGACTCATCCGCACTGAGGTTTACATTGTGGACAGGGATTCATTGCTTACTTCTCTTGTGGTATTTTGATTTCAAATGGTGTGAAATCAAGATCCAAAAGCTGAACTTGGGAAACTGGAACGTTCTTCACCAGAAAGCAGGCCATATCTTCTCAGGGGGCACATCCTTGGGGTTCAGCCACACAACCTCATGTCTCACAGCCTCTTGGCTGGATGAGCCCCATCTCCTTTTGGGGGTGCTTTCCCCATGCTCTGCAAACCACACATCCTGGGTGGCCACACCCTCTCTTGTTTGTAAGACTGTGTGATTCTTTATCCAGGTTTTGTCCCAGAGCTCCCGCCTGTGCCACCTGGAGGGCTGGCTGAGCTGATGTCCCCTCGGTCACCAGGTGCTTCTGAATCTCCAGATGAAATCTCCAGGCCGTGCCATTGATCTGAACCAGAGCGACACTAACAAAAAACATGGAATCCGGGCCAGTCCTTGGCAGGGGGCACCTGCCCTTGACCTCGCTCACAGCACTTCTGTGTGGTGTTTACAAAAACTGCACCTGCTGCTTCGCTGATGGTCGTGCTGAGGGAAAAAAAAATCATCATCTAAACGGTCGGAAGGAGAGAAGAAAAGAAAGCTAGTCTTAGGAAGGCAATGAGCCGTCCTCTGCTCTATTTTTGTCTTTGCTCCATGCTCGCTGAGTGTCCTTGAGGGACTTGCCTCCCTTCTTTGTCTTGGTTTGTTCCTGCCCTGGCAAAATTTCATGCATTGCTCGCCAGAACTCCTAGGAAATATTGTGCATTCCTGACAACGTACAAGCTCATGCTTCATGGGGGGCCAGAGAGTGGGAGGTGGGGCCGTTGGTCATGAGAGGGGAGCAGCAGTGTCCAGATTCATCAGATTGTAAGCAAATTGAGTCCTCCTTTGTTCTGCCCTGAAAGAGGGCCTCCTTATCCCCATCTGTAACCTAGAGAGGCTTCCCCTTCATGAACCGCTTGGTGGGCAGAGTAACTGATACCTGCTGACTGGTTATTGTATATTCTACACCAATTGTGTATGCGTGATTTTACTTGCTTCCTATTTTTAAGATGAGAGGATTGGCACTCAGAGGGATCCAGTTGTTTTCCTGGAGCAGGATGGGAAGGTCTCTCATTTTCAGGCCCCAGCCCACAGCCTAGCACGTAGTAGGTGCTCTATAGAAAGTGAAAATGTTGGTTGCTCAGTCTTGTCCAACTCTTTGCAACCCCATGGACTGTAGCCCACCAGGCTCCTCTGTCTATGGGATTCTCCAGGCAAGAGTACTGGAGTGGGTTGCCATTTCTTTTTCCAAGGGATCTTCTCAACCCAGGGATCGAACCAGGTCTCCTGCATTGCAGGCAGATTATTTTTTCATCTGAGTCACCTGGGAAGCCCATATACATACAGAGTGGATGGCTAAATCAGAGTTGGGGACCCTGGGGGTATTATCTATCCATGCTCTGCCCCTGCCTTGTGGTGCCTTGATTTATTAATATTTGCCTGTAAAATAGGTGTGTGGACCAGATGTCTGGATCCCAGGGTGTGAGGGGGGATGGTTTAAGGAAGGCTGTTGTCAGCATCCCTGTCTACTCATCCTGAGTTTGAAATCACTTGAGAGAGAAGCATAGAAATTAGGATAGTGAAATTAAAAAACAAAAACATATACTTTATTAGTGACAGAAGTTGGCTGGAAGGGTGTGGCTTAAATCTGTGGCCAGAGTGGGTTTTCTGCTACTTCATCTTACCTGCAGAACACAGCCAGAGCTGGTCAGCTCCCCTGTGGAACAGAGTTAGTTCCATTGGTAGAGCACAGACCATACCCTGTCTGTGGCAGGCAGAGAGAGAGAGAAAGAGCGCCCCCAGGTAGGCTGAGCCAAGAGCAGTGGTTTTCTTCCCTACTCTTTGCATCGGGTGGGTCATTCTGGTTTTGGGGAATGTGAGGCGTGGGGGAGAGGTGACTTCTGAAGCTTTTCAGCTTTGCATCTGGCTACATTCAGTATTTGTTAAACTGATGGGCTAATTACAAAAGGCTGGGGGACTGCAGGTTCCCCAGCCATAGGCATCTCTCGGGTTCCATCTTTGCTCTTGACCCCAGTAAAATGATGAAATGACACCTTACTTTATATGCAGGTAAAGCCCTGCCATTATCATCACAAGGACGTCATGATAAGCAACCTTTGAGGTGGCCCCCAGGATCCCAGCCTCCCGTATGTACACACTTGTGGAGGAGGGCATGGCAACCCACTCCAGTATTCTTGCCTGGAGAATCCCATGGACAGAGGAGCCTGGTGGGCTATAGTCCATAGGTCAGCGGAGTCTGACATGATTGAAGTGACTCAGCATCCATGCATGATCCTCTCTCCCAAGGGTGATAGAACTGTTGATTCTGTCTAATGAACACAGTATGGTGGGTATGCCATATAACCCTTGTGAAATTAGATTATAAAACGACTGTGGCTTCCATCTGGGGCTTGCCCTCAGATCACTCACCTGGGAGAACCAGCTGCCGCGTCAAGATGCAGCCCCATAGAGAGGCCCATGTGGCCAAGGATGGAGGTCTGTCAGACACGCACGTGAGCCTGGAAGAGCCTTCATCCTGCTCATCCCCATGCTGAGCTTTCAGATGAGACAGCAGCCCTGGCTGACAGTTCGATTGCATCCCAGCGAGAAACCTTGAGCCAGAGACACCAAGCTCAGCTGTGCCCAGATCTCCGACCCTGAGAAGCTGTGAGGTGACAAATACTATTTAATTTAGAAAAATATTTGTTTATTTGGCTGCATCAGGTCTTAGTTGTGGGATGCAGGATCTTCGTTGTATCATATGGATCTTTCATTGTGGTGCTCGGGCCCTCTAGTTGTGGTGTGTGGGCTCTGGAGCTTGTGGGCTCAGTAGTTGTGGTACATAGGCTCAGTTGCTCCAAGATCCCCAAGGCATTTGGGATCTTCATTCCCTGACCAGGAATAACACCCACATCCCCTGCATTTCAAGGTGGATTCTTAGCCTCTGTACCACCAGTTCCAACAAATACTATTTTAAGCCACTACATTTTGGAGTAATTTTTTTATGTGATGATAGATAACTAATACAGAAGTCCCGATAAAGACTATTTTTAAGCCACTACGTTTTGGAGTAATTTTTTATGCGATGATGGATAACTAGTACAGATGTCCCAATAAATACTATTTTAAGCCACTACATTTTGGAGTAATCTTTTATGTGATGATAGATAACTAAGACAGAAGTTCCCTCTCCCTGCACAAGGGGTCCTATAAAGTATTAATAGCATGGCCAGGAAGGCCCAGTGAAGTCTTAACCACACTCTCTTTTATTCAGAAAGAACCAAGAGTGCCTACTTGAATCAACTCAGCCAAGCCACACCCAGAATTTTTTGTTTTGTTTTGTTTTCACCCCAAGCCCCAGACTGGGGACACACAGGAACTGGAGCATGTGATGAGATTCTGCAAACAGGTTGAAAAATTACATTCCTAGCTCACACGATGAAATTTAAACCATCCATTTAGGAAACACTGAGCATAGCTGGGAAAATGATTTTTATGTTATTACTCTTCAAGAACCAAGTGATAAGTGACTTTGGAGTGGGAGGAGGTGGTGGTTTGCAGAGTTTATGAAAAATAAGCTGTCATCTTCGCCCTATATTACATCGGAGTCGCTGGGAGTTAGAACTCAGTTTTCTTAAATTTGGGTGTTTTAAGGGACCTTGGACATATTGAAATAAAAGGATGCCTCACAGTTATGCAGGAACGACTTTTCGCACCTCTTTCCTTAGAGGACGGGGCATTGAAAGCATGCTCACAAATAAATAAATAAATAAATAAAAGCATGCTCGCTCACCCTTTTAAATTCTTACCAGGTAGCTACTGTGAGGTGCCTGGGGAAGAGACGGAAATAGACAGAGATACATGTGTATTGCCCCAGTCTCCTGAGCCCAGACTGGAGGAATTGTCAATTATATTTAGATAAGACATAGCTCAGATATCAGGGATACTTTCTAGTGGCATTTGGGAGATCTGGTTGTTCTGTTTCCCTGTCTCTGAGCTTGTCCATAAGATCTTGGAAAGTGTCTTGTTTTACCTATATATGTAGCAAAGCTATTCCCAAAGGTAAACATTCCCAAGGAGACTAATGCCCTTGGGTGACCCTTTGCCTTCTCGTTTCCTCTCTCCTCCCTGGTTTGGCTGATCTGGGAAGGGCTGTGATGGGAGAGTTGTTTGGGTAAGTGAGCTCTTTGGGGACAGACATCATGCTTCCTTTGTGTCCTTCACTTTTTGCGATGAGGACTGTTTGTGGTCCCCCAACCTGGCTTTTGAGCTCCCCATCTTCCCTAGATATAGATGCTTTATGGCTGGATACATGGCTACCTGGAAGAACACTACATTTCCTAGCACTGTGGTTCCAGAGATGGGAACTGATGGGATTTGCCCTGTGCTGTTTCCACACTTGCCCTCAATGGAAGGAGAATGCATTCCTCTTCCCCCTCCCTGCTGGCTGGAATGCACGTGTAGTTTTGAGCCACCTTGGACCACAAGGAAGAGAGTGACAAGCTAAGTGTGGTGCGGAAGAGCAAAACAAGATTGCTACCTGCCTTGCTTCCGCCCCCGCCAAGGTCATTTCCGGTCTCCATCACAAACAGTAGGTAGCATCCTGACGCCTACCCCTTTATCTCTCCCGGGATGCCTGGAGAAGGTACTCAGGATTCGCTGAATTATGGGGTTGGACACAAGTCACCACCCTGGGTAAAGACAACCTCTACAGATGACCTCTGCCTGCCTTCTTCAGTATGTCGCCTCCAGCCACTTAGATCATTAGACTCTTAGGGTAGGAAAGAATCTTCTAGGTCATCTCTTTAGTCCCCCCTTCACTAGCATCAGTTTCTGCATGTTTTTCTTGGCCAGTCTAGCTCCCAGCTTGATGATGCCTAACATTACAGGGCAGTCTTTGGGATTTTTTGGTTTGTTTTGGCTGAACCTCGCAGGATGTGGGATCTTAGTTCCCTGACCAGGGATTGAATGCGTATCCCCTGCAGTGGAATCTTGGAGTCTTAACCCCTGGACCGCCAGGGAAGTCCCTGTGGGGCAGTTTTTTTAAAATGATTTATTTATTTATGGCTGCACTGGATCTTCCTTGCTGCGCTTGGGCCTCCTCCAGTTGCGTGAGCAGGGCTCCTCTCCAGTTGTGGTGTGAGGCCTTCTCATTGCAGCGGCTTCTCTTGTTGCACAGCTCGGGCTCTAGACCCACAGGCTTCAGTAGTTGTGGCACATAGGCTCAGTTGTCCTGCGACTTGTGTGATCTTCCTACACCAGGGACTGAACCCGTGTCCCCTGCATTGGCAAGCGGATTCTTCACCACTGAGCCACCAGGGAAGCCCTACGGGGCAGTCTTAATTGTACCAACTTCCACCTTTGATCTTATCCATGTTTTCCCTTTCGAGCCGTCTCCAAACAATACACTGGGGGCAGATTTTTCCAGGAGGCAGTGATAAACAGAGTGCAAGCTCATGTAAAAATGAAAAATGTCCATTAATGTCAGGACCGAAGCACCTCAATTGGACTTGACAGTTCAGAAGTCATGGGTGTCCTTGGCCTCTGAGAAAAGGGGTGGCAGCCAGATGGAAGTGGGCTGAGATGTGAGGTGGGAAAATGAGCCAAGTGAGCTGATGGATTGAGATCTGATCAGAAGAGAGTTGGAGGCGCTGGGTTACAGGACGTGTCTGCTGTGTCTTTCATTAGGACTCGAGGGAATTGAACAGATTTGGCAGCTACGAGAGTTCGGACTGAGGGGAGAGGGAAAGAGGCAGGGCAGAGAAGGTGTGGCTCCTAGAGCGTTGTTCCCGGAGAGGGGGGAGGACAGTGGGAATGAAATTGGGCTGCTCGACTGTGAGCAGATGGAGAGACATTTCATCCTTTGCGACCAGAAGGAGGGAGGAGAGATGTGCCAAAGGGGATTTGCTATGAAGCCCTAGCAAATCTTTTTTGTCCAGAAGCCCGGGGAGATAAGCTTGGTGGAATTAATGAGGTAGGAGGCAAGGTTGTGTGCAGAGCACAGGGGTGAACTTTCAACAGGAAGCTGGAGTAACGTGGTGAGAGTTTGCCACAGTTGTGACAGGCGAGGGAGGGGAAGTCTTAAAGACCTGTGTGAGGGCTGATCACGGTGCCCAGCTGACGTTCTAGAGCTTCCAAAACTCACTTGTAGGGACATTTCACACGACGTGTGTGTGTCCATGGTGATACAGGCCCAGAGGTTGTGGATTTTAGTTTTCATCCGAGGGTTGGGTTGGGTGGTACCCTGTAAGGCCAGGGTTGCTTGGGAGTGGAAATGAGAGTGAAAGAACAGTATATGGGAGTTCCCTTGTGGTCCAGTGGTTAAGACTTTGCCTTCCAATGTAGGAGGTGCAAGTTTGATCACTGCTCAAGGAACCAAGATTCCACATGCCTTGTGGCTAGAAAACCTAAACATGAAACAGAAGCAATATTGTAACAAATTCAATAAAGACTTTAAAAATGGTCCACACTAAACTTCCCAGGTGGCGCTAGTGGTAAACAATCTGCCTACCAATGCAGGAGACGCAAGTGACGCAGGTTCGATCCCTGGGTTGGGAAGATCCCATGGAGTAGGAAATGGAAACCCGCTCCAGTATTCTTGCCTGGAAAATTCCATGGACAGGGGAGCCTGGTGGGCTCCATCCATGGAGTCATAAAGAGTCGGATATGACTAAGTGACTAAGATGCATCAAAAAAAATCTTAAAGAAAAAAAAACCTTGCAGAGGCCAAACTTGGGCTCTGGGCAGGTAGAGAAAGAACACTACAGGAGATGCTGTCTTGTTACGGCAGTTTCCCCTGAAGGTAGGGGATATATGTGGGGAGGCGGAAGACTCTGCCCAGGTTTCTTCCAGGTATGGACAGGAAACATGTCCTTCTGGTCCCAGAGGATGCTGTCTTTATCTCATTAGGACAGTCCTGTGTGTTTTCCTGCCCATCCACCTTTGGTCTTCAATCTAGTCTCTTCCTTGAATCTCCTGACCTCCCCTCTGCTCCCACCCCTGCCCCAGGGTCCAGCCCCCACCACTCCATGCCCATCCCCATTCAGTACAGATTTCTCCTGGCTGTGCAGGCATTGTCTGGACTGTTCTAGATCAGTTCTTCTTGGCGCTCTCACCATGGGTCTGCTGTCATCATGGAGAAAGCGTGCCATTGTCATTCTGGCTTTGACTGAGCACCCAGACGCTGTTAGCTCTTCCCAGCATTCGGAGATCTGAGACCGCTGCATCCCATTCTGGGGCTTGTTCATTCTGCTAGGAGAGAGTGAGACCTTGGAGGGCAGGAGCTGAGGTTTGAAGTCATATAGACACAAATCTGACCTTCACTCTGCTGGGCTGCAGTCCATGGGGTCGCAAAGAGTCAGACACGGCTGAAGCGACTCAGCACGCATGCACACAGTGCCCTTTATTAGCTGTGTTGAACTGAGCAAATTATTCAGCCTCTTTATTCTCATCTGTAAAATGGTGATAGTACAGGTTCCAACTTCTTAGGCTTGGGGTGACGAATAAAAGCGTTTCCATGAGAGCTTTGTGGGGATGAACCTCTCAGAATGAACACAGCCTGTGGGATGCCTATCATTGCCAAAACTTGGATTAGAAATCAACCAAAGAAACCATCCATCTGTTGGGAAGGACTGCCCCATGAAGAAATGGGTGTTTCTAAGGAAAAGCAATTTGTCTGTGTCCCACAGCCCCACCCTAGACACTCCCAGATTCCCCAGGTGTTCGTGTTGTTTATGGAGTCATAGACAACAAGCCATTCAGTAATTACATTCCAGTCTTGGGCATCCAGTCACCTTCGCCGTCTCCCCACCGGCTGGGTGGAACCTTTGTCACAGCCCACAAATCGTGTGATTGCGATCTGTGGTTTGTTCTAACTGAATGCACTCTGCATAGTAATTGAGAGGCTTCTGTGGTGGCCCTGGTGAGAGTATGTGCTGGAAAGATGGGCTCTTTTCAAAACCAACTTGCTGTGGGGACCGCTGGGCCATTTTTTCCTTTGCACTGCCTGTCACCCAAGATGTAAAGGAGGGCAAGGGTCTGAGGTTGTCCACATTAATGGAGACCCTGCAAGCAGATCCTTGGGCTGCTGGGAAAGGAAGAGGCAGGCAGAATATACAGCCCCAGCCTGCGAGCCTTTGGAGAAACACTGTTTGGCTGGGGAGGGGTGGGGACCCTGAAGGCTTATGTGTTACTCCTGAGTTTCTGTGAACGGTTCTGTGGATACAGGGGACTGGACCAGTTGGGTGTTTGGGTTTTTTGGCTCTCTGATGGGAAAAGGCTAGAGATAATTAAATGAAAGCCTGTGTGTAAATTGGTATTTCAAATTAACTTTCTGGAGATGAAAAAAATTGAGGAAAAATAAAGGGCAGAAAACACTCAGTAAAAAGCATAGGAAACCAGTAGGTGAAGGCTAGTGTGAATTGTGAAATCTAGAGAGAGGAGAAATTTTTGCAAAGAAATACTTGTTCCCTGATATAGTTAAAGTTTTGCCAGGACCCATAGGCTCCCAGCATTCTGGTGGCCTTGTAAATTTAGAGTCACACTTTTGAAAAGCCATTTGGAAGTGCATCTCATGAGCCATAAAAATATTTCATACCTTCTGAGCTAGTAATCTCCCTTCTGGGAATCTATCCTAAGGCCATCAATCTGAAAGAAAAAAAAAAGTACCACATGCATAAAAATGCTGATTGCCTCATTGCTTTTGATATTAAGAATTTGGGAGCCACCTCAAAGGCCAACAGGAATGGAATGGTCGTTGAAATGATGGTACATCGAATCACAGAGTATCATGCATTCATTAACATTATAATTATGAATACCATGTAGAAGCATGCCTATATCTGAAATATTAATAGCAACCTCTTGTAAGTGAAAGTAAGCATAATGTAAGATGCTGTCCGAACTGTGATTTATTTATAAAGATTTGTACATATGAATAGGGCCTGGAAGGAATGTGCAGAAAATGAGAATGAAGGCTTCATGGGGTGAAAACAGGAGGGCTTGTTTTTCCTTTTTGAGTATCTTCAGTATTGCCGCTAGAGGTTGGATCCTAGTTTTGTCACAGGCTCACGTCCATTTTGTCATCTGTAAAATAGTGATGTTACCACCTCATCTCCCTCCACGTTCTGTTCTTGGCCCATCCGTCCATTCTTTTAGACTTCTCCATCCCCCTGGGGTGGGTACTTACAAACAGGCAGGAGAGCTTGGACTTGTAAGTCACTGGGGGTGGGGCTGGACTTCCAGATTCACCTGGTTTGACTCCAAAGGCAGCACCCTTACTTACCTCTCCATCCGATCTGCTTCCCCTCTGCTTTCCTGACACTTCCTAAGTGTGCTGTGAGAGCGGAGGTAATGTATGCTCCCTTTGGGCCCGGCGTTTAGTACAAATTCAGTAAACAGTAGCTGCTAATCACCATCCTCATTATAATGTTTGCATGATAAAGTAATAAGGAAAAATAGCAAAAGTAGAATTGGTACCTTGGGGTTCATGGAGATGCTGAGTAAAACTCCCAGATAATATTTCCAGATACCTGTCCTCTTGGAATGAATTCTTAAGGTCCGTCTTTAAACCACGGCTTCTGTTACCGATTTTCTGTTATGTGGGATAAGCGTAACTTCTGCAGTGATACCTAAACTATTGCCTTAGTTCAGCAAGGCCTTATTATAATGAACACCGGATACTTTCAGCTTAGATGAGGCCAAAATAACACTGATTTTTGACCAGCTGGGTCAGAAACAATAACAGCTCACTCTAGTTAGATCTTTGTCTCTCTCTTTAAAAAAAAGTATTTATTTGACTTCTCCGGGTCTTAGTTGCGATGCAGAATCTTTTAGCTGTGGCACATGGAATCTAGTTCCCTGACCAGAGATCCAATCCAGGCCTCCTGCATTGGGAACATGGTCTTAGCGGTCTTAGCCACTGGACCATCAGGGAAGTCCCTCTCTTTTCTTTTATGATGCTTTGTCTTTCTTTGACACTCCACCCTTCTTTCAAAGCATTTTCATGTTTATTGTTTTCTCTCCTGAAGTTGGTGAGCTATGTAGTTGGTCTCCCCATTTAACAGATTGTGCGCTCTCATTAAAAAAAAATTTTTATGCTGATTGGTGAAAATTTTTGAGCATACTCTCTAATACCTGTATATTTGTTGATTTATACATTATATGCACAGACCACAGTACTGCGGGATCATCTGTAAAGGCATGAGATGATAAGATGAAATAAGCAGTGTTTAAAAAATAGTTTTCATAATGTTTTCTTTAATAGCATAGGAGACCTTTTTGTTCTCATTAAAATATCATGACTAGTCATATTTTCAATCAGAGCAGTGTGAGTCGATTATTTACTATTTTCAAAATCTTGATTTAGTACTTTGTGTTACAGTAATTCAAATGTCTGGTTTTAATTCACTTATTCTTGGACTCAGTAGCTGAAAAGGTACCTTGAGATGTGTAGAGTCAAGTGGAAGAAGTTCATAGATGACGGTGCTTACTAAATTATGACTCTCATTTTTCAATCTCATCCATGTATTATGCAAAGGTTTTTGTTGAAATTCAGCAAGTAAATTTCCATTTCTCATGATGTCAGCCACTTGTTCTTGTAAACTAACTGAAAGGTGCCATATTTTAATATTTTTAACAAATGGGTTCAAAGCCTGTCGAAATTCTTCATTTGGAAAATGTTTAAAAGACTAGACAAATCCATTTCCAAGTTTTTGAAGTGTGCAGATATGAATTTTTATAAATCAAACTACAGCAGTTTCAGCCACAAATCATTAATCACAGAAATGTTTCTCAACGTCCATTTTCAAAATGCCTCTCCAATAGAACACTTCTCTTTTTTTGGGGAAAAGATTGCTTTCTCATCCACTGTTAAAATGTCATCTGCACCTTGAGGGAACAAATTAAGAATGTTTATTTTTTCTGAAAATATCTTCTGGATGCCATATGCTCTTGATAGTCACCTATCTTCTAAGAATAGGTCATCAAATTTTGAACTTAAAAAAAGAATGCATAATATATTTTTATATTTGCAACTCCTCTAAATTTCTTTGACACTTGATAACCAGCAAACTTCTGGGTGTCTCAGAAGATAGAGGTCACTACCCGTTTTATTTACAAAGTTAGGTAAAAATGCAACTGCATTGGGATTTCCCTCGCAGTCCATTGGTTAAGACCTCGCCTTCCAATGCAGGGGGTGCAGGTTCAATCCCTGCTTGGGAAGCTGAGATCCCACCTAGCTTGTGGCCAAAAAAAGCAAAGCATAAAACAGAAGCAGTATTGTAACAAATTAAATGAAGACTTTAAAATGTTCCACATCAAAAAAATCTTTAAAAAAGAGATGCAACTGTATTTTAAATACCTTGTGGGTTTTTTTTTTCTTTTTAAAATTTTATTTATTTAATTTATTTTTAATTGGAGATTAATTGCTTTATAATATTGTGTTGGCTTCTGCCATACAACAACGTGAATCAGCCATAAGTATACATAGGTCCCCTCCCTCTTGAACCTTCCCACCCAGCCCCCCACCCCCATCCTACCCCTCCCGGCTGTCACAGAGTATGGTTGAGCTCCCTGTGTTATATAGCAACTTTCCATTAGCTATTTGGGGCTTCCCTGGTAAATAATCTGCCTGCAATGCCGGAGACCCAGATTTGATCCCTGGGTCAGGAAGATCCTCTGGAGAAGGGAATAGCTACACACTCTAGTATTCTTACCTGGAGAATTCCATGGACAGAGGAGCCTGTTGGGCTACAGTCCATGGGGTTGCAAGGAGTTGGTCACAACTGAGTGACGAACACTTCGTTAGCTATTATACATATGGTAATGTATATGTTTCAATGCTAGTGTCTCAATTTGTCCCACCTTCTCCTTCCCCTGCTGGGTCCAAAGTCTGTTCGCTATGTCTCCGTCTCTATTCCTGCCCTGCAAATAGGTTCATCAGTCCCATTTTTCTAGATTTCATTTGTATGCGTTAATATACAATATTGTTTTTCTCTTTCTGACTTACTTCACTCTGTATAACAGGCTCTAGGTTCATCCACCTCACTAGAACTGACTCAAATATATTCCTTGTCTTTTTATGATTGATACCCTGAAGGCTTTGGTGCTACAATCTTGCTACAGTCACTAGCCGGGGTGATGGAGCGAGTGAATTTCTAGGTGCTCCTACCTCTGTTACTTTGTCTCCCCAACCCTGCCTTGATTCAGGCAGAGCAGCCCCTGCATCAGGAGCTATATTCAGACAGTTTCCCTCTGGAACTAGGTTCTCATTTAAGAAGCTGTTCAGTTCTGAATATGAATTTACTGTAAATCTTCCCTTAATCGACTCACACAAAAGCTTTCACTTTGTGTGTGTCATTACAGAGATGGAATCTAGCAAATGCCACAGACTGAACTATGTTATGAACCCATCACCCCAGAGAACCGAGCCAACCCGCATGCTGTGTGAATCTTTCTCGTGTTTCTCTCTTCAAATTGTCACCAGTGTTTTCCATACATTTTTCAAAGGTATTTGCTGACAAAGACGTGCATGCATTTAATTTGTGGCCAGATCGCGGTGCTTGTGATGGCTCAGCTAGTTATGCTGCTGCTGGGAGCACAAAAACCTCACCCAGGTGGCTTCTCTGCCTTTTTCAGTCGAGTCAGAGACCTTCAAAGAGAGTCAAGATGTTTGTATTTGGTTGGAGGAAAATTTGGAAGGTGCTTGGATTGTGTCTGGTATGATGTTAAATATCACTGAAAACATTGTGAGATGTGTCTTCAATTTCTGTATGTTTCATTTTTAAATGTCATCTCAAGGGAGACAGTTTCTTGCGATGCTTAGTTAATAGCTCAAGGCATAATCTATTCTTTCTCTTTGTTCTAACATAGTATTTAACATAGTATTTAAATTTTTATTTTTTGAAAGTTTTTATTGGAGCATAGTTGATTTTCTCTGTTGTGTTAGTTTCAGGTTTACCACAAAGTGAATTGTTAAACGTATACCTGTATCCATTCTGCTTTTAGATTCTTTTCCCAGATAGGCCATTAAAGAGTATTGAGTAACATTGCTTGTGCTACATAGTAGGTCCTTATTAGTCATCTATTAAATTTGGCTCAGATGGTAAATTGCCTGCAATGTAGGAGTCCTGGGTTCAAAACTGGGGTTCGGATGATCTCTTGATGAAGGGAATGGCAACCCACTCCAGTATTCTTGCCTGGAGAATTTCATGGACAGAGGAGCCTGGTAGGCTACAGTCCATGGAGTCGCAAAGAGTTGGACACAACTGAGCGAGTTTCACTTATTAAATTAATTAATTAATTTTAAGGCTGTGTTGTGCAGCATGTGGGATCTTAGGTCCCCAACCAGGAATCAAACGCATGTCCCCTGCATTGAGAGTGACGAGTCTTAACCACTGGACGGCAAGGGAAGTCTCATTATCTATTTTATATATGGTAATGTATATATGTCCATACTGATTTCCTGATTTATTCCTTCCCCCACTTACCTGCTAGTAAGCACAAGTTTGCTTTCTACATCTGGGGCTCTATTTCTGTTTTGTAAATAAGTTCATTTGCACCCTTTTTTTTTTTAGATTCTAAAGATATCACTGACTCAATGGACATGAGTTTGAACAAGCTCCGGGAGATGGTGAAGGACAGGGAAGCCTGGTGTGCTGCAGTCCCTGGGGTCGCAAAGAGTCGGACACGACTGAGCGATTGAACTGAACTGAACTTTTAGATTCTACATATAAGCAATATCACACGATCTTATCTTTGTATCTGTCTGACTCCCTTCACATAGTTTTCTTAAGGTTAGGGTCACTGTTTGATAGTGGATCTGTACCCATGTGTTTAAATACTTTTAAAATTTTTATTGGGGTATAGTTGCTTTACAATGTTGTGTTAGTTTCTCAACATTCTTCTTGATGCTTCCTTTTTTTCTTACCAGACCTGTCAGATTATTATTGTTTTGACCTTATATCCTGGTTGGGGCTTCCCTGGTGGCTCAGTGGTAAAGAACCTGCCTGCCAATGCAGGAGACGTGAGTTTGATCCCTGATTTGGGAAGATTCCCTGGAGATGCGAGTAGCTACCCACGCCAGTATTCTTGCCTGGGAAATCCCATGAACAGGGGAGCCTGGTGGGTTACAGTCGTGGGGTCACAAAGAGTCTGACATGACTTAGTGACTAAACAACAACAATACAATATTGTTAACAGCTCCCATCTGCAGGAAAACTGTCGACTTTGCCCTGTTGGGTTGTTGTCTTGTGTTTGCCTTCCTCAGTGACCAGTTTCTCGGCCAAAATCTTTTAAGTCTCTGATCTGTTTGATGGGGGCTAGTTTTGTGAGACCAATGTCCTAGAATCTATCCGCTCACTGCACAGGAGTGTATAAATTGCATGTTCAGTAGAGGCTCTGATAATATCTGAGCAGGGGTGTCCCTGTTGCTTCCTCCAGGCTGTCGAGTTACCGGACTCACTGGGAGTAGCCCATGTTCTTATCATACATGACATCGCCCCCAGAGGGATGCCACGGCCAGTGTGTGCTATATTCAGTTAGACCCAATATCCTTTTCTTGTTTTCAGATCAATAAGCATTACTCTAACAGAAGTTGTAGTAGAGGCCTTGGTAGCCTTTTATCTGCAATTCTGAAACTCAAAACTGATGCTATCTAAGCTCCCAAAATGTACAATCCCAAGAGTGAACCCTCATGGAAACCAAGGGCTTGGAATCATAATGACGTTCAGTGGACATCCATTGACTGTGACAAATGTGGGGAATGTTGAGTGTGGTTGGGGAGGGCAGTGCCTGTGTGGGGGCTGGGCATTTGTAGAATATCTCTGTACCTTCTTCTCTATTTTGCTGTGAACCTAAATTTGCTCTAAAAAAAATAAAAATTGTTAATAATGATTTTTAAAAAGGTAATAAAACCTAGTCCTAACTGAACAAAAGGGTATGTATAGTATGCCTTGATTCCATTTGGCGTGATTGTGTTTACTATATATCAGGCAGGAATATTCACATGTGAATCTGGGGTGCTGGCCGAGGCCCATCAAAGAATATCAGGTCTTAGGGTGCTGGCCAAGGCCCATCAAAGACCATTAGGTCTTATAGTTTAAAGTAACACATTGGGACTTCCCTGTGGTCTAGTGGTTAAGAATTCACCTTCCAATGCAGGGGACGTGGGTTTGATCCTTGGTCTGGGAAGATCTCACATGCCTCGGGGCAGCTAAGCCCACGAGCCACAACCGCTGAGCCCTAGTGCCCAAGAGCCGGTTCTCTGCCACAAGAGAAGCCACTGCAGTGAGAAGCCCATGCTCTGCAAAGAAGAGTAGCCCCCTCTCGCTGCAACTAGAGAAAGCCCAGCAACAAGGACCCAGCATAGCCAAAAATAAATAAATAAATGTGTAAGAAAATAAGAGTAACATCTTTCTAAAACCTCAAAAATTCTAGCCCTGAAGTCCAACTGGGCCCAAGGTTTTGGATGCAGGGCTATGACTCCCTGTTCTCTTCCCGTAGCCCTCTGGGCTGTTCCAGTCTCCTTGGACCCAGTGTTTATCCTATGGACAGTGAACCCCATGCCCAGGGGAGCTGCTACTTGCTCCAAGTCAACCAACTTTTTCTGGAAACAGAAAATGAGACTGGGGCCAGGGCTGCTTTCTCCGAATCCCACATCCTGTTGCCCATCTGAGGAGAAGATTCTGGGTCTGCTTGAAACCCCAAGCTTCCCCAAGAGAACATGTATATGTTGGTGGCCTTCTGCCAAGACAAGATTTCATTTCCTGCCAGCATCAGCTGTGAGAGGTGCCGTCAGCAACTGAGAAGAATCCAAAGTCACAGAGTGTTCAAGTCGGAACATTTTGTCAATGGATTCATTTCCATTTCACTCACCCATTCAACAAATTATTTACTGATCCTCTGCTGAGACTGTAACTGAGGTTGGGGGTGTCAAGAGGAAGAGTCTGTTCATCTCTGCCTGCCCTGAAGGTGTTTGCAGTTGTCTGTGGGACAGACATGCAGATTGCAAGCATACAATTCCATGGTAACTGCTTGTGGAGTTGGGGGAGAGAGTGTTCTTCCTCTGTGGACAGGTGAGCATGGGCTCAGGATGGGAAAAGAGATCTTTACTGGGAGCTGGCTGGTTGACCAGGATTTTCTCAGGTCAGTTGTCTGGAGAAGGCATTCCTGGTGAGGGAGCAGCATGGTATCCACTGGGTAGAGAAAAGCACAACCTAAAAGTTGAGAATTATTGGTTTTTTTTCTCTTGTTGTTGTTGTTTTTTTAAATTGCTATTCTTATTTTTAAAGTTTTAAAAATTTATTTTTTAATTTTTGGCCACCACATGGCATGCAAGGGATCGAACTTGCATTGTCTGGATTAGAGGTATGGAGTCTTAACTGCTGGACTACCAGGGAAGTCTGAGGATTATGTTTTATTTGGCAGACATACTGAGGACTTGAGCCTGGCAGACAGCCTCTCAGATAGCTCTGAGGGATTGTTCTGGAGAGGTAAGGGAAGAGCCAGAATCTATAAGATCCCATTGTTTTGCAAAGAAACAAAAACCAAAAGACAAACCAAAAAACACCCCCTAAAACAAAAAACAAAACAAAACAAAAACCCAGGTAGTCTCAGGACATCAAAAGATGTCTGCTAGTAAAAGAAAATGAGACATCTCAAGTTAATGAATTTAGTGCTTTTCTATGTATGGGAAGATGCAAGAGTCTGGACTCACTGAAATCATGCTTTGATATTCACCTCAGGTATCTAGGGCCAGTATCCTGTTTTTCTCCAGCCTGAATCCCCAGGGCTCATGGTTGGGGGCAGCTGCAGTGGATGATAGCTTGATGGCCGAAACATTCTTCACTGATAAGGCAGGTGACTTTTGTCCTCCACGGTAGCTAAAGCCATGGTGGCCAGCTGGGAGACATCTCAGTATATCTTAGTATATTTCAATAACTCAGTATTATTGGGGGTTAATGTGAGAAGTAAGAGAGGTGGGAGATTGAAGCCAGCCTGGTTAACTTGAGTCCTATTAACCAGACCCTGTGCCGAGGGGGTGTAGATGTCCAACATGGAACTAGTGAACCCCTTTGAGCAGGGAAGAACTCATTTGTCATAACTGCTCCCTAACACTTGGCTATTGCTGGAATTCCTTTTTCAGCATCCCTGCTGGATGATTGAGTGGCCTCTGCTTGACCACTTCTAGGGGATGTTATTTGGTTAACACAGAAATTAATTTCTTTTATGCAGCTCCCAATTTGTAACCTGCAGTAGTTCTAAAGGCTGATATTTTAAGCCTGTCGGCACAACTTCAGCTTGTTCTTTTTTGGGAAATGGGTGCGAGATACTTCAATTAAATTCCTTCTGCATTCTCATTTTTCACACCAGTTGTCTTATTATTCTTAACTATTATTAAAAGGAATGATAAAAAGTAATTAACCATCTGGAACAGATTCGTGCCTCCATTAGTCAGGGCATCCATTATAAAACCTCCCCAAAGTTCAGCCTTGGAAATAAATTCTCCAAGTAGGTGGATTAGCTAATGAATTTTTCTTCTCCAAAGGCAAGTGTATTTTTCCCAGCACAGCCAGAACTTCCATTGCCCATTTGTCAAAGAGGGAAAAAGTAGAAGTGAAAACCGAAATGGCTTGTCAATATAGTTTACCAAGGAAAAGCTGTAGAGTTGATGCGGTTTTTGTAAGGCTTCTGCGTTATACTTTTCCACTAATATTGGTGGATTTAGTGTGACACTTAGCATTGGCTTTGCCAAGATAACTGTATTCAGTCAATGCTGCCTTCAGGGCACCTGGAAGGCACCCCTGGTCACTTCTGGTCCACGATGGAGAAGCTGGAGATGGGTTTGGAGCAGGAGTGTCAGAACCTCAGTTTGTCCCGTGTGGGTCTCACCGTGAGTTTCAGGAGGACTTGGAATTTGACAAGAGGAGGAAATTACATGCTCGGGGGTCAGCTTTGCCTGACTTCAGTGAATCTCTCGCTCCCACGCTGTCCTGGGCATAATCAGGCTGTCTGACTCCTGGAAGACCCGTGTGGCACTGTAGCCCTAGTATGTTGACCCTCCCTGTTAGCCTTTTGGATTCAATACAGGTAAACCCAGATGGTCACTTCCTTCTGCCGCCTCTCTGGCCTCCCACCATTGCTGACACCCAGAAACTGACATGGAATTCATCATGAGCGCCTCCAGGCAACTCCTCCAGATTCAAGGCTGCCTTGAGCTTACATGAGCTCAGACCCCAAAAGTCCCTCCTTGGGGAGAAGCAGCTGCCCTCCACCGCTTCTTCCTGGATACGAAACATAAGGCCAGACCTCCACAGGCCAGGAGGCTGACCGCCCTCCCCCATTGTCTGTGTCAACAAGACGCAGATCTGTCACCAGATCTGAAACCCTTCATGAGGCTCATGATTTCTCAAAAGTGCCATGCTGGTCTGTGTCCAGGAATGAACTCTGCTTGCTTCATGAACTCTTTCTCAGTTTTGTATTAGCCTGATAAGGCTTAACTCAAGTATGATTTCTTTCATGAACCCTGGCTAATGCTAGCTTACAAGTCAGTTCTATTCAACAAATGTTTATAGAGCACCTTTTGTATTCCGAGCTGCATGCTGCACTCTGAAGATCCAGGGTTGAATGAAGCATGGATCTATCCCCAGGGAGTTCTCAGTTGGCTGATAGATGCATGAATGGAAAGATTAAAGATAAACATGCAAAGTGCTGGAGAGAGGTCTCAGGCATGTGCCACGGGGACCTAGAGAAAAGAACACCTTACCATCTACTTGGGAGGCTTAGAAAAACCTTCAAAGGGAGGATTATATTTATGCTGGCTCTTGATACATTCACAGGAGCTTGCCAAGTTGCAAGCAGGATGAGGGAGTGGAGAGGATAATTGAGGTGGAACGGACACAGACAGAAGCAAGACTTGAAATGCCATGGGGTGGGGGCTTGGTGTGTTTCTGGGGACTGATGCTCGGGGTGTAGGTACAGGGAGCAAGCTTGAGGCTGGAGCCTCTCGTGAGGTTGCGGTTGCCTTGGACACAGCCTGGTACACGGTCCACTGGGCGGGAGGGGCCCGGTTGTGGACCCTGGGTGAGCTGGAGCACGGAGCTCCCACCTGCAGGAAGAGTGACGAAAACTGAATTCCTAGGTGAGCCCAAGCCTAGAAGTGTCGAGATAGGGGTCAAAGCCACAGGTCCTTGAGTGAGAGGAGGGAGTGAAGTATGAGGAGAAACAGAAGCAGATTGTTTTTGCCAGGTGTGAATGAATGATTGCCTTTTCCTGTTTCATGCCTGGATGCCTTCTCTCTTCATATAGATTACATGCTACTTGAAGGTGGGGGGATGGTTTTAAACTACTTTTTTAAATGTTTTCTTTTTTCTTTAATGTATTATTTGTGTGAAAAGTATTATAAACCTGTTACATGCATGCCAAGTCACTTCAGTCTTTGTCCGAATCTTTGTGATCCCATGGACGGTAGCCCGCCAGGTTCCTCTGTCCATGGGATTCTCCAGGCAAGAATACTGGAGTGGGTTGCCATGCCCTCCTTCAGGGGGATCTTCCTGCCCAGGGATCAGATTAAATCACGTCTCCGTTTCCTACGTTGGCAGGTGGGTTCTTTACTACTAGCCCCACCTGGGAAGCCCTATTACAGTACAGTACTATGTGGCCAGTTGTGTTAGTTGGGTACCTCAACTAACTTTGTTGGACTTATGAACAAATTGGACTTATAAACGTGCTCTCAGAACAGAACTTGTTCACATGTTGGGGACTTACTGTGAGGCTCCCCAGACAAGAGGCAGAAGCTGTGGGAGTGTCATCAAGGAGCCTCCTCCTCTGGGTGGGAGATCCCAGCAGCTAATCGGCAACAGTGTCTCTTCCAATTTGGGGGTTCTACACATCTCTTGATGTTTCTGTAATTCTGCCATTCTCCCCTGGCTCCCAGGAGAGGCCTGACTCTGAAGACATGAGAGGATGAGAGGGTGGCTGACTGACACCCAGCCTAGTCCTCATTATTTCAGTGCGTGGGAGCCATTTGCCAAAAGAAATTGGGGAAGGTATTTTTAGCCAAGGCATTTGCTTTCTTGGGACCTGGTTTCCTAGAAATGCTCCATTCCTTCCCTTTCGTGTCACACCTTACCGTCCCCCAGGATTCTTTCTCCTTAGGGTGCTATTTGGATAATTTTCTTTTTCGTCTCTTAAGCCCATTTGATTCCAGAAGGATTAAAACACAGGTGTTGGATTTCAGGACTTCCCCTAGTGGCTCAGCGGTAAAGAATCTGCCTACAATACAGGAGATGAAGTTTCCATCCCTGGATCAGGAAGATCTCCTGGAGGAAGGCATGATAACCCACTCCAGTATTCTTGCCTGGAGAATCCCATGGACACAGGAGCCTGGTGGGCTACAGTCTGTAGGGTTGCAAAGAGTTGGGGCTGAGCATGCAAGCACACATACTGGATTTCAGGATATAGAGACAACATCTTGCAGTGTGCTATCGACTGTCACAGAAAATACCTCCTGCCAAGTGGGCTGCTGGCTTTGGAGCAGGGCTCTCAGCCTTGCACTTTGGAATCACTTGGAAAGTGAAAGTCACTTAGTCGTGTCCGACTGTTTGCAGTACCATGGACTATACAGTCCATGGAATTCTCCAGGCCAGAATACTGGAGTGGGTAGCCTTTCTCTTCTTCAGGGGATCTCCCCAACCCAGGGGTCGAACCCAGGTCTCCTGAATTGCAGGTGGACTCTTTGTCAGTTGAGCCACCAGGAAAACTTAAGAATATTCTGGCGTGGGGAGCCTATCCCTTCTGCAGTAGATCTTTCCGACCCAGGAATTGAACTGGGGTCTCCTGTATTCTAGGCAGATTCTTTACCAGCTGAGCTACCAGGGAATCACTTGGGAACAGTGGAAAAACTCCTAGTGTCCAGGTGGATGCAGACTGGTTGGATCGGAAACACTGGGTAGGGTCCAACATCAGAGGGTTGTAATGCTGGCTGGTTGGTTCCAGCATGTAGTCCGGTCTTAGAATCACAGCTTAAGATACATTCTGGATTCCCCCTGGCAGGACCTCTTGGCTCCCGTTTAAGTTTGGACCTTAAAGGCATTGAGCAAAGTGGCTTGTGGTTCTTCCACCTGTAGCCCATGTTCCTTGAGGAAGTGATTTGACTTCTTGGAGCCCCTTAAGGTTGGCCACCCTTCAGGGTCTGAGCATTCAGTAGACGTTTCCTCTCTCATAGGCCCTCTTTGTTGGCAAAGCAGAAGGGTATAGCCTGTATCTAGTTTTGTTGTCAGTCATTCTCCCAGTATTGTTATCGTTTCTGTCTGTTCTGATCTCACCTGGACAGGTACATCCCTGGGATTACAGAAGTCATGAAGGCAAACAGTCCCATAAATGGCTATTGTAAAGATGTGATAAATTCTGAAGACATTCTTTATGGGGAATACCGTGTGATGATAGAGTGCAGTGTGGCTAACTTTGCATAGGGAGAAAATAGAAGGCTGGATGCAGGGAGCAGAATCACACCGGGAGGATGATTGATGAGCAGAGATTTTCCTGGCAGAGAGGAAAGCTCAAGGTACTGTCATCTGAGAGGGGAGCATGTGCAAAGGCCCTGGGTCTGGAAACAATCTAGCCGTTTTTGGGAAGAGTTATAGAGTTCAGGGTGGCTTGAAGCATAAGGTCTGGGGGTGGAGGCCTGGTGGGAGCCGAGGTGGGAGAGGTAGGTCGGTGCCACCTCCGTCTACTGTGGGTTTGATATTTATCTTTTAAGAAATGAGGGCATGAACTCCCCTGGGAGTCCAGTGGCTGAGAGTCCGCCTGCCAAAGCACGGGACACAGGTTTGATCCCTGAACTGGGGAGATCCCACGTGGCTCAGGGCAACTGCTGAGCCCACACCCTGGAGCCTGTGCTCTGCAACAAGGGAAGCCGTGGCAATGCTCCGCACCACAGTGGGGAGAGTGGCCCCCGACGGCCACAACTAGAGAGAAGCCCAGCAAGGAAGCAAGCCCAGCACATAGCAAGGAAGTCCCAGTGCAGCCAAAAGTAAATAAATAAATAATTTTTTTAAAAAAAGAAATGAGGGCATGTATTAGTCACATGTCATATTTCTTCCGTAACAAATGACTACAAACTTAGTGTCTGAAAACAACCCAGATGCACTCTTTTACAATGATTGTGGTTGGGAGTCCGGAATTAGTCTTACCAGGATTTAAATCAATGTGTTGGTGGGGCTGCACTCATTCTAGAAGCTCCAGAGGAGGATCAAATCAGTACCTTGCCTCTCCCAGCTTCTGGAGGCTGCTGGCTTTCCTTGACCATAGCTACATCCGTCTAGTCTCTGCTTTTGTGGTCACCTGGCCTCCTATGACTTTCATTCTCCAGCATCCCTCTTTAAGGACCCTCGTGATTACAGGGGGCTCAGCCAGACAACCCAGGATAATCTCTCTAGCCCAAGATCCTCCACTTTCAAAGCTCCTTTTGCCACAGAAGGTAACATTCATAGGTTCTGAGCATTAGAATGCGGATACCCCTTAGGAGTCATTATTCAGCCTAACTCAGGGTATCTGAAAAATGCTAAGTCACCTGCACAAAGGGAGAGAAATCCAAGCTCTGCTGGTCCCCAAGGCCTTGTAAGGGTTGCAAAGGGCCTGAACCTAAAGGGTGTGTCATTGGGAGTGGAGAGGAAATGGAGACTTGAATTGGGAGGAAAGAAATTGGTAAGAATTCAGTAGTGGAGGCTGAAGACATAGAAGACACTGAGGAAAACTCTGAGGTTTAAGATGGTGTCATTACAAATTTTTTTGCTTCTTTTTATATTGAAGTATAGTTGATTTACAGTGTTGTGTTCATTTCTGTTATACAGGAAGGTGATTCAGTTATATACATATGTGGCTTCCTAGGTGGCATTAGTGGTAAAGAACCCTCCTGCCAGTGAAGGAGATATAAGAGACGTGGGTTCTGTCCCTGGGTCAGGAAGATCCCCTGGTGGAGGGCGTGGCAACCCACTCCAGTATTCTTGCCTGGAGAATCCCATGGACAGAGGAGCCTGGCAGGCTATGGTCCATAGGGTCACAAAGTGTTGGACATGGCTGAAGTGACTTGGCACAGTATATATATATATATATATATATTCTTTTTTCATATTCTTTTCCATTGTAGTTTATCACAGGATATTGAGTATAGTTCGCTGTGCTCTATAGTAGGACCTTGTTGTTTATCCATTCTCTATATAATACTTTGCATCTGCTAATCCCAACCCCCTCCTCCATCCCTCTCCCACCCACACACCCGCCTTGGCAACCCCAAGTCTCTTCTCAAGTCTGTGAGTCTGGTTCTCTTTCATAGAGAAGTTCTAAAAAGGTCACTCTTAGTGGTCTTGTGACTCAAGAGAAGGGATGCAGGTCCTTTCATCTCCTCGCCTGCCTCACTTCTCTGGCCTTGAGAACTTTCAGGATCCTTCCCTGGCATGTGGCGTGCTACCCTCGGGTTCCCAAAGCACCTCCCCTGCTTCCCGTTAGCCCACCACATGAGGTCTGGACATCAGGCTTACTCCCCTGGCTCATGTGTTAAGCTACAAGTTTCTCGAGCAGCTTGTGAGATGTTGGCTGCCTAGCAGGCTCTGGTTCTGGTCTGTTGAATTCCTCCATTTGTATGTAGAGGTTTGGACTCACCTACACAGCCCTGAAGCTGGGAGCCAAGAGATCTGCTGTTGCTAAGACCCCATTTTCACCTTTATGCCTTCCCAGAATGACAATAGGGGCTGAGTTATTAGCCTTGATCTCACCGGTTATTAATTCTTTAGTTTTCGCCCCTTCAGGAAGTCTCGTATATTCCAGGATGTCATGAAGTCTTTAAAATGGGTGTAAATAAACCTAATAGCTGGAAATGATGTGGAAGTCATTGATCAAGGAGGGATAATTCAGCTGGAAATATGAGAAGGCAGTTTTCAAGACAGCTTGCCTGAGTGTTTCCAAGAAATGTGCTCTCCCTCGAGATGCTACTTCTTGCATCTGATTCAGTAAATATCTGTTTTGTTCACTTGCTGATGGGTTTTTGAACCTCTTTGTCTCCTGTGTGTCCTGCCTCTTTCTTAGCCTCCCTTCTCCTGCTTACTCCTTAAAGCCATGGAGAAGAAGAATTTCCTTTATTTAAAAAGCAAGGAATGGGATGCTGAAGAGGACTTTTCCTTTTGCTTGGGAGTTCAGGTTTCTGCCCTCAAGCTGAGAGTGATCAGGGAGAATTTTCCATTATTCACAGAGAAGGTAGAGCTCTTAGGGGAATATCTATCCCAACATAGCAAGATTGGTCCAGCACTTCAACAGCCTCTCCTCTGTAGAAACAAGATGAGTTCATGAGTTCATGGAGGAGACAGTTGGAGGGGAGAGAGGCTGTTTCTGCTTCTCTCCCAATAGGAGTGAATCCCCTCCAGGTCAAATGGGACGATCTAAGCAGAACACGCGTGGAGACTGAGGGTACCCTCCTGGAGAGGAGGCTGGCGTCTCCCTCCCTGGCTGGATGCTTGCTGAGTTGCAGCTCTCATAGGTCCATCTTTGGACCAGTGAGCAGAGTTTGATGCAGATGTTCCTGGGAGTCTCTGAGATGTGGAAGATAGACTGACCTGAGTTCCCTGGATTGGGGGGACCTCTATGGACATGGGGAAATTCTAAAGCCAGGAGGCCAGCAGGAAGCAGGGTGGCTGCCCTGCCCGGTCTCCCCCTGCCTACATGGGAAGCCAGTGTGAGTTTCCTGGGAATACCTGGAGGCCTGGTGGGGGGAAGAGTAGCCTGGAAAGGGGGTCTGCTCTGGAGCAGACATGGGCACCGAGACTGCCAAGGTCAGGTCCAGTAAAATTCATGGAAGAGTGAACACCCCTGGTGGTCCAGCGGCTAAGACTCTGCACTCCCAATGCAGGGGGCTGGGGTTTGATCCCTGGTCAGAGAACTAGATCCCATGTGCTGCAACTGAGAGTTTGCGTGCTGCAACTAAAGGGACCCTGAATGCTGCAACTAAAACCTGGTGCAGCCAAATAAATAAATATTAAAAACAATTCCTAGAGGAGCTGATCCCCATATCAGGGAGCACACAGTGGCAGGGCCTGGACGGACCCCTCAGATGTGCGCTACAAGGAAGCCCACCTTCGATCGCCTGCCAGGGCATGATGACAGACAGCAGCTGAGAGGCAGGTGGGAGCAGGGTAAGGAATTGGGGAGGACAGGTCAGCAGCCCCCCTGCCTGTGCAGGTGCGTGCCCCTCTCATGGGTCAAAGCTGATGGGAGGAAGGAAGCTGGGAACCAGATGTAAGTGGAAGGGTTCACGCTGGGCTGCGCTGCACCATTTAAACCTCAAAACTGAATCATAATTTCCTAACGTAGTTTGTTCTTGTAACTGAACGTTGAATGGGAGGCTGAGGGGTCTGCTCTAGATTATCATTGGGCAAAGGGGGGAGATGGCAGATCGCCACAGAGGCAACGAGGAAAGAAAAATGGAGCCATTTGCCTTCTTACTCCATGGAGTGCAGCCCATTCAATAAATTTGTTACAAAACCTGACAGGAGCACAATGCAGGGTATCAACTCGGGCTCAGAGATTTAACACAGCCTATCACCTGCTTTGTACTGATTTAGAGGCTTTGGAAATATGTGTCCATGCAAGCATGTGTGTGCACGCGTGTATATGTGTGTGTGTGTGTGTGTGTATCATGTCTCTATGTAATAACACAGGGCAGGTACTTTTAAATGTCTCCCTGCTGCCCCAGACATGTAATAAATGTGCTTTCAGCTCATTTAATCCTCACAACAATGTTATGAGTTGATACTGTTATTAGCACTGTTTTACAGAGAGGAAACTGAAGTGCAGAGAGGTTAAGACACTTACCTAAGGGCACACAACCAGTGTGGAGGAGGAGGGATCTGCTCCTAGACCGTCTGGCTCCCTGGACCATTCGGTCTCTTTCCCTCTCTCTCTGCCCTTTTCCACTCTCCCCCTCCCATCATCTATCATCTCTATTTTTCAATTTCTTCTTATAGAATTTTACAAACATACAGAGTGGAGAGAGTAATATAATGAACTCAAGATACACTCACTCAGCCTTAGTGATTCTCAATTTATAAGCTGTGCTCCGAACCCCCACGCTCTTTTGCCTCTTTTAGCAGATTTGTTTGAGGTGGTGGATATTTGCTGAGTGGATGGATTAAAAAAAAATAGTTGAAGAGTAATTGCCATTTGATACCGAACAGAAGGGCTTAGCTTTGGTTTAAGCTGTTCATTTCCCCTCCCACATTCTGAAGTTCAGCTGCAGGAAAAAATAAAAGTAATTCAAGTAATTTAAATTCTGCATGCTGACTTAGTTTTGTCCTCATCTTATCTGACCTTATTTAGTCAGACAAGAAAGAAAAAAAAAGAAAAGGAAAGGATCAGGAGGGCATTTTCTAAGGATTTCATCCTGACCCTTTAAATGAATCTTTCATTTATACTTATATAATTGTTTCATATTGGATAATCTTAATAATATCAAATTTCATTTCTAAAGCGAGCTGACAGAAGCTTTTAAAGACTCACTCATTCAAATGTGTTAGAGAAGCTGAGAATAACAATTTACTGCCAGTTCATTTCCTTTCAATATTTTCTGCCTGAGGGTACTGCACTTTTCCTTTAAAGAAAACCCCATAGTTACAGTAAAGATCACATACCCTGGTCCCAGATCCCTGCCCCGAATCCTTTAATGTAAGAAATGACCAACCCCTAGAATTTGCTGGGCACAGCTGCAGTATCTTCCTTGCTCTTTCTGTGAGGGTTTTGATGCTCAAAGAGGAACTGGGGCTCCCAAAGGGGCATCGCTGGCCAGAGCCACGTAACACCCTGGTCATCCAATCTCCGCTTGCTCTCAAATATATTGTATCTAATAAGCAGGCTTTGCTAAAGTGCCAGAAGGAGTTTTTGAAGGAGTGTGATCTTATGGGAGTGAGTTTAAAAACATCTGACCCCTGTTCAGGTTTTTCCCTTTAGGTGAAATTTATCAAAGACTAATTTGCATATGTTGTTGTTGTTCAGTCACTTAAGTCATGTCCCACTCTTTGCGACCCCATGGACTGCAGCACGCCAGGCTTCCCTGTCCTTTACTGTCTCCTGGAGTTTGCTCAAACTTTTGTCCATTGAGTCAGTGATGCCATTCAGCCATCTCATCCTCTTGTCGCTCCCTTCTCCTCCTGCCTTCAGTCTTTCCCAGCATCAGGGTCTTTTCCAGTGGCTCTTCGAATCAGGTGGTGAAAGTATTGGAGCTTCAGCTTCAGCATCAGTCCTTCCAATGAATTTCCAGGGTTGATTTCCTTTAGGATTGACTTGTTGGATCTCCTTGCTGTTCAAGGGACTCTCAGGAGTCTTCTCTAGCACCACAGCTTGAAAGCATCAATTCTTTGCACTCAGCCTTCTTTATGGTCCAAGTCTCTAATTTGCATATAAAATTTGCCTTTGTTGCTGTATAGTTTCATGCCTTTTTACAATGAATGCAGCTATTGGACTTCCCTGGTGTTCCAGTGGTTAAGACTCCATGCTCCAAATGCAGGGGACATGGGTTCAATCCCTGGTCAGGGAACATCCCACATGCCACATGGCGTGGCCAAAACAAAACGTATACAGCCACGTATCTCTCACCTCAGTTGAGATAGGGAGCAGTTCTCTCACCCTACAAACTTCTTTGGACCCTGCTGCAGTCAGGCATCAACCCTGTCCTCAGACAGCCACTCATCTGCTCTCTGCATCTGTGATTTTCACTCCCACTATGTCATAAATGTGGAATCCTGCAACATGTAGCCTTTTCTTTATCATCTGAGTCACCAGGGAAGACCAGCATGTAGCCTTTTGGGTCTGGCCTCTTCCATTCAGTTAAATGCTTTTGAGATTCATTGCCGTGGTTGCATCTATCGGAAATTCATTCCCTTCTTATTAATGCTGAGTAGTTTTCCAGTGTATGGATGGACATTTGGGTTGTTTCCTGTTTGGGGAGATCATGAATAAAGCTGCATCCGTGGACAGTCTTTGTGTGAACATCTGTTTTCATTTCTTTTGGATGGACACCCTTAGTGTGGAATTGCTGGGCCATCTGGTGAGTGTTTGTTATTCTCAGCAGTAATGTATCAGGGTTCCAGTTGCTCCACCTCCTTGTCAGCACTTGTTATTATCTGATATTACTTTAACCATTCTATTATTATGTAGATGTCATGCAGATTTTTATATGTGGGAGGGCTGGGATGCATTGCTAAAAAGTTAGCATCAGTTATTGCCCTATAAGCCTCTTTCTCCTGTGTGCGTTCAGTTCATAGTTCAGGAACTTGACTGCGGGCTTCCCTGAGGTCGGGTATCCTCTGTGCCCCCAAAAGTGCGGCTTCAGTGAGAGACTTTGCTGTGGAATGCTTGGTGAGGTGGGCAAGGCAACAGGGCTGATGAGGGCCCATGTGGCCGGGTGGTAAAAACATACTCTCAGAAGCCTGGGACCAAATTCCCTTTCTGCTACTTATCATGCCTCTGTGTGTGTGTATATATGTATGCTCAGTCATGTCCTACTCTTTTCAACCTGACCCCGCGGACTGCAGCCCACCAGGCTCCTCTGTCCATGGGATTTCCCAGGCAAGAATACTGGAGTGGGTTGCCATTTCCTACTTCAGGGGATCCTCCCAGGGATCGAACTCACATGTCTTGCATCTCCTGCATTGGCAGGCAGATTCTTTACCACTGAGCCATCATGCCTATAATATCCTACAAAGCTTTTAAAGCCCGCACCTGTCTGTCCCCTTCTGTGAACTGGAGATAATCGTAGCTTGCTTTCCCACCCTCCAGAGACTGAAGAAGAGCCTTGAAAACAAAAAGTACAGTCCAAAGAAGAAAAGAGGGCATGATTATTTTTATTGTTACTGAGCCATTTTTATTGCTGTTGGCTGAAACCCCAGGATTGAAATAAAGCATTACTGTTATTAGCAATGAAGGTCGACAAGACTGTTTTTCATTCGCTTTGTTATTTTTAACCATTTTATAGACATATAATTCCATGGAAGTGTCACAAAAGCTGCTTGGAGTAGAAGCTGCATATTCCATTGTGATTTTCAATATAAAATTCACTTTAGGTGTAGGCGACCTCTTGTAATCACTCACCTTGCTTCCCGGATACCAGTCCTCTGAAATGTTATTGGAGACCTTGCTCTAATTTCAAACACTGTCAACTCTTGCTCATAAAAGGAGCTGTTTATATAGTTTGTGGATTATTCCTTTTCCCTCTTGGACCATTTGTTTTACTGTTCAATGCCAACCTCAGTTGGTTCAGACAGGAGAAATGGAAGATCATGAAATATAGGCTGGATTATCTTCTCCCTGTTTATGGCTATAGTTGAAACTTTGGCGGAAATGTATTTTTTGGGGTCCTCTGGGGATTTAAATTATTCATGCTCTGCCCCCTTTCTCTGTTCGCAAAGTCAGCGAAGAGTTAACGAAGGTGGACAGAGAGATATTCTCATCTGTGGTCTATGGGATCTGTGCTCTATCCACCAGAACTGTTCAAAGAGATTACGAGGTGAAATTTCTCAGAGAGCTTAGTTCTCCTAAGGGACTTTGGAGGCAACAAATATTTCTTTCTGGGAAGTAGAAAAAGGAGGCAGAATACAGAGCCTTTGGCCGAGCATTCTCTTGATCAGCTGTGAAAAAAGTTTGATTGTTACTGATGGTCAAAATAGTGGCATTTCTAAATAGTTTTCTCTTAACATGATTATGTGTGTTTGTGTGTGTGCGTGTGTGTGTATGAAAGAGAGAGAGAGAATCATAGGTTTCCAGTGACCTCCGTTTTAGTTCCAGAGTTTCATTTTTGAAACATTCACCCCCAGAAAGTGCCTGACTTCTAAGCCCAGTGAGCACTACATTTAAGAATACTCATGTTCCTGTCAAGCAGTGTTGTGTTAGCAACAAACTCTGCAGTCGGAGAGGGAAGAAGGCATGTGGTGGTGGTGGGAGTCCCGGGGCTTGGTACAAATCTTCCCGCCATGGTCCATCTCAGGCCTCCAGTGGTTGACAGCAGTTTGCAAAGCTTCTGCATATTGAATAGACAGTTCTGGCAGAGCCTAGTCCTGCCCACGCTCATTTCAAGGGCCATTCTGCTTCTCTTAGTGCTCCACTGTCTCGGGTTTAATTTCCCCTTGTAAGACATCTGTCAAGAGCGTAGCACTTGACATCAGCGCGCATGGTAGTAGGTTAAAGGACGTTCAGAGATGCCCCCTGACTGGTTTCAGTGGTCTGATGGGAAAACTCCCTCAGGTCTGGTTGTCTTTGGGTGGGTACACCGGGCCTGCGATGCTGAAGGAGCTGGGAGGGCAGGAGAGCTCCGGGCTTTCTTCTGATTTGCATTTCAAAGGGAAGACCGGAAGTCCTTGAAGAAAAAGTTATCTGATGGCAGTGTGGTTATCGAGGTAGTGATGGGGACCAGCCTGGGCCCTAGACATCCACAGCTGAGCAGACCCCAGCCCCTGCCCTCTGGTCCCTGGTCTCCACAGAGGGGAGTTGGCAAAGCTCTCAGGGCTGGTCGAAGGAGTCAGGGCCCCGAGCCGACTGCTGTGTGATATCAGTGCTGGGGAGCCCTGCTGAAATGAATGCAGGAGTAATGTGCTTGCTTCCTTCCCTCCTGTCAATTAGTTTAGTTCACAGGGTCTCTGTTTCCTTCTTGGTCAAGTAGGTATAGTAATCCCTCCCTTTCAGGGGAGTGGGGGTCCCCAGATCTTCAACAACAGCATCGCTTGCCAATTTCTTGGAAATGCACCACCCCAGACCCCAGAGCTGAAGCTCTTGAGTGGACTCAGCAAAGGACCTGTGTTTGCCCAGTCCCGTGGGTGATGCTGGTGCCCACTCAGGTGTGAGACCCACTGAGTCCTGGAGCTATTTGCAGATCGCTGTAGCCCGGGTGTGAATGCTTAGCCCAGTGCCTGCCATGGGTGTGGGCTCTGCCCCCCGCAGCTCCAGGAAGGACACTGAGGAAGATGACATTTCAGGCGGTCTGTGGGTTGAGGAAGGGGGACGGATAATGGTACCAGGTCTGTGGTGGGGACTTTGTGTGAAGGCTGGGCCGGGAGGGGAAGGAAGCAGGGTTACTTTTACAGGTCACGTGAGAGAACCCCCCTTTCTCAGGTGTAGGTTGCTTCACTCCTTTCTTGCCAGCTTACAGAGCTCCCTTGAGTAGGTTGGGGACAATGCTTTGTTCTGACTCACAGAGCCCCTAAGAGAACTTGGCATCCATGGAATCAGAAGACGATTGCTTCTTGGTGGGAAAGCTGTGAAAAACCTAGATAGTGTGTTGAAAAGCAGACATTACTGTGCTGACAAAGGTCTGTATAGTCAAGGCTATGGTCTTCCCAGTGGTCACATACGGTTGTGAGAGCTGGACCATAAAGAAGGCAGAGCACCAAAGAATTGATGCCTTTGAATTGTGGTGCTGGAGAAGACTCCTAAAAGTCTCTTGGACAGCAAGGAGATCAAACCAGTCAGTCTTAAGGGAGATCAACCCTGAATACTCGTTGGAAGGACTGATGCTGAAGATGAAGCCCCAGTATTTTGGTCATCTGATGCAAACAGCTGACTCATTGGTATGGGCATAAAGACAGACATGTAGACCAGTGGAACAGATTAGGCAGCCCAGAAATAAACCCCACACATACAGTCAACGGATCTTTGATAAGGGTGCCAAGAACACACAATGAAGAAAGCATAGTTTTTTCAATAATGGTAGTGGGAAAATTGGATATCCACCTGCAGAAGAACGAAACTGCACCATTATCTTACATCATGTATAAAAGTCAACTCAAAATGTATTAAAGACTTAAGACCTGAAACTGTAAAACTCCTAGAAGAAAAGATAGCAGAAGATCTTCTTGACATTGGTGTTGACAGTGATTTCTTGGCTATGACACCAAAAGTAAAAACAACAAAAGCATGACTAGACTGATGTGACTACATCAGACTAATAAACTTCTACACAGCAAAGGAAACAAATCACAGAATGAAAAGGCAACTTACAAAATGAGAGAAAATATTTTTAAACTCTTATCATATGTGTGATAAGAGTTTAATATCCAAAATACTCAAAGGACTCCTACGACTCAATAGCAAAAACCCAAAATAATCTGATTAAAATACAGGCAAAAACTTGAATAGGTATTTCTCCAAAGAAGATATACAAACAGCCAACACATATATGAAAGAGTGCTCAGCATCACTAATCATCAGGGAAATGAAAATCAAGTGAGATATCACTTCACATTTAGTAGGATGGCTGTTGTCAAAAAGCAAAAAAACAACAAATGTTGGTGAGGAGATAGAGAAATTGGAACCTTTGTACACTTCTGCTGTGACATAAAATGGTGCAGTCTCTATGGAAAGCAGTGTGGACATTCTTCAAGAAATTAGCACTAGAACTACTGTATGATTTAGCAATCCCACTTCTGGGTATTTACCCAAAAGAACTGAAATCAGGGTATTGGAAATACACCTGTACTGTCATGTTCATGGTAGCATTATTCAGCCAAGAGGTGGAGACAACCTAAATATCTATCAGTAGGTGATTAGATAAAGAAAATGTGATATATATGTATAGTGGAATTTTATTCAGACATTAAGAAGGAAATTCTGCCATATATGACAACGCGGATGCACCTGGAAGAGATTTTGTTGGTGAACTTGGTGTCACAGAAGGACAGATACACGGTATTTAAACTAGTCAAGCTCATAGATGTGGAGATTAAATGGTGATTGCCAAGGGATGGGAGAGGGGAACTTGTTGTTCATCGAGTATCAAATTTTGATTATGCGAGATAAGTTCCAGAGATCCGCCGTACAACATAGTACTTGGAGTTAGCAGAACTGTTCTGTGGACTTAAAAAAATGTGGTGAAGAGAGTAGATTGCATGTTAAATGTTTTTTTTACCGCTACCTCCCCCAAAAATGAAAAAACAAGGGGGCACAAGGAAGCATGTTTATTACCTGGATTATGGTGCTTGTTGCATGAGTGTATGCATGTGTCCTAACTCATCATATTATGTATGTTAAAATATGTGCAGTTTTTGTGTATCAATTATACTTCAAGAAATCTGAAGAAAAAGAGAAAAAAGAAAGGAAGGGAGGGAGAAACAGAGAGAGAGAAGGAAGGAAGGAACAAGGAGGGAGGGAGGAAAGGAAAGAGGAAGAATGTAAGAAGGAAAGGGAGAAGACAGCTATTCGGGAGGGGAGCGGGTTTTCTCCTTTTAGGACTAATGATGAGAGCAGCATTTCTCATCCAGTCCCCATCTGGGGTCTTGATTTTCATTTATCTCCATGCTGCTTTTGTGCCCCGCTTTTTCCCTCTGAAAGAAAGCATCTCAGTTACACAAAAGGGAAGGAAACTTGAAATCCATTGTTTCTTTTTAGTTAGAAAAATTAAGTTGCTATCACAGCTTGTGTCTGGAGCCCAAGATAATTGGGAGTTTTTCCCCGTAACTTCTTTTTTGATAGTGCTTAAGAAAAAGGGTTTCCCAGGTGGCTCAGTGATAGAGAATTCATCTGCCAATACAGGAGATGTGGGTTCGATCTCTGGGTCAGGCAGATCCCTTGGAGAAGGAAATGGCTACCTACTGCAGTATTCTTGCCTGGAGAATCCCATGAACAGAGGAGCCTGGTGGGCTACAGTCCATAGGGTCGCAAAGAGTCAGACATAACTGAGAACTAAGGCATGCACGCGTGTAAGGGCAGGAGTCAGGGAGGGATGAGGGATACATCTACAAGTAATAGTAAGAACATTATATATTATTATATAAACATTATATATTGTTATTATATTTTATGTTATTTTATGTTACACAGTATATTATTTTTATATTATATATCTTGCTGCTGCTGCTAAGTCACTTCAGTCGTGTCTGACTCTGTGTGACCCCATAGACTGCAGCCCACCAGGCTCCCCCGTCCCTGGGATTCTCCAGGCAAGAACATTGGAGTGGGTTGCCATTTCCTTCTCCAATGCATGAAAGTGAAAAGTGAAAGTGAAGTCGCTTAGTCGTGTCCGACTCTTTGAAACCCCATGGACTGCAGCCTACCAGCCTCCTCCGTCCATGGGATTTTCCAGGCAAGAGTACTGGAGTGGGTTGCCATTGCCTTCTCCAATTATATATCTTATGCATTATGTATTGTAGCAATTAGTATAAATTAATTAATAATAATGCAATTAATAATTAATAATAATTAATAATGCAATTAGTATATATACAGTAGGTATTAATAATGTTGCTATATATATAATTATATAATATGCAATGTATACTAATTATATAACTGTTATATCTATAATGTAATTTATTAATACTATTACATTTAATACATACCAGAATAATAATTGCATTTTATTAATAATAAATTATTATTACTTGTATTGTAGTTATTAAATTATATTTATTAATAGAATACAATTGTTATTATTCCTTATTATGTATGTATATAGATAGAGGAAGAGAGAGAAAGATATTTATTACAGGAATTGGCTTGAGACCCAGGTAAGCCAGTGGTATGATTCAGTCTGAGTTCAGTGGCATGGGAACCAGAGGAGCTGCTGGTGTAAATGCCAGTCCGAGGGCAGAAGATGAGCTAAGATGTCTTGGCTCGAGCAGTGAGCCAGGAAGGGAAGGGACACATTCCTCCTTCCTCTGCCTTTTGTTCCATTCAGGCCCCTAGTGGCTTAGATGATGCCCAGCCATGCTGGGGAGGGTGCATCTCCTTTCCTGAGTCTGCTGAGGCAAGTGCTGGTCTCATCAGAAGCAGCCTCACAGACACACCCAGAAGTAATATTTGATCTGGGCGTCATGGCCAGCCAAGTGGACATATGTAATTAACCATCACGCCGTGATTTTACTTAGTCCTCTTGACAGCTCTATGAGTCAGTCTTATTGTTAGTTTCTCTGTTCACAGAGGAGGAGGAAGCCAAGTCCTGTTCCCACAAGCAGGGGATTGATTTGCTGCACAGATAAGAGCCATACATGCCCAGAGTGGTGGTGATATAACCAGGAGAGTAGATGGTTCAGCCCAGGAATCACAAAGAGAAGGAAAAGCAGAAAGCACAGGACCGGCTGTTGGGAATACCCAACATGTAGGTCTGAGGAGCACTCGGAAATAAGGAAGACCCAGTTGAAATAAATGCCATGTTATTACACAGTATTGAGTACCAGTAGGAAGCTCAGGCGCCACCTCTGGGCACTGTCTGGTCTAAGACTGTATTCAGGTGGAGGCTGTTCCAGGCAGCTCAGGCTGCTATAACAAAAACACCATAGACTGGGGAGGCGGGTCTATCTGTCCATCTGTCTGGCGGGTCTGTCTGTTCTGTCTTGAACAACAGACATTTGTTCCTTACAGTCTGGAGGCTGAGAAGTCTGAGATCAGGGTTTTAGCATGGTCGAGTTTAGGCTTCCCTGGTGGCTCAGTGGTAAAGAATCCACCTGCCAACGCAGGAGACGTGGGTTTGACCCCTGAGTCGGGAAGATAGATCTCCTGGAGGAGGACATGGCAACCAACTCCAGTGTTCTTGCCTGGAAATCCCATGGACAAGAGGAGCCTGGTGGGCTACTGTCCATGGGGTCACAAAGAGCCAGACATGACTTGGCAACTGAGCACACACACACACACACACACACACGAAGCTAAAATTCCACATGCCTCGTGGCCAAAAAACCCAAAACATAAAACAGAAGCTGCATGGTAACAGATTCAATAGAGACTTTAAAGAAAAATGGTCCACATCAAAAAACTCTTGAAAAAATATTTTTTTTTCAAGGCCTGCCCAGCCATCCTCAAGAGCTCTAACTCCAGGAGAAATCCACTCCTGACTCTAAGCTCTGGTTGATTCCATGTCCTGCCCTCAGCCCCAGAGTGTGCAGGCGGTGGGTCCACAAGTAGAGGCAATTGTGGTGGCCTTCCTGATGTTGGAAGGGAGGTGGCCACCACGGAGCTCCAGCACAGGGCCATCTTGCCGAGGAAGGAGAGACAAAAGAAGGCCATTTAGCTAGAAGGAATTGGCTCCCTTGACCTCCAGCTCCAGTGCAGATGAGAAAATAGCGCTTTTCCTGGAATCAGCAAATGTCCCCATGCAGATGCGTGGGCTGGAGAAAGTAATTTCAGCACTGTCCCTGTGGCTTTGATATGATTTGGCTCCCACGTGCTTCCCAGCAAGTGACAGGGTCCCAGAAACAGCTTCTCAGATGAGCTCTAATGAGCACCAGGGTAGAAGTTCTTCGGCCCTTTGATTTGTGGCCTTCCACCACCTCTCACCTTTCCTTTTGTGATCACATCATGGAACTGAGACCTTTCCATAGTCAACTGTAGTGTCAGGGCTCCACCGTTTCCTTCTGCCAGGGATGGTGTCCATGGTTTTGAATTTGGAAGGAAATTATATGTTTTCTGCTATCAGAAAAATCCATTTTGACCCAGTGAAAGTGAAGTCGCTCATTCATGTCCAACTCTTTGCAACTCCATGGACTGTAGCCTGCCAGGCTCTTCTGTTCATGGGGTTTTCCAGGCAAGAATACTGGAGTGGGTTGCCATTTCCTTTTCCAGAATAAAGAGGTTTTCCCTAACCGGGCTTCCCTGGTAGTTCAGCTAGTAAAGAATCTGCCTGCAATGCAGGAGACCCTGGTTCAATTCCTGGGTTGGGAAGATCCCCTGGAGAAGGGATAGTCTACCCACTCCAGTATTCTTGGGCTGCCCTGGTGGCTCAGTCAGTAAAGAATCAGCTTGCAAAGCGCAAGACCTGGGTTTGATCCCTGGGTTGGGAAGATACCTTGGAGGAGGGCATTTTGACCCAACCACCTCACTATTGCTCCCTGTTGTGGGAACAGTCTATGATTTTCTATTTGTTTGGAAAATTCAGTTGGAATTAAAAAAAAAGTGACCCATAGATGTCATGTTAGCTTCCTGGGATGAAGATGGGTCACCTGCCGGAGCTGACTCTACTCTGAAACAAACCTGATTCCTTGTCATCCCTACCAGGGTCTGGGTCACAGGACCCTATGTGTTAATAGTAATGTGTTAACTGTTTCTCAAGGTTTGTCAAGCTTCCCTTGGTGAAGAGTGAGAAGGCCCTCTTCCACAGGCTCTGGGGTCTTTGCTGAAGCTTCCTTTCATGGGGCCAAACCCAAGAGGCATCCACATGGTTCAGGCCACCAGATGAAACCCCACACACTCTCTCTGTGGGATGCTTTCTTTGATGAGCTCAGGCTCAGGCCAAAGTTCATTCATCCCAATTATAGCTGGCATGCGTGCAGTTCCCGATGGCGAGAATGGGACCAACGTGGGCTACTTTATTTTCAGTCCAGTTTAACAAACCTTTGGGGTTTGAGACACAGCCACGTGAGGACCTTTGATTATGCTGGGAGAGACTGGGGGACCAGCAGAGTGTGGAGAAGAGGAGTGCTAGGGAAAAGGGAAAGGAAAGGGTGGTGTTCTTCTTGGCTCCCATCAGAGCATCTAGCACTATGTCCCAGCATCTAGTGCGATGTCAGGCACATGGTGGACGCTCTCTCCATATGCACTGAATGGAGGAGTGGATGGATGGATTGATGTATGGATGAATGGATGGATGGATGGATGGATGGATGAATGGATGGATGGATGGATGGATGGATGAATGGATTAATGGATGATTAGATGCATGGATGGATGGAAGGGCCTCAGCCAGCCTGGAGAGCCTGGAACATGTGTATACGCCAAAAAGAAAAACCCTGCACAAGGGTGGAGGAGGGAGGAAGGCTTGCAAATAGATTAGGGGTTTGGGAGAATGTGCCATATGGACTCAGGACTTGGGTGATGAGTCCCCCTCAGGGGAGGAGGTTTCTGCCTCTTTGAGGAGGGCCAGATTTCAGACAAATAAGCTGTGGGGAGGGTGTGTGGCAGAGAGACTGAAACTGTCTGGAATGACCTCTTCTGGGAGGGTGTCTTAGAGGCTACCTGGGGAAGGTTTGCTGGGAAGGAAGAGAGGTTTGCCGGGACGGAGGGGCACTTCTCGGGGCAGGGTGAGGTTCACAAGGAATGATGGCAGGAGGGGCTCTGAGCCTGACCAGGACACATAGGTGGTAGGATGGGGAGTGGCATTAGCTAGAGGAGGAGTCCTAGACCCAAGGTTGGACGAGCAAGCAGCTGTGATGTTTCTCAGCCATGTGGTTCCCAAGAATCATTTCTTCTCCTTCCTTTCTCTTAAAACCGTGGTTCCAGTTTGGTGTTGGTTGAGTCGCTAAGTCATATCCGACTCCTGTGTACCCATGGGCTGTAGCCTGCTAGGCTCCTTTGTCCATGGGATTCTCCAGGCGAGAATACTAGAGTGGGTTGCCATTTCCTTTTCCAGGTGATCTTCCCGACCCAATAATCGAACCTGGGTCTCCTGCATTGCAGGCAGATTCTTTACTGACTGAGCTATGAGGGAATCCCATGGTTCCATTTGGTCTTGGATTAATAGTCCTAAGTGTGTTATACCATAAGCTACCTTCAAATTATTCTCAAGCTTAAAAAGCCACACTCATCTCAGAGAGTCAGCGTTGATGTGTACCTGGGTAATCCCATCTATTCCAGAAAAAGCATTTTCTTAAAGAGTTCTGGACAAAGGGGTCTGTGAGTTTTGTGGTTAGAAGATTCTCTTCCTTCTGTGCAGCTGTGCTACCCATTGTTGTTCAAATCCATTTTCTTTTGGTCCTTGGTGGAGAGGCTTTAGGATCAGTGCATATTTTTTTTTGAAAGGAGATTTTGAGCTGTTTTTCGTAAATGAATAAAAGTGATGGCAATGAAAAATGTTCGAGTACTAAATTAGGAAGCTTGGGATTCATGGTTTATTGGGGCTTGAAGCTTATACAATTTCATGTCCTTCTTTCAGAAAAAGAATGTAAAATTAGAAATACAGAATTAGGTGCAAAATAAATATTTATCTAGAATGAGAAAAAATTGTTTAAGAAGTGCCAAGTTAAAAAAGCTGACAAATATCAGCAACATCAAATTCCCGGAAAATAATGTTTTTATTGGCTACCCTGCATACCTCGATAATCTTTTCTTACGTTTTTGGACTACATGTTATTTGACTGACTCTTCATATGACAGCAATCTAGAATATCCTTTTCTGTTGAGAGAATTGAGAGGCAATTTGGTCTTTCTTTCAGGATGGTTGACTGATACTTTTGTTTTAAAGAGTTGATACTTTCAAAAATGAATTTTAGCTTCACAATTCAATATTGTCTATTTCAGGTACCTTTGTGGCATGGTTGTCAATTTAGGGTGACTTCTCTCCATTTGCTGTGCTGGCTGTCCTGGGAAAGATTGAAGGCAAAAGGATAAGGGGGAGACAGAGAATGAGACGGTTAGACAGCATCACCGACTCAATGGACATGAGTTTGAGCAAACTGCAGCAGATAGTGGAGGACAGGGGAGCCTGGTGTACTGCAGTCCATGGGGTCGCAAAGAGTTGGGCATGACTTAGGGACTGAACGACAGTATTCAGTATATTTTGAGTTGATGATATCAATGAGTGTTCTTGGAAGCTGTAGTTATTCCAGGGAAGCTTAATAAAATCTGGGAGACTGGAAATGATTGTAAACATATTCCACTCAAGCTAAACCAAATGTATTAGGCTAAATTTCCCAAAGGCAAATTCTGATAAACTGCCCCTCAGCAATTGTCACCCCCTGCCACCAGAATTGTGTTAGGGAGCAAACTGGAGTGATGAGAGACAGTCATCTTAGGGACTTCCCTGGTAGTCCAATGGTTAAGACTCTGCTTCCAATTAAGGGGGTGTGAGTTTAATCCCTGGTCTGGGAACTAAGATCTTTCCAAAAAAATAAAAGAGAGAGAGAGAGACAGTCATCTTAGCAGATTGCAACAAAAGTATCTTGCTTTTGCAAATGTTGCAGAGACAAACTGACCCCCTGCACACACCCCAGGGGCTCTTTCAACACCTTGGAAGGAGCCAGTGTAAGGGAGGGGCCCCCGAAGCTTAAGCTTCAAAAGCTTGGTGGTAAATCCGGCTCTGTACCCTTCGATTACCACTGAATGTGAATATTTACTAAATCCCTGGGTGAGGAACCTGGGATAGCACATCCTGGTTTTTTCGCTTCTCTAATAGACCTTTAAATATTCAAAAAAAATTTTTTTCCCCTTGAAATAGGCATTAAGAATCCTTGCCCAAATGATAATGACATTTCCTTACATCTGTGTGGTGGTTTTACAGTTTGCAAGGGTTCACAATGCTTGATTTTATTTCATCACCACTCCAGCCCTGGGAGCTAGACAGGGCCGGTTTTATTCCTGTTTGCAAATAAGGAAGCTGGCTCTGAGCCTGCCAGGGTTTTTTCCATCTGCCTCTCAGGAGGAGCCTTTGCAGCAGGAGGTATTTAGGTGTGATCAAGGACCACTGGGCACCAGTCCACAGGCCTGGGACCACGCCAACTCCAGCACAAGTTGCCCCTAAGTTTTTGTCTTCAACCTTTCCGGGTCTCACTTTCCTGATTTGTCACCGAGAAATGACCTCCCAGAGGTCACCTTTAAGGCCTTTTTCCTACACTCTCCTCTATTTCAAGGGTCCCCAACCTCCAGGCTCGAATGTCTGATGGTCTGAGGTGGAGCTGATGTAATGATGATAGAAATAAAGTGAACAATAAATGTAATGAACTTGAATCATCCCCAAAACCATCCCTTTTCCCCGGTCTGGGCAAAAGTTGTCTTCCACAAAACAGGTCCCTGGTGCCGAAAAGATTGGGAACCCCTGCTCTGCTTGACCAAGAGGTGGGTTGCTGCCTCTTGTCTGACATCTAAAGAGGAGAAATGGAGATTTTACCCTCCTCATCTCTCTGACTCCTGATATCCTTTTACATCCTGGCATCGTTCTGACTTCCTGTCAGTGTCTGTTTTCCTGACTGTAAGCCCTGAGCTGGCTGGGTCATTGCGGAAATTGTTTTCCTGCTTCTCTGACTTCAGAAGCAGAGCTTAGATGAGCAGGTCTTTAAGCACCTGAATCTCCCCCAGATGGCCCCTCCGCAGGCTCCTGGGCCCTGTGGCATCGTGGGGGCCCTGCCCTTTTGGACAATTCCTTGACTAGGGTTCTGCTGTCTTGTCCCCTTTTTCTTTTCTTTTGAATATTTATTTATTTGGCTGTGTCGGGTCTTGGTGGCAGCACGTGGGCTCTTCTTTGCAGGGCATTGGCTTCTGGCTAGCTGTGGCGTGCAGCTTCCAGAGCGAGTGGGCTCTGTAATTGCAGCATATGGCTCCAGTTTGCTCCAACTGCTCCGAGCACGTGGGAACTTAGTTCCCGGACCAGGGATGGAACTCAAGTCCCCTGCATTGCAAAGTGGATTCTTATCTACTGTATTGCCAGGGAAATGCTTCATCCCCTGCTTCAGTGCACGCATTTACCTGGAAATTCAGAGGCTCCTACGATTTCAGAGCTGGGTTAGGGGACACATGTTGTTAGAGGAAGTCCCCCTGGAAGGTGCAGGGGAGGGGAATCCCTTGACCCCGGAAACATTTTATCTATATTTACTTATCTATATTTACTTATTTAATTTTACATGTAAATATAAAGGTATCTTTATATTTCAGTATTTACATTTAAGTGTTTCTTTTCTTAGTTTTTTTTAAATTTTATTTTTCCAAAATGTTATATTTTTATTATGACAAAATTCATGTAACATAAACTTCATCATTTTAAAGTGTGCAGTTCAGTGAATTTTAGTGTTTTCATGATGTGGTGTAACCGTCACCACCATCTAATTCGAGAACATTTTCTTCACTGCCAGAGAAACTCCATGCCCATCAGCTGTCAGATATTACATTTTGTAAAAGATTTGCTAAATTGTGATGCCAAGGGTGTGCTTCTATGTGTGTGTTTCTTCCTCTGAGGGGTGGAGTGGTGTCTGTCCTGGTGGGAGATTCAGGAATGATTTTCTTTCTTGAACCTGCCCTGAATTGCAAAGCCTTCTTTCTCATTCGTAGCGGCTGATGCTGGAAGAGGGAACTGGGGAAGATGCTCTCTGTGTGTGCTAAGTCATTTCAGTCTGACTCTGTGACCCTGTGGGCTGTAGCCCGCCTAGCCCCTCTGTCCATGGGATTCTCCAGGCAAGAATACTTGAGTGGGTTGCTATGCCCTTCTGCAGGGGATCTTCCCAACCCAGGTATCAAACCTGAGTCTCTTACATCTCCTCCATTGGCAGGCAGGTTCTTTACCTCTAGGGCCACGTGGGAAGATGCTCTCGGGAGGCCGTTAACAGCTGCTGTCAGTGTGGTGGGTGGGGAGGGAGAGTGGAGCCCGGGGACGCCTCTCTGCTTCCTGAGCCCCGATGAGCCAGACCCAGTGTAGCAAGCAAGAGAGTCGGGCTGCAGAGGGGCTGTCTGCAGAGAGGCAGTGAGCCAAGGTCCTGGGTGGCTGGGCTATTAAAAGCTCCCTCCATAATTTTGACAAAAGCACCAGTGTTGGCTGGTCTCATCCTGATTTAGATCCTTAGCTTCTGTTTCTGGAAAGCCTCCCTCAAGGTCCATTTGCATGTGTTCTTCTCGCTGCATCCGTCTGCTGTGGATTATCTACTCCTCTTCTGCAAACTCGTATGTGCAAACTCCAGAGATCTGCATCCGTTTCTAAAAGGTGATAATTGGAAACAGTATGGTTAGACAGACGTAATGCTGATAGACACAGTGCTCATCTAGGCTCTCTGCCTGCTGTGTGACCCTGGCCAAATCACTTAGCTTCTCTGGGCTTTGGTTTGCCCACTTTTTGAAATTTTTATTTTATATTGGAACATAGTTGATTAGCAATGTTGTGGTAATTTCTGCTGTGTACGGCAAAGTGGTTCAGTTTTAATACATACATTGGAGTAGGAAATGGTACCCCACTCCAGTATTCTTGCCTGAAAGATTCCATGGGCAGAGGAGCCTGGTGGGCTATCGTCCATGGGATCACAAAGATTCAAACACGACTGAACATATACTTTTTCAACTATTCTTTTTCAAGTTCTCCTCCCATTTGGGTCATTATGGACTGTTGAGCAGAGTTCTCTGTGCTGTATTGTAAGTTCTTGTTGCTTATCTATTTTAAATATAGTAATGTGTACATGTCCGTCCCAAACTCCCAATCGTTTTTAAGTGAATTGGTTGAAATAGATGATCTAAAAGTAACAATACCTACTTCATAGGAGTCGTTGTCAGGATTAAATGAAATAGTGCATGGAAATCCCATTGTCACAATGCCTGGCACAAAGCTTAGGTGCCCTCAATGGTTATTCATTGAAATATACTTATGATTATTAGTGTATTGACCTTAATAAACTGGCTTATCCATCCAGAGTTAACACCCAGTTTCCCCAGCTCTGTTTGGTAAATAATGGAGTTCTTAATTTGTAACACCTTTTAAAAATCATATATTACATTTTTTTAAAATTAATTTTTCTTGGAGTATGGTTGCTTTAGTGTTGAGTTAGCTTCTGCTGTCCATCAGAGTGAGTCTGTGTGTACACATATATCCTGTTGTTTTGACTTCTGTCCCATTTATTTAGGTCATCATGGGACCCTTAGTAGAGATCTCTGTGCAATGCAGTAGGTTCTCATATCATATGTGACAAGTCTTATGTATCCTTGGTCTACTGCTGAACTGGTTCTGTTATCTTGGTGTGTTTGATCATTTTATTAGAATAACGTCATTTTAATGATTATGGTTTAATGTCTTGGAGCCATGCTTCTCACAGTTTTAGAAGAATTTTGACTTTTCTTACCTTCCTGTTCTTCTGTATATTCTTAAGAACTATTTTGTTGGGTTGCCTCCAAATTTTATTGGGAGCGATTAGCATCTAGGTCTGTTATATCTACGTCTTGGTTTGTGAAATCTGGCTTCCTCACAATATTGTCTGACCATCTGGAAAGAGGGTGTACCTCTTCATTGGTTTAAATATTTTCTTTCTAAACATTTGTCATCAGGGTTATTCCTACACACTTTTTAAAATTGAGGTATAATTGACAACATAACATTACATTAGCTTCAGATAATGACTATATATATGATTATATATAATTATATGTAATTTGTGTAATTATATATAATCTATATATATTGCCAAATGATCACCACATTAAGTCTAGTTATAGAAATATATGTAGTGTAGTGCACTATGAAAGATGTGTGTATGTGTATATATGTGTATGTACACACATGTTTTTTTCTGCTGTGTGGCATGACCTTGGCCCCCATCATGGCACATGAACCTGCCATGCTAGCAGATTCCTCTTCTCAAAGCCACAGATGTCGAGAAAGGTAGGACTCTAGTTCTTCAGCCCAGTCCCCGCTTGCCTGCCAGCATTCTTATACTGTTGCATTGGTGGGTGAAGGAGAAGCCTCTCCTTCCTTACCCTTATTGTGGATGAAGTGAGAACTCTCGACTCTTCTTTCCCTTTAGGAAGGCACATCTAACATGGGGTGCTGCTACAATCTCTGCCTTTGACCACGCACTTTCTTGGCAACCACAGTCTCAAAACTGATCTTATGAAACAAGAAGGATTTGGATCAGACTCTCCATAGAGGTCTTACTCAAAATAGCCCTAATCTGGAGACAACCCCAATGTCAATCAACAGGCAAATGAATAAACAAACTATTATAATCAGATTATGGAGTACTATTCAGCAATGAGAAGGAATGAACTACCAATGTATGCAACAATATGGGTGAATCTGAAAAGTTTCACGTTGAACAAAAGAAGCACCTACAATAGGATTCCATTTTTAAAGCTCTGGAACAGCATGCATAAGCTCTGGTGATAAAGTGATCCTGTGGTGTTTGTCTCTGGGGCCATATGGGCACTTTCTCATGGGCTGGAAGTGTCCTAGATCTTGTCTTGGGTGATAGTTACGCATCAGGTCTTTATAGTTATCAAAATGTATTCAACTTTCGATCTGTGTGTTTTATTGTAGGTAAGTTATATCCGCAAACTACATGGTCATGCTTTTGTAAAAAAGGGAAAAATCAGAAGGATGAGATACTATTTCACAAGCCCTAGGCTATAGTCAAACAAGCAGAAAATAACATACTGGTAAGGATGTGAAGAAATTGGAAATCTTGAACATTGCTGGTGAGAATGTAAAATGATTCAGTCACATGGAAGAGTCTGGTGGTTCCTTAAAAAGTTAAACAGAATTAGTCTATGACCAAGCAATTTCTCTGCTAGGTGTATGCCTCAAAGAACTGAAAACAGGTATTCAAACAAATACTTGTACACAGACATTCATGAGCTTGTCCTCAATCGCTTCAGTTATGTCCAGCTCTCTGCAGCCCCGTGGACTGTAGACCACCAGGCTCCTCTGTCCGTAGGATTCTCCAGGCAGGAATGCTGGAGTGGATTGCCATGCCCTCCTCCAGGAGATCTTCCTGACCCAGGATCGAACCCATGTCTGCTGTGTCTCCTGCACTGCAGGCGGATTATTTTCCTGCTAAACACCAGTAGAGCCCACAGACATTCATAGCAGCACAGTTTACAGTTACCAAAAGAGGAAAGCCATCCAAGTGTCCCTCAGTGGATGAATGGATAAACAGGATGTAGTCTTTCCATACAATGGAATACTGTTCAGGCAAAAAAGCAATAAAGTTCTAATGTACTCTGCAATGCAGATGGACCTCAAAAACATTATGCTAATTGAAAGAAGCCCCCCCTAAGTCACATATTAATTGATTTCATTTCTGTGAAAAATCTAGAAAGCAGATTAGTGGTTGCTAGTGACTGGGGGAGAGAATAGGGTGTGACTGCTTAGTGAGTGTGAAGGCCCCCTCTGAATGACGCAAATGTTTTGAAAATGGGTGTGTTAGTTATATAGTATTGTGAATGTATTAAAAGAAAGAAGGAAAGATAGTGCTGTCATGTCTGACTCTTGCGACCCTATGGACTATAGCCCTCCAGGCTCCTCTGTCCATGGGATTCTCCAGGCAAGAATCCTGGAATGGGTTGTCATTTCCTTCTCCAGGGGAATATCTGAATTGTACAGTTTAAAATGCTTAATTTTGTGTTACGGAACTTCACCTTAATTAAAAAATCAATACAAATGAACAAAAAAAAAATTAAGGGAACAAAGAAATATGGTAGCCAAAATAAAATATGAGTTTGATTCAGGAAGAGATATACTGAAGTAGAAGTTGAGAGCCTGCCTCAGGAGTCAGGAACGAGTCTTAGCATCTCCCAGGGTTGGTCCTGTGTGGAAACTGTGCCTTCCCTTATTTGGTTCAGGCCCTGGGTTTTCCCCGAGTCAGTGAAAGACAGCCACAGCCAGAGTTTCCTGTCTTCCTTCCGGGTGACTGGGTTTTTCTATTTCTCGGGGTAAAGGTGTATTCAGATCACTGTTTATATTTTTCAGTCTATCTCCATCATTTGTATATCATGTCTATTTCTAGTGAATGTAGTGTGTGTGTGTGTGTGTGTGTGTGTGTATGTGTATGTGTATGTGTGTGTGTGTTCACAGACCTGTATGCCTTCTCTATTGATGGAAGTTTATTTTGGGCACAGGGCTGCCTGTTTCAGAGGTGGCAGACTATTTAACCCCATGATATAGAATATGACTAAAACGGTTTCCCTGGTGGTCCAGTGGTTAAGAATCTGCCTGCCAATGCAGGGGACATGGGTTCGATCCCTGGTTCGGGAAGATTCCACATGCCATGGAGCCACTGAGCCTGTGAGCCACACCTGCTGAGCCTGTGTGCTGCATCTCCTAAAGCCTGTGCGCCCAAGAGCCGGTGCTCCCCAGCAAGAAGAGCCCCTGCAGTGAGAAGCCCCCGCACCGCAACTGGAGAACAGCTGCTGCTCGCCGCAACGAAAGCAAGCCTGTGTGCAGCGACCAAGACCCAGCGCAGCCAAAGATCAATAAATAAATAAAATATTAAGAAGTAACAGTAGCTGCCTGAGGGAGCTGGGCAGGGAGACGGGGTTGATGGTGTGACCGTGGGTCTGCTCATCTCTGGGAGGGGAGGTTTCATGCCAGTGACCTGTGGCTGCCGAGTCACTTCGCTTGTGACTACTCCCCTGGAGTAGAAAATGGCAACCCACTCCAGTATTCTTGCCTGGAGAATCCCATGAACAGAGGAGCCTGGCTACAGACCATGAGGTTGCAAAGAGTCGGACACGACTGAGTGACTAATGCTGCCACTTGAGGAGATAAGGAAACTGAGTCATACACCAAAAGGATTTGGGACACAAGGGTCACCCACCTCCCGACCCCTCTGCGTCGTAATCTTACAACCTTGGTTTCGTAGACTCTGTTACTCAGTCGTGTCCAGCTCTTTGCAATCCCGTGGACTTATAGCCTGCCAGGCTCCTCTCTCCGTGGGATTCTCCAGGCAAGAATACTGGAGTGGGTTGCCGTGCCCTTCGCCAGAGGATCTTTCTGACCCAGGGGTTGAACCTGGGTCTCCCGCATCACAGGCAGATTCTTTACCATCTGAGCCACCAGGGGATGTCTGCTGCAAGCTGGGCACTGGGCACACACGTTTTGCCCTCAAGGGGTGTGCGGGCTGCCCCAGAAGGCAATCTGTGCTGTTTCCTCCACAGTTAGAGAATCAGTGGGTTTAGTGCAGATGTGATGTGTGGTGGACAGAGTGCCAAGGGTCAGGGGAGCCGTGAGTCCTTCTCATGCCTGTACGCTTAGTTCTCCGGCGTCACCCTCGTCATCACAGGATCACAGAGCCTGCCCTTCCTTCAGGCCTGGCACCAATGGAGACAGATGCCTCCTCCATTCAATCAGACTTTAGAGGGAGATGATTTAAACTGCTTTGATGGCACCTTTGGAAGTTGGGGCTTCTTTTAATAATTTAGGGTGAAAGAATATGTGCTTTCATTGTAGAGAGAAGGTGGACCTGGGCTCTGGCCTTGAAGTCTTTCTTTCTGCAAGGAGACTTGTTGAGTTAAAAAATCAAGAGGACACAGAAACGCATCTTGGAAAACAAGAAACCTGTCTGTCTTTTTCCGGCACGTCCCTCCCTCTCTGCTATACTGAACGTGGCTGAGCTTTTCCAAATCACTGACTATTGGACGTTCATGGGCTTAGACAGGAGAACAAATGGAAGAGGGTTATTTTCTGTTCCTAATAAGTGAGAAACAGCTGTTCTTCCTAGCTTGGGAGGCAAGTCATTTGTTTTCTCCACACACACTCTCACACATATGTACACATTGTTACCCACATGCTACAAGGGAAAATTAAAAATTGCACACAGTGTTTCTAAGTAAGCTTTTTTTTTTTTTTTTGGCTGCATAGAAAGGCACACAGGATCTTGGTTCCCTGACTGGGAATCAAACACATGTTCTCTGCAGTGGAAACTCAGAGTTATAACCACTGGACTATCAGATAAGTCCCACATAGTGTTTCTAAAGGGGTAAGAAGAGGAAAGAGATTTTTATCAACCATGATTCGCTTTGGTGCATCTCCTCATAGTGTACACACTATGTGTTTACATTCTGAGCATGTTCATGGGATGGGCTTGAGGCTGGTCTTGAGCTTCCAGAACTCCCTGCCAGAGCTGAGGAGACATAAGCTGCTTTAATGGCCTTGGAAACTGGAATAGGTCCTTTTCCATAACTTACCACCGGCCACTTTGTGCATACATGCTCCATTGTGTCCAACTCTTTGTGACACCATGGACTATAACCCGCCAGGTTCCTCTGTCCATGGAATTTTCCATGCAAGAGTACTGGAATGGGTTGCCATTTTTTACTCCAATTTCACTTGGTTATTTTTAAAATGAGTAATGTTTACTTTATTAATGTTTAAAGTAATTATTGATAGGGAAGGATTTGCTGTTGCCATTTTGTTGTTTTCTGTTAGTCTTATAGTTCTTTTTTTGTCTGTCTTTCAACAGGTGTAAAGTTTCTGTTAAGCAAGATGAACATGTTATAGAGATCTGTGGTACCACATTGCACCTGTATTTAGCAATGCAATATTGGACACTTAAAAGTTTCTTTAGAGGATAGATCTCATGTTAAGTGTTCTTAGCACAATACAGTAAAATTTTAAAAAAGAATGATGTAAATGGTAGATGAATTAAAGAGTATGCATCAGTGAAAAAGGAATTTAGCTCTAATTTGAATTAACAGCTTATTGGTAGCTTCTACTTTTTACTGAGGAGAGGAAGATTAAGAACTTGCTATGAACAGTAACTTTGATATTTTGTGAACTTTTTATTTTATATTGGAATATAGTTGATTAACAATGTTGTGCTAGATTCAGTTGTACAAAGACTTGTATCCATTCTTTTTCAAATTTCTTTCCATTTGGGTTGTTACATAATACTGAACAGATTTCCCTGTGTTATATAGTAGATCCTAGTTGGTTATCCATTTTAAAGATAGCAGTGTGTACATTGTCAGTTCCGAACTCCCTAACTATCCCTCCTCCCACCCCGTCCTTCCCACCCACTAACCATAAGTTCTATGAATGGTAACTTTGAAAAAGTAGTCTCAGTAGGTATGAAGCATGAGCAAAAACAATGAATAGTTTCTTAAACACAGACTAAAGTTTGTATTTCAGAATATGCATTCTCAAAGTTAGTTCTAATTAACTTTGATCATGGTGTAATATTATACAGTCATTTCAAAGCTTGAAAGATAGAAATATACAAGTACTAGGCTATATAGGCACAGACATCCTCTCTTAGTTATTCTTGTCACTTGAGTCTTCTTGTTCCTTGCTACAAAACCCAGATCCTGTAACCACATAGAATGTTACTGCAGTGGGAAGAGATTGCTGGATTGATTTGGTGAAAACCTGGAAATACTATTTACTGAGTTTTATTAGTTTTGGTAAATATATTATTTTCTGAAACATAGCCTGACTCTGCTGTTAAAAAATTTGTCTAAAATTGAGACTCTGTTGAACTTGCCTGGTTTCATGCATTTGTTATCTGGAGCAGCAATTTTCTTGCACATAATTAGTATACTAAGATCTTTAGAAATATGATGGCTTCTGTAGGTCAGGCATGGCAGGTTTATTTATACCTCTTAATTGCTTTCATTTCATTTTCTTCACAAATTACACCACAGTGAAATCAGCCAGCCCATTTGGAGTGAATGATCCCTAAGACTGAATTGGAGGGGTCTGTTCATGACAGCAGCTTGAATCCACATTGGGTTGCTTGAGGGGTAAGTGAGCAGGGTCAAATACAAACAGGGTCATTTTTCCGACTTGTGCTGGAAAGATGTCTGACTCTAATCTTCCTTGTTAATGCGGTAATTACAGATACTTAGCCTACTGATCTGTTACTTGGAAGTGGTTCACACAGCCTCTGGTATCAGGGAATCACTCCCTTTGTTTCTGTGTGACTCTGATTAGGTTGGACTCCCCTGAAAAGCCCTGGAGAAGGAAATGGCAACCCACTCCAGTATTCTTGTTTGGAAAATCCCATGGACAGAGGAGCCTGGCAGGCTATATAGTACATGGGGTCGCAAGAGACAACACGATGTAGCAACTAAACCACCACCACCCCTGTAGAGGGGCTCCCCAGATGGCGCTAGTGGTAAAGAACCCATCTGCCAATGCAGGAGACTCAAGAGACATAGTTTGATACTTGGGTCGGAAAGATCCCCTGGAGGAGGGCATGGCAACCCTCCCCAATTTTCTTGCCTAGAGAATCCCACGGACAGAGGAGCCTGGCAGGCTACAGTCCATGTGGCCGCAGAGAGTCAGACATGACTGAGTGAGCATACACACAACCCCTTCTAAAAATAAAGCCCTTAAATTTGATAAAGAGTCACATTCCTTGGAAAACTTGACCCCGCACATTTGAGATTAGCCCTTGGCATTTCTCTTTTCTAGAAGTCCGACAACAAACCTTGGAGCCTTTTTCTTTCCAGGGTTCAAATAATAGCTAAACTCCTCAGGGATAGCTGCGAGGCAGGTGTTTTAAAAACAAGCACATTAGAGTTGTCTAGGTCTGAAAACAAGAGTGAGCTCTTATTCCTCCACACTGGTCTCAGGGAACACATGTGTGGATGCGGGTGCGTTCAATTATGAAACGAGGATATCTCTCAAGAATGGATGTAGAGTTAATTTCTCTGACTCGTCTCTCAGGCACACCTTGCTAGGCTGACCCAGAGCACACCTTGTTTCTGCTCTTTTGCATGCATGCTCGGCTTCTCAGTTGTTTTCAGCTCTTTGCAATTCTGTGGACTGTATCCCACCTCCTCTGTCTGTGGGATTTCCAGGCAAGAATACTGGAGTGGGTTGCCATTTCCTCCTTCAGGGGATCTTCCTGACCCAGGGATCGCACCTGCGTCTCCTGCATGGGCCGGAGGATTCTTCACCACTGAGTCGCTTTACTCTTTGGGTAGCCACAAGCTTGATTTTTGCAAGCACTCCTTCCTCAGAGAATCAGCAGTAGTCAAGCAGTATTCATTCATTCACTGGTTAGTTTGTTCTTTTACCCAACAAATAGTGATTGAGCATTTTACAAAGTGCCAGGCATGCCTTGGGCTCTGGGAACACAATGTTCCAGGCCTCTAAAGCTTATTTTCTGGGGAGACTGACAAACAAATACCTAGGTAAGATAGGGATGAAGGCTAGAAAGAAAAGAGAGACAGAGTAGGGAGTAGAGAGTGCTGGGAAATGCTGCCTTCTTTTTTTTACTTATATGAATACTTTTTTTTTTTTTTAATCAGCAGTACCTCTGACTTATTCACTCACTAAAATGCTCAGTCACAGCTCTTTTGTGACTCTGTGGCCTTGTAGCCCACCAGGCTCCTCTGTCCATGGAGTTCTCCAGGCAAGAATACTGGGGTGGATTTCTATTTCCTCCTCCAGGGGATCTTCCCGACCTAGGGACTGAACCCACATCTCTTGTGTCTCCTGCATTGGCAGGCAGATTCTTTATACTCTAGGATACTTTATTTTTATTAATTAAAAAAAATTATTTATTTTTTGCAGTGGGTCCTTGTTGGCTATTTATTTTCAGTATAGCAGTGTGTACATGTTAATCTCAAGGACTCCCCATCTATCCCTCCCCCACCCCACCCCCCCCGCCCCGCCCCTGGTAGATATAAAGTCATTCTCTCAGTCTGTAAGTCTGTTTCTGTTTTGTAAATAAGTTCATTTGTATCATTTTTTTTTTTTTTAGATCCCACACAAACATCTTCTTTAGAGTGACATTTGAGCAAAGATCCCAAAGTAGTCAGGGAGGAAGCCATGCAGACATCTAGGGACAGGGGACTTTAGTTGGAGGACTCAACACTCGCAAAGGCCCTGAGGCAGGAGCCTCCTTGGCATCATTAAGGAACCATAGGGTGGCCTCTGTAGTTTAGGGAGGGCAGGTGAGGGAGTGTAATAGGAGATGAGTTAGGGAAGTGGCAGAAGGCTATGTAGACCTTTGCTGTACCTCCAAATGCTGGACTGGGCTGTCAACTTAAAAATAATGCATAATGCAAGAGCTGAGAGTTTCATTTGAGTCAGGCAGTCAGTTCAGTCGCTCAGTCGTGTCCAACTCTTTGCAACCCCATGGACTCTAGCATGCTAGGCTTCCCTGTCCATCACCAACTCCCAGAGCTTGCTCAAACTCACGTCCATTGAGTTGCTGATGCCGTCCAACCATCTCATCCTCTGTCGTCCCCTTCTCCTCCTGCGTTCAGTCTTTCCCAGCATCAGGGTTTTTTCTATTGAATGAGGACTATAGCCCCAGAGACAGCACCCCAGGTAGCTCTGAGAAACTGCTCCAAAGAGGTAGGGGGGAAGGTCAGTATATATGTGATTTTTGGTAAAGGGGGAGTACGTGCAATCAAGCATGTATTTTTTTCAGAGGGTTTCTGCTAGTCACAAGGAGCAGACATCACCATGAAGGATTTTAATGCTTTTCTAGATATGAGGAGATACAAGAACTGGGTTCCTAAAATCGGCTCCTGAAAATATCTATCTAAAGACCTGTTCTGCCACTTTTTCCCAGAGCACAGAATGCCTCATTTCTGCTCTCCACCTTGAACTCGTTTCGGGGAGTGTTGAAAATTAGAAGCTGCAGCGGCACGTGACTTAATGCTTGTGGAGGTAGATGGCAAGTGCTCATGGCAAGTGCCAATTTGTATTAATAGTTCACAGGGCCATGGTAAGGACTTTGACCTTTGCTCTGAGTGAGCGGTAAGGAGTGTGACCAAAGACATGTCATAATCTTATTCATACTTTAACAACATCACTCTGAATTCCTTGTTGAAAATTTTGTGAGAGGGAGCAAGAGGTGGGAAGCAGGGAAGATGGGCAGACAGTTTTTGGGGGGAGATGGTGGTGACTGGGTGGGAGGAAGTGGTCAATTTTGGATGTGTTTCAAAGGTAGGACAGACAAAGGTTTCCTGAGCCCTTAGTGGGGGTGAGGGAAGGAGCAGAGACCAAGCCAGGTATGTGTAAGTGCTATGCTGCCCCCCTGAGCTGGGAAGGTAATTCGGGGTGAATCTAGGAAGGGCTTTGGGGATTTGAGTTTGGAACGCCCGCCCGTTAGACACCCAGGATGAGATGTTATGTGCACAGTTGGAGTTGAGGGGAGATGTTTGGAATGGATGGCTCATCAACATATAGAGGGCATTCAGAGCCATGGGGCTGGCTTTAAGGGACTTAGAGACTGAGAGTGTCCTGAGAAGAGGAGAGGGCTGAGCAGAGCCTGGGACCATTTTTTGAAGCCGGAAAATGAGAAAGAATTACCAAGGGAGACCTCATCCATGACTGTGTATGCCTTCAGAAATAAATCCCTTTTCAGAAGTTCGGTTGAAGGGGTGGGGTTAGGGAGAGGACAAAATTATATATGTGTGCTTAGTCTGCTGTGTTTACACAGAAATTTAGTACTTTTTTCCCCACTGAGAAAAGACAAAACACAGAGGTGGGGAAGAAAAGTTAGGGAGAAAAAATACCAACTTCTAATTTGGAAGAGACAGTACTTGTATATACAGATCTAAAGCTAAATTAAGTGAAAAGGGGTGAAGAGATGAATCAGGGATTCATCTGTGTGTAGGTGGAACCTGAAGGCTCTGGGATTGGGGGAGGGGGAGATGACAGCATTGGTTCAGGTGATGGATCTCTCTCTTTGCAGCTTGAATGGCCTTGGGCAAATTCCTAATGATTCTCAATAGTGACACTGTTAGTCACTCAGCCGTGTCTGACTCTTTGTGACCCTATGGACTGTAGCCCACCACGCTCCTCTCTCCATGGAATTCTCTGGGCAAGAATACTGGAGTGGGTTGCCATTTCCTTCTCCAAGGCATCTTCCCAATCCAGGGATCGAACATGGCTCTCCCGCGCTGCAGGCAGACTCTTAACCTACTGAGACACCAGGGAAGCCCAATGATCCTCAATAGGTGTCTGTATATTTTTGGTTACATTCAGTCAATGGATAAAACACTGAACATAGAGAGAGCTTTGATGACATAGGGTTACTTGCATGTTTTTGTTAGAAATACTCCAGAGGCATCATTCTTAGGCTATTTTCAGGTCTGATCAACTGGGAACCACTCAAGTTTTCAGGTCTCCCAAGATGCAAATTACCCGTGTTTGCTTACCTGTGCCGAGGGAATACTTGCAGTTTGGAGACCTTTGGTTTGTGCTTCTTTTCCCAGTGTTTGTGTTGAAAAATGATCTACTAAATGAGCATCCATTGCTTGTTCATTATTTTAAGCTTAGAAATTCAGTATTTTTCTTCTATGGGTGTTATAGACTGAACTATGATGCCCTAAAATTCATATGTTGAAGCTCTAACACAAAGTACCTCAGAATATGGAGCTTCCTTGGTGGCTGAGAAGGTAGAGATTCTGCCTGCCGTGCAGGAAACCTGGGTTGGATCCCTGGGTCAGGCTGGGTTGGGAGGATCCCCTGGAGAAGGGAATGGCTACCCACTCGAGTATTCTTCCCTGTAGAATTCCATGGACAGAAGGAGCCTGGCAAGCTACAGTACATGGGGTTGCAAAGAGTCAGACACGACTGAGCAACTGTATTTGGAGATAGAGTCTTTACAGAGGTAATTAAGTTAAAATGAGGCCATTAGGATGGTCCTAATCCAACTCAATCTGACTTGTGTCCTTATAAGAAGAGATTAAGACAAAGACATGCAGAGGGAAGACCATATGAGGAGACAGGGATGGCCATCTGCAAACCAAGGACAGTGGCCTTAGGAAAAGCCAGCCATGCTGGCACTTTGATTCTGAGCTTGTAGACCTCCAGAACCGTGAGAAAGTAAATTTCTGTGGTATAAGCCCCCCAGCCTGTGTGGTATTTTCAGATGAATACAATGGGGAAACAAACAGAAAAAGAAGTTTGCGATAGAAGTAGATGAAGATATAGATACAAGTGTATGGATATTTAAAATTTAAATACCTTAATCCCTAACTTCATTATTTTTCTCCTATCAAACATAATCCGATTTGGCAAAAAAAAGCTTTGAGCACATTTTAATTTTGCTGGTTTCTTAAGATAGGTTTATTTATCTATTTTTTCACACTCCTGCTCCCAGGATTAGTCAATTAGTAGATGCAAATATAAAACTTTATATATTAGCAAAACCTGACCCGACGTCTTTCTTCCTGGGGTGACTCTCCTTAAGTTGTAGATCAAATCCAGTTCAAGGCTAAAGTACCACAATTTCTCTTTTCTCCTTCTGGCTGACCCACTGCAAGAATACATTTTTCTTTTCTTTAGTATGGCAGACTCTGTCCTGGAAATTCACAGGACGAGTGACATCGTTAGCAGTTGTTCTTAAAATCTGGCCCTATCTTTTTTTTTTTTTCCAGAGATGTGTCTCTGACCTGTGTTTGAAGAGTAAAATTGTCACCTGTGCTCTTCACAGCACCAGGTTTTTGGTGGATGTCTGGAAGTCAGCCAGGGCAGGGCCTTGTTCGGATACTGTCCTCTCAGCTCCATGGGGGTCAGTGGTCATGGACACTCCAGGCTGGTTATCTGGTGTCATGGGTTTTGACCATGGAGCTGGAGAGTGTCCGTGTTTCAGCTAACAGTCAGATTTCAGGAGCGATGGATTTAGCCGACTGGCCATTTGATCCAGCTGTCCCACTCCTATTATAGATATATATGAAAGAACTGAAAGTAGGATCTCAGGGAGATATTTGCATTAACATAGCACATTATTCATAGCAGCATTAGTCACCATAGCCCAAAGGTGGAAGCAACCCAAATGTCCATGTAGGGCTGAAGACCATTTCCCTGACATACTGCCACTTCTTTTTTTAAAATTTAAATTCAGGCTCCCTAGAAAGCCACTGGCTGTTATAAACAGGAGAGCGTCTTGACTTAATTTACATTAAAATTTTTTTAAATTGTGGTTAAAATATACATAATGTATATGTAACATAAAATTTACCACCTTAATCATTTTAATTGTGCATTCACATAGGTGTTAAGTATATTCACATTGTTATGAAAGCAATCACCAGAACTTTTTCATCTTCCTAAGCTGATTCCCTGAAGGAAGAAATGGCAACCCATTCCAGTATTCCTGCCTGGGACAGCGGAGCCTGGTGGGCTACAGTCCGTGAACTCGTGAAAGAGTCAGACACGACCTAGTGACTAAACAACAATGACAATCTATATATCTCTATACCTATGTCTATATCTATGTCTATGTCTGTATCTATGTCTATGTCTGTGTCTATATCTATGGGTGTATGCTCAGTCACTTCAGTTGTGTCTGACTCTTTGCGACCCCACGACTGTAGCCTGCCAGGCTCCTTTGTCCGTGGGATTCTCCATACAAGAATACTGGATCAGGTTGCCATTTCCTACTGCAGAGCATCTTCCCAACCCAGGAACCAAACTCACGTCTCTTGCGTCTCCTGCATGAGCAGGTGAATTTTTTACCACTGCACCACCTGGGAAGCCATATCCATATCTATATATCTATATCTATTTCTCTATCTCTGAATCTATCTAAAAGTGGAATTGCTGGATCATATGGTAATTCTATGTTTAGCTTTTTTGAGGAACTGCCATACTGTTTTCCACAGCAGCTGCACCATTTTACATTCCCATCAACAGGGTTCAGGGTTCCAATTACTCCATGTCCTCGACAATACTTGCTATATTCTGTTTTTCCAGCACAGCCATCCTGCTGGGTGTGAGGTGGTATGTCACGGTGGTTTCTGCCACGATTTCAAGGGCCTGATGTGTGTGCGTTACATCTTCAGATGTCTTACTCTGCAGAGACAGTAAGACCCAGTTCCTGCCACAAGGGACAACTCTCATGGTCTGTTGAAGAAGAGAGGCAGCTGGATAGAATATTGTAACACAGCATGACAAGTGTTGTGATGGGGACAAGTCTTAAGAGAACACAGAGTGGATGCAATCAAAGAAGACTTCCCAGAGGTGGGGGTACTTCTTTTTAAATTTAATTTATTTCTCTCTGTACTGGGTCTTCATTGCTGCACATGGGCTTTCTCTATTTGCGGCGAGCAGGAGCTACTCCCTAGTTGCGGTGCGTTACCACGGTTCTCATCGTGGTAGCTTCTCTTATTAACAGAGCACGGGCTCTAGGGCACGTGGGCTCAGTAGTTGTGGCACACAGGCTTAGTTGCCCCTCGGCATGTGGAATCTTCCCAGACCAGGGATCGATCTGGTGTCCCCTTCATTGGCAGGCAGATTCTTATCCACCGGACTACCAGGAAAACGTTCAGGGGTAATGTCTTAAAGCATTCTCTAAAGCCTACTTTGGAACAAGGACCTAGAAAAATGAGAAACTAAACTTAAACTCTCAGTGGTTGATGGATTTGGGTTAGAGCCATATATTTTTTTTGGAATAGAATGACGTTTGAGGCATTTTTCCTCTCTGTATGTCTCTCTGGCTCTGAAATGTTGTAAAGGTCCCTTAATTGGGATACTTACTTTATGGTTTCTGGTTATCAGAAAGAAGCCAAACTCAGATCGCTGGGGCCGGTAAATAGGTGGGAGGTGCTCATGGAGCCTGACCCAGGTGAGGTATGTTTGGTATTTCATCCATTCTGGGGATGTTTGAAGGTTCTGGGTCCCGGGAGTCTGTCACATGGGGGTAGGTGCTGTGACAAGATATGGAGAGAGAAACAAAGCAGATAGAGGCTGCTATTTAAGAATAGTGCTATTCTTATTGTGGTGACTCACACTTGTCAAACCTTTGAGGCTCTCTGCAGAGGAAGAAAGGGTTGGATTGCAGCTTGGAGGTGGGCAGTGTGGCTCCCGGTCCTAGGGTGGAGGTTGTGTGTGATCTCACCCATGTTTCTGCCCAGGTGGCACTAGTGGTAAAGAACCCGCCTGCCAACACAGGAGACAGAAGAGATGCAGGTTCAGTTCCTGGGTCGGAGAGAACCCCTGGAGGAGGGCATGGCAACCCACTCCAGTATTCTTGCCTGGAGAATCCCACGGACAGAGGAACCTGGCAGACTACAGTCCATGGGGTCACTCAGAGCTGGACACGACTGAAGTGACTTAGCATGCACATGCTGCATTTTGTAAACGAGGAATCTGACTTCCAGGGTGGTGGAGAGGTTTCCCAGGGCAGCACAGCTCATCTATGTAGAGCTGCGAGGGGGAAGTCGTGGGAGAACCTTCCCTGGACTTATTCTAATTCTTGAGGTGGGCTAAGAAGTAGCTGGAACGTTCATTTTAAAGGCTGAGGATGGACATGCTCAGCGGTCACTAAGTGGGAGGAGCAGAGGAGGCTTCAGCCTTGGCTTCAGCCGAGTAGCATCTTGGTGATCGCTGCGATGGGAGAGAGCATCAGTCAAGAGGACCACTCTCCTTCCCACACCTCCTGTCTTGTCCCTGTCTCTGCTTCCGCCAGTTCCTTTCATCATCACCTGTGTACCTGCATCAAAATCTTGATGTTAACTCCTGCTTCAGCTTTACTGGCGATAAAAAGTCCTAGAAAATTTAGCAGAGTTGTCTGTGATTATGTATTGATTTGCTACGGCTGCTATAACCAATGCCATAGACTAGGTGCCTAAAAGCAGCGGTCCCCAATCTTTTTGTCACCAGGGACCTGTTTCCTGGAAGACAATTTTTCAATGTACCAGTGCAGGGATGGATTCAACATAATTTAAGTGCATTACATTCATTGTGCACTTTATTTTACATTAGCTCCTCCTTGGATCATTAGGCATTAGATTCCAGAGGTTAGGGACCCCTGGCTTAAAGAACGGAAATGTATCGTGTCACAGATGGGAAGCTGGAAGTCTGAAATTAACATGTGGGTCCTGAGGCCTGTCTCCTTGACTTGTAGACAGCCGCCCTCTTCACATCCCCATTCTCTATGTGCCCGTCCCGTGTCTCTTCCTCTCCTTATAGGACACCAGTCAGATTGCATTAGGGCCCATCTTCACAGCTTCATTTAACTTAATCACCTCTTTGGAGCCCTTCTCTCCAAATACAAATACCTTCTGAGGTCCTGGGAATTGGTACTTCAACATAAAACAGCAGGTACAGGGCATGCTACCTGTTCTCTTAGCATAGCATCCACCTCACCTATTGCTCTTTACTTAACTGAAATGAGTTACGTGTATAATTAGGGGCTTTCCTGGTAGCTCAGCTGGTAAAGAATCTGCCTGCAACGCAGAGACCCCAGGTCAATTCCTGGGTCAGGAAGACCCACTGGAGAAGGGATAGGCTGCCCACTCCAGTATTCTTGGGCTTCCCTGGTGGCTCAGCTGGTAAAGAATCTGCCTGCAATATGGGAGCCCTGGGTTTGATCCCTGCATTGGGAAGATCCACTGGAGAAGGGAAAGGCTACCCACTCCAGTATTCTGGCCTGGAGAATTCCATGGACTGGGTAGTCCATGGGGTCGCAAAGAGTCAGACATGACTGAGTGACTTATACTCTCTTGTGTAATTAGTTGCTTAATATTCATCTGCCCCTTTAGGCTGGGCTTGCCTGGTGGCTGAGTTATAAAGAATCTGCCTGCAATGCAGGAGACTTGGCTTCAATCCCTGGGTCAGGAAGAAATGGCTAACCCACTCTGGTATTCTTGTCTCGGAAATCCCATGGCCAGAGGAATCTGGTGGGCTACAGTCCATGGGGTCACAAAAGAGCTAGACACTTATTAGCAACTAAACAACAAACAAGCCTTTAGGCTGTAAGAGGCGTGAGAGCAGGAATTGTGTCTGTTTTACTTGTGGCTGAAGCTCTAGGTTTGGAACGTAATAGGTGCTCAATAAACCTATATTGGTTGCAGGCAGGGATGAATCTCTTCCTCTCTGTTCCATTTGCTGTACCCTTTTCACATGTCTCCTGCACCCACCCACAGCTCCCTTCCTACCTCTGCTTACTAGTGGGGCCCATGTTGGCCATGCTTGTTGAACATGGCAGGTAAGGGCTTCCTCAAAGAAAGATCGATAAAATCTCAACTCAAGAATCCATGCTAGGGAGCACCGCAGACATTTCCACTTGTTGAACTAGGACCATCATTTCTTGCCATCCTTGACTATTATGACCATGAATACGTTATTCTAAGCCTATATGGACCTCTCAGTTCTCTGAATCATCCTAAAAATTATTTTCAGGGAGTCTGTATTTTGACCACTGAAGCCATGTGGATGCATCTCAGCTTCCTGTCCAGACTATAGCTTCCAGAAGAGCAAGGCTGTATCTCAGGATGCTTCTTCCTTCCAGGTACCCAGGTGGCACTAGAGGTAAAGAACCCGCCTGCCAGTGTAGGAGATGTCGGAGACACAGGTTCAATCCCTGGGATGGGAAGATCCCCTGGGGGAGAAAATGGCAACCCACTCCAGTATTCTTGCCTGGAGAATCCCATGGACAGAGGAACCTGGTGGACTACAGTCCATAGGGTCACAAAGAGATGGACACGACTGAAGCGACTTAGCACACATACACCCATCTGAGTGCCTGAAATGACTCTTTTTTTCAGGAAGTTGACGTTGGAGAAATTAAATGAGAAAAGATAGTGATGGAGAAGTAAAGATCCATCCACAGCTTGGCCAACTGTTCAATGCAACGAGGGTCCCTAGTACTTGTTTCTCTTGAAGATAGAAGAACGATAAGAATGAAAGCAGTCTCAGGGAAAAAAAAAAACAACTTCCATGTATCAGGTGAATACTCTGCAAAGGAGACTTTTTGACCTTAAAATATGGTGAACTATAGCTCAGTCAAAGCTCAGGAGGGGAGAGAGCAAGCTAGTCTGGGGAGAAAATGCAGATTGACTCAGAGTTTCTTTCTCCCAAGGCAATTTGCATAACAATGATTACATATTGGGTTGGAGGCTCTTTGGCTTTCTTCCAGAGCAACTATTGTGGATGCGGAGCCCCTTTAGAAACCTGGTTTTAAAAGGAAATTAAATGTGAAGGGTAGCATTGCTGTCGCTGTTAGCCTTGGGAAGGGATTAGAGGGGACGCTTTGTCATGCGAAATGTCGGGAAAATTCATGAGGAGATCCGCAGGTTGTCTACTTGATAAAAAATCTTACCCCCCTAATGGATTTTGAAAAAGGTAATTTAATTTTAGCTCATGATTAGCTATCATAGGCAGGGGCGAGGCGGGTAATGCCCTTCATCTTTCTGGGGACTGTGAGTTTTTCTCCCTTTATAAAATAAAATGCAACTGAAATACAATTTTTGTCTGTAGTTTAAGACTCTGCAGACAGTGGAATGGGAAAGTTTATAGTCATTATTCCTGAAGAATAGAAAACTGTGTGTGTGAGAGATCATGACACCAAACAGCTTCTAATTTATTTGGCAAGCGTAACTTATTAGGCCAGCTTCCCTGGTGGCTAAGTGGCAGTGAAGGAGTCTTCTCTATGAAGTGGGAACCCATGCAGGAGACATGGGTTCGATCCTAGGTTGGGAAGATCCCCTGGATTTTATGGACTGAGGAGCCTGGCGGGCTGCAGTCCATAATGTCACAAAGAGTTGGACACAAATGAGCAGCCCAGCAGCTTATTAGGATAAAGTTAGAGAGCTGTGCGGAGGAAAGGAAGGAGAAGGACAGTTTAGGTGGGTGATGTACAGATAGATGGAGAGAGAGGTGGATAGGGAGATGGAGTGCTGGAGCTTGATCTATATGTCCCAGTAGTGAAAGAAGCAGAGACCTTGGCTGTGTTAGTCTCAGGCAACTGTGTTAGGGCCCAGAGAGGCTGCTCTGGGCTTGATGATCATAAAACTTTAATGTGAGCACAAGAAAGTTGAGGGAAGAAGAATAGAGCCCTTACTATTAGGTTGGCCAAAATGTTCGTTTGGTTTTCCATACCATCTTACAAAAAAAAAAAAAACCGAAGAAACTTTTTGACCAGCCTAATTGTTTTCTTTTTGCTGCAGATTCTCTTTTTACTATTTTATTTTTCTATTATTTTTAAAGATATAATTCACATGCCTTAAATTCACCCTTTAAAAATATACAAATCACCACTCGCTAATTCTAGGGTGTTTTCATCAGCCCCGCCCCAGTCAAACAAGCTTCGTAACCATTAGCAACTCGTGTCCCACCTTGCCCCTGGTCACCACTAATTCTGTTTTTCTTTCTCTATGCTTTTGCCTATTTGGGACATTTCATATAATGCAGCCATACAATATATTTGATTTTCCGTCTGACTTCTTTAACGTGGCATATTGTTTTCATGGTTTATCCGTGTAATAGTGTGTATCAATGCTACATTCCTTTCTTTTTTTTTAACTTAACACCTTTAATGGTCCAAATATTCGGGGAAATACAAAATAAGTGTCTATGTTCTTGAGGAATTATATCTGCAAGGAACACACTGAAAAACTCAATTATTTGGGCAAGATGATTGGTAGGAGGCAAGGAATACACATTAAATTTCTGTTGCTGATGAGGGCTTGTCCCCAAATTCTTCTCTATGAAGTGGGAATAATATTACCTGTCTCATCCTTTTTAAAAACTCTATTTTGTTGAGGTATAATTGACATGTGACATTATATTAGTCTCAGGCATACAGCATAGTGATTCACTGTATGTATACATTGTGCATTGGTCATTCTTTTTTTTTTTTTTTTTTTTTTAATTTTTTTTTTTTTCCAGTGGGTTTTGTCATACATTGATATGAATCAGCCATGGATTTACATGGTCATTCTTTTTAATGGCTAAAAGACATTCCATTTTATGGATGCACCACATTTTCTTTATTCAGTTGTTGATGGATATGTGAGCTGTTTCCACTTTGGGTCTGTTGTAAATAATGCTGCTGTGAACATTTGTGTGCAAGTGCTCGTGGGAGAAATGTTTTTATTTCTCTGGAGTGTACATTTAGGAGTGGGGTGGCTGGGTCATATGGTAACTCTGTGTTAACCTGTGAGGAACTGTTAAAGTATTTTCAAAAATAGCCACATGATGGTACTTTCCAACCAGTGATATACAAGAACGCCCTTTACTGTTTGAGCCCCTGCTGTCTGCCAACCGATACTGTCCTCTTGGTGTGTCTGTCAAATGAGTTTATAGTCTTTATTCCTTCTTTACAGGATAAGAAATGGAGGCTCTGAATGCTTAAGAGAGGGAGAGACAGACTTCGCTGGTCGTCCAGTGGTTAAGACTCCACACTTCCAATGTAGGGGGCATGGGTTCCATCCAGAAACTGAAATCCCACATGCCATGCCATGGCCAGAAAAGAAAAGGCAGAAAAAGAGAGATAACTGAAGTTATTGTTATATGACCACATGTGGGATCTCCCCTAGGACCACACCCCAAATTCCTGCCCCAGGACTTGGTGGGGGTTACTTGAAACCAGCCCCGTATCAAGTAACACAGTAAACCAGCCTTGGTCAGAGGCACTGCGTCCAGCTCAGCGATAGGATCTCTGCCGAGTAACTAGCCTTTCTGCTGTGTCTGCGGCTGGAACCAGGGCAGAAACCAAGGAAAGTGGAGAGCCTCACAGGATATCTGGGGCCCAGGAGGACGCTGTGGATCAGAACCAGAGGGAGGACAGAATGGGCTGGACTGGTCCCTGACTGTGGTTCCTGGAGCTCCACTAGTTGGGAGCAGCTGGCCATTCTCAAGGCTAACCACGCGTACAAAGTATCTGCTGTCTCAGGTCACACCCACCCACACCTGCCTTAGATTAGAAACCCAAATAGTATTGATCCATGATTTCGTTTTGTCATTTCTCAGTTATCATTCTCCACATTCTTGACTTTTGGCTCTGTTATTGTTATTTTTGCCAAATGGAAGAATATAAAGAAATATATCCCAAGTGAAAGAGCTCTTCCAGCCCAAGGCTAATGAGCACCATCTTACCTGGCTACCTCCTCAGCAGGGAGGAAAGGCTGGTGATGCCACCCACGCCTGAGCAGGTCTTGCCTCACATCTCCCGAAAGTTCTGGTGCTGGCTTGGGGTTAACAAGTCCTTGGTTTGCTGGGGAGAGTGGCCTAGATGCCAGAAAGAAGAGCAGTGGAAACACGTCTTCTGTCTCCATCATGGCAGCCCTTTGGAAATGAACACTGGCATTTCAGAGTTGGGGCCTATCGGAATAGACATGTTCTGTAGGTCATTAATCCCTCCAAGACTTCTAGGTCTTCCCAAGCCAAGAGCAATACTTTCAGAGTATTTTTCATAGACTGTTTTCCTCAAACTCTGGCTCTAAATGTTCTTTTCTAAGAGGTGGAGACTAGCTGGGACTTGGAAGTGTATGTGTTTTCTTTTGAGCTCTTCTTGCCCCTTTCATCTTCTTTAGTGAAACCTGCAAACCATGCTGCTGCTTCACCTGCACAAACCTGCAGCCTCCAAGCTGAGCTGGGCAGGTCTCCTACCCACCACGAGAGACAGGTGTCTGTTTCCCTATGGAATACTCACATCTACTGAGCCTGTTCTTCTCACCTGAGAGTTCTAGCAAGGGAAGAGAGCATAGTCATATGGAACCAGGGAGGAGCAGGAGAGGTGAATTGGAGAACAGTGAAGATGGAGAAATCCATCCTGGTCAGAGAATGTCTTGAGCTCGAGGGATCGTGGTGGCATTGACAGCTCTGGAGCGCTGGGGAATTGTGTTCAGGGGCAGAATTAAGACTATAATGTGGAATATATCACCATGAGGCTGATGTTGACTATTTAGAGGACATGAAAATGAGCCCCATGGAGGAGGCTTTTGGAGGGCTTACCAATGAGTTTGTACCTCTGGAGGTTTTTAGAATGAGGCTGGACTTCATTCTGGCATCAATGTGGAGGATGTATATTGCATTAAGAAAGGACCAGAGTGGCCCTGTGTGATCCGGAGAGTTTAGGTGTTTGCGTATTTGGTCAGTTCATATTTATTGGTGGGGGAGCTATTTTGTATCTGCTGAATTCATCAGTTCTCCAAGAAGCTGGATTTTACCCTGTGCATTTCTAGTGGATGTGTTCTAAGCTAGTGTTTCTATTACTATACCTAGGCCCACCAAGATCGTGACGAATTTTCCCTCTTACTTCCCTTCTTTTCGTTTCTGGGGTTTGAATCAGAGACGTCACAATTTTCCACCAGGAGCCACACAACCGCTGTAAGAAAATCTGTTGATTTCCGGATACTCCACGGTTCTCATTTACTGACGGGTGTGCTTTCTTTCTGCATCCTCATTCTGTTAAGTATGTTTTCACACTGGAGCTGCAGAGAGAGGAGCTTGAAATCTGAGAGCTCCGAGGGGTCCAGACATTCTTTAGTCACGTCCCTGTTTCACATGCATGTGCTTTGCGGCGGCGATTTGTCTCAGGCTGTCAGTGACTGGGGCGGAGATGGCCCTAGGATCTACAGATCCACATCCCACTTGTGCTGACCTTTATTTTTTCTCTCTGTCAGGGTCATTGTTTTTCTGTCATGATCCCTAGAATAGAAGCAGCACATTTCTTTGCTCTCTTTGATAGCAAACTCCTTGGAAGAGTCTGGACCTCCAAGTCTGCTTGGACCTCCTGCTTTCATTTCTTCACCTCTTGTTCTCTCTTGAACCTACTTTGGGCTTTGGTTCTCTGAAACTGGTTCTGCAAAATTCACTGATTCTTCGGTATTATCCAATCCAAGGGTTGCTTCTCGGACCCCATCATTTCTAGGTGTTCTGTCTACATTCCTCTTGGTTTTCCTTTCTTGGCCCTTCTCCTTCTGGTCCTCAGGATTCAGGCTTCCTTTTCTCTCTTTTTCTGTGTTTCTGTGTTGCCTTGGTGACTCCTCAAGGACTGTGTCTTTAAATTCCCTTTAGATACTGGTGAATCCCAATTTTATGTCTTCAAACCTGACCTCATCATATCAGATGCTTGATGTTTCCGTTTGGATGTCTCATAGGCATCACAGATTGACTATCTCCCACCCAGACTCTTGATTCTGGGTCACACCACTTCATAACCAAATCTTTTTCTCCCTGCTTCTCCATCTTAGTCAGTGGCACCAACACCTAACAGTCTCTGTTAATCAGGCCAGAAATGTGAAAGGGAGCTATTCTTGAAGCCCTTTCTTTCTCTCATGTGTCTTCAGATGAATTGAGCTTTGGCTGATCTGTGCTGAGTTTGGCTGGGCTTGGTTCTAAGCTACACCCTGGGTCCAGCTACCCCATGTGTCTCTTCTCTTCCTTGGACCAGTGGGCCACCCAAAGCATGTTATCAGGATGATACCAAGTTGAGGAGACCAAGCCCAACAGCACAAGCACATTTCAAGCCTCTACTGATGTCATAGCCACTGGTGCCTTTTTGGCCTAAGCAAGTCTTATGATCAAGCTCAGAGTTAAGGGTGGGGAAGTACGCTCTGCCCAGCCAGATGGTCAGGCTTAATGTTAATGAGGTGGGATGGGTACCCCTCCCAGGGGTGTGGAGGACAGAGAGTCTATATATTTGTTGAACAAAAGTTCAAGGTACCAACCTTGGGGATGTGCTAAGAGAGAAAAAAATTCCCCTTAGAAGTAAATGGAATCTTGTCATAGGGTCTTTTTGTGAGAAACTGGATGTATGTGTTTTAAACTTGTGGTGCTTCTGAGTAGCATAGGTATCTTATTTTAAAGTTGAGAATAGGTATCTTATTTTATAGTTCTGATGGTTTATGAGGAATGATGGTGGTGGTGGTGGTGATGATCATGATGATGGTGATGGTGGGGTGTGTGTGTGTTTGTGTATGTTGAAGGATGGTGATACTGATAATTTTGGTGGGTGAAGGAAGTAGCGACATTTTCTTAGGGTGGTTCATTCTTGTTTGTCTTACTCTTCCTTATCGTTTCCTGAATTCATACCTTACTTTCTATGATATGAACATGGTGTCATGTGGATCTACACATATGATATTTTAAAATTGTATGCTTTTTGCAGAATTTGGTGAAGGTTAGTGTTGCTAATGTTCACTGCCCTCTCTCTCTCCTCTTTAACCCTCTCACGAGGAATAAAATCCTAGGTGGGCTCGGGGCATGAGAAGGGAGGAGAAGAATTTCCTCTGAAAGCCATCAAACCCGACAGGTGCTGAGCGAATGTGGCAGGTGGCCTGGTCTGCAGAGTCTTGTGTGTGTTTGACGCCAGCAGATTTCTTAGGTTGTGGCAGAGGGCTTTCTTCAATTCAGCATGTTTCCTATGCAGCCCTGGGTCAGCTTTATTTTCCTTTTGTGTAGTTTTGTAAGCGATGTGCGGCTAAGTGACACAGTTAACCTGCGCAGCCAGGGTCTTTCATCCATCTGCTCTGAGCAGTCCTGACAATTGCCAAACTTTTCTTTATTTTGTTAGCAATACTCTTTTCACTTCCACACTCAGGCAGATGCATCAGCCAGAGCCTGGGCCAGGCCAAAGACATTTATTTATCACCTCCACACACAGGGGCTTGTTTATGCCAATGTTTGCTTGGCATCGAGAGTGGGATTCAGGACTTTTTGATCCTTTTCATCACAGTGGCATGAAATCTGAGAGTGCATTTCATTAAGGCATGCTTGGCAGCCTGGTATACAGAGACCCGGGATCTGTATCCACCCCTAGCTACTTTCAGTGACCTGAAGAATATTCTTCATCCTCATTGGGCCTCCCTTCTCCTGTATGCTGGCTGTGGATGGGGCTATTCTTAGGCTCAAATTAAATGATCTTTGTAGAAAGATTCCAGGAAGTCTAAAGTTCATAATACGTGTAAGACATGTCATTTTGAATAAAATTGCAGTTTGAAAATTTATAGACAGTTTGTTCCAAAAGGACTTCAAGCAAATAACAGTGATTCATGTCTCTTGGAACTATAAGGGCTGCATGAGCAGTTTGGATAATGGGCAGAAATGTACTTCCAGGATTCTGGCTCCGGGGGTGGGGAGCACATGTCGAGAGACTTATTAGTCATCGCTTTGTCTTCTGGGACAGAATCCAGCAGTGGATGGCCATCTGTTATGGAATGAAGGTGTGTGTTTCCCCCCACCCCTCCGGTTCATATGTTGTGACCCTAACCCTGCAATGTGATGATGTTAGGAGGTGGAGACTTTTGGAATTAAATAGGGTTAGATGAGATCATGGTTAGATAGCATCACCAACTCAGTGGACATGAACTTGAGAAAACTATAGGAGATAGTGGAGACCAGGAAGCCTGGCGTGCTGCAGTCCATGGGGTTGCAAAGAGTCAGACACGACTTAGAAACTGCACAGTGACAATGAATAAGATGAGATCATGGGTTGGGTCCCCTGATGGAAGTAATACCCTTATAAGAAGAGGAAAAGACACACGGTTTGCTCCTTCTCTGTCATATGAGGACGCAACAAGAAAGTAGCTGTCTGCCGGCCCTCACCAAGGACCCAACATGCTGGCACCTTGATGTTGAACTTCCAAACCTCTGGAATTCTGATAAATGTCTATTATTTAAACTGGTGGTCCTCAGTCTTTTTGGCACCAGGGACCAGCTTCATGGAAGACATTTTTTCCATGGACCTAGTTTTGGGGGGATGATTTCAGGATGATTCAAGTGCATTATATTTATCATGCACTCTATTTCTATTATTATTACATCAGCTCCACCTCAGATCATCAGGCATTAGATCACAGAGGTTTAGGACCCCTAATTTAAGCCACTTAGTCTTTAGTATTTTGTTATAGTAGCCCAAGGAGACTAAGTATCAGGGAAGTTTTGAAAACATGGTTGTATAAAGGTGGTTGAAGGAATGTATATGTTTAGTCTGGACAAAAATGAAGACAGATCATGATAGTGTCTTGAACTATTTGAAAATTACATGGAAGTGTAATTATTGCATGATAGGTATAGAAGAGAGAAGTAGGACCACTGAATAGAAGAAGCCAAGCTACACATTTCTTACAAATTCAATTGATTTAAACCAGAAAATAAACAAAACAAAAACAATTCACCTATTTCTTCTACCCCCTACCTTCTGCCTCTGACAACCACCAGTTCTCTGCATCAGTGAGCTTGATAAGTATGTGTGTATTTGTAGATTTCAGTCTACGGCCATACTACCCTGAATACACTTGGTTCCCATCTGTAGATTTCATGTATGATAGAGATCATATGGTATTTGTCTTTCTCTGTCTGATTTATTTCGTTTAGCATAATGCCCTCAAGGTGCCTTCATGTTGTTGTAAATTGCAAGATTTCATTCTTTTTTTTATGGTTGACTAATACCCCATTATGTGTATATATTGTATACATACCACAGCTTCTTTATCCATTCTTCCATTGATGGACACTTAGGCTGTTTCCATATCTTGGCTATTGGAAATAATGCTGCAATGAACATGATAGTGAAGTTAGCTTTTCAAGGTATTGTTTTCATTTTCTTCAGATAGATACCCAGATGTGGAATTGCCAAATCACATGGTAGCTCTATTTTTAATTTTTTTGTGGTATCTCTTTACTGTTTTCTGTAGTGGCTGTACCAATTTACGTTCCCACCAGCAGTGAACATGAGTTCCTTTTTTCTACACCATTGCCAGCAGATGTTATTTCTAGTCTTTTTGGTGACAGCCATTTTAACAGGTGTGAGGTGACCTCTCATTGTGGTTTTGATTTGCATTTCCCTGATGACAAATGATGTAGGCCATCTTTTCATTACCGTAAGTCTCCTACATACAAACCTTCAAGTTGTGAACTTCTTCAGAGATGCGACTGTGCATTCCATCAATGTCAGGTGTGAGTGAAACTGCAACTTGCCTTCCATCGCCTATTACTGACAATCCTTCAGCTCTCCCATGCCTCACCCCCCTTCCTCCACCAGTCAGTAACTCTTCACGCCTTTTCACTCAATGCCAGCCCCTATATACCAGCTGCTGTACTACCATACTTCTCAAGGTACTGCACTATAAGATTTAAAATATATCCTTTATTTTTTGTGGTTGCTTTTTAATGTACTACTTGTGTGAAAAGTATTATAAACCTATTACAGTACAGTACTATACAACTGATTGTGTTAGTTGGGAATACCTGGGCTCACTTCGCTGGACTGACAAAACGCGCTCTCAGAACAGAACTGGTTTGTGTGTAGGGGACCTACTGTATTTGTCTTAGAGAATGATTTATTCAGTTCTCTTCCATCAGGAAGCAACTGATGTAACTGAACTCCTAAGCCTTCACTGAAGATATTAAGACTAACATAACCTTTGGACATCATGTCTGGGAAGCACTGAGCATACAGGACAGAAAATGTCAAAATCAGCATAATAATGCAGATGTCAACAGATGTAAAGATCATCATGCTAGTATATGAACTGGGGAATCAATAATGATTTGATATGAGTCCATGAAGCAGTGTTTACCCATTTCTGACATGTCTCCAGGAGATTTCTGTATCAACACTAGAACCTGGTAATATATTTGGCCAGCCCGGCTTATCCTGCACTTGCTCATTTATTCACTTGCTTTTTGCTTCTGTCCATTCATTCCTGTGTACAGCATACATGAGGTGCATGTGTGTGCCAGGCTGTCTGTAAGAGGCAGAGCTGTCTTCCTGCTCACAGGAAGCCTGTGTCCTTGTAAGTGAACAGTTGAGGACACCTGTGATAGAACAGGAGCAAGGATGTGGTTGAGACTTCTTACCAAGGAGCAGCATCTGATTTTCTGGGCTGGGCAGTTCTCTGCAAGTGTTTTCAGGGTTGTACAGAATAACAAGAGTGACTGCCAGAGGCTCTGAGGGGCAGTGGCTGTGTAGAAGCTTCAGAAGAGGGTAGGGCAGCTAAAAGGATGCAGCAGAGAAGGAAGTGGAATATGAGGCTGGGCAGGGAATCAGCTAGTGCGTGACTTTGTATATTACATGAGAATTTTTGGAATTTTTCCCCCATAGGCAGCAGGAATGTACTAATGAATTTTAAGCAAGCAGTGGTCCGTTGTGTATGTTAGAAAGCTCACTTTGCAAGACACAGGGTTATGTGTTGACTGCAGTAACTCTAGGAAGAGATGACATGTCTTTGAATCTGGTGACAGAAGGGATGGAGGGAAGGAATAGAGACCAAAGGTAAGGGAGGGACTTCCCTGGTGGTTCAGTGGTTAGATTTCTCCTTCCAGTGTCGAGCCGCGAGTTCGATCCCTGGTTGGGAGCTGGGACCCACATGCCTCGTAGCCAAAATACCAAGGCAGAAAACAGAGGCAGTGTTGTGGCAAATTCAATAAAAACTTTGAAAATGATCTACATCAAAAAGATCTTAAAGAAAGAACTCCCAGAGACAAACAAAAAATAAAGATAGGTGAGAACTAGCACCAGGGGTAATTTGAGAAATGAATTTGAAGTATTCTAGTTAGATAGATAGATATAGCAGACATTTATATAGTTAGCATGTATAACACTAATAGTGTATATATATATTATATATATATATATATAAAATAATTAAAGTGCTTAGTATAATGCTTTGTGTCTAATGAAAATTTGTCTGTAAAACTAACAGTTGTATCCAAAAATGGTGCTTCCAATCTCTTTTGGCAGTGTTTCTAGGCAAGCTTTTCTGTTCCATTGATCTTCCTGTCATTTCTTGTTTCATTATCTCACTGTCCTTTTAAAAATTAATTTTTATTGGAATGTATTTGATTTACAATGATGTAATTAGTTGTAGGTATACAGTAAAGTGAATCAGTTATAATGTACCTATATCCGCTGTTTCTTAGATTCCTTTTCCATTTAGGTAATTACACGTATTGAGTAGAGTTCCAGGTGCAATACAGTAGGTCCTTATTAGTTACCTGTTTTATACATGGTGGTATGTATGGTGACTCAGTTGGTGAAGAATTTGCCTGCAATGAGGGAGACCTGGCTTTGATCCCTGGGTTGAGCAGATCCCCTGGAGAAGTTACCCACTCCAGTATTCTGGAGTGGAGAATTCCATGAACTGTATAGTCCATGGGGTCACAAAAAGTTGGACATGACCGAGCGACTTCCACAACATGTCAGTCCCAATCTCCCAATTTATCCCTCCCCCATCTTCCTGCTTGGTAACCATAAGTTTATTTTCTACATCTAGGACTCTATTTCTGTTTTGTAAATAAATTCACTGTACCAGCTTTTCAGACTCCACATATGAGTGATATCATGTATTTGTCTCTCTCCATTTAACTTCACTGAGTATAATATCTGAGTTAATTCATGTCACTGCAAATGGCATTATTTCTTTTTGTGACCAAGTAATATTTCATTACACACACATGCACATGCACGCACACATATGTACACATTATCTTAGTTATTAGAGCTTTTCAATAATTAAATAATAAATTTAATAATTTAATCAGCTGTAAAAAACCTGTAACCTACAGGTTTCCTGGTTCCTCTGCACACACTTATCAAGTATCCCATCTGTCTCTGTAGTCACATTGGCTTCCTCAAGCCACAAGTGGTCCCCTTACTCTCCCAAAAGTACATGGAATCCCAAGAATAAATCTGGAATTATTGCTCACTACTTATGGCTTATGGCTGCAACTTCCTGATTGTCTGTATGTTTTATCAGTTTTTCAAATACTTTAGTGTCATGTGGAATCTCCCTGGGACTCTGTGACCTTTAGGAGGCATTAGGGCCTCTGTCAAGACCCCCCAACACATGCTTGCCCACTGGAAGAAGGCCACGCAACATGCTAGGCTCTTTGGTTGTGTGTGTGTCTGTGTGTGTGTGTCTGTGTGTCTGTGTGTGGTTTCCCTGACACTAGGCTGTGGCTGCCAAGATGAAGAGGAGCTTTATGAGTTGACAAGGCACCAAATTGCATTGTGTTTTCATCTCTGTCCTGGAGTTTGTGTGTCTGTTGTGAGTCCTGATTTCTGAAAGAATAATGCTGGTTATCTGTAAACTCATCAGTTTAAACTGTAACCCTGGAGAAAATGATGGCCTTAGTTATATGGAGGGAGGTGGGGAGGCAGCTGGGAGTGGATTTACAACCTGGGTTCTTTACTTTTTGCTGCCACTATGGAGCTTTTGTAGCTTGGGCCAACAGAAGATAGAAGTGAGCAGAGTGATTTACTCTTGCTGGAGGGTTATCAAGTTATTAAGCCAGGGCACCTCGGGATTTCTGGGCTCCATGTGAGATGGATGAAGCCACTTCCTCATCCACACGAGGTATCCTACAGAAATTTGGTGTTGACTGCACTAGAAAGGAATTTCTAAAATTCCAGAAGTGGAGGTTATTTTTATTAATGTTTGGAAAATTGGATGGCTATTTGAGAGAGATATATATATACAGTTTAGAGCCTTTCCTCTCTGCATCTATGTAAAATTTCCTCCTAGTCACCACATCACTTGAATTATTATTGCATTATTTCTTAACTTAATATTGGATAGGGCACCCCCTTTCATTTTTCTTTTTAAACAAAATGTCCAAGTGTTATCACCTCTGTGTTCTTCTGGATTAATTTTAGAACCTTTTGTTCTGTTTCAGAAAAAGATTCTATTTGGAATTACATTATATCCATACATTAAAAAGAAGTAATGGTATCTTTGTAACATTCCATCTTCTAAGTAAAAATACATATCTCTCTCTCTCTGCTGTTTATGTGTGTTTTATTTCATCCATTTAATAAAATTTCATAATTTTCCTCCTATTGTTTAAAGTTCTAAGTGCATTGTAATATTTGTTGCTTTTACAAATAGAATTTTTTACATTTTAGATTCTGGTTGATTAGAGCCAGAAAACAAAATACTGCCCTGGAAGTTCTTTTGTCACTGGCATGGCCATCTCCAAGGTCACTAGGGCCCTTTTCTCTGCCAAACCAAATGGCCTTTTTCAGGCTTGATTTCCCTGTGACATTCATCAGTGTGAACTCTCTTTTTCTTTATGAATATAAATGTACTATCATATGTAGTCTTAATCCCTCTGCTCTTCTCCTAGTAGATGTCTTTTTTTTTTCCCCCATGTGTATTTAATTTTCTTTCTTGACATCACTTTTAATAGATGGCTCCAATTTCAGTTTCCAGATCTCATTTCTACTCATCGATATGCTCAACCATTTGGAGTTTTTTTTTTTTTTTTTTGGACTTTTTGTTGTTGTTGTTGTTCTTAGTTGTTGCATACAAGATCTTTAGTTGTTGCATTCAAACTATTAGTTGCAGCATGTGGGATCTAGTTCCCTAACCAGGAATTGAGTCCAGCCCGCCTGTATTGGACGCACAGAATCTTAGCCACTGGATCACCAGGAAAGTCCCTCTTAAGAACTTTCTACAGGTCAGGCACTGGAGTGACCACATGCCTGCCCTTAAAGAGACTATCTAGTTGTGGTATCATGGGAGAAATCTTCCTGTGGGTATGAGTAAGATGCTATATCTGTCAAGATCCCAGCCGGAAACAAGTGGCACACCCAGAAGGGCTGACTGAAGAGATTTTAGCAAAACATTTACAAAGGTTTGGGAAGAGGTAAGGGAAATCAGCACGGCCTGGCCAGGCATGGTGTATGACTCCAGGGCTAGCAACAGAAGAGGAAGCAGTTGTCATGCCAGCGCCTGAAGGGTCCGGAGGAGAGCATGGTTAATAGAACACGGGACTGGCTCTAACCCTAGGCTAACCCTAGGCATCGGAGATGCCTGTCTGAACATGACTGTGCCACAGAAGAATGCAGTCTCCACCAAACCACACCTGGTCAGGAGAGAGCTGGGGGACAAACACCCCAACCTCTCTCTCTTCTCAACCATCAGTCTTCTCAAGGTACCTTCTGGTGGTTAAGCCCAACCCAAAGCCAGAAGTCTAAGGGAACCCTTGATACTGTCTATATAGGTGTTATCTCCTGGGGCGTGAAGCAGAGGAAAAGGGTGGAGAGAAACACGAAGAATATTCAGTAAAGGTGCTAGGGGATGGCAGACCTCAGTTTTTTCTTTTTTCTTCCTCACCTTCAACTTCTTGCCAATACTGTCCCTTGGCTTTGCAGTCTTCGGCTACAGTAACTCAGGAAGCAGCGCCTGAGGGACAAGAAGGCAATGCCAAGTCCTCTCCAATATGGTCCCAAGCAGCCACCCCATTCTCTTCCCTCATTGCCCTCTTTCTTCTTTTTGTCAGTTGCGGCTTCCATGCCTACAAGTTCACATCCATCTGGTGTGGCTACAGTTGCTTCTGGCCAAAAAGTACAAGGCACTTTCAGAAAAGAAAGTTCCCTAGGTGCATGGAGTCATCCCAACTTGCCCTGGTGGCATCTCTTCCCAGCTAAGTAAAGACCAACCTGAGTCTTGTTGATGAACTTGAACTTGTATTTGTTGTTGCCAACTGTTTCCGGGGCCTGCTAAATAAGCACATTAAAATGCCAGTGAACATTTTTGCCGCTTTGTTGAACCTTTCTGGCAGATTCAATTGGGGGGAAAATGGGAGCACATGGACCACAAAATATATAATTCGTAGTTGTCACATTGCACTCTGAAGAATGATCTTTTTTGAGACTGCTACGTGGGTGCCTTTCATGATGGAAGAAATAATGCCTCAGAAAGGGAAAAAGAAAATCTCACTGGGAGGTTTCATTCCTAAGTGTCGGTGGTAGGATTAGCCTGTATTCCTAGTCTTAATTCCTTAAGTAATAAGGAATTTTGTAATAAATTCCCTCCCTGGCTTCTCTGCCTGCATTGGAAAGGCTGCCTATGGGAGGGTGCTGGGCAAACACAGCTGAGATACATTGTAGCTTAGAGGTGGCATTTAATGACTGGGGAATGGAAGATATCTATTTAGACTGGACAAAAGAAATGCTGGATAGCCAAGGAGAGAAAAAGGAGTTCACAGATGAAATAAGTAAAAGAATCCAATGCTTTCCATGAAAGCTACTGTGTTATGTTGGAGGTCAATCCTGTCCCACTTGGGCAGCCTCCCTCCTTGACCCTGGGGTTCCATGCTGGCCAGAAATCCACAGAGGACTGTGGTTGTGGCTTTCAAGAAAAGGCTGCACATATTGGGAAGGGAAAGGGAAACCCAGGATGAGTGAGTGAAAGTGCACAAAACAAGAAGAAAAACCCACAGAGTATAGTCTCTTTTTCATCTTTTAAAATTATGTCATATTCCATACATCATATATAGGGCTTCCCAGGTGAATTTAGTGGCAAAGAACCTGTCTGCCAGGGCTGCAGACAGAAGTGGATTTGATCCCTGGGTTGGGACGATCCCATGGAGGAGGGCATGGCAGCCCACTCCAGTATTGTTGCCTGGAGAATTCCATGGACAGAGGAACCTGGTGGGGTACAGTCCACGGGGTCGCGAAGAGTCGGACATGACTAAGCGGCTAACACAGCAAGACTCATGTAAGGGTTCTGACCACATTTAAGGTAGGCTCGTCTGAGCTATGATGTTCGGTAGGTTAGATGTTTTAAATGCATTTTCAACTTAACGATGTCTTCAATTTATGGTGGATTTATCGGGATGTAACTCTTTTGTAAGCTGAGGAACGTCTGTACTTCATTCATTTTTATTGCTAAATATTATCACATTGTCTGAATATACCACATTTTGTTTTATTCATTTGGCAGGTGACAGACACTTAGCTAGTGTGAATAAAGCTTCTCTGAACATTTGTGTACAAGTTCTTGTGTTTTCTTTCCATTTTTCTTGGGTATATACCTAAAAATGGAATTGCTGGGTCATATGGTACAACTATACTTAGCATTTTGAAGAACTTCCAAACTGTTTTACAAAGTAAGTGCACCATTTTACATTCCTACTAGCAATATCCTTTCATGAGTGATTTAAAAATCCAACACAGGTGTCTGTCCTTGACATTTGAAGAGTTTTTGTAGATTTTGGAGCACAGCAAAGGTGATGTTATTGGAATGGTTGGTGTACAATGATGTGGAATGAGAGGTTAAAGACCAGGAAGCAGAAAGTGTTGGAGTAATCCAGTTCTCAGTTGTTGGTTCCTCTGTTTGGATGGTGACAGGCAGAAAAGATGTCAGGGTTCCTGAAGAACACAGTGGACAGTGGAAAAGATTCTTAGAAAAATGATGTTCACTTGAGATCAACCCCGAGGTGCCTGCTTAAGCTTTGCTTTTTGATTTTGTATTACAGAAAATAAATTTCTAGTTTCAGAGGAGTGAGAAAGAGACTACAAGTCTCTCCATTTTGGGGTAGAGAACCATCATGTGACCAGAGCAGACTTACTGGTCTTTAACTTGCTTGGGAATGCTTTCCTGGGAGATCAGCGTCCTCGGCTCCGTGGGCTACCCATCATGAAAGCTGAGGCTGCTGTTGACACCCCTGGTCCATGGTCCTCCTACCAGTGACAGCAAGTGGGTCTTTTGTGGACAAAGTGTGTGTGTGTGTGTGTGTGTGTGTGCGTGCGCGCGCGCGCTTGCGCGCATGCATGTGAGCATACCTGAGGGTGGACAGAGTAGCTTGAACATTTGAAACAGTGAAAGAGAATAAGAGCCCTTCACAACAAAAGTTTTCAAGCCAAGAAATAAAACCTCCCGTAAACTGTAGGATTTAAAAATTACCCATCAAGCTGTTTATCGTATAAATGGAACAATAGGTATAAAGCTGCCACCATCCCCGGAACCCGCAATTGCTCAGTGAAGCTTGTTACAGAGGCCTCCTACTCTACTTGGCTCGGTTATCACCCTTATGGGCTTTTCTTCTCTGTGATTTATTCTCAAACACTTTTGTATTTCCTTTTGCCATTTAGATGAGATTTAAATAAAACCATTAGGTATAGAACAGTGTCAGACGGTTACACACTTTAAACTCATGATAAAATCAATCTGTATATTATTCTCTGTTCAAATGAAGCAAAAACATCTGCTGTCTGGCGGTTCCTTATTACTGGCTGTTCTTATTCTGCATTGTTACCGGGCATCTTCTGGAAGATCTCGCCTTGTGGTAATTGCTCATGAAGACAGGAAATTGGGCAGGGATGACAGGCCCTGTTCTGCCCGTTTTTGGTCCACATGTGCCCTGCTTTGGGCAGTCAGTCTCTCCCTTTCATAAACACCATCCTGATACCCGATCCACCCTAGTTCCCAAAAAGAGGGAGAGGTTCTTCCTGAGTGTGACCAGCCTTAACCCCACACCTCATAATTGTTTTGTTGTTGTTATTCAGTTGCTCAGTCATGTCAGACTCTTTGCGACCCCATGAACTATAACACACCAGGCTTCCCTCTCCTTCACTGTCTCCTGAAGTTAGCTCACATTCACATCCACTGAGTCAGTGATGCCATCCAACCTTCTCATCCTCTGTCGTCCCCTTCTCCTCCTGCCTTCAGTCTTTCCCAGCATCAGGGTCTTTTCCAGTGAGCGAGCTCTTCACATCAGGTGGCCAAAGTATTGGAGCTTCAGCATCAGTCCTTCCAATGATATTCAGGCTTGATTTCCTTTAGGATTGACTGGTTTGATCTCCTTGCTCTCCAAGAGTCTTCTCCACCAACACATTTGGGAAGTGTTGATGCTTTGGAGCTTAGCCTTCTTTATGGTCCAGCTCTCACATCTGTACATGACTACTGGAAAAACCATAGCTTTGACTATATGGACCTTTGTCATTGCTTTGACCTTCCTCTTCATCTAATTTTTAATTGTTTTTTCTAGTCCTTATTCAATTTTTACAGTATTGGTTCCATTTTTTGGTGTTCTTTTTTTTTTGTCCCAAGGCACATGGGATCTTAGATCCATGACCAGGGATCAAACCCTTGCCCCCTGCAATGGAAGGGGAAGTCTTGACCCGAGGCCACCAGGGAAGTCCCCTTCCTCTCAGTTTAAAAGTGCCTGGGGCATATTCCCAATATTGATAAGTTGAGAGCATAATCTTTTCTGCGACGGGTAATGTTAAAATTTCCACTGAAGCTGTGTCTTAGCCTGAGTAACATATCCTGGTATGGTGGTTTTCAACTAATTCTTTTTTTCCCCCTCTCTCTTTTTCTAGGTTTATCCAAATCCCTTGGGCTCATTGAAGGTTATGGTGGACGGGGCAAAGGAGGCCTTCCTGCCACCCTCTCCCCTGCTGAAGAAGAGAAAGCCAAGGGACCCCATGAGAAGTATGGCTACAATTCCTACCTCAGTGAAAAAATTTCACTGGATCGTTCCATTCCAGATTATCGTCCCACCAAGTAAGTTCTGATTCGGTCGCTCAGAGGAGTTGGCTTTGTAGTGTAAACACGTGTCTATGACATTATCTCCTGCTGTTTTGTAACTAGTGGAGAAGCTTTTATCTCATGAGTCTCCTCCGTAATCAATAAATGAGGCTTCCCAGGTGGCTCAGTGGTAATGAATCTGCCTGCCGGCTCAGGAGATATAGGTACCTCCCTGGGTTGGGAAGATCCCTTGGAGAAAGAAATGGCAACCCTGTCCAGTATCTTACCTGGAAATCCTATGGACAGAGGAGCCTGGCGGGCTAAAGTCCATGGAGTCACAAAGAGTCGGCCACGACTAAGCACATATACACGCAAACAAAATCAGTAAACAGTGCTATTGATTATGAAAATAAAGTAAGTAAATTTTTAAAATTTTAATACAAGTAGTACAGAAACATAATCGAAAGAATTTTTAAGTAAAAATAAAAAAAATCTACCATGACCTCATGACCTAGAGGCAGTGACTGGTAAAATCTTAGCATCTTGTCCTTGAATCTATTTTTCTATGCAAATTATGAATCTATATTTCTTTTATCCTTTTTTCATGCAACGTTATTTCACAAGTATTTTCTGGTGTTATTAGTTATGATCATTGTTTCTATTGTTGTACATTTAGGTTTTTTCTAATTTTCTTTATTATAAATAACACTGATGACTATTTCCCCTCTCAAATCTTTATGTACGTTGATTTGATACTTATTTTCATTTTTAAAATTTTTATTTTATTTATTTGTTTTTGGCTGCGCTGGGTCTCCATTACTGCTCTTGGACTTTCTCTGGTTGCAGCCAGCCGGGCCTACTCTTCATTGCAGTACCCAGACTTCTCATTCTGGTGGCTTCTCTTGTTATGGAGCAAGGGCTCTAAGCACATGGACTTCAGCAGTTGTGACACATGGGTTAGTTGCTCTGCAACACGTGGGATTTTCCCAGATTAGGGATGGAACCTGTGTTACCTGCATGGCAGACGGACTCTTATCCACTGCGCCATCAGGGAAGTCCAGACATTTGCTTTCTTAATCCACACTTCTAATGGTATAATCCTTAGATCACATTGTGGCAATACTTTTGGAGGCTCTAGATAACACAGAGAGATGTTTTCCTCCAGAAACTTTATGGCAGTTTCTGCTACTATTAGAATTTTACCTGATCCTTCCGAAACTAGTGTTTCAATAATGCTTTTCCTAGCTGGTAGGTAAGAAAGTACATCCTATGATTGTTTCAACATGTAATTTTTGTGTGAGATTCTTACCTTTGAAACAGTTTGTTTGCATCTTGGTTGGTTTATGAGAGGTCTTTGTTCTGTTCCCTCAGATTTTTCTCCTTGGGAAAGAGAGAAGAGAGATTGGTGGGAAAATCAAGATGCTGGGGGAAATAATCCTATTTTCTAGTCAGTAGTCTTCCTTGGCTTCTTAAACAGATGCTTCATCTTCTGTTAGATTTGTGGTATCTCTCTTTTTTCATTTAGAGTGTGCCCTTGCTTGGACTAGATTATTTCTTTTTCAAATGGATTTTGTACAAATCAGTTAAGTATCCTGGTTACTGAGAAAAATAGATTCAAGATAAAGAAAATTATCTTAAATGGATTTAAAATTGCATCATTAGCTGAGAAACCTGTTAAATCTCTCTCTCTGCCTAATAAGCATATCTTCATTTCGAATCACTAGGAAAACATGCATCACCCCTGTTGCAAGCTATTTTGCATTCCTGGACTTTTGCTTTGAAAAACATCTGGCTGTTTTTATTTCCTGGTGCTCCCTGATTAGCCTTTCTTATTTGGACGTTGGCAAATAAACACAGCCGTATTTTTGTACTCCTTTGAGAATGAAGATGCTTCTAACATGGAGCTTAGTGGAAATGGGTCAGTTGAGCAGTTATCAGTGAGCACCTATTATGTGTCAGATGGTTTTCCCCATGCTGGAGGCAGAGCTTTGGATAAGACGGTCCTTGCCTGTTTACTATCTTGTGTAGGGAGGGAGACAGATGTACAAGTAGATCAGTCCAGCACACTGTGATCTATGTAGGTATGTCAGGCCAGAGACATACACAGTATGTACAGGGAAGACCTAGAAGACCTTAATCTTGAAGGTCTGTGAAGGACTGGAAAATTAAAGAGAGGAGACAAATAAAGACAAGAAAGTAGGGGAACATCAAGAGCAGTGTTGGGGATGCAGATAAAAACCTGGCTCACCCAGGGAGGAATGTAGAGCTCTGTAGTGTTCTTTAGTGTAGCATGGTGGCTTGAATAGACCACTTAGATCTGGTCCCTCCAGAAAGTTTACTAACATGATAGTAAAAGACTAGAGTGAATGGCAGCCTATAAGGGACAAAAATAGGTTAGGCTGTCATGGCAGGGAAGAAACACCCACAAAGATTTGGAAGATGGAAAGAGGATGAATGAATGGTAACTGACCGCGCAAACTGAATGAGGCTGAGACCCATCCTTCTAGTATGATGGGAAGTAGTGGGGAGGGCAGAAGAGTGTAGCCTGGTCACACCTCAGAAACCAGACTCGGGAACTGGAGGTTCTGGGTCCTTCTGATGACTGAAGGGAGATTTGAATAGAAGGATTATAGCTATGTCCCCACATCCTTTCCTCAGCTTTACACAGCCAGAGACTGCCCTTTGCTATCTGGTGGAGTATGGGAGGTTTATTCTCTGGAGAAGATGGACTCTGGGCTTTAGTTCATAAGATGACAGAGGATGCAGGTCAAGAAGCTACAGTTAGAACCGGACATGGAACGACAGACTGGTTCCAAATTGGGAAGGGAATATGTCAAGGCTGTATATTGTCACCTTGCTTATTTAACTTATATGCAGAGTACATCATTTGAAATGCTGGACTGGATGAAGCACAAGCTAGAATTAAGATTGCCGGGAGAAATATCAATAATCTCAAATACGCAGATGATACCACCCTTATGGCAGAAAGCAAAGAGGAACAAAAGAGCCTCTTGTTGAAAGTGAAAGAGGAGAGTGACAGAGTTGCCTTAAAACTCAACATTCAAAAAACTAAGATCATGGCATCCAGTCCCATCACTTCATGGCAAATAGATGGGGAAAAAATAGAAACAGTGAGAGACTTTATTTTGGGGGGGCTCCAAAATCACTGCAGACGGTGACTGCAGCCTTGAAATTAAAAGACACTTGCTCCTTGGAAGAAAAGCTATGACCAACTTAGACAGCATATTAAAAAACAGAGACATTATTTGCCAACAAAGGTCCATCTAGTCAAAGCTATTGTTTTTCCAGTAGTCATGTGTGGATGTGAGAGTTGGACTATAAAGAAAACTGAGTGCTGAAGAGTTGATGCTTTTGAACTGTGGTGTTGGAGAAGACTCTTGAGAGTCCCTTGGACTGCAAGGAGATCCAACCAGTCCATCCTAAAGGAAATCAGTCCTGAATATTCATTGGAAGGACTGATGCTGAAGCTGAAACTCCAGTACTTTGGCTATCTGATGCGAAGAGCTGACTCATTGGAAAAGACCCTAATGCTGGGAAAGAGTGAGGGCAGGAGAAGGGGACGACAGAGGATGAGGTAGTTGGATGGCATCACCAACTCAAGGACATGAGTTTGAGCAAGTTCTGGGAGTTGGTGATGGATAGGGAGGCCTGGTGTGCTGCAGGCCATGGGGTCGCAAAGAGTCAGACAGGACTGAGCGACTGAACTGAACTGATGACAGAAGATAGGGCTGTATACTACGTGAGGACACCCTTGGCTTCATTACCTGTGCAGGTGTTCACACTCCTATAGTCAAGAGTTGGAAGAAGCCACTCTAAGAAGTCATCCAACCTAAGAAAAAGGCCTGTAGATCCAATAGTTCCCTTCCATCCCTGAAATATCTGGGTTCCGCTCATTAAACATACCTAGACCTGTCTTACTCTAAAATCAGAAAGGAGAACCAGGATCTGTAGACATTTCAGGAGAATATTATATAAGACCCTGATGACAACAACTGCGATAGAAAAGGCATTTGGAGGAGAGAGACTAATAACAAACTTTAAAACTATAATTAATGTCTTAGTTCATGAAATGTTTTATTTTATTCACAAAACAAAGATCAAGTGCTATGTTCAAGTAATAATCAGAGAAAAATAGAGATCTTGGAAGTTAAAAGTAAGATAGAAATAAATAGTTCAACGGAAAGTTAGGTAAATAAATTTTTGCGGTGATATAAATTATTGTGGTGATCCCATCACAAATTATACAAATATCGCATCAATACACCTGAAACTAATACAATGTTAGCCATGACTTACTTGTGTTATAACTGGAGTTTGTACCTTTTGACTCTCTTCATCTGTCACTACCCACGTCCCATCTCACCTCTGGCAACTATGATCTGTTCTTTTGTTTTTAAAGAGCCTGCATATAAGTGAGATCTTACAGCATTTCTGTGTCTGACCCACTTCACTTAGCATAATGCCCTTAAAGTCTATTCGTATCATTGCTATCGAGATTTCGTTCTTTTTATGGCTGAATAATATGTATATTTATGTATCACATCTTCTTTATCCGTTCATCCATCGATGGACACTTTGTTTCCATATTGTGGCTTTTGTAAATAATACTGCAGTGAATGTAGGGAGGGCAAATACATTTTTTGAATTAGTGGGTTTTTTTAATGTGTAAACACCCAGAAATGGAATTGCTAGATCATATGGTAGTTCTATTTTTAATATTTTGAGGAAATTCCACACTGCTTTCTATAGTGGCTATACCTATTTACATATCTAGCAAAAGTGCACAAGGGTTCCCTTTTCTCCACATCCTCACCAACACTTGTTATTTCTAGTTCTTTTTTTGTTGTTATTAATTGCCACTCTGTTAAAAAAAAAAAATAATAATTGCCACTCTGTAATACCAGGTGTGATATCTCATTGTAGTATAAGAAAATTAAATCTTCATGGTCAGAAACAGAAAATCAATTGAAAAATGTCTAAAATTTAAACATCTGGAAATAGTAGCATAACAATTGCTATTTAGAAACATTGAAATTACAGAAATGGGATGAGACTGTATACATCTTGTTTTTTTTTGTTTTTGTTTTTATAGGCAGTAAATTTTATTTTTTTCTCTTAAAATTAGCCTTTCTTTTTTTTTTCATTTATTTTTATTAGTTGGAGGCTAATTACCATCTTGTTTTAATAAAGTAAAAGTTTAGGGACTTGCCTAGCGGTCCAGTGGTTAAGACTGCCTCCCAATGCAGGGGTCGTGGTTCCTATTCCTGGTAGGGGAGCTAGCATCCCACATGCCTCATGGACAAAAAAACCCAAAACATAAAAAGAAACAATATTGTGACAAATTCATTAAAGACTTTAAAAATTCTCCACATCAAAAAAAATCTTAAATTTTTTTAATAAATAAAAATTTAATGAAGTAATAAATATAAATCTATACCAAAATATTAAGAGCAGGATTAGGAATGGTGAAAGTATGATAAAAGAAAGAGGAGAACTGCATTGAAGAACATGACCACCTCTGCCTTTTTAGAATCTGGGGAGGTATATGGAGGATGAATTTGAAGGTGAAATTAAAGAGGAACTTGAGAGCTTGCCCACATGCCATACATGGCGACCAGAGGTAGCATTATAAATTCTGGGCTCCACAGCCAAGGACACCGAATTAACCTTGGTTAATTGCAAATTAATCCTTGCCATCAAATGGTGGCAAATGCCTTGCCTGTAGAAGCTGCTCCTCTGATATTTGAGCCCAGGGCATATGAGGGGAGACAGCTATCTGGAGCCAGAGTAATTCTCTTCCTCCCCCTGCAGCCTGGAGAAACTGTGCCCCCACAGGCAAGACCTTTGTTGTGACACGCCCCAAAAGCTCTCTGAGGTTTAGAGAATTTAAATGAGCTAGTTTCATTGCATTTTTATAGAGAACCTCAAGTTGCTTTAATTCTTATTGTTTTATTATTCTACTACTCTCGACAGAATTGTTTCTCTCATAAATATGAATGAACTGGGGGGTAATCGTGGGATTAACCATTTGTGAGTCATATTTCATTAAATGGATTCCAAAATGTGTTTTAATTCCATGATTTTTTTCTTCCCCTGGACGGATATTTTAAATTTGTATGAACCCCCAACTGCCAATCTTTCCATTTTCATTTCTTCACTGCTTTAAAGGAGAGAAAGATCTCATCTCTCGGAATACGGATAAATATTCTGCTTTGTTTTGTGTTTCTTTTCCATGACTGTTACATTTTGCTCCTCCATCCATCTAGAGTTTATTTTCGATTATGGTATGAGGTATGTATCTTTTGTTTCAAATGTCTGTCCTTTATTTTTTCAAAGCAGCTTTTTCAAAATGATTTTGGAAATAACTCTTTCTCTTATTTGGAGCTGTTCAATGGAATACATTTTGTACTTTTTTATACACAAGTGGGCTTATTTTCTAGGCTCTGTGCTATTTCTTTGGTCTTTTTGTTGTTGTTGTTGTTCATTTTCTTTTGTTTGTTTTTTTAAAAAAATCATTGAAAATGATTTTTGACCAAAGTCCCCAGTCTGCCGGTGTTGAAGGCATCATGAGGAAGGAGGCACACCTTGGCCCCCTGGGAAGTCAAAGTGGGTGGGGCAGTCAGGTGGTGTCTTGCAGTCCTTTGGGTTGTTTTCAGAGGACCTGAGACCCTAAGGAAAGGTAAGGAAATGCACGTTTCTGGGAGAGTCAGAGTGCAGTGAAGAGGTGACCTTGATCTTAATGGTGGGCAGGGGTTCTCCCTCTCTGGAGAAGACAGAACATTGGAGAGAACGAGCAGCACATGCAGGAGAACTGGGGAAGTTCTTGATTTGGGGCCTGGGGAAACAGCACAGAAACTTTGGGTTGAGTGATAGAATCTCCAGAGTGAATCATGAAAGAGGTTGGAGAGGAAGGAGGAAGCAGATTGTGGAGCATGTTATGTGCCAACCCCGCCTTGGGTAGGGACTTTCATCCTTGTCATTGGATGCCAATGAAGGACTTGGAGCAAGATGGTATTATTGTGATGTGTATGCTCAGTCATGTCCAACTCTTTGCAACCCCATAGACTGAAGCCCACCAGGCTCCTCTGTTCATAGGATTTTCCAGGCAAGAAGACTGGAGTGGGTTGCCATTTCCTTCTCCAGGGGATCTTCTTGACCCAGGGATTGAAGCAGCATCTCCTGTGTCTCCTGCGTTGAAGGCAGATTCTTTACCACTTGATCCATTGGGAAAGGCCATTGTTGTGAGTTTTTTTCTTTAAAAATAATGTTTAACTGTGGCAAGAATGTGAGAAAGGTTAGAGGAGTTGGAAGCTGGGAGCAGGATGGCTAAATAAAATCTCTTCTTTTCCCACTCAACACCTGGTGAGTGCCAACTCTTTGCTAGGCAATGCCTGACAGAAGAGAAAGACTTGGATAATATGGTGAGTGTTTTATAAGGGTCCCATTCCTTTCACAGAAGTGATTTTTCTGTAACAAACAGGGGACTAAGACGGGTTAGAGTGGAAGTTTCAGAAAAACTCTAAGAATCAGCAAGATGAGTCAGTTAATTGGATAGAGGGGAAGAGGGTGCAATCAGAAGTTTCTAGCTTGGGAGACAGTGGAAGTGATTTCATTAAGCGAAAGAGAGAGTCCTGCAGAGAGGTTCATGTTTTGCAGGGAGTCAGTAGAGGGGAGAGCAATGCTGCTTGTCCAGGGGTCCCCATAGCTATGGCTTTCTTGAGGGAACCATGAGATGAGTAAGTCCAGCTTGGCTTTATTCATTATTTGACTATGTGTGTGCAAGCAAGGAGATGATGTTTGCAGACACCAGAAGCCAGGCAAGGCTTTATTAACCCCCACTCCATTCCCTTGCCAGTGTATCTCATTCTATATCATACCATGACATATTAATTATCCACTTGCCCACTTATCTCGTAATATGGGGGAGGGGCCAACCAGCAACACACAAACCTGTCTGAGCTTATTAAAGCCACAGCTGAGATCCCTGCCTACATTTTATGGCTTGCTTCCTTCTCCCAGACCATGTAGGTAATTTACAGGCAGTTCCTACTGCTGTTATCTTCAATTTCTCCTTTGGCCTCCTGCTTATAAATCCCCAATGTCGAGTTTCTTTGGAATTCATTTTGCTGCACTCACAAAGTCTCCTCTTTCCTTCATTGTCACCATTCGAAGCTGTTATAGGCCACCAGTGTCTATTTTGGACATAGCATGAGATGTCTGTGGGCTATCTTCAAGTCATGTCTGTTGGACAACTGTGTGTTTGGGTCTGAGGATCAGGAAGGGTGCTCTGGCCCAACCACAGAGATTTTGAATCATCCAAATCCAGTGGGTATTTTAGGCTGAGTTTGTGTGTGTATACGAGTTATGGTGTGATCATTTAGTGGAATGCATCTACTCATTGTTCAAGACCCAACTCAAGTTGTCCATTTCCTGTGAAAAGGACACATTTGATAATTACAGCTGTGACTGGGCTTTTTTTCCCTGAATTATTCCTCTGAGGATACATACCCTACATCTCATATGCTGGCCTTCAGATAAATTGAGAGCACCTTTGAAAGCTCAAGAATCTTATGTTAAAACTTTCTCTTTCATAAACATGGGCACAGAGGGTAGTCATCCAATAAATCCTTGTTGGTTGAAATAATAAGTAGTTGCCTGCTTAGGAGTGTCTTTGAATCACTAACGACAATAATTATTCCCTTTTATTGACCGCCTTTTATGTTTTTGTCACTGGGCTGCATGTTTTATTGATCTCGTTTGAATTTAACCACTCGCCGAAGTAGCTGTGACCATGTCTGTTTTATAAATGAGGGAAGGGACACTGGAGCAGTGAACCAGCCTGCCTGAGGTCACACAGCCTGACCGTGCTGGAGCCTGGATCCGAACCCTGCTCAGTGGGTGTCCTCAGGATCTGTGCACATCCCCCCACACAGAGTTGCCTCTGCCTACCGATCTATATCTGTGTGATGGAACTTTCTACTCCATGCTGGTATCACTAGAAGGAAAAAAATTCTGAGTCTTAGAGATGGGACTGTTCCTTCAGGGAAGTGCATGTGTGTGCATACATGCACACCTATGTGTTTGTGTGCGTGTGTGTGTGTGTGTGCATGCATGTGTTTAGTTGTGTGTGTTTACCTCCTACATTTTCTTTGCTTGTTTCCCGTTTACCACTTCCAACTCTACCAAAATTCCACTACCAAAGGGGCTGTATCTTGAATTTGATTAACTATTGCCCGTTAAGACCTCCTGGTGCTGTGCTGTGCTTAGCTTGACGGTTTGTGACCCCATGGACTGGGGCCCACCAGGCTCCTCTGTCCATGGGGATTCTCCAGGCAAGAATACTGGAGTGGGTAACCTATCCCTTCTCCTGGGGATCTTCCCAACCCAGGAATTAAACCGGGGCCTACTGCTTTGCAGAAAAATTCTTTACCAGTTGAGCTACCAGGGAAGCCCAAAACCTCCTGGTATATACTGTAATATAGTTGAAATCCTCTTTAAGGGATATGGTATTTTGAGGGGGATAAAATTCAGGAAAAATAACTATTGTAATGTTATTAGGTTCAGAAAGTGTCTCACCAGAGAGTTAATTTCACCTACAGGCATAACCAGGACAAACTTCTTTGGCTAGATCTGGTTCTTACCTAGTTTGGGAGGTGGGAGAGTGATGAGAAATCTGAATGGGATGGGGAGGGGGTGGGCTTCCAGTACTCAAGGGTAGTAATTCCTGAAATATTTGTTAGTGAATGTTTGTCCCATTTTCATGAGTTCCCCAGGTCTGAAGAGTGTGTCTGAGTCACTTAAAAACATTTAATGAGAGTTTTTCATGGAGGTCAAGAGCTCAGATTTGGAAACATGACTGAGTCTAATCCCTGCTTTGTGTTTTAAAGGCTCTGTGACCTTGGGCAAGTTATTTAACCTTTCTGTACCTCAGTTTCCTCATATGTGAAATGCTGATATTGACTTCATAAAATTGTTGTGAAGAGTAAATCGATCATTACATATGACCTGCAGAGACTAATATACCAGGCATTACTTTGAGACCTTCTCATGAATTAATGATATCTGATCAATAAGTGTTAGTTGTGATTATTTTTCAAAAGCTCCTTTACCTTACATATCCCTTATCCTTAAAATACCATGAAGATTTAATGACAGAATCTTTAGGAAAGTGGGGCTTCCCTTGTGGCTCAGCTGGTAGAGAATCCTTCTTCAATCCAGGAGACCTGGGTTCGATCCCTGGGTTGGGAAGGTCCCCTGGAGAAGGGAAACCTAGAGAACTCCATGGACTACAGTCCATGGAGTGGCAAAGAGTCAGACATGACTGGGTGACTTTCTCTTTCACTTTCACTTTCTTTCGGAAAGTATCTACCCAAATGAAATGTGGCTACCTCTGTGTCCCTTGCTCCAATAATGGAAAACATGAGTCTACAGTAATGGCCATTCCCTTGTCCCCACATCAGCATGGAATTCCAGGGCACCTGGCCTGAGACAGGCACCAGGCTGTGGTGAGCAGCTGGGAAGGAATGTTTGCTTCCTAAGGCTCTTCCAGGGCCAGTCAGGAGGCTTAGCTTTGAGATTCACCATGGCTCCCATATTGAGGAAGGCCAATTAAGTTAACCTTAAAAATGCGTTCCAGTATACATTGCTGCTGCTGCTAAGTCTCTTCAGTCGTGTCTGACTCTGTGCGACCCCATAGACGGCAGCCCCCCAGGCTCCCCCGTCCCTGGGATTCTCCAGTCAAGAACACTGGAGTGGGTTGCCAGTTCCTTCTCCAATGCATGAAAGTGAAAAGTGAAAGTGAAGTCGTTCAGTCATGTCCGACTCTTCGAGACCCCATGGACTGCAGCCCACCAGGCTCCTCCATCCGTGGGATTTTCCAGGCAAGAGGACTGGAGTGGGGTGCCATTGCCTTCTCCGCCAGTATACATTAGGGGCTGACATATACTGTTGATTCCCCTTATACAAAGCACTTAGAATAGTCAGATTCATAGTCAGAAAGTACAGGGGTAGATGTCAGGGGCCATAAGTGAGGGGGTGACAGGGAGGGGGGTGGCTTGTTGCTGTTGTTCAGTCGCTAAGTTGTGCCCAGCTCTTTGTGACCCCATGGGCTGCAGCCCTCCAGGCTTCCCCGTCCTCCACTATCTCCCCGAGTTTGCTCAAACTCACGTCCGTTGAGTCGATGATGCCATCCAACCATCTCACCCCCTGTGGCCTCCTTCTCCTCCTGCCCTCAGTCTTTCTCAGCATCAGGGTCTTTTCCAGTGAGTCGGCTCTTTTCATCAGATGGACAGAGTGTCAGTTTAGGAAGGGGAAGAATTCAGGAGATGGATGATGGTGAGAGTTAACACAACGTCAGTGAACTTGGTGCCACTGAACTGTACAGTTAAATATGGTCAAAGTCATATGTTTCATATTATGTGCCTTTTCCTACAATCAAAAAAAATTTTTTTTAAAAAAAGGAAGGCTAGTGGAGTGAAGGGCAGTTGCCTCCTGTCTCCATTCAGCCGTCATCCGTAGTGATCAGACCCAAAAGCACAGGATAGTGTCTGTTGTTACTTTTTCACAAGTTGAAATGGTTATTTTTTTCCCAGATATGAAAATCATCTATTCGATGAAAAGGACTGAATACTAAAAAAAAAAAAAAACAAACCCACACGTGTTTAAGTGTTTTACAAAGGGAGGTCTTTGGAACTTGTTAAAAATGTAGGTTACTGGGCCCTATGGACTTCCTGGGCCGAAGTCCTGGCTGCTTTCTATGAATTAACTCCCTCTGTTGAGACCCTCTGAGATGGTAAGGAGAGTTTTGAAAGAGCAGGCATTGTTCAGCTGTGGCCTTTGCTGAGGAAAGCCTGTATGCTCGGTGAAGTTTTGATGTTTTGAGGCTTCTGTGGAGCTGCTCCGATGTGGAGTTTGACTGGGCCTCAGAAGCTGACTGTAGGTGAAGGGGGACGGGTGGGGGTAGGGAGTGCAGCTGGGAGTGGGCTCCCCCTTCCAGGTCTTACTGGGGTCTGCGTGGTGCAGGGACCACCCTTTGCTGCCACCACATGCTCCTGTCTCAGTGCTGGAAACTGTTACAGTCAAGGGGCAGATGACTCCATTTTCAACACTTCTTGCCCATTACACAAAGATGGGAATCTTAGAATAACGATGATGATTCAGACAAGCGTCTGGACTGTTCTTGGGGTAAACATGTCAGAAATTTCAAGAAGGAGATGCAGAAGCTTGTAGGGGGCCTGCATTCCTCCTTGGTTCCCCGACTCCCTCCATGGGAAAGCCTGACCCAGATGCTCAGCCGTCAAGGGGCAGTGACATCACCTGGGTGTGTTTAACTTTGGGAACCCAGACTCCACCCCAGAGTGTATGCATGGATTCAGAACCCCTGGATACAGAGGACTATTATAATTAAATCAGAATCCTTGAGAGTGGGGGCTCAAGCATCAGTATTAATTTCTATTTTCATGCTTTTAAATTTTTTTTTTTTTGGCTACACTAAGTCTTTGTTGTGGCATGCAGGCTTCTCTAGTTGCTGCACTCGGGGCTTAATTGTCCTGAGGCTTGTGGGATCTTAGTTCCCCAACCAGAGCCCCCTGCATTCCAAGGCGAATTCTTAACCACTGGACTGCCAGGGAAGCACCTCCCTTAATTTCTTGTTCATAGGCTCTCCAGGTAACTTCTGAGTAATTTATATGGGGATTGACACAGGAGAATTGTAGGAGAACAGCTCACCTCGTGTCATTCTGAGAAATTCCCATAATGCCTGTTACTGGGGACTCTAGATTTGAAACCTACAGCCTGTTTGTTTCTAGGGGGTTTTCCTGTCTGCTTAGTCCCATATTCTTGCACTGTGTTCACATTCTTCCACTGTGTCCTATATTCTTGCAGTGTACGCTGAGATAAAATGACCTCAGGCAGCGGACACACACACACACAGGTGCACACACACACATACACACACACACACACACACACACACACACACACACACACACACGCCCTGTAAGAAAGCCTAGTCTCAGGCAGCAGACACACACAATGTCTCAAAACATGGAGAACCACATTCTTTGCACTGGAATCACCAAGGCTGCTGCTGGCAGGTTTAAAGCGTCATCTTGGCCCAGCTATAGAGCTGGTAGACTGGGAAATCTGCATTGTTTCACAGGATCCCTGAATGATTCTTATTTTTAAATTTGGAGGATCCTAGGGCTCTGTCATTTTCTGAGATTCTGTAGAGGCAGGTGGAAGAAGAAATGAGGGTCGGAACAGGGTAAAGATTCCCATGCTTGAGAAGTTCCTGTTCTTGATTTATCTTGTGTCCTGTCCCTCTTGGCTTCTTCCTTTCCATCCCATATCCTTGAGTGCATCTGTTTATTCAGTGAATGAAAATGAATAGAAACCGACCTCATTTTGAATGATTTTCCTTTTAGAATCTCATTATACCCCATGAAATGGTTGAAACTCTCTGGGGGTGTTTCAGATGCAGAGATTTAGAGTAGAAAGATAAATATGAAGCTGAGATACTATCAGCATTATGAGGGGTGTCATTAATATGATGAGGATAAAGGACTTAGCTAATTTTCAGGAAAGTATTCTCATGTCTCCTGAAGATAGTGCCAGCCCGGCTGCCCCCAAGTTTATGAATTGGCAAAGTTAATTTAATTTTTTATTGGGAATCTGAAAAGATTCTCGTCTAAACGCATTAAAGTGAGGCTGCAGAAGAGTCCCCTTTATTTCTTTGTTCTAGAGAGCTTTTTGGACAAGTTTCAATTTCTTTCATGGGGATCTTGCAAACAGTAGGTAGAAACCAACGTGAACCTTGTCCAGTCTACGTAAATGGATCTGCTCTGTGGTCTGTTTACAACCAAGAGGGTCATTGAATTCTCGGTTCTCTTTCCCCACATGTAGATGTGACTATGGGAAATGGAATTCTCATAAATGAACTTATAGCCTTGAATCAAACCAATGTTGGGATTTACAGCAGTGGCGATTCTTGCTTCTACAGCCCTCTGAGTACTTTACGTGAGGATTGACACAGAATTGTAGAACAGCTCACCTCGTGTCATTCTGAGAAATTCTCATGACGCCTGCTACTGGGGACTCTAGACTTGAAACCTACAACCTGTATGTTTCTAGGGGGTTTTCCTGTCTGCTTAGTCCTGCTGTGCCCCATACTCTTGCAGTGTAATCTGAGATAAAATGACCTCGAGCAGCAGATACACACACACACACCCTGGAAGAAAGCCTGCTCTAGCCTATACGAACTAGTTTTAGCCAGCCCACCTGATTCCACCCTGATGTGTCTAGTGGATAGGTATGTGAACTACCTTTCTGGAAACATTTGTTTCTCAGTCATGAATATGATCAATAAGGCAAACATCTCTGCCATCACAACACCTTTTTATGTATGAAGTTGGTTGTTTTTGCTCTGTGAGTGGAGTAAACATCCCCCAAAGTGGCAGCAGGAGAATACCACAATCCTTTGTAACAAGGTGAGATTTACAGCGCCCTAAGAGCTGGAGGGATGAAAAAGGCTTCTGGTGGAACAGACAAAATGGGCTAAATTCAGGCATTAATGGGTGTGTTCTATGTGCACTGGAAAGGGAGATAGGCTCATCAGTATCACAGATGGAACGTCCTCAGAGTTAATTTAGAAGAAATTCTGATCAGCCAACAGAACTTTGAGGATGGATGCAGCGAAAAGGAGACTGTGGCATATGGAGAGAACATATTTGTTCTTGCAAAATCAGTAGAAAATGTTTAATGTCATCATAACCTCATTTGCATAAAAATAGTCATCGGCAGCAAACCAAATGAAAGCAAAGGAAGACGTGATGGAACCAGTGCTGTTTGTGTTTCATTTCATTATGAATAATATAAATAATTCAATTGAATAAATAAATACAAAATTGCTTCGAGTAGATGTACTGCAAATTATTATCCTTGGAATATTCCTTCCATTGGTGTATGTTGTGATGATGAAGTCATGTGATCTGCCTCCATGGGCAGCATCTGCTATATACTTGACCCCTGATAATAATATTGAACCCTCCGTAACTCTCCAGTGTTTTGTGGATATGAGTGGATTTTTTAGGAGCACAGTCCTATTTCATACCATAACCTTGAAGAAGTTAAATCAGCCGTGGCTTATCGTCATGGTGAATCTAATCCCACTTTGCACGTGGATCTGCTTGAGCAATTTCTGGTAACGGGTGGTTTGATGAGTCTGGGACTGTGCTAGGCTAGATACGTAATTCTTACTAAATATTTGGAACCCTAGTTGGAGCTGTTGTTTTTGTCTTACAAAGTCTTATCCAGAGAATTCTTGTGTAAGTATACTTTGTGACATGGAGAAAATGAATGGGATTTGTTAGTTGATTGATTGAACCAGCATTTTGAAGGACCATGTAGATAGCCTTGGGAGTTATAACAGTATGACACAGTCCCTGATATGTTTGAATTTATCATCCCCTCTGTAAATATTCATTGAATAGCTCCAGTCTACTAGCATCTATGTTGGATGCTAAAATGGCAATGCAAACCAGAACAAACACAGGTCAAAAAAGCAAACACAGGTCATAATAGGTTGTGATAATTGCATTAAAGTAAATAAGCAAGATGCTTATATTTGGAATAGGTGGAAATGAGGGTATACTTTAAAGAAGTTCTACTGAGAATGTAGAGGAACTGAGGATGGAGCCAGCAATGCCAACATCTGGCAGAAAAACTCTCCCGACAGAAAGAGCGGTCTTTAGAAAGGCCCTGAGTTTGGAGTGGGTTTGGCTTTATTTAGGAAGTGATAGGAGAAACTGGCAAATGATTTGAGGAGGATGGAGAAGTATGGAACCAGATGGTGAAGGGCCGTGGGCAATAATAAAAAATTTGGGATTTATTCCATCTTGGGTTGAAACTCTGTCTGGAATCTTAGGAGGTGACCTTATTGTGGAACTAGGGTCTTTGCAAATGAAATTAGTTAAAATGAGATCATACTAGACGAGGGTGTGCCCTAAATCCAGGATGACTGCTGTCCTCATAAGGAGAGGAGAGGCACAAAGATGCAGATAGACCCAGAGGGAAGAAGACTGTGGGAAGACGCAGGCAGAGATTAGAGTAATGCATCTAGAAGCCAGGGAACACCAAGGATTGTCAGCAATATCCAGAAGCTCTGAAAAGCTCTGAAAAGGCAAGAATGGATTCTTCCCTAGAGCCTTCAGAGCCTGGCCCTGCCAAACACCATGATTTCAGACTTCTGGCCTCCAAAACTGTGAAAGAATAAATTTCTCCTGCTTAAAGTCATCAAGTTTGTGATACTTTGTGATGACAGCCCTAGGAAACTCATGATGATAGTAATGGAAGCCACTGCAGATTTGATACAGGGAGGTGTCGTGATCTGGTTGATATGCGTCTTTTTAAAAAATTTGTTTGATGTGGACCTTTTTTAAAGTCTTTATTGAATTTGTTGCAATATTATTTCTGTTTTATGTTTTGATTTTTTGACTGCAAGGCATGTCGGATCTTAGCTCCCTGACCAGGGATTGAACTTGCACCCCTTGCATTGGAAGGCAAAGTCTTCACCACTGGACCACCAGGGTAGTCCCTGGTTCATATTTTTAAAAGATCATTCTGTTTGCTGTTGGAGAATGGGCTACAGAGAGCAAGAGAAAACAAGGAGACCAGTTGGGAGGATAGTTCAGGTAGGAGGCAAAAGTGATTCCAAATAGGGTGAGCTTAGTGGAGAAAGAAGACAGGGATTTACATTGGAGTTAATCACAGGAGACTTCTGGGTTTCAGATGGAAATGCATGGGAGAAGGTGGTGCCATTTACTGAGCTGAGGAAGACTGCGAAACAAACAGATTTGGGGAGATATTTGTATGAATTTGACTTTGAATATGTTAAGTTTGACTTGACTTGCAGTCATGAGATTGGAGATATCAAAGAAGTGACTGATTGATGATTGTGGAACTCAAGAGAGAGGTGGGAATTGGAGACATGCCTTTGGAGGCCTCAGCATAGAGATGGCCATCAAAGCTGAGGTCACTTAGGAAAGCTGGAGATGTGGCTAGGGCTCAGTGTTGAGTGCCGCGTCATTTCAACTTAACGCAGAGAAGTACGAGAGGACTTCAGCAAAAGATGTGGAGAAGGAACAGCTAACAGGAGGAAGAAATCCAGGAACATAGTGACACAAAAGAGAGTATTTCTAGAAGGAAGGAGTGGTTCTTAGCAGTGGCTGGTACAGAGATGCCAGAAATGATCAGTGTATTTGGCAACAGGAAGTTCTTTGATGATCTTGGCGAAGGTATTTAACCCTGATTGGGGGTGGTTAAGGGAGGAATGGGAGAGAGGAAATGGAGAGAGCAAATAACTAGTCTTGGTGGATTTTATTGTGAAGGGGAGAAGAGTAGTGATGTTGGGCCTGAGGGCTTTGGGAATCAGAGGAGGTTGTTTTTATGATCATTCTTATTTTTAAATTTTCATTTTTATATAACTTCAGACTTACAAAAATGTTGCAAGAATAGTACAAAAAACTACATACCCTTTACCCCAGTTCCACAAAGGTGAACATTTTACAGCCTTTAGATCTCTAAGAAAGTGAAAGTTGCTCAGTTGTGTCTGACTCTTTGTGACCCCATGGACTGTAGCCTGCCAGGTTCCTCTGTCCATTCCTGGAATTCTCCAGGCAAGAATACTGGAGTGGGTAGTAGTGTAATGTTAGTTGCTCAGTCGTGTCTGACTCCGTGACCGCACAGACTGTAGCCCCCCAGGCTCCTCTGTCTATGGGATTCTCCAGGCAAGAATACCGGAGTGGATTGCCATTCCCTTCTCCAGAGGATCTTCCCGACCCAGGAATTGAACCCAGGTCTCTTATATTGCAAGCACATTCTTTACCTTCTGAGTTACAGAGAAGATCTTCATGGATCCACTGGATCCATGATCCAATGGAGTGGTAGCCACTGAAGTGGGTAGCCTATCCCTTCTCCAGAAGATCTCCCTGACCCAGGAATTGAACCAGGGTCTCCTGCATTGCAGGGGGATTCTTTATCAGCTGAGCTACCAGGGAAGTCCTATGCATGTACTTTTTTCCTGAAGCATTTAAGAATAAGTTCCAGACATGTGCCCTTTTCCCTCTAAATGGTGTGCATATCCTAAAAACAAGGGCTTTCCAGGTAGCTCAGCTGGTAAAGAAGCCTGCAGGGCAGGAAACCCCGGTTCAATTCCTGGGTTGGGAAGTTCCCCTGGAGAAGAGATAGGCTACCCACTGCAGTATTCTTGGGCTTCCCTGGTGGCTCAGATGGTAAAAGAATCCACCCGCAATGCAGGAGACACCTGGGTTCAATCCCTGGGTTTGGGATGATCCCATGGAGGAGGGCATGGCAACCCACTCCAGTATTCTTGCCTGGAGAATCCCCATGGACAGAGGAGCTGGCAGGCTACAGTCCATGCAAAGAGTCAGACACGACTGAGTGACTAATCACAGCACGGCACAGCGTCCTAAGAACAAGGGCATTTTCTTACATAACCACAGTACAATATGATAATATTATAGTATCTACTATCTGTAGATCTTATTCCGATTTCAGCGTCTCAGTGAGGTCTTTTATAGAAGAAGAAAGTCCTAGATCAGGTATTACATTCATTTGTCATGATTTTTTTGTTTGGAAATGGTCCTACAGTATTTCATTGTCTTTCATGACAGTGAAAATTTTGAAGACTGCAGTCCATTTTGAAAAATATCTCTCCATTTGGATTCATCTGTTTCTTTGGAATTAGATTCAGGCTATGCTGCTGTGCTGGAATGCTATGAAAGTGATGTGTTTATCTCAGTGCATCTTATGAGGATGCACATGGGATCTATTTGTCTCGTTCTTGGGGGTGTTAATGTTGATCATTTGGTTACAGGTGATGTCTGCCTGGTAGTTGATTACATTTCCTGATTCCTCTAGTAGAATGTTGAATTAGAAGAGCAAAGTGGCACCCATGCCTTATTCCTGACATTATTAGACCTTAATACAAGTGCCTCTTGTATATTCCCATTAAAAGACTGGCTTTATAACTATGATATAGTTGTTTACCATGTTAAGAATATCCATCAATTCTTATTTTTTGTTTTTATTAAGAGAGTCGGATTTTTGAAGGTTTTTAAAGTACTTTCACTATCTAAACAAATAATCATAGATTTTTTTCCCTCCCCATATCTATTACTATTGTGTATTAGACTATTGGATTTCCTAATATTGAACCAAATTTGCATTCCTGGAAAAATTTCTACTAGGTCATAATGTAGTTTTTCTTAATGTAATGTTCATTAGTTTATTACCTAAAATTTTGCAGTAATATTTATAATTCTCTCTCTTTTTGTACTGTCCTTAAGAGATTTAGATATAAAAAATTACAAGAAGAATTAGGAAGTTTTCTTTCCTTTTCAATGCTCTGAAACAGTTTTTGGAGCATTAAGACTATAGAGTCTTTGAAAGTTGGGTAGAATTCACCTGTGAAACCATCTGGTCCTGATGGTTTTTAATGCAGTAATTTCTTGATGATTTTCTCTATTTCTCCTGGGGCAATAGGTCTGTTAAGGTTTTCTGTCTCTAACAGAGGCAACCTTGGCAAACTGCCTTTCCCTAGGAAGTTCTCCATTTCATCTCGGTTTTCAAATTTATTTGCAGACATCTGCAAATTAGTCTGACTTTTAAAAAATATTCCTGTTTCAATGGTTATTTCTCTTTTTTCTTATTTCATAAGAAAATTTATAAATTAGCTAAAAGTTGTCTTATTTTGATGATTACTTTCTAAAAGCCAGAATTTTGATTTATTGATTGCATTTTTTAGTTTTCTTTTCTCTCATTCATTGACTTCTGCTTTTATAGTTTTACTTTTTCCCTTATATTCCTTTTGGTTTACTTTGTTGTTCTTTTCCTAGCTTTCTGAACTGGTAAGGAAGTTCAAGTATTTTTACTGCTAAAAGTTTTTAAGGCTTTGAATATTCTTCTTATTGCTTGAAAGTGTCCTCCTGATTTTTCTATGTGATGTTTTCATTGTCAGTACTTTAGAAATGTAAAAATTTTGGTTTGCATTTAACCTTGGTCTCAAGATTTGTTTACTGGAAACTTGGTCTCGAGTTTCCAGGTGGATGACTTTAAAAAATTATTAATAATCTAAAATTTTATTGCATTTGGATCAGAGTGTGTTTGTAATATTTCTATTCTGTGAAACACTGATGTTTCCTTTGGGACTGTTTTTTATAACTCTTTCCCTGAAGTTGAAAATAAGGTATATTGTCTATTTTCTGAGAGTAAAGTTTGGATATCTGTAAGTTCTATCTTATTGATTATGATACTTAAATCTATATTTTTACTCATTGTGTCTTTGATTCGCTTATACTAAGAGTGGAGCATCAATATCTACTACTATTATGGGTTCTGCCCTCTGTCTTTTGTATCTACTCTACTGATGCATAAAGAGTATTGCTATATTTTTGGTGCATAAATATGAAAACTTGTTATATCTTCGCTGTGAATTGTGGCCTTTAGCATTTAAAAATGACCTTTGTCATATTTAATTTGTTGCATTTAATACTTTTGGTTTGAATTTTACTTTTTGTGATATATCAGGGTAACCACCCCTGCTTTCTTATTTTTTTTACTCAAAGATAATCTGAAGCTTAGGGGTTTCTCTGTCTTATAGTAATGCTATAATTTTATGGGCCATAGCCTGCCAAGCTCCTCTGTCCATGGGGATTCTCCAGGCAAGAATACTGGAGTGGGTTGTCATGCCCTCCTCCAGGGGATCTTCCTGACCCAGGGATCAAACCCATGTCTCTATGTCTCCTACATTGGCAGGTGGGTTCTTTACCACTAGCACCACCTGGGAAGCCCATTTGTCTTTTAAGCCATTATTTGTTACTTTTTTATGTTATGCTAGTTTTTTTTTTATTATTTGTAGGTATTAGATTCAAAATTTATACGGATGGGATGTTTACCTACATCAGTGGAACAGCAGCATCAAAGTCCCTTGAGGCTCTTGTTGAATTACAGATTCCTGGGCTTTATTCCTAGTCAGTACCCTGAATTGACTAAACTAGAATCTCTGGAACCAGGGCTCAGAAATGTGTATTTCAAATAGTACCTCAGAGGGTTCTCATAGTCTCTGGAGTTTCAGAGTTACTGATAACAGATGATAAAAAATATGAAGTCAGATATAGAAATGACTGCTGTTGGCCATAACACTGCAAACAGAAATTTGGGGGACTTTGGGTAACTCACACAGTATTTATGTGTCCCATTGTGTTGTTCATTTATATATTCATTCAACAAGAGCTTATTGCCACCAATGACTTCTATCAGGATCTTATGCTTCTTGATGTGAATTGTAGCCATTGGATGCTTGGTAAATCAGAAAGAGAGAAACAAATATATTGTCACATGTATGGAATCTACAAAAATGGTACAGGTGAACCTAAATGAGGTGGCCGAATAGAGATGCAGACAGGGAGAACAGACTTGTAGATGTGGAAGGAAAGGGGAGGGTGGGATGAACTGGGAAACTGGATTGACATGCATACAGTACCGTGTGTAGAGTAGACAGCTAGTGGGAAGCCGCTCTGCAGCACCGGGAGGTCTCTCAGTGCTCCGTGGTGACTAGATGGTGGGATGGGTGGGGAAGGGAGGCTCAAGTGGGACGGGATGTATGTCTATGTATAAGAGCCAGCTTAAGACTAAATATTAAAAAACCGAGATCATGGCATCCGGCCCCGTTACTACATGGCAAATAGAATGGGAAAAGGTGGAAGTGGTGACAGAGTTCCTCTTCTTGGTCTCCAAAATCACTGCGGACGGCAGTTGCAGCCATGAAATCAGAAGACAATTGCTTCTTGGCAGGAAAGCGATGACAAACCTAGACAGTGTGCTGAAAAGCAGAGACACTACCCTGCCGACAAAGGTCTGTATAGTCAAGGCTATGGTCTTCCCTGCGGCCATGTACGATTGTGAGAGCTGGACTGTAAAGAAGGCAGAACGCCAGAAATTGATGCCTTCCAACTGTGGCGCTAGAGAAGACTCCTGAAAGTCCCTTGGACAGCAAGGAGATCGGACCAGCCAATCTTAAGGGAGATCGACCCTGAATATTCACTGGAAGGACTGATTCTGAAGCTGAAGCTCTCCGGTATTTTGGTCATCTGATGCAAACAGATGACTCATTAGAAAAGTCCCTGATGCTGGGGAAGATTGAGGGCAGAAGGAGAAGAGGGCATCAGAGGATGAGATGGCTGGATGGCATCACCGATTCAATGAACGTGAACTTGGGCAAACTCCTGGAGATGGTGAGGGACAGATAGGCCTGGCATGCTGCAGTTCATGCAGTCGCAAAGAGTCGGACAGGACCGGGCGACTGAACGACAACACGTAACTGATTCATGTTGTACAGCAGAATCTAACAGAACATTGTAAAGCAATTATACTCCAATTTAAAAAACTTTAAGTTTAAAATAATCTCTCCATATATGTGTTTTACAGCTTTTTATTAAGAGAGAGGAACAAATGGCAATCCAATATCTAAGAGTTAGTAAAAAAAAAAAGCATTTTCAGCATCTGTCATTATAAACAGATCAGGCCAATTTCCCATGTCTCGTCTGCCTGTTGTATTTAGAGTTATAAATGATGCTTCGCAGCCATGCTCCTGGGAGCTTGGAAAATGATTTTTCTGTCACAAACTGGTTCTTCCTTCTGGGTTCCTGCTTCAGTGATTCATCTGAACTGGAAGTCACATTTCTTCCTTTTATTCATGAGTCATGAAGGTGGAGATCATCTGGACTGGTCATCTTAATATCTGGATGATCAGATGAAATAATTTTTAAACAAAGGAGTTCAGTAAGAGTCCTTATAAGACAGCATATTTATCAAGTTGTGTTTAGTCGATTTAACCTTCAGAATTGTGTGGGTTTTCATTGTATTTGGTAGAGCAATGTGAAATTGCCAGTTTCAGCCAGAAATGGCAGTTTTATATGGGGCAACCTAAACCTTCAGGGTTTTGCAACTTGGCTCTGTGTATGATTTAACTAGTGACTCCCCATTAATCTGAATAGTCAGGTAACCACAGTCTGCCTTTTTCTCCATTATGGATAAATTATTTACTTAGTGACAACTTGTCAGATTTTTTAAAAAGTTCTTCTTATGCACCAAGGGCTAAATGAATTATTTCACACTTGACTGGAAGACCTCAAATGGTTTCAGTGATATAAATGGAAATCAACCCAGGATTGGATTAGCATTAAAAAAAATTGAGTTTTGCATTTTCACTGTGGTTTGGGAGTCTGCAAGCTTCATCAGTGTGTCTCTCATGGCAAGTTTCAGCCCTTAAAACCTACTAACACCATTTTCCAAGTCCTCGAATGGCCTCAAAGTTCCTTTCCCCTTTTCATGCTCTTTTCTGTTCCCTGTTGGCTCAAATGGTAAAGAATCTGCCTGCAAGGCAGGAGACCCGGGTTCGATGCCTGGGTCTGGAAGATCCCCTGGAGAAGGGAATGGAGTATTCTTGCCTGGAGAATTCCATGGACAGAGGAGCCTGGCGGGCTCCTCTGTGTCCATAGGGTCACAAAGAGTCGGACACAACTGAGCAACTAACACTTTCTGTTCCTTCTCACTGCAATTCTTGGGAAGAATTCAGTTTATCAAATCGTCATTGCATCGTTGCGATGGGGTAGACACAGAGCTAAGAGCTTGAGGAACGAAGAAATGAACAAGACATGCTACCTAACTGCAAGGGGTTTTTAATCTGGTACGGGAAGTGGGCGTGTATGACTGTAATACTTGGCAGAATGAAATAGCCTTGACTTGGAGTTTCCATTGAGCCTTTACTTCATTTGAGTAGATTGACTATCTCTGGCTGCAGGTTGCAAATCCTTTTGACTACAGCACAAACAATATATGTTATAAATAGCATTGCATCTTGACTGCAGATGAACTCCGAGAGAGAATGGGCAGAGAGGAACAGGAAAGGTTGAACACAGTTTGGCCATTTGTTTATGAGATCGAACTGCATCCTGCTGCCGCGCACGGAAGAGGCAGCCTCTTTGCCTGTGTGAGATGTTGCCTCCGTGACTGAAACACTTCTGGTGAGTGTGTCTGTGTGCAAACTCCCATTCTGCCCGTAAGCGTGTGTGTTCATGCTTAACTGATTCAACGACTCCGTTTCCCCAACATATTACACCAAATGTACTTAACGGCAATTAGAATGTTTGCCGCCTGCTGTGTGCACATCTTCCCAGAAAACAAAATTCTCCTAAATGGCAGGATAAGTAATTCTGAAGATTAAAGCCGGCGATTTGCAGAGTGCTTGGTTCGTTTGCTTCCTGCAAATATCAAGATTAACAAAGAAATCCACTGATCCCATTTCGCCTCCTTGGAGCTGATGCATCAGCCTCAGGGAGTCCAGCACACGTGGCTTTCCTTTCTGGCCAGTATGCTGATTTAATGGCATTTCTCTTGGCAAAGGTGTCTCAAGAAAACAAATCAGTTTATGTATATTTTTAGAGGAAATACTCCACCCAACTCCTTTGCAGTGACAGCCTTCTCAATGGCTTCTGAAGAAAGCATGGCCAGTTCATAGCCATTGAAAGGGCAACTCAGGTCCCGACTCAGAGAGCATGCCCTGTGTGTGATGCTGGCTGATCCCAGCCACCGTGGACATACTTTCCTCCAGCTGTGAACACTTGCCCTTAAACCAGATGCTTCCATCTCTAACATTGTTAGTTTACTCAAGAACCAGTATATATGGCATCTGGTCCCATCACTTCATGGCAGATAGATGGGGGAAAAAGTGGAAACAGTGACAGGTTTTATTTTCTTGGGCACCAAAATCTCTGCGGAGGGTGAGTGCAGCCACAAAATTAAAAGACGCTTGCTCCTTGGAAGAAAAGCTATGACAAACCTAGAGAACATAGTAAAAAGCAGACAGATCACTTTGCTGACAAGGGTCCATATAGTCAAAGCTATGGTTTTTCCAGTAGTCAGGTACAGATGTGACAGATGGAGAATACAGATGGCTAAGCGCTGAAGAATTGATGCTTTTGAATTGTGCTGCTGGGGAAGACTGTTGAGAGTCCCTTGGACAGCAAGGAGATCAAACCAGTCAATCCTAAAGGAATTCTATCCTGAGTATTCATTGGAAGAACTGATGCTGAAGCTGAAACTCCAGTACTTTGGCCACCTGATACAAAGAGCTGACTCATTGGAAAAGCCCCTGATGCTGGGAAAGATTGAGGGCAGGAAGAGAAGAGGGTGACAGAGGATGACATGGTTGAATAGCATCATCAACTCAATGACATGAGTTTGAGCAAATTCTGGGAGATAGTGGAGGACAGGGAAGCCTGGTGTGCTGCAGTCCATGGGGTCACAAAGAGTCGGTCATGACTGAGCGATTGAACTTCAAGAGGAAGTCAGATAAGGAAGACAAGTCTTTGGAGCCAGCCCCCTGCTGCAGGAAGGCATCATATGTATCAGGACAGACAAGACTACTGAGAGGTAGCTTCCCTGGGGCTGGGGTCTTCCTTAGTCTTGACCTTTCAAACCAGGCTGTCAGCCCCCTCTCATGTGCTGGCTGGTCCAGGTATTGATCTTCCTATTATGAACACTGGATGCAAACTCTTGGCTCAATATACTGATTTCTTAACTCCTCAAACAGATTTGGTGATCTGCCATCTCAATTCCTGGCATTCGGGGCTTTTGTGCTCCTATACAATTTTTGTTTTCTTTGCCAACTCTGTCTTGATGAAGTCTCTTGCTTCAGCCCTAAACCTCACAGGACTTGGTGGCCTCCATCAACATTCCACTGAAGCCTAAGTCAGCTCTGCTGCAGTGAGATGTTGATGTAGGGGTGGAATTCCCAGTGGAACACCATTTTGCCCAGGGGTGGCATTCCTATAAATATTCCTTGGGACCAATATGCAGACAGTTTGCTACATATTTTTTTTTTCATTAGAACTCATTTGTAATTACTCATTACAGCAATTTTTAAACACCCACACGGACACAGAATCAGGGCATAAAGTGTCTTAGGAAGAGAAGAGTTGGATGTGTAGACATTGATTTTGAAAACAAGTCATTACTTTGCCTGCTAGACCTTAGCATGCTTTCTGCCCACAGTCAGGCCTCCTGGCAAAAGGAACAAGATTCTTTGAAGATGTAGGTGCACAGGACCAGAGGGACTCATTGGCTGGGACTGAATGCCAAATGAAGATTCCTCTTTTTATTTTATTTCTTTATTTAGCTATGCCAGGTGGCATGTGGGATCTTAGCTCCCCAACCAGGGATCGAACCTGCACCCACTGCGTTGGAAGGCAGAGGTTTAACCACTGGACGGCCATGGAAGTCCCAAGATTCTTCTTTTTAAACCTACTTCCCTGCTCCTTCCTTTCCTTCCACTCCCAGTCTTCTGGAAGGACTCATCTTGATTCACTGGATCTGTCATCCCTTCCAGGACTCTGCATAGACCTCAGAGATATTGTGGGTTCTGCGCCAGACCCCTGCAAATAAAATCAATAACACAAAAAATCAAGTCACACAACTTTTTGGTTTCCTGGTCCATAGAAAAGCTATACTTATGTTATACTGTAGTCTATTCAGGCGTTATGTCTAAAAAATGGACATACCTTAATTAAAACTACTTTATTGCTATAATACAAATGTCAGTCACCATCTGAGCCTTCAACGAGCAGTAGGTAACCTTTTTGCAAGCGTTAACATCAGAGATCACTGATCACAGATCATCATAACAAGTATAATAATAACGAAAAAGTTGGGAGTGTTGTGAGAATGACCAAAATGTGACACGGAGACACAAAATGAGCAAATGCACTTGAAAAACGGCGCCGGTAGCCTTGTTGGACGTGGAGATACTGATGGACGGGGGAGCCCGGCGTGCTGCAGTCCGTGGAGTCACAAAGAGTCAGACGTGACTTAGCAGCTGAACTGCAGCAGCATATGTTGTTGCGTCATTTCCCTGCTCAACAGTCCTTGACATCCTGGCTTCCCACTGCTCCCAGATCGCATCTGAATTTTATCTTCTTTTACTTTATTTTTGTTATTTTTTTCTTAAAGATTTTTTGGCCTGGAGGCATGTGGAATATTAATTCCCCAACCAGGGATTGAACCTGCAGCCCCTGCATTGGAAGGTAAAACCTCAAGAGAAGCCCCCAAGTCTGAATTTTATAAACTACCTTCAGTACGCGTGGTTGACTGTTTTCTTTTTCCTCACTGCTGTCGCCCTCTGAAACATCTATTTCTATTTCCTGTCAGTGCACTATACATTTTCTGTCTTCTGTTTTTGCACATGCTACTCATGTCATTTTGCTTCAAGAGTTTCTCCCTTAGTCTTCTCTCTCTCTTCACAAGCCCTCACCTGGAAATTACCTCTTCATGCTTCATGGCCCAGATCAAATTTTATCTCCTCTGCGAACCCTTTCCTGGGTGGGCCCCCATCTATCTCCTCGCAGGCAGAACTAAGCTCCCAGAGCATCCTGAAGAGACCTCCCTTGTGACATTTATCATCCCGTAATCATAATTATGATTTGCCTATCTTTTCCCCTTACGGAGCTATGAGCTTTCCCAGGGAGCTAGGGAGGTCTAAAAAAATTTCTCTATATTCAACACCTTGCTGGTCCGTAATTGATGTTCAGTGTGAGCAAATGTCACAGTTAAGCTAATGTTTCCTGGTGATACAGATACACTTGTCCTTCGGTGTGTTAAAAATAAAGGAACAGGCTTTTTGGGTGAATACACGATCCATGTTAAATCATGGGATAGTCTTTGCCTTCCATCTGTCATAAGCATTGAGGTGTACTTGTACTGCTTAGTTTTCTAGGAGCTTTCTCTCTCCTGGGTCTTGCTAGTGGGGCAAAAAAAAAAAAGTTTGGAATGAAATAAAGTCACCATCTTCAGCCAGGTGGGCTGCTTCTACAGGGATCTGATGTGGCAACTTCAGACAGGCAAAGGAGGTACCCTGGAGGGGACTCCGTTTCCCTATGATTGTAGATTCTTATTTTGGGGGGAATAAGGCAAAAACCTTTTAATCTTACTTGTAACAACATTCAAATTAATGTTCACAATGTTATAGTAGTACTCAGGTTTTTAAAAACTATTTGCACACAGGTTCCCCAGGGGCTCAGTGGGTAAAGAATCCGCCTGCCAATCCAGGAGATGCAGGTTCAATCCCTGGGTCACAAAGATCCCCTGGAGGAGGGCAGGGCAACCTGCTCCAGTATTCTTGCCTGGAGAATCCCATGGACAGAGGAACCTGGTGTCTATAGGGTTGCACAGAGTTGAACACGACGGAAGCTACTTAGCAAGCATGTGTTATTTACACATGTCTGAGAGATGTTACAATAGGCCGGAGGAATTCTACAGGATTTTGAGAAACCAATGGATTTGAGATTGAAAGAGAATTAAAGTTTCTTTTCAGGCCATTTTACTCCAGAGCAGAAGTACATCCTCGGGTTAAAAACTGGTCACCCACGGTATTAGACTGTTTTATAAATGGTTATTAACAGGTGAGACCAGAGACTTGGAAACCTCAGTTGGATGGCTCAGTTTCCTTATATAATGCCCAGGCTTGGGCTTCTGTTCCTTGTGGAGCATTTATTCTCCTTGTAAATGGCAGTTCCCATAACCTTAAGAAATTGGCATATGGCTGGAGCTAACTGGATTTTTATCGAGTGACAGTCATTTGATGTTTAAGTTTCTCATGCCTTTTCAAAGCCACATGTTGTCTAACAGAGGCAGGTCTGTGAGTGATTGACTTTATGTTTATTGTACAAGGCCATCATGAAATAGCTTCTGGATAGAGAAAAAGTTGGAGGCCCATTTCAGCGGCAGGTATGCTTGTTTTCTAGAATGAATAACTTGGAGATCAGACCATGTCATCTTGCTCCCACATCTGCCTTTGAAAAGAGAATAGTTGTGATTTTGGTTTTGACTCAGAATTCTATTTCCAATTGTGGTCTCAGAGAGCAAGCTGTGGGATGGCGTGGGGGTGTCGATTGTTTAAGCCAATTGATGTCACACTCTTGCAAAAATCCAAGAGAGTATAGCCAAGCTTTGCTGTTCCCTTTAATTTTGCAATATGGTCCTGTCATCATGCATTAATCTAAATTGATGTGTTTTTCTGTGTTACACTTGCTCACTCTAAAAAAATAAGAACAGAAAATGTATAAAGAAGCCAGAAAAAATTATTGATAATTTCACCACCCAGAGGCAAAATGACATCTCATTATTGTTTTAATTTTAATTTCTCTTATTACTCTTGAGGGTCCACCTCTTCTCATGTTTGTTTCTTTTGTTCTCTGAATTGCATGTTCATGTTTTTTGTTTGTTTACCTAATTATGTGCTTTGGGTTTTCATTATCTTTTATTCTTTTGTAATTGCTGTAAATTTTTTTGCAATTTGCTGTTGTCTTAATTTTATTATTTTTGATAATCAGAGGTTTGCAACTGTTGTCAAACTGTTGCTTCTTCAACCAGAGCTTATATGGACGTTCATTTTCTTTCTTTCTTTCTTTTTTTTTTTTTTTTGCTTTCCTTATATTTTTCTTAATTTAACTGTTTTATCTATCTAATGTTTATTCTTCAGTGTGTTTAGAGGGGCGCATGGTGCTTGTTCACTCAGTCATGTCTGATTCTTTGCGACTCCATGGACTGTAGCCTACCAGGCTCCTCTGTCCATTGAATTTTTCAGGCAAGAATACTGAAGTGGGTTGCCATTTCCCACTTCAGGGGATCTTCCCGACCCAGGGATCGAACCAGTGTCTCTTATGTCTCCTGCATTGGCAGGCATGTTCTTTACCACTAGCACCACCTGGGAAGCCTATTTAGAGGGGGAACTCTTCCAATTTTACTCAATAGAGAAAGAGTAGTCCTAACACATGTTTTTGAGTGATTCTTTCCCTACCCTTTGGTCTGTTGTATGTTCTTGGCATAACTTCTCTAAGATCAGCTTTGTTTCTGGTCTTTAAGTTTCACTTGTCAGTAAACTTGTTATGGATTAAATTATATTAGTTTTATATTGGATTTTAGCATCATGTTTGTCTCAGGGTTTCCTAAATACCCTTTTCCCCTCAGCAGTTTTGTTATTTATTCTTACCTGTTTACTCTTTCAAGTTAGTGTTGAAGTTACATGTCAAGTGCTATAATGATTTTCATAGGAAGCTTTCAAAAAGTAACATTCATAGTGTTTAAGTTATAAAAGTAATACATGTTTGGTGTGGACAGTGGAGACTGCAGTGAAATACAGAAGAAGAAACAGATGCTATTAAAATTCCTCCACCTCAACCCTCTTTGATAAGTCATTTCTTTTCGCAAAGACTAAAACAAGGGGCTTTGCAGTCAGGGGGATCTGGGTTGAAAGCCTCACTCTGTCTACCACTCACTTGTCTTTGGGCTCGTGACTCTGAACCTCAGTTTTCCCATAAGCAAAATGGGAATACCTACATGACTGGCTCATTGGGAAGAGTGACAAGATAATGTACACTCTGTAAAGTGCTTGGCGTGGTGAGCAGCTGCGTTGGCTGGGCTCACACATGCAAACGTGTGTCTTGTGCTATTTGGCACTTTCTTAGCACCCAGCTTCCGTTCTCATCTGGGACCAGAGGGCCAGCCTGGTGCTTCTTAGGTGATGGCCAAGGGCATAAGACTCTCCTGAAGGTCATGCTTGGAGCTGGCACGAGCACTTCCCCTTGTCCTGCTAGTTGGAACAGGTCATGGGGCTGAGCTCAGATTCAACAGGTGGAGAAATGGACTTCGCCTCTTTGGTGAGAACAACTTCAGAATTATGTGGCAAAGCACCCGACTACCTAGGCGGGTGAAGAATTGGGGGCATTCATACATTCTGCCCTCAGTAGAAACAGGATCTGCTAAGCTGCTTTAGTGGTTCAGAGAGGGAGAGGCATTTTCTGTCTAGTAAGATGGGTACCTCGATATACAGAAAAGATCATGGCATCTGGTCCCATCACTTCATGGCAAATAGATGGGGGAAAAAAATGAAAACTGTGACAGACTTTATTTCCTTGGGCTCCAAAATCACTGAGGACAATGACTGCAGCCATGAAATTAAAAGATGCTTGGTCCTTGGAAGAACAACTATGACAAACCTAGACAACATATTGAAAAGCAGAGACCACTTTGCCGACAAAGGTGCAAAATGGCCAAAGCTATGGTTTTTCCAGTAGCTTCTCATGGATGAATGTGAGAGTTGGACCATAAAGAAGGCTGAGCGCTGAAGAATTGATGCTTTCTAACTGTCTTGCTGGAGAAGAGTCTTGAGAGTCCCTTGGACAGCAAGGAGATCATACCAGTCAATCCTAAAGGAAATCAACCCTGAATCTTCATTGGAAGGACTGATGCTAAAGCTGAAGCTCCAATACTCTGGTCGCCTTATGCGAAGTGTGGACTCATTTGGAAAACACCCTGATTCTGGGAAAGACTGAGGACAAGAGGAGAAGGGGACAACGGAAGATGAGATGGTTGGATGGCATCATCGACTCAGTGGACATGGGTTTGGGCAAACTCCGGGAGATGGTGAAGGGCAGGGAAGTCTGGCGTGCTGCAGTCCATGGGGTCACAGAGTCAGACACAACTGAGTGACTGAACACCAACAACAGCAAAGACAGGCAGGGCTGAATTAGGACTAAGCTGAGACTGGAGGGGCTGGCGTGTTGGATTTGACTCAGAATGAGGAGGGCTCCTCTTTGAGGAAGACTGTATGGAAGACTTTTTATCAATGATAAAAGTAACAACAGTAATAAATTAGGGATTTGGGATGAACAGATACACACTACTATGTATATATACATGTGTGCTCCATCACATCTGACTCTTTGTGACTCCATGAACTGTAGCCCACCAGGCTCCTCTGTCCATGGGATTTTCCCAGGCAAGAATACTGGAGTGGGTTGCCCTTTCCTCCTCCTCCTCCTCCTTCTTCCTGACCCAGGGACTGAACTCACATCTCTTACATCTCCTATATGTAAAGTAGACAAACAACAGGGACCGCCTTATAGCACAGGAAACTATATTCAGTATCTTATAATAGCCTAAAATGGAAAAGAATCTGAAAAATAATAGATATATAACTGAACAACTTTGCTGTACACCGGCAACTACCATAACATTGTAAATCAACTATACTTGGATTTTAAAACTGGGGATGGCGGGGGGAGGAGGGGGAGTAACAATAATGCCAAGGACAAGAGGGCTGGCCCAAATGCAGGAATAAACAAAAGTGTTTTCAGGGTTAGTGTCAGTAGAAAGATGGGCTTGACTGGCCCATTTGGCCTGAACAATTAAAAGGAAAAATGGAAAAATAGCTAGGTTGATCATATGTGTCTTGTTGCTATGCTAAAATGACAGGGTGACGACTTTTAGAACAAGATTGTCATTCTGCGCGAGGGACTGGGCATGGGCAGGGAGGGGCTGCTTGAGAACAGAGCGCTGTATGGCCCTCAGTTTCTATGAAGAATCTTTTTGACCAAATTTTGGATCTGCTGGGCTTTGGAACACCGCTATTTATTATTTCTAATCTGAGTATTTTCCAGTGTATTTATGTCCCTCCTGCAGCACTTGGGGTGGTCCCCTCTCATTCCACTCCGCTTAGAAAGGTTATAGGATAAATACTAGGTATGAATGGCCTAGGCAGCATTTCCTGCTCTTAGGAGCACCCAGGCTTTCTTAGCTGTGGCCTGAAACTGTCTGCATGAATTTACCCTTAACTGTTTTTAGAAATTCTCCTCCTGAGCCATTGCTTAACCGAACTTGAGGGATTTTCTTTTCTTTTTCTGTTCTCTTCAGCTGAAGACAGCACGAGAAGCTGCATCATACCCAGGCAGATGCATCCACCAAGTGGGGAATCTGAATAGTGCCCCTGCCCCGTATGTGTGATTCCCCTTCCGTTTTAGGGAGAGCGGTGCTGTGCAACTCAGGGGGCTGTGATTGGAACTGAGGATAAAATGGTGAATGAACACTTTTGACTTAAGAAAGAAAACTTTGGAGGTTAGAGAGAGACAAGTAGGGTTGGTTTTTTTTTTTTTTTTTTGGGTGGTTGGTTGGTTGGTTTTTTGTCCACGTCGGGACTCTAGTATACTTCAAACTGGCGTAGTTGTTGCAGTGGTGAGTCTCAAGAATTTTCTGGCTAATGATGATTGCCTTGCCCTTGGAAAAGCAACTCTTTACAACTCAGAGAAAGAGACTTCCCAGGAAGCTATGGAGCCAGTAGGTATTCAGTCCAAAAATCAGAAGTGCTTTGGGGAATAGTCCAAAATAAATATTTGTAGAAACCAGGCTGGCAGGGGAGGCATAGAGCTTTGTTGACCCCATGGTGCTTGAAAACAGGGTGTGGGTCTGGCACTGGTCTTGACCAGGGCGGGGGGCTGCAACTCACAATGGTCCTCTCTGCTCTATGGCCTGGGTTCTTCCCCTCCCACTGTGCTCCTGTGGGAAGCCAGTGGGGCCCAGAAAAAACAAATCCCCCTTCACCCACAACATCCTGTATCTAATTTCTGGAGTTTTCCTGGGGCTCCCTGGACCCCAAGGTAAGACCGCTTGCCATGCATGGAGCAGGCTGAGTCTTGATTCATGAAAATTTTGCCCTAATACAGCTGATAGGCACGATGCATGCAGACCCAAATGCTGAAGTGGGCAGTTCGTCTCGGAGACTGCTCTGTGTGGGAAGTAAGTTAATGAGGTGTGCTGCTCCTTCCTGGATGAATTGAGCTCAAGCAGAGAAAATTAAGCCACTCAGCAAAGTGTGCATTTTCCCTAATAATGAGAGGTCCAGAAGAGGGGCCTCATACATCTCATTTATTCAGCCACATATCTTGTTTTGCAAGGTTTGCTGTTACTAAAAATGATATCCCTCTTTCCTAGGAGTATAGGCAGGGCTTGATGAGGAGGGAAGAAAAAAAAAAAAAGAGAATTTGGGCCTGGTTAATGCACTTGACCCCAGCAGCCTTCAGAGTTTGAGTTCAGATTAGTCAATCAAGGGAGACAGTAGGCAGTTGTGTTCAGGATGCTATCTTTTTTAAGTGCGGAGGTGCCATCACCAATGTTCTAATTGCAGGAGGAGATAAGTGATACCTTTGATCATAAGAAGAGTGGAGGGAATATATTGGACAGGAGGGTTTTTATCTGTTCATTCACTAACTGTTTATCTACTGACTATTTTGCTGGGCTCTGGGGAAACAGAAAAGGAAGATGACCCCCTGAAGAAGACCCCTTGGCCACTCTGCAATGCTAGAGTGAAGAGTGACAGGATGACAGGGTGTGGAGGGAGAGAAAGTGACAGAGGGGCCTGACATGCTGCTGGGAGTCTGGGAGAACTGCCTGGAGTGGGGCTGAGAGAAGAGGGCAGGCTCAGCAGGAGGAAGGGCACTTTAGGCAGAGAGAAAGGTGTGCAAACTGAGAGGCAGCATTTGTGGTTCTGGGAAGTACAAATATTTACCCTCCCAGGGAGGAGATGAAGTTGGAGAGCTGAGCCAGGGGTCTGAACTTCAAAGATGTTTGAAGCTAATTCCGAAAGCTACCAAGAGCCAAAGAGATAGTGGAAATATGAGTAGTAGGATTGCGTTAGCATCTTAGAAAGATCATTCTGCTAGTGGGGTGGAGAGAATGGGGTTGAGTTGCAGATAGACAGGCTGGAGGCTGGGGACCAGTTAGTTAGGTGGCCTTGAGTATCATTCAGGAGAGATTGATGATGAGTAGAGGAGTAGAAGTAGAAATAGGGGTGGAGGGGAGTGTCATAAAGAGATCCTAAAGATGGCAGAATCTTTAGGACTTGATGACCAATTGGACATGTTGAATGTGTCGTGATTTTGACTTGACTCCCAAAGAGAAAGAGTGGTACCTCTCAATGAAGACGGGGAGGTACAGAGAGAACAGGTGTCGGTTTTGGGAAGGCTGTATTTGGGGTGCTGATGAAACATACAAGTGGAGAAGCCCAGTGGGAAACAGAAGCTTGAAGCATCTAGAGATGTGGATTTGAAAGTCGATGGCATCAGGGTTGGAGTCATAGGCTGGGATGAGGTCACCCAGGAAGGGCTGATCTAGTGAGAATAGCAGAGAGTGGAAGACGGAGCCTTTAGGAATTTTGGAATTTGGAGTATTAGCAGAAAAGGACAACCTTTGAAGTGGACAAGTGGCCAGGGCAGATCCTCCAGTGGAAGAAAAAGCAGAGATGGGGATGAAAATGGCAAGGGTGCCAGGATCCAAGGGTAAATACCGTTTATGGAAGGGGAGAGGCAACCGTGTTAAACACTGCAGAGAGGATCATCAACTGTGGTGAAGTTGAGAAGTCTCCATTGATTCTGGCCACCTTGCTGTCACTGGAAATTAACAAGAGCAGTTTTAGCAGAATAGGGTAACTGGGAGGTAAATAAAGGTGGGATGGGGGATGAATGGTAGATAAAGGAGAGAGCCGAAGCTGGGGATTAAGGCAGTGGGGCAAGGGAGTTTCTGGATGAAAATAGGAAAGACTTGGGTCCCTTCTTTGAGTGGAAGAAGTCAGTGAAGGGAGAGTGAAGCTAGAGGAGAGAGAATAATGGATGAAGCAGGGCATTTGGAGGGGAGGAGGATGAAGAATCTACAGCACAGATGAGGGGGTTACCTCTGACCTCCTGAGCCTATTTCCTTCAAGGCTGAGTTCAGAGATTGATAGATTTGTAGGTGGTGAGGGGGACCAGGGAAGTACTTCTCACATTTCCACGTGGTGTGCAGAAACCACTTGCAGAACTTGGTCAGGATCTCTGAGCCAGTGGGTCTGGGTGGGCCGAAAATGTGAGTTGCCTTTAACTTTTTATTTTGTATTGCTATATAGCCGATTAATAATGTTGTGACAGTTTCAGGTGGATGGCAAAGGGATTCAGCCATACATATACACATATCGGTTCTCCCCCAAACATCCCTCCCATCCAGGCTGCCCCATGAGGTTGAACAGACTTCACTCTGCTCTACAGTAGGTGTTTGAAAATGTGCATTTCTAGCAGGCTGCCGGGGAATGTTGCTGCTGTTACAGGCCTGTGGCTACACTTGGAAATTCCTGCTGGTGGCCTTGATTCCCTCTGTGGGGTAGGAGCGACCTGCAAGAGGCAGGTTGCCTGGAGGGAAGGGGAGAAAGTAGGAAGAAGGGATGGGGGAATTGAGAGTTCTGACCTGCCTTGAAAAGAAGGGTGCAGGGCAGCTCCCAGGGCCCCAGGGGACCGGAGACCTTGGATGTGTCTTGTCACCACTACCTTGGTGGGCCTTCTTCCTCCACTCCTGTGTGTGCAAAGGGGAGGAAAGTCAGATGGACAATTGGTTCCCAGCTGGGGTTCTTCAGGGCTGGTGAGAAAGCAAGCCAGGGAAGTGAGCGGAGGATGAAGGCAGGGGTGAAGGGAAGTGCGGAGATTTTAGCTGAGCGAGAGCGCGAGCAGAGATGATATACTGAGTGACAACAGAGTGGCCCAGGACTGGGAGGTCTCATCGAGGTCAGAGAGTGGGTGTTTGGGGGACACACAGTGGGGAGAACCGGAAGGCAAGGAGGTTGTGGCTGTTGGAGGTGGAGACAGTCTTGGTGCAGCGGCTCTGGATGGTGAGAAGCCATGGGAGTTTTGAGATAATTCCACTGCCCAACTTGGGGGGGGCGTTGTCCTTCTGGTCATCTCTCATCGTGTGCCAGAGGCTCCCTTCTGTGCTGAGGTGGTGTCTGAGGCTGTGACAGGAAGGAGAGATTGGAAAGACAGGGTTCCAATGAGACCTGACACCTCAATTTGGTGCAAACTTGGTTTCCAAACCACCACAGGGCAGTGTATCTGTGAGGGTCCTCCAGAGAAATAGAACTAATAAGATATCTGTCTGTCTACCTATCTACCTAGCTGTCTGTCCTTCCATCCATCCATCCATCCATCCATCCAGAAGCTCTCTAGTCCTGGAAGGCTGGTCTTTCCATTGATGGGTACATTGCATTTTCCCAGGGCTCTCAAAGACTGAGCTCACATGATCCTTAGAAGGACCTTAGCCAGGCACCCAGAGCTAACTACGGTAAGGATGGTGTGGACAGTTTCAGAGATGAAGAAGCGTGAGCCGTATGCCCAGGGTGACAGGTTCAGCGTGTGGCAGAGAGCTTTTTTACTTCTGCGATGCCCCCACAATTTACTGAATGGCCACCTTGACCGTGAAGGGGCAAGATCAGCGTCCCCATTCCCCAGAGGGTCCCAGGAGTCCCGCTCAGCAGAGGGAATTGCCGAGAGGCTTAACCCACAGCTCAGCCTCAGTGGCAGCCTGATCCCATTGCCTGTGGCTGGAGAAGATGCTGCTGCTGGTACAATGCCATCTGGCCTCTTTGCATCTTCATTTCCAGGGCCAGAATCTGATAAAGACAAAAGCCCAAAGAAACCAGGCCTGGGAGTGCATGCTCAGTAGGTGGGTGTGTACGGTGGGGATGCTTGCGTGTATGGTGAGGAACGGCCTGGGAGGGAGCAGCGCCAGCCTGCCAGCTCAGGATGGCTGCCGGCCACATCGAGGGGGCTCCGAGGGACCTTCTGGGATGCGCCCCCTCCACCAGATCGGCACAGTAAATGAGATGATTCCCTCCAACAGCCCGTGAGCCTGTCAATAACCACTCTAATCTCCTCGGCAGCCCCCAGAAGTGAATTTACAGCGTCGTGGTAAAAATGAGGCTGCATGATCAATGGATCCCCGGACAGTCTCCTCCAGGAGACACAAATGTGCATTGTAACAAAACTTTATTTTCTTCCGAAAATTGCCTACATGATTAATATGGCCCGACACAGCCCAAGCTGTTGAGCATAAAAAACAGCTGTATTTCCTGCTCCCTCTTCAGTGCTGCTTCCCTCTCACTCCATCCCTTCATCTTGTCCTCTTTGTTTTGCTCTGGAACACATTGTCTCATACATTGTACAGTCTCACACATGGAGGAAGAAGACGCATTTGAAATGCACTAGCTCTGTCTTCCATTCTGCTCTGTTTCCACTTGGTGTTTCAAAGTGGCTCAAACTACACATAAAACCCAATCCCCTAGTGCTCCAGGGAGAGAGCACTGGTGCTTCCATCACTGAGCCATGCAGAGCCAGATCCCAGGGTACCAGTGTCATCTCTTACATCATCAGGTGCCTCCGGGGAGGCCCAAGCTCTATACCCCAGAGTCCAGCCTGGATGAAAACATTCTTCTCTTGAACCCCAGGGCTTCCCAGATGGTGCTAGTTGTAAAGAAATTGTCTGCCAATGAGGGAGACATACGAGTTGCAGGTTCACTCCCTGGGTCAGGAAGATCCCCTGGAGGAGGGCATGGCAACACACTCCAGTATTCTTGCCTGCAGAATCCCATGGACAGAGGAGCCTGGCAGGCTACAGTCCAGAGGGTCGCAAAAGAGTTGGACACGAGTGAAGTGACTTAGTGCACACTTGAACTCCTGCCTTCAGAGACGGAGAAGTTGCTGGATGTTAGGTCCCATTTCCGGCCCCCAGGCAGATTCTAGGAATGCTTGCAAGAAGAGTTAGGGTGTGTCAAGCAGCACAGTCATAGTGGATAGAGGACCCTCGGCCTTGATTTTGATTAATTTCATGTGTGTTTCATGTCTCTTCCCAGTGTGTATGCTCCCTGAGAGCAGAGGTCTCCTGCATAGTGCTGGGTACTTAGTAGGTCCGAGAGATGTCTTAGTTTGGGTTCTCCCACAAACCGACTCTGAAACAAAGACTTGAGAGCATCAGTTTATTTGGGCAATGAAGAGAGCACCACTAAGGGGAAGTGGAACTCGGAAGGGAAGGCATCCCCCAAAGTGGGAGTTATATGTAAGTTGTGGGTGATGGAGCTTAATCCTGCAGCGGGAAAAACTCAAGGGGTCCATGGAAAAGCCACCCCTCAGAGTCAACCAGCTCAAGGACTGAAGCAGCTGGGGGTATTTATACATCATTTCCCAGCCACCTCTGGATGAGAACTGATGGTGGTGTGAGTGTGCATCAATCAGTCAGGTCCAACTCATTGCAGCCCCGTGGACTGTAGCCCGCCAGGCTCCTCTGTCCATAGGGTTCTCCAGGCAAGAATACTCAGAAAGGTGGGTGTGTGTGCTGAAATGAGACCAGGTGGTACATGTGAGTACGGCCTCCAGGATACAGTCTATGTGTGCCCAAGCCTCATGCTTCCTTTGGGGTGGTAAATTTGGGAGAAGTGAAGCTGGTTTTCTTAACTTTCTCCTCCTTAGGTTTTTTTTCTCAGTTCTTAGCCAAGAGAGGCCAAGAGGGAACCAGCGATTCTCGGCCTGGGAGAACATGTACCAGGATCCAGCTGACATCCTTACCGCGTGCAGCCCCACAGTGCCTCTGCCTTTCTCCTTCCACTGACTCTGCTCTTCCCTGCTCTCTTCCTCCAGGTGTAAGGAGCTGAAGTACTCCAAGGAGCTGCCCCAGATATCCATCATATTTATCTTCGTGAATGAGGCCCTGTCGGTGATCCTGCGTTCAGTTCACAGCGCAGTCAACCACACGCCAACCCACCTGCTGAAGGAAATCATCCTCGTGGATGACAACAGTGACGAAGGTATGGGGGCCGCCAGCCTGCAGGCCAGTTTTTGAGAAGATGCAAGCACCCAGTGCATCAGTGGAGGGGATGTGCCCTTTATTTCATTCCATCCTGAGCCCAAATGTCTTTGTCTCCTGTCTCTGGGGCATAGCTGGGGAATGGGGGCTGTTTGGGGGGAAGTAATTCAAGCAAACGCTAGTTCATTACTCAAGTCCTCTAGGGCAGGGGTCTCCCAATCCCCCCCAGTCTGCACAGCAGGAGATGAGTGGCAGGCCAGCACGTGAGCAAAGCTACATCTGTATTTATAGCCACTGCCCATCGCTCACATTACTGCGTGAGTTCCACCTCCTGTCAGATCAGCAGCGGCATTAGATTCTCATGGTAGCGCCAACCCTACTGTGAATTGCACATCCGTGGGATATAGGTTGCATGCCCCTTATGAGAATCATCTGGAAACCATCCCCATCTCCTCCATGGAAAAACTGTCCTCCACAAAGTCCATCCCTGCTGCCAAAATGGTTGGGGATCACTGCTCTAGGGCTCTTAATAATAAATAACTGGTTATGTGTCTAGACTAATTCCCCTCTTCATATTACCTAAAGTAGATGACATGGAAGAGCTGAATTCCTCTGCAGTCCCCCAACCCCATCTCCCTTGTCTTTTTCTGAGAAGCAGAAGAAAAAGGAAAGTTCTGTCCTGTGATGGGAACTGTTTATCATATGTCAGAATTTCCTTCTGTGCCACTGTGCCCAAAAATGACTGTAGGTAGAAGTGCACCGTGTTTTGCAGATCTTTTGGTGTTCAGTTCTGCTAGGAATGATGGCTCAATTAAAAAATATAAAACAAGCAAATATTGGATGGCAATAACAAAATGCCTTTGAAGTCCTTGGAGATGGAGATCTGGTGTCAAGGTGGTTGTAGAGGGCTTGCTTTGGCTAACTGTGCCTTTGTTTTGCCTCTCGGCCTACAAAACTCACTGCAGGGAGAAACCCACACAAGCTGAGGACCTCAAATAAAGGCAGCCAGTGTGCATGCTTAAAGCCAGCAAGGTTTATCTTCTGAGAAACTAAAGGATTAGGGGCAAACTGAACTCCTTGCTTTTGGTGTGATCAGTAGAGGATTACCCTGTGCTCCTGGGTCAGGAGAGGGTGAGGTAAAGGCAGGATGGTGTCACGGACCCTGTTGGAAACCTGATTATCTTCAGGAGCGCTGAGGAGTCTACCACATTTCATCAGCCCAGGAATTGAAGTCCCCCTGCCCCTTCTGAACCTGCTGACTATTACCAGGGAAGGGTTTGAGTAGATCTGGACCCAGTAATGCACCCTCAGGGCATCACCATCTTCCAGGCCTCCAGAGTTTGAGGACTAATGAGTCATTTGCTGGATTTTTCATATCCTTATTTTTCTCCCTTTTTCTGTGGCCATTTCATGATCTATTTTCTTCTAAAACTGACCTTGAGAGTCTTCTTTGGGAGAAGGAGGTTCTTTCAGTTCCCTGAAGCCTTGTAAGTCGTGGCTCCATTGGCTTTCTCTGCAACCTCTCAGCTTGCACCTGCAGACCTCTGGCTTCAGACGTACTTCCAAACTCTCTGCAAGGAATCCTGGCTCATACTTCCACTCCATTTGCTGGCTAAGTCCCATTTATTCCCCAGGTGTCCCCTATCTGTCACTTCACGGGAGATTCCTTTGTTGACATCCTGAGACACTGGCTCTGTGCCGCCTCAGCTCCCTGAACCCTCCTGTAGCACACAGCACGTGAGGTCACTGTGTCCTGCACAGATAGAGTCCTTATGCTGGGCAGGATCTGGTTTCACAGGGCCTGGCTGGTAGCCAACCCTCTGTGAGTCTGACCCTGTTACTGCAAAAGTTCGTGTGCCAGACACACAGTGAGGTCAAACCAGCAGAAACACTGGAGTTTGGAGCAGACAGGGCTATGCAAGGAGACAGGTGGCTCATGCTTAAAAAGCCCAAACTCCTGGTAACATTTCAGCAAAGCACTTTTAAAGGCGGGGGAGGGAGGCACCAGGTTAGTTGTCACAAACTTCTTGGTGTTGGAATCCTTTGTTCTTGCAACTGTCCACTAGGCCAGGTCAGGATGTTCCTCTAAACCTCCAACAAGACTAATGTTATTCTCTGTTCTACTTTTATCTCTGGTTGAGTGGAAAAATGTTATACCCTTAAAGGTTAGAGCCTTGAAAATAGGCTGTCTTGTATGTTTCAGGCTATAGGCAACATTCTTTTACAAAAGGTGCAGAGCCAGCATGGCTAAGCATGACAGGCAACAGAGCACAAAGGTTAAAGTAAAAGGAACAGATCTAACATGGAGTCAGATTTGTTCTTCCATTTGCAACTCAGCTGGACAGTAAGCAATGAAGCTGAATAGGACTGGGAAGGAGTGTTAGGGGCTAGCAGTGAAGTGACCAGAGGTGGTGCAGAGCAGAGTTGGAAGACCCAGAGAAGAAAGCAGACAATAGGTGCTAGACTGAATTGGGGGTGAGGACACACTACCAGTGGGGCTCCTTCCCCAAGGGGAGATCTCAGCAGACTCAGCCTGCGAGGAAGACATGGAAGGACAAGCTAATGTCAACCAGAACATGAGCTCTGAGAGAACAGGGGTCTCCGATAGATGTCTTAGTGTGGGTTCCCCCAGAACAGCACCTGAAACTAAGATTTGAGTGCAGTAGTTTCTTTGGGAGGTAAAGTGTATCATCCGAGGAGTAGTAAGACATCCGAGGGAAGTAAGACAAAGAAGGGAAGGGAAGGGAAGGCAAAGCCAGAGTAACGCCTACCCCTCAAGAGTCCATGTACTCAAGGGTGAGGGAGCTGGGGTATTGATACACTTTTAGCATCAGATGCTTTCACATCAGCGCCTTCTGGAACCCTGACTTGGAAGAAGTTCTGCATCATGAGGTCTGAGGTGGGTCTAAGAATTTACATTTTTCACAAGCTTCCTGGTGTGCTACTGGTGTAGGGACCACACTTTGAAACCCACTGGGTTAAGTACCATTTCAGTGGTTCATACTTCAGGTCTAAATGAAGATGTTTAGTGGGTGAGAAAAAGTGGGGAAGAGGTATTTGTTTCAGTCTGAGCCTAAAGTTAATTCTCATTCATTCTCCTCTGTCCCCTGAGATACCTAGGCAACCCAGAATGGACTACATTAATAGAGTTTCCCTCTTTTCTGTCCCAGGTCTAGCATCTATATTTTTCTCCAGGCTAAACGTGCCTTCTGTTTATCTGGAAGAGCAATTTAAGTTTTTTTTTTCTTTGTGACTAGTATTAACAGATTTTGTAAATGTTCTATACACACTTGAAAAGACCCCCCCACACACTGTAATCATGAAATTGAATTCCTGCCAGACATCAATTTTGTGTATTTAGCTAGACTATGAGTTTATTTTCTTAAGTCTTTTTGATAATGGTGTTTTAAAATCTCCTCCTACAATATCTACTCCTTCCTGTGTTCTTAATAACGTTTGATTTCTGTATCTTGTTGTCAGTTTCTTTGGCAACTATAGATTTGTATCTGCATGGCTTCACTGTTAGCAGTGGTTGTTACCATTATGTAATGCTCCCTTTATCTTAAAAACATGCTTTTTTCCCCCATGCATGAATATAGTTTGTCTACCATTAATATTGTTATCCTTGCTTACCTTCTGTTTGAATTTGATTAAAACACTTTTTCAAGCCTTACCAATTTTTTTCCGTGATCTTAAAAGTAATGCATGCTCTTTGTAGGGACATTTGAATCTATCAAAAAGTGCATATAATTGGACAAAAACAAATACCAAAGAGACTAACTAGAAGCAACTGCTCATTTACCCATGTTCTCACCTCTTTTTTTCATGCATGTTTTACACTAGGTTCCTATAATAAAAACAAGTTAATCTTTTTCTTGTTTTCCTTCCGTGAACTGTGAAGCAGAAATATCCCTTTTCATTAAAAAAAAAATTCTGCAACCATCATTTTAATGAGGGTAGAATGGTTCTTTCTCAGGCTGGTAAAGACCAGCTCAGGTGGGAACTGTAGCCCTTCACTTCCATGTTATCACATACATTCAAGGAAAAAAAATAGGCTTTTAAAGGAATTAAAAAAAAAAAAAAAGACTGGCTCAGGGAAAAGGGAGAATAGTCAGGTGACTCTGGATCTGTGTACACAGGTAAGTCAGGGACTTTCCTAATTAGTTTTTTTTCTAAGTCATTTTCATTCACCTTGAATATTGACATTGGCCTACATTAAGCCCAAGGAAGGGGCAATTCTTTGTATCCTTGTGAGTTATTATACTGAAATCACTCCTATGTGGCCACATCTGACCTTGCTAGCAGCTTCCTTCTTGGCATCTTTCTCATCTGGAGGCCCTGGCACTACTGTCTTCTGATTGTTCTCCAGTCTTCCTCTTTCTGCTTCAGTTGGGATCACTCATGGCTCTCCAGCTTTCCGGGTAGCTCAGCTGATAAAAAAAAAATCCTCCTGCAATGCAGGAGACCTGGATTTGATCCCAGGGCTGGGGAGATCACCTGGAGGAAGGCATGGCAACCCACTCCGGTATTCTTGCCTGGAGAATCCCTGTGGACCGAGGAACCAGGAACCTGGTTGGCTACAGTCCATGGGGTCACAAAGAGTCAGACACGACCGACCAACTGAACAGCAACAAAGGCTTACAAAAGCTTCTTCAGGGGAAGGCATCTCGGTCATCAGTGACCCCAGAGAAGCACAGGGCTTACCCTGGTGGGGGCACCTGGTGGGGCTACTGTGTGAACCAGATAGTGGGTATAAGGCAGAAAGCTGGACAGATGGAATGGACTGACCTGTGTTTTCTGCTTCTGACCTCATCAAGGTGTAGTGCCTACCTTCAGGGGGAAGTAGAAGGATGAAATCAATGTCCTCAGCTGATCCAGACAGCAGGTGTGGAGTACCAGCACACACTTAGCCTCTGGTCAGAACATCTAGTTATGGGGAAGAATGGGGACCAGACTCATTTGAATGATCTACCTGCAGCTTTCAGTGTGGTCAGATTGCAGGGGAGATAGTAATAATAGCCCTCAACACATCTGCGTCCAGTCACACCACTCCCATAAGGACAGTTGGCCGTGGTGCGTCTAGCTCTCTTCCTCGTCCTCCCGGAGCTCTCATTTGCCCCCCACTTATGTTGGATTCCATCTCTCTTTCTTGGTTTACGTTCTTATTTTGGTGAAACTCAGCGTCTCAGGCTTCCTGAGAAATATTATAAGGAAGATAGAATCTTTTGAGATCATCCATGTGTGAAAAAAGCTTTGTCGTAATCTTTCTTAGGACAGAAATATGATGTGTGAATGATGACCTGATTGAATTAGATATCACCTTTTTTTTTTTTCCAGAATGTTGATGGGCTTGCTCCATTATTTTCCATCTTTCAGTGTTTTTTAAAAGAAACAGAAGAGTCCTGATTCCTTCATCTTTTGCATGTTTCTTTCCTGAATCTTCATTTTGTTCATGGAGGTTGGAAATTCACAATGATGAGCCTTGCTGGGTTCATTTTTATCCTTTGGTCATTCAGTGGCATCAGTGTGGAATCTACTGTCAGTTTTTGGAAAATTTCTTGGAATATTTAATTGGTAATTCCTCCCCATTCTTCTCAATTCTTTCTTTAGGCATCTCCAATTATATTCCCTTATTAAACCTCCTAGATGGAAACCCTTAATTTTCTTATCTTCTCTCCGCTATCCTTCCTTATCTTTTTGATCTGATATATTTGCTTTCTTCAATTTTATTTACTTTCCCTTCTTTTCAGTTTTTTTTTTTTTATTTCTGCTATTGCGATTTTGCTTCCAAGTCCTCATTTTTATTCTCTGGAAGTTTCTTTTTATAGTGTATTGTTTTTATTTAATGGAAGCAATATGTTTTCTGATCCCCTGGAGGATATTAATAATGTCTTGTTTGGTTTTTCAGTTTTCTCCCTGTGTAGTCTGTTTCCACAACATGCTTTCTTTTTTTCCTCTTTGTTATGTAGTTTCTGTCTCCCACCTTGGGGGCTTTCTTGCATGTCCAGCTAGCCTATTGTCTGCTCATGATTACCTCTTAAAAGGTGATTAGACAGCCAGGGGCCGGAGGAGAGAAAAATAGGGTGTTATTGTATCATGGATTCAGAGTTTCAGTTTGAGAAGATGAAAAAGTTCTGGAGATGGATGGTGGTGATGTGCTTGTACAACAAGGTGATTGTATTGACTCTCACTGAACTGTAAAGTAAAATTTCGCACTATAGATACATGTGAACACACACACACACTGAGTGTTTAGGCTTCCTAGGTTTGACAGCAGCAGCGTCAGACACACCTGTCAATCTGTGAATCCCCTTTGCAGGCTCCCTAGCTTTGTGGTTGATGTCTCATCTTGTATCTTCTCTGGCCTTGAAGGTCACAGGTTTATTTAGTTATATTTGAACACCTTTCCTATAGTCTTCAGCAGCTTGTGTCAAATTCGTGTTATATTCATCATCTTATCTCAGAAATTCTATATTCATTTTTAAGAACTTTCATAGAAACTGAATTTGTTCTCCAAATGCTTGTACTGTCCCATGAAAAGTATGTGAACCATGTCTCTTTGTATCCTCACCAGCACTAGGCCTTATTCATCTTTGTCATCGTTGCTGTTCTGGTGAGTGACAAATGCATATCATTTTTCATTTTTAAATCTGCATTTTTGGAATGTTAGTGGTGTTGAACACTTTTTCGTATATTTGACCATATTTTCTTTCTTAATGGATTTGCCTACTAATGACACTCATTTTTTTATTAGAATATTTATCTTATTGATTTATAAGAACTTTGTATATATTAAAAAAATTTTTTTTGCCTTCATCTTATAGATACTTCTCTCAATTTGAGCTCTTACTTTAATTTGTTGACAATGTTTTTAGACAAGCATAAATTTTGCATTTTTATATAGTCAAATCCATCAGTCTTTTCCTCGAGTAATGTCCTAAGGAAGTTATTTATAATCCTTAGAAGGTACAAATATTTATGCGTATTTTCTTATAGGTAAACATTCCTTTTCAAAGTAAATTCCAACAAACTAAATATTTTTATATCAGGTCTGAGAAAGTTTTAATCTAGAGACTCTTTTCTGAAAGTATGGTTATCTAAAGGTATTTAATAATTCATCCTCACCATTTATTTGAAATATTTGTTTTCATATGGTAAAATATTTTAGATTTGGAAACATGGAGGCTGAATCACATGAGGACTGATTGGTTATGAAGGAGGGTAAACAAGAGGGAGGGGTCAGAGAGGAGTCCCAGGGTCCTGGTTACAGTGACAGGACAGGTTGGTGCTCTCCATTAAGATAAGGAATATGGTGGCACAGTGGTAAAGAATCTGCCTGCCAATGGAGGAGACACAAGAGACACAGGTTCGATCCCTGGGTCAGGAAGATCCCCTGGAGAACGAAATGGCAACCCACTCCAGTATTCTTGCCTGGAAAATTCCATGGACAGGGGAGCCTGGTGGGCTATAGTCCATGGCATCGCAGAGTCAGACACGACTGAGCAACTGAGCCGCCACTGGGTTTGTGAGAGGGACTGAGTTCATCTTTTGGATATGTCAAGTCTAGATTCCCCTGGAACTTTGCTGTGCCTTCCAAACTGAAGGGTAACATTAGCCATTAAGTTGAAATAATATTAGAAACTTCTTCATTTCCACTATTATAATCTTTAATGCATAAAATTATTTGCATAATACATGTCTTACAAGTAGTTTTTAACTATTTTTTTAAAAAACTTTCTTCCTCTTTTCCTTAAGTAGTATGTGGAGGTCTTGGCAAAGGCACCTACCTTTTCTGAGCTTGAGTAAATTGTGGGTGATAGTGGCCTTTATGCAGAGTTTAAATTATGGGCTTTCTTGGTGATACTTGTAAAGCACATTGTATTGAGTTGGCCAAAAATTGATTCAGGTTTCTCCATAACATAGTATGGAAAATCCCAAATGAACTTTTGGCCAATCCAGTAGAAGTTCTGGCAGTATAATAAAATGTGTAACTATTGAGTGTGCTTGTGGTGTTACTTGATTTGCCAACTCTAGCTTATTCCTCAACATCTACTTTTGCATCACCTCCACTGGGAAGCCTTCCTGGATTTCCTAGATGTAGCTGGGTTGGGGACCCTCTCTCCTCTGCTCCTGGACATCAGTGTATCATTTGGCTCAGCATTTAGCTCTCTGTATTATCCCTGTGCACTTGCCCACCTCTCAACTGTAAGATCCTTGAGGGCAAGAACCATAGCCCTTCTACACTCGTGTCCCCTATGTCTTATGTACTGCCAAGTTACAGGGCTGGCTGGATATGTTCCTTTAAAAGGTATGTGTGCAAAGCATCTTTTGTACTTCCCCTGGCATCATCCTGGGAGTTTTTGGGTTTAGCGTTGTTCTATTGGATTGACCAAAAAGTTCATTCAGGTTTTCCCATATAAAAAACCCAAACTAACTTTTTGGCCAACCCAATACATATCTTGGCTTCAATGCCCTTGTTGTTTTCGTTTAGATCTCAAAAGCCACCTGTCTCCAGTCATCAAGATTTGCGTCTCTTGGTGCCCTGGGCGGCCGTAGACCTCGTCACTCACAGTTCCCCGTGAGTGAGCACCCCTGATCAAGCACTTCTCTTGGTTGTGTGTTCACTGGTTGAAAGCATGATGTATCGAGTTAGAAAACTCTTTTCAGTGGAAGGCTCAACCCTCTGGGCTTTCAAAAGGGATCTCAGAGAAGGCATACTGGCATTGTTTGCTTTTCTTCTTGGTTTATCATTGCCGAGATAGGAGAGGTCTTGTGTTTCGGGAAGATAACATTTTTCCTGTGTTGAGGCTCTGAGTGAAGTGGCGAGGGGACACCTTGTTATCACACTGCTCCGTACTGGGCCAGGCTTCCTTATTGGAACAGCACCTGCCTCTCCCCGACCTGTAAAGAGCCTTCCTAATCGGAAATAATACTTGTTTTTTTCCCCAACCAGATCACTGCAATGTGACAGCATTTGCTCTGTGGGTCTGTAATCACAATTAGGTTGTACATTTGCATTTCTCCCTGTGGTTTTCAGGCCATGGGGAGGAGAGGAGGAGTGAGTGTATCTTTACACTAGAGATAATGTGAGAACCTCAGCTAAACCTTCCTATGTTAACTGCTTAAAAAAATAACACCGTAAAACCTCGTTATTTTCAAATAATTTTAGATTCACAAAAAGTTGCAAAAATGTACAAGGAGTATTATGTGCCCTTCTCTGAGTTTCCCCCACTGGTAACCTCTTGAAAACTACTACAGAGACTTCCCTGGTGGTCCAGTGGTTAAGAATCCTCCTTAACCACTGGAGCGGATGAAAGATTGACCCCTGATCAGGGGACTAACATCCCATGTGCCACATTGCAGCTAAAGAGTCTGCACTGCAATGAAGGATCCCCAGTTTTTTAGTCCTTCATCAGTGGGAGGAGATTTGGGTGCTGTGAACACTGGTGTACAGATGTTGATACAAAAATAAATTTCCATTTCTCTGGGATAAATGCTTAAGGGTCTCATTGCTTGAATTATGGTAAACACACATTCACTCGAACTTTCTGGTCATTTATTCCATCTATGTGACAACTTGTCTTTAAAAATCAGATTAATTGTGTGTCTTCCAACCAAACTTCCAGTGGAGGAAAAGTTTTCTGTTTTAACCTTGGCGACCTTGACTGTGATACCAAGGGGAATGGGTTGCATTCCTATAGAACAAAAAGTAACTAAAAAACTATGTTGAGGGACTTCCCCAGTGGTCCACTGGTTAAGACTCTGCACTTATAGTGCAGGGGGCGCAGGTTCGATCTCTGGTTGGGGGACTAATATCCTACATGCTGTGTGGCAAAAAAAAAAATTAAAAAACAAACAAACAAAACAAAATGTATGTTGAAAGTTTTGCCTTGGGATCAGATTTGGGTTTCCATTAGATAAGACCCATTGGGCTTCTCAGGTGGCACTAGTGGGAAAGAATCCACTTGCCATTGCACAAGATGCAAGAGACTCGGGTTCGATCCCTGGATTGAGAAGATCCCCCGGAGGAGGAAATGGCAACACACTCCAGTATTCTTGCCTGGAAAATTCCATGGACAAGGGAGCCTGGTGGGCTATGGTCCATGGGTTGCAAAGTCGGTCCAAAGGACACGACTAAATGACTAAACACACACACACACGACCCAACAATACAAGGTCCTGGAGGGGCTTATACACCCCAGAGATGAGAATGAGTCTGGGCCCAGGGAAAGTGAGGCCCAGGCACTCAGACATAATAGTGTTCTTCTTCCCAGGCTCTGCTGTCTCTGAGCTCCTCCTTCCCCTGTTGGCTTGGGAAGACTGGCCACCTCCAGTTTTCCAGGCCATCTGGAGGGAAGCATGGCTGCAAAGATGGCCCAACGTTGACATTGTAATTACAGCTTCAGTCATTGTAGGGGGACAGGACCACCTCTCCAGGGGAATCTGAGGGAAGGGAACTGGTGCTCTAGTTTGGGTCAGATGGCCTTCACTGGACCTGCTAACTGTGGCCAGGAGGACAGGGTAATGCATAGAACTACCACGCTCCAGTAACCCTGGGGAAAATCTCAAGAAATAGAGGGAGCAGCGTGGACAAGCACACCGTGGACCTTGCATGTTGTAACCACATCCATGGATTCACGCTTGGGGTTCCCACAAGCTGGGGCAATCAGTGAGGCCTCTGAGAAGGATGTGGCACTTGAGTTGGACCATGAGAGACAGTTAGAACTTGGACATATGGATAGGAGGGAACAGCAGTGAAGGGAAGCAGATGAACCTGGATCTCAGGGCACAAATGCTTGGAACGTAGAGATGTTACAGACCAGGGTTCTTGACTTCCTTGTGCTTAGTCACTCAGTCATGTCCGACGCTTTGTGACCCCGTTGACTGTAGCCCACCAGGCTCCTTTGTCCATGGGGATTCTCCAGGCAAGAATACTGGAGTGGGTTGCCATGCGCTCCTCCAGGGGATCTTCCCAACCCAGAGATTGAACCCTGGTTTCCCACATAGCAGCCAGATTCTTTACTGTCTGAGCCACCAAGGAATAGAAGTTGATCAAAGGCCAGACAAGAAACTCAGGCGGGGCTTTATTGGGGCCCCTGCTGCAGCAGAGGGGAACAAGAAGAAACAACAGGTTCCCTTGCTTGCTGGCTCCCTGAGGTGGGGGTCCAGCTTATTCCTTACGTGGGACGAGGGCAGGAGTGGGTCCAGGGGTGGCTAAGCTAGTTTGCCCGCCCCTTAGGTGGTGTTGTGTGCAGGGGGTCTGTGCATTCCCCTGCTTTTGCTCCAGGTTCTTCCAAAGTGGCAGTTGGATATTTTCGTCTCCTTGTAGCTTTTGTCCAGAATTTGCCCCAACCGCACTTTCACGCAGTCATTTTTAGTCTCATGCAGTCTTTTTGTACTCTGTTGCTCAAGGACAGGTGGGTTCAGACACAGGCATTGCAGCACTGCAGCAGAGGGTCCCAGCTCCCAGCCTGTCCCAGAGAGGAAGGTGGGCAATGGGATTCAACATGTAAGAATTGATGGACTTTCAGAGAGAGAGTCCCAGTCAGAGATGGGGGACTTGCTGAGCCACAGGATTGAAGAGGGGCAGCATGATCACATCCTGTGATAATGCTGAGCAGCCTCAGAGCAGGAGGGATTTAAAAAAAAAAAAAAAAAAAAAGCTCCTTGAACAGCCTGGCTGGGGATGGGGATCAGGGAAGCTGACCGGTGAGGCAGAGGGAGAGGTAGGTCAAGGAAATGCAGGGGTCGGTGGAAATACAGTCAGAAAGGCCAGACATGGGCATTTTCACCTTTGTTCCCCAAGGAGCAGTGTTGGAGCTTTAATCTTATTTTTTTTTTGGAAAAGTGAAGTGGATCCTGAGTTGGCCCTGATGAGAGGGTCTTTAGATCTCTTTAGCTCTGAGCTCTGGGCAGTTTGCTGGGCAGAGGCTCTTTGGCCTCAGGCTGTGCTGCAGAGTCCGGGAGGGTCTGGCACCTGCACCAGGATGGAACAAAGCCTTCCTCCTCTCTGACCCTCGGGGCACGATCTGCCTTCTGAATCCTGATGGCCCGGTCCTGCCTGGCCGCTCCTTTCCTTGTTTTACACACAAAGGAGGACATCTGGCTTCAAGGGGGCCTGCTAGTGAATGATCCCTGAAGGAAGTCAAGGAACCAGGGTGGGGGCCTTAAACACAGAGGGGCACTGACATGCCATTCACCCTCCTGGGCACAGCTTCATGGTGCTAACTGAGCCCACACAGAGTCTAGACCACACCCTCTGGTACTGGGAGATGTTCACTGATACCCATGTGAAAAAATAAGTTTATGGCCCTAGGGGCTATCATACAGAGTCAGAAAGAGCAAAGCAAATATATATTAGCACATACATGTGGATTCTAGAGAAATGGTACAGCTGAACTTATTTGCAAAGCAGAAATAGAGACACAGACGCAGAGAACAAATGTGTGGACCCCAAGGCGAGGAGAGGGGGTGGGATGGACTGGGAGATTGAGATCGACATGTTTATACTACTGTGTATAAAATAGGTAACTAGTGAGAACCTGCTGTCTAGCACAGGGAATTCTTCCCAATGCTCTGTGGTGACCTAAAGGGGAAGGAAATCCAAACAGAGGGGATGTATGTATAGGTATAACTGATGCACTTTGCTGTGCAGTTAAAACTGATGCAACTTTGTAAAGCACCTATACTCCGATAAAAAGAAAAAAATGCAGGAGTCAGGGTCCTACTCAGCCATCCTGGTCCTGGAACTAGGACTCTGGAGGAGTCCCTGGCAAGGGTCACGTCTCTCTGTGCTCTCCTTCTTCCTTCTGGTTCAAGACTCCCTCCCCACCCTCGAAGCCCTGCTATCCCCTCGCCAGAGTCATCCCCTTGTTTCCCAAGACATGTCTATTCTCTGTTCACCCGTACACAGAGACACATCCAATGAAAAGTGAGTAACAAGTTTAACACTCATTGAGTGTCTTCTGTGTGCCCGGCTCTGAGCTAAGTGCTTTGCAGGCATCCTCTTATTTAACACCCTAAACAACCCTCTCAGGTAGGGACCATTGTTGTTCAGTCGCTAAGTTGCATCCGACTCTTTGCAACCCCATGGGCTGCAGCACACCAGGCTTGCCTCTCTTTTCACCATCTGCCAGAGTTTGCTCAAACTCACGTTCATTGAGTCGGTGATGCCATCCAACCATCTCATCCTCTGTCATCCCCTTCTCCTCGGGCCTTCAGTCTTTCCCAGCATCAGGTTCTTTTCCAGAGAGTCGGCTCTTCCCATCAGGTGGCCAAAGTATTGAAGCTTCAGCCTCAGCATCAGTCCTTCCAATGAATATTCAGGACTGATTTCCTTTAGAATGGACTGGTTTGTTCTCCTTGCAGTCCAAGAGACTCTCAAGAGTCTTCTCCAACACCATAGTTCAAAAGCATCAATTCTTTGGTGCTCAGCCTTTTTTTATTGTCCCGCTCTCACATCCGTCCGTGACTACTGGAAAAACCAGAGCTCTGACTGAACGGACCTTTGTAGGCAAAGTAATGTCTCTGCTTTTTAATACACTGTCTAGGTTTGTCATAGCTTTTCTTCCAAGAAGCAAGAGTCTTTTAATGTCATGGCTACATTCACCGTCCACAATGATTTTGGAGCCCAGGTTCCATCCCTGGGTTCCAGAAGGCCCCCTGGAGAAGGCAATGGCAACCCACTGAAGTATTCTTGCCTGGAGAATTCCATGGGCAGAGAAGCCTGGTGGGCTACAGACCATCAGGTCACGAAAAGTTGGACACAGCTAAGCGACTTTCACTTCACTTCCAAGGACCCATACTGCCTTTGACCTTGGAGAATTCAGGGCTCTGAGGTCCCCAAAATACCAGAAAAGGGGAGACTGACCAGATAACTTACTCTTATTCCATTCCTGGCTGACAACTACATTTAAGGAAAACTCCAAGAAGGGACCAAACGCTGGGCTCTCCAGGGTTTCCTGTGTGCCATTTTGCTCCCCATGAGCACTGCCTCCCCGTCCAGATGGTGAGTTCGGTTATTTCAGAGAAGAGATTTGCCAGCTTCAGAGAGTTCAGAATCAATATCACAGTAAATAAGAAACATAATGAAAGAAAAACACACTCCAGGCTGTAGACAAATTTTATCGCTTAAATTCACATGTTATTATTAGAATCAGCTGCAAGTACCAGATTTTCAACTGCCTTTTGATGGGGTGAGATAGGGGAATGCTCTTAATTTGGGGGAGCAATCTGGAGCCACCCCCAAAGAGGCATTACAATATTTTCCTGTGGGGTTGGGCTCCTTGTATTTATTTATTTTTTAAGGTGAAATTTAAATGGAAGAAGCAGTAGAGAGGGATGTCTTAACAAAGGAATAAAAGCAGAGATGGCTTTCCTTTTCAAAATCTCTCTCCTACATGCACTGCTCCATGTGATATATTTAGTTTAACACTTTGGTATTTTACACCTCACATCTTTTTTCTTGCTTCTTTTCGTCTTTTGCTTTCTTTTCTCCTTGCTTTGATCTCACTGTGGCATCGCCTTTAAAATGCTTTCATACACGCCGAAAGCATCCCTTTTTAATCTCCCCCATTCTTCCCGAAGTTTCTAGCTCTCGCCTCACCTCTTTTTTCACTCCCATAGTCAGACAATGCATTATTTAAGTCCGCAAAACTGAGAGATGCCCAGAGAATAAAACATGCAATGTAGCCCCTGTCTGTGTTATTTTGTCTTGTGTTTTCACATGCTTGCTCTCGCTCTCTCCATGGATGTTATTTTTTCACTTTTTATTTTATATTGGAGTATAGCCAGTTAGCAATGTTGTGATAGTTTCAAGTGGACAGCAAAGGACTCAGCTATACACATACAAGTGTCCATTCTCCCCCGAACTCCCCTTCCATCCAGGCTGCCACGTAACACTGAGCGGAGTTCCTTGTGCTCTACAATAATAGGTCCTTGTTGGTTATCCATTTTAAATGCAGCAGTGTGTACCTGTCCATCCCAAACTCCCTATCTATCCCTCCTCTCCACCCTTCCCCCTTGGCAACTGTAAGTTTGCTCTCTAAGTCTGTGAGTCTGTTTCTAGTTTGTAAATAAGTTCATTGGTATCATTTCTTTATAGATTCTTCATATAAGGGATGTCATACAATATTTCTCCTTCTCTGACTTATTTCACTCGGTATGACAACCTCATGGATGTTCTTGTGTGCATGCTAAGTCACTTCAGTTGTGTCCAACTCTTTGTGACCCTATGGACTGTAGCCCGCCAGGCTCCTCTGTCCATGGGATTCTCCAGGCAGGAATATTGGAGTGGGTTGCCATGGCCCTCCTCCAGAGTAACTTCCCGACCCAGGGATCAAAACTTTGTCTCTTACATCTCCTGTATTGGCAGGCAGGTTCTTTATGACTAGTGCCACCTGGGAAGTCCATGGATGTTCTTAACGGCTAGGATTTCGGAGATGGGTTCACACAATGGAGGGTGGTGCAGGGGCAGAGGAAGGGAGCAGGGGCTGGGGGTACCTCTTAGGTTATCACTGTCCCTTCAGAGTTTGGTGAGAGGAGGAGTTTTGATGGCATCATGGATGATTCACACATTAAAAAAAAAAAAAACTCATAAAAAAGCACTGCAGAAACATAGGGCATCATGCCTGACGGCTGTGCTGAACCTGTATTAAGGACGGTGGTTTTCCCCTCTGCTAACTCAAGACCCCCAAGCACGCTGAGCTGGAAGTTTCCATCAGGGATGGGGAGAAAGGCTAGTGTCAGAGTCAAGAGGACTCTAGGGGTGTGAACACAGATCCAAAGGTTGGATCCTCCCCTCAGAGAAACCAGAACCCCCTTCGATGAATCTGGAGGGGTTTTGTAAATAAGCTTCCAGTCAACCAAATAGCCAAAATGGGGATCAAAAAAGCTAACAGGCAGCAGAATGAGGAATCAGACCTTCAGTAAGGCCAAGGGGTTTAAAGTCACACCTTAAAAAAAAAAAAAATCACTTCCCCTCACCTTCAAAATCGACCAGGACTTACAGACACAAAAAGGCCACATCTTGTTGTGACTCCAGTTTTTGAAATATCCAGAATAGACACATTCATAGAGATGGAAAGCTGATTAGTGATGCCAGGGCCTGGAAGATGGGCCAGACATGGAGAGAGACTGCTTAATGGATGTGGGGCTTCCTCTGGGAGTGATGAGAATTTCTGAAACTAGATAAGGGTGATGGTTGAGCCACACTGTGAATGCACGTGATGCCGTTGTACACGTTAAAATGGTCAGAAGGTTAATTTTATGTTATGTGTATCTTAACATGATAAAACCAATGAAAGAAAAAAAAATCAAGCAGTGCCTTTGAGAAGTTCAGGGTTTGTGGGAGAATCATCTGGGCTTCTGGTCAGCCCCACCAAGCCCAGTAAATTAAATCCGTTTAGGGCAATCCAGGAAGCTGCATCACCTGCCCGGTGATTCCTAGGTAGAGAGGAATCTCACACTCTGCAGAACAATGGCTTTGAGGCAGATGGTTTTGTTTTTCGGGTTTTTTTTTTTTTTTAATTGGAACATGCCATATGTGCTATTTTCTCATCCCAGCTGTCACAACCCATGCATTCGCAGTGAGCAGTATGCCCACACCTCAGCAGCTGTTGGCGGGGAGGAGTGTTGGTTCTAAGTGGCTGTGGTGGTGATGGTGCGGCTGACGGCAGCAGAAGCAGTGTTGGTGGAATTGTAGCACTCATCGTCGTCGCAACGGATTGTGGGAGTGAGAGCAGAAGCCAGGAACACCCGGGTCCTTGTTGAAGGGCTTGATGGGGAGGTTGCCCCATGTGAGGGGTGGGTGGAAGGAGGCCATCAGGATCCCAGTTTGGGCAAGACAAACCCCTCACTGTCTAGACTCAAGTCATCTCCAAGCGGCTCCATCTCTCAGACAAGGTGGAACAAGAAGGCCCGGACAAAAGCAGAGACTAGCCGTGGCCAACACTGGGATTATGGAATGTCTGCTCATTTCAGATACGACCTATTTCCTGAGCAGGGGTTAACTCATCACAGATGGGGTTGGATAAGGGACTGGCTCTAAGTCAGAGCTACTCCAAGAGTGTTCACCAGAACAGCAGTGGCAGCCTCATGGAGCTTGTTAGAAATGTGAATTCTTGGGCCACACCCCAGACCTACTGGCAATTCTCATGCATATACATACATACATACATACATACATATATATGCCATATGCATGTATATATACACATCTAGCTGATTCACTTTGTTGAATAGCAGAAATTAACACAACATTGTAAATCAGTTATGTGTGCTAAGTCACTTCAGTCATGTCCAACTCTCTGTGATGCTATGGACTGGAGCCCTCCAGGCTCCTCTGTCCATGGGTTTCTCCAGACAAGAATACTGGAGTGAGTTGCCATACCCTCCTCCAGGGGATCTTCCCAACCCGGGAATTGAACCAGCATCTCTTATGTCTCCTGCATTGGCAGGTGGGTTCTTTACCACTAGCACCACCTGGGAAGCCCAACTATATACTCCAATAAATTTTTTTAAATTAGTGCATAAAAAAAAGAAGAAACAACATCTAAACTTGGGCTGATTATCTTGAGTCTCCATATCTTGAGGAGAATTACACATTCAGTAAGTCTCATTGTCAAGACTTGATAACTAGGAGGGTTGAGAAGTACAGATAGAACCCAATCCCAGACAGTGTGGCCACTTCCAAGCTCACATCCATGTGGTACCCAGGTTCATGCACATGTTTTGGGAGCACATGGGGATAAGTCTTCTAGGTCAACACTTTTCTCTGAACAGGGTTTAGAGACAAGGCACTAGATTGATGTTTTATTCTCCAGTACTGCTGAAATTGCAGGATCTGGATGAAATTATGTGATAATGATTTTTGCTTTTGTTCTCACTGTTTGTAACTTTCTTATTGCAATATGTACACCTTAAGTCTGGATGAAGGCTGTTCCTTTTGTTGTGAAGAAGCAGATAGATCTCCTTTCTGGTCCCTTCCGATCAAGGGCAGTAGTTGCCTCTCCCCTCTTGACCTCAAATGTTATTGATCCAAACCTTAAGAAACACGAGCATTCCCAAATGGGTCCAGACCGATTTAGGATTGGATTTGGTAACACTCATAGGTAAACATTTATTTTTGCAAAGTTGCTGTTTTAGTCGCTGAGTCATGTCCAACTCTTTTGCGAACCTGTGGACTGTAGCCTGCCAGACCCCTCTGTCCAGGGAATTTCCCAAGCAAGCATACTGGAACAGGTCTTCATTTCCTCCTCCAGGGGATCTTCGAGACCCAGGTGGATTATGTACCACTGAGCCATCAGGGAAGTCCATAGAAGTGAGTTTTTATTGTCTTCTCTGAGTCTGCCAGTGAGAAAAATCTTATGTAAAATGTTTTTCTTGCTGTCATTATAACGTCCAAAGGTGGTTCTGTCTGTTAAGGATGTTAAGGATGATAAAGGATCTTAGGTGATGGATGTGACATTTCTTACTGCTGTCAGGTTGAGGATTTGTTTCCTTCCATGGTGAGCCTAGGGGCCTTGTTTTTATTCGGTTAGCTTGTGGACTTTCTCGCTTTAAACTGAAAAGTGAAAGTGTTAGTCTATTAGTCGTGTCCAACTCTTTAGGATTCCAGGTGCCTCTGTCCATAGAATTCTCCAAGCAAGAATACTAGAGTGGGTTCAGTTCAGTTCGGTCGGTCAGTCGTGTCCGACTCTGTGACCCCAAGAACCGCAGCACGCTAGGCCTCCCTGTCCATCACCAACTCCTGGAGTCCACTCAAACCCATGTCCATTGAGTTGGTGATGCCATCCAGCCATCTCATCCTCTGTTGTCCCCTTCTCCTCCTGCCCTCAATCTTTCCCAGCATCAGGGTCTTTTCCAATGAGTCAGCTCTTCGAATCAGGTGGCCAAAGTATTGGAGTTTCAGCTTCAGCATCAGTCCTTCCAATGAACACCCAGGACTGATCCCCTTTAGGACAGACTGGTTGGATCTCCTTGCAGTGCAAGGGACTCTCAAGAGTCTTCTCCAACACCCACAGTTCAATAGCGTCAATTCTTTGGTGCTCAGCTTTCTTTATAGTCCCAACTCTCACATCCATACGTGACTACTGGAAAAGCCATAGCCTTGACTAGACGGACCTTTGTTGGCAAAGTAATGTCTCTGCTTTTTATTTTTTTTATTTTTTAATTTTTGTCTCTGCTTTTTAATATGCTATCTAGATTGGTCATAACTTTCCTTCCAAGGAGTTAAGCATCTTTTAATTTCATGGCTGCAATCACCATTTGCAGTGATTTTAGAGCCCAGAAAAATAAAATCAGCCCCTGTTTCTACTGTTTCCCAATCTATTTGCCATGAAGTGATGGGACCAGAAGCCATGATCTTAGTTTTGTGAATGTTGAGCTTTAAGCCAACTTTTTCACTCTCCTCATTCACTTTCATCAAGAGGTTTTTTAGTTCCTCTTCACTTTCTGCCATAAGGGTGGTGTCATCTGCATATCTGAGGTTATTGATATTTCTCCCGGCAACCTTGATTCCAGCTTGTGCTTCCTCCAGCCCAGCGTTTCTCATGATGTACTCTGCATGTAAGTTAAATAAGTAGGGTGACAATATACAGCCTATATGTACTCCTTTTCCTATTTGGAACCAGTCTGTTGGTTCATGTCTAGTTCTTACTGTTGCTTCCTGACCTGCATACAGATTTCTCAAGAGGCAGGTGAGGTGGTCTGGTATTCCCATCTCTTTCAGAATTTTCCACAGTTTATTGTGATCCACACAGTCAAAGGCTTTGGCATAGTCAATAAAGCAGAAATAGATGTTTTTCTGGAACTCTCTTACTGTTTTGACGATCCAGCGGATGTTGGCAATTTGATCTCTGGTTCCTCTGCCTTTTCTAAAACCAGCTTGAACATCTGGAAGGTCACGGCTCATGTATTGCTGAAGCCTGGCTTGGAGAATTTTAAGCATTACTTTACTAGCGTGTGAGATGAGTGAGTGGGTAGCCATCTGCTTCTCCGGGGGACCTTCCCAACCCAGGGATCAAACCCGCATCACCTGCATTGCAGGCAGATTCTTTACCATCTGAGCCAAGGAAGTGACTTCTAAATCTCAACACCCTGGTGCCTTCAAGCTGTCACATCTCTTCCACCAGTACAAGCTTTTCTAGAAATCAGTCCCGAGCTGTCCTGCTTGTTCACTTCTCCCTAAACTCACCCTGTCCCCAAAGGACCCAGCTGTATCCAGAAGGGAATTCATTTTTTTTTTTCTCACTGGTCCCGTTAGGAATCTACTATTTGTCTAGATCAAATGGCCTGTTCTTAGCTCTCATTTTCTCTAACGCATTTGACTTTCCTAACATTGGATGTTGACAGCTCTTCGAGAATAGGGATTGTGTCATTGTCGGCCATGGAGGCGTTCTGTAAATATTTGTGACATGAATGTACAGCTTCTCCTTTCGGAAACTCTACCCTTGATTTGGGCTTCCCAGGTGGACTAGTGCCTGCCAATGCGGGAGATGTAAGAGATGCTGGTTTGATCCCTGAGTCAAGAAGATCCCCTGGAGGAGGGTATGGAAACCCACTCTAGCATTCTTGCCAGGAAATCCCATGGAGAGAGGAATCTAGTGGGCTCCAGTCCACTTTCACTTTCATATTGTGAAGTAATTGCTGCAGTAAGCTTAGTTAACATCCTCGCCTCACACTGCTATTAAAAATTAGAAACAAAAAATGAGGGTTTTTTTTTTTCTTTCCTTGTGATGAGATGATGATTCTCAGGTACACAAGAGTATCCCTTTATGACTGTGGAGTTAGATACATTTGGCCTGCGATTCATCTCTTCTGCTCCTAGGTTGTGCCCTTGGAACAGGTGAGCCTCCCTAAGACTGTTCTTTCTAAGAATTGTTTATTTATGTTTATGTATTTATTTATCTTTGGCTGTGCTGGGTCTCTGTTGCTATGCAAGGGCTTTCTCTAATTGCAGACTACAGGAGCTACTCTAGTTGCTGTGCAAGGGCTTCTCATTACAGGGGTTTCTCTTGTGGAGCAAGGGCTTCAGAGCACAGGCTCAGGAGTTGTGCATGAGCTTAGTTGCCCTGTAGCTTGGGAGGTCTTCCCCGACCAGGGATCAAACCTGTGTCCCCCGCATTGCACGGTGGATTCTTAACCACTGGGCCACCAGGGCAGCCCACTTCCTAAGACTGTTCTTAATTTGCAAAGTGGAATTCATCTAGTAAATTAATGGGATTAATCTAGCAACCACCTAGGTTGCTGTAAGGATTAAATTAGATCATATAAGTAATGCGCTTTGTACCACCTGCTGGTGGCAGAAGGGAGCGTGTTCAATCCTGTTGGTGTTTCTTTTGCCATCACGGTAGCGTTTCTACTGCTGGGCAACGATTTTACATCCTCTGACCAAAGCACAAACCCTGTTGATGTTGCGTCCAGGCTGTAACTACGGGTCTGGACCTCCCAGAACACATCCTGTGAGGACTAGTGTATGTGCAGATGGAAAAAACCATATAAAGTGGATCAATAGGACCCAGGAGACAGTGCGAGCACAGAAATGCTGGCCAAGGAAGGAGGGAGGAGCAGAAAGAAAAGAAATCTCAAAGGACGTCAGTCAGAGATGCCTTCTGACTCACACAGACCCAGTTGTCCTTTTTACTAAAATGACTAACATGCAGACTTTTCCGCAGTCTCTGAACTATCTGAAGATCCGCTGGCCTCACGACGGGTTGGATGCACACTTGACGTGTTTATGGAGCTTCCTGTGTTTTGTCATTTGCAGAGGAGCTGAAGGCCCCCTTGGAGGAGTATGTCCACAAACGCTACCCTGGGCTGGTGAAGGTGGTGAGAAACCAGAAAAGAGAGGGGCTGATCCGAGCTCGCATTGAGGGCTGGAAGGTGGCCACCGGCCAGGTCACCGGCTTCTTTGATGCCCACGTGGAGTTCACCGCTGGCTGGTAGGTCACAAGCTAAAACCTGGAAGCACTTGGGACCTGCAGCATGGTCAGGAGGTCTGGAGTCTGGGAGGTGGGGGCACTTTGCCTGTTTCTTCCGGGGCCCCGGGAAGAATGGAGAAGAGAAATGGCGAAAAGAAAGTGAGACCGTAGTTTGGGATAAAACTGGGAAGCAAGGAGAAATACATCTGCTGTTTACACAGTCTGTCATCATCATCATATCATTACCATCATGAAAATCCCTGTGAAAATGATATATTAGTTAGACAGAACTCAAGATGACCCTTGCTAAGGAGACAAGGCAGTCGTATTTCTGTTGTTCTCTTTTGCTGATTTGTTTGTTTCCATTTCTGGGGAGGATGGTTAACTATTACTGGGGGGGTGGGGGGCGGAGAAAGATTCATTTATAATTCTGCCTACTTAGGCAAAGCTTCCTAGAATTTATGGGATCGTCTTTAACATCATTTAGAGGAAGAGAAGGGTTTCTCTCTGCCAATGTGCCCTGCCCAATTTCCTGGTAAAAAGAACAATATGAGAGAAATTGGGGAGCACACAGGGAGGAGAAGATTTTGTATGTGAGAGTGAAGCATCCAAAATGCCCAAATCAGTCCATGAGCATGTTAAAATTAGGTTTGAACTTTACAGTCATATGATTGTTTCTAATTAACCAATGGTAAATCAAGTCAGAGGTGAAATCCCTATGCCAGGTTGCAGAGGGTTAGTAAGAAGCAGAGTCTTTAACTTCATTAATGTTTATCTATGCTCAGTGATACTGTCTTGAGGGACTTCCCTGGTGATCCAGTGGTTGATACCCTACGCTTCCACTACAAGGGACCTAGGTTTGATCCTTGTTTGGGGAACTAAGATCCCTTTTGCTGCCCAGTACAGCAAAAAAAAAAGGAATGATACCATCTCAAATATGAGCTGTGTCACAGTACCCTATTTGAAAAGCCCGTATCCCATCACTAATTAAATACTGAAATGTCTATTCTTCATTTAAACCAACTTTAGAATCCTTTTAATGTCTGGATAAAAGGATGGTTTTGCACAGGAGCACACAGTGGTTTGGAACCTGGGGTCACCGTTAACACTGGCCCTTTCCCGTGCACACAGGCATCTGTTAGCATCTCAGAGCCCAGTTTTTTTCCTTGTTTATTCCTGCTACTATCAGACCCTCATATACACAGTGTTTGGTCTGCAGCCCTGACCTCCCCTGAGCCTCATCGTTATCTTGTAATCATTCTCAAAGTGTGGTCCCCAGACCAGCATCATCTGGGAAGTTGTTAGAAATATATATCTTTGGGTTCCACCCAGACTATGACATCAGAAGCTCTAGGGGTGGGACCCAGCAATCTGCTTTAACCAGCCCCCACCCAGAGACTCTGCTGCTCATCAAGTTTGGGAACTCTTGAGCAAGGATCCTTCTGAACACATGGAGCCTTCGCCTTGCCCTGGCCCACCTTTTCCTCCACATCATTCTCTCCTCCTTTCTTTCGTGTCCAGTCGGATGGCACCACCCATGGCCCCATCACTCAGTTCTTCTCTCTCCATCATGTTGTGTTAACTTATCCAATCCCCCTCCAGCTTTAGCTGGTTTTGCCTTCTGTTTCACATGTCCACCTGTTCCTTTCTGTCTTGACCTCCACATTCGTGGAGAGCATGTCATCGGAGTGACTTGAAAATGGTGGAGAAGATGGTCTAAGAGTGGAAGGGATGAGTTGTCTACTGGGAGAAATCAAGGCAGGCTTCTTGGGAGAGGTGGCACTTGATTGGAGAAGACTATGTGGGTGGCTAGACTTCCTGCCCAAGCACAAGGGCATTCCTGGAGGACAACAGCAAGTGTGAGGACTTGGAAGGGGCAGAGCTCTGAAGCACATCTAGAAATTGCGAGAAGTCAGTCCCATTTGGCATCAGCTTGTATGGTGTGTGCAAAAGTATCAGAGGCAGTAAATGGCTCTGGGTATATTTTATTGCCCGTTTTAAATAGAAAGATGAGATGTGCCAACAGGTAATTCAATAGCTGCAAATGAAAAGAGATGGGATGGCGGCCGAGCTTTCTCATTATTCTTCCAAATAATGCAGAGGAATGGGATTTTCACTTGACTCCTTTTCAAAGCCTGCGCTCTGTTCTAAGCAGGGAGATTAATGCCCTGGTTTCTGAGAGCCATCTTTTCCTTCTCAAATGTGGGAAATGATCCCTTCCTACATCTGCCTCGGAGAACACACCCTGGCAAGAGTGTCTGGCCATCTGCTTTCTCCTGAGCTGGCAGGGCTGTGCCTTGAACCCTGAGCCAGGTCCCTGCCTCTCTCCTGCTGCATCCCCGAGGAGGCAGGCTCGCTGAGAGGCAGGATTCTGCCCACTTTTGCATTCAATTAGTTCCTGCCTGCCATCCCTAACCCATCCAATTAGATGCCTTTTAGGAAATCAATTAAATAATCAATTAAAACAACTGAAATAATCCCACGCACAAAGAAGCTAGTGAAATGCATATTGAAACCAGGCAATCAAGGGCAGAAATGACCTATTTGGGGAAAGACAGTTCAGCTCCTGCAGAAAAAAGAAAACCGGAGGCATCGGCCAGTGCCAAAGGGGAAACTGAAAACTCTCGGAAACTGCAGGGCGGTGCAGATTCTCTCAGGAGGGCCTGGCCTTGACTTAGACTCTGTGGGTATAAAAGACAAGCCAGACTCTCTGGGGCAGAGGCCCTGGGGTTCTCAGTTCTCGCGTCCAGCCTTGCAAGCCAGCACAGGTGACAGTGTGGTGACCCCACAGGGGCGTGGGCTTGAGCTGCAGGCCACAGGGCTCGTTTAAAGCCACCTGATCCATCTAGAGCCGCCACTTGGGAGCCTGGCCTCCCTGTGAGTTCCAGCCTGCCCAAAGCCCAGCCTTCAGCTATGATGCTTCTATTCATTGTGGTCTTGAGGTCTGGGCCAGTGGGGGTGCAGGTGAGCCACAGGAGAGAGATTTTTTAAAAATTGTATTTATTTTATGTTTTGGCTGTAGTGGTCTTTGTCGATGTACTCAAGCTTTCTCTAATTGCGGCGAGCACCAGCTACTCTTCTTTGGGTGCACGGACTTTTCATTGTGGTGGCTTCTCTGGTTGCAGAGCACAGGCTCTAGGGAGCCCGTGATACTAACTTGTGACCTGAGTTGATATTGCAGAGTCTACTAAAGGATGCTTCCCAGTAGTTGCAGCTCCTGGGCTCTAGAGCACTGGCTCAGTCATTGTGGTATCCCAGCCTAGTTGCCCCGCCGCATGTGGGATCTTCCCGGACCAGGGATGGAACCGGTGTCCCTTGTATTGCAGGGTGAATTCTTAACCACTAGACTACCAGGGAAGCCCAAGAGAGAGGTTTTTATTTCTACTTCTCTGTGTTTCAGGGCCGAACCGGTCCTCTCGCGGATCCAGGAGAACCGGAAGCGTGTGATCCTTCCCTCCATCGACAACATCAAGCAGGACACCTTCGAGGTGCAGCGCTATGAGAACTCGGCCCACGGGTACAGCTGGGAGCTATGGTGCATGTACATCAGCCCCCCGAAAGACTGGTGGGACGCCGGGGACCCTTCCCTCCCCATCAGGTCTGTGCCAAGTGCGCGTGCTCCAGGGGCCTTTGCGTCCCCAGATCCCAGGCGAGGGAGGGAGGGAGAGAGGCTGCGAGAGACCACCTGGGGATGGAGCTGCGGTGGGGAAAACAGTTGCTCGAGGATATGGGATGTTTTCCCACTCAAGTTTTCTTGTTGAGAAAGGATGCTGCATTTTGCTTCTTTTTCACTAAAAATTTTCTGCCTCAGCTTATCAAACAGCAGTCCTGAAGGATGGCAGTTGATAGGAACGCTGACACTTTTTTATTCTTCCTCATACTCTGTTGAACTGTGTTCAGGAGCTTTTAAGCATGAAGTTGAAAAGGTATTAACTCCTGGGACTTTTCTCTACTTGGATGCTTTACAATTGTTGTGATGTAGAAACATGTAGAAAAGGACATTTGTGTGGCACCCAGCCCCCCCATGGGTAACCCAGGGCCTTTGGACAGTTTGGTAGGACTTTTGCCCCAAACCCCAACCAGCTTCCCTTGGAGGCAAGGAGATACGTCTTTGTGGTGGACCAGTTGGGAAGCTGAAATAGAAGGGACGGTGAATGAAGTTGGTAGATTTTGATGCCATATTCATTTCCTGTGGCTGCTATAATAAATGAACACGAATTTACTGGCTTAAAGCTGTGGTCCCCAACCTTTTTGGCACCAAGGACCTGTTTTGTGGAAGACAGTTTTTCCACAGACTGGGAGTGGGGGAGATGGTTTCAGGATGATTGGAGCCCATTATATTTATTATGCACTTTGTTTCTGTTATTATTACATTGTGATACATAATGAAGTGGACTTCCCTCTTGGCTCAGATGGTAAAGAATCTGCCTGCAATGCAGGAGACCGAGGTTAGATAACTGGGTCAGGAAGATCCCCTGGAGACAGGAATGGCTATCCACTCCAGTATTCTTGCCTAGAGAATTCCACGGACAGAGGAGCCTGGTGGGCTATACAATCCATGGTGTCGCAAAGAGTCAGGCATGACTGAGTGACTAATGCTTTCACTTTCATATAATAAAGTAATTATATACCGTATACACTATTATTCACCATAGTGCAGGATCAGATCATTAGGTGTTAGGTTCTCATAAGGAAGCACACAACCTAGATCCTTCACTCGCCTAGTTCACAGTAGAGTTCAAACTCCCATAAGACTCTAATGCCTCCTCTGATCTGATGGGAGGAAATGCAAGTGATGGGGAGCCGTTGTAAACACAGGGACGCTTCGCTCACTCACCTGCCTGCAGCTTTCTTCCTGCTGTGTAGTCTGGTTCCTAACAGGCCACAGACCGGTTCATGGCCCAAAGGTTGGGGACCCCTGGCTTAAAGCACAGAAATTTATTTTCTTACATCCTAGAGGCACTGTAGTAATCTGCAGTGAGCTAAATGCTCACAGAGCTAAATGCAAGGTGTCTGCAGGCGGGTTCTTCTGGAGGATGGAGGGGGGAATCCACTTCCTTGCCTTTTCCAGCCTTTTAGGCCGTTATTCCTTGGCTCGTGACTACTGCATCACTTTCCCCCCTGCTTCCTTCATCACGTGGCCACCTTCTTCCCTTGACTTTCCTGACTTCCTCCCATAGGGGCCTTTGTGATGACAATTGGGATCCATGTGAATAACCCACAACAATCTCCCTCTTCTTCCTGTGCTTTATCATATCTGTGAAGCCCTTTTTTCCATATAAGGTAACATTGGCAGGTTCCAGAGATGAGGATATGGATATTTTTCAGGAGGAAAGGGGCAGGGGTTATTGTTCAGCCCACCACACATGCTTTGATTTTCAAAGAAGTGTTACCTGAGTTATGGTTCAATATTTCCTATGAGTTCTACATGAGAATCAAAACTGATTTAATATCTTCATGGTCCTATGTTCAAAGAGATGGAAGGGGCCATCTTCTTGATACTTTACCCTTGTTTTTGGGCTGTGTTTGTTGGTATAAAGGGGCAACTGTGGAACAGGAGTGAGGACTTTCTACAAGGATCCATGAAGTTCTTTCTTAGTTTATAAAATTTTGATAAACCAGAGTAGGGTTTTGAAATGGACAGACCCCTGTTCAAACCACTCAATCCTAAAGGAAATCAACCCTGAATATTCATTGGAAGGACTGATGAAGCTGAAGCTTTAATGCTTTGGCTACCTGATGCAGAGAGATGACTCATTGGAAAAGACCCTGATGCTAGGAAAGATTGAATGCAAAAGGAGAAGAGAGCGGCAGAGGATGATGGTTAGATATCACCACCAACTCAATGGATATGAATTTGAACAAACTCCGGGAGAGAGTGAAGGACAGGAAAGCCTGGCGTGCCACAGTCCATGGGGTCACAAAGAATCAGACACGACTTAGTGACTGAACAACAACAACCCTTGTTCCACATTCTCTGGTTTTCTAGCACAAATTGAAAGCTGACAGACTGCATTAGGGTAGAGCTACCGATGAGCTGATTTTATGCAACAGAGCAGGTAACCTTTGGGGCTAGCAACTTGCTCAACTGGGGATGTCTCATAGCTCAGTTCCCATCCCAGCCTAGATGTTCAGTGGCTTTGTGTACTGTGGCTGGGCTGCACTCTCAGATTTCTGCAAATAATAATGTAGACTCATCACTAAGGTATTATCTGAAAACCAAGGCATAACCTTAAGAGATATTTGGTTGAGACATCCTTTCACATCCATCAGGATGGCTGCCATAGTTTTTAAAAAGGTAAATAACAAGGGTTGGCAAGAATGTGGAGAAGCTGGAATCCTTGAGTATTGCTGGTGGGGAGATAAAAAGGTGCAGCTGCTATGGAAAGCAGTGTCATCGTCCTTAAAAATTAAAAATAGAGTTATCATATGGTCCAGCAGTTCCGCTTATAGATATATACCCCAAAAGAGTTGAAAGCAGGGTCTCAGAGGAATATTTGCACCCTCATGTTCATAGCAGTGTTATTGACAATCAATAAAAGGTAGAAGTAACTAAATGTCCATCAACAGGTAAATGGATAAACAAAATTGTAATGAAATATTATTCAACCTTAAGAAAAAGAAGGAGGACTTCCCTGGTGGTCCAGTGGATAGGGATCCGCCTGCCACTGCAGGGGACACGGGTTCAATCCCTGGTCTTGGACGATCCCACATGCTGAGGATCAACTAAAGCCCATGCGCCACAACTACTGAACCTGCCCTCTAGAGCTGCAACTACTAAAGCCCATATGCCCTAGAGCCCTTGCCTCTCAACGAGAGAAATCACCAGAATGAGACGCTCACACACAACTAGAGTGTAACCCCCACTCACCACAACTAGAGAAAGCCCACGTGAGGCAGGGAAGATGCAGTGCACCCAAAAATAAATAAATAAATAAATTTTTAAAAAAAAGAAAGACAGAAATTTTGACACATGCTACAACATGGATGACCCTTGGGCACTATATGCTAAGTGAAATAAACCAGTCATGGAAAGACAGATACTATATGAGTTCACTCTTATGAAGTACCTAGAATAGCCAAATTCAGAGAGACAGGGGGCAGAGTGGTGGTTTCCAGGGGCTGGGGAGAACGGGAAAATGGGTACTTGTGATTTAGTGGGTGTAGGGTTTCAGTTTTGCAAGATGAAACGAGTTCTGGAATCTGGTTGTACAGTCTGCAAATGTATTTAACGCTGCTGAACTGTACACATAAAAATAATTAAGAACAGTACATTTTATGTTATGTGTATTGTAGCAGGATTAAAAAAAAAAAATGGGGCATGCCTAAAGACCCCAAGGCCTTCAGATCTTGAAGGGACAGGGTTCAGGCGATGGATTCAAAGTCAGTTTCATATTTCTGGCCACGCGCTGCTTCCTCCCTGACGCGCAGGGAGGCTGACCTCCAGCCGTGACAGATAAGGGAATGAAAGTGTGACAGTGGAAAAGAAATGGATACAGTGCACTGATTTGGGCTTCCCAGGTGGCTCGGTGGTAAGGAATCTGCCTGCCAGTGCAGGAGAGGCAGGAGACTCCACGTTGATCCCTGGGTTGAGAAGATCACCTTGAGGAAGAAATGGCAACCCATTCCCATATTTTTGCCAGGAAAATTCCATGAACAGAGGAGCCTGGTGAGCTACAGTCAATGGGGTCACAAAAAAGTCGGACGTGACTGAGCTACTGAGTCCACATACACACACACACACACACACACACACACACACACATACACACACACACAGTGCTTTGTAATGCCCAGAACACACAACTATCCCTACATACGTGAGGCACTAGGCAAAAATTGATTTTGTATTTTATGTAACATTAAGATGGTTAATATACATTTTAAAAAGACTCAAAAAATGGAGTCATGATTATGAGTCATTAACATGACATGCATCTCTGATGTACACAATAGAATCAAATATTAATGATCTCTTTTTAATGTGTCATAGCTTATGAAATGCTTAATTTGTTAATAGTTGATGGAGATATTTAATTGAAGGAAGGACTTTTTATGGCCCTTCTGATGTTCTTAAGCAGATAGAATACTCTTTCTTAAATGTCAGGAAGTGGTGGTTTCCCCTTCTCCTTGTGATCTCAGTATTTTAATAGTAATGATTTTAATCTGGTAAAGGTAAAGGATGGGGTGAGGAGAACATTTTCACCATCCATATGGTATTAGATTGGATGAATCTTTAGCTACTGAGTCTTCCCAGTAGGCAATACAAATATAGGAGATGCTGCATTCAGGGGATGTATGTTCTTTCTGTTTTACTCTTTTTTTTTCTCTTTCTTCCTATATATCTTTTTTCCTTCCTGTTTGGTAATCAGGGCCAAAAAACAAAACACACAAAAAAATACTGCTAGATATTCAGCCTGTTTCTCCCAGTGGAAGATCCTTTCTTTATCATTCTTAACTCGTTACTAGTCTACATGCTTTATGAAGCCAGGCCTGTAGCTTTTCTGTTGTAATTCCGGAGAATAATAAGTACTTAGCACTTAGCAGGGATACTGAAACTATTTAGTGAATGAACAAATGGATGAATGATGGATCAACATCTTTTCTGGCTTCCGTATCTGGTTTCCAGGATTCACACATCTTTGTCCTAGACGGGAGGAGAGGGGCTGCTTCCACACACAGGGTCCCCATCTGCCCCACCAGCCACCTTTCCCTTGCTTAACACGAGTCAGGCACCAATGAGGGTGTTTCTCCACTGCCAGGATCGCTGACCACCAGGCTTGGGATTAGATGGTAGGATACCACCCTCTCTCCTTGGAGAGGGGGATTCAGGGTATAGCTCACTCCAGAGAATCTCTCCAGACACGTTCCTCTCCCAGACTTCACTTACTCACTCTCATTTGTCAGCTAGCTGGTTTTTGATTATCTGCTTTGGACCTCTTTTTGCATGATTTCTTGGAATACAACGTCTATCGCCCGAACATCCTCAGCCCCAGTACGAACATGGCGGTGGTTTTGTCGCTGTCGGATCTGACTCTTTCGACCCCATGGACTGTAGCCCGCCAGGCTCCTCTGTCTGTGGGATTTTCTAGGCAAGAATACCAGAGTGGGTTGCCATTTCCTTCTCCAGAGGATCTTCCCAACCCAGGAATCGAACCCAGGTCTCCTGCATTGCAGGGCGGACTCCTACACTGCAGGTGGATTCTTTACCAACTGAGCTACGAGGGAAATACAATATGGGCATAATAGGTCCCATTTTAACACAGTACATACAGCCGAGGGCATGAAGCAAGGAGAGAAGGAGGGTCTGAGGACATAGAAAGGAGGGATGGCGCTGATTGGGAAAGAAGGACCCTGAAGAGGGAGTGGGGGAGTCAAGGACATGAAGATTGGTTTGGTCTTGAAGAGCCAGAAGAGAGAGCTTATGCTGGGGGACCCATATTTTCCTTAATGAATTGAGATGAAATCATTGCTGAGAGTAAAAGGTAGATCTTGAATTAGGGGCTACAGAAAAGAATGACAAGTCTCTGAGGTGGATGAGCCTAGAGTCTGTTATACAGAGTGAATTAGTCAAGAAGAGAAAAACAAATATCGAATATTAACGTGTATATATGGAGTCAGGAAAAAATGGCACTGATGAAACTATTTGTAGAGCAGGAATTGAGATACAGACATAGAGAACAGGCTTGTGGACCCAGAAGGGGAAGAAAGAAAGGGCTTGTGGACATACTGGGGGAAGGAAAGGGTGGGATGATTTGAGAGGGTGGCGTTGAAACATGCACACTACCATGTCTAACTGTTTAGCTCAGGGAGCTCAGCTCACTGCTCTGTGATGACCTGGAGGGGTGGGAAGGGGGAGGTCGTTGGGAGGGAGGCTCACGAGGGAGGGGATATGTGTATGTTAATGGCTGATCCACATAGTTGTATGGCAGAAACCAGCACAACATTGTAAAGCAGCTATCCTCCTATTAAAAATACGTTAAAAAATAAAAATCTGGAATAATTGCCAAGAGGAATGGGAATGGGTGAGTTGACCAGGAACCCCACAACTAACTGACGACTGCTTTGGGGGCCCAGAAATGTAAAATCAATAGATTTTCCGTGACGGTTTCTTGACAAAAAACTACTATGAACTCCATGGTGCTTTAATGCCAAGTTAAATTGTATTATTCATAGCATTATGTCCATGGATGTGAAAAATAGTAGCAACGATAAGGAAGAGGGATATAATATCTTTAGCCTGAAGGCACCATGAATTTCTGGGCACCTGCCTTAGCTCAGCAGCCTTCAGAGGCCTGTGGCTCACGACTTGGGAACCGCTGATCTTCACAGTTTTTTCCAGCTGTATAATCTCATGACTTTGACCATGGGAGGGAAGGGTGTGTGGAGCTGTCAGAGGTGGGATGTTTTACAGCACGTTGCTTTCAGGGCACTGGCTGAAGCTGAGTCATCAGGCATCTTCTGGGATGTACCAGTGGTGCCTGCCTGCTCTGTGTTGGGTGACCCTGTAATTAGTGACACTACTCATTAATAACTAATTCAAGCTGGTGATTAACAATTAGCAATCCTTAATCCAACATATAATTTGATCATAAATTACAAGCTACAGGAACCATTAGAGCCTGTTAGACCCTGAGAGTTGAAAGGACTGTCCTGGAAATGTATAGCTGCTGGAATCTCAAATTCTGTGTGCAGATGTATACAAAAGGAGAAGGTAATTTTTTCCTGTAGAGGAAGAATGACTAGCTTACAGAGAGGAAATCTTTAAGTGAAGAATCAGCTTTTTTTACACTTGGAAATAACACTGTCATTCCTGATAGCGCAGTTGGTAAAGAATCCAATGCAGAAGACCCCAGTTCGATTCCTGGGTTGGGAAGATCTGCTGGTGAAGGGATAGGCTACCTATTCCAGTATTCTTGGGCTTCCCTTGTGGCTCAGCTGGTAAAGAATCCTCCTGCAATGTGGGAGACCTGGGTTTGATCCCTGGGTTGGGAAGATTCCCTGGAGAAGGGAAGGGCTATCCATTCCAGTATCCTGGCCTGGAGAATTCCATGGACTGTATAGTCCATGGGGTTGCAAAGAGTCGGACACCACTGAGTGACTTTCACTTTCACTTTCCTATGCATCAGCAAATGCATTTTAGGAACCAACTGTGTTCAGCCTTGTGGTGGAAACTTCCAGGGGTGGGGCTTCATAATGATAAATTGCACAATCCTCTTAGGGGAGTTCCTGGACTAGTTGGAGACACGGGGCTCAAGTGTGCATAATCACACATTAGTGCAGGTAAATGCGGATTTGTCGAAGGGGGAAAGCTTTCTGAGTGCGATGGTTTTGGGTGTCTGTGTGTGTGTTCATTTGCTTAGTCATGTCTGACTCTTTGCGACTCCATGGACTGTAGCCTGCCAGGCTCTTCTGACCATGGAATTTTCCAGGGAAGAATACTGGAGTGGATTATCATTTCCTTCTTCAGAGAATCTTCTCAACCCAGGTATCCAACCCACGTCTCTTGTGCCTCCTGCATTGGCAGGTGGATTCTTTACCACTGAGCAACCTGGAGTGGTTAGGAAAGCTTGTAAAAACCATCAATAATGCTGGAATTTTCTATGTGCCAGGCATTTTTCTTTTGTTTTACACCATACAAATCCATGTACACCTCCTACTAGCCTCACGAGATAAGTATTCTTACCATTCTCATTTCACAGGTATGGCTACTGAGGCACAGGGGTAGGACTTTATTCAAGATTGTACATCTAGTGACAGATGAAGTTAGGATTTGGATATTATGGGTTCAGAGTCTATGCCCTTCCACACTGTGCTCTTTCTTTTGGAAAGAGGGTGACTTGTTGAGTCTTGCAAGCTGCAGGGGATTTTCCCTGGCAAAGTATATGGGAGATGATGCAATTAGAGGTATGGTAGTGAAAATGAGTGTGTTTTAAGTGTCCATGACCACCCTCGGGTTTGACAATCCACTAGGATTCAGACCACTCAGAAAAGCAATCATGCTCATGGTTATGGATTATTTCAGTGAAAGAATACATATTAGAATCAGCCAAGCAAAAAGAGGCATATGGCTGAGTCCAGGAGAAACCAAGTGTGAGCTTCTGGTTGTTCTTTCCCTGTGGAGTTTCAGAGATAGTGCTTTAGTCTCCCAGAGGTGACATGTGACAACACATAAGGTGTTGTCAACTGGGGAAGCTCACTGGAGCCTTGGTATTCCTGGTTTTTACTAGGAGTCAGTCCTATAGGCATGGAGCGCCCATGTGATTGAACTTGGCTACTCAGTCTCCACTCCTCCCCACCTCCCTTGCAGAAGTTGAGCTAATTACAGCATGACCCAGGGCCTCAAAGATACCCTTATTGGTCAGGCTATTCCAAGGGTTTAGTGGTTATCTTCCAGGAGCCTGGCAAGGGTCAGTTCTTTCTTTGGGATGTGCAGGGTTTGGGCAACTCAAGTCCACTGAGTTCCTCTACTGATAGCACAGCAAAGATGTTGTGGATGTTTAGGGTCGGGGTGTGGAGACAAAGGTAGAGAATGTGCATTTAAAAATGAAGGGGAAAATAAAGTAGAGGGAAATTGGAAGACTGAGTAACTTGAAACAAGAGATCCACTTTATGGAGAGCCAAAAAGAGGAGTCCGGGCTCCTTTCTCTGATCCAATGAGCCAAAATGAAAATGAAGAAAAAGCTAATTGGGAGAGATGAAAAGTATATTAGTGGTTGCCTAGGGGTGGGAGATGAGTGGTGAGAGAAATGACTGTTAATGAGAACAAACAGGATTTGGGGGGCATGATGAAAATGTTCTAAAATCGATTTTGGTGCTGATTGCACAGCTCTGTGAACATACTGGGATCTGTTGAATTGTAGGCTGTATATAAACGGATTGTATGGAACATGAATTCTACCTTAGGACCTGGTGGCCATCGACAGATAGCAGATGGCCAATCTTGCAACAAGATGAAGATAGTCAGATATTAATTCTTGGCTCAGAGTCTTGTGTGATGTCCCCTTTGGGGGGCAGGGGAAGTGGCAGGACAGGACAACACAGACAACGCAAAGAGACAAAACTGGGATCCAATTCCAGAGCAGCAGAAGTTGTCATGGTTGACTTGCAAACAGGGATTCAGAAGCCCTGGCACATCCTGGGCAGAAGTTGAATATCTCACAGAGACAGACCCACCATTACCAATGACCTCCCTGGATGGTATATATGATGCTGGCAAAGTTCAGTGCATTGTGGGTAAAGGACTGGGTCTGAAGACCACAGTGGTCAGGACTTGGATTTGAGTCTAGGAAAGGAGAGTCAGGAAAGGAGTCTAGCACAGGGGCCAAGGGAAGCCTGTCACAATTCAGGAAGAGAAGAATCACGGTAGAAAAGCTAGCCATCCTCCACCTTCTTTTCCTTCCCTCAACATTTTTCCAATATTAGCAATGACTTGCTTGATTTTGCCACCAACAGGGTCTGTGTCATTAGGCAGGTCACTCACCATCTGCGTAAATGAGCTTTTAATTTTCTTATCCATAAAACCTACCCAGCATTTGAAGGTATATTGTTCCTATAGTGGAAAATTTTCATAACAAAGCTCTTGGTCCCTTAGATGAAAAGCTCTAATTGTAAGCTCTCTTGAGTTTATGGTGTGAGGTGTTGTAGATAATTAAATGTTTCGGTTAATAGAGTTCTACAGCAGAAGCAAGACATGGGAAAATTTACAGCTAAAAATCCTCTACGGAATTCTACTTGCTTTCTTCAGGGGACAGTCCTAGAGGAGCCCTGTTGATAGAAGGCGTTGATTCAGTCAATACTGGTCAACTGTGCGGATTCATGCTCCTCTAGTTTCTGATGTACAGTAAAGTGAATCAGTTATACATACACATACATCCACTCTTTTTTAGATTCTTTTCAGAGTATTGAGTCGAGTTCCCTGTGCTATATAGTAGGTCCTTATTAGTTATCTTTTTTTTATATATAGTAGTGTTTATATATATAGTTGTGGGTGTTCAGGGTCTGGTATGGAGATAAAGGTAGAGTAGTCCCAACACTCCCCACTGTATCCCCCCTTTGACCCCTTTGGTAACCATAAGTTTATTTTCTACATCTGTGACTCTGTTTCTATTTTGTAAATAAGTTCATTTCTACCATGTTGTTAGATTCCACATGTAAGCAATATTATATACCTGTCTTTGACTTAATTCGCTTAATATGATAATCTCTAGATCCATCCATATTGCTGTAAATGACATTATTTTATTCTTTTTGATTCGTTGTACATTGTATATATGTATCACATTTTCTTTATCCATTCATCTGTCAATGGACATTTAGATTGCTTCTGTGTACTAACTATTGTAAATAGTACTGCAGTGAACATCGGGGTGTGCACCTTTTTAAATTATGTTTTCCTCCAGATATATGGCCAGGAGTGGGATTGCTGGATCATGTGGTAGCTCTATTTTTAGTTTTATAAGGAACCTCCATACTGTTCTCCATAGTGGCTGCACCAATTTACATTCCCAACAACAGTGTAAGAGGGTTCCCTTTTAAGGAGAGGCATTTTTGATGCCATGGGGATTTGCACAGTAAAATAAAGGACCCACATTTGCCAAGTCAGTCTCTTGAGGGAGGCTGTTCATTATAGAATGAACTATGCTTTTACGATGGTGAACACACTGCTTTTGGAAAATTAATGGTATTTCTTGACATCACCTCTGTACCTTCAATGCCATCTGAGTAGATCGGCTTTTCTTTTTGCATGATACACTGATATCGCTGCTATTTTCCTTTGGAAGCAAAATTCCTAGGCAGTGCCCTGGAGCGAGAGGGGAGCTTGCAGGGTAACCATTCTCAGAGTTGACAAGCATCATCTTGCCTCCATCAACCAAAGTGTGTTGTGACAGCTCACAGCCGCCACAAAGGTGAATCTGAATAGTTGGGAAGGTTTTCTTCTTCACCCACAGAGAGGTTCAGTGTGGTGGACTGCCAAGAGCAAGTGGGTTTCACTTGAAAAGTGAAAGTGTTTGCCGCTCAATGATGTCCAACTCTTTGCGACCCCATGGACTGTAGCCCTCCAGGCTCCTTCGTCTGTGGAAGTTTCCAGGCAAGAATACTGGAGTGTGTTGCCATTCCCTTCTCCAGGGGATCTTTCTGACCCAGGGATTAAACCCAGGTCTCCCACATTGCAGGCAGACTCTTTACCTTTTGAGCCACCAGGGAAGCCCCTACAGATTTTTTTTAAATGGAAGACACTTTATCTCTGAGTTAAATGCCTTGTTCCTGAGTTATTCCTGGACATGAATAGGGGAGGAGCAGTACTATTAATTTTAGCAAATTGATCTGGTAGGGAAATAACAGTAGGACTCAGGCTCCTCTTTGGTTGGACCTAGATGGGTGTGATTTCAGGTATGTCGGGAGAAGTGGGCTCCAGCCTTTAATTCTAATAGCTTTAATCCCTCCTTTTTGATGATTCCAGACTGTATTGTCTTCTGGGTTCTTTTTCTTTCGTTTTATTTATTTACTTATTTGTTTTGGCTGCTCTGGGTCTTCGTTGGCAGTGCTTGGGCTTCTCGTTGTGGTGGCTTCTTTTGTTCCGGAGCAGAGCTTTAGAGCGTGTGGCCTTCAGTAGTTGCGGTTCAGGGGCTTAGCTGCCCTGCAGCTTGTGGGATCTGCCCAGACCAGGAACTGAATCTGTGTCCCCTGCATTTTGAGGCAGATTCTTAACCACTGGACCACCAAGGAAGTCCTTCTGGGCTATTTTAAATTCCTTCTTTCCCCTGCCCTTTCTTCTCATTCCTTTTTTCCACTCCACCCTCAAAGCCCAAAAAGTAACTGGACAAGACTCTCAAGATTGAGTTCAGAGCGCTTGGGGAGGGTTTCTATCTTCTAAGACTGGTTAGTCCCTATCAGGCCTCACCAGTTGGCACAGCCTTTGTGTTCAAGGCTGCACTTGGAGCCTAGCTCTTATCCATTTTCACCCCTCTTTTATGGAGATTCAGGAACACAGGACTCATTTCTCTTAGATGGGAGAGAAAGCAAATAGCGTTTTCTTTCCAAGCTCGGGAAGTTCATCATAAGCACTGATGGCAGAGCCTGTAGTGACTTTTTCCACCAAATAATGAACTGTCAGCAGCCCTGCGTACACAAATGACCATTTGCTATTACCTTCCTGGACACGGAGACATTCTTCATCCTGGGGACCCAGCACCGTTTTGAAAGCTGCAGGAGTTTTTACCCAGACTTTTTCAAAGTAGGGAGATTCAGGCTGACACTTTTGCAATCTCTCTCTGGAGTTTTAGGTCACAGTTTTCACTCTTTTTGCTGCCAACGTGGCTCTAAAAATAGCTTCTGCAACCAAGCACAGGAGAAGTCAGGGGCAATGAATTTCATTTTCTCCGAGAACTCGGGGCTCCTGTGTCTTCAACCACCCTGGTGACATATCCTCATAGCAGCAGAGAGGCTGCGCCCAGCTTGCCTTGCTGTGTTGAACAATGTATCTACCAGTTCTGCACGATGAAGCCCCTTCAAAGTCTTTTGAGAACAGGTGGTGTGGGAGGCCGAGGAAAGCTCACCCGCCCAGGTGGCCCTTTATAGACTAGGTAGGATGCTCAAGTCGGCATTTTGGAGTCTGACTTCTGTGCATGAAGTTCAGTGGACCCCAGGTTCCTAAGAAGTTTAACTCAAAGGATAAAGGAGAGAGATGTTCCTCGAGTGTCTTTTATTAAAACTGAATTTCCAACTGCGGCATACGTGGTTGCTGCGGGCAGTTTCCTAAACAGAGCTGGCTGGGGGGGTGAGCCATTCCCATGCTCCAGCCATACCTGAAGTTTCGGGTGGAGGGAAGAGTTCTGAGAATGACTCCCAGCAGGTGGCAGCTTTTCACTTTAGAGGTCAACCCCATCTCCAATCCTAATTCAGTTTATCCTAATTCAATAGTTCGGTGTCTATTTATTTATTCATCGATTCATTCATCATTCATGTAATGATTTATTTTGCCGTTGCTCGATAAAGGTTTCTAGGAAGTTGCTTTCATCTGTACTGAAAAACAAGCTGACAGTAACTCTTAATCCAGACATTATTGTTCCTTCTCTACACACAGCCCCATCCCATCTGCTCCAGGGCATCCCAGCAGTGATGTATGCGATGAGGAAGTAAATGGAAGTGAAAAGGCCATGAGGCCAAAGAAAGGTGGTGAACGTGAACTTTTTCTCTCCATCTCTGGTATCCTCTCCTCAACTAAATGCTCTGATATGGAGATGAAAGATAAATTATCACTTCTGCCATTATGTTGTTACAAAATTTCTATAGTTTTAAATCTATGTCTTGGACAGGGAAGAGCAGACCACTGAATCATTCATTCACTCTCCAGCAAATACTGATTAAGCCCTTACTACACGCCAGGCAGTCAGTCCCCACTTGTCCTCCAAAACTTTACAGCAGTAAGAACCCATGTCTTTGATCAGCCCTGCCCTCCAACCCCCAGCTTGTTCTCTCTCTGGCTCCTCTGAGATCCCTGCCATACCTTCTGGTCTGCACACCCAGCCCTGCTCTAGGTCCTGGGCCAGGACGTCTGACATGGGGGTCAAAGTGCAATTCCAGTGACTGCGCTGTGAGCTGAGAAGCTGGGTTCCCATCTTGAACTGTGAGCCGCTGAGCATCCTAGCCAGATCTCCTTCCTTCCACTTGCCACCGCCACTCCCAATCTACGCCCTTCTATGAGGCTCTGGGCTGGTGTCCCCACGCTGACACGCTCTGGTCCACCAGGGTGCCCTGTTCATAGACTCCTGACTTCTGAGAGCTGGGGCCTTTCTGACTATGGCCAGTCAGTCGCTTGGGATACCAGCCGTGCAGTGAGCCCTAGGCTTCTGGAAGTGTCTGCAGTGCCTGCCTGCCTGCCTGCCTGCCCTGGAGTCACACCTCTGAATCCTGCTTCCTATTGCCCTGGGGTGCCCCCTGCCCCAGCCACAAGATGGCCCTTTGGATTCCTAGGGCCCCAATGGATCGCTGAGCTCTGGTGGTAGATTGCTGGGACCCTCAAATGCAGTGATTTTGCCTGAAGGGCTGAACTTTTTCAGACCACCTCTGTGCCTCTGTGGCTGATACATAACATTCCTTGACTCCAAATGGCTGCCTTGACTTTTTCAACCCCCGTCTAGGTGTATCCCCTTGAATATACATGCTTCTATGTTGTGAAAGAGGGTGGTCTCATTGACTGTGAATTTTTATGTGACCAGGACATCTGTATTCTCCTCTCTCAAAACCCTTTAGTAGTTTCTTAAAAATAACTATGCATAGAAGAGAAAAAAAGCCTTAAATCTTGTTATCTCTGAAAAACTGGAATATTGGCTTGAAGAAACTCAAAATTGCAGAGACTTCAAATCCTAAAGAATATGAGGAAGGAGGAGCTGAGGCTGACAGCCATGAAATTAGAGGTCTATAATTTGTCTATAGGCTTTCAGGAGTGGAAGAAATAAGAATAATTTTCTGCCCTGCTTCTAATCCAGATGTTGTCTTCCAGCCCAGCAGAGAAGAACAAGGGCAGTGACGAGGAGACTAGAGAATTTTAAAATCACATTGTAAAAATACCTTTTTTTATTAAGTATTCATGGTAAAATGCATTATGTATGCATTGTAAGTTTAATATTCATTAAAAAAATTTAAAAATAAAAAGGAAGATTAGATAATCACTCATAATCACACCACCCAGTGATAACCACTATTAATATTTCATTAGTTTCTTACATGTTTTAAATTATTTTGTAGTTTTATAAAGATTATAGATGGATGTGTTTAAAAAGTCAAACATATCTTCTACAAGGCTCTGCTCATTCTTTAGAGGCATCACTCTCCACTCTTGCAAATGATCCTTTTGTTTACTTCTCTGTCACCATACTTACAGTTCTACTTCTTGTTTTTTGAGGTCTAAGTGTGATTTCTTAACTTCCTACTATGAGAGATGATGTAGTAACTCTTTGTCATTCACCCACACCCATTTGCATTTACACATCCTTCTCATTCTTTCCCCCATCCTCCATTATAATTATATTGTAATTTTGTTCAGATCATTTATATTTTTTTAAAGACATTATTTTCTTATTTTTATTTTTTTGGACATGCCCTGTGGCATGCGGGATCTTAGTTCCCCAGCCAGGAATGGAACCCACATCCCCTGCAGTGGCAGTGTGGAGTCTTAACCACTGGACCGCCAGAGAAGTTCCTAGATCATTTTGAATATTTGCATTATTATAATTACCTGCAGCTTATTCAAGTAGTATACTTCGGTTATTTACCTTTTCCTGCACAACTTTTGTTTTCTGTGTACCTAATTATTGCCTTTTTCTTGTTTGCTTATTTTGTTCTCTGTATACTTTTCACTAGCTCCATCCCAAACCCTCTACCTCTTGTCTGAGTTCTCACTCAATCCTCTCAGTCACATTAGATATTCCTTCCAGTTCATCTTTTTGAAAGAAAACTTTCCGGAGTGCTCTGACCCTTTCCCTCAGAACTGGCTGCCCACTGGAACACAGGTTCTTAGGCTCCCTTCACTTCTCACCTATATTGTATCCCCTATGTTCTGATCTCAGGTCTTTTTTTTTTTTTTTCTTGGCTTATTCCCTCATTTTAGTGATGCATGTCTTCAAGCAAATCTTTTAGTCTTTGTGTATCTAAAAATACCTGGATTCCCCCTTGCCACTTGAAAAGATTTTCCCTCATATGTTCCATTCTCTCCAGACTTCCAGAGTGGCTATTTGGAAGTCCAGGGTCATTCTGACTGCTGGTTCTTTAAAGGTGGCTTATCTTTATCTGTTTAGAAATCCTTTTATCCCAAGTGTTCTGAAATTTCAAGATGATGTGCTTTGGGAGAGATTTACTTTTTATCCATGATACTGAACCTTCAGTAGAACCTTCCAGTGGAAACTCATGTTCATGGTTGATATTGTTATTGTGTGTGTGTGTGTGTTCTCCATTTTTTGCAACTCTTTTTATTAATATTTGGGTGTTGAATCTCTTGGACTGGTCCTCTGATTTTCTTATCGTTTACTTTCTTATATTTCATTTTTTGTGTTTTGACTATACTTTCTCGGAAATTTCCTTAACGTTCTTTTCCTGTTTTTGCATTTCAATTTTCAAGAGTTCATATTGATTCCTCTAACTGATCTTTTGTTATAGAACCCAGTTCTTGTTTTTATAACTACAATGTATTATCTGAGGATATTAATGCTACATTTTAAAAATAAAAGCATGCATATCTCTCAAGCAAAATATTAAATCAAAGAATCCAAATCCCAAAGAGAATACATAGTTTCATTCTTTTATATAAATTTCAAAATCAAGCACAACTAAGCTACAGTGTTGTTACTCAGGATATGAGCAGGCAAGAAGGTCATGACTGAGAGAGTACACGGAGAGATTCTGGGACATTCTATTTCTTGACTTGATAATGCTTAAATGGATGTATTCTATTTGTGAAAACTGATAGAAGCCAAACGCTTGAGATTTGCACACTTTTCTGTCGGTCTGTTCTACTTCAATAAAAAACTTTTATTAGAAATAATTCTGAAGTCTTTATAATTCTAATAATTTTTGCTCCTTTTCTTGTTTTTATTTTTCAAGGTTGTGAACAAATAAACATAATGGTGCCTGTTTTTCTCCTTTCACTATATTTAACTTTTTTATTGCCTCCACTGAAATCTACTGAACAATACTAAATATGAATGGTGACAGAGATCTTTATTTCATTTCTGACTTAATGAAATCCTGTGAGTGTTTCACCATTATGCCTAAGATTGGATATTTGTCTTAGAGATATAGCCAGTTAGGGAAATTTTCTTTCTAATTTAGCAGGAGTTTTTCTTGGGAATACATATTGAATGCTTTCACATGGCTTTTTTTTTTTTTTTTTTGCATTTATATTTTTTTCTTGGTTTATTAATATTTTCAATTACATTAATAAGTTATCTAAGATAGGGCCATTTAGTATCCCTGAAATAAACTCTACTTGGTCCTAGTATGTTAGTTGTTAGATTTTGGTTAAAAATTTCAGCACTCAATTAGTGAAAGTTATATGTAGCCTTCTCTTTAGTGTGTTCTTTTTTTTTAAATAACAGCATTGTTGAGATTTAATTCATGTCATCTGTTATATCTGTTTAAAGTGTACAACCAAATGGTTTTTAGTATATTCACCAAGTTGGGCTTCCCTGCTAGCTCAGTTGGTAATGAATCCACCTGCAATGCAGGAGACTCCAGTTCAATTCCTGGGTTGGGAAGATCCCCTGGAGAAGGGATAGGCTACCCACTCCAGTATTCTTGTGCTTCCCTTGTGGCTCATCTGGTAAAGAATTTACCTGCAATGCGGGAGACCTGGGTTTTATCCCTGGGTTGGGAAGATCTCCCGGAGAAGGGAAAAGCTACCCACTCCAGTATTCTGGCCTGGAGAATTCTATGGACTGTATAATCCATGGGGTTGCAGAGTCGGACACAACTGGATGACTTTCACTTTTTACCAAGTTGTGTGATCATCACCATGATTTTAGTACATATTCATCACCTTAAATCTGTTACTCATACCCTTGACCCCCACAGTCCTTAATCTACATCTTCTGTCTCTGTGGATTTGCCTGTTCTGGACATTTCATATAAATAGAGAAAGTGGTATTTTGATGACTGGATTCTTTCACTTAGCATAATGTTTCCAAGGTTTGTGTGATGGATTTACTGCTTTTATGTCATGAGCATTATACCTGCTTGGAGATAATTACAAACTTTTGCATTTTCTTTTATGTTCTGGGCTACTTCAGATTCCATGGTATTTTTTATTCCTCAAAAAATTGACAGCATGTACTTGTAGTACAATCTGGGTCTAGTGCCTTTTTGGATGGTAAGTCTTGATGACTTTTCCAGGCTTTTCAATGACTAGTCTGTGCCAGCATGTGCTTCCTCTTAGAAAGCTTTCTGTAGTGACATTCTGCCATTCATTTGTCATTAAAACATTTAAAAGCTTTTTTTACAATTGTAGTCAAAGCCCTTTTCTCAGTTCTCATGGCATTTATATGGTTTTTATTTCCCCTTTTAAAATTAGATTTAATTTTAAAATCTATTTCATTGGCCTTTTCAAAGAATCAACTCCTTATTTATCCATTTTTTTTTCTTCCCTGTATATGAATTCTACAGTTTGTTTTGTCTCTTCATCTGTTACCCTTGCTTTCTTGCTTTTTTATGCTTCTTAGTTGAAAAGAAAAATCAGTTCATTTGTTTTTCTTTTGTCTTGCTTAATAGCAGAAGCGTTTACTGTAACGTGTTATGTGTTTTTCTCGTGAGCACAAATCTTCCCACACCTTATAAGTTTTTATATTTGAGTTAGAATTGTCACTATTTCGTAAATAGTGTAAAATTTCAATTTTTATTGCCTCGTCAATCTAAAAATTATTTAGAAGTATTTTTTATAACCCAACATTTAAATGTTAGTTTTTTAAAATGTTAAGCTTCTATTCTTCACTGCTTGCTTGCTTTAACTGCATTATGATGATTTTCTAAATTTTAACTAGTTATTTCATTATTATTAAGATTTTGGATCAACATTTAACATGATTATTGGAAAAGAAGTTGTATTTTCATTGTGTGGTCCATTGGGGGGAGAAATATCATTTTTCACTCATTGATTTTTGCTTCTGGTTTGTCCCTGAGGAGCGATACAAGCTGGGCTGAGCTGGAATGGTCTTCTGTCCATTTTCAGTATCTTATGAGGGTGAGAATCTCCAGTGGGTTCAGGTCCAGGGGCTCTAGAACAAAAGTCAATTCACGCTGCATTTTTTTTGTCTAACAAGTTTTGTTTCATAAAGTGTGAAAGTGAAAGTCACTCAGCCATGTCCGACTCTTTGTGACCCCATGAACCATGTATAGTCCATGGAGTTCTCCAGGCCAGAATACTGGAGTGGGTAACCGTTCCCTTCTCCAGGGGATCTTCCCAACCCAGGGATCAAACCCAGGTCTCCCGCATTGCAGGTGGATTCTTAACCAGCTGAGCTACCAGGGGAGCCCAGGGAAGTAGTCAGCGTGTTTGCTCTGCTGAAGGCTGGGTTCCAGTCCCACCGTGTGGGTTCAAGCCCCAATCTGAGTTGCATGGTTTCAGAGATACATAGTCATGGATATTAGATAAACACTTAAAAAAAAAAACACACAAGTTGAGTAAAAAATGGAGACTCTTGACAGGATGTAAGAATGGGCCTTTCATTTTTCTTAAGCAGAAAGTGTTGAAACAGATTGTTGACCCACTGCACTCTCGTCTCATTAAGAAACCAAGTATTTAATGACTTCTAAGTATTCAAAACAGGGAGGTGATAGTAGAAGGATTTCTTAGAAGTTGAGAAAAGCAGTCCTCATCCAAAAGGCTTCAGAAGAGTGCTTGTACAGTGATTGCTGAGGACTGTGTTTCTTTCATGTGTGTATCAATTCACTGTCCTTTTTACTTGGTGGGGCATGAAGATACATCATTTAAATTAGCATAAAAAGTCAGAAATGGGACCTCCAATATCATATCCTCAGGAGGGAGTGAGCACTTCCCACAGGATTGCCTGATGCCATTGCCTCCCTGGAGCTGGGCAAGCCTGGCCAGGACCACCTGCTGACCCCTTCCTGCTTCTCGGCCTTTTGCCATCAGATTCCAGAGAGTCATCCCCACCAAGTTCTTCATCTTAGTACTTTCCTCTACAGATGCCCCAATGAGGCTGGGTGCTTTATCATGCAACTGCTATGAATCTGTTGCCTGATTCTTTGGGGCAAGAAATGGCTCTTTGGTTTGGGGATCAATTGAAAACCGTCTTAATTAGCTAGACGTGTGAGAAATGTCTTTATTTACCTTCCTGTTCCCACCTATTTTATCAAGGACACGAAAGTCCTGGGAAAGCACAACAGACCCTTGTGCTCAGTCACGGTGGGGATAAGAATGGCTCCAGGTTACAGACCCATCCTTTGTGTCGATCTGAAGGACGCTCCCTGCTGCCCAACCTTCCAGAGACATCTGTGCAACCATTCCTTGTTGGGGCACAGTGGGGTCCAGGGCAAAGGTCTTCTGTACAGTCATACTCATCCACACCCCAGCCATTCATCCCCTCCATTCAACGGGCACTAAAATTGTTTATGACATTTGTTTAGTGATAAGGAAGACATTATCCGAGACTATTGCAATAGGAGTCAACTCTCATAATAGGGGAGAGAGGCCAAACTCAGCTCTGAATACAAGGACAGTGGGGATTTATAGCCAAGAAGCAGAGCGACAGGGTCAGTTCAGTTCAGTTCAATTGCTCAGTCGTGTCTGACTCTTTGCGACCCCACGAACCGCAGTATGCCAGGCCTCCCTGTCCATCACCAACTCCCAGAGTCCACCCAAACCCATGTCCATTGTATTGGTGATGCCATCCAACCATCTCATCCTCTGTCGTCCCCTTCTCCTCCTGCCCTCAATCTTTCCCAGCATCAGGGTCTTTTCAAATGAGTCAACTCTCTGCATCAGGTGGCCAAAGTATTGAAGTTCCAGCTTCAACATCAGTCCCTCCAATGAACACCCAGGACTGATCTCCTTTAGGATGGACTGGTTGGATCTCCTTGCAGTCCAAGGGACTCTCAAGAGTCTTCTCCAGCACCACAGTTCAAAAGCATCAATTCTTCGGTGCTCACCTTTCTTTATAGTCCAACTCTCACAGCCATACATGACCACTGGAAAAACCATAACCTTGACTAGACAGACCTTTGTTGGCAAAGTAATGTCTCTGCTTTATAATACGCTGTCTAGGTTGGTCATAACTTTCCTTCCAAGGTGACAGGGTCAGTGGATAGAAAATTACTAAGAGGAACATCAAGAGTGGAAGGATTCTTTTTTTGTTGTTTATTTTTATAGGAGTATGGTTGCTTTACAATGTGTTAGTTTCTATTCTACAGCGAAGTGAATTAGCTATATGTATGCATATATCTGTCTTTGTTGCATTTCCTTCCCATTTAGGTCACCACAGAGCACTGAGCGGAGTTCCCTGGGCTATACAGCAGATTCACATTAGCTATCTATTTTATACATAGTATTGATAGTGTGTGTGTGTGTGTGTGTGTGTGTGTGTGTGTGTACCAATCCCAATCTCCCAATTCTTCCCACCACCACTCCTTTCCAAGTGGGAGAATTCTTGCTAAACTGAGCTAATAGGTTCTTGCCAAAGGCAGGCCAAGGATATAGACATGAAAGGTATGAGAGGAAGAACTTAATCAAATAATTCCTCTTTACAATGACTTCTCAGCATCCTTGTGTCAACTGAAAAAAAAAAAAAGCACAACATGAGAGTTGTGAAAGTTGCTCTGTCGTGTCTGACTCTTTGTGACCCCATGGACTGCAGCCCGCCAGGTTCCTCTCCTCTGTCCATGGGATTCTCCAGGCAAGAATACTGGAGTGGGTTGCCATTCCCTTCTCCAGAGGATCCTCCTCACCCAGGGATCGAACCAGGGTCTCCTACATGGCAGGCAGATTAACATCTGAGCCACCAGGGAAGTATTTGGGGTAAAATGAAGACTATAACCCAGGAGAGAGCATTCCAGACAGCTCTGAGAAACTGCTCCAAAGACGTAGGAGGAAGGTCAGTATATATATGATTTTAGTGAGTGATAGGGGGTCGTGCAGTCAAGCACATATTTTGGCAGAGGTTTGCTGCTAGTCACAAGGAGCAGATGTCACCATTAAATGATTTTAATGCTTTCCTAGGTAGGAGGAGATGCAAGAATTGGTCTCCTAAAATCTTCTCTTGAAAATATCTAACTATCTGAAGACCTGCTCTGCCAGTTTTTCCCAGAGAACTGACATGAGCAACTCATTTCTGCTCTCCACCCTGAACTCCTCTATCAGGGGGTGTTGAAGGTCAGCAGCTGCAGCAGCTCATGATTCAATCCTTGTAGACACAAATGGCAAGTGCCAATTTGTAGTTGGCATTTGCTGAAACTGGACTCAGCAAGGATGGACACAGAAGGCCAAGGTGAAGGCCTGGTGAAGAAGAGGACTCAGAGGAGCATGATTAAAGTTTGGTCAAGGAGAGAGTCTTTGTCAAGGGACGTCTGCCCATGGCCCTTGCCCTCCATGCCCAAGGTAGACCTGACCTCTAAGCAGGGGTGCACTGGGGGCTTTCTTTACAGATGCCCCTAGATCAGAAAGGAGCTCTTCCACTGACCCTTGGTTCCCGCTCCCCCAGCACAGCTTTCAGACCACAAAGATTTGCTGGGAAAACTATCTTTTCCTTCTTTCCCATTCCCTTGTGCCAAGACAAGGGCAGAGGTTAAAACACTCCCTGGCCCTCCTTTCATGTTTCTCACGTCTGACTCCTGTGTGGTCCATGGATGGCATCAGGATCCTTGAAACCTTGGTGCTGGGGACTGATGAGAAACAGAGAGGAGATGACTTTCTTTTCTGATTGTTTCCCTTCCTCCTGTTACTGTCTCCAGCCTCCTAAAAACACTTCAGTTCCAGAGTTCCAACATAAGCCAAAGAGGAAAAGCTTTAAGGAATCTTAATTTAACCTACTCAGCTTGCTCTTTTGAGAGTTTGCCAGATCTATTTCTTCTTTTTTTTTTTGGCCAGGCTGCATGGTGTGTGGGTTCTTAGCTTCCCAACCAGGCATTGAACCCAGGTCACCCCTGTGAAAGGAGAAGGTCCTAACCACTGGACCACCAGGGAATTCCCCAGATCTACTTCTTTATACATGAGGCTTGATAGCCTTCTCTGTACCCAAGATGACTGTGTGATAGATATGTATCAATGGGATGAAGCTTTCCCACCCTACTGTTCTGTCTCCTCCTACTGTGTCTAAGCTACCAGCACCCGACATGGGTAGGAATGAAGCTCCCAAACAGCTTCCTTCTCTCATCAGGGCTACTTAGTAGAAGCATTAGCTCTTGCTTTGCTTTCTACTCACCGGCTTGCTTTCTTCCTCAACTCTAATCCCTCTTTAATGTTTCGTCTCTACATAGTTCTTAGACAGATAGCAGTAATGGCTCCAGGATCTATGAAGTCAGAAAGCTGTCCTTTTCCACCCCAAGGACAGTTGTCTGGTCGGAAAGGGGCTGGGGTTGGATTGAGCAACATGTCTTAGGGCCGTTTGCACATCAGCTCTGCACATCAGGAATGTGAGCTGTGTCTTCTAAATAGGCTTTTATTCACGTAAGACCCACAGGAGATGGAGTACTTGCTCATTGTCTGTATTACAAAAACATTGCTAGGAACAGTTGGGTTAGTTTGAGTCACTGGGGGACACAGCCATGACTGCAAAATGGTGACCATCCGTAGAGAAACACAAGGGTAGGAAGCCCTCTTTTTCATGCAAAGTACAGAATCGCCTTGTTTTACATGAGAGGTGTGTGCTTGGAAAAATGACCTTTTGAGATGCTTTCTGTACTTGAACCCTATCTGTTTGACCCCTTCCTGATGGCAGGATTCAGCTTCATGAGCTACCAGCTTAGTGATGGAAAGAGGTTTGGGATTCTGGGGGCCTGCAGCTTGTACTAAGAGTTCCGTTCTAGAGAACAGGAAACATGGAAAGCCAAAGAAACATCAGTCATTGGGTAGACCTGAAGTTTAAGTGAAACTGTGTAACTTTGACTGGGACTTGAACCAACAGTCTTTTAACTGAGATCACACACTTGGTTTCAGGACTTACTGAAGCTCAGGTTCTTGATGTCTCACCACAGAAAGAATTCAGTGAGAAAGTGATAGGTAAGAAATGCCTTTGTTTAGAGAGAGAGACACTCAACAGACAGACTGTGGGCCATCTCAGAAGGTGAGAGAAGCCTTGAAATTCGGTGTGGTTGGTTTTTATGGGCTGGGTAGTTTCATGGGTTAATGCGTTGGCAAATACTCATTTTGGGAAGAGGCAGAAAATCGTGGGATTGGGCCTGCCCACTTTTTGGCGTTTGATGGTTGGCCTCAGAACTGTCATGTCGCCTGGTGGGTGTGTCACTTAGCTGATATATTGTGGTGGCTTCCCAGGTGGCTCAGTGGTAAAGAATCCACCTGCCAATGAGGAGACGTGGGTTTGATTCCTGGGTCAGGAAGATCCCATAGAGGAGGAAATGGCAGCCTGCTCCGGTATCCTAGCTTGGGAAATCCCATGGACAGAGGAGCCTGGCAAGCTGCAGTCCATGGGGTCACAGAGGGTGAACGTGGTGAGGCTCAAGGTCTACTGGAAATCACATATTTTGCCATCTTGGACCTAGTTGATTCTAACCAGTTTTTATCATATCCTATGGCTATGTCATTCTTTTTAAAGTCTGTGTCCTGCCCTCTTCTCTCCTGTGTCATAAATGCTGGGAAAATCAGACGTGGATGACAACTTGCTGGGGACCAAGGGGTTTCAGAGTCAGGGCATCCAGGGTGGTGTCTACACAGACTGGCAAAATGACAACGGGGGTTCTCAATAGGGCTTCTGCACCAACGGGACCTTGTACCTGGCTTTTATGAGTTAGCATGTGGGAGTGAGCGTGGGTATGTTCTGGGGGCCATTCTTGACATCACAGATGGACTCCTCCGGACTCTCATTGACTTGTGCTGCTGACCTGGCCATCCACAGCATCTGTCCCTGCATAGTGAGTTTTGGGGTCTCCACCTGGGACTGCCCTTATTCTTTCATTCATTCACTTTGTAGTCTGTCAGTCATTCATTCTTCCTTTCCTTCAGTTAAAATGTATTGAGCTGTTACTGTTTGCTGGCTTCAAGGCCGTAATCCTAAGTCAAAAATAGAAGCTCCTGCCTCTTAAGGAGCTCAGAGGTTGGTGGGGGAGAGAGACATTTACCCCATCATCAGAGAAATGAACTCACAATTGCAAACTGAGATAAGTGCCTGGCCCGTAAAGATGTGATGTGAGAAGGTTATGGGGAGGTGTTCCCCACCACGGGGACATTGCAGCAGAGATACAACACGGATGTGAAACACTTAGATCAATAGGCAAAAGAAGGGGAGAGGAGGGAGGATGGTCTAGGTTCTGGGAGGGAGTGGTCAGTGGAAGTTCAGAGCAGGGGAGGGAAAAATATCAGTTTCTAGGAACTGCTAGGGGGTCAGTGTTGCTGAAGGGATAGAGGAACCATGTAAAAGAAGGTTCTGGAGTCCCGGAGGCCTGGGTTCAAATGTTGGCTCTACTGTGTCACTTTGGGCAAGTTATGGAAACCTTATTAGCCTCGGATTTTGTCATTTGTAAATTAACACTCGTAGCCCCATGGTGATATACTGCATTAGATACTTGAACATTTGAAAGAGAGTAGATCTTACATGTTCTCAGCACAAAATAGAAATTATAGTTAATATAAATTTTAAAAAATTTTATATGACTGTGCTAGCTCTTAGTTTCAACTTGGGTGATCTTAGTTCCTTGACTAGGCATTGAACCCAGGCCCACTGTGTTGGGAGTGTGGAGTCTTAACCACTGGACCACCAGGGAAGTCTCTAAATTTTTTTTTTTTAAAGATAGTTACGTGAGGTGTTAGGGGTATTAACTCACCCTGCTGTACTAATCAGTTCTCAGTTTATACATGTATCAAATCATTACTTTGTACACCTTAAATGTACACAGTGCTATACATCAATTTTATCTTAATTAAGCCTCGAAAGAGGACTTGAGAAGGACGTGGAGAGGACATGGCAACCCAGTCCATTATTCTTGCTTGGAGAATCCCATGGAGAGAGGAGCTTGGCGGGCTACAGTCCATGGGATCACAAAGAGTTGGTCCAGACTTAGTGACTAAACCACCAAGCCTCAAAATAATAGTAACATTAGTACCTATCCCTAGAGCCATAGTATCAGCCACTATTTGTGGTCTTACTGAGGCCAGGGACCAGAGGACCAATGGGACTTTATCATGCAGTTACAAATATTGTTCATCAGGGAAAAAAAAAAGTTGGTCTCAACATCTTTGGTACCCTTACATTTATGACTGTAGTCTGAGTAGGAAATCAATAGCAATGATGTACTTAAAAAATAAGAGTTAAGATATAAATACAATGTTAAGATTAAGGGGGGGTGGGGATTTGAGTTGGTTGATTAGTTGGTTGGTTTTTGGTCTCTCTAGTGATTGAGGGAGAAACACCACTGGAAGTGGAAGCCAAGTTGAAGGGCACACTTGGATGGGAAGTCCCTTGGTTTTGGCCAGTTGGTAGATTTCTCTCTGGTTGTTCAGACCCAGATTCAGGAAGAACTCTTTTCAAACTACAAGTTTTTAAAGATGAAAAAAACTGATCCAAGCAGAGGGAGCAAGATGATGCTAAAAAACCACAACCTAGGCAGATATTTAAAGTGGATTGGAAAACAGACTGGAGAACTTGCTCAGCTGAAAGACACCCAAGGGAAACCTGAGTTCTGAAAACAAGTGATGGAGAACCACAGACAAAGTCATCTGTCTGACTTGTGGATTTCAGAGAGTGAGGGTGCATGTTTTGCGTATGGAGTAATACTTGGACTGTTATTTTTTTTTTAAATAACAGCCCAATCATTGATTCTCCCTCTTTCCTTTTTATTTTTTGCTTTTTTAAATGCACATTCATTAAATTTGAGATGCAGTAATGGCCTGAAATCCTGCCAGTCTGATTCCCTACATCACAGTTAATCCGTTGGACATTTTGAAAAGCATACATATAGTTTTAAAATATAATTATGCACGGTCCAACGTGACTGGGTCCCTGTTTTTATCCCTCATCCTTCTAGAAGTAGAGCTCAGCACTGAATCTTGCAAAAACAAACTTGGCTCCACAGAGCATGTTTTGTGTAAAATAGATTTCACAGGCAATTAACACGAGAGGTATTGTAGAGAATGCCGTGTCACATGCCACATTAGAACTAGACATAATTGACATTAAAACCTGATTCTGCCCTTCAGTTTCCTCACTGGCTCCCAGTTACCTCCCCCTGCTTCCTTGATAGCTTTCTCTGCTTCTCTGACACTAAGTACATTACCTCTTAGCTTTTCCAATCTGATTTTCTCAAGCCCATCATCTCTTTCAGCAAACAAAGGACCCTTCTAGAGCTCCATCCTTAGCAGTTTGGGATTTTAAGTAAACCCATAATGCTTTTCTGTCATTAGATGTTTACTTTTCAGTTTGCATATGTATATTGGCTCAATCCTAATATTTGCATTTGATGATTGTGTTCTGAAGTAAGAGAAAAATACCCCAGCTCTCCTCAACCAAATCAATCACTGTATCTAACCTCAGGAAGCCTTATCTGTGCTTCATTTTTCACATGGTTTGTCATTGAAGATGTTTCCTGAACTCGCAAAGCAAACGCCAAGCATTTGTAGACTCATGGCAAAGTCGATTTGATGGGACCTTACAGGGTTTTTAGTCTGAAAGTGAAAGTTGCTTAGTTGTTTCTGACTCTGCCACCCCATGGGCTATACAATCCATGGAATTCTCCAGGCCAGAATACCGGAGTGGGTAGCCTTTCCCTCCTCCAGGGGATCTTCCCAACGCAGGGTTCGAACCTAGGTCTCCCGCATTGCAGGCAGATTCTTTACCAGCTGAGCCACAAGGGAAGCCCAAGAATACTGGAGTGGGTAGCCTATCCCTTCTCCAGTGGATCTTTCTGACCCAGGAATCAAACCAGGGTCTCCTGCATTGCGGGTGGATTCTTTACCAACTGAGCTATGAGGGAAGTGAAAGTCGCTCAGTCCTGTCCAACTCTTTGCGACCCCATGGGCTATACAGTCCATGGAGTTCTCCAGGTCAGAATATTGAAGTGGGTAGCTTTTCCCCTTCTCTAGCAGATCTTCCCAACCCAGGAATAGAGCCAGGGTCTCCTGCATTGCAGGTGAATTCTTTACCAACTGAGCTATCTGGGAAGTCCCTAGCTACCATTATGACAGTACAATACAGTTGCTTCCCAAGCCACATCATCCTTCCTAGCTGTGTGACCTTGGACAAATCTCCTGACCTCTCTGAAACTCAATTTTGTCATCTTTATTTTTTTAACTTTTTATTTTGTATTGAGGTATAATGATTAACAATGTTGTAATAGTTTTGGGTGGACAGCAAAGGAACTCAGCCATACACATTTACATGTATCCATTCTCCCCCAAACTCCTTTCCCATCCAGGCTGAACCTTATCATTTTTAAAATCAGGAAAAATAGAAGCACCCTTCTGATGGGCTAAGCCATGAGGATTAATGAGTTAATATTGCAGAAGTGTAATTTTCAAAAAGGTATAATCAGGTCTTACATGTAAATATCAATTGAAAACATAACATTTTATTCAAGATGTTAATTCATGGAAGAATCAATAAGATGTCAAGCCCAGTTCAAATGAAATTTTGATTTGCAAAGATTTATATTCTTTCCAGAAAAAAATTTATCACAAGTGGTGTCTGCACTGTTCTCAGTTTTCTAGAATGTGGCAGACACTTCTGCAGGGGGTGGCTGACTAACACTCCTTCCCCCCCCAACAACCAGAGATATCCATATTCATTAGGACTGTTGCCCAGAACCTGTGACTGTTACATGGCAAAAGTGATTTTGCAGATGTGACTGAAGTAAAGGTTTTGAGATGAAAAGATTATTCTTGATCATCCCGAGTGTTATGTGCTAAGTCACTTCAGTTGTGTCCAGCTCTTTGTGACCCTGTGGACCCTCGCCCACCAGGCTCCTCTGTCCCATGCGATTCTCTAGGCAAGAATACTGGAGTGAATTGCCATTTCCTTCTCCAGGAGATCTTACTGACCCAGGAATCGAACCCACGTCTCTTAACGTTTCATGCATTGGCAGGAGGGTTCTTTACCACTAGTGCCACCTGGAAAGCCCTAAATGGAACCACATGTATCCCAGAAGAAAGCAAAGAGAGATTTGGCATACACTCAGGTGTGCACACACACATACAAACACCAGGGAGCAGTGTGACCTCAGAGGCAGAGTGGAGTGCTGGGACCACCAGCTAAGGAATGCCAGCAACCGTCACATACTGGAAGAAACAGGAATAGAATCTCTCCTGCAGAATGTGAAGGGCAAGGTCATGGTTTCAGCCCAGTGAAACTCAGAATAAATTTCTGTTGTTTGAAAGCCACCCAGTTTGTGGCTATTTGTTACAGCAGCCCCAGGAGTTGTCTGCAGTTGTTAAATAGCTCCCTCAACAGAAAGTCAGTCAAAGATGCCCACTCCCCAGAGGTTCTGCTGGACCACACCCAGCCTTTCACTGAAAGGATCAGGAATCTCCTAGCCATCCCTAAGTTTGGACAATTCTTCCTGGTAGTCCTGGGATATCTGTAAAGTCTAAAGTGCTCAGGGTATATATAAAGCATCTGACTCATAGTAAGGTTTACTATGTGAGTCTTTTATTGTCGTTACCATTCAGTTGCTCAGGTGTGTCCGACTCTTCGTGAGGCCCTGGACTGCTGAACACCAGGTTTCCCTGTCCTTCACCATCTCCCAGAGTTTGCTCAAACTCATGTCCTTTGACTCGGTGATGCCATCCAATCATCTCATCCTCTGTTGTCCCCTTCTCCTCCTGCCCTCAATCTTTCCCAGCATCAGGGTCTTTTCCAGTGAATCTTTTGTTAATAATAATTATCTATCATTGTTGTCGCCATCATCCTAGTTGTTACTATCATCTTCATTTTCCTTCCTGTTCCCAGTTGATCCTTTTCAGTTGGTGGACTGTGTGGTTCAGGACCCAGTGATTCAGTTGGCTGATGGGGATCTGTGACCCATGGAAGAGAATAATGAATAGGATTATGAGGGAAAGGATGATTGCTCCAGTTGGAGATTATGGCTCCAGGTCTTAGGTGGGGGTGGAAGGTGTTAGCAGTGATGAGTTTTGTGTTATCCAAGCCTCTTGGCTGCTGGGGAGATACAGACAGCAAAAAGGACAATTACATGAAAAGATGCATGATTTTCAATGAGCAAAAGTCATGGAGCGTGCCCATAGGATATAAAAATGCTTGCTCACAAATCCCCTCAATAGCAGAAGCAAGTGCCTCATTGCCAGCTTAAAAGGAGTTTTTTTTTTTTTTTTTTTAACGAATGAGGATAAACCACAGGTTGATGAGAATGCTGAGGAAGTGGAGTGTGACACATAATAGAATTTTGAATCAGTGTAGGACTCTGCTTCTCAAGGGAGTGGGTGAAGATTTTGTCCTCTGAGGGACCTTTGCAATCAGTAGATGGTGATAATTTTGGCCATCACAGCTAGGGGTGTGGCTGGCATCTAGTCAGTAGAGGGCAGGCATGCTGCTAAACCTCCTGGCAGGCACAGGACAGCCCATAACAAAGAGTCACACAGCCCAAGATGTGAAGAGTGCTGGGGCTAGGAAGCTTGCATCCAGGGTGAGTGTCTGAGACTCAGACTCAGAGCCCTGGAAGGACGTGTAGAAACCACAGAGTCAATGATTTACAAATGACTTTGTTCAGGTCCCACAGGGTGTGATGAGGGGGTCCCAGTGTCCATAGTGGGCCCAGAGGGGAGAGGGAGGGGTTCTTCAGGCATCACCCCATCATCACCCCTCTTTCCTCTGCTCTTTTGTTGCTAGCAGATTGCATATTTCAACTGGCCCTCCTGCTGCTCAACAGAAGCTTGAAAATAATTGATATGTTTTAATCCTTCCATTTTGTAGCTGAACAAGAGGCCTTTGATGGTTGTAGCACAGGTCACAGTCCCAGGTGGGGACCCAGGGTCCTGGCTTCCCCTGTGCTATCACTCATCCTCTCCTGTATCCACTCTGACTCTGTTAGTAAAACCTATGGGGTTTCAAACCCATGTCTGAAAATCTTCCAGGTGTGAACTGATATAAGTTTCTGACCATAATGAACATGTCAAACTGGATGTAATGAAAGAGTTCTTCATTGATTGAGAATCTTATTGAGACCATTCACTGAGAGGTCTCCTGTGCCTACCGGTACTTGGCTCTGAACACTTAGAGACTCTAGGATTTGCACCTGAAATTATCCAATTCCAGTACATACTCTGGAAGTTGGAGTTTTAAATAAATCCACAGCTGATGCTTTTGCCTCTTCTGAGCCACAGAGGGGTAAGGGCCAGAAAAAATAAGGACCCCCTCGGGGTCCCGCTGTCTGTTGTCTGTTACCCTGCTTGGTGACTGCCTAGCACCTGGGCCCACCTTCCTTATGTTTTGGGGGAGCGTCCCCTGTGAGTCTCTTCTTTCTAAGCTCAAAGTAGAAACTGGCTTTCCCGCCTCCCTTGCAGCTAAGGCCAGTCTGAGAATCATCTTCTCTAATCAGACTCAGCTCCCGGGAGCTTGCGGAGATGGTAAGAGGAGGAGGTGTCATGACTGTTCTGGCCCCAGGGAGGAGAAGCCTCTGAGAAGAGAAGGGGTGCTTGTCGTTGTTGTGGTGTCTTGTTCTCGCACAGAGTGGCTGCTGAGTTCACGCATCCTTTCATAAATTCCTGTTCTGCTAAACGAGCTAAGGTCAGCTGTAGATTGGAACTCAGAAGCCCACCCGCTGCAGAAGGAGAAAAACAATAGAACTGTCTCAGAGGCCAGATCCCTTTGCATTTCTGCATTTTTGGGAAATACTCACTGTAACCATCAGACAAGTTTTCACAGCTCCAGTCTCTTCCCCTGTTGCCCACTGTCATGAGGCAGCCTAGGGGAGAACAACGTTAACAGAAGTATCTTGTCTGTGCAAGAACAGTGCCTTTATTTGCAGCAACTAGGGTGGATGTAGAGATTATCATACTAAGTGAAGTAAGTCAGACAGAGACAAACACCATATGATATCACTTATATGTGGAATCTGAAATATGACACAAATGGATTTCTCTACAAAACTGAAACAGACTCATACATAAAAAGCAAACGTATGGTTGCCAAAAGTGGAAGTGGTGGTGGCAGGGAGGGTGGAATTAGGAGTTTGGGTTAGCAAATACAAAGTACTATATATAAAATAAATAAACAACAAGGTCCTACTGTATAGCCCAGGGAACTATATTCAATATCCTGTAATAAGCCATAATGGAAAAGAATACATATATATGTATAGCTGAATCATGTTGCTGTACAGAAGAAAGTAACATATTTTGTAAATCAACTATACTTCAGTAATAATAATAATAATGATAAAAGACTAATGGCTTTATGACAGAGTCTTGCACAGTCCGTGGTGACCATATGGATGACTGTTTCACTCTCTATACTTAAATTTCAAAAAATATTTCAAATGAAAAAACCAAAAAGTTATTTTTTTTAATTATTAGAAAAAAAATTTTTTTAAGTTTTTCACCATATTTCTCAACACATAGGGTTTCAGGTGGGCTCTGTCTTAGGTTCTTGGTGGAAGCCACAGAGAACTGGCCATGACAGGCTGACAGTGCTGCCTTGATTATAGCTCAGCATGGCTTCAAATGACACTCAAGGAGTTCATTGATGCAGGCGAGATAATCTGTGAGTGATCAACAACACATTTTCTTTTCAGCTGGTCATTGAGAAAGAAGTCTCCCTAATTCGGTCTTAGAGGAGGACTCTTTTTTCTTCTTGCTGGAGCTCATTCATTTGCAAATAAAAAGATGCTTCAGTGTCTGTTGAAATGTCCAGAGATTGTAACATGGAAGATTATGTTTGCTGCGATGAGGTCTAACTCGCACTCAGATGCATAACAACATTGCATTTGAACCGACTGGGGCTTGAAGAATCTGCTCTGGGTTACTCTGATGTCCTCAACCTTCAGGGTCCACTTTGGGGCCGCTCCAGCTGTTTTTCTAGGAAGTGTTCCAACGGAGACACTGCACCAGATCTGCTTTTGTGAGGAGCGTTGTCTCTCACGAGGCTGATGGAGCCATGTTCTTTCTCCTTTGAAGTAATCCCCTTCTCAGCCAACCAGGTCTCTTCTTTGAGAAGACACCTTTGGTACCAGGCGTGCTTTGGTCCTTTGAGGACTTCAACTCATGTTTTCTAGGCTGTGCTAAATAACACCATTGGGCCGATGGTTAAAACTTGGTCCCAGGGATGGTCACAGGCTCTTGGGAACCCCACTGAGGACTCCCGCACAGTTCTGGCAGGGTCGTGCAGTCCTCCTGGCCACCAGCATGATGCCCTGCACTTTTCTCTCCTGATCCCCTGTGGGGTTTATCCTGTGTCTTTGATGCCCTAAATGTCAACACCATGGCTGGCACAACTGTTCATAGTCACCCAAGGTGCTTTGGCGACCCATGTGGCCTGTCAGTGAAGCCACTGGTCTTTGTCCCTCTCATCGTTGCAGAAGTGGCCAGTGCCTACCCTGCTGAGGCCTGTGCTTTCAAAACCCATCAGAGATTTTCCTGAAAAAGCCCTTTCACTGCAGCCTGGTCAGCACAGAGTCCAGGAGCAGGGAGCCTTTGCAGCCTGCCTGTGAAGATCATAAAGCAAAGACACCACATACCCCGGGCTTGCAGTCACCTCTCTCTTTTGAATGTGGTCTCCCAGCTTTGTACTAAGCCAGTGCACTTTCTCAGGAGGTACCTAGGAGTCCCTTATGAAAGCCCACCTGATGAGTCCTTCCGGCGGACGCAGCTCAGATAAAAGCTGGGTGTGGTGGCTTGGGGAAGTGTTGGCTTGGCTCGGCTAACTGCGCGTCCTCCGATTCCCTTCCTTGAGTGTCTTCCAGTAGGATGGACCACAAGACAGATTCCTAGGGGAGATAGGGACAATGGGGGTGAAATGGCAGCCGTTTTGTGACTCATGTACATTTTCGATCCTCTGCTGCCTCCTCTTGTTGGCGGCTCTGCAGCTGCTCTGCCTTTCCCGAGAGCCTCTCTAGTGGGTACAACTCCTGGACCTGGTGTGTGTATGTTTAGCCCCACAATGAAGGTTAGAGGCAAGGAGATACTTTGATGAGTTTCATTCGTCCTTCTGGGCTCCAGCTCATGCTTGTGGTCTCCAGCTTGTCCTTTTTAAAATGTTTTATTTTTATAGTGGCATGTAATTGATTTACAATGTTGTGTTCGTTTCAGGGTTACAGTAAAGTAATTCAGTTATACACCATCTATTCTGTTTCAGATTCTTTTCCCTTGTAGGTTATTGCAGAGTGTTGAGTATAGAGTTCCCTGTGCTATACAGTAAGTCCTGTTGATTATCTATTTTACCTAACAGTAGTGTGCACATGTTAATCCCAACCTTCTAATTTATCCCTCCCCCCACCTTTCCCATTTGGTAACCATAAATCTGTTCTCTATGTCTGTGAGTTTGTTTCTGATTTGTAAATAAATTCACTTGTACCTTTTTTTTTTTTAAGATTCTACATATAAGTGATATCACATGATATGTCTTTCTCTGTCTGACTTATTTCACTTTGTATGATAATCTCTAGATCCATCCATGTTGTTGCAAATGGCATTATTTCATTCTTTTTTATGCCTGAGTAATATCCCCTTGTATATAGGTGCCACATCTTCTTCACCCATTCATCTGTCCATGGACATTTAGGTTGTTTCCATGTACTGTTGTAAACAGTACTGCAATCAACACTGGGGTGCATGTATTTATTTTAAATCATGATTTTCTTTTGCCCAGGAGTGGGCTTGGATTCCAGCTTGTTCTTGCTTCTTCATCTTGTAACCATCGTCTTCCCTTCCTGACCATCTACTCTGTGAGATTCAAGCTCCAACATCAGATGTGAAGATTACAGCCTTCCAGAGACTGCTTAACCATCTCCCATAGTTGTGCGGGGTCAATTCTCTGTAACAAACCATGTATCTATATATTTATACATCTGCGTCTCTGTCTCCTAGTTGCTGTCCTTGTCAGCTTGAACCCTGAATGCACTGAGCACCCTGCTTCAGATATATTAGAGCCTCTCGCTCACTAATTTGACATCTTACTTTGGCCTCTGCCTTCAATCTGATCACAAGTGTGACAGTCCTGGTTTCAGAAACAGACTGATCTCATCAACGGACTTTGGAGTCAGGTGTTCACCATGGGGGGTGACTCACATGCTCTAAGCCTCGTTCTTCATCTGAACAAAGTTCATCTGAATGCCCGTTATCACCGACCATGGTTGTGAGAACTGACAAAAATTGACTGAGATCGAGAATAGAAGGTGAGGTGCTAACTAGAATAAGTCCTCACTAGACAGAATGATGGCAAGATAGAATAACTAGATAGAGTGGAAGAGAACTAGAGAGAATGATCAGATGATGGAATGATGACAGCAAAGCCCTGTAGCATTTGTAGAGCACAAGGTGGGTGCAGGCAGAGTAGGACAGCATCTTGAAGGACCAGTTTGGTGTTTCATGGGCAAGGGGAGCCAGGCCCTTCAAAACATTGGCCTCTCGTGCCCTGGGCTCTATCTGCTGCCCGTTCTCCTGGGTCTTTTTGATGATGCTGAGTATCTGGAGGACAGGTGGTGGAGGTGGTGGAAATGGTGGGAGTGGAGGCAGTGGAGGTGGGTTTATATTTCCTTAGAGAATATAAGAAACTGTCAGGACGACGGCTTTGCACCAGTTGCATTTTACAGCTCATGATTTGTAGTGAGGGCTATCCTGGCCCAAGAAGCACGCAGCATTATTTATATGTTTGTTCCCTGCCTTGTTCTGGAGAAGATTTAAAGCAGCCGCACACCCTGGTAAATCAATCTACTCTCTGTGCCAGGGGAGAGGCTGGGTTCCACTCTCAGCTCAGGAAGTTTGGCCAGGTGGAAGTGGCCCTTGGTGGCAGACCCCAGTGCCGTCCTGATGCAGTTGGAGAAGACGCCCTAGAGTGGCTGTGCAGAGGATCTGTTCACACACAGGTTGCTGCACCCCACAGAGAATTTTCCAGTGTATTAGGTCTAGGGCACCACTGTTGTTCAGTGGGTAAGTCCTGTCCATCTCTTTGTGACCCCATGGACTGTAGTACGCCAGGCTTCCTTATCCTTCACCATCTCCCAGAATTTGCTCAAACTCATGTCCATTGAGTTGATGATGCCATCCAATCATCCCATCCTCTATCATCCCCTTCCCCTCCGGCCCTCAATCTTTCCCAGTATCAGGGTCTTTTCCAGTGAGTTGGCTCTTTGCATCAAGTGGCCACAGTATTGGAGCTTCAGCTTCAGCATCAGTCCTTCCAGTGGATGTTCAGGGTTGATTTATTTTAGGATTGACTGGTTTGATCTCCTTGCTGCACAAAGGGTTTGCATTTCTAATACGTCACTGGATAATACTGATGCCACTGGTCTGGGGACAAGACTTTGAGAAGCACTGACCTGGAGAAATTTGCACTGAGATCTTTCTTCTATAAACAGGAGCTGGATCCCATGTCCATGCTTCCAGGGGTACCTGGACATGTCTTAGGTCCTCCTCCCTAGCCCAGAGCTGCCTCACTTGTACCCATTTTCCTGAAATGCACCCTGTGCTAGAACTTTCCAACCTTGACACCCATAGAAGCACTCAATTCTTTTTTTCTTTTTAATTGTTATGTTTTAGATTTATCTGGCTGCACTGGTTCATCGTTGCTGCAAGTGGGCTTTCTCTAGTTATGGCAAGCAGGGGCTACTCTTTGTTGCATTGCACAGGCTTCTCATTGTAGTGTCTTCCCTTGCAGCTCGCAGAGCACGGGTTCTAGGGCTCACAGGCTTCAGTAGTTGCAGGGCATGGACTTAGTTGCCCACCACATGTGGAATCTTCCTGGATCGGGGATTGACCAGGGAAGTCCTGGCCTCATTTTAATTTGATTACCTCTTTAAAGACCTGTCTCCAAACGTAGTCACATTCTGATATACAGGGGTAATAAGGAACTTATGTGAATTGGGGTCGGGGGTGGGGGCACACGACTCAGCCCACATCACATGTGGACCCATCGTGCCCTTTGAGAAGTGTGCTGTTTTCCTGGAGCGTGCCCTCCAAATGCTGCACACAGCTGGCCAAGGTCAGTGGTAGTCACTGCTGCTACCCACACCTGCCTTCACTGCTGTGGACCAGTGGGAAGCCGGAAGTGATGGGATATCCTCTGTGGGGTACCGGCAGGAGCGGCTCGCTTAGGGAACCCAGGTGCTCACTGCAACGATTCATCCTGCAGATAGCTGGGACTTGAGGAAGAAGCACGCCCACTCTGTACTATTATTCTGTGTAAAAGGCAGTTTGCAAAGCACATAGTGCTGCATGATTCTGCTTCAAAAGCCTGCATGTGCACATGGGCACGTGTGATCACACCTCTTATCTATGCATGCAAAGAACTCGGATGAGACAGCCCACAGTGAGGACAGAGGTGTGCCGGAAGATGGGTGATTGCCATTTCAAAGTCCTTACTTGTGTTTTCCATGGTTTCTATCACGCATCTCTGTGTACTTTTATAATATAAAAGCAAAAAAGTGTTGGGGACCCAGAAAATGGATGATATGGAAAAGGTAGATGCTTAGCCTCAGAGTTGGTGTCAGTGAATGGAATTTGGATTTCTGAGCCAGGACTTGAAATGTCAGAGTGATGGGCAGGGGAGTACAAGGAGAGAATGGAATGTACGTTTGCCCAGAGTCAGGATGAAAAGAAGCAGAGGGTCAGAATATGGTGGAGGTCTGGGAGCAGAGGACCCGTAGATGTAATTGCAAAGCTGTGACAATGAACTATTAGATTGTCTTAGAAAACCCTGGAGACGGATGTTCCAGCAGGAGCCAGGTAACTGCATCCAAGAGATGAATAGAGCTGAAATAGATGGCATTTAAGGGTCCTCCTAACCTTGAGATTCTGTGGTTCCATGAAAATGCAAAACCCCTGAGTTAAGCTATCTTTGAGGACACGGTGACATTTGATGCTAAGAGCATCTGTTGATATTTTCTTTGAAATCTGCACTCTGCCAACTCCACCTGTAAGGATGACCCGCAAGACTTTGAAATACTTTGTGAATCTCCATAGCAACTCTTTCGGCAGAAGTATATTCTTAGGAGGCTCCAGAGGCAGGAAGACAGTGCGACACTATTTTTTTTAATCTCTGAGCGTCATGTCCAAGTTAACTACCATTTAATGAAATGTCATTTCTTTCTTAAATCTTCCTTTTTCCTCCTTAATACCAGTCAACAGAATTTGTGGATGCTTTAAATGTGGGGAAAGAGAAAAGGGTGACAGACGATGAGATGGTTGAATGGCATCACCAATTCAATGGACATGAACTTGGGCAAACTCCAGGAGATGGTGAGGGACAGGAAGGCCAGGCGTGCTGCAGTCCACGGGGTCGCAAAGAGTCAGATACGACTTGGTGACTGAACAACAACAAATGTGGGGAGGATGAAGATGAGAGAAGAATCGAGAATCTCTAGACCCTTAGCTTGAGCCATGTGGTGAAGGATGGGGATGCCATTTCCTGAGATGGCAGAGACTTGAGGGGATACTGGAGGGCTTGCTGTGGTTCAGTGGGTGACTTGCAAGTTTTATCTTGGCTGTGTTGAATCTGAGATGCCTGTTGGACATTCATGTGGACATGCTGAAGTGGGCGGCTAGATATATGAGTCCACAGAATTCAGGGCTGGTGTGAGAGATTTGGAAGCTCATTATCATTATTTAAACTTATAAGGCTGAGAAAGATCGCTTAGAGAAGATGGAAAGTTACATAGAGAGAAAAATAGAAAAGAAACAACATGCAGAGTGCTGGGGACACTCATGTACAGAGAAGGGTTAGCCCAAGAGCACAGAGGAAATCCAAGAGGGCGCAGGGTACCTTTGACCAAAAGAGAAAGTGACAAAACCTGCCCCCCAGCCAGAGACACCATCCTTGACGCCTGCTGTCCCTCACCTTCCATGTCCCATTCAGCTCTCAATGCTCCTGAATCTCTCTCGTCTCTGCTTCTCTGCTTCTAGTGTCGGTGCTGCAGCCACCCTAGACTCAGCTGCTTCCTCTTTTCTGTGCCCTTCTGCTGTAACCTTCAGACCGGTTTGCCTCATCCCTTTCTGACATTCTCTCAAAATCCCTGGGTTTTTGTCAAAATGCAAATTGGATCACACCTCATGTGCTTGAGTTCTCACACCCTACACAATGCAGTGGGTTAGCTCAGCTTTTAGGATTAGAAGTCTCATCCTTTACTTGACCCACAGAGTCTGGGTGCCCTGGTCATAGCTACCTCTCCAGCCCTGGCTGGACAAATTTGGCCCCTCATTTTATTTGGTCTCACTCCACCGGCCCTCCTCCTCTTCTTCCTGCCACATCGCTCACTGCCACAGGGCCTTTGCACACGCTTGTCCCTCTCCTGAGATGCCTTGTCTTCCCCCTTCCATCAGTAATTCCTGCTCATCACTCAGAAGTCAGCTTCTCTGGAGAACCTACAGAGCACTCCTGTTCAGAACAGATTCTACTTAGGGCTTCCCTCGTGGCCCAGTGGTAAAGAATCTGCCTGCCAATGCAGCAGACATGGTCTCTTCAGTCCCTGATCCTGGAAGATCCCACATGCCGAGCAACTAAACCCGTGTACCACAACTATTGAACCTGTGCTCTAGAGCCCTGAAACTGCAATTACTGAAGCCCGCGTGTCCCTAGAACCGGTGCTCCACGACAGGAGAAGCCAGTGCTTTAAGAAGCCTGCACGCTACAACTAGAGAATAGCCTGCTCACCACAAGTAGAGAAAGCCTGTGCAGAAACAAAGACCCAGCACACCTCCCCCCAAAATTAATTAATTTAGAAAAATTTTTAAAAGCTTCTTCTTATATGTTCTTAGCTTGTGCCTCTCCTTTGGAGTGTCCAACTCCAGCAGTTCTGCAGTTAATTGTGTGATTATTTGATCACATTTTCCTCCTGCATATAAGCCCTTTGAAGGCCCTCTGTAGATGCCTCTTCTCAGAGAACTTAACAAAAGATGTGAAGACAGAGAAAGAAAGAAGCAATGGCGTCTGCTAACATTTCTCTTAGCTCCTTTGTAAGCATTTCAGGATACATACCTGAAATGTGGAATCCACAGGCTTCATTGCTCTAGTTTTTTTTTTTTTCCCCCTTTTTCTGCATCTTGGATAAAGCAAAACCAAGAATCAAAAGCAGGCAGGAGGCCACACCAGCTGAGCTACAGAAGGAAGGCTTCAAAAAGTCATGTTTGTTTCGTGAGAGGGTGTGAGGTTAGCCCACCCCTCCCTCCCCTACTCGGACACACAGTTTTGACCCTGAACTTACTTGGGAATTTTGATTTTAAGATACGTTGGTCAGAAAGTTCATTTGAGTTTTTCCGTAAGATCACGTGAACTTCAAAAACCTGAACTTTTTGGCCAACCCAATACGATGAAAATGAAGTTCAGCCAAAATGATGAATAACACTTGGTATTTATGTATGCCACTGAGGTGTTTCTGGAGAGAACCTTGTCATAGGTCTGGAAAATTTTTTAAATGGTTCTGCTGAAAGTAAACACTTACCCCAGCCCCTTTTGGCCCTCAAGTTGGAATTTTTTTGTGGCTTGCCTTGATACATAGAGAAAATCAACAGGCTGGTGTCTGTGGACACAGCTGGGTCCCCGAGCCAGGCGGTTGCTCAGTTATCCAGCCGTGTTCCTTTAACGCAGTAGTCACTTGTGTCTTCTGATTACCTGCTTACTACCTGCTGGATAAAAGAATAGTCTAGAACATTGCACACTTTCCCACAGGAGGAAAGGAGCTACAAGGCAGATCTGTATGGCTGGAAAGTGTTTGCAGAGGGGATGAGGGAGAGAAAGGAAGCGTCTCCTTCTAGGATAAGCCTAATTGTTTTAAGAAGGGGGATTTCAAGTTCTGTACACCCAGGATCGGCATTCAGCTCATAGGCTTTGCTAAGCTTGTGTGACAGGATAATCTCCTTTGTTCAATGCCCGAGAAGGATATTTTCTGCATTATTAGACAAGTCAATGAAGATAAAACAAAAAATTAACTATTTTAAGCTGCTCTAGTCCACCCCCAAGAAATTAAGCTGCTGCATTCTAATCGTGCCTGGCTTTTCTTATCCTAATGAGACAAGAAACGGCTAAGCTAAGCTGTGTGAGGTGGGGCTAAGTTGCCACAAACTTAGAGATGTTGAGTTTGCGAGGGTTCACCGCCTTCCCCCAACTTGTTACGAGCAGGCTTTACCTTTTCTCTGCTTTGCATCTTTCCCTGGGGTGACCTGTAGTACTTGGGGACGTTGTTTCCAGGCCAAGAAAGAAACGAAATCTAATTGAAACCACAGGGGTGTGACATCCATCAGCATATTTCTGAAAGACATCTTAGGAGTCTTTTGTGACTATGGTAAGGTAAGCCAGCTAATTCTGGGTCTAGGTTTTGGCAACTTGGAAACATCATAGCAAATTCCTCAAGCAGAAACTGCTGGTCCTGGATTTGCATCAGTGACTCTGTGCCATTTCCCACTGGCTGTTTAAGACAGAGACGTGATACAGAGCCTTGCCCGTTTTTCTGATTCCTTCAAAGTGGGAGCAGCCATGAAAAACCAGAGGGGTGAACACACACAGCCTTTTCTGGCAGGTCTGCTGAGCCCTGGTGTTTGGTGGTAGCTGCTGTCCTTGGTTTAGGTGACTGTTTGTGGTCCTTACCAGCACCAGCCTTGATGAGCCAGGTACTTTGGGTCCCCAGCCTTGCCCAGCTAGGGGTTTTGCAGGTTAGGAATCTGTAGGCAATGTGACAGTCTTCCTGCTTCACTGCCCTCCAGAAGATCATGATCCCTCCCCATGACAAGCCTCAGACCCAAGAACTGCATTCTGGAGCATCTCGCATTCCCGGGAAAAGACCATGAACACCATTGTGTGTGTGCTGAGTGCATCATGTGTGTGTACATGTGTGTCTGTGTGTGGACAGCTCCTCATCCAACTGCTCACCAATCCACCCCACTGCCTCCTTGCTCTGTTAGTTCTTGTGCTCGGCGATGTTCTGGGTGTTTATATTTGCTGTCTTATTTAATCTTCACAAAAATGTTTATAAAGTGGGTGTAATTATCTCCATTTTGTAGCTAAGGAAACACTTGGCTTCCCTGAGTCTTAAACTTGTCCAAAACTAACAAGTTTGTGGCAGAGCGAGGATTCCAACCAGAGCCTATGTCTTAGTGGGCAGTGCCCCCAAAGAGGGCACTGAGGCTGGGATTTGAGGCAAGCCATTTGCAAGGGGGGAAGATTCCAGAAAGCATAGGGGAAGGGAAGGAGGTGAGGGAGGCTTTTAGCAAGTGAGCCTTTGCTGGGGGTGATGGAGCTCAGCCTTGTGGGAGCCTAGAAAACCTACATGGAACACTGTCAGTATTTTCCCAGGAGGGAAGAGGACTTGGGGTCTTTTTTTTAAGAGCTTTATTGAGATGTAATTCATATGCCAAACAATTCTCTCATTTAAAGAGTGGACCTCACTGACATCTGCTGTATTCACGAAGCTGTGTATATACATCACCACAGTCAACTTTAGAACTCATCCATCATCCCAGAAAGAAACCTCGTGCTTGTCAGCCACCATCCTCCGCCTCCTACATCCCTCCCAGCCCTAAACAACCACTGGTCTACTTTTGTCTCCATGGATTCGCCAAACACTGGGGGTTTTGCTCAAATTCTGTCCTCCATCCCTTGGATCACTGCTGGGTGTTGATTCACTGGCACATCCGGTCTATCCAGAGTGCAAGCTCACAGGCCAATCTTACGTCCACCCAGAGAACACAAAACAATCCACCCCCAGGCAGAGAGGCCTGGAAGCTGAAGACCTCAGGAGGTGGGGGTGGGGGCAGTGCTCTGGGCTGTGGGCGGGTTCCACAGCATCTCCTTACGGTGGTGCTACCCTCTGTTGCCCGCCGTCCTCTTCCCATCCAAGTTATCTTTGCTTCTTTCCCATTAGGGAAGGATCCAGGAAGACTGTCGTGAAGAGTCTCCCCTCATGTTCGTCCCATTTACTTCATCCTGTTCCCAGGTGGGAGGGTCCGTGGCTTGAGAAAGGGTGGTGCGTTTCCTCTCTGAGATCTGGGGGACTGGACATTTGAGCAGAGTTCTCAGGGAAGAGCATCCACAGGCAACCGGGGGAAGCAGGAACAGGCTTGGAGTTTGCAAGGCTCAGGTAGCAAACCAGAGGTTTGGAGCTCCTGAGGGGTGAGGGTGATGAGGAAGTTTGGAGAGATGGTGGGAGTAAGATGCTGCACTCAGACTCTTGGTGACCTTGGTAAGATGTTTGGATTTTGTTCCAGAAGCAATGGGAAGAGCGTTAATTAGCAGGGATGCAACCAGTTCTGACTTTCTGTTAAGACCTAATCCATCTGCTTGCAACTTCATCCCTTTAGCCCTGGATTCCTGTTAGCCTTCTCCAACCCCACCTTGTCCTCATCAAGTCATTAAACTCCAACCCCATGATATGTCACTAGCACCCTTGTTGATTCAAACACACTTTATGCAGATTAGTAAAAGGCATGAGATATTTTACTGCCATCTGCTGGAAAACCATCATAATTAAATTACACATCTGTGGTTGTTCAGTCCCTAAGTCGTCTCCAGTTCTTTTCGACCCCACGGACTTCAGTGTACCAGGCTTCCCTGTCCTTCACTATCTCCCAGAGTTTGTTCAGATTCATGTCCATTGAGTTAGTGATTCTATCTAACCATCTCATCCTCTGCCGCCATATTCTCCTTTTGCCTTCAACCTTTCCCAGCATCAGAGTCTTTTCCAGTGAGTTGGCTCTTCCCATCAGGTGGCCAAAGTATTGGAGCTTCAGCTTCAGCAACACTCTTTCTAATGAATATTCAGGGTTGATTCCCTTTAAGAATAACTGGTTTGGTCTTCTTGTGGTCCAAGGGACTCTCAAGAGTCTTCTTCAGCACCACAATTCAAAAGTGTCAATTCTTCAGCACTCAGCCGTAGTTATGGTTCAACTCTCACATCCATGCTTGACTACTGGAAAAAACATAGCTTTGCCTAATACTGACCTTTGTTGGCAAAGTGATGTCTTTGCTTTTTAATACACTGTCTAGGTTTGTCATGGCTTTCCTTTAAAAGAATAAGCGTCTTTTAATTTCATGGCTGCAGTCACCATCCATGATGATTTTGGAGCTGAAGAAAATAAAATCTGTGGTAGTGCCCCCTAAATTTGGGCAGTGCACAACCTGTACCTACACGTCTGGCAGCCCTGCCTGCCCCCCGGCAGACTTCTCTGACTCTATTGCTTGGAGTAGTCAGGGTTCCCTTCTCTTATCAGACATCCCAGTGTCCTACTTCTGCTAGACGTTTCTGATAGTCACTGGCATGTGCCACTGTACTCCCTCCTGGAACCCAGGTCCCATCTCCCTATATAGAAAGGAATTCTTTCTTTATTTTTTTAAGATAGTAATTTTATTTATTTATTGTCTGCACCACGTAGTACACAGGATCTTCCTGACCAGGGATCGAACCCGTGCCCCCTGCCATGGAAGGAAGGAGTCTTAACCACTGGACCACTGGGGAAGTCCACTTGCTTTCTTTTTTTAAATGTATTTTTAACGTGAATTTTTTAAACAATATTTGAACTGCAAGGAGATCCAACCAGTCCATCTTAAAGGGAATCAGTCCTGAATATTCATTAGAAGGACTGATGCTGAAGCTGAAACTCCAATACTTTGGCCGCCTGATGAGAAGAACTGACTCATTAGAAAAGACCCTGATGCTGGGAAAGATGGAAGGCAGGAGGAAAAGGGGAAGGCAGAGGATAAGATGGTAGGATGGCATCACCAACTTGATGGACATGAGTTTGAGTAAGCTCCAGGAGTTGGTGATGGACAGGGAAGCCTGGCGTGCTGCAGTCCATGGGGTTGCAAAGAGTCGGACATGCCTGAGTGACTGAACTGAACTGATTTTTATTTTTGGCCACAACTTGCAGCATGTGGGATCTTAGTTGCCCAACCAGAGAGTGAACCCACACCCCCCTGCATTGGAAGGTGGAGACGTAATCACTGAACTGCCAGGGAAGTCATTAAATGTATTTGTTTTGATATATAGTTGAAATTTTTTAACTTAAATGATTTTCTTTTTTTTTACCTGCAATAGAGTTCATTCCCTCACACTGACTGTATCATGTCCAGCTCATTTGGGGTCCATTCTCCTGGCATCACTGAGGTCACCCTTCCTTGCCCAGCTGTTAAGCGGGGTGACAGTGAAAAGTAGCTTAGGCGGTAGTCTTTCTAGCCCCTGCCTCATCACCTGTGTGGACAGTCCCTGGCTTGGAGCACAGAGGTCAGCCTGGCTGCCTGGACCTCACGAAAGACCTGCAGGCTGCACCTTTCAGGGAGCTGCCTCGTGAGAAAATATCTGCCTGTGTCATTACACAGACGTTCAGAGGCAGCTTCGAGTTCAGCTCTCTGCTTCCTTTTTCTGGGGGCCCTTCATAGATGGGGGATGAGAAATATTTTGAGGCTGGGGATATTTTCCAGGCTCTCAGCTCCACCACCTGGGAAATGGCCCATTTATCCTGTTCGGCTTTGCCCCAGTTATCCTGAGCTGTGCTCCCGAGCTGTGCTCCCGGTGCTGCCTTGGGCATTGGTTTCTCTCCCTTCTGACAGCCAGGCATGGACTTGGCTCTGTGTGTGTGTGTGTGTGTGTGTGTGTGTGTGTGCATGTGTGTGTGTGCTGGGGATGAGGGGTGGTGCAAGGGGTGCATGGGGAGAAACAGGCCCGAGGCCCAGGCCGCCTGTCAAGGGGAATATTTCACTGTTGTCAGATGGGCCAAGATTCCTTTAGCTACAACCTGGCTTCCTCTTTCAGAGCTCTGTGATTTCCCAAAATGGCACATGGAAACTAAAACACTACATTAAATAGCATTTCTATGCAATGAAAACACATTAAAATGGCAATTAAGTTTCCCAAACAGCCTTCTCTGTGTCCCTGTGTTGATTCGGCTGTTTGTGGAGCTCTTCAAGGATGGTCTGTTGTAACTAAAGGCTGAGTCGTCTTTTTAGGGAATGAGCCTCATGCCACGGGAGGCGAGGAACCCTGCATTCTAAATCTTTTCTTCTTCCCCTGGCGATTTCAGTTTGTTTTTATGTTCAGCTGTTTATTATGGAAAATTTCAAGCATTTGCAAAAGTGGAGAGAACAGTACAACTCCATGGACCCATCACCCAACGTCAGCAATGATTAACTCACGGGCCATCTCCCTTGGGTTGTTCTTCTTTCCTGAAAAGTATTAGTTATCATTTTTCTAAAAGAGAAAAACCATGTGGGACAATTCTGGGAAGAGAAATTGACATGGACTAAAAGCTTTCTGATAAACTATAATGGAAAAGAATTGAAAAAAGAATATATATACATATATATATATATGCATAACCGAATCACTTTGCTATATACCTGAAACTAACACAGTATTTAAATCAACTATACTTCCATAAAGATAAATAAATAAAAACTTCCTGAGGACTCCCCTAGTGGTCCAGTGATTAAGACTTCGCCTTCCAATGCAGGAGATGTGGCTTCAATCCTCGGTAGCAGGGCTAAGATCCCACATGCCTCATGGCCAAAAAACCAAAACAGAAAACAGAAACAATATTGTAACAAATTCAGTAAAAATTTAAACAAACAAAAAAAGCTTTCTGGATCCCAGGACTGTGAATGCAGTGATTTCTAAGATAGGAAGTTATGACGTGATTGGTGTTATTGCCCCTGCAAGGTATTATGGGATCTTGTGGGATGAAGGCTCCCTAACCTAGCTGGAGAGTGATCAGGGAGGCATCCTGGTCAAACGTAAATGGGTAGGCATTAGCCAGGTGAGAGGTAAGAGCCTTTTGAACTGATGAACAGTGTTCCTTCCTTTTCAGGACCGGGGGTCTTGCTGTCAGAGATGCCTTCCTTGGGAGATGAGGTGCTGGGTCCTATTGGCTTTGCCATCATAAATCACCATCTGTCCGCTCTCCACCTGTGCCTTCATCGGGTGCTCATCCCGTCCCTCTCTCTTGGCAAACTGACTCACTCCTCTCAGCCTCATACCTGCTTAATATTTTTGAAACCTGCTTTCATCCTGCCATTACCTCGCTCAGCCTTGCTCTGCCTGCAGCCACATCCCTTCCCGCACAAGATGGAAATCCAAGTGCCTTGGTTGAGTCTCCAGATTTAAATTTTTTGCTTTGGACTGTTTCATTTGGACAGTGAGACTTCTCCCACTGGATTCTCACTACCCCGTGGTTCATTTGCAAGGGAGCAAAATGTCGTGGTTCATTAAAGGGAGAAAAATGTCATGAGCTGGTGAGGAGCTGGAGTTGACATCCCCCAGAAATGCACCTCTCCCTCTCCTGACTCCCCTGGGGTGGTGCGGCTGCCAGGAGACCCCCTAGGTAGTTGTCACTACTTGTCTCCTGTCAAAGCTGGTCCGTGTATAACAGGCTATATCACCCCCATTTCTCCGTGTCTTTCCTTTTGTCCCTTGTGGTGTATGTGGTCTAGAAGGGACTTCATTAGTGCTTACAGTAGGGCCTTTTGAGGTTGGGCTTCTTAGGAACATTCCCGAAGGTTCTCACAGGACCTCTGATGGTCCCCCCTCTCTCCTCCCAGGGATGTAGGCCCTCTTTAATTGGGTCATCTTTTGTTTTTCTCCTTTGCTTTCCTCACGGGGAGAGGAGAGATACTACCTTTCTCCTCCTGATAGTTAAGGAATTGAGTAATTAATTGTTCAGCAGAGGAGGATTAGGACTTGGGTCTCACTGTCTCGGAGGAGTCATGGAACGATCCTCAGCCTGTGTTCATGGGGTCATGGAGTCGACTGTAGAACCCCTTCATTCTAGAAAATTTCATCTGAGGGGTGGATAAACAGCCTTTTTCTGCTTCTCCTTGCTTGCCTCCTGGGGAGCTTGCTACAAATTGCAGGGCTTCCATCAGAGAGGGCAGAGGGGCCAGGAATGCATCTCATGCTCCTTGGTCTGGGGGAGTTTCTTGGGGAAGATGGAAACAGGCAGCGGGTAACTGAGGTCAGCCCACAAGTTTGGCAGAGCAGCCCCTGCCACCCCTGCCAGGGTTGGCCCCCACTTCTCCTATTCTGCTGTCACCCTCTCACCCACCGCAGAGTCCCTGTTCATCCCAGGATTCCTGCTTTGTCCTTTGGGGCTGGAGGTACCGCATTCATCCCAGCTAGGAGCTACTCTCTTCTCCATCTTGCTCATGGTGTCTTCAAGCTTTGAGCTCGTAGCGCCCCCCTCTGGGGTTTCCTGGGCCACCTGGGATGAATGTCCTCTTGACCAACATTATCTTATCTCTTGCATCACTATTTCTCAGAGCCTGAAGTCACCCCAGGGGCAGCTGACAGTTGAGTAGGGATGTCAGAGCCTCGGGAGGGGACTCTGCTTCCTCTGCCTATTTGCCCATCTTACTGATTTTCATGTGCAAATGTTTTAGGAATGACACTTCAAGGTGTCCTTTTTCCAATCCACTTCATCAAATTCTCATTTTAGTTTTGTGGTGGTTATTTTCCCTATTAGATTAGACATCACTCTGTAAGACTTGAGGGAGTCTGGGCAGGATAAATTAGGTGTTTGGGATTAGCAGATACAAACTGCTATATATAAAATAAACAACAAGGTCCAACTGTATAGCCCAGGGAACTATATTTAATATCCTGTAATAAACCATAGCGGAAAAGAATGTTAAAAAATATATGTATGTGTATAACTGAATGTATATAACTGAATCACTTTACTGTATACTAGAAACTCATACAACATTGTAAATCAACTATACTTCAGTTTTTTTTTTTAAAGACTTAAGATTAATATAGGATGATTCAGGTCAATCATTTAATAAAAAATATTTATTGACTGAAACTACCGTAGTCTGTCCTTCTCCGTGGGGGATACATTCCAAGAGCCCCAGTGGATGCCTGGAACAGTGGATGGTATCAAACCCCGTAGAATGACCTTTTTCCCTGTGTCCAAACCAGTGACAGAGTGTAATTCATAAAACAATTACACTAAGAGATTAGCAACAACAACTAACAATAAAATAGAACAATTATAATAGCATATTATAATAAGAGTTATTTGAATGTGGTCTCTCACTCAACACATCTTATTGTAGACATTTAAAGCCTTTTCCATCTTAAACACGTATCACCTACTGTGGCCCTAACTTTTGCAATTTGAAGTGTGACAGCAAAACTAGCATGAATTTCTTTTCCCTTCGTCACAGGCTCACGGATAGGAGACTCTGTCTTCCTCTGGATCTTAGCAGCCTCAGCATATGCTTTTTTTCTCCCTTTCATTATGAAGCTGAGAAGTTTCGCCTTTTCACTTAAAGGGAGCACTTTATGGCTTCTCTTTGGCACAAATCGCCAGCGTCGCTCCTCATGTGCTTTGGGGCCGTTATTAAGTAAAATAAGGGTCACTTGAATCTAAGCCCTGTGACTCCTCGGCAGTCCCTCTGATAACCGAGGCGGCTACTAAGTGCCTGAGGGGAGGGATGTGCGGAACAATGGAGCGATTCACCTGCCAGTTGGGATGGAGTATGAATTGTTTATTTTTGGACTTTTCCATTTAGTGTTTTCTGACCACGATTGACCACAAGTAATTTTTTTTCCACTTTTTATTTTGTATCGGGGTATCGCTGATTAACAGTGTCGTGATGATTTCAGCCATGAGTCCCCAACAAAGGGACTCAGCCATGCCTATACATGCATCCGTTCTCCCCCAAACTCCCCTCCCACCCAGGCTGCCACAGAACCCTGAGCAGAGTTCCTTGTGCTCCACAGTAGGACTTTGTTGATTATCCGTTTTAAATATAGCAGTGTGTACATGTCCATCCCAAACTCCCTAACTACCGCTACCTCCCATCCTTCTCCCCTGACCATAGGTGATTTAATCTCAGAAGGCGAAGCCCTGGATAAGAGGGAATGACTGTTCCTGTGCCAGGGGCTATTGCAGATGTAGGGATCTCAGTGGTGAAGGATACAGAGAACCCCTCATTCCCTGGTGCTTACAGACGACAGTAGGGAAAGTCATGAAACCAACCAGCCCCAAGCAAATTAAAACAGAAAACCTGAATCCATGATCAACATTCTGTAGGAGATTGAGTAGATCGACATGAGTGTGAGATGCTGCGGGGAAGGACTGGCCATGGAAAGAGGGACCAGGGGAGCAGCTTATGAAAACCCCCCATGGAAGAGAGCGCTTGGCGCCTCGTGGCAACTCGAGGAGAAGCAGAGGCTGGAGCAATGGGGGAGCAGAGAAGGTGGCCAGGGCCAGATCGGGGCGGAGGCCTTCTCTGCCAGGGCAAACAGGGAGTGTTTTATTCTTAGCTCAAGGAGAAGCCTTTAGAGAGTTTTACACAGGGGCATGGGTGATCTGATCCAGTTTATAAAAATAGAAATGAAGCGCCAAGAATGCTCATCCGTAAGGACCAGCCTGTGTATATTCTGTCTTATTTTCTACTGATTCTGCTCATTGATTTCCCTTGATTTCTGCAGAAGACAGTTACTTGGTCTTCATGTCATCATTTTAAACTAGCCTTTTCTTTCTAGATTTCAGGTTCTCAGCCAGAAAATTACTTTTCCCATGGAACTCTGGTAGGGTGAATTACCATGACTTCAAGTCATCTTAGGGCTTCCCAGGTGGCGCTAGTGGTAAAGAACCCACCTGCCAATAAGGGAGACACAAGAGGTGCATGTTTGATCCCTGGGTCAGTAAGATCCCCTGGAAGAGGGCATGGCAACCCACTCCAGTAGTCTTGCCTGGAGAATTCCAAGGACAGAGGAGCCTGGCAGGCTACAGTCCACAGAGTCGCAAAGAGCCAGACATGACTGAAGTGACTTAGCATGAATGCAAGTCATCTTAACCCTCTCTGTTTGATTATGGAGCTTCTGAAAGTCCTGAATAAGTCATGAGATATAATCACTCAAGAGCCACAGTCTAGCCTGTGCTCCTCAAATCAATATGGCTGGAAATTGCTATTTCCAGAACATCTTCTCACTTGGTGACTCACCAGGAAGCTTCAGGATAGCTGTAAAGCTCCAAAACATCACAGCTTTCTCTAAATATGATTCCAATAGACTCTCACATGGCCCTAGGGTGGGAGGAGAAAAGATGGATGTTCTGAAAAACACATCTTTCTGAAAGCCCACTGCCAGGCAAGATTAAAACCTTTGTCTGGAAGGAAATTGGAAGATTCTCTGTGTTCCATTAAATGGTTCCATGACTATTTTTAACCTGTCCCTTGCTTAGATTAGGTCAATGGTTTAATCAGTAAACACTGGCCAATTCATTCATTTATTCTTACACTCATTCTTTTGGTTACCATACACTCTGCCAGCTGTCCTGAAAAGTGCTGAGAGCAGAAAGACATCATTTCTTCCCTGCGAGAAATCACAGGGACTCTTCAGGGTTGTGGCTGAGAAAATATAGGAATATTCCTGATTTGTAAGTTAAAGTGTTAACATCAGGTGGGGGGGATGCCTTCAGAGCTGAAAAAAAAAAAAGGCCGGGTGGAAGCAGTCAAGTTGGCCTGGGGGTTGGAGGGAGACACTGGTGACAAGCAGAGAAGTGTGATCCAGAGGTGGGTTCAGCAGTTATTCTAAGGAGACGCTTGTTACTACCATGTCGGTGTGGATGCGGAAGGGATAGGAATGATGAAGATGCAGAAGTGAGCTGGGGGACTTTCCTGGTGATGGTTGAGAATCTGTCTTGCAATGTGGGAGATGTGGGTTTGATCCCTGGTCCAGGAACTAAGATTCCACATGCCACAGGGCAGCTGAGCATGTGTACCCCAACTACTGAGCCAAAACTCCTGAAGCCCATGCGCCTAGAGCCTGTGCTGTGCAGCAAGAGAAGCCGCTGCAATGAGAAGCCCGTGCACCGCAAAAATAGCAGGGTCCACATTGTGCCACAGCAGAGCCTCAGTGCAGCCTTAATGAAGTATTTTTTTAAAAAGGAATGAGCCAGGGCCGTTATATAACCAGAAGGCAACAGTATTCATCCATTCAGTGAACATTTATCTTGCAATAACTGTGTGCTGGGCTTCGTACACGGCTCTGAGAAGTCAGTGGGGTACAACCCTGGCCCACCAAGAGCTCACAGTTCAAGGAGGAGACATCCATTTAGATCGGTAATTATAAAACAGTGACATTAGACTGCGGCAGATTTAGACACAGTCCTGTGAGGACCTAGAGTCGGGGGGCTTCCCATCCTATGTCACCTCTCCAAGCCTCTTCCTAGAGTTCCATGTTAAGGGAGGCGGGATGGGACCAGCATAGGCAAGGAGGTTGGAAGCAGGATGCTGTGTGTGGAAGCTACAAACGCATCTTTGAAGCAGATGATGGGAAAGGCGGGTAGATGCAGGGGCCACCCTGCCCTGCCTTGGATCCTGATGCCAGTAAGCTGATATCTTACTCTTGGTTGGGGTGATTCCTGGAAAGATTACTAGGTGGAGGTTGAGGTTCGGAGCCTGCAGCAAACGGAGAGAGAAGATGGGGTGTGGGTTATAGGGCCCCAGCAAAAGGACTGTCAGGAATAGAGATGAAGAAAGAATGAACACAGATGGCTTGGATTCAGTTTGACTGAGTGGTGTTTGATGTCCTTGTGTTTCACCGTGGAACCCACAGTAAAATCTGCTAAGGGGGTCAGGGGGATCTTTGGACCTTCTCCTCAGGTATGTGGGGGTGCAAAATCTCCCTGAAAGAATGAGGGAGATTCCTGAGGGCCATGGAGAGCCTGATGGTTCTGGGTGTGTGTGTGTGTGTATGCACACGCACAGTGGGTGCTAGGAGTTCAGAATGTCACATATACCTCTTTGTGGCACAACAGAGCTGCGACTACAAATGACCAGACAGATGCCAGCTGTCTTTCTGAAGGCAGGTTCCAGGGCTGACATGCGTTTCCTTCTGCGTTTGTGTGAACTAGCGAGTCAGACAAAGGCCAGGCTGAGCACACCTGTCCCCAGGTGGCCAGAGCAGCCAGATAGAGAGGTTGCCTTCCCTGTTCTTGCTCACCTGCCCAGGGAACCTCCTTCAGCCCCTGCTTACCTTTCCATGGGATCTGGGCCACAGATTTGCAGGGCCTGCCTGGGACCCCATCTTTGTATTAACCAACTGCTGCTGCCCACACCTTCTCCATGGAAAGTCCTTGGACTGTGGGACCAACATGGCGGCCTGTCTGCCCCCTTGTGGGTAAGAATGGCCGTTCATTCAGATGGCAGTGGCTGGACCCAGCTGCTGACATAGTTTCTCCTCCACTCTCTTCCTCTTGAACTTCTCATGTCCAGGCTGCAAGCCCAGCATGTGTCACCGACCTGGCTTTCCGGGAAATGGTTTCTAACTGACGCATTTGGTGTCGGATTGAATATCATCAATCATACTGTAAGGAAAAGTCGCAGATTATTAGTTGATGGCACTGTTGTGTTTATGACATATCTGAAACTGGAACAGATGGTCTGTATTAAAAGTGTAACTGTAGAGTAAGTACTCCCACAATCCTAGAGACTGTTTTCCCCTCAAGTTTTGCTTCTCGAAGGAGTCATAGAACATTAGACCATAAGGGCCCCTGGAAAGCTTCTCGTCCAGATGTCCCATTTTGCAAACAAAGAAACCAGAGTCCCATGATGGTGAGTGATTTGCCCAAGGTCACTGAGCTACTTAGTGGTGAAGCTGAGAATAAAACTGAAGCCCTTGACATTCAATCCAGTGTTCTTTCTGCAGTACCCTGGGACCTGGGGATCTGCTTGGTCTTCTTTCAAGAGGAAAGAAAGCAGAATATGCCAGAAGCCCACAGGGTTGATATGTTCCTGGCACAGCATCAGCTCTGAGCTGCAGACAGTCCTTACATCCTTTCTGCAGTGATACAGGTGATTCTTAGCACCTCGGCTGGCGTGACCTGATCACACAGGTTCACTAGCCCTCTCCTCAGGCCAGTGAGGTGATCACAGAGCCCAGGCCTCCTCGCTGGTGGAATCCAGTTTCACCTGGGATGGTTCCTTTATTTTCTTTCTTTTTTAAATATTTGTTTATTTTTGGCTGTGCTGAGTCTTCATAGCCGCACTTGGGCTTTACCCGGTTGCAGTGCGTGGGCTTCTCAGCGTGATGGTTCCTCTTGCTGCTGAGCCCGGGATCTAGGGCACATGGGCTCAGTAGTTGTGGTATTAGTTGCCCTGAGGCATGTGGCATCTTCCCGGGCCAGAGATCAAACCTGTCTCCTCTGTATTGGCAGGGAGATTCTTATCCACTGGACCCCCAGAGAAGTCCCTGAGATAGTTTATTGATTCATTGAGAATGTTTGGATCAGTAGGGGAATAAATTATCCAAGTTAATAGTTCTCAAAGTTTCCTTCTTGGACCAGCAGCATCAGCATCCCCTGGAAACTGAATAGAAATGCAAGTCCTCAGCTCCCATGGCTTCCCTGGTGGCGTAGACGGTAAAGAATTTGCCTGCAATGCAGGAGACCTGGGTTCAATCCCTGGGTTGGGAGGATCCCCTGGAGAGGGGAATGACTGCCCACTCCAGTATTCTTGCCTAGGGAATTCCATGGATAAAAGAGCCTGGCGGGCTCCAGTCCATTGGGTCACAAAGAGTAGGACATGGCTGAAGCAACTTAGCACACATGCACTTGGAGAAAGATGTCCAAGGAAGTGAAATCATTTTGTTCCTGAGATTATAACTCCTCTGCTTTAATCTTATGAAAAATAGTGAGAGAGCCTTCTCAACGCAGCTCTCTGGTTTATGTGGGAGGAGCAGGCACTGGCTTTCATTGTTCTGTGATTAATGCCGCCTCCCTTTGCTTTCTTTTTGTTTGTTTTGGCCTGGTAAACCTTTGCCCATCTTTTTAACCTTTCTGTGTCTTTCTGTTTTCAGCATGTTGCTTGTGAGTAGCACGTGGGTGGATTATGTTTTTAAACTCCGCATAAGAGTTTTTCCTTTTTAGGATAGGGTCCTGAACTCAGGAAGAAACACCATCGCCCTTATTTTGTGTTCTGGTTTATGCCTTCTACCTGCATACTCCCTTGGCCTTCACGTTCTTTTTCTCTGCTGTTTTCTTTGTTTTTATCTTCTCCAGTGATTTGGAGAACATACGTTTTGCTTTGTGTTCTATTACTTTTGTTTATATTTTCAAAAACACTTGGAGTCTCTCTCTCTCTCTTTCTCTCTCTCTCTCTCTCTATATATATATATATAGTAGTCCCATTTTATTTATTTAAAAAATTTTATTGGAGTATAGTTGATTTACATTGTGGTGTTTCAGGTATATAGCAAAGTGAATCAATTATCCATGTACATATATACCCTTTTTTTCAGATTCTTTTCCATATAGGCCAGAGTATTGAGTAGAGTTCCCTGTGCAGGTTCTTATTAGCTTCCGTATGGATGTGAGAGTTGGACTGTGAAGAAAGCTGAGCGCCAAAGAATTGATGCTTTTGAACTGTGGTGCTGGAGAAGACTCTTGAGAGTCCCTTGGACTGCAAGGAGATCCAGCCAGTCCATCCTAAAGGAGATCAGTCCTGGGTGTTCATTGGAAGGACTGATGCTGAAGCTGAAGCTCCAATACTTTGGCCACCTGATGTGAAGAGCTGACTCATTGGAAAAGACCCTGATGCTGGGAGGGATTGGGGGAAGGAGGAGAAGGGGACGACAGAGGATGAGATGGTTGGATGGCATCACCAACTTGATGGACATGAGTTTGAGTAAACTCCGGGAGTTGGTAATGGACAGGGAGGCCTGGCGTGCTGCGATTCATGGGGTCGCAAAGAATCGGACACGACTGAGCGACTGAACTGACCTGAATGTGTCTATGTCAGTCCCAGTCTCCCTATAGAGACTAAATCATTGTATAGTCAGGTGACTTTTTTTTGTTAAAAGCATATCTGGAAAGGTTTTACAAGTTAGTAAATATAGATTTATTTCAGTTTTATCTGTTTCATAATATACTATAGGGCCAACATTACGCAAATCTTATTTTATGAACTTTTATTAGGTTTTAACTATTTTTATATTTAAAGATATAATGAATGTTCTCCTTTTTGTTCACATATATAACATATTGTCAAGTTGACTTGCTGAAGCCTGTATTTTTTAAGTGATCACACTTGAGAAGAAATCCCTATTGGTTGATTTCTTCCCAAATAAGGCAAGGTGTTTAACTCATTTAAATTTGTCCTGTCATTTCTCTTCTCTGCTCCATTCCTTCTCTCTATTAACAAATATGAGGATGTAAGCCTACATTATTGTCAGTTTATTAATTGTTACATTAGTCATCTCTTTGAAGAATAAGATTGAGTTACAGGTACTTCTGTCATCACATTTATTATAATTATGAGACTTACCTGTTTAAATGTTTTTACTGACAGCACGCAAATTCTTTTAGTCCAAAATGTTTCCACTTTTCCATTTTAGTTTGGATTCTTCTTTTAGTAGGATGTTTGACTTTTTTCTCAGAAAAGAGTTGATTGACTGCTGCTTACAGATGGTGTCAGAAATAGAAACAGGACCTGGGTCATTTCAATTCCCTTCTCTCTCTCAAACACTGACTTCTATACCAGAATCTACAGCCAATTCTTCACAAACTGGTTGAACCTACCCAGATGACCAGGCAAAGCTTCTCGCTTTAAGGTGCAAAATATATTCTTTTGTTAAACAGGAGTCACACCACGAGCGCTCAACATTTCCAAACTCCGCCCTGCCTCACTTAGTTAACCAACAAGGTTACATCTCCTTAAAATGCTCTTCTTGCCTACCAGTGCCCAGAAAGGCTTAGCTCTCCTGGTGCCACTTCCTCCAGGAAGCCCACCTTTATCTCCAAATTTGATACCATCTTTCTACAGCCCCTCCATCTGAACCTCCCTTATGTCAATGATCATTTTCTTTGCTTTATTAGTTATTAAATTTCTTATCCCTATCACTTCTGTCAACCCCTGAGTTTTGAGAGTCTTTCATTAGAGTTTTAAGATAAAATACAGTCCTATTTAGTTTTGTGTCCAGCCTATATGTAGCACAATGTATTGCTCATAAGAGACACGCCATCCACTGTTGTAATAATTATGATTGTTGATGGGGATATTCAATAAACTCTGAATGAAGAACTTTAATTCAGCATTTGTGGGAACATCCCTTCAGTAAAATGTTAAAAGGGAAGGAAGGTCTAAAGATAGTTCAGTATGATATATAAAGATCACATGGAAAAACCATTATACAGATCATTAAGCAATACAAATCCACAGAAGAGAAAAATTAAAACCAAGTCATCACGGAACACCATTGTTTAAGTGTGAAGAATTACTGGTTTCCCCCTGATTATGTGAGACCAGCCCTCTGAGAATGTCATTAGGTTTCTTGGGAGGTAATTGAAAGAGGATTGAGGATTTCAAAGCCATAACTACATGGAGATCCATTTTTTCCTTCAACTCTGGTCTAATTATTGTCCTGTCTTCCACAGGCTGATGTTGAAGCCTCACTTTACTCCTGACTTCAAGGCTTGTGTAAACTTTTAACTGTCTTTTCTCTCTGTGCTCATTTTATAGTTGGTTTGTTAATAAATATTTGCCATCTGTAGCCAGTCTACAGATGTAACAAAATCTTAAAATGTCTGCAGTAAAAAGTGAGAAAAGGAACCTGGCATTTCATCACAAGAGACCTTGATTTTCTCCTTGAAAATTGACATATGTGTGTGTACTCTCTCTTTCTTGCATATACACATGCACACATACTCACACTCCTTATTGCCATTCCCCTTTTGTATTTATCCTTTCTCCACTTTTGAAATATGACTGCTGAACCAAGATTTTTACCAAACTTCCCTTCCATTTTGAGGGCCCAAATCATTGAGGCCAGTGTGCCAAGCTCTGAGGGTCTCTGCAGAAGAGATGTCAACCAGGCAGAGAGCCCAAAAATGACTCAAAACAGGACGGGGCTCCAACCTCTCCTCACCATCTGGATCCAGGATTATGGAGCCCCCTTGGACTTCATTGTTGCAGTTTTTGGTATCACCTCATTGTCTGGGAATTCTTTCTGTTTCTCATACTTCTGTTTTCTTGGCTAGAAGATTTCAGGCAAGTGTAATACACGTGTGTGTCTCTGACCTTAGATCTGGCATGGTATCCCATGAGCTGATTTCAGCTCGGGATGCTCCCTCGGATGGGGCCAGCATTCCAGTCTTTTGCTTTTGCATCAGCAACAACCAAGTTAGGAAGAGTGCTTATGCTCGGTTATGTTGCATAACCAGTGACCTTGAATCTTGGTGGGCTCACTAATAGAAGGTCATTGTTGCTCATGTCACACGTCATCTACAGGCAACCTTGTAACTCTTTCTCAGGCTGTGGATTGACTGGGAATCTGTTCTATGTTTTCTTGTTTAGGGACCCAGCTATAGAGTCATATCTGTGGGTACATGATATTCTTACAGAGTGGGCAGGAGCAGTCTGAGCACAAGGGCACTTGCAGATCCTGTTTGAAAGTGGCGTGCGTCACCTCCATTTACACACTGTTGACCCAAGCAAGTCATATGACCAAGTTCACGGTCAGTGACGAAGGGAGTACCCGGGAACATCATGGTCATATCAGTGACTAGATGAACAATTTTGCCAGTTAGTACAGTCCATCTCCCTTTGTAACTCTGATATGTTTAGGAGGAATCAGAGATCCTAATGAATTTAGGTACCAAATCATAGCTATTACCTGCAGCACCAAAGAGTAGTTTGGTTGGATGAGTGGATGAATAGATAAATTTATAACTATCCATTTGTAGAAGAAATGTGAGGAGACTTACAGTAAAAACACAGGTATCTAAGACTTAAACCATGTGACTTAAGATTAAATGTATAAAAAAAATGGAATATAAAATAAACTATAAGTTTACATATAAAGCATATGAACATGTTTGCAAAGCAGAAACAGAGACACAGATATAGAGAACAAACATAGATACATGGGGGATGGGATGAATTGGGAGATTTGGATTGATACATATATACACAATATTGGCTTTTTTGTTTTTTTTTCTGTTTATTAGTTGTTGTTGTTGTTGTTGTTTTGATGTGGACCATTTTGTAAAGTCTTTGTTGAATTTGTTACAGTGTTGCTTCTGTTTTATGTTTTGGGTTTTTTGGCTGAGAGGCATGTGGGATTTTAGCTCCCCGACCAGGGGAGCTCCCGGACAGAACGCACACCCCCTGCATTGGAAGGCAGATGTCTTCACCACTGGACCAGACTGCCAGGGAAGCCCCTATATACACTATTGATGCTGTGTATGAAATAGACAGCTGATAAGACCCTACTACACAGCACAGGGAACTCTACCTGGCGCTCTGTGGTGACCTAAATGGGGAGAAAATCTGAAAAGGAGGGGAAATGTGTATATGTGTAACTGATTAACTTTGCGGTACAGCGGAGAATAGCATGACCTTGTAAAGCAGCTATACTCCAGTAGAAATTAATTTTAAAAATAAAATGGAAACATGATGCTTCTGTGATAGAAATGGCCCCTGCCTCGCGGTCAGGGCCAAGAAGGAGGGATGGAATACCCAGCTGTCGTCTGGTGCTGGTGAGGTGTGTGCAGGCACGTTACAGGAGACAGCTTTTCCCAGCTCTGAGCTTCCGGAACATTTATGATCCAGTTCTTTGCAGAAAGGGAATCAGCAGCCTCTCGACTCAGTAGCAGATTCCATATGCTGTGTGCGTCCCGTCTGTAAGCGGAAAGGTCGGGGGCATGTGTTAGAGCACCGCTAGGTAATTAATAATCCGTGAATTTTAGTCCTGTTTACTTTAGTGTTTGCAAAGCTAATTACGCAATCAAGAATTCATTGTTACAAACATGCTGTTTAAGTTTGACTCCAGGGCTTCTCTATCGAAAGCTTCTGAAGTATAAATACCAAGAAAATGTAAACATAGCTTTGTTTAAAAATAAAGATTAATTGTGATCATCAAAGTAGAACATTTGCAAAACAATGAGCTTTGTGCTTAGAAAGGTCAACAGGAATAGATAAATTGGTTTGTGACTCAGGCTACGTTTAGCTCCTTTTTCCTACTTACCTGGTCACCTGTCACATGATGAGATTCTGACTGAAAAGGTGGCAAGAAAGAATCCCTTTTGTCCCTTCAGGACAGTTAATATGTTCCTGGTAATCTGGGTTAACAGATTTTAAGTTGAAGTCATCTCTAAAACTATGATTTCTTTTATTCTGGTTATTTGTGAGAGAACAGGTTTTATGTCGATCTGTACAACATACACACAGACTTCTCTTAAAGACATTTTAGGAAGAATGTAAGGAGATAAATACCTCATTCCCCGTCTCAGTTACTCTTAGAAAGTGTGGTCGGGGAACACCGACATCAGCTCACTCGAGGGGCTCAGTTAATCATCCCTGATTGCACAAACCCTCTAAATCAGCATCTTTTGGAGGAGCTCAGGAATTCTGTTTTTAACAAGCTCTCCAATTGATTCCTAAGCACATGGTGATCTAGATAAGCATTGTCCAAATGGAGCTTTCTAACTGTGATGAACATGTTCCATATTTGCACCGCCCAATACGGTAACCACATGAGCCCTTGAAATGGAACCAGTGCCACTGAGGAACTGAATTCTTCACTTAGTTTATTTTTGTTAATTGATTTTAAAATTTGCATCCCCCCATGTGGTCAGTGGCTACTGCATTGGAAGTGTAGAGACAGAGGACAGTTAAGTAATAATAGCAGATATAGCAATAGTAGTACCAAGAGCCAATTGTATACGAGTTGACTCTTGGACTTTTGAAGTTTACCAGACATCAGACACTAGTCTAGGCCCTTTCCACGTAGTAACACATTTGCTGCTACTGCTAAGTCACTTCAGTCGTGTCCGACTCTGTGCGACCCCATCCCTGGGATTCTCCAGGCAAGAACACTGGAGTGGGTTGCCATTTTCTTCTCCAATGCATAAAAGTGAAAAGTGAAAGTGAAGTCACACATTTTAAACCTCACAAAATTCTAGGATATTTCCTAAGGGTAGTGGGTCAGTCAGGAACATGGTAGCCAAGCCTGGTATTGCAAACAGAGATTCGTAGTGTTGTATGAGCTTCTCCTGTACAGCAAAGTGAATCAGAGATACACACACAGACACACTCACACATGCACACTCTCACACACACACGCACACACACTCATACACACACACACTCACACACACATGCACACACTCACACACACACACACTCACACACACATACACTCTCACACACACACACGCAAATACTCACACTCACACACACATACGCTCACACTCTCACACGCACACACACATACACACACGCACACACACGCATATACTCACACGCACACACTCACACACGCACACTCACACACACTCACACACACACTCACACTCAAACACACTCACACATACACACACACACTCACACACACACACACACACACACACACACACATGAGCTTCCCTGGTGGCAGGCGACCTGGGTTTGATTTCTGGGTCAGGAAGAAGGAAATGGCAACCCACTCCAGTATTCTTGCCCCAAATCCCATGAACAGAAGAACCTAGTGGGCTACACATGGGGTAGCAAGAGAGTCAGACACAACTTAGCAACTAAACAACAAGTATATATACACACTCGTTTTTAGATTCTTTCCCATATAGGCCGTTACACAGTATTGAGTAGAGTTCCCTGTGCTATATGGCAGGTCTTTATTAGTTACCTATGCTATATGTAGTAGCGTGTATATGTCAACCCCAGGCTCCCACTTATCTTTTGTTCCCTATCCCCTGGTAACCACAAGTTTGCTTTCTCCCTCTATGACCCCACTTCTGTTTTGTAAATAAGTCCATGCATTCAGTTCACCTGGGGATGCAGTGCAGGTGGTACTGGACCTCTGAGGTTCCCTGGAATTTGGAACTCTTGTCTTCCTTTGCTTCTTGAGTGATGCAGCTCCAAGCTGGAGACAGAAAATGAATCCTATTTCCTTCTCCTGACGTCCAGCCTCCTGCCAGTGCCTCCCATTGGCAAACATCTAATTTTATGGCACATAGGATCTGTATAACCTAATTTAATCAGAAATCTAATCAGAATATAATCAGGCAAAGGGATCTGGGAAATGTCACTCAGAGACTTCCTGTCCCAGTATCACAGTGCCGTATTGAGAAGTATGGGCTTGGCATTGAGGGAGACTAGAAAAATCACCTGAAGAGAATTTCTTGATTAGCACGTCTCTCTCTCTCTCTCTCTCTCTCTTTTTTTTTTTTTTTTTGTTGGGGGGTGCGGTCAAACCACAAGGCCTATGGGATTCCAATTCCCTGACCCAGGGATCAAATCCAGGCCTTCTGCAGTAAAAGCTCAGGGTCTTAACCACTGGACCACCAGGGAATTCCCTGGCACTTCTCTCTCTTTTTAAATTAATGTTAATTGGAGTATTACAAAGTTGCTTTACAATGCTGTGTTAATTTCTACTGCGCAGCAAATGAGTCGGCCACACATATAAATAAATAAATCTAGGCCCTCGCTTTTGGCCTCCCTTCCCATTCAGTCACCGCAGTGCCTTAAGTGGACTTCTGCGATAAACAGTGTGTCCTCATTAGTTGTCTATCTTATGTGTGAGTGAGTCACTCGGTTGTGTCTGACCCTGTGGAATATAGCCTGCCAGGCTCCCCTTACTGTCTATGTCAATCTCAATTTCCCAATTCTTCCCATCTCTCCTTCCCCCTTGGTATCCATATATTTGTCCTCTATGTCTGTGTCTCTTTCTGCTTCACAAATAAGATCATCTATACCATTTTTATAGATTCCACATATATGCATTCATATACAATACTTGTTTCTCTCTTTCTGACTTCTGTATGACAGTCCCTAGGTCCATCCATGTCTCTGCAAATGACCTAATTTTGTTCCTTTTTGTGGCTGAGTGATATTCCATTGTATGTGCTGCTGCTGAGTCGTTTCAGTCATGCCCAACTGTTTGCAACTCCATAGACTGTAGCCTGCCAGGCTCCTCTGTCCATGGGCATTCTCCAGGCAAGAATACTGGAGTAGGTTGCCATGCCCTCCTCCAGGGGATCTTCCTGACCCAGGGATTGAACCCTTATGATCAAATCTCTTACATCTTCTGCACTAGCAGCCAGGTTCTTTGCCATTAGTGCCACCCGGGAAGCCCCAATCCATTGTATATATGTTCAGAATCTTCTTTCTTCATTCTCTGTTGATGGACATTTAGGTTGCTTCCACGTCCTAATTATTGTAAACAGTGCTGCTATGAACGTTGGAGTGCTTGTATCTTTTTGAATTATGGTTTTCTCTGGTTATATGTCCAATAGTGGGATTCCTAGCACATCTCTTAAACCTGCACATGTCTAACTGTGTGAATGACATCATCAGTTTCCGAGCTCAGTGGCACAGATCAGACCATGTCTCCTGAGATGGTTTGGGTCTAAAGAACCAAATCTTGACTGATTGTTAATTTCCACATTCCCCTCAGTGGGAGTCTGTGCAGAAGTATAAATGCACAAAAGGGCTACCAGCCCCTTTCGTGGATATTTCATCTCTATTTTTCTAACTGGTTTCTTCTCTGATAAGCTTTGAGGAGTCTCTCGTGCAGAGCTTAAAGCTCTAGAGGCAACTCCAAGGAACCTGCTTCTTGCTTCTCCCTGGGTCAACTCCTATCCATAGCCCTCTAAAGCTTGCTGCTCCCTGTGGGGAGGAAAAAAGGCATGAAAAATACATGGAAGAGAAGTTGCCTCTTGCTTCACCTGTCTACAGTTTCTGTGCTTCTCCCAGTAAAAGGCCGGTTGCCTTAGTAGGACCTCTCTGTCTCCTCCTTCTGGCCAAGCTCTTCATCTCCAGAGATGGACCAGGCAGAGCGTGTACCCCCACCTCCACCCACAAGCCCGTGTAGGGACCAGAGTAGCTAATGCTTGAGTTTCTCTTTTACCAACACTCAGACTAAACATTCAGAAATATACTTCTTAATAAAAATTTCTCTGAGAGAGCTGGAAGGGAGAGGGATGGACTGGGAATGTGGGGTTGGTTGTTGCTGTTGCAGTTATTGTTCAGTCGCCAAGTAGTTGTCTCTAACTCTTTGAGACCCCAGGAACTGCAGCATGCCAGGCTTTCCTGTCCTTCACTATCTCCTGGGAGTTTGCTCAAACTCATGTCCATTTAGTTGGTGATGCCAGCCATCTGACCATCTCATCCTTTGTCATCCCCATCTCCTCCTGCCTTCAATCTTTCCCAGCATCGGGGTCTTTTCCAATGAATCGGCTCTTCTCATCAGGTGGCCAAAGTATTGGAACTTCAGCTTCAGCATCAGTCCTTCCAATAAATATTCAGTATTGATTTCCTTCCCCTGGAGTCGGTACATGCAAACTATTACATTTAGGATGGATAAACAACAATGTCCTACTGTAGAACACAGAAAACTGTATTTGATATCCTGTGATAAACTATAATGAAAAAAAATATTAAAAAAGAATGTGTATAGCTGAGTCACTGCCACAGAGATTGACCCCACATTGGAAATCAACTATACGTCAATAAAAATAAATTAAAATAAATTAAAATTTTTAAATTACATAAGGGAACTTATCTTCATCATATGAGTTAAAAGTTCCCATGGAAGTGAAGCTAAGGAATTGAGATAGGAACCAACAGGAGTCAGTAACATGAGTGACCAGTTCATGAGTTTATTTAACTGGAGGGGAACAAATATGTGTCCATCTTCTCTGCCAGAATTTGTAAAATAAATTTGAAGTATAATGTCTTAGAAAATAGACATGAAATCAATGGACTAATGCAGTGGATAATGACTAAATTTTAAATTGCAATTTCTGGTTCCTGTAACCAATAATTTCAGAGCTCTACTCTTTCTTGGGGACTTCAGGAAAATATTCTCTTTCCCTTGCATGGCAGTGTTTTCCCACAGACTCTCATCCTCAGGAGATGTGCTGGGCAAAATGGTTGATTATCTTGGGCTTGGGTTGGCAGTCGGAGCCTGTTTTCCATCCTTACAGCTGGAGGCAGAAGAATGCACACAGATCATGGGTGTGCATCTAGAAGCTTCATTTCTGAGCCTCTGCTGGGCTAAGGTGGCTCCATATCTTTACCCCATGCCTGGGGCATTGAGCATTTGCTTTTGCATGTTTTTTTGGGAGTTCTTTGCATGCATTTTTCATATTGAGTCTCAATGCTAACTTCTTCCTTCTCTGATCACTTGGGAGAACTACACTTCTATGATATAGTACATCATGTCCCTTCTGGCCATATTTCCAACCTCTAGTTTTTTGAGAGTTTTAGTCTCCTAAGGGAGAATGGTACAACCCAGTGTCTTTTCTCCTACAATAGTAAGAGCCAAGTTGCCCAGTTTTTTTCCCTGTCTACCCCTGAGCCTTTTTGCCAGTGGCAAGATGGTGAGGAAGCATCGTATAGCTTTCTCATCATCCTTCAAGAGGTCAAGAATGCTATGTTCCAAGAGAGAGGCCAGAGTTACGTTTGTCCATCCAGCCCCACTGGCTTGTGATTATTAACTATTTCAGTCAGATTCTGGCCATAGCTTGCCTGAATCCAAGCTTTGAAATGATTAGAAATTTTTAGGTTCTTCTGTATTTTCACCCATCTCACTACGTGGCATGGTGGATATTAGCCAGATGCTAACTGACCTCTGAATCCAGTTCATGCTCTTCTTATTCTTCTGTCTCTTTGTTCTGAAATATTCCCCGGGTCATGCTCCCTGGCAGAAGAGGACACGAGATTAGATCTGCATGGAAAAGAGGAGCAGTTGAGTAAAATCTGGTACATTTCCTTTAACTTCTAAACATTTTTACTGTGAAGTCAAAGTCTATAAAAAATCTGTTGGGGGACCATTGCATTCTGCTCTCAATGGATAATTGTACAAACAGTAAGTCATCCCACTTTGTGATGCTTCCTTCTAACATATGGCTTGGCGATGACCACGCTGTCTTTGTCTCTAGCATGTGCATCAAGCATCTGTGTTAGAAAAAGTTCTGGGCATGAAATCTGCGGTCGTGTGGTCACAATTTCATTTTATCTGCTTATTAAGAAGACAGATGTCATTTCTGAACCAGTTGTCAAGACCCTACCAGGGGTTACTTAGCAATTGGATAGGAGTTGGTAAGCATTAAGTATTTCTGCACCTGAGACCGACCTCCCCAAGGCAATTTAATTTGTAGAAATTAATGCATTTAATTTCCAACAATTGGAATTTTTTGACTCTGTGTACAGTAATGTTGAAGCTGTATCTATATAACACCCCAGCCAGGCCATTATCCAAGCGTGTTTAGTCATAAAACCCAGTGAATTCAGTCTAACAACTCATTTTATGACTCAACTGACTGTCTTAACAATCAGTCTCTTTAGGTATTTAGCTATCAGAGATTAAAGACCAGACATCAATGGCTGTTCATAGCAGGAGAGATTGTTTATCAGCTTTAGTCTCTATGCTTTTCATGAGATTCATTTTCCTGGAGATACAGGGAGCCAGCCTTCATTAGTAGACTAATTCCTCCAGGTTTCTCATTCTACCCAATACCCTGCATTTGGGGGGCTCCTACATCTGGGCCTCCTCCTTTCTCCAGACACAGCTGGAGCAGCCTGGCCCAGATGTCCAGCCTTGGACACAGTCATTTGTTCATTGTTCAGGGGGAAGTGGGGAGGACAGACCTTCAGTCTTAAAGAGCTCCTCCTGTAATGGGGTGCACACAGATATAGATGAGTTGGAAGTGACTAAAAGTCAGCCCTTGAAAGGCTTGAGTGATGGCAAGGGCTTGGAAAGACATAGACTTGGAAGAATCAGATCCTTCACATTCCATTTGAAACTCTGGAAATCAGAGCTACCCAATGCCCTTTCCAGCACTGTACTCCATCCTTCATCCTTCTGGAAGGATGAAATGGCCTCATTTCTTTAGCCCGTAAAAACAACGGCATGTGGATGTCGGCTGCACCCTCTCTGCTTTGTTCTCAGTGAGGATAAGAGACCAAGAGTTCCACACTGAGCCGTCCTGTCATCCCAATTGGACGTGGCAGGTTGCAGAGCAAAAGTGCATGGAAGAAATCATCAATTAACCTAATAAAGTTGATTTAAAGGCCTTTAAACTTGAGAGTGAGATCAGTGTCTGTGAAGCTCTTCCTAGTCCTTAAAGTGATGAAAGAAAATGATCAATCACCCTTATCAACCTCCCTTTTTTGGGTGATGTGATGGCAGAAACAGTTTCTCCATTGGCAAATTAGCCCTCATTTTAGGAAGGGTTTTCCCAGTCCCTTCACTTGCTGTGAGTTCGGGATCTGAGTCCCTGAAATGAGTTCTCCTTCGTCCCTCACCTCGCATCCGATTGGAGGGCTGGGAGGAGCAGCACGGGTCAGCAGTGCTTACCGACTGCCCTTTAGGTACTGGCCCTGGTCCTTGGAGCAGGGAGATTTGCTTGGAGGCTGAGTTTTGTGTTGTTGTTGTTTTTTTTAATGTTAAAATTACAAAAATAGAAAAATGTTTGTTGGAGAATTGTGTAAACTGAAAGTCACTTATCTTACCTCCTTTCTTTGTGCGCTCAGTCACGTCTGACTCTTTGCGACGCTATGGACTGTAGCCTGCCAAGCTCCTCTGTCCGTGGGATGTCTCAGGCAAGAATAATGAAGTGGGTTGCCATGCCCTCCTCCAGGGGATCTTCTCGACCAAGGGAGCAAACCCTGTCTCCTGCACTGCAGTCAGATTCATTACCCACTGAACCACCTGGGAAGCCCTCCTACCTTTGAACTGTTTGTATATAGTCTTCCAGACCCTTTGTGCATTTACCAATAAGTGTACCTATGCATGTAGCGTATACCTGTGCTCATAAGCATATATAACACATTCCATGTAAATTCAACAAATATCTTCCAACAAATATATAATATATATACAAATAGATATATATATATGAGCTTCCCTGGTAGCTCAGCAGATAAAGAATCTGCCCACAATGCAGGAGACCCTAGTTCGGGGTCAGGAAGATCCCCTGGAAAAGGGATAGGCTACCCACTTCACTATTCTTGGGCTTCCCTGGTGGCCCAGACAGTAAAGAATTCACCTGCAATGCGAGAGACCTGAGTTCAGCCCCTGGGTTGGGAAAATCTCCTGGAGGTTGGCATGGCAACCCACTCTAGTGTTCTTGCCTGGAGCATCCCCATGGACAGAGGAGCCTGGTGGGCTACAGTCCATGGGGTCGCAAAGAGTTGGACACGATAGAGCATCTAAGCACAGCACATTTTTAGATTGAAGTTTAGTTGATTGACAGTGTTGCATTAGTTTCAGATGTACAGCAAAGTGAATCAGGTATGCGTGTGTATGGGTATATATAAATACATGTGTGTGTGTGTATATATATATATACACACATATATATTTCTTTTTCAGATTCTTTTTCATTAAGTTATTTCAAGATCCTGAATATAGTTCCCTATGCTATACAGTAGGTCCTTGTTGTTTAATCTTTCTTATGTATATGTGTGTATGTATGTCAATCCAATCTCCCAATTTATCCCTCCTCCCCCCTTTCTTCCTTGGTAACCATAAGTTTATTTTCTGTGTCTATGAGTCTGTTTCTTCCAACAAATACTGGGTTGATCAGAAAGTTCATTCGGAGTAAGAGGTTATGGAAAAACCCAAACAAACTTTTTGGCCAACCCAATATTTTGATGGTACCTGCAATGTGCCAGACTCCTAGTGAATAATCATTCACATTATTCTGCAGCGTGCCTTTTTTTAACTTAATATCCATCCAGGACACATATCCATAGCTCAGTAATTATGGCTCATGGGCTCAGTTGTTCCACGGCATGTGGGATCTTCCTGGATCGGGGATCGAACCTGTGTCTCCTATGTTGGCAGGCAGATTCTTCACCACTGAGCCACCAGGGAAGCCCCTTGCCCTGCCCTTTGGAGAATTAAAATATAGAACAGATGTTTTGCAAGTAGATTTATTCAGACTCCGTTTGCCAAGGTTAATGAATCCAGAGGCTCATCAGATTTAAGATCCCACCTGGGAGATGTGTTGAATCCCAATAACTTATAAATTTGGAATACCAGAGTATAGAAATCAAGCCTGTTTGAAGAATGAGGCATGTCTAAGGAAGAAGACAACTGTATAGTTTGTTTCCGTGTCTCTGGGGGCAAATGCTTGACCTTTTAAAAAGAGAGCCCATGCTCCCAAAGAATTTCATTTTTCCTTGCCCTTTGGTCAGAGAGTTGCAGTCACCCATGGTTGACTTATGGTTTCAACCTACGGTTGAGAATATGTTTCTTATCTTGTGCCCTGCCTATGAAATTGACCCTGACATAGTTTCCATCCCGCTCATTTTGTCTTAAAATAGGGAGGAAATGAATGGAGCATTGTCTCCCTCCCACCCAGAATGATGAAGCCCAGAGTGGTAGGAGTTCATTCTGAGAACTGGCCGAAGTCAGCAATCCACATTTTTTGCAAGCCAGCCCAGGCTAGTTCTGCCTAAGCAGAAAGAAAGTGTTAGTCACTTGGTACTGGCCGACTCTCTGCAGCCCCATGGACTGTAGCCCGCCAGGCTCCTCCATCTATGGAATTCTCCAGGCAAGAGTACTGGAGTGGGTCACCACTCCCTTCTCCAGAAGACCTTTTTGACCCAGGGATTGAACCCAGGTGTCACCGTCTGAACCACCGGGGAAGCCCTAAGCAGATAGAGGGGCTCTCAAAACCAAGAAGGAAAGTTGCTTTGTGGTTCTGACCTGAGGCTGTGGTTGACGTCACACTATGGAGACTGAGTTAACTTGGCAATTTTTTTCCATTATCATCCTTTTGGCAACTCCTGTTGAATTTGTGTCCCCCACCCCCAGCCCTAGATTCATATGTTGTAATGCCAATGCCCAGTGTGATGGTTTTAGGAGATGGGGCCTTTGGGAGGTGATTATGTACAGTATTGAAGGCAGGGCCCTCATGAGTGAGATTGATATCCTTATTAAAAAGGCCTGAGAACTCTCCTGTTCCCTCAACTATGTGAAGACACTGAGAGGTTTGCAACCCAAGAGAGAGTTCTTACCTGACCATAATGGTACCCTGATCTCAGACCTACAGCCTCCAAAAACGTGAGAAATAAATTCTGTTGTTTATATGCTACCTCCCGTGTGGTACTTTGTTATAGAAACCCAAACAGACTAAGACAGCATCTCTCTTTCATTAAGAAATATTCATCAACGGGGGAAGACTCGGTTTTTGAAGATCCTCTTTGATTTTCAACTTCATCATTGATGAGCTGTATGATTTTGTGTAAGTCCCTCAAATCTTTCTTAGCTTCCATCTTTTCATCTGTAAGATGAGTAATTTAATACCTGTTAATACCTGTACCTTCATCGAATGGATTTTTTAAAGATCAAGTGAGTGATAGGAATTAACCTCTAAAGCTTTATTTATAAATTATAAAGCCTTATTCGAATGTAGATCACTTAGTAATTTGCAATGCTGTTGGCAACAGGGGGAAATTGCCTAAGCTCCAATAGCTTGCTGGCTAACATTGGCATATGGCAGGAGCCAACTTTCATATCTCTTAATCTCTTTTGCATATTTTCCATCTCTTTATAGGCTCTAAGGGTAATTTCATCAGTCTCTCCCTTTGTTCACTCTATTTCTCTCTTCAGCTATATAATTTACTATTTGACTTTGCTATTACAAATTTATTATTTACAAATTTACTAGTTGTTTGTCTAGTTAGTTGTCTGCTGTGTTTTTAATTTCAGGGACTACATTTCTCATTTCTGGAGGTTTTGTTTGGTTGTTTTTCACTTCTGCTTATTTTTCATAAGGTATTCTTATGTTTTTGATCCTAATTTTTATGTTTTTAATTATTTTGAATATTATTTTACAGTCTCTGATACTTGAGGGGGGATGTTTCCCCTTCTACCCATTTTGACTTCTGTGGCTGGACTAATAATAAAATGGACACAAGATAGATTATCAGGAGAAAAAGAAACAAATTTTAATTCGTGTGCGTGGAGGTCTTATAGAAATGGAACCTCAGACGTGGCCAAAGCAGGCAGCTTTTAGCTTATACAGTAAGTTTGTGAAGGAATTGATAAGACAAAATAACTTGGGTTTTGGGTTCCCAATTAGTGGAGACTCTAAACAGAGTCTGGGCTTAGGGTAGCAAATTAAAGAAGTAACAAAGGTTGTTATATCTCAGCCTGAATTCCTTGTATCTGGCAATAAAGGTGGTCTTCTACCTCCAGACACAGGGAATGCCCCTCTCACTTGAGAAGTCTATTTCCAGCTTTCAGGGAGACCAAAAGGGAGGTTGGAGTGCCCCTCTTATATTGGCTTTTTTTTTGTTTCCAGCACAGCCAATTTACTATATATTTTTACTTATTTATTTGGCTGCACTGTCTTGCTTGTGTCACGTGGGATCTTTGATCTTCATTGCAGCATGCCAGCGGTTAGTTGCAGCATGTGAGATCTCTTTCCCTGCCTGGGGATCAAACCCAGGCCCTCCCTGCCTTGGCAGTGCAGAGTCTTAGCCGCTGGACCACCAGGGAAGTCCCTTGACTCTTAAGTCACTTTAATTCAAAATAATCAACATGCCATTGTGGCACATTCTGGGGTGGTCTGCCCTGAGCCCCAGGATAGTTCTGTTATCTCAAGTCCTCAGGGGTTCTGATCCTATTGTATTCTCTGACTGTCACTCATAGTAGATTGTTTCCTTAGACTTTTGTAATTTTAGATGATGGGTTCAGTGCAGCTTCTGGGGTCTCACTCTGGGTTGAATGTGGGTCTCTCCAGTGAGGTTTTGCGTTTGTCTTTGCCAGTCACTCCTAGTTGTCACCAGCCGTGAACTATTAGGTCTCATGTAAATGTCTAGGCTGCTTGTTTGCTGACTATACAGCTAATTAAATTAAAATCGCAAACCCCTTTAGGGACACTGTGCATTTTCAGGGGACACTTTTTTTATGCCCAGAGCTCAGGAGGAGACAGACAAATTTTCTTGTGTTTCCTTGGGACTTTGTTTAGAGCAGATTTTTCTGAATGTAGACAGCCTACTTAATTGCTGTGTTGAGAGTCAGAGCGCTTGGCATTTTCTTAGCTGTTTTAGAGCAACGCACCCAACTTCTCTGAACTTCAGTATTCCCAGCCCTCAACAACAGGTACGATCACTCATCTAAAATCATTGCTGTGAGAATCAGATGGGGTCACGAATATATGGTGAAACTCATGCCCTCGGAGCCTCCATAGAAAAAGCGGATCATCAACGGTAGCTGTTCTTGGTCTCTTGAGTGCCGAGATGAGAAAACTTCAGACCCAGAATGACTCAACCGTGGCACCACCAGGTGAAGCATACACATTTACTTGTATTAGCCTCTTCTCAAAAACCCTTTCGTGGGTCCACTTGGCCACATCTAGGTAAATTTGCCTGCCTTTAAACATTAGAAGAGCTAAGCAGTTTATTTTTGTCTTTGTCACTGCCTTAAATTCTGTCCCAAACTTAAGAGTTTGGTCCCTGGTGTCACCCTGCAGCAGGAAGGAAGCTGAAGCAGAGAGAGGAGGGACCATCACCATTTTCATTGATAATGAAGGCAATTTTCGGATGGTAAGGAAAGCACAATAAAAGCTATTGCACGTAATGGCTTTCATTACCCATTCTCTCCTCTTTTCTAAACAATAGGTTATTAGCCACATGCAACAAGGGCAGAAGCTAATTGTTCTCCGTATTTTTCAAATAAAGAAATGAGTCGTACGCAGAGATTTCTTAAAGACACTTCTAGGGCTAATTGTGAATTGGTTTAGTTGAAAGCCCCTTGGAAGAGTTCAGAGTTCATGAAGACTTGAGTGTTCTGTTCATCTTTTAGTTTTCTTGAGCAGTAGAGATACATCCTGTCTTGCTCTACCCCCAGATGATGGCAAAGACACAACCTTTTCTAGTTGTTGTTTTTTTTAATTTTCGACTGCACCCCCGGCTGGCATGTGGGAACTTAGTCTCCCCATCAGGGATTGAACTCATGCCTCTTCGTTGGAAGGCAGAGTCTTAAGCATTGGGCCACTGACACAACTTTTCCGTACATCTCTATGCCCAGGGTTATCTAGATGTGACCTTGCACCAACTTCCATGCCTCCTTTCCTTTCTCTGTCGAGAGGGAGGAGATTGGCTGGTTGTGGGATCCAGCATTTCCAATCATTTTCTCAGTGACCTAGAAGCAAGCATCTTCTAAGCCTTTGACCTGCTGATCTATGAGGGGATTAATTCCTGACTTTCTCCTCTACAAAATTACCATGAGACTCTAATAAAATAGGCAAAATGGGAATTTGGGATTAACATATACACACTGCGGTATATGGGGCTTCCCAGGTGGCGTGAGTGGTAAAGAACCCACCTGCCAATTCAGGAGACATAAGAGATGCTGGGTTGATCCCTGGGTCAGGAAGATCCCCTGGAGGAAAGCATGGCAAGCCACTCCATTGGTATTCTTGCCTGGAGAATCTCTGTGGAGCCTGGCAGGCTACAGTCCATAGGGTTGCAGAGTCAGATGCTACTGAAGTGGCTTGAAACGCACGCACTACTATATATAAAATAGATAATCAACAAGGACCTCCTGGATAACACAGGGAACTCTACTCAATATTCTGGAATAACCTATATGGACAAAGAATCTGAAAAAGAGTGGATATATGTATATGTATAACTGATTCACTTTGTTGTACAAACTAACTGAAACTAACTCAAAAGTGTAAATCAGCTAGACTCCAATATACAATAAAATTTAAATTGAAAAAAATAAAATAGGCAAACTTGGAAAGTGTGGAATCTGGCACAAATAGAAAAGAGAAAAAGATTCAGTTGGGGTGTTATATTGTCTGTGTTGGATTGTGTGGTTAACATAGCAGGTCTCACCGTTTATTCTTAAAAAGGCCTACTTAAGGGGACTTCCTTGGCGGTCTAGTGATTAAGACCTCACTTCCAGTGCAGCCGGTGTGGCTTCGAACCCTGGTCGGGGAAATAAAATCCTGCATGACTTTAAAAAAGCCTGTTTACAAGGTTGGCCCTCGGCCAGGATCTTGGGTATCTGATAGGTGTCACTCACTGCACCTAAACTGTTTGAACAAACAGTATGGTTTATGCCGAGTGCCTGCTTGCCCTCTGGTTGGCTGGAATCTTGGTATTTGCTAAGGATCATCACCCTCCGAGTAAACCCCCAGGTACTGAGTCTGTGATGAACCTTTCTGGTAGACGGCATTTCACACCATTTCGTTGCTGGGGAAATCAGGTACTGTGTGACTCCACCAGGAGAGGATGCCTGGTTTCTCCCAGACTTTGTTCCTCACCCCTTTCCTTTGCTGATTTCTCTTTGTATCTTTTTTTATGTAATGAATCATAGCCATGGATGTGACCGTATGTTGCATCCTATGAATGTTCCTAGTGAACACTCACAGCTGGGAGTGGTCCCTGATACAGATGTCATTAGAACTGAGGCTAGAGTAACAGTGCCCTGGACTCACCTAATCATGTCCATCGTTCCCTCGACCACACAGAGCACAGGCTGTGATTCTCAACAGGGCTTGTGACTCAGAGAAAGAACAGGAGACGGGGGCCTGGTGGAAGCTGGAGGAGCTGGGAAGGCAGACGTTCCCTGGAGACCAGAGACCAGATTCTGCAAGGTCAGGGAGATGCTAGAGTTGGAGGGAGGAGGGGGCAGGAAGAATCTGCCCGATGGAGCACTTGCCCCAGGGGAGGACCAGCCCCATCACTGCTCTGTGGACCACTCCTGTAGTGTGGTCCTCCCCAGGAAAGGGCCACAACCCACCCAAAGGTGATGCAAAGAGGGGGAGAAGGTCAGGCGGAGAGAAAGCTCCAAGGGCCTTACCTGAGAGATCCCAGGTTCCTGTCCTGGCTGTACCACCAGTGGTTTGCTACTAGGAAAATGATTTACTTCCTTTGTGCCTCAGTTTCCTCATCTTTAAATGGGGATATGAATAGCCTCTACTGCGTAGGTTGTTGGGAAGATCAGGAGAAATAATGTACGTAAATGCCTAGAACAGTGCCTTGTTGTTGTTGTTTAGTTGCTAAGTTGTGTCCAACTCTGCCACCCCGTGGACTGTAGACTGGGGCTTCCCTGGTAGCTTAGCGGTTAAGAGTCTGCCTGCAATGCAGGAGACAGAGCAGATGTGTGTGGGTTCAAACCCTGGGTTGGAAAGATCCCCTGGAGGAGGAAGTGGCAACCCACTGCAGTGTTCTTGCCTGGGAAATTCCGTGAACAGAGGAGCCTAGCAGGCTGTGGTCCATAGGGTTGCAAAGAGTCGGACACAACTGAAGCGACTTGGCACGCACACACACCTGCTGTAGATGGCCAAGCTCCTCTCTTCATGGATTTTTTTCCCGGCTTGAAATACTAGAGTAGGTAGCCATTCCCTTCTCCAAGGGATCTTCCCAACCCAGGGATCGAACTTACGTCTCCTGCATTGGCAGGTGGATTCTTTACCACTGAGCTACCAGGGAAGCCCAGAACCTAGGACTTGGAAAACACTCAATTAATGTGAGCTGTGATGGCATTGATGGCAAAGCAGCAAATTTAGTTCCTCGAAAACCACTGACCCTCAGGTAGCAGAGGCTACTCACAGTGGACAGGGGAGGAGAGGTACCCCCAGGCTCGTAGAAACCAGCCGAAATGGTAGCTGCCCAGACAGTCCTGGGGGTTACACTTCTGCTCTGACTTTTACCCTCCAACTCCTCACTCTGGATCTGGACTTGACTCTGACCCTGGACTTGGATTTTCTGGCCTCTCACTGGAAAATGTTTAGAGCCTTGTCTTTGAAACTCTCAGCCCAGTTGGGCTGCCGGGCACATCCCAGTCCTATACAGAAGACGAGCCTCATGCCTGATCTCTGGCTTCCGTCTCTGCCAAGCTCCCTCCTCCTAACCAGCTGCTTCCCACGAGTTGAAGCTGTTCTCAATACCTCATTCCTTTCTGGCCTCCTTTTAAAGTCCCCAGTGACAGAATTATTCTGCTCTTTTGGACCCCACTTGATGTGTATCGGATGGCAGGGATGTAGTGCAGGCATCATATCCGTTAAAGGCTGACGTGGGTGCTACTGCTGATTCGTGGTACCCAAACTCTCCCATCACTGTGCGCTATGCCTGATTAGGAAAAGAGCAAGATGGCCGTTTGCCTGTGGAGCCAGGGGTGGGAAGACGCGGAGAAAATGAAAAACCAAACAGTTCACTTGCCAAAGGATGGTTACAGACCACAGGTAGTCTAGAGGTGGAGAGCCACGATGCTGAGCTGACCAAAGGATTTGTGGAGGCAGAGGGGCTGACATGACGTGCGTGTGCTCAGTCGTGTCTGACTCTTTGCGACTCTGTGGACTGGAGCCCACCAGGCTCCTCTGTCCTTGGGATCCTCCGGGCAAGAATACTGAAGAGGGTTGCTGTGCCCTCCTCCAGGGCATCTTCCCGACCCAGCCATTGAACCTGCATCTCTTATGTCTCCTGCGTTGGCAGATGAGTTCTTTACCACCAGTGCCATCTGGAAAGCCCGGACTAAACACAGAGGAGGAAACAAAAACTGCTCTTGGCCTTTGACTCAGGACTCACAGAAGGGACTGTAGATAAGAAATTTGGAAAACTAGGAAGGGTCAATATCTCTGCCAGCCTTAAATGTTGCCTGAGAGTTTGAGATCCATCAGGCAGGTGTTGGGGAGACCTTGAAAGTGAGCATGAGAGTGACCTTTGAGAGGCTATTGCTCATGTACTGGAAGGTGGCTGGGAGGAAGCGTTTCAGGGATGGTGTTTTGCAGCTGAGCCAGCTGGTCTCATTGTGCTTATAATCAGTGTCCTGTCTCTTCTTCCTCTGAGCAGAGCCCTTTAAAAAGGAATGATTTCATTAAGGAAAAAAGGCAGCCAAAATCCCATTCCTGTAGCATATTGCTTAATTACATGTGTTACATCTCCATGTAATTATCAGCTAATCAGCCTTGGAAGGAAATAATGGACTGTGATTGATTTCACTGAGCCAGGAAGAGCATGAGGGTGTGCGAGAGGCCACTTCTGAGTTTCTGGGGGTTCTGGGTCCAGTGAAACCCCTTGCCAACCTTTGGACCCTCGTGACTGCTCAGTTCTATGAAAAGCCCCTTCCTCATCTCTGGCACAGTGGACAGTGTGGTCCATGTTTCATGTGCTCTGGCTGTTATTTTAATCAGTCTCCTACATACACTCCAAGTCTGGTTGGCCAGGGTTATCCATCCTTCTGGACACCTGCTTCTTTGTCAAGTTGATTCCTGAGTGGAATTCCAGAGGCTTTTATGTACTTTTTAAGTGGTGTATAATTGCAGTGTTCTAGCTTCTACTGTATGATGAAGTGAATAAGCCACATGTGTACATATATCCCTTCCATCTTGAACCTCCCTTCCCGCATCCATTCCATCCCTCTAGGTCATCACAGGGCACTGAGCTGAGCTTCCGGTGCTTTGCAGCAGGTTCCCACGAGCTATCTCTTTCACACAGTAGGGTATATATGTTAATGCTACTCTCCCAGTTCATCCCACTCTCCCATCCGCCCACTATTTCCACATGTCCATTCTCTACATTGGGAACAGGTTCCTGCCTGTTCCTGCCTTGGGAATAGGTTCATCTGTACACTTTTCTAGATTCTACATATATACAAGGGAATATTGTTGTTGCTATGTCCAACTCTTTGTGACACCATGGACTGTGTGTAGCCTGCCAGGCTCCTCTGTCCGTGGAGTTTCCCAGGCAAGAATTCTGAAGTGTTTGCTTGTTTCCTTTCGCAGAGGGTCTTCCTGACCCAGAGATCGAACCTGTGTCTCCTGCGTTGGCAGCCAGGTTCTTTACCCCTCAGCCCCCAGGGACGCCCACAATAGAATATTACTCAGCCATAAAAAGGAATGAAGTTGGGTGGTTTGTAGAGATGTGGATGGACCTGGAGTCTGTCGTTCAGAGTGAAGTTAAATCAGAAAGAGAAAAAAAAAGGTCATATTAATTCATATATGTAGAATCTAGAAAAGTAGTCCAGAGGCTTTTAGACCCACGGGGGTCAAAGAGGTGATAGGAGAAAGTTTTCCTTCATGAGCTTCTAGGTCAAGCATCTATAAGACCATGAGAAAAGATCATAATATAAACCTGATTATAGTATAAGATTTAATATGTCTTCTTATGCTAAAGAGTGTTTCTTTTCTCTCCTTGAGTTGTGTTGGAAATGCCCTCCTTGTTAACCCCAGCTGGGTCTATAGCAGGCCCAGGAAGGGATGGGGCCATGCCAGAACCCTGGAAGAATATTTGTGGGAAAAGAATTCCATCCTATTACATGTTCTTTTGTTAGGAGCACGAAAGAAATGATTTAGAGGGAAAACTTGGCAGTCTGTCCAGAGAAGAGCAGCTGAATACTAACCTCACTCAAGTAAAACCATATATGAACTCTAACCATCTCCTGTCTTGCAGTACATTAACGCCAACATACTTAAGAATAGAATAATTAGGATGTGACCTATACAGGGTAAGTGTAGCTCACTTCTGTATTCACTGCTGATGTTTGCGTTCCTGGTCCTAATCTTCAGACCAAAAACGCAACTTTAAAAGGGGACTCAGCTTCTCAGCCCCCTTTCTGGACTAGTATGTACCTCCATGGACAGAAGAGCCTGGCTCGCAAAGAGTTGGACATGACTGAGCAGCTGACACACACATGTACCTCCAAGCAGAAGCAAACCCTCTCCTGGATTTCTTTCTGTTACTTCCATTCTCAGTCAGATCTCAACTCAGTAACTTCCATTTGTTCCTCTTTATTAAGATTTAAATTTTTCGCCCAGTTTCTTCCATGGTTTTCAGCTAGAGAGTTGTCCAGATCACATAATCTGATGTTCTCAGAGGCAGACATCATTATGCCTCTCCAAGGTGTATTCCTAAGGATGGTATTTCTAGGTCCAATGCATGCCCATTTCTGAGAATTCTGTAACATATAGCCAAATTATTTTTCAGAAAGGTTGTTTTTCCTATGTGATTCCTTTGTTCTTTTCTCCTCTTAGTGTTTTGCTGATATCTTAAGAGTCCATTTATTATTCTAAGTACTCTCAATACTTCTAAGTATTCCGTTGTCGTTATTTAACCAAGTTGTGACCAGCTCTTTTGTGACCCCATGGACTGTAGCCCACCGGGCTTCTCTGTCCATGGGATTTCCCAGGCAAGAATACTGGAGTGGGTTGCCATTTCCTTCTCCAGGGGATCTTCCTGACCCAGAGATCAAACGCGTGTCTCCTGCATTGACAGGGAGATTCTTTACTGCTGAGCTACCAGGAAAGCCCTGTGGTTTTAAATTGTGGTTGCAAGTCAGATGTAAAAATATTGACTTATTTTTTTCATATTTGAATTTAACTTGGTCTCCTGTTTGAAAGGATTTAAACTTGAAACTCCTGTTTCACTGATGATGGAAAAGGACACTAATCTTGTCACTTCAAGGTAACTCAGTTTCTTCCAGTTTAATCTCCATCTCTTTGAAGTCAGTTGCTCAGTAAAATCAGGATTAAACAGTCTATATTTTTTGTAAGGGCCCCTCTTCCTCCTCACAGGATGTCCTCCTGCTTCCCTCTTGAATAACACCTCCCCAGGTGGCACTAGGGTAAAGAACCCACCTGCCAACACGGGAGACATAAGAGGCAGGGTTCGATCCCTAGGTTGGGAAGATCTCCTGGAGAAGGAAATGGCAACCCACTCCAATGTTCTTGCCTGGAAAATTCTATGGACAGAGGAGCCTGGCGGGCTAAAGTCCACGGGGCCACAAAGGGTCAGACACAACTGGGCACACCTAGTCAGGGCGAGGGGAGCTGGCCTTGGGGAGAGGTGCTGGGCTCCAGGCTGCCCTCTGAAACCTGGCCCCTGCTGATTGATGCAGCCCCATCTTCAGATTCTGTATTCACTGCTGGTGTTCTTGGTCCTGGTCCCCATATGCACCCAGGTTGTGTCCTCTAGTTTCTTGCCTCTTTGTGACCCAGCCTGCTCACTATTTCACCACCCTTTCCCTGGGGAATGCAGGAACATCAGGATGCCCTATGATGCCAGGAGCTGGCTCTGAGCGCTGGGAATGCTATTGTAGGTCTGCTTTCTGCCTCAATAGCTCTCCATCATGTCTGCCCCACTCTAGGCATAACCTTCTCCTTCCCCCCAGAGTGCTAGTCAGCAAGCAGAGCACCATCTCTGCTGCCTTCCTGGCCTCAAGTCTATTTGCAGGCTTTCCCTCCCTACCCTGACTTCCAACCTGAGCAGTGGGACCCCAAGAGGTCTTCCCTCAGGTCTGTTCTTTTCTCCATTCTCCCTTCAGCCTTCAACCCAGGAAAACCTAGCCTCCTTTGGGGATTGCAAACATCCCATCTTTCACGGTTCTCAACCCTCATTGCACTTTGGACTCAAATGTGGAGGTAGAACAATTGAATCAGAGGATCTGGCAGAGAGCCCGAGCACAGGTCATTTTTCAAAGCTCCCCAGGTGAGCTTAAGGTGAGCGAGCATCGAGATCCATGACCCTGTTACCTCCTCCATCCTCTGGCTTTGCCTGACTGCCCTCCTCAGTATTTTCAAGGGATGCTCCAAGTTTAGAAAATACTTTCTTGAGTATATGGTTCATGTTCTTGAAATCCTGGCTTTGAGACTGTTTCAAAAGTTAGCTTCAAGGGTCGGTTTTATCAGCACAGTGAAAACTGAACATCTTTCTACTTTTTTCCATCCTAATCTTAAAGCATCCCACTCCTGTCTCAAAGCTGCTGATCTCAGGTGGCCTCAGCCTGCAGCGGCCTGAAGCAGGATTTTGATTTCCCTCCAGAGACTGAGGCCGGGTCATGGAAGTGAGAGTGCTGAATCCTGGGCTCCCCTGGTAGCTCAGCTGGTAAAGAATCCGCCTGCAATGCAAGAGACCCCAGTTCCATTCCTGGGTCAGAAAGATCTGCTGGAGAAGGGATAGGCTACCCACTCCAGTATTCTTGGGCTTCACTTGTGGCTCAGGTGGTAAAGAATTTGCCTGCAATGTGGGAGTCCTGGGTTCGATCCCTGGGTTGGGAAGATCCCCTGGAGAAGGGAAAGGCTACCCACTCCAGTATTCTGACTTGAAAAATTCTATACAGTCCATGGGGTCACAGAGAGGCAGACATGACTGAGTGACTTTCACTTTTCAGACCACAAGGGACCAGTGGCCAGTGACAGGGCCCCAGGCCATCAGCTGTGTAGAAATGAATTCCTAATAAAGATGGAAAGTAGTGAAACATACAAAGTGTTTATTAGGAAGAAAAAAGAGTATGTGTGGATAGACAGACTCAGAGAGAATCACGCCCGTGGTAATTTTAATCACTTGTCTGGGGCATTTCTTCCAAGTTTCCCTTGGCCAGTTATCTTTGCTTTGCTAGCTTCTGAGTCCATATTGGGTTTATCTCAAGATCTTCCTATTTGTGTGCGTGCATCTCAGCCAAGATGGATTCCGGCAAAGAGGTCTATGAGTAGGTTGATATCACCTGCTATGGGGTGGTGCCCCCTCCCTTTTTGACCTTCAAGGAACCTTTCTGCGCCTGTGTAGTTGGGAAGGTCTCCTTGACCTTGAGAATGAGAAATATATGGCCTCTGACTTTTATGTGGGCAGGGCTCAGCTTCTCCTCCCTCCTGCTGTTGTGGAGTTTCTGTCCACAGGAAACGACCTCCAGCTGATCAGCCTGAGGTCCAGGTATCTCCTGGACCTCACTACCTGTCTCACTATGACTGCTTCCTGATAAACGGCAGATCTGGAATAAAAAAATCCTCTCACATACTTCAAAATACAGTATTATTCTACTTGACTATTTTTTGGTAACTGTTTTACTACTAATTTAGCCCTTAAATAAGCAAGGCCATCAGAAAGCTATGTTCTTATGCTGACCTCATTCTGGCCTTGGAAACAGTTCTTATCCTGTTATACTTGGGTAAATGCTATGAGGGTTTCCCTGGTCTCTCAGATGGTATAGAATCTGCCTTCAATACAGGAGACTGAGGTTCAATCCCTGGGTCAGAAAGATCCCCTGGAGAAGGGAATGGCTGCCCACTCCATTATTCTTGCCTGGAGAATTCTGTGGACAGAGGAGCCTGGTGGGCTACAGTCCATGGGGTCACAAAGAGTCAGCCATGACTGAGCGACTAACACTTTTGAATGCTATGAACCACTGCTAAGGAGTCCTTTAAGAGGTTTTTGTGGAGCTTATATTACTGAAGTGGTGTTGTTAGGAAATTGCTTATCAAGTTATTTAGTAGAGAAATTTCTCTTGAGTCTTCATGGCCAAGTAGTGTGCGTGCGTGCATGTGTGCTAAGCTGCTTCAAGCTAAGTTGCTTCAGTTGTGTCTGACTTTATGCAACCCCATGGCTCTGTGTCAGACTTCTTTGTCCATGGGGATTCTCCAGGCAAGAATACTGACGTGGGTTGCCATGCCTTCCTCCAGGCGATCTTCCCGACCCAAGGATTGAACCCACGCTTCTTATGTCTCCTGCATTGTCAGGCAGGGTCTTTACCACTAGCACCATCTTTTTCTCTTTAAAAAAATCTTTGTTGTGAAGTAATTAGCCTCCAACTAATAAAAAAATTAAAAAAAAATAAAAAATAAAAAAATCTTTTAGGCACTGCAGATCTTGCCAGTGCTTCTGTCTGCAGTGACACGGAGCTGACCTTGTGGTCTCCCTTATTAAGCAATTATTTTGTGTACCAAGCTCACCCCTAAGGTGTCATCTTATCCTGCTCATTTCCCCTTTGTCCTCTTGTTCCCATTTACTTATGTTTTAATTTTATCTTATCCCATAGTGCCTGCATTTATATAGGATATTCTAAAACCTTCTTAAGAAAATTCTCCAGCATGCGCAAGTATCAATACTCTTCCTTTTGTACCAGAGGAAAATTAATTTTCCCTCTACTCTCCTAGGTTCTAGCCTGAGAACCACCCATCCTATAATAAAAAAGATTAATAGGAGAAAAGCATACTTCTGTTTAATACCTGGTATGCTTCCTATATACATGAGAGATACCCAAGAAAACTGAGTCATTCCCAGAAATGGCCCAGGCCACCACCTTAAATACCATCTCTGGCTAAAGACAAAAGAAGATGTTAGGGAGGGAGGGAAGGCCTGTTAATGGGAGGTGACCAAGAAAAGCACAGTAAACAAGGGTGAGGTTTGTGACATGAGTAAAGCTAGCATCGGTGTCACTGATGAGAGTGTCTAAAGATTTAGGGTCATCCTTCTGTTCCCGGTGTTCAGAGAGAGATACCCTTACAAATGGAGATTTCTTTTCTGAATGTAAATTTCTCTTTCAAAAGAGTAACTTCTAGATTTTTCTGAGCCTCTAAGTCTGCTGTTTCTTAAAAAATAACCAGCTCAAGATAATCCCATGCCCAAGAGGCGTATTTTGGGGTGGCATATTCTGCTAGCCCTTCACTTTCTTTTATAGAACAAAACACGTGTCGCTAGCCTGATGCCATTTTCAAGTGTATGGCCCAAAGCATTTATCAAATGTGTTCTTACATCAGCCCTGGAAGCTAGAGCAAGGCTGTTATCCCCCATCCATCTTCCACATCTTTCTCTCCCCTGAGCCCTTTATCTGTCCTTTTCCAAGTTACCTTCTGCCAGTCGCCAGGTAGGTATCAAGTTGCTCAATGTGGGCATCTGCACTCCCCTCTACAGCTCTTGTTCTAGAACAGAATTCAGCAAAAATTTTTCTGTACAGGGCAAAATAGTCGGTATTTTTAGGCTTTAGGAACCAAGAGAAGCTAAATCAAAGCTATTATGGATACATACTTCTAAACAAAAGGAAAACCAACCTCTACCAATATTTTACTGGTGGAATTCAAAATATTATAATAATGAATTCAATGTTTTGGAGTGTGGATCTGCTAAGGAGGAAACTGGAATTTTTTTGCTAGGGGAGGGGTTATGTTTTGCCTCACTGAGATTCATCATCTTCAAATGGATTATAGATGTTCATCTGTGAAAAATGTTCTTAGCGCTCTGGCTGGACAGAAACAGTCAGAATCTTGTTCTGGACTTTTCTTCTTTTTCTCTTCCCCAAACAGCCACTCAATCTATGTTTCATCTCACAAGATAACGTGTGTGTGTGTGTGTGTGTGTATGCCATATATACATTGATGGCTGATAATTTTTTAATATCTTACCACTTATTCAGAAACTTGATGCTTTTACCAAAATCACTTTCAATGAATTCTTTGCAAATTGGTTTCTCAAAGCCTAAACAAACTGTGATTAGCAAAGAACAAAAGTGTTATGCTGAGAAAATTACTTATAAGAAATATCTTACTGCAGAGTTTTGAGAGGGTCTCCTTTTTAATAAATCCAGCCCAGGCAAATCAGCGAGCCAAGGAAAAGCATTTGAGACTGACAACTTCAATCCCCACTGGCGTTTTCTGCATCTGTGAAAAATCACACTGCAGAGAGATGAGCACTGCCTTTAACCTCTGCCAGAAAAGGCTCTTAATACCTAGGCAGTCCACTTCCCAATCTGGAGGAAGTTGTTGTTTCAGCGTGAATTATCTTTTGAGCCACAAAAGGGAACGTGCTCCCTCCATTTAACAGGCAAAGCTCTGGCCTTTGGGTCCCATTTTCTGGTGCGAAATGTGTGTGCTGGATCCAGCATTTGATTTTTTAAAAAGGCAGCGGTACTTACCCTTTTGGTATTTATATGTAGAGCAGAAGCAAATGGAACTCTGAGTATTAAATTACTGTACTGTGCCAGTTGAGAATTCTGTGCGAGCCAGCCAGCTCCTTCCCCCAAATTGTATTTTTACTGTTCAGCAGCTGCAAGTTCCCAGAAATCTTCAAAGCGGGACCACTTTATTTTACCCAGTGTAAGAGCTCTTAGCTGCTGCCGGTTTTCACTGATCTTGTCTGGGAAGCAGCGGGATACCTAGGACAGTGTGGGATCAGACATCAGCAGATTGCTTCTAACTCCATACTTATTTGCATGTGTCTACCCTTGGACCGTTTTCCCTTAACCTTTAGCCTCAGTTTCTTCAGCTGGAAAATGGGGCTAATAATAACTACCAAGTAGAGCTACCAAAACCACTGTGGATTGTGACTGCAGTCATGAAATTAAAAGACACTTGCTTCTTGGAAGGAAGGCTATGATAGACCTAGACAGTGTATTAAAAAGCAAAGGTATCATTTTGCCTACAAAGGTCTGTCTTGTCCAGGCTGTGGTTTTTCCACTAGTTGTGTACAGATGTGAGAGGTAGACCATAAAGAAGGCTGAGTGCTGAAGAATTGATGCTTTTTAATTGTGGTGCTGGAGAAGACTCTTGAGAGTCCCTTGGACAGCAAGGAGATCAAACCAGTCCATCCTAAAGGAAATCAACCCTGGATATTGATTGGAAGGACTGATGCTGAAACTGAAGCTCCAGTACTTTGGCCACCTGATGTGAAGAGCTAACTCATTGGAAAAGACTCTGATATTGGAAAAGATTGAGAACAGGAGGAGAAGTGGGCGGCAGAGGATGAGATGGTTGGATGGCATCGCTGACTCAATGGACATGAACTTGGGAGAACTCCAGGAGATGGTGAGGGACAGGGAGGCCTGGTGTGCTGCAGTCTACGGGGTTACAAAGAGTTGGACACGACTTAGCGACTGAACAACAACAAAAGAGCTACTTTGAGGATTAGAAATGGTTATAAATTGTCTTCCTGCAGCACCAGACACATCTGCTCCTCAGTTCAGGGCACTGTTGGTCTGGGTGCTGAGCTCCCTACCGGGTTCTCCTCTCTCACCCCTGCCCTGTCTTTTGGTCACTTTAGATACCAGTGTCTATGCCTGACATTCACATCAGGAACTTGTGCTTATTAGGAAATGGTATAAAAGAACTCATGATGTTCAATGTTGTAACAAAATGCACTGAAATAAGTGCATTTTTATTAACCAAGCCACGTATTGCCAGAAAAGGTGATGAAACCCCTAAAATACCCAGTGCTGCTTGGACCCTGAGAAGAAGATTTGGCAGAAATTCATACAAAGACAACCCCGGGGATGGCGTTGAGTTGTCTGTGCTTCTACAGATGAGGCCTTGGCGTTAGAAGATGCTCAGCTAACAGGCCTGGCTATTAGCTGAGGCAGAGCTGAGACCAAGGAAGATGGCAGGTGTTTGAGCCTGAGGTCAGGGAAAGGCAACAAGGCTCAGAGAAAAGATAAAATAGAAAGCAGTGTAATCTCTGGACCCGTGGCTCCTGAAGCATCAGCCAGACATGCATTTGGAGACATGACCACCCAGGGGGTTAGCTGGGAGCTCCAAGAGTGGCAGGAGGTACGAGGTGGGGAGGGCAAAACAGGGGACAGACTGACTGTCCAGCCCCTGTATCCCATGGTGATGATGACAGCCAGCCACGCTGGGACACACATACACCCTGGTATTGTGGTAGGAGCAGTCGATGAAAAGGGGTGGGAGGAACGCCCTTCCCGATGAGGGCTTTGTTCTGAAGGGAGCTCATTGCTTTGTCCACAGACCGCAGATGCACAGTCTCCATTTTCTAGCTCCTTATTTCCCCTGTACCCGCTGGCGTTTGCTCCTCCCACAGCCTCGCTCATGCATACAGATATAGGTATAGGTATAGATGGGCTTCCCAAGTGGTGCTCGTGATAAAGAACCTGCTTGCCAATGCAGGAGATAGAAGGGATGCAGGCTCAGTCCCTGGGTTGGGAAAATTTCCTGGAGGAGGGCACGGCAACCCACTCCAGGGTTGCCTGAAAAATCCCATGGACAGGGGAGCTTGGTGGTCTACAGTCCTTAGGGTTGCAAAGAGTCAGGCACAACTGAAATGACTTAGCACATATGCATAGGTTTAGATGGGCTTCCCTGGTTGATCAGACTGTAAAGAGTCTGCCTGCGATGAGGGAGACCCAGGCTCAATCCCTGGGTTGTGAAGATCGCCTGGAGAAGGAAATGGCAACCCACTCCAGTATTCTGGCCTAGGAAATCCTTAGATAGAGGAGCCTGGCGAGCCCTAGTCCATGGAGTTGCGAAGAGTCGGACACAACTGAGCGACTAACACATAGGTATAGGTAGGCTTCTCTGCCCGAGGGATTCTCCAGGCAAGAATGTATGGAGTGGGTTGCCATTCCCTTCGCCCGGGGATCTTCCTGACCCAGAAATCAAGCTGGGTCTCCTGCATTGCAGGCAGATTCTTTACCATCTGAGCCACCAGGGAAGCCTATAGATATAGACATAAAGATATATAGCTATAACTCCATAACTTCAACCAGAAACCAATTTTACTAAGGAACAACAGGAAATAGTGTTTGTGTTGCTTCCCCATTAGGATAATCTCCTGCTGTTTTTTTTATCTCCACAAGAACTCAGCACTTAGTCTAACAAAAGCATTCTCCACTGCCTGGCAGTGCTGGTTGACCAGATGAACAAACGCAGGGACGAGCAGGCACACTTGACTCCTATTCAGATCCTTTCTGTGCAGCAAGGATAAGGTGCTGAGTCGAAGAGGTGCAAGGAGCATGAGGGAGGGGGCATCTCTCACAGACAACACAGTCAGAGGCACAGACCCTGATCTCAGGGTGGAGAGGAGGTGACCTCAGGATGGGCTGGGCCATCTGTGGGGCAGGCTGGATGGGCAGTTCTCTTGGGGCCACTGTGACTACTCCCCTCTCTTCCTGGGGTATTTTTACAACCCACCCTGACACTGACCTCAGACTTCACACCTTTATACCACATGGTGTGCTAGACTTTCTTATTTCTCTTTCCTCCTAGAACTCAGCCCTCCTTCACTGTCCATCTCATTCTAGACCCGAAATATGTCCTGGAGTGACACCATTTGCCAGGATACCCCCTCACCAGTTCCTCCCTCCTTGTCCCCTCTCCCTCTGTCCTTCATCCTTCTGCTTTCCTTTAAGTTCTTTTTTTGTAATATTTATTTATTTGGCTGCGCCAGGTCTTGGCAGCATACTGGATCTTCCATCTTTGTTGTGGCATGTGAACGCTTAGTTGTGGCATGTGGGATCTAGTTCCCTGATCAGGGATTGAACCTGGGCCCCCCTGCATTCTGAATGTGGAGTCTTAGTCACTGCACCACCAGGGAACTCCCTTTAAAGCTTTTGATAACACTTCACACGTGTTGAGTACATCATGCTGCATGGAGACCATCTGTTTTCATCTCATCAGATTCTTACCACGGTGCTTTTAGGTCTTCAGGGCAAAGTCTCATGCCCAGTTTACTGATGAAGAGACTGAGCCACAGATGGTTGGATGACTGCCCAGCAGGACGTTTAGGTTAATGCGCTTGCCCTGAGCCCTAGGAACCTGTGTCCCTGCCCGTCCTAGAGTGAGCATCTTGGTGCTGTGCCCTTGATCCCAGATTAAAAATACGGTGTTTGAGTTAAAACTGGAAGTATCTTGGGACCTTATCTCTAGAGTGCTAGAAAATCTGTCTCCATGAACAGAAGGTCAGGATGGAGGTAGATCCACTCCTCCAGTCTCCTGCTTTCCCTTTGCAGTTGGAAAATTTATGTTCCCATTTATAATGGGAATCAAAGGAAGCTTAAGGATTGTTATCACCAGCTCCACATTTTTTTACTGAGGTAAAATACTTAGGCAATTTATCATCTTTAGTGTAGAATTCAGTGACATTAAGTACATTCATAATATTTTGCAACCATCACCACTATGTACTTGCAGAACAGTTTCATCTTCCCAAATGGGAAGCCTGCATCCGTTAGGCGGTCACTCCCCACTATCCCCTCCCCCTTGCCCTTGGCAGCCACCAATCTGTCTTCTATCTCCATAAATTTGCCTGTTCTAGACATTTCATACAGTGAAATCACATGTGACGTCCTTTCTTCTATTACTTAGCATAATATTTTCAGGGTTCATCCATGTTATAGCCTGTCTCAGAGCTGTTATCCATTGTATGGGTGGACCACATACATTTTGCTTATCCATCTATCCATTGGTGGACATTTGGGTTGTTTCAACTTTGTGTACATGTGTGTTCACAGCAGCTACTGTGCAGAATGCTGCTGTGAACACGCATGTACAAGTTGTTGGAATCTCTGTTTTTAGTTATTCCTAGGAGTGTTTTCCTAGGGGTGTGACTGGAGCCGAGAGGGCAAGGAGAAGCTGAGAAACTCAGACTATCTAGATGGAGCTTGGGAAGATGTTGTGAGACCCTAGCTTTTACTCTGAAGGAAATGGGGAATCACTGGACGGTTTCCAGCAAATGCATAGCCTGAGCTGACTTACGTTTCAGTAGAGCCTTGAGAGTCGATTGCATGAGAGCAGAGTAGAAGCCCGTTAGGAGCCATGGCGGTACCCCAGGCAATGGAATGATGATGGCTCAGTTGACGTGATGGCAGTGAAGATGATGGGAGATCATCAGATCCAAGATTTATGTGGAAGGTAGAGCCATAAGGACTTCTGACCATTTGGCGCCAAGGCCAACACCAAGGTTTTTACCCCAGCCCTTGGAAGAGTGGAGTCAACGTTGCCTAAATAGGAAAGATAGGTGGAATGGGCTTGAGTGGAGGGTAGGTTAATGATTCCTCTCTAGCCACGTCTGAGGGATCTCTTCGATGTAATGAGACCCTGAGCAGGCAATTGGATGTACCCAGTCTGGAGCACAGAGGAAGGATTCAGACAGGAGTGTATATTTGGAAACTATTGGAATGTAAATGCTTTGAAAGCCAAGAAAGCAAACATGATCATCAAAGAGTGAGTGTAGATGGAGAAGAGAGAACCAAGGACTCTGCCCTGGAGTCCTCCTCCTCTGAACCTCAGAGAGAAAAGCAAGAGTCAAGAAGGAAGATCGGAAGGGGCATCTAGGAAGACAGCCGAGTGTGGAGAGCCTACTTCCAAGGAAAGAGGATGATCTGCTGTGTCAGATGCAGCTAGGGAGCTCACACGTGATGAGGACTGAGAACTGGCCATTCAATTTCAGATGAGTCATTTCTGATTTTGACAGATGCACTTGCAGCGGAGTGGTGAGGATGAGAGCCTGCTTGAGTGGCTTAGGAGAGAACGAGAGAACGGGAGAGAAAATTGGAGGCATCAGGTGTAGACAGTTCTGAAAGGGGGCTTTGCTGTAAAGGGGAGCAGAAAACGAGGAGAGATAGCTGTAAGGAAAGTGGGTCAGAAGAGAAGGGGATTGTAGACTTTGTGAGTGGCTTGGAACGAACCAGCCAAGAGGGAAGATGTTAACTGTGGGTGTTCTAAAATGTACCCAGGATTTTAAAATTCAGAGATGGTGAGGACAACAAAGTGGGAGATTATTGCCATTAAAAAGATGGTGGTGCACTGGTGAGGAATCTGCCTGCCAGTCCAGGAGACACAAGTTCGATCCCTGGTCCAGGAGGATCCCACATGCCGTGGAGCAGCCAAGCCCATGCACCTAGAGCCCATGTTCCACAACAAGAGAAGCCAGGGCAATGAGAGCCTGAGCGCTGCCACGAAGAGTAGCCCTTGCTTGCCACAACTAGAGAAAGCCTGGGCAGCAACAAAGACCCAGCACATCCTGAAATAAATAAGGAATTTAAAAAAAAAAAATGAAAGTGAAAGTCACTAAGCGTCCGACTTTGTGACCCCATGGACTATAGAGTCCGTGGAATTCTCCAGGCCAGAACACTGGAGTGGGTAGCCGTTCCCTTCTCCAGGGGATCTTCCCAACCCAGGAATCGAAGCCAGGTCTCCTGCATTGTAGGCGAATTCTTTACCAGCTGAGCCACAAGGGAAGCCTGTGTGGAAATAAGGAAAGATATTTAATATAGGTGTGAATAGGGGAGAGAGGATTGCAGGAGTGAGGATGGGAGTAGTGAGAGGAGCAAGAGAGGAGGGGAGGAGGGGTTGGCCTCAGCTAAGAGCAAGAACAGTTCAATTACAGCAAAATGGTGACCACGCCACTAAGTGTGTGGATGTGAGAGGTGGGGTCTTTCTCTTTTGTTTGTTGATTTCTCAAGGAAATAAGAAGCAAGGTTGCGGTTGAGAGGGAGGAGAGGGGAGGAGGTGTTGGAGGTTTGCTGGGGCAGGGTCTTCTAGGAGTGACCGAGGAGGAACTCGGGCCCTGGGGCAGCTCTGAGGGCCCAACCGACACACACAGAGCCCTGAATTTAAGGAGAAGTCAGCCAACAGAGAGATGCAATTATTGGCATCAGTTTTGCCAACAATGCAAAGTGGGAGTGGGGAAGCCAGGCCACTCTTAAAACAACCAACCATGGCTTTGGACTTGGGGGACAGGGAGAACTCAAGAGGAGGAAGTCCGTTGTCAAGATGGCAGGGCCAGTGGACTATGGGTCCCAGGGGAGTGGGAGGAGGGATGAATCTGGTGAACTTGAGGAGATGAACTGGAACAGCAGGGGTTGGATGGGAGAGTGGAGTGCTTATGGCCAGAGAACACAGATGATTTTTGTTTGTTTGTTTTCTTATTTTTGTCAAGCTGTATTTTCTGTAAGACATATGTATTTTTTTTCACAAAAGATACATGTGTTTTTAAGGCTGTGGGTAGGATTTGGACAGATGGAGGTGGTCTTGTGGAGGACATTTCTGGAGAAGGACGGCCGGGCATAAGTTGGGATGCGTTTCCTGAGCAATGAATTGCCCCATGTAACTGGCGGTGGACTCTATAGGGCCGATGGCAGGAGAGATGTTGAGGAGGGCGGAGATGCTAGGGAAGTACTTGTACTTCACTCAGGAGAGGGTGGGGAGCCAGTGAAGGGGTTTGAGGGTGGGCACATCACCGACAAGGAGAGGAAGCAATGACAGAGACAAAGCTCTGCATATCTGGGTGGAAATTCCTGGGTCTGCCTCCCTGTCTGTCCCTTTCTTATCTCTCTGTCAGCTCGAACAGTTGTGGTGTGTTGAGTATATTCTTTGGAACAGCAACAATGAAAGAGATTATTTTTAATTTCTGCGCTTCTCCTCCGTAATGGAGCTATTAGACTTTGGCAGATCCCTTAATATGATTATCCTTTTTGAATGATTTCAAATTGAAATGTTTGCGCTGATGGTGGTAATTGCAGTGGAGTTTGAAGAACGAGGCTGCGGACTCACGTTCCAGGAGCTCATCGACTGTGGCTCGTGCCCCTGGGCAGGTGGGGACAAGACCCCAGAGGGGTCGTGGGGCCCTGGCGACTTCTTGGTTATAAGGACGGGTCTGGCTCACCCTGCCGACGGTGTGGCAGGTCCTGGTAGGGCTGGGCAGGGGCTTCCCGTTGAGAAGACGGCAGCTATCCATCATCAATCCAGAATTCAGAGCAGGCACCCCCATGAGATTGCCAGCAATGCTGACTGGCCCAGCCGAGGTGAGGATATGCCTTGTAATGATTTATTTCATCTCCACATCAGCCAGTGAAGCATCAGCCACCTGCTGGAGCCTTGCCCTGCTTCCAGCATCGTAGGCTTGCCTCAAAGTCCTTCTGTTTGCAGGACCGGGGTCTTGGCTTAGCAGGGAGGCCACCCCGCAGGGACTGGTCTCCCAGGCTGCTTCCAGTCCCTCCTCTGCACCATCCGTGTCAAGCTTGGCCTCCGTAGGACACCAGGATGTGAACCGATACCCGGGCACCCTCTTGACACTGTGACAAGTTGTTGTTGTTGTTTTCTAATATTTATTTATTTATTTGGCTCTGTCGGGTGTTAGTTGGCAGCAGGCAGGATCTTCACTGTCGTGCAAGGTCGTTCGTTGCCCTGCATGGACTCTCTAGTCATGGTGCTTGGGCTTCCGTAGTTGCCACACTCAGGCTTAGTTTCTCTCTCCCCAAGTGTGTGGAATCTTAATTCCCTGACTTGGGATCGAACCTGCATCCCTTGCATGGCAAGGCAGTTCTTAAATCAATGAACCACCAGTGAAGTCCCCCATGGCAGGTTTTGACCATGGCCTTTAGGGGACCTTTCCACAGGCCACCAACGGCAATAATGGTTACACACTCATTTCACACCTTCGGTGCACGGGGACCAGCCTCCTGCCCTTCTTCATCTTTGGGTTTTGATGGCCTGCCAGCATGCAGACAGTGGCCTGCTTGGCTATGGCCTCTTGGTGGGGCCTCGTGCCAGCTGGGTAGCTGCTGTGGCTGAGTTTTAATGAGGAGGCCCTAGGGGACCCCTCCTTCCCGTTGTGGGGAATCCTGGAGCTTCTGTATTTTGATTGAATACACTGAACCGAGCTGTGAGCAGCAGGTGGGGAACCCAGGGGGACTCATACAGTGAATCCGTCTCTCTTTGCCACTGCAACCGAAAAATAAAACATCATCCAGGTCAAGCCAGTTGCGTGAAAAGAGCAGGCTGCGTGATGGCAGAAGGTGTTTCCTAAAGGGCGATGTGAGAGATGCCGGGAGGAAGAAGCAGCCGATGTCCTTGACAGTGAAAGGCTAGGGCCTGAGTCCTTCCTGCCTCTCTGCCTCTTCTCCTCCATCTTCCTCCCCTCCCTCCTCCATCTCTTCCCCTCCTTCCCTCCTTCTTCTCTATTTATCCCTCTGTCTCTCCCCCTAGTAACTGCACATTCCCCCGCTGTCCTTGGCTTCAAGTTTAGGTCAGCCAGTTCATCCCTGGGACATCATGGAGCCCTTCCCACCAGGGGTGGTCACCAGATCTATTACACTCATTCATTCATTCACCAGCATCTGGCTGTAATGTCAGCAAGGCTCTGGCTCCTGGGAATACAATGAGAAATTAGAGGAATAATTTCTCTGCTCTTGGAGACCTGATGGTTCAAGAGGGAGCTGGCTCTGTAGGATGGTTCTGCTGGTACAAACACAGATTTCTAAGTCCCATCTCTGTAAGTCTGGTTCCATGATCTGGGCTGCACCTGGGAAGCTGCATTTTTCTAAGGAGCCCTCCTGGTGACACTGATGGATCCTAGGCCAATCTCAGGGAAACATTCTTTTCAGCCTTGAGGCTGTGCCCAGAACCACCCATTCAAGAGCTGTGCACTGTGGTTCTAACTGTCCTGCTGGCCCTTGAGCGGTTAGAAAGTGTAGTGTCTTAGAGAACGATCTTCCCACACATGGGTGATGATGTTGGGAATTTTCAGATGTCGCACTTCAGGGTTGGAGAGTATTCTAACTTCTCAGAATTTCTTGATGTGCTCAGCAGTGGCTCTCTAAAAACCTGGGGTGACCCCACTGCTCTCTCCCATTCCCCCTTCTCTGTAGATTCCCAACCTCCCTGGACCACCCCTCCCTCCTCCAGGCGCACCTGTCGCTGGCTTTTCTCTGTCTCCTGGGTGACCCTGGCTTGTAACTCTCCCAGAGGGAATCTTCTCTGCAGTTTGCCTTTTCTGGCCGTCTGATGAAACATCCATCCTCCCCCAGATCGGAAATGGCGGGGAGGGGAGATCGTTGTCATTGTTCAATTGCTCACTCGTGTCCGACTCTTTGCGACCCTGTGCACTGCAGCACGCCAGGCCTCCTAGCCCTTCACTATCTCCTGTAGTTTGTTCAACTCATGTCCATTGAGTCGGTGATGCTATCCAACCCTCTCATCCTCTGTCACTTCCTTCTCTTCCTGCCCTCAATCTTTCCCAGCATCAGGGTCTTTTCCAGTGAGTCAGCTCTTCACATCAGGGGGCCATGGTGTTGGAACTTCAGCTTCAGCATCAGTCCTTCTAATGAATAGTCAGGGTTGATTTCCTTTAGGATTGACTGGTTTGATCTCCCTGCAGTCCGAGGGACTCTCAAGAATCCTCTCCAGCGCCACCATTCAAAAGCATCAGTTCTTTGGCTCTCAGCCTTCTTTATGGTCCATCTCTCACATCCGTACATGACTACTGGAAAAACCATAGCTTTGAGTAGATGGCTGCTTGTCAGCAAAGTGATGTCTCTGTTTTTTAATACGCTGTCTATGTTTGTCATAGCTGTGCTATTCAGCTGCAAAGAACAGAAACCTATCTAACACATCCCATTTAAGTCAAGGAGAACAGATCACAAAGACACAAGGGGCTCTCACATCACCCAAGGGCAGAATGCAGAGCCAGGCCAGTCAGCTAGTGGGCAGCCCAAGACTCCAGCCTGCCCTGCACCCCCTGGTCTCACCCTCCGAGGGGCATCTGCCTCTCTCTGCTCAGCCATCCGTGTGCACAAGGACCAGTAGAGCTGCCCCCAAACGGCAGCCTGAGCCCTCCAGATGGCTGAGACCCTCCAGTTCTAGCTCCTGGCACTGTCTCAATCCCAAGTTTCAGAAAAACATAATTTGATAGACCCCATTTGGGATCCATGCTGACTCCTGATCAGTTAACTGAGACAGGGGCTGGACTTCATATGCTTTTCCAGAAGAGGGATCAGCTGCTTCTCTGAAAGGGGCCAAGGGCTGCAGGGAATGCTTGACAGTTAAAGTGAAGCAGTTGCTGTTCTGGGGTAGCTAGTGCCCCGCAAAAGGGCGATATGCTGTGTCTATAGGCGTGCTTAGTGTGAGATTCCTGGGAAAACACGGAGGACGAAGGAGCACTATTATTGAGCTCCTGCTCTCTCTGCACTGGTCTCATTGCATGTCTTTTCACAGCGATGCTCTGCAGAGACTTCACTGGGATCCAGAGGCTCCATTCACTTCACGCAAGTTCAGTTTCCATGGCAGCACCTGCATTCAGCAAACTTGGTCCCTTCAACTCTCAACACTGGTCTTCCCATTGACCCCACTGCTGCTGGATCACATGGGTACCAAGAAGTATCCCATGGGGTCAGAAATCTGGACATTTTTTTTTTTCATTTATTTTTATTAGTTGGAGGCTAATTACTTTACAATATTGTAGTGGGTTTTGTCATACATTGACATGAATCAGCCATGGAGTTACATGTATTCCCCATCCCGATCCCCCCACCCACCTCCCTCTCCACCCGATCCCTCTGGGTCTTCCCAGTGCACCAGCCCCGAGCACTTGTCTCATGCATCCAACCTGGGCTGGTGATCTGTTTCACCATAGATAATATACATGTTTTGATGCTGTTCTCTCGAAACATCCCACCCTCGCCTTCTCCCACAGAGTCCAAAAGTCTGTTCTGTACATCTGTGTCTCTTTTTCTGTTTTGCATATAGAGTTATCATTACCATCTTTCTAAATTCCATATATATGTGTTAGTATGCTGTAATGTTCTTTATCTTTCTGGCTTACTTCACTCTGTATAATGGGCTCCAGTTTCATCCATCTCATTAGAACTGATTCAAATGAATTCTTTTTAACGGCTGAGTAATATTCCCTGGTGTATATGTACCACAGCTTCCTTATCCATTCATCTGCTGATGGGCATCTAGGTTGCTTCCATGTCCTGGCTATTATAAACAGTGCTGCGATGAACATTGGGGTGCACGTGTCTCTTTCAGATCTGGTTTCCTCAGTGTGTATGCCCAGAAGTGGGATTGCTGGGTCATATGGCAGTTCTATTTCCAGTTTTTTAAGGAATCTCCACACTGTTTTCCATAGTGTCTGTACTAGTTTGCATTCCCACCAACAGTGTAAGAGGGTTCCCTTTTCTCCACACCCTCTCCAGCATTTATTGCTTGTAGACTTTTGGATAGCAGCCATCCTGACTGGCGTGTAATGGTACCTCATTGTGGTTTTGATTTGCATTTCTCTAATAATGAGTGATGTTGAGCATCTTTTCATGTGTTTGTTAGCCATCTGTATGTCTTCTTTGGAGAAATGTCTGTTTAGTTCTTTGGCCCATTTTTTGATTGGGTCATTTATTTTTCTGGAATTGAGCTGCAGGAGTTGCTTGTATATTTTTGAGATTAATCCTTTGTCTATTGCTTCATTTGCTATTATTTTCTCCCAATCTGAGGGCTGTCTTTTCACCTTGCTTATAGTTTCCTTTGTTGTGCAAAAGCTTTTAAGTTTAATTAGGTCCCATTTGTGTATTTTTGCTTTTATTTCCAATATTCTGGGAGGTGGGTCATAGAGGATCCTGCTGTGATTTATGTCGGAGAGTGTTTTGCCTATGTTCTCCTCTAGGAGTTTTATAGTTTCTGGTCTTACATTTAGATCTTTAATCCATTTTGAGTTTATTTTTGTGTATGGTGTTAGAAAGTGTTCTAGTTTCCTTCTTTTATAAGTGGTTGACCAGTTTTCAGAAATCTGGACATTAAAGTCAAGCTCAAGATCTGAAGGAGCAGATAAAGATCTATTGTTGAGATCTCTAGTTCAGTTCAGGAGAATCCCACCTAACAGCTTCCTAGAAGTCCCAGTGGACTTTCATGAGGCTTCCGCTATGAGACCTCTCTATCGCCTAGGAAAGCATCTCACCAGCATTTCTGGCCTTTGGCAGACTGGCTTTTTCATGAAGCCATTTCTGAGGAGTGCAGTGAGGCAGAAAGACTGAAATGAAGGGCTTTGAGAGGCGAATGGTCCTGGCCTCTGCTCTGTGATTCATGCTGGGTCGCTAGTTCTCCGCGGGCTTCAGCAGGAGAGGTCCTCCCTCCTTCACACAACCGTGGGGGTTTTTAAATGAGACAGTGCGTGAAATGTGCTTTGCGCTCATGCTGGAGACAGTAATCACTCAATAAATGGCAGCCATAATAACAGTAATAATAATAACTTAGTTGCTTGAATGCAGGATGTTTCTCTATCCCCTACAGCACCAGTAAAATGCCTTGAAGGAGGCTGCCTGCTTCTATTTCTTCTTCTTCCCCCTCCTCCCCTCCCTCTCTCCTTCCTTCTCCTCCTTCCCCTTCTCTTCCTCCCCCTCCTTCTCCTTCTTCAAGTGAGACACAATTGGATAATGTGGTGCAAGTTTAAAGTAGATACACTTTCTAAAACAGACTTAGAGAGTTAAGTGATAGAGTAAGCACATGCATTATTCAAAATCCTTAACGTATTTTATCTCATTTGATTGTCATAAGAGTTCGGACACGATTGAGCGACTTTCACTCATTTACTCACTCACTCGATGACCTCATGGGGTACCTACCCCATAATTCCTGTTTTACAGAGAAGGAAACTGAGGCTCAGAAAGGTGACGTAACTTGGTTGTTACATGTTAGTTAAATGAAGGGCCCTTTTGTCTAACTTCAGGATCTTAAGCCACAGCTCTGAAGCTGACCGTAAGCTGAATTCAGTCATACAATGGAGTTACCTTAAATGCTCATGGGATTTTCAGCTATATTAATAGAGGCATGGTATCTAGAATGATGGAGGTGAGAGTTCCGCTTGCCCTGCCCTGAAGAGAGCTCATCCAAGTGTTTAATTCTGGGTCTTGCAATAAGGTAACCACCATAGCATTAGCAATGCCTCTGTTGTTTAGTCGCTAAGTCACGTCCGACTCTTTGTGACCCCGTGGTCTGCAGCACACCAGGCTTCCCTGTCCTTCACCATCTCCCAGAGTTTGCTCAAACTCATGTCTACTGAATCGGTGTTGCCATCCAGTCATCTCATCCTCTACCATCTCCTTCTCCTCTTGCCCTCAGTCTTGCCCAGCATCAGGGTCTTTTCCAATGAATTGGCTCTTCACATTAAGTGGCCAAAGTATTGGAGCTTCAGCTTCAGTATCAGTGCTTCCAACGGATATTCAGGGTTGATTTCCTTTCAGATTGACTAGCTTGATCTCCTTGCTGTCCAAGGGAGTCTCAGGAGTCTTCTCTAGCACCACAGTTCAAAAGCATCAATTCTTCGGTGCTCAGACACCTTCATGGTCCGGCTCTCTAACAGGGCCTTCTTTATGGTCCAACTCTCTAACAGGTCACATACTTATCATTTCTTTTTTTTTTTTTTATGGTGAGAATATTTAATATCTACTCTTAGCAACTTTGAAGTACATAGTACACTATTCTTAATAATAATTACAATGCTTTGCATGAGAACCCTGGAACTTGTTTATCTTCTTACTGCAAGTGTAGACCCTTTGGCCAATATCCCCCAATTTCTCCACCCTGCCCCCAGCCCCTGTTAACCACTCTGAGTAGATTGTATGAGTTTGACTTATTTAGATTCCACATATAAGCGAGATCTACAGTATTTGTCTGACTTATTCCACTCATCATAATGCCCTCAAGCCCCAGAAGTGTTGTTGCAAATTGGAGAAAAGGATTTCCTTTTCTCGTGGCAGAGTAATATTCCATTTTCTATGTATCACGTGACTATCACTTCTCTCTCTCTCTCTCTCTCCTGCAGGACACCAGCCATGATCGGCTGCTCGTTTGTGGTCAACAGGAAGTTCTTTGGTGAAATCGGCCTTCTGGACCCTGGGATGGATGTGTATGGAGGAGAAAATATCGAACTTGGAATCAAGGTCTGTGACATGGTGCCCTTTCTTCTTGGTCTATTTATGTTTGTGAGCAGCACTACCTGGTCATTTTTTGATGTGTGTTTAAAGCTTCCTTAGCTGGGTGAATGACAGAGTGGTTCACCCCACTTCTGTTCCTAAAGATGTTCCAGCAGGATTGGTACCCAATCAGGTACCCCATCTTGAGCTTTACCCGCTTCAAGAAGTTGAACAATTTGGCCATGCCTGGGTGATCCAATCTAGACATTAATTAGCTAGAGAATATGGTTCCTACTCCCATCCAGTTTCATTCTCTCCTTAAATGTTTCTTAAAATTAAATCATCTCCTTAAATTAGAATTTCCAACCTACATATTTGGACAGTTCATGTACATAAAATAACCATAAGATGCCAGAGGAGAGAAGGATCGTGTTCTGTGGGACTCTCCTGTTTCTTAGAAAGGTTTCTAAGGAGGCGGATGGGGAAGAGGGAAGAGGAAGAAGATTGCAGAAGGGGCTCTTGCTGGCCCCACGTTCAGATCAGCTCCATCGCTTCAGCCGGGTTTTGTTTAAAATTCTGTTTGAAAAATGATTTTCACTGTCAAAAAAAAAAAAAAAGTTGGGCATATTGATGCATTCCAACCTCTTCGTGTTAGAGTTAAGATAAATGGACCTCAGTGAGGGTTTGGGTGAGGGGAATCCTTTAGGACCTGGTCACCACTTAACTGGTGTGTCTTCCTGCATACCACAAAGAGGGGGCTCCTGGGGGTGCCCATTTAGGGTCACTGGACCCCCACTGGCCCCTGTCCTGAACTTTTGCCTACCTGGGAAGTAAGCTTGTTGGGAATGACTTGGACACAATTGTAAGGTTTAAGTTTATTGGATTTCTTCCTCCTTCCGCTGCTGGAATCTCCTTTTTGTGCTGCCAGGCAGGTACCCAGCGCAGGACCCCTACCCACAATCAAAGCCCGTTCTCCGTGTCAGATTTCACTCATTATCCCTAATTGCTCAGAACCTTTAAGATACCCCGCCAGCCCCTCATCTACACTCACACCCCTCTTCATGGAATGAAAGACTTCGTGTTCTTATGATGAAATGAGCGTCCAGGATGCAGGAGCAATGGGGATGGTGGGGACCTTCCCTGTACCCTCAAGTCACTCCCTTTTGGAGACTGCAGACTCTTCCTGTATTTTCAGTTCTGGGCTGGGTTCTTTCCTAAGTGGAATTTACATAGAATTTCTTTGAAAGCCCAGCAATTAAAAATCCCATGGATATGTGATCGCAACTAGTGTACTCGGCACTTAATCCATTTGGAATTTAATTGATGGAAAAGATCTGGACCCAGAATGTTGAACTTGGCCTCTGACTTCAGTTTCTACCCTGGTCTCATCTCCTCATTCTGCCATCTTCCTTAGCTCTCATCTGCTTCTAGCATGCCAGGGAATTATGACTTTTTTATTATGTATTTTGTATTTCTCTAACTTTACTAGCCAGATTGCAAGCTTTATGGGGCACAGAACTTCATGGTGCTCACCTTTGCATCCCAGGCACATAGAACCATGCTTCACACATGGCTCAATAGATATCCATTAGATTCATGACTGATTGAGCACCTAAAGGGACCCAGCATGCGTAGAAGCAGTGAGACATTGTGGAGACAAGTCCAGTTAAATGGAAGATGATAACTTACCCAGGTACTTCCTTGTGAAAGGAAGGAGCTGAAGGAAGCCCTGCATTGAGATGGTTAAGCTTTCCTAAATGTTTCAAAATTTTATGATAGTTTATAAAATCATGTGTTTATTTATATGTAATGTTTATAAAATTAAAATTTATGATAATTTGGTAAATTGTTGATTCTAAAAATTTTTAATATTTTATTAAGAGGGATTTGAATGTCTAATGGTGTGAGAAGGAAGCCTGTGGGGGTAAGACAACACCAGCAGAGGGGAGAACAGGATGATGGATGGAGCACTGTCCTCACGGAGGCAGGGGCACGGGTGGAGGGGTTATGGGGACGGGAGGGACCCCCAGATTTGATTGCCACAGCAGGCTGTGCTTTGTGGAAAACAGTGGAAACATCAGGCCCACGGCTAAGGCGCTCAGATGTTGGTCTTCCCACGCGTGAAGGTGTTTTCTGTGCATCGACCTGGACCCCGCAAAGGTCTGGGTGTGAGGCTCTGCCGGGCTCCGTGGCGGTGGCGGTGATGACAGCCCTGCATGGCCGCCCTATCCCTGCAGGAGGGGCGGAGCCTGTCAGTTTCGCCCTGCGGCAGCACCACCCAGTACAGCACCGCCCCTCGCCACCAGCTGAGGGCGCCCGTGAGTTCCGCGCCGCACCTCCAAGGGACAGGCTGGAGTGTTGGGTTCCAGAGCCTGCTCACTGGCTTGTCTTCTACTGGTCTTCTCAGCACCTGGCTGCTCTCCAGACGTCTTTGTGAAGGCGTCGGATGGAGGAGCCTGGATCCTCCCCTAGTGTACAGTCACCAGTCTCTTATCCCAGGCACCTTCAGCATCCACGCTGGAGATTTGGGAATGTTTATGTGTTTATCTATTTCTGCTTCATTGACTACGCCAAAGCCTTCGACTGTGTGGATCACAATAAACTGTGGAAAATTCTGAAGGAGATGGGAATACCAGACCACCTGACCTGCCTCTTGAGAAACCTGTATGCGGGTCAGGAAGCAACAGTTAGAACTGGACATGGAATAACAGACTGGTCCCAAATAGGAAAAGGAGTACGTCAAGTCTGTGTATTGTCACCCTGCTTATTTAACTTATATGCAGAGTACATCATGAGAAACGCTGGGCTGGAAGAAGCACAAGCTGGAATTAAGATTGCCGGGAGAAAATATCAATAACCTCAGATATGCAGATGACACCACCCTTATGGCAAAAAGTGAAGAGGAACTAAAAAGCCTCTTGATGAAAGTGAAAGAGGAGAGTGAAAAAGTTGGCTTAAAGCTCAACATTCAGAAAACTAAGATCAAGGCATCTGGTCCCATCACCTCATGGGAAATAGATGGGGAGACAGTGGAAACAGTGTCAGACTTTATTTTTTTGGGCTCCAAAATCACTGCAGATGGTGATTGCAGCCATGAAATTAAAGGACGCTTACTCCTTGGAAGGAAAGTTATGACCAACCTAGATAGCATATTAAAAAGCAGAGACATTACTTTGCCAACAAAGGTCTGTCTGGTCAAGGCTATGGTTTGTCCAATGGTCATGTATGGATGTGAGAGTTGGACTGTGAAGAAAGCTGAGCGCCGAAAAATTGATGCTTTTGAGCTGTGGTGTTGGAGAAGACTCTTGAGAGTCCCTTGGACTGCAAGGAGATCCAACCAGTCCATCCTGAAGGAGATAAGTCCTGGGTGTTCATGGGAAGGAATGATGCTGAAGCTGAAACTCCAATACTTTGGCCACCTCATGCGAAGAGTTGACTCATTGGAAAAGACCCTGATGCTGGGAGGGATTGGGGGCAGGAGGAGAAGGGGACGACAGAAGATGAGATAGCTGGATGCCATCACCGACTCGATGGGCATGAGTTTGAATAAACTCCGGGAGTTTGTGATGGACAGGGAGGCCTGGCATGCTGCGATTCATGGGGTTACAAAGAGTCAGACCCAACTGAGTGACTGAACTGAACTGATGCGCTTGTCTCCCATAGCCCAGAGGTCCCCAATCTTTATCACACCAGGGACCGGTTTTGTAGAAGACAGTCTTTACATGGATGGTGTTGGGAGTGGTGATTCAGGTGGTAATGCGAGCAATGCATGCCTGCTAAATCGCTTCAGTTGTGTCTGACCTTTTGCAGCCCTACTGACCGTAGCCCACCTGACTCCTGCATCCATGGGATTCTCCAGGCAGGAATGCTGGAGCGGGTAGCCATTTCCTCCTCCACTGGGATCTTCCCGTCCCAGGGATTGAGCCTGGGTCTCCTGTATTGCAAGTAGATTCTTTACTTTCCATGCTCATTTTAAGAAATCACTGTTACCTGGTGTAAAATAAAATACACACATTCATTGTACATCATTCATCGTGTGTATGTGTGTGTTAGGTGTTCAGTTGTGTCTGACTCTCTGCAACCTCGTGGACTGTAGCCCACCAGGCTCCTCTGTCCATGGAATTCTCCAGGCAAGAATACTGGAGTGGGTAGCCATTCCCTTCCCCGGGGTCATTCACCATGACTTGAGTCTGAATCCTTTACCCAGGACTGCTGTGTAGCCTCCTGCAAAAGTTGCACCAAGAGGAAGGTCCTCCACGGGGTCTTCCCGTCTCAGGGATTGAGCCTGGGTCTCCTGTATTGCACGTAGATTCTTTACCGTTTGAGCCACCAGCTTAGCCAACTTCCTGGCACATCCGTATCTATTCTCAGAAAGGAGCCCAGGAAAAAGTCCACATCCTTCAAGCCCCCCTCTCTTGAAAAATACATTAGCCATCCCTGCTGCCTGAGATAAATCAGAGCTTTATGTAATATATACACTCATATATACATATGTAAAATTGTATAAAGTGTACACACATACATTTATACAGATTAACCTATAATAACCTGCAAGAAATGACATAAAATCATATGCTTTAGCTATGCGGGGAAATTTTGAATTTGAGAACACTTACCTTTTCTTTGTGATTTCTTTGACTAAGAAATAGGTCCATCGGTGATCAAACTATTCTCTGACATTTTTCATTACCTTTTAATTCCATCCGCAGTAATTAAAGAATAGGAAGAACTGAAAACCTTACTGTGGTTCGGGAGAGGGGGGGAAACAGCAGGGTTTACTCTAGGGCTCTTGCTTGGATGAAAGGCAAGCTTTCCCGTGACCAAAACAATCGATACAGTGGAGAGAGAGGAGGGGGAAAAAAGTGCTTTCTAGGACTGAGAAAATAAATGAGATAAAAAATTGAAAGGTTTCCTCCTGTTCTGAGTAACATTAATCAGCAATTTTAACGATGTATATTATGGTGACATGTCTAAATGGTAAGAGGGAAAAAATTCAAGGAGAAAAGACCAAATAGATTACTTTTAAATAGTGTCAGATGGCCTCAGGTTTCTCCAATATATCCGTCTTCTTGGGGATGCAAAGGCACTGTCTTATTCTGAACCCTCATGTAAAAGAACGACTGACACACACCGCGTCCTGCCTGCCTGAACCTGAAAGAAAGGCGATGGAAAGATGCTGTCAGATCCTCCAGCCATCAGGAAAAGCCTTAACTCGTCAGGAATCTCAAGGACTGAATGAAAGGCAGAATTCCTATGTGTGCTCATTGTTGTTGAAAATATTTTTGATGAAGTAATTAGCCTCCAACTAATAAAAATAAATGAAAAAAAAATTTTTAATAAATGAAAAAAAAAAAGGAAATATTTTTGAGACCAGCGACCTGTGATGGAGGTGAAGTCAGCAAGAGGGTGGTGGGTGAGAGAGGGGGACTCAGGCATGATAACCTTCTTACCTGGCCCAGCCCAGCCCCCAGGACCTTCCTCTTGGCGCAACTTTTGCAGGAGACTCCACAGCAGTCCCGCGTAACGGATTTAGACTCATGTCCTAGTGAGTAACCCTGGGGAAGGGAATGGCTACCCACTCCAGTATTCTTGCCTGGAGAATTCCATGGACAGAGGAGCCTGGCGGGCTACAGTCCACGAGGTTGCAGAGAGCCAGATGCAACTGAGCAACTAACACACACACACACACACACACACACACACACACACACAGTGAATGATGTACAATGAATGTGTGTATTTTATTTTACACCAGGTGAGAATGATGTGCTTAAAATGCATAGTTAGAGCTTGGTGCCACAACTGCTGGTGGCATAGTTCACAATACCCCCAGACCCCCATTTTCCTGAGGAGTTGGGATGTCATTTTTATGACTCAAGTGGGCCCAAGGTTGGCATCTCTGCCGTCTTGCCCAGCCCAGTGCACTTGAGCTGATGGTACTAAAGATCTGCAGGATAGTCCACAGACTCAGGCTGTATGAGGCCCCATCCCAACTGGGATACCTTCAGCAGTAGATTTGATAATCAGGGGGCAGACGGTATAAACAGTCCTGATCTGACTCTGAAAGTTCAGGTATCATGAGTACCAGTGTCTGAGAGTGAAGATGAATATCTCAGCTCAAGTAGAAGACGTGAAACGGCTCTGACCAGCCCTGTTGATGGATACTCTGATCCCCACCCCCACCACTCCTCTGTCCACGGGCTTTGGGACTTATCATCCAGCATCCATCTTAACCACAGAAGATTCTCCCTGCCGGCTCTGAGACCCCTGACATCAGAATCCCCCACGTCCAGAAGCCTCCTCTGACCTTTGTCTTCCATCTATTGGATTTTGTGGTTGGATAATGGTCACTCCTGGAAGCAGACCACCAGTTCAGTCCCATTTGCCTTATCCTTAGACTGCATGAGTCTTTGGTCCTCCTTCCTCTGCTGTTGATGGTCATCTCTGACTATGGGAATATCTTCACAATGTAAGGTTAGAGTATACCTGTGATAAAACTCAGAGCAAAAGTTCTTGGTCTTGTCTAGATAGAATCAACTTTGGGGTTTCACAGACTAGTCTTTAATCTGGATCCGTACATTAATATTCCAGGTGACTGGCAGTTCAACTGAATGCTTTTGGATATAATCGGGAGGCATGTTGAGAGCCTTCTCTGCTGTAACAGACACTGAACTAGGGAGACCACAGTAGACAGACATAGCTTCTATCTCCATAAAATTTATGGTCAGGCAGAAAAATCATTCATTTAGCAAATAATAACCAATGTAATAGGTGTGAAAAGATAGGGCAAGAGGAAAATAAGAAGAATAATAACAAAAAAATAGCAAAAGAATAATAACCTACTCTAGGCCGTTGGGAAGCTCCTCCTTAGGGAAATGAGGTTGAAGACTTGAAAATGTGTTGAATTTAGATAGGTCAAAAAGGTGTGGGCATGGAGTGTAGGAATAAGAATATTCCAGACAGTTTTAGTTATATGAGATGATTAAGTTCTAGAGATTTATTGTATAGCATAGTACCTGTAGTTAATAATGCGTTGTGTACTTAAAATTTTGCTGAGGGTAGATTTTATGTTGTGTTCTTTTCACAAAGTGTTTGTTTATTTATTGAGATGTAATTGACATACATTACTGTGTACATTTGAGGTGTACAGTAATAATAAAGAATGCAGGAAGAAATGTTTGGAAATGATATATATGTTGATAGCATAGATTGTGGTGATATCCCCAGGTGGCAGAGTGGTGAAGAACCCACCTGGCAATGCAAGAGACTCAAGAGATGTGGGTTTGATCCCTGGGTCTGGAAGATCCCCTGGAGGAAGGCATGGCAATCCACTCCAGTCCTGTTGCCTGGAGAATCCCCATGGACAGAGAAACCTGGTGGGCTACAGTCCATGGGGTCGCAAAGAGTCAGACACGACTGAACTACTGAGCGCACACACACATTGACATGATGGTTTCCCAGGGCTATGCTTACCTCCAGACTCATCAAGTAGTTTACATTAAATAGGTACAGCTTTTCAATATCAATCATGCCTCAATAAAACGGTTTTAAAAGGAAAAAAAAGATATTTCAGACAGAGACAAAAGCATGTGCAGAGGTTTGGCATTCTGAGAAGGAAATGTATTCTGGAAACTGAGGTATTCCAGGTGGCTGGAGAAGGTAAATGTTAGGGAAAACATATTAGATGCAGTGGCAGCAATCTTGAGTGGCATCTAGATTATGCAACATCTTTAAACAGGTATTTGGCTTTTTCTTAAGGACCACTGTGAATATTTTGAAAGGAAAAAAAGAAGACATATGTGATAAAGAAAAAGACATCTGTGTGTGCGTGTGTGGTGTGTGTGTCTATATATAGTCCCATGTTGGACCCATAACCAAGATCCTTTGGAAGCATTTAAGGTGAGTGTGGCTATCAGCCTTTTTTTTATATAAGAAAGATCATTATTTCCATGAAAAGACCTCGATTGCCATGTCGAGAATGAATGATAGAACTGAATGGATTCAGAGGTGAGGCGTTAGGAGAGAAATGGACAAATTCAGAAAGCAGAAGAGACAGGACCTGAGGGTGGAGTGTATAGAGGGGATGAAAGTGAGTGGGGGGCAAGGCAGACTCCCGAGTTACTGGCTTGAACAATTGGGAGATGCTGGTGCTCTTCTCGGAGATGAGGCGGTCTGAACGAAGGCACGAGATGATGCTTTCTCTCTGAGAGGGGTCCTGACACCATCCAGTTCATCCAGCAGGCAGTTGGGGTGTGGAGATTAAACAGAGGCGAGAGGACAAAGTGTGAGATAGACTTGGGCATCTTCTGTACATAGATTATATTCGAAGTTGCAAGAAGGAAGGGGTTGCCTAGAGAAAGGAGGAGAGGGGATAAGACAGAAATCCAGAAAAAAAAAAAGCCACCTTTAGGGCGTGGAAAGGGTAGTTGGAGAAACAACTAAGAAGAAACCTAGAGGAAGAGAGAAACACAGAGCGAGGGAATTTGCGGCAACTGAGAGAGGAATGTGTCTGCCTACCCAGAGCAGGCAGGGAGAGGAAGGGATGGATCCAGGTACCACTCAGGGGGCATAGGGAACAAGGTGATGACTCAGCGTGAGGAATGGATGGGAGCAGAGTGTGCTGTGCCTCCCCGGTCTCTGAGCAGCCAGATAGAGTCACTTAGAAAACACTGGCAGAGAGGAAGGTATGCAGGTGAACATTCGAGGAGTTCCGTTTTAGGAATCTAGAGTCCTCTGTGACTTGGCCACAAGATGTTGAAGGAACATAGGAGTAAGGTGGGGTTCCAACCGAGAGCGGGAATTGGAACAGGGTTCTAGGACCAGTGTGGAGTGTCCACCATCCCATCCCGGGGTCTACTGGACCTAGGCGGGGCTTAGGATTTGGGCTTGACTTAACAGCAGTAGGACATGGTGATTCCTTTTATGATATGAGCCCGTGGCTTACAGCAAACAGCAGCCATAGGTGCTATCCCTAAAGAATTAAAGAGTTAGGAAAATAGTGGGTTTTTTTTTTTTTTTTTTTTTTTTTATTGAGGACTCATCTCTTTTTTCCTGAAATATTTTGGGGAAAAGATCTTAGTTTTTTAAGATGTTGAGAACTTTAGAATCTCTGCTCCATACTCCAATTTCATGCAAGGATGTGAGTTTCCAGGTGCTCATCCAATCCTCCTGCCTTTGCTGTTTGTAGTCACTTCCCAAAAGGAGATGGTGAAGCCATCACTGGAGCCAGAGCTCGTCAGCCACCTACCTGTAGAGACTTAAAATCTGCAGTGACGTGTGGTTGTCCAGCCTTCACTGTGACATATACCTCACAGTACAGAATGGTGCTTTGTAGGGAAGAGCAGGAGAAGGTTCATTTAAACAGAGATTGCTGGCATTAGACAGCAGGACCATTTTGCTGTCTTTATTGAAATGTATTGCCATCCTCTTAAGTAAGAAAAATAGTCTTTTATTTATATATATATATATATATATATATATATATATATAGAGAGAGAGAGAGAGAGAGAGAGAGAGAGAGAAAGCTGAAAAAACACACATGCATGAATACACAGACACACACACACATACACACTCCAAAAGAAACCTTCCCTGAAAGATCTTACAAAAGACAGCCAGCAATGTGATGTCAGTTGTAGAATAAAATGGTTTCCATAGAGTTTCTGAAATTCCTCAATTTTAGAAGAATTGTGTACAGGCTGGGAATTCCACCCCTAGTGGGTGAGGGGTTTAGATAATATTGTCTCTTGCTATTTTTTTCCCCCACAAAACAAATTGGAGAATGAAGAATTGTCATTACATTTTATGTTAGTTTCCTTTAATTCAACATTTTATTATGGAAAATTTGAAACATAACAAAAATAAAACAGTCTAATGAATCCAAATGTACAAATGATTTAGCTTCAACAAATATCAACATTTTGCTGTGTGTTTTTCAGCCACTGCCTCTCAGCCTTCAAAAAGCAAATCCCCAGACATCGAATTGTTCTGCCTATAAAAGTTTTAGAGTGCATTGCTAACACAGAAGGACTTTTTTAAAGCATAGGCTCAAAATAAATTTACACATAGTAAAATTCATTACCCAGTTCATGTTTCTCAAAAGTATTTCTCAAAATTCTGTGTGATTTTTCTCAACAACAATATCATTGATGACTTGTTCAAGCAAGGTTCCAAACAAGGTCTACAAATTTTATTTGACTGATATCTCTGTTTTCAATTAAAATTTCTTTAAATTTTTAATTGCAGTATAGTTGTTTACAATATTGTGTTAATTCCATGTGTATAGCAAAGTGATTCAGCTATATATATTTTCAGGCTCTTTTCCATTTTAAGTTATTGTAAAACGTTGAATAGAGTTCCTTGCTGTTGTTGTTTAGTCGCTAAGTCATGTCCAACTCTTTTGTGACCCCAGGAGATATAGCCCACCCGCTCCTCTGTCCATGGAATTTTCCAGGCAAGAATATTGGAGTGCGTTGCCACTTCCTTTTCCAGGGGAATCTTCCCAACCCAGGGATTGAACCCACGTCTCCTTCATTGCGGGCAGATTCTTTTCTACTGAGCCACCTGGGAAGCCCATGCTATTCAGTAAATCCTTGTTGTTTATGTTTTTTATATAGAGGTGTGTTTCTGTTAATCCCATATTCCTAATTTATCCCCCTGAACCATATGCCTCTTAAGTATCTTTTAATCTGTAACATTTCCCCTTACTTTTATTATTCTCATTCATTTACTGTCATTCATTTACTGAAGATACCAAATCATTTGTCTGGTAAAAGTTTGCACACTCTGGACTTGGCAGATGATCCTACTTAAAGTCTTTAACATGTCCCTGTCATCTCCATTTTCTCTAAACTGTAATTAGATCTGGAAGGTTGATTAGACTCAGTTTCCTTCATCTATCCCTTCCTTCTTTCCTGCAAGAACACTTCAGGTGATGCTATAAACTTCCTATCACATCACATCAGGAGATACATACAATCTGGTTGTCTGGATTTAATGATGTTAAGATTCAACAGTGGGTCCATGTGTTTTCAGCCTGATTCATCCATTATAAAATTCCCCATCAACCTTTCACTTAATGATTTTAGCAGCCACTGACAATCCTTGCCCAGATCCATTATTTCATTAAGGCTTACAAATGGTGATTTTAAAATTTTACATTCATCCTGCATTTATAAGCCATAATTCTGTTACTAAAAAAGAATTTACCCTCATCACCTGTTTGGCTACGCCCAAATATAGTTCAAATAGGAAAGGCAGAATAAATGCTTGATTCTTTCCTTTTATTTAAACAGTTTTAGAATAATAAGTTGATGACATAGCAGCCTCCAAAGATGACCAATGGGCTTTTCTCCAGTAGAATTACTTTTAAAAATAGATATTTTATGTTTCTAAATCCATTACAGTCATTATTCATTTTTTGCTCATTTTGTATGTTTTTATTAAAGCCTTATTTAATACAGTAAAATGCACAGATTTTCAGTCTTCAGTCTAATGGGCTTCACAGTTATGTACATCCCAATAATCGCTTCCCAAAACATGATATTGGACATTTCCTTTGTCTGTGAAAGGCCCTTGTTGTCATTTCCTATCTTTTCTCTCTACTTCCTTATAATACCCACTTTAGGCAACCATTTTCTGGTTTTCATCACCATAGGTTAGTTTTGTCTATTCTAGAACTTCCCGTAAATGGAATCATGCCTCATATACTCTAATCCTCAACTATGTTGTTGTTACTTAGTCTCTCAGTCATGTACAACTCTTTTGCAACCTTATGGACTGTAGCCCACCAGCCTCTTCTGGCCATGGGATTTCCTAGGCAAGAATACTGGAGTAAGTTGCCATTTCCTTCTCCAGGGACTCTTCCCAACCCAGGGATTGAACCTGGGTCTTCTGCTTTACAGGAAGATTCTTCACGGCTGAGCCACTCGGGAAGTCCTTAAGCTTCCAGCTAATGAATGTTTATGAGTTTCCTCCATGTTTTTGTATCTATATCAGAAACTCATTCCTTTTTATTGCTGAGAATTACTCCATTGTATGGGCTTCCCTGGGAGCTTAGTTGTTAAAGAATCTGCCTGTGATGCAGGAGACTGGGGTTCGATCCTTGAGTGGGGAAGATCACCTGGAGAAGGAAATGGCAATTCACTCCAGTGTTCTTGCCTGGAAAATCCCATGGATGGAGGAACCTGGAGGACCATAGTCCATTGGGGTCACAAGAGTCGCAACTTAGCGACTAAACCAATACCACTCCATTGTGTAAAAATATGATCATTTGTTTATTCATTTTCTTGCTGAAGGATAGTTGGGTTCTTAACAATTTAGGACTGTTAGGAAAAAAACATGTTTTTTGGACATATATTTGGATTCTGTTGGGTAAATATATAAGAACTGAATAGTTAGAATATGGGAAAGATGTATGTTTAACTTTTTAAGAAATGGTCAAACAAGTGTCTAAAGTGTTTGGGTCATTTTCCACTCCCACCAGTTATTGTATGAGAGTTCCAGGTGTCCCCATTTTGCCAGCATTTGGTGTTGTTGGCATTTGTTTTAACGAATCCATTAGGTTTGAATTGGTACCTCGGTGTTGTTTTCATTTGCAGTTCCTTCATAGCTGATGATATTGAACACTTTCTCTTGTGCTTAAGAATAATTTGCACAACATCTTTTACCCATTTTAAAACACTGTTTCATTTTGTTTTAGTGCTCATTTATACAGATTCATTATGTGTTCTGATTATGACCTCTTTTTCAGATATATAGTGTATAAATATATATATATGTGTGTGTGTAAGTATATGTAAGCCAATTTATGGCTTATCTATTCATTTTCCACTATGTTTTCTTCTGGAAGCTTTATGCCTTTAGCATTTACATTTATGTCTATGATCCATAAAGCCTTGAAGAAAACAAAAGAAATGGTTTTGTTGGGGTTTGCAGTACTTTTTAGACTGGATACAAAAGCATTAACAGCTTTTAAACAAAGTGCTAGTTTGGATTTAATCAAAATTTAAAATTTCAGCTCATTTAAAAAGATACAGGCAAGCCACACACTGAGAAAAATATTTACAGTGGCTATATCTGACAAAGGAATCTTATCCAGACTATATATAATGACGTCTAAAAGTCAAGACCAAAAAAATGACAGAACAGCAGAAGAGCCACTTCACAGAGCTTCCTAGCTTTCTGGCCCAAGAGGTTTCAGTTTTGTCCTATATATTTCGTGTCCCAAACCTGGAATCAGCCATTTCTCTAAGGACCCCTGGCTCCGCCTCATGGGAAATTAGAGACCAAAGTCTCATCAGTGAAGGCGCTCATTACCTCTAAGACCTTTCAGAAAAGCTGGATAACACTGACCTTTTTAGAAAGAAAAATGTAAGTCATTCTTTCATACTAGTATTTCCAATTTAAATTTTGTGATTATAGAAGTTTTACTTCTTTGATTTTATGCTTATCTTTCACTGAAAGCTTTATTCTAATTGATAGAATAAGTCTGATTTTTATTGACATACTTTCTCATTTGCTTTATCCCACTATATATATTATATATGTATATATAGTGTATCTTCTACCCTCTCTCCATATATACATATATACACACACGTATATGTATATATGTATACATATATATATGTATATATGTAATGTATATATATGTGTATATGTATACATATATATATGATTTCAGTATAAGAATGCCAGCTAACAAGTTGACTGAATGAAATTCAGTATTTCTTTCTTCTTTGTTTTGTCCTTAGGATATATTTCTACTAGTCATGTGTAGTCAACACTCTGTTTTAAAGGTGTTTGAAATCATTTTTCTCTGTGTGATTATGCCACTTCCTTGATGTAGGATGTTAGAGCTAAATTTCAATGAACAACAAAGTACACTTTTTTTCTATTTTACTGAGGTTACAGGTCATGTAACTGAACTTATTTGACCTAAAGTTTTGGCTATTTTTTAAGACTTTTTTAAAGAGCAGTTTTATATTCACAGGAAAATTTCCAGGAGAGTAGAGAGATTTCCCCACACATGCATAGCCTGTCCCACTGTAACATCCCTGACCAGAGTGCTACATTTATTACAAGAGATAAGTCTACACAGACCTACCCTGATCACCCAAAGTCCATAGTCTACATTTTGGTTCACTTTTAGTGTTGTACATTTTATGGGTTTGGACAATGACAGGTATCAATCATTGTAGTGTCCTGCGGTTTTTTCACTGCCCTAAAATTTTACTGTGCTCCAGTTATTCATACTCCCCTCCCCCACCTGCTAACAACCACTGACCTTTTTATTGCCTCCATAAGTTTGCTTTTTCCAAAATGTTTAGTTGTAATTTTACAGTATGTAGCCTTTCCAGATTGTCTTCCTTCACATAGTAATTTGCATTTGAAGTCCCCCCACCATGTCTTTTCAGGAATTGATTGCTCTTTTTTTAGTGCTGAATAATATTCCATCATTTGGATGTACCACAGTTTATTTATTCATCTATTCATCTTGGTTGCTTCAAAGTTTTGAAAATTATGACTAAAACTGCTATAAACACCTGTGTGAAATCGGTAGCATTGTATATTCATGGCAGTGTGTACCAAGCACTCTGCTTCTAGGCTGATTTCTACCCAACACCCTCTCTGGCTTTTGGTTTTGTGATATCCAGAAATCCATACTGCCAGAGAAGCTGCGAGTCTGATCCGCTACTTCACATGGACTCATTTGGTGTGTGAATCATCCCAGTTCACCTTCACTGAGGCTGAGCTTGTGTATCTGATTCACTGTAGGCTCTGGAATTATTACTGTTGTTAGAGCTTTGGGGAAAAAAATCCAACAACTGCTAAACGTGAAAAAATACTCCCCTCACCTCATCCCCCACAAAAAAAAAAAGAAAAGCATCTTATTGATTTTCAAAGCTAAATTAAACCCTTGCATACCAAAGCTAAGCCAGAGAGGAGAAATTATCCAGATAGTGATAAAGACAGGGCCCCCAAAATTCTGAATGTGGGCAGAGAATGTCAAGAGACACCTCCACCATTATCAACAAGTAAAGGGACCCCAGAGAGAAGAGAAGGGAGGCAGTGGTGAGCAGAAACCACAGGCTGGACCTTCTCTGTAACCTTCACTGTTGCAGTACTTTTTTGCACCACAGTCTGTACTCAGTGCTTAAGAAGAAATTTGGGCCTTTCCCACACATGCATTTATTTTAATGCATGTATGTCTGTTTATTTATTTGACTTCCTCCGGTCTTATTTGTGATACACGGGATATTCGTTGCATCACGCACATCTTGCATTGCAGCACACGTTGTGGTGTGCGGGCTCAGCAGTTGTGATGTGCAGGCTTAGTTGCCCTGCAGCATGTGGGGTCTTAGTTCCCCAACATCAAACCCATCTCCCCTGCATTGTAAGGTGGATTCTTAACCATTGGACCACCAGGCAAGTCCCCACAAATGCATTTAAATGGGAGAGATAAGCGTTTCAAACTAATATCTGCTGTCGGTCGGCACTAAGTTTGTGGCAGACACTGTGCTCATAGGCGCTTTACAAACATTCGATTCTTCAGTCTTCATGAGAATCATGTAAATTAGTCATTATCAATCCCATTTTACGGATGATACCGGGATTGTTAGAAGGCAAGTAATTTGTCCAAGATCTTACAACTGATAAACAGGGGAGCCAGAAGTCAAAGCCAATTTGTCTGACTCTAAAGCTCTCTGAGGTTTTCACTCACCTATTGCTTAGAATATTTATTCATCCCAGGCGCTGCGTCCCTCCACCCTCAGGATGGAGGTGACAACACTGGCGATTATGTAATGATGTCATCATATAGTAGATGCTCAAGGTGTTGACTATATATAATACATGTCATAAAGTACTTCCATTTGCAGAAGATACAATGCTCATAATTCCCATGTAGACACGCAAGTAGATCCCATGCCCATTCATCTCTATCATGTAATACTCTGCTTCGTATATAGAGAACTGTAGTTATGCAGTAAACACAAATGTGTTTGAAACAGCATGAAATTGGATTTCCTCATCCATAAATTGTGTTATATTTATGTCTAAGTTATAGCTGAAGGAACAGACCCATGATGTTGATATTTTTATAAATGGTGTCTAATGTATTTCTATTAAGGGGAGATATATTTGCTGTGCTGAAATGTATTATCATAATAGCCAAACCATTTACTCTACCACTGGAAAATAGTGTGGTATTCTGTCTGGAATTTCGCTTGCCTGCTCCCAGGCTGCCAGATCTCTTGTAAATTATCGTAGGCGTTTGTGAGTTATTTTATAGGAAGCATCCATCTATTTTTACAACTCTGAAAAGTCTGTCACTCTCATTCATCTCCCTGGGAATAAAGCAATAATTTGATTCTCTATAAATGTGAACCTGAATTTACACCATCCTCTCCAGGTGCGACTGTAGTGACGTGGGTGATTTATAGCTCTGGGTTTCTGGGGCCGGGCACAGGATGGTAGTAGCATCCTTGCCCTGTGTGTTTGTTTCCATTTTCCACTATTTTTACACAAAAGGGGTTGGGAATTAGCCTGTCCCGATTTTATTTAGGGCACAGTTGTTTTGTTCCCTGGACCCTGCGGGCTTGGTGGAACGCCATGCCACAGAGAACAGCCACCAAGGTCCTGAGCCATTCCGTTCAGCCCTGGGTCTAGTAGTTGGCTGGAGGTCTGCACAGGTGAGCCTTGGGCATGGTGATGTGCTCAGTCTTCAGGAAAACTGCCATTGCAAAATTGTCAGGGCTTCCATAGGAAAATAGTTGACTATCTAGGGGAATCTCAGATATTTGCTGTCAGATGGACAGCCCACTGGACAAACCCAGGTTATCCATCTTTGACGTCCCATCTTCTGGCCCATTGAAGGAGAGCTTGCCTGGGGAATGTCAGTGTTTTATCCCCTCTTCCCTCGCTGAGATGCCAAGGTGGGAGATGTCCTTAGCTGCCCCGGATCCTTTGAGACCAAGGCTGTTTGGGCTTGGAAATCTGATGCTTCCAGAACCAGGGACATGGGCAGTGGGAAGAGAACTTGAATAATCACTAGAATGAGGAAGTAGGGGCATGAGGAGGAACTGGGGCTGGAGTATGTAGCCAGAGAAAATTGGAGAGCCAGGAAGACCAGAGGGAAAAATGATGGACCAGGCATGAAATGTGGGAAGAAATCCCAGAAGAGTTCCTGAGACAGAGGGGTTCTGGTGCCCTGGGCTGGCTCCCCCATGTATTCTGAAGCATGATGCTTGGGTGGGATGGCTGCACTTAAAGATCATTGGAATAGGGCAACCCTTCACTCAGCTGCAATACCCACTGAGACCTGGATTCAAGCAGGAAAGCACCTCTGGCATCTCTTGATCCTGTTCTGAATCTGAAAGGTTTGTGCTGGGTCATGCATGCATGTTCAGTCGCTCAGTCATGTCCCTTTTGCAACCCCATGAACTGTAACTGGCCAGGCTCCTCTCTCCGTGGAATTTTGCAGGCAAGAATACTGGAGCGAGTTGCCATTTCCTTCTCCAGGGGATCTTCCCAACCCAGGGATCAAACCCGCATCTCCTGCACTTCCTGCTTTGGCAGAAGATTCTTTACCACTGTGCCACCTGGGAAGCCCTTGGGCTGGGGGCTTTCCCTAATTGGAACCATTTGTCCTTAAAGGTCATTTCCTGTGATAAATATTGTACACCAGGCTAGCTCAGCAAGGAAACTCTTTGTTCATGCTAATAGCCATAATTTTTGTGGAAACTCATTTAAATTACTGTTCATTTGGAAATATGGTGGATGGATTTGCTGATGGTGACCCTCAGCTTTGAAGCTACCATCTACCCGTGTGCAAAATGCCTTGTATGGGCACATCTTCCAATGACAGCCACGCATAGTCACTGTCTGCTTCACAGAGCATGAAATGGTACTCTGTTTGACTATTTCATAGTTATTTCCCTCCCCTTTGGAAAATCTAAAAGGGAAATATATTGTGCATTTGACAACGCTATACATTTTAAAGTACTCAGGCTTAGAAATACATCTACGTGTTTCCTCTATGTGACAAAAATGAAAAGAATTAAAAACCTCAGATATTTTTCAAAACTTGCATTTACTGTCTTTTTAACCTTTTGGAGACACATTCAAATTCCATTCCTCCTACTTGAACAACCATGTAGGAAATTACAAAGGTCCATTCTATTGATGCAAAAGAGGCCAAAAGACTGTGCAGATTTCAGTGAAAGGCTATTATTTTATTTTTAAAATGGTTTTACCTCCACTGATGCTCACTCCAAGTTCTCCTTTATTTTTTTTTTTTTTCTTACCCAGAAAATCAGCCAGTCCTTTGGGCTTGGAATGGTTATAGCAAATTTGGAGCTCTTTTTTAGAAAGTTATCAAAGAAGAATTAGCCCAGAGGCAAGATGCTCAGACTGCTTTAAAAACTGGCAGCTATGAAAAACTCTCGTAAAACTGTTAAGATAGGAAGAGATCTATACCCGGGCAGGAAAGTGAAAGGTCCAGCTTCCTAAGATCCAGATGATGGAAGAGTTGAATGGCCTTGAGGGAGTTATTTGATATTCCAGTTCTAGCTGCATGGAAAATAGCCCCTAAATGAGTGACTTAAATAATAACCATCATTTCATTATCCCTCTTGTGAGTGAAGAATTCGGACAGGGCACAATGTGTTATGTGATGAATTGTGGCCCCCTCCAAGGGATGTTGAAGTCCTAATTTCCTGCACCTGAGATTGTGACCTTATTTGGAAATAAGGTCTCTGCAAATGTAATCAAGATAAAATGAGGTCATTAGGACTGGTTCTAGTCTGGTATGACCATTGTTTGGATAAGAGAGGAAGGACTTCCCTGGTGGTATAGTGGATCGGAATCTGCCTGCCATTGCAGGGCACACGGGTTCAATCCCTGGTCTGGGAAGATTCCACACCCCACGGAGCAACTGATCCCCTGGGCCACAACTGCTGAGGCCACGCTCTTGAACGTGCGAGCCACAGCTACTGAAGCCTCCAAGCCTAGAGCCCGTGCTCTGCAACGAGAAGCCACCGCAATGAGAAATCCACACACTGCAATGAAGAGATGCCCCCGTTTGCTGCAACTAGAGAAAGCCGGCACACAGCAAGGAAGACCCAGCGCAACCAAAAATAAAATAAATAAATAAATTACAAAAAAAAAAAGAAGAAGACGCAGACACACAATGAGAACACCTTATGACAACAGCAGCAGAGATGGGAGCGCTGCAGCTACAAGCCAAGGAAGGCCAGAGAACACAGAGGGCTGAACTGATGGCTCAGATGGTGAAGAATCTGCCTGCAAATCAGGAGGCCTGGGTTCGATCCCTGGGTCGGGAAGATTCTCTGAAGCAGGAAATGGAGAGGAGGAAGGAAATGGAAGGAAACAGAGGAGCCTGGCGGGTTACAGTTCATGGGATCGCAAACAGTTGGGCATGACTGAGTAACTGAACACGCACCCCCACCCCAGCTTGGGTGGATTAGATATCTGCCATCCAAGGGAAAGAGACTGGGACAGCCTCTGTAGTCTCTCCTCCCTCCCTTCCCCTGTGGACCCTGCCGTCTCCTTTGTGCGGTGCCCCTTCTGCCACATCTGATGCTTGCACCCTTGGTCTGGTCTTCCAGCCTAGAAGGAGTGGCATTTAGTCTAATAGGCATTTCTAGAGTCCTGTGTGCAAGACAGTGAGCTGAGCATTGCATCAGGCGCTGTGCTGACAGAGAGGAAAGGCTGGGAGCCTCGTTGGCGGCGGCAGTGTGGTCTCAGCCAGTCGCTCACGGAGCCCTGAGTTTGCGTCTTGTGCTATCACTGCATGACTCCATGCCATCTTAAGAAAGGCCCTTCCACCTACAAGACCAGCTCTGAAACCAGCCACAGCCCGGCTGAATTTTCAGCCTAGAAGATTTCTTCCGCTGGCGGTGAGGCTCTTAGAGGTCTCAAGGGTCAGGGTTTCTCACCTGGACACTGTTGACCTATGGTGCTGGGTAATTCCTTGTCTGGGGTGGGGAGGGGGTGTCCTATGTGTGGTAGGCTGTTTAGCAGCATCCCTGGCCTCTACCCACCCCCGCAAGTGCCCACTCCTCACCCACCAAAAAAGTCTTCCAAAGTTGGCAGATGTCCCCAGGGAGAGAGAAAGGGAATAAAGTTGGCCTTGGTGGAGAACCACTGTTGGAGATCGTGCCTTCTCCCTGGAGCAGTGTGGCCCCCATAGTAACACTGATTCTTTTCTTTTTTAATATTTATTTATTCTTTATTTATTTGGCCATGTTGAGTCTTAGTTGCAGCACATGGGTTATTTTAGTTGTGGCCAGTGGGATCTAGTTTCCCAACCAAGGATAGAACCTGGGTCCCCTGCATTGTGAACTCAGAGTCCAGAGTCTTAACCACTTAACCACCAGGGAAGTAACACTGATTCTTGAAGGGGGCATATCTTAACTATTACAGTGGTTTGTAACCCTTCAAAGGGCCACAGTAGGTATACAAACAGCACGTCCATGGTACTCAGAGAGGAAGACAGTTAGCAAAAGGGGGGAGCAAAGGGGTGATAATAAAAAACAAGATTGAGAAGTACTGATTTAGACCAAAGGGGAGCCAGTGTTTCCGGAGGCTGTAGGAAAGGAATTTGGAGATTGAAATAGGGAACCAGCGATCACAGTGGGCACAGGGGACCACTAATCACCATAACAGCTAACTTGAGTCACTGACCACGTGCCGGGCACTGGGCCAGCTGGTTTCATGCACACAAGCAATGCCATGCACAATAAGCGCTCTTATTTATTTCCCACTTTACAGCTGGGAAGCGGAGGCACATGCAGAGTAACAGTGAACTCTGAATGTCCAGAGACCATGCCCTTGACTTCAGTGGGTCAGAGCCAATTCGATGAGAAGGGGTTGCCCCTTGGAGTGTAATTCGGGATCAAGAGAGCAGGGACGCTCTGGGACACGATGGAGACAGAGCTGGGAACAGGGGAGAGGAAGGCATGACTGTGGGATGTGAATCAGAACAAAACTGCACATTGAGAGATTAGGAGGGAGGGAGGGGAGCTGAGGACCCGCAGCACGGAATGAGTCAACCTCAGAGTTCAGCGCGATCCTTCACTTGACCTTCTCCGGGTGCCCTTTTCACCCTGACAGCTATAGAGCTGGGTTGAAGCAAGTTTGGCGAAGCTAGCTGCAAATGAATTCTTTCCCAGGCAAGGCTGGCCTTGGCCTGACCTTTCACACCTGCTAAGTAAATCAGGATGCCTCCTGACTTCCCCCTGGGCCTGTCTCAACTGATGTCTTTCTTCTCCCAAGCTCAAGATCTTTTTTTTTTTTCAGGTTTTGGGGATGGATTTTATTTGGGCTTCTCACAGTGGTTAGAGCCACTCTGTCTTCAGAACAATCACAGCACAGGAAATACGTCACCGAGACTGCCCAGAAAAGTCTGACCAGCTGAATCTTATTGCTTAAAATACACATATTCACAATAACTGACAAAGGGTGATGTGCCTCACACAGGAATGTGTTAGCAATTGCAAACCTTCCGACTGTAGCACCAAACCCTTGACCCATCCCTTTCTTCTCACTTGCCTGGAACACCATGCTCCCTCCATCTCCCCGGCCCCTCAAGGGTCCTTCAGCTCCCTACTCCCGTGCGTCCATGTGCAGGGCAGCCTAAGCTCAAGATCTTGTAGGGGAGGAATTCTGTGAGCATCCCTCATTTTTTTAAAATAAAATAGAGTATTTCACACCCAAGCTATATTATCTACAAAGAGAAATAATACTATATCATGCCATTTGGGGGGAAAATAGGGCTTCCCTGGTGGCTCAGATGGAGAAGAATCTGCCTGCAGTGCAAGAGACCTAGATTCGATCCCTGGGTCAGGAAGATCCCCTGGAGAAGGGAATGGCTACCCACTCCAGTAATCTTGCCTGGAGAATCCCATGGACAGAGGAGCCTGGGGGGCTGCAGCCCATGGGGTAACAAAGAGTCGGACGTGACTGAGCGACTAAACACAGAGGGGCACAACTATTACTCCCTCTCAGACTCCAAACTTGAGCTATTTCTATTCAGTTCAGAGCACCCATTGCTGGGGAGGCAGCTCCCAGCGCCGCCCCCGACCCAGCACCCACTTCAAACAGATCAACCCTTCTTTGCTCACCAATGGTGACCTGGGAAGACGGCAAAAGCTGCATCTTTGATGTTTCAACTTTGAAAAAGTTGCTTTAATGTAGAGCAATTAGAGCATTTCAAACTAGGAATGGAATTGTGATAATTGACTGTGTGTTGCTCTCTCCTAGATGGTTCTTGCACACAGATTAGCATATGGCTCCTCTCTCTCCCTCTCTGTCTCTCTAGCTGTTTGAAGGGTCCAGAGTGCTTGCAGACACGTTCCAAGGGAGATACCCCATCAGATTACTTTCAGGCTCAGGTTCAGTGTAGGGGTCTTTGGGGAAGACCTAAAAGTTTGTATGTCAGCCTGTACTTGATTTGCTCTGGTGACAAGGTGTTTATGACCTGACACGTCTCCTGTCGCCAGACTCATCAGACCACTGATACTAGTGCTACAAATGGCTCACGTTTCAGAACGCTGAGCAGAAGCCAGGTACTGTGCTAAGTGCTCATCACTTTATTTAATGCTTAGATCTGCCCAGTGAGCTCTTAGTGTCACCACTGCATAGACTGGAAACTGAGTCACAGGGCGAGCAAATGGAGAAGCAAGACCTCAGACTCAGGCAGAATGACCATCATGTGTTATCGCTGTATAATTTATTTCATGGTAGCCTTAATGCAGTGTCTCTCTGTGGGTCTTGTTTGGGGCATGGTTCTACCCACTGGAGCTCCGCCTTGTAGGTTCAGTTCCTCTTCTGACAAAATTCCTTCAGACAGAAGACCCCAGTGGCATGCTCTCCCCCACCCCATCCCCTGCCACTCCCCTCTTCTGTAGGATAAACATACCCAGTTCTTCTCTGGTTCTGATCTCATGTTTTGAATCTCCTACCATCCAGGACCTTCTCCTCTTGTATTGCTCAGAAAAAGCGCTGTTCCTTTTTTTTTTTCAAATATATTTATTTATTCGGCTGCCCAGGTCTTAGTTGCAGCATGCGAGATTTTCAGTTGCAGCATGTGGGATCTAGTTCCCCCACTGGGCATCAGACCTAGGCCCCCTGCTTTGGAAATACAGAATCTTAGCCTTTGGACCACCAGGGAAGCCCCTGTTGCCCAGAAAAGAAGCTGGCTCTTCATATATGTCCAAGATCTGGGTGGGGGCAAGGAATGTATCCTTTTCCTTATTCTCAAAGTTGTGGGTTAGGCTTTAGATTACATCTTACTGTGGATATTGAGTGATAAACCCACCTGTTTTCACTGAAAAAAACAGATGTTTGGGGGAATTCCCTTCAGAGCTAATCACCAAAGCTACATTGAGAAGATCTGAGTCAGGGATACCTAGAAAGCTGTCCCTATTCTTCACCCTCAGACTTGACCAGTCCTTCAACACTGTGGGTTTTTTGGTCTCACTGGGTCTTTGTTGCTTCTTGAGTTTTCTCTAGTTGCAGTGAGCAGGAGCTACACTTGGTTGTGGTATATGGGCTTCTCACTGCAGTGGCTTCTTTTGTGGAGCACAGGCTCTAGGGACACAGGCTTCAGGAGTTGGGGTGCACGGGCTTAGTTGCTCTGTGGCACGTGGAATCTTCCCAGAGCAGGGATCGAACCAGCGTCCCCTGCGTTGGCAGGCAGATTCTTATCCGCTGCACCACCAGAGAAGTCCCTAACACTGTGTATTTAAACTTACGAAGGACTCGCTTTTGTGCCAACATTCCGTTTATTCATTCATTCAATATTTACAGAGCAGTTTTGCACCTAGTAGGTTTCAAGCAGAGCCCTGAGTTTGAGGATATACTGTAAGGAAGTTATAGGTCTTATTCCTGAAGAAGAAAAAGAAGAAATCCACACTCAGAAGAAAGTGTGATGAGCCCCATATTGCAGATGTGAAGAGGATTCCAGGGTTGGGAGGTCCAGAATCACATCTTACACCCTAAAAGACACGTGGGGGTAATGGGGTTCCAGGAGAAGAAAAAGGCATGATCAGAGAGAGGAGAAATTCATTTAGCCTAAGGGATGCTCTCCAAGATCAAAGGAGGCAAGTTAATAAAAATCGTATTGGCAGAGGCTTACCAATTTAAATATTTATGGACTGCACCTAAGAGTGTGCATTCTTTCAGACACTACTCACCTCATTCTGAGTCCGTCACCGTTTGTGGCTGGTGTGTTCCGTTGGCCAGCATTTAACATGAAGAGAGTAAAAGAGACTCACGGCTCATGGCAGTGTTATCTTTTTGTGAAACTGTCCTTTCTCCTTCCACTGGAGGGATGTTCTGTTTTTATTGATCTTTTGTACCATCTGATCTTATCTCACAGCAGACATGGTACATCTCAATTTTCGTAGAGTATGTAAAGGTTCTTACTTGTGGCATCTCGGTGTCCTGATCATAGTGTCTCATCACTCAGTTGGCCTGATTACCCGTCTTTCTCAACCTCTGCTTTTCTGATATATCGATAGTCATGTGATTGGCGGATATTTCTTAGATTCTTGGTTTTGCTGAATTTACTTCTGTCAGTTTTAGCCATTGTTGTTAACTTTCATTCATGCTCACACACATGCCCACATGTACACACACACACAAATCCTGTTTTGATTTATCTTGCTCAAAATCTTGGATTACAAGTCTCTACAACACAGTGAGATAGACTGATGCGTTCAAGATGATACAGGCAATATTAATGGAGCTTATGATGAATCTGAAAAGAGGGACAATGTCGGGGAGAGACAAAGTTAAACACTCTTCAGTGGTCAGAAATAAATGACCCGTTTCTCCCCAACTGGATGTCTTGTTAAAATACAGGTTGATATGACACAAGATGGTGATGTGGTGAGAAGCGCATTAAAAATACTTCTAATAGTGCCTAAGAAATAAAAGAGTTTTATCATCAATTCAGTGGACTCGAGAAAGTATGTGGACAAAAAGAAAAAAAATCTAAAGCCTATGAAAGCGTTTTGTAACACGAAAGAATAAAAGCTTACAGGTACATCTAAATGATTTCTTACTTGAAAAGGTAGGAAACCATTATTACAAATTCTCAATGAGACAGAGGGGGGCTTTATATCTACTCATCATAAACAGAGTAGCACATAAGAAAGTGGAGTTAAAACTGTAAGAAACCCCCCCACTGGGAAAAAAAATAATAATAATAAAAATTAAAAAACAAAAAAAAAAAATAAATGTCTTTCTATATATTAAAAAAAAAAAAAAAACTGTAAGAAACCACGTGCTTTTTCTTTGGTTGGGTTAAAAAGCAAAATTAACCCTGAAGAAGATAAAGAGATAAACTTAAATATTTCCAGAAGAATGTAAGAAAAGATGACTGGCATGATAATAAAACATAGAGGCAGAATCTAATAATGAAAGAAGTTATCAAAGAAAAAGAGGGAAAGACTCCTCGGATGAAAGGAGTATAAGAAGAATTTCCTGTCTCTTGATTTTTTCACTCTTCATTTGGTGCTTGCTCAAAAGAGCAGGGGGCTTCCCACATGGCTCGAATGGTAAAGAACTCACCTACAAAATGCAGGAAACATAAGAGATCTGGGTTCAATCCCTGGGTTGGGAAGATTCCCTAGAGGAGGGCATGGCAACCCATTCCAGTATTTTTGCCTGGAGAATCCCATGGACAGAGGAGCCTGTCAAGCTACAGTCCATGGGGTCATAAAGAGTCAGACACAACTGAAGTGACTTAACACACACACGCATGCCACAGAGCAGACCAAATATGAACCAAACTTCCTTCCTTCCAAGGAGACACAATGATTTTTCCTAAGGAACCATATCAGTCAGGGTAATATAAACTGTGCTACAATAACAACTATGCTCTGAACTTTAAGTTGCATAACACGGAGAAGTTAGGGGACTTCCCTGGCTGTGCATGGTTAGGATGTCGTGCTTCCACTTCAGGGGCCATGGGTTCAATCCCTAGTCAGGGAACTAAGACCCCACATGCCTTGTAGAGTGGCTTAAAAAATATTTCCCTTGACCAGTGGCCACACAGCTTCTGAATGTGTCTCCACCTCTTTATTTTCCTTCACATCCAGTTCAACCAGGAGTTCCTGAGAACCCTCAGACTGTCTCTGAGCAGCACCTGCTCTCTCTGCCATTTGCCTACCCTCGTTTATACTGTTATTTCCACCCCCTGGGATTTTTTGCCAGCTCCTCTTTCTGAAATAGATAAAGACCTGCTGTTCCTCTTGTGAGAAACATTTACTGTATCCCCACTGCTGTCAGATTGAAATCTGTCCTCTGCATGTGGGCACTCAAGATCCCTTTCCCCAGAGGACCCCAGTCCAATGCACTGATTTCAAGACCCAGCTGAAGAGCCAGTTATCTCCAGTTACAAGTCATCACTGATCCCAGCCCCAGATGCCCACCCTTGCCCATAGACGGTGTGACATTATTGTGTCTGAGACAAACACATTTCTGTTGCCTTGTCTTTGTTCCCAGTAGCTTTTACAAGCTTCCTTCCCATGCCCGCTCTACTGCCTTCATGAATCCTTTTGCCTCCCCTCTTCCTCACAATAGACCCCTGGGTGGCTCAGCTGGTAAAGAATCCGCCTGCAATGCGGGAGACCTGGGTTCGATCCCTGGCTTGGGAAGATCCCCTGGAGAAGGGTACAGCTACCTGCTCTAGTATTGTGGCCTGGAGAATTCCACGGACTGCTGTCCATGGGGTCGCAAAGAGTCAGGCACGACTGAGCAACTTTCACTTCCACTTCACTTCCCTTCCTCACCATGCCCGAGCACAATGCCTTTAGCACAGAAATGCAAGACAAATGTTTGCTAGATGATGGAGAATCCTTCTCAGGGCCAGTTGTAGACACTCAGAAAGCCTTTACTTGCTTGTTGGCATTAATGTAAGTAAACATTTGGGAAAAGGAAAGTGAAAGTCACTCAGTCATGTCTGACTCTTTGCAACCCCATGGACTATACAGTCCATGGAATTCTCCAGGTCAGAATACTGGAGTGGGTAGCCTATCCCTTCTCCAGGGGATCTTCCCGACCCAGGAATCAAACCAGGGTCTTCTGCATTGCAGACGGATTCTTTACCAACTGAGCTATCAGGGAAGCCTTGGGGAAAGGAGAAAATGGCATATTATCTGCTGCCATGAAAATGCAAAAGGCATTCAGAGAAAGAGGGAGACAGTAATGTGGAATAACCCTGCTGGCCTTGCAGAAGGGAAAACCTTGGAACAAGCAGTTAGGAATTTCTGCCTAGATGAATATGACCCAGAGCAGGGAGACGGTGTGAGTGAGGGGACAGTGGAGGGACCATCTTAGCTGCAAGGAACAGTCCCCAGTGAGGAGCACGGGTGAGTGTGGAGACACAGCCAGCCACAGTGCGGGTGATAGTTGGCCCCATCTTGTGTCTCTAAAGCATCAGTGGATGAAGAAATTGGTATCATTAAGACCAAGGAAGGTCTCTTTGTTCTTGGAAAATATTCTCAACTGGCATTAACCTTGTCAGTGAGTTCAAATAGAACATTCCCCCAGTGTAGAAAACTTTACTGTTTGCAGAGTTAGGCTAAGGGTGTAGAGGAATTTGAGGTCAGACCCTGAGACAGTGTGAGTGGGAGAAGAGGGAGTTTGACCAAATTATTTGGATTTTTCCCTATGTTGGTGTTCATCCCACAACAGCTAAATCTAGTCTGACATACACTCCATCGAAAGTGCCGTGCATATGGAAATAGCCCTTTAGATGCTTAGCATTAGTCATTTTACATGGTGCATAATTACTCTGCCTGCATTTCAGTATGGACTACTGGCCATCAGCACGTGCCCTTTGTGCGCCTTGTTAAAATTGGTTAAATCAAGGGAATGCGTGGAGAAGAGATGGTGTTTAGCCATCTATTATGCTGATGTTCTGATTAGGCATCAGCCTTTTAGCATACTGTGTCAATGAGATGCGTTGTTGTATTAATAAGCTGTAAATTCTAAATAATTGCTTGATAGAATGAGAATCTGAAGCGGCAGTTTCCTTTCCAGAATGCTGATTATTCCTCTCAGTCATAGAAGGCAGGGGAAAAAAAAAAAGAAGAAGACAGGGGGAAACCCACATTCATTTCCCTTTGGAAAGGAAAGGGCGTCTTTCCTGGCATGTTGATGGAAAGCACTTAAAATATCCTCGGTGGTTCTTTTGTCTCCCTTCATCTGAGCTTCTGGTTTGTCAGACATCAGCTGGGTGACGTGAAGACTTCCACATGAACCACTTAAGTTTCTATCTGCCGATCCCCAAGAATGACAAACAGGGCTGCTTTTTCCTGGTCAGAGAATGGAAATTCTGTTTCCTGAGCCGGCAGAGTCCCCAGGCAGAGGCAGCTTCCTCTGAGAGTCGTAACCCGAAGGTGGAGGACTTGGCCCCTCTTCCCCTCATCTCCAGGCCCCAGCAGACAGTTCTGATGCAGGGAGGCTCAGCTCTGAATCCAAGCCAGCCCTGGTTGCTGGTTCCAATTAAAAAGCAGTTGCAGTCCCAGCAGTTCAAGGCTGAAGCTCAAAATACATGTTCAAAAAAGCAAGATCTTTTTTTGAGAAGCAGTTACTCCATAAAGGGCTAGATGCTGCCAGGGAGGGCTGATGAGCATCCGTGTGTAGGTGATAAAAATTTTAACGTTCAGAGACGAAACCCAGAGTAGATGATTTACTTTGCAGTTGTTTGGAGATGGCAATCAGGGTTTTCTGTTGTTGATTCCCACCCCCGCCCCCCACCGTTAAATAGCCCATTTATTAGAGGACAAATAGGAATTGACCTTTTGCTAGGCAGCGAGGAAACAGAGCCATCACATTAAGGAAATCAAATGCAAAAACGCCAAAGGGTCTGCATTAACCAGCCCTGGGAAGCAGTGTCATTCTCCAGGCACATCAGCCAAAGCAGCATCCATCTTTCCTTGGGCAGTTGCCGCTTTCCGCGAGGACCAATGAAGACCCAGAGCTGGGAGAGGCATTCCAGATCACTGCGTTCAGTCTCCTCCACTGGTTGAATGGTTACGTCTGGATATTTTTAGTCACCCCCCTCTATCTTGTTTGGCTCCAGGACACATAATTTCAAAAAAAAAAAAAAAATCAAGTATAAAAAAGTCAAAGCAGTGAGAGTCAAGAATCCTGGTTTATTTCAGGTCTGGCTCATTCACCAGCTAGAAAACAAGTCTTTGAACCTCTCTGGGCATTGGAAGTACAACGAGCCAATTTTAGTTTAGTCCTATAGTCCAGGGTTTTATGGTAAAATCCTCTAACCTCTATAGTGCTTTATTAACTCAATCTTCCTTGCCACTGTAATAGGCAGATTACCATTATTATCACCATTTTTTCCCAGATGAGGGAACTGAGGCACAAACAGATTGAATAACTTGTCTAAGATCAGACAGAGCTTGCAGGAAAGAATCTACCTGCAATGCAGGAGATGCAGGTTCGACCCCTGGATCAGGAAGATCCCCTGGAGGAGGACATGGCAACTTACTCCAGTATTCTTGCCTGCGAAATCCCATGGACAGAGGAGCCTGGCAGACTACGGTCCCTGCGTCACAAAGAGTCCGACACGACTGAAGTGACTAAGCACGCACGCAAGCTAAGATCATACAGCTGGAAAATAGTAAAATGAGTTATTAACATCACAGTTTCAGAAATTACATGTTATGATATGTGGAGCTAGAAAAACCTCAAAGTTTGGTTTAAAAAGGACTACCACCTTATTAAGAAATTGTATAAATAAATGTCGCTGACAAGTTGTTTCTAGAAAGTTAGTGTTTTTAAAACTTAGTGTTTCATCACAAAGTTATTGTTTCAAAACCAAAAAAAAATGTCTCTTAATTCCCAGTTATTTTTCATGTGAATATATTAAGTTACACCAACCCCAGTTTTTCTTCTAGAGTTCATTCCTGGGGTTATTTCCATCCTCACCCAATTTTCCTTCAGGGAGAAATCATTGACTGTTTCCTTTGAAGACAGCCTGTTTCAAGACCAGTGTGACTAGCAAGAATCATCTGGCACCGGTGTGCTGGCTTCTGGTGGAGAGGAGCGTTGCCTGGAAGGGACAGCGCTGGGTGGTGGGGGCAGGGGATGAAGAGGCAAGAGTGTCAGCAGAGCTCACAGAGGCTAATTCACTGCCAGTGCTCCGGTGTAACTAAACAGACTGTTTGTCATATTTAATCTCAGATGTGATTGTTCAGTTGGGGGCTTATCCAGCTTCCAAATCCACAAGCCTGCCCTTCCCACCTTGTCCCAGACTCTGTCAGTTTATTACTCTAAGCCCTCCACCCACTGGCCAACCCCCAGATCACCTGGGAAGTCGGCCCCAGGTGTGGCTTTTCCAGCTCGTGGGACACCTTAGCGCACCCAGACTCCCGTCTCTGTCTACTGTTTGTATGTGTGTGTGCTGTCATGTCCGACTCTTTACAACTCGATGCACTGTAGCTCTCCAGGCTCCTCTGTCCATGGGATTTTCCCAGCAGTAATAGTGGAGCTGGTTGCCAGGCCCTCCTCCAGGGAATCTTCCCAAACCAGGGATCAAACCCACATCTCCTGCATTATTGGCAGATTCTTTACCGCTGGGCTACCAGGGAAGCCCTATCTATTCTTTAGAAGTGAAGTACTAGATTGGTCAAAAATTTAATTCAGATTTTTCCAGAAGATGTTACAGAAAAACCCAAATGAACTTTTGGGCAACCCAGTCCTTTCTGATTGCCTTGCTTTGCGTCAACTTCTTTTCTGTCCAAAGGGCTTTGAATGAATGAGGCCATGAGAAGAGGCATGGCTTCCCCTTGGCTTGACAGGTGGAAAGCAGCAAGGTTTCCACTGATGATTCTAAGTGGAGGAGGCTTAGCCCTCATCTCTCTCACCCCACCTCTGACAAAGCCAGGTGTAGCCTAAGGCAACAGGAGTCAGTGTGGGCTCAGAAACCTCGATTCCAGCTCTAAGTGGTGCTTGAATGGGCATGACCACACCTCTGTCACATGGAGTGTCTGTCCAGCTGATCCAACGGGTGGATGGGACAGGAAGCCCTTGAGATAATATCTATTGGGGATCCATGTAAATATTGTGATACAGTTTTAAAGGTTGTGCTCCACTTACAGTTATTACAAAATATTGGCTCTATTCTCTGCATTGCACAATCCATCCTTATAGCCAATCTTTTCTTATACCCAGCAGTTTGTACCTCCCACATCCCCACCCTTATATTGCCCCTTCTCTCCTCCCCACTAACAACCACTAGTTTGCTCTCTATGTTTATGAATCTCTTTTTTGTTTTATTCATTAGTTTGTTGTATTTTTTAGGTTCCACATGTAAGTGATACTATAGAGTATTTGTTTTTCTCTGTCTGACTTATTTCACTTAGCATAATGTCCCTCCCTGTCTATCCATGTTGCTGCCAATGGCAAAAATTTTGTTCTTTTTTGTGGCTGAGTCGTATTCCATTGTGTTTATATATACCACATCTTATTTGTCCACTCGCCTATTGATGGACACTGCACACATGTGTCTGGCGGGTGGTCTCCCACTGCTGCCTCAACCAGACAAGAATGGGGCTCTCACTAGAATCTGGACCTGTTCTTGGAGCCTGAGGTGGGCAGTTTACAATGGTGCCTCAAGGCAAACTTGAAGTCAGCTAGAACCAAGATTTCTTCCCCTTTTTCCCAGGTACTATTTTTCATCTTATAAACTGTCTAGTCTCCTCCCCTTTGAGCTCTGGTTTTCCCTTCTCCTCTTCTCATCTAGACTCCTGGAAATAAAAGATGGGCTTTACATACCACTGCCCCTCACCTTCAATGTTCCTCCATCTGTCAACCAAGAAAACATTAGTTCTCCAGCCGCCTCTACCCAGGGACTCCCACATGGAGCCCAAGGTGAGGCCCTTGTCACCCTCTTTATCACTCATCTTATGAATAAGATCCCAAAACAAGGAGTAAAGATTCCTCCCTTCCTCTTTATCCTTAAAAATTAGTTGAAAGTGTGAAATTACATAGATCCCTTCACATTGCCTTTGGTGTTATATTTTGAAGCAATATGAACCTTTCTGCTTTCTTTTTTATCAATATATTTCTCATTGTTCACCATTTCTGAAAGTTTTCTTGAGATCATTTTTCTCACCCAGAGAGTAATTTTGAAATAAGGTGGTGAGAAAATAAGAAAGGCACCAAATCTTTTTGGCGGAAAAGGAATAATTGTCCGAAGTGTAAAGCCTTCTCTGGGTCAAGTTTCTGCTGACCTCTTCAGCTATTCTGGTTGTCATTCTTTTCTGGCACCAGCAAGCTTTTTTTTTTTTTTTCTCCTTTGGATAAGTATCAGTTCCATTCTGATTCTCAGTTTCCATAGGCTTGCAAATTCAGATCACACTGAAGACCAAATTACTGGCTTTGGGACAATGGCCTTTGTGTGATTGCTAATCGGCCATTTAGTGTATAGCTCAAAGGATGGGATTTGGGTCTGAGATTTTACTGGGTTGCATTTTTTTAAAACTCAGTTAATTATAAGCTTAAGTCATATATTTGAATGCAGATATGAGAGATACAGCAACCCCACATTTTAATTGGATCCTTAGGTACAGAGAGCTTGAGCCAGGTATTAATTCAGTGTGAACAACTTCAGTGGGAACACACTTCCTTTTTAAATGCCTGGCTTTCTTTTTTCTCCCTTGCCTTACATCTGTGCTCTCATAGCACCCAGAACATCCTTTTTCTTCTCAATGTGCTTGAAATACTTTGTAATTGCTTCATCAGTTCCCTCATCTGTTCTATTGCAAGCTGCCTAAGAAGAGGGCCTGTGTTTGTCTTATTCATAAATGTATCCTTTGGGCAACCTCATGTGGTGCCTGGCATGCCATTGGCCTTTAAGAAACTTTTGTAGGATGGATGGAAAGATGGATGAATGGATGGAAGGACAGATCAACAGATGCATGGATACATGAATTGATGACAGATGGATGGATGGATGGATAAATAGAATGATGAATGGATAGATAGACCAGTGGATGGATGGACAGATCAACAGATGCATGGGTATATGAACTGATGGATGGATGGATGGATGGATCAACAGAAGAATGAATGGATGGAAAGACCAGTGGATGGATGGATGGATGGTAAGATGGACAGTGAATAAAAAAATATTTATTTTCCTATCTTCTTTTTTTGGAAACCGTGATAAGATCATAGCATCCTTGAGTAGAAATACAACCTTCATTTTGTCTTAAAGGGTCCCCTCGGCCTCTCTTCCAGATTGGCCACATGGTGTATCTCTAGGAAAGGGCTCTTGTCTTCTTTAGTCAAGTTCAGTGAAATATCTTTCCTTTGACTCTGGTTTCTGGGGCTTAATTTTTCCATCTTTCAACCAGAAAAAGAGAATGTCCTTCCTGGATAGATGCCTTGGAACCTGTTTGTTTTTCATCTCCTTGGGAGATGAAGAACCAGTAGCCCCCAAGTTAGTCAGCTCAGCTCCTTTGCTGGAGGGATTTCTGACAGTTGGTACTTTGGAATGATGGCTTCAGAGCAGATCATACGGGGTAAGAGACAGCACAGAATCTACACGAATGGAGTCCCCAGAGGATGCAACATGGTGGCCCTGCTCTTGGGCAGGCAGAAGCCTTGTTGTGCAGGCTAACAGTATGAGGTTGCTCCACTGTATCCATCAAACTGTTCTAGGTATTCTTTTTCTGGGGCTTTCTGAGCACAAAATGATGGTCTCGCTGTATATATGGGAACAGAAAATGAGAGCATACTTTCCCAAGAGGGAGGACATCAGTTCAAATGCTGGACACAAAGGTTGGTAAGATTTACTGAGAGTGGCTGGACCCCTGAGTCTTCAGAAGAAATCCTTTTGTCCTTAGGATGAGTGGCCTTTGTCCACCAGCCCTCTGTGGGCCTGCTCTCACTCACGCCTTTGTGTCTCTTAGCTTGTGCTGGCTTTATTCTCCATGCATCCACCTGCCCTGACACCTGTCTGGCCTCACTACAACTTGAAGCTTCTCTCCAGGTTGTTTCAGGATCTGACACTTTCTGGATGCGGTATCTCTCAGGAGCTGACCTGACTCTGTCTGGTTTGGGCTTGATCACTCCCACTCACAAGCTGAGAGGCTGCCCTTTGGGCCTGGTTTGAACCAGGAGGCATTAGAATGACTGGGGTGATTGCAAACTCGTCAAAAAAATCCTTCATACATGTGAATTCTCCCAGCCAGTCTTAAGATGCCATAGCGGTGGGGAGTGGGCAGTGGGCTCTTTGGTAGTGTTTAGAACACCTCTTGTAAACTCTGGGCTGGACTTGGAAGATTCACAGGGAGTTGGGTCAGGGTCTTCATGCCTGGACTTGCCTGACTGGCCCATCTGCTCATGACACCCTCTCTCTGCCCCTCCTTGGCATCTTCTCCTGTCTGCATGCTCTTCCTCTTCACATCCAGATTCTCCCCTTTGCATGAGTGCAGTGTTTGACCCGCAGCACAAGTCACCTGCCCCTTCCCGTCTTCCTGGATCTGGACATGACCCTTCCTTTCAAACTCTGAGCTCCTCTGCCCCCTGAGAATGGATGTTGCGTCGTATTCTGTCTGTACAGCATAGCCATAAAGAGCACAGACTCTAGCATCAGGCTTCCTGAATGCAAACCCTTTCTCTGCAGTTTACTAGCTGTGTGGCCTTGGGCAGTTTACTTAACCTCTCTGTGCTTTATGAGGTGAACAAGAGTACCCAGTTCCCAGAGTTGTGAGGATTTAAATAAATTTGTTGTTGTTGTTCAGTTGCCAAGTCATGTCTGAGTCTTTGTGACCCGATGGACTACAGCACACCAGGCCTCCCGGTCCCTTACCATCTCCCAGAGTTTGCTCAAACTCATGTCCATTAAGTCGGTGATGCCATCCAACCATCTCATCCTCTGTCATCCCCTTCTCCTCCTGCCTTCAATCTTTCCCAGCATCAGAGTGTTTTCCAGTGAGTCGACTCTTTATCAGATGGCCAAAGTACTGGAGTTTCAGCTTCAACATCAGCCCTTCTAATGAATATTCAGGGCTGTTTTCCTTTAGGATTGATTGGTTTGATCTCCTTGCAGTCCAAGGGACTCTCAAGAGTCTTCTCCAGCACCACGGTTCAAAAGCATCAATTCGTTCATGCTTTTATTTATTTATTAAATAAATAAATAAAGGCATGCAATGACTGAAACAGTGCTTGCTTGGCACGGAGGAAATGCTTAGTTGGTGTCGACTCCGGTCACAGCTGCCTGGCATAGAGTTCCTGGGAAACATGCACTCCGTGAGCCTTTGTGTGTGTGCAAATTTGCACGCACACAGAATCGTGGGGCTTGCACCCTTGCTTCTCAACCCCATTTCCACCATCTCCCTCCTCCCCTCTCCCATCACCAGGCGATGGCAAAAGGAAAGAGCAAAATTCAGGTTGCTGAAAGACCTCAAAGATGAATCTATAGTGAACCAAGAACCCTCATCAGAATGAGAACTCAGAATGTCCCTCAGGACGTCAAGGAAGCTGGCAGGAGAGGGCCTGCCACAGCTGGAGGAGGACAGGGCCTCCAGGGCACATCTTGATGGCTTTATGGGGTGAGTGTCCTGCAGGTAGCTCAGAGGGGAGTGTTTCCCAGATTCATGTTTTCTGTGCAGCACCAATGACCCACAGTCTGGAAGGAGCTCCCCAGATGGCCCACTGGGCTCCCCCTGGCTCGCCTGGAGATATCCGGATGATACACAATCAGTGGTGACAGGGCAAATGATCAGCAGAGCAAGAACACTGGGGAACACTGGTGGGCATGACCACAGCTGCCTCCTCCTCATCTATCAAAGAATCACAAAACCCAGCAGATAGATAATAGATAAGGGAACCTACCAGCATCCATAGTTTAAAAATCAGCATAATGCCGTATCTGTAACGTACAAGGGAGATACAGGAAAGGTGATTTACAAGAATAGGTGTATTTCAATGCTTGGCACAACAGCTAGCTGACAAGAGCACCCGCACAGATTTCCAGATCCCTCCTGGGGGTAGCGCCTGCCTCACCCAGCACCCCAACAGTGCTTCTCTAGCTATCCATGCCATGCATTCTCATCAAGAGTGATGTGGTCCCCAACAGGGTGAAAATTGGCTCTTGGAGGGGAATGCGAAAAGGGTACTATTCTTCCTATGTGTAAATCACAAGCATATATACAGCCCACAAACAGATACACAGAGCATCTCCGGTATTAAAAATTCATGATGGAAGCAGAGCGGGTGGGGAGAGAGGAGATCTAAAACGCTCTGCAGGAGGGCAATAGTGGGAAAAAGGGTTGAGAAACACTTATTTGTTAATTCCAATCTATCGCAAACTGATATATACTTTTATAAAAATGCAGTAAGCATGAATTACTAGAAAAATAAAATGGGAAAAAAAAGAAACAAACATAAGCCCCCAGTTTGTATTACTAGATTCCACAGATATAAAATTGCTCAGAATTGCTAGAAATGCTTTTAAAGCTGAGGGCTCAGTGGTAAAGAATCCACCTGCCAATGCGGGAGACACATGTTAGATCCCTGGGCTGGGAAGATCCCCTGGAGAAGCAAGTGGCAACCCACTTCAGTATTCTTGCCTGGGGAACCCCATGGCCGGAGGAGCCTGGCAGGCTGCAGTCCACAGGGTCACGAAAGAGTCAGACATGACTTAGCGACTGAACAACAACAGCACACGCCCCATCAGAGTTGTCTTTTTTTTGCAGACTGTTGTTGGACAGACTGTGACCACACGCTGGGAAGCGCTGACATGGGGGTGCTGGGGTGAGAGAGAAACACCCCAGCACTTATATTTTGTGGACTAATTTTTTGGGGAACTTCCACTGGATGGCAACAGGGCCTCTCGGACCAGAATGCTGCTGGCGTTTGTTAGGAATGGAACATACTGAGTGGGCAATTTCATCAGTGATTGTATGAAATATAAAAATGAACCGGCAAGTAAAAACACAGCCAGAGAGGCAGCTGGGATAATTGGCCCTCACGAACACACAAGAAGTGCTCTTCTAAAAATACTGGGGTAACACTGAAAAGGCAGGCCTGGGACTCGACTCAGCAAGAGTTGAAAATGGCAAGGGCAAAATGTTTGCATCTTCCCGCGCTATCCAGCAGCCGTGGAACTTGGCACTGAGGACTCCAGAGAGGTGCCATTGTGGATGTAAAGAAACAGCGGAGTCTGGTGTAGGCTCCACGGTTGGAGCCAAACCCCAGGATTCTTGGTGTTGATGATTAGAGTGTAAACGCAGGTGCAGGGTCTTCCTCTGAGCATTCGCTCCCTCAGCAGGTATTCATGGCACACTTACTGTGTGCCTGGCCGTGTTCTGACACTAGCATGCACGGTGAACAGAACAGACATAGTGCCTGCCCTGATGGAGCAGACGTTACATATTATGGAGCCCATGGGGAGACATTGGGGTTTAGGGGAGACACTGGTTTTTTTTTAAAATATGTATTTATTCATTTGGCTGCATAGCGTCTCAGTTGCAGCACAGTCATTGCAACACGAGGGCTTTAGAGCGCATGTCTCAGTAGTTGCAACATTCAGGCTTAGTTGCTCCATGGCTTGTGGGATCTTAGTTCCCTGACCGGGGATCGAACCTGAGTCCCCTACATTGCAAGGCAGATTCTTAACCTCAGGAAAGTTCCAGAGAGACGGTGCTGAATAGTGTAGACCAGGAATGTTTTTAGGATAAGGAAGTATTAAAGTAGTAGACCCGAGTGATGTCAAGGGAAAAGTGATCTGGGTTTCTGGGAGAAGACTGCCGTGTGGTTAAGTCCCAGTGAGTGCAGAGGCCCTGTGGTGTGAATGAGCTCGGCCCAGCTGAGGGGCGGAGGGAGGTCAGTGTGACTCGAGGGACGTGAGCAGAGGCCAGAGAGGAGATTCAGGGCAGAAGAGGACAGACCATCAGCTGTTGTCTGGACTGTGCTGTGTCCTCTGAGTACAGTGGGGCCTCGGGAGGGTTTTGAGCAGTGGATGGGTGAGTTTTACTGATGCTCTGAAAGGATCCATCATTGCCATATGGGGATTCTACTGGGATGAGAGCAGAAGCAGGGGTCTAGGGTGGCAGTCAGGGTGGTAATAATCCAGGTAAGATCAGCAGGTGGCTTCAACTCACATGGGCAACTGGAGGTGCTTGAAGCTGATGGCAAACTTCAAGGAAGAGAAAAATTAGCCAGCAACCCCTCTAAAACACTTTGAGGGCCCCAACACCCTCTGCGGGGGCCCAGGAGTCACATCAAATGGGGATCCTTGAAAGGATCCAGAGATGTTTAGCCTCAGGAGAAAAGAAAAAAGATGCCTTTACAAGGAGGACCATTATGGCTTTAGATCAGGGCCTCTGTCCCACCAAGCTCTCCCACCATGGAGCAGCCTGCTGCAGCAATGGCAGACTCCCATCACAGCCCGTGGGACCCTCTCATTAGGATGCTGTGAGCACTGGGAGCTGCTACAGATCAGAGTTGCCTGCGCGTGGCTTTATCCGTCTGATATGCATGAAGTTCTCTTGCCAGTTACTGGGGTTTGAATATTGAGCAAAATCCCGTCCCATCCTTCAGAGAGGAAGGATGTGTTGGTTGCTCTGAGTGGGTGGGGGTGTTCCTAGAGTGGCTTCCATCAGGCTTAGGGAAGCAGAAGCACTGTTAGCCATGTAAATGATCTGTGGGTCTGTGTGCATTGGGGAGGAGGAGAGAGCCAAGCACTTCCTGGACATAGAAAATATGACCAGAGCTTGGTCAGTGAGGAGGAGCAGTGGGGGATGCAGAAGGTGCCTCCATCTCCTGGATGGACTCATTCTCTGACGTGGAAACTGGGGGAGGCATGCGAGGTGAGCCGAGCACCTGCGGGGTGGGAAAGATTGAAAGTGTTAGTAGCTCAGTCGTGTCCGACTCTTTGTGACCCCATGGACTGTCACCCACCAGGCTCCTCCGTCCATGGCATTCTCCAGGCAAGAATACTAGAGTGGGTTGCCGTTTCCTTCTCCAGGGGATCTTCCCAACCTAGCGATCAAACCTGGGTCTCCTGCATTGCAGGCAGGTTCTTCACCCTCTGAGCCATGAGGGAAATCCTGTAGGGTGGGGGTCTGTCTTTATTGAACATTGTGACATTTTGCTCATCGTGGATTTTTTGTGTGTTATTTTTAATTTTTAAAATATTGCATCAGAATCTTATTTATCTCCATCCTTGAGTTTTTAGGACTCCCCCTAAATGTTATGTGCAGACAGTCCCTTGCTCACCTCACTCCAGGCTCAGTCCTGCTCTGGTTTGAGGAGGCTTCCCAGGGTGGGGCATTTGCAGGCAATGTGGGAAGTTTTCATGGGAGAATTGGAGGAAGGGGCCTTGAAATCATAGCCCATTTATCCTGACACTTACAAAGGGGCAAACTGAGGCTAGCAGAGTCCTGAAGTTGGCTGATGTGTTCAGGGAGGGCTCCCTGGGGACGCCTCTGAATCAGGAACAAAGTTCTTCTACACAGATGGGAGCACAAGAGGCGTCAGTGGCCGAGGAAATGAACGCGGCCGTCGGAACGTGCCACCTCGTTATTTGTTTATTTAGGAGGATTGCTGTTCTCGCTGCTAATCTTCATATCACATGCCTCATTGCCCTCTGAAGGCCCTGAGAGGTTTCTCGTAGCATTTATTTGGCCGTGTTTGTTCTTGAAGTCCTGTTTCTGGTTTCTCATTGCTCGCCTGCCTGGAAGTATCAGAAAGGAAGGGAATTGTAGGAGAGAGGCAGGCCGGCCGATGGCACATCCGGGGCCATTGGCCATTGACCTTGGCAGGTAAGAACCGAAGGACAGAAAGCCCTTTTTTTTTCCTCCCTCCTTTCTGTTTGAAACAAGTGCTCGGCTCCACCAGGAATTGTAAGGGCAGGGTGGCAGCCCTGGGTGGGACAGAGACGGGGGTGGGGAGACTGGTGCCCGTGCTTGGAGGGGGACCCTCAGCGCAGGGAGCCTCCCCTTAGAAAGCACCTCTCCCTCCCTGCCTGGGCTCAACGCTGCCAGGCATACTGGCAGGGTCCCCAGAGGCCTGGAGAGAAGACCAGCTCCCTGAGAGGGGTGATGACTTAGGCACTGGTCAAGGAGGCGTCGGCAAGGGTGACTGTCTCGACAGACGGGTCTTCTCTGAGAGCCCATGCGCTGGCCCCCACGTGTTCTGCATTCCCCGCCTCCCCCGACCTCAGCCCTAGGCTGGTCCACCCTCCGCTACTCTTTCGGCATTGATGCTGAAAGATTACATTTTATGAGCCGTGGGATTATTTACAAATGTCTCGGATCCTGGTGGGAGACACTCACCCTCTCTGGCCTTTCTCTGCAAGAGTGTCCTGGGCCCAAGTCACCCGGGATCAGGCCAAGGTAGCCAGACAGTTGTCTTCAGCCCTCTGGTTCTGAGTTCTTATTTATAAATAAGCAGCTTTAAATTTCATTAAATTCTGTTTTCTCCCTCAAAACGTAGTTCCAGCAAGGTCTATTTCCTGCCCCATGTGGCACTCAGCTGCCATTCTTGGGTGGGGTGAGGGGATGAGGTGCAGTCCTGCTCTCTGCCCTGAGGTTGGAACTTCTGGGGTCTGAAGTCCCAGGTGCCCAATTGGGGTCACTTTCTGCAAGAAGGGCCCACCAAAGCCACTGATGGAGATGCTGAGATCTCAGCACCAGAAGCCCCCCTGTTGCCAGTGAATTTGAGGTTCTTGCTTCATTGCGAAAGAATTCGGAAATGAAGTAATGGGTAAGAAGTGGATTTATTTAGAGAGAAACACACTCCATAGACCGAGGGTAGGCCATCTCAGAGGGCTGGAGAGCACTTCAAAATATGGCGTGGTTAGTTTTTATGGGTTGGATAATTTAATAGGCTAATAAGTGGGAGGATTATTCCAATTATTTGAGTGGAAGGGGAGGAGATTTCCAGAAATTAGGTCATCACCTACTTTTTGTCCTTTTATGGTTAGCCTCAGAACTATCATGGCGCTGGGGAATGTATCATTTAGCATATACTAATACATTACAGTGAGTGTATGATGAGGCTCAAGGTCTACTGGAAGCCAACTCGTCTGCCATTTCAGACCTATTTGGTTCTGATCAGTTTATATCATGTCCACAAGCTGTGCTCAGTCATTTCAGTCCTGTCCGACTCTTTCAATCATGTCCAACCCTGTGGACTGTAGCCCGCCAGGCTCCTCTATCCATGGGATTCTCCAGGCAAGAATACTGGAGGGGGCTACCATGCCCTCCTCCAGGGGATCTTCCTGACCCTGGGATCGAACCCTCCTCTCTTGTGTCTCCTGCATTGGCAGGCAGGTCCTTTACCACTAGCACCACCTGGGAAGCCCGTAGGCTATGTCATTCTTCTAAAGGTGGTGCCTTGCCTCCTTCCATCCTGTTTCACCCTCAGGACACCAGGGCTGGAGCGTCAAGTGGCCCCAGGACACTTGTGAGATCCTGGAAAGGACCACATGTCCACCCCAGCTTTAAGGGCAGAGGAAGGCTTATTTCCTTACGCTGAGGTCCGGATACAGGGAATTTAAAGCTATGCATGCCACGAATAAAATGTATTCGGGAAGAGGTTTGAGAAATTTGGGGGATAGGAGAACAACATATAAATTGGGGAAACAAGGATTATTTTTCCTGCGTGTTGAGGACTACACATGGGAGGTAATGATGACTCACAAATCCCAAGTGACGATCCACATCCTGCCACTCCTTCACTGAGCAGCAGAAATTATTTAACTTCTCATAGCTTCGGTTTTTCATTTGTAAAGTGAAAAGTATAAAAGTAATTTGATAGAATAATTGTGAGAATTAAATGGAATAACCTATAAAGTACCTACTTCAAGACCTTGCACAGCGGAGACGTAATTATTATTTTTTAGATTGTAATGGTCATGCTCATGAAAGATGTTCCAGCATCATTGTCAGGCCTCATGAATCATCGGACTGACTCGGGGAACCACTTTTCTATTCAGAAACCAGACTTCCTGAGAATCCTGGCTCTGATTATTAATTTCTGCTTATTCAATAAATGCGATGTCAGAGACATCCCCTCTATGCTGGGCTTCTGATGAGGAGTCCGAGGTGTGGCGCCAGCCCCGGTGACCTGACAGTGTGATGGGGACGTGAACAAGGAAACAGCAGGCAGAATGGAGACGCTGAGGCTGGAGGAGTAGGGGAGGCCTCTGTGGGGGATGCAGCCCTAAAGGGGAGGAGGGAGGGAAGCTTCTAGAGAGGGCATCTTTGTGATGGGAGCTGAGGATGAGGGGGAGGGGGAGGGACGGGGGTGGGTGAGAAGTCTCATCAGGCAGAATTGCAGATGGCAGGGCCCCTGGGCCACAAAGGAACATTCTGGGAGGGGACAGAGAGCCTTTCACTGTGGCTCAGACATCAGTTCCCTGGAGGAGGGAATGGCCACCCGCTCCAGTATCCTTGCCTGGAGAATTCCATGGACAGAGGAGCCTGAGGTCACAGAGTTGGACACGACTGAATAACTAACACTTCGGCTTTCAGGGCATCAGTGGGTAGGGGGGCAGCACAGGAGCAGATCAGCAGTGACCTGGTCTGCCAGGCTTTGTGGGTGGATTTTAGACCTTCTCCCGAGGTTGCATGGAGCCCCTGGAGATGGAAGATGGTCAGAGCTGAGGTTTATTGGGCTCCTTGAAAGCTCACTCTGGCAGGGGTGTGAAGCACGGGTTGAAGCGGGTCATGACAGAGATGCAAGGAGACCAATCAGGATGGCCCTGTGGTCCTCCCGGGAGGATGCTGGGTGGGAAGTGGCAGTGGGGATAGAAAGAAGCAGATGCTTTCAGAAGCTGTTTTGGAGGCAAGCTCACCAGATCCTGGTGACAAGTTGGCTTTGCTGTTAAAGGAGAACGAAGCTCCCAGGTTTCTTCTCTGAACAGCTGGGTTAGGTCTTGGGTTCTGTTCCCTGAGATGGGATGAGCAAATTTATGGTGAGTTTGGGACTAAGTGTCTGAGGTCTGTGACCCATGCGGACAGAGGGATGAGCAGACCATTGGATTTACCAGTCTGATGTTCAATTCCCCAGCAGGAAGCTGGCTACTGACCAGAGAGGACTTGGGAGAGGAGCCCTGGGTACCCCAGCATGTAAAGTCCAGGGGAGATCCCTTCTGGGAGGCTAAGAAGGAGCAGCCAGCATGACAGAGGGGACCACAGGAAAGTGGCCCCGTAGTAGCCCAGGAGGGAAAGAGTTCCAAGAATCCAACCACCTCTTGCCAGCTCCCTGCTCCCTTCTTGGCTGAGTCACCTTCACCTCCTGCCTGGATCACCACAGGAGCATCCTCTCGGGTCTCCCTGCCTCCACCCAGCTTCCCACAGTCCATCTCAACACAGCAATCAGAGCGATGCTCTTACCACTTAAGTCAGATCACAGCTCTCCTCTGCTCCAGAACCATCAGTGGCTCCCCATTTCACTCGAAGTAAAAGCTAGAGTCCTTTCAATTTCCTAGACAGACCCTCTGAGAATTATCCTCATCTCCTCCTCTTCCTCCCACCTTCACTATTGCAGCCCCACTGACCTCGACATTCCTCAAGCTCCCTTGGCAGGCTCCTACCATCAGACTTCTGATGTAGCTCTTCTCAGCATCTGGAATGCTCTTCCCACAAAGATCTCTTACCCGCTTCGTGCTTCAACCTCCCTCATCTCCTGCCCACACCCCAGCCCTGCCGAGTCCCCCCACCACTTTACTTCTCTTTTCCATAGACTTCCCGCCTTCCAAGGTACTATATAATTTACTTACATATTGTAGGTATTGTTTAATAAATATCTGCCCTTGCTAAAATATTCACTCTCTGGGCGGGGATCTTTAGTGTTTTTTTTCCACTGGTACCTGATACAGCTTCCCTGGTGGCTCAGATGGTTAAGAATCTGCTTGCAATCAGGAGACCCAGGTTCGATCCCTGGGTTGGGAAGATCCCCTGGAGAAGGGAAAGGCTATCCACTCCAGTATTCTGGCCTGGAGAATTCCATGGACTGTGTAGTCCATGGGGTTGCAAAGAGTTGGACATGACAGAGTGGCTTTCACTTTTCACTTTCAAGGGGGAAGGGGGAGAGTGGGAGGAATTGGGAAATTGAGATTGACACATGGACTCTATTGATACTGTGTATGAAATAGATAACTAATGAGCACCTACTGTGTGGCACAGGGAACTCTACTGAATGCACTTTGGTGGCCTGCATGGGAAGGAAGTCCAAAAGGGATGGGATATATGTGTATGTATGGCTGATTCATTTTTCTGTACTTTAGAAACTAGCACAAGATTGTAAAGAAACCATAAGTGAAAGTCACTCAGTCATGTCCGACTCTGCAACTCCATGGACTGTAGCCTGCCAGGTTCCTCTGTCCATGGAATTCTCCAGGCAAGAATACTGGAGTGGGTAGCCTTTCCCTTCTCCAGGGGATCTTCCCAACTCAGGGATGGAACCCAGGTCTCCCCAATTGCAGGAGGATTCTTTACCATCTGAGCCACCAGGGAAGCCCAAAAATACTGGAGTGGGTTGCCTTTCCCTTCTCCAGGGGATCTTCCTGACCCAGGGATCGAACCCAAGTCTCTTGCATTGCAGGAGGATTCTTTACCATCTGAGCCACCAGGCAAGTCCAAAATACGGGAGTGGGTAGCCTATCCCTTCTCCAGGGAATCATCCCGACCCAGGAATTGAACTGGGATCTCCTGCGTTGCAGGCGGATTCTTTACCAGCTGAGCTACCAGGGAAAGCAACCATACTCCAATAAAAATTAATTTTAAAAGAATAAAAAAGCATCAGCTGAAAGTGAGGGGTAGTTGGAGACTGGAGGAGAATCAGGAAGGTTGAAATAGCAGCCATGAGAACCAAAGAGACATCTTCCCATGGAGACCTACTAGGCTTCCCCAGCACTATTTAGTGCTCCCTCGAGGTTGATTACTTATGTTTATGGAGGCAACTCTGTGTGTTTATGAGATGTTTCTCCAATAGTATTCAGTACTTTGGGTATTGGTCCAGGCAGTACAGACTCTTGGTCTCATCCAACCTAGTGGTTTTGCCAAGAGAGTGCAAAGAAGGGTGGAGATGCAGAGGTAAAATGAGAGGGTTCCAGAAAGAATTCCAAGTGATGGAGAATGGACTAAGCTGAGCTGAATTGGAAGACCTAGATAGAGCCCAAGTAGGAAGGATGAGATGTATAGACAGCAGGGTTCAGATCCCCCAACTCAGTTACTTCCTCGCTGGGCAATTGTGCCTCAGCTTAATTTATAAAGGTGATAGAATGATGGCTCAGAGGGACCAATGCCACTTAAAGAGAAGTATACTGTTACTCACACTTCTCCTAGAAATGAGGGGTATGCCACATGTTGGGAGGCAGAAGGAGCGAAGGGAAGGCCTGGCCAAAGACTTTACTGGGGTTCCCACCAGGATGGCTCATGGGGCAGGGTAAGCAGTTTAGGACTGGCTGGTTTGAGTAATTCCAGCAGCCTGGGTCATAGGGGCTGTCCCTAGGTGTCAGGCCCTGGGTGATTTAGGGCAGGGGAAACCTCCTCTGGGTCTGTGAGAGTTAAGTAAGGAGATGGATCAGAGTATGGGCCCTGGCTGGCAGGGGAGAGGTTAAAAATGTGGCTGTTAGTTAGGTGCCATGATTAATGGATGCTACACAGACAAACAGAGACAGAGTCTAAGCAAATACAGTTAGGACACTTGGGTGTCTTTGGGTTTTTGAGGGGGAAGTTGTTTTATTTAAATTTATTTATTTATTTATTTTGGCTGTGCTGGGGTTTGTTGTGGTGCATGGGGTTTTCCCTGCAGTTCAAAGGATTCTCTAGTTGTGGCATATGGACTCTCTAGTTGTGGCCTGTGGGCTTAGCTGCTCTGTGGCATGTGGGATCTTAGCTTCCCAATCAGGGATCAAACCCACAGCCCCTGCGTTGGAAGGCGGATGCTTTAGCACAGGACCGCCAGGAAGTCCCAGGGATGCTGGGTATCTGTGGACAATTTGCTAAAACTCTCTTTGCCTCACTTTCTTTGTTTCTAAAATGGGGAACATAATAGCACGTTCCTCATTATGTTATTATGTGATTGAGTTAGTAATGAATTAATAAGTATAAAGTGCTTACAATACAGTTAAGCTTTAACTCTCATTACTTTGTTATTATTATTTCATCAGTATAGGCGTCATGGTCTGAGGCCTCTCCTTCTGAAAAGGTTTGGTGGGAGTAAGTGAATGAGCGAAGCCGAAGCAAAGGAGCCTGGGGTCAGAGTGGGTCACTCTGCGTTGGCCAGGAACTGTGGAGCAGGATATTGTCATAGAGGGTGAGGATCAGTGGAGACAGGGAGTTTGGGATATTTCTCGGCACTGGCTCTGTATGCAGCTCACGAGTTGGCATCATGCGCAATGTGCCCGTGCACAGCCCGCATTTTAGACCATCTGCTCCATCTGTGAAAGTGGCACAAATAAGGAGTGTTATTATAGATGAGGAAAGGGGGCTGTCCCTCCCTTGGAGGGTTAGGAAAGTGCTTCCTGTGGGGAGAGGGGAGTTCGCTGGGCCTTGAAAAGTGGGTGGAATTCAGGGCAGAGAAGACAGGAGAGGAGGGGGGTCCTGGTGTGGACACAGCATGGGCAGTGGCCGAGCTTAGAATAGACAGGAGAGCATACAGTGAGTGTAACTGGGATGATGCAGGAGGTGAGGAGTGTCGGCTTGGGCTGGAGGAACACATGGAAATAATGAAGTGGACCTTTGATATTCAGTTTGGGTATCTGCCGTCAGTGTATGCTGAGGCCTCTAAGTCTGGATCCTGGGAACTGAGGCTTGTGATGCTATGTGAGGGAAGAACAATGCTTTGGGAAAGGAGTCAACAGAAAAAAAGATCTGAGATGTGAGTGGCAGTGGGCAGTTTTATGAAAATCTTCTGAGGATGAAGCTGTGTCTGGCTGAACCATACCCTCATCTCCAGAGTGCAAACCCGGGAGAAGGGCTCCACTGTCTCCTCTCCCGGCAATTTGGGCTGTGCCCACCGGTGTCCTGGACACGGCAGCTGTCATCCTCTTCAGGCGGGTGTTTCTGTCCCATCACCAGAGGTTCTGATGCAAGGTAGTTGTACAAGGAAGCCCTTGGGGACGGCTCCCCTCACTTCAGCAGGTGGAGCTGAACTCCTTTTTCCCTCTGTCACGGAGGTGATTAATTGTGAGCAGCCCGAGAAACACTGCAACCCACCTAAAGTGCAGTACACAACTGAAAATGGCAAGCAAGAAGTGCTCCAAGCTAGGGAATGTATTGTGAGCATCACAAAAGCCTATCACCCCAGGATCTATTGCAAAGCTCAGCACAGCAAACTTTCCAGTGCCCACAAACCACTGTTCTTAGTTGCAATGTGAAACTTGGAATTTTTGCTTTATCCAACTGTGTTTAGTCACTCACTCATGTCCAACTCTTTGCGACCCCATGAACTGTAGCCCACCAGGCTCCTTTGTCTACGGGGATTCTCCAGGCCAGAATATTGGAGTGAGTTGCCATGCCCTCCTCAATAATGGGTGAACCAGAGTGGATAACCGGGGCTCGTCCGGGACATGAACCCGGAATCCCACGCACCCGAAGCAAGACTCATATCCCTAGACCAATGAGCCACCCCTTTATCCAGTTGAACCTTCAGTTAATCTCATCAGAGGGGGATGTGCTCTGACAAGGCAAAGAGGAGGGTGGTTGATGGCAGGTTGAACGTGGCCCTTTTCACGAATAGATCTCTGGCACCATTCACACTGAATAAGGTTAATCATTCCTCACAATCTGGGAACCGTGTTATGTAGAAAATTAGGATAAGTACAAAAACAAAGCAAGGGTGGAATAAAAAACTAACTTTCATCTTAGAATGCCAGAATGCTGACAAAGAGATAAATCATGCAATATTTTTCCCTTTTGGGATTTGCATGAATGTGATTTCTTGTGGTTACTATTCCACTAGCAATCGTTAATTTTTAAATCAATCATTTAATAGAGTCCCTTTTGCCTGGAAGAACAAATCAAAATACCCACACAGGCTCTGCATTGCCAAAGAAAATCACGTACCTCTTCAGCTTGATTCTGCCTCTTGGAAAACCTGTTTGTGGAGAGATGAAAAAAGAACTCTTGAAATCTACATTTAAAATTTTTTAGATGGTAGCTGACTGTAACCCCCAAACGAGGGTGTTTAGCCTGGAGTCCCCATGTCTCTGATGGGTCTGATAAGATAGGATGGTCTAGCAGCTTGGTCAGGAATGTCAAATGTATGTTTTATGTTCACTCATCTCTAACTGACATTACAGTTATTTCAGTTATGAACGGAGGCCATAAACCTCTGGACCATCAGCCATACCATGCTTTTGTCTCCAATAGTAAGCACAGACATGCACATATCACACCCTAGTTCTTATTGTTGCTATTCAGTCACTCAGTTGTGTCCGATTCTTTGTGACCCCGTCAACTGCAGCATGCCAGGCTTCCCTGTACTTCACCATCTCCCGGACTTTGCTCAAACTCACGTCCATTGAGTCAATGATGCCATCCAACTGTCTCATCCTCTGTCACCCCCTGCTCCTCTTGCCCTCGATCTTTCCCAGCATCAGGTTCTTTACTAATGAGTTGGCTCTTCGCATCAGGTGGCCAAAGTATTGGAGCTTCAGCATTAGTCCTTCCTGGACAGGCTGACATGTCACTAGGAGTACAAGGTTCAGGGCTGTCTACTGAGGCCCCTTCTGTGATGCTAAGAAAGCAGCATCCCTCGTGCTACCCCCACTTCTTCACTTGGAATGTAACGTCTCGTTTTGTGGAAGAAGCCCCTTCCTGTCTGCACGCCAGAAAGTACTTCTCCCCCATATGGAAGCTCTTTAGCCAAAGCTCCTCTGTTTCCGAGAGGGGATTTGGAAAGGTTTCCCAAAGCAGGCCTCTAAGCTAATGACAGAAGGTGCTACAATTTCATGGGCAACTAACTACTTCAAGATGAATTTTTTTTAAGGAATGTTTTCCTTTACAGCAGCTGTCTCCAACCTCTTGGGCACCAGGGACCGGTTTCAAAAAAGACAATTTTTCCACGGACCAGCTTGGGGAAGGGGGATGGTTTCAGGATGATGCAAGCCCAGTGGGGTCTCTGCTCTTATGAGAATCTAACACTGCCGCCGATCGGACAGGAGGTGGAACTCAGGTAGCAATGTGAGCGATGGGAAGCAGCTGGAAATACAGATGAAGCTTCGCTGGCTTGCCCACCATTCACCTCCTGCTGTGCCGCCCGGTTGTTAACAGGCCATGGACCAGTGTCAGTCCGTGGTCTGGGAGTTGGGGACTGCCGCTTTACAGAATTGCCCTGGATTCTCCGCAGGTGTGCCCTGGGATGAAACCCAGAGGAAACAGAGGAGGGATATTGTGTTTGTTTGCTAAGGCTGCCATAGCAAAGCCCTGCAGTCTGGGTGGCTTAAACAACAGAAGTGTTCTCACTCTCCTGGAGGCTAGAAGTTCAAGATCAAGGTGTCAGCAGAACTGATTTCCTCCTTGGTGTGTAGATGGAGAATTCCCTCTGTGCACTCCTATGCTGCTGTGTGTGTCTTTGTCCTAATCTTTTGGTTTTATTCTTTTGTTGTGGACCATTTTTAAAATCTTTATTGAATTGGTTACAGTATTGCTTCTGTTCTGTTTTTGGTGTTTTGGCCACGAGGCATGTGGGGTCTTAACTCCCTAAGTGAAAGTTGCTCAGTCGTGTCCAACTCTTTCCAACACCATGGACTGTATAGTCTTTCCCTTCTCCAGGGGATCTTCTCAACTCAGGGATTGAACACAAGTCTTCCACATTGCAGGTGGATTCTTTATCATTTGAGCCACCGGGGAAGCCCCTTAACTCTCCAAAACCAGGGATCAAACCCGCAACCCTTGCATTGGAAGGCAAAGTCCTAACCACTGGACCACCAGGGAAGTCCCCTCCTAAGCTTATAAAGATACTAGTCATTTTGGATTAGGGCCCCACCCACCTTGATGACTTCAATAAACCTTAAGTTGGCTTCCTGTGACTCAGCTGGTAAAGAATCTGCCTGCAATGCGGGAGACCTGGGTTCGATTCCTGGGTTGGGAAGACCCCCTAGAGAAGGGAAAGGCTACCCACTCCAGTATTCTGGCCTGGAGAATTCCATGGACTGTATAGTCCATGGGGTCGCAAAGAGTCGGACACGTCTGAGTGACTTGCACTCACTCACTCAAACCTTAAGTTCCATCTTTTAAGTTTCTGTCTCCAAATTCAGTCACATTCTGAGGTCCTGGGAGTGAGGACTTCAGTGAATAAACTGGCCGGGGGTTAGGTGTGTGTGTGGAGGGGTGCAGTGTCCCCACAGCAGTCATGATTCCTTCGTGCTCCCGGAGCACTCGTCCTAGGACCCAGGGGTGACAAGAAAATGCAGGAACACAGGGCATCTGTTAAGCATGTCAGACACATGAACTTCAATCACGGGCTGGGTTGTGTTTCAAATTCTCCAGGACAAAGGCCTGGAGGCGGCCTTTGAAGCAACCTGGAGCTGCTGGTTCTTTAAGGTGTCAAGATCAATGCCATTCGCTGGCATTCTGAGAACTATCAAAACCCAGCCCCACACATCCCAGGATTTTCACAAAAGGGAAAAGATACATTCGCGATAATACAATGACATTCCTGTGTTTTCTCTGAGCCAGAGAGCGGATAGACATAGTGCGGTCAGGCTGGCCTCTTTGGACCATGCTTTCTGTGAATGGGAAGTGAGTTCACACATTCGGTCCCACGGACTCTGTGGGAGCCCGGCCACCAGCAGCTTACCGCTGCAGAAGCCAGCAGGTAGAGGAGATGACATTTTACAATTGTTCCAAGAGACCCCAAGCCTGGCAGATATGCCGGACACCGCTTTCGGCGAGCAAGAACAAAGCAGTGCTGGGGAGAACTGTTTAAAGATTTAAAAGACTATTTCCCTTTATCCACACTGCTGCTGGCCAGCCGTTTCAGCCATTTGCCAAACATGAAAGTGACCCCACGCAGGGCAGGGGACCGCGTGAGATGGGGGCATATCCCGGCCACCATCAGCATGCAGATGCAGTAACCGGCCTCCAGGGATGCTCAGAAGTGGATTGTTTTCTGGGAGAGAAACAGAAATGAAATTACCAGGTTGGAAGGAACCTCTGGGAGGCCACTTGCTCCAGGCCATCTAATCCATTCAAAGCCTGGGATTCCTGTAGACATTTTCAAATTCTACACACTTTCAAGTCAAAACAAGGGATGGGGCATCTCTAGGGCTGGTAATTCTGGCTGCTAGAAGAGGCAAACCTCTTAATCTCGCTGGCTTCACTGAGACTTTATTTTTTTAAGTATTTTTTAAGATTTAGTTTTGGCTGCTCTGGGCCTTTGTTGCTGTGTTGCAGGCTTTCCCTAGTTGCCGCGAACGGGGGCCACTCCTTAGTTGCATCGCACGGGCTTCTCGTTGCGGTAGCTTCTCTTGTTGCAGAGCACTGACCGTAGGAGCAGGGGCTCAGGGGTTGTGGTGCACAGGCTTCGGTGCTCTGCGACATGTGGGATCTTCCCAGACCAGGGGTTAGGTTTGTGTCCCCTGCATTGGCAGACTGTCAACCACTGGACCACTAGGGAAGTCTCTCTTTGAGAATTTAACAAAAACCCATTGTGGATGCTCAGGGTGGAAAGGTAGGCTTCCTTGTGGTCACTTGGGGACTTTGGCTTCTTCTCCGTGTGGCTTCTCCACCTATAACAGGTGACTTCCAAGTCCCTGGGCAGTGGGAGACAGAGAATGAAGAAAGCACACTGGCTTTTCAGCCACATCAGCCCTGGGGGTTGCACCTCCCCTAGGCTCTCCTGTAGAGTGAGAATGAGTCTTAAGGCCCAACCTCTGGGGGTGGGGTGGGTGGAGATTAAGGCCACACCTCCCGAGAGGCCGTGCTGCCCAGGTTACGGCCTTTGTGGTGGAGTCTGCAGGAACCGGTGCTGACACTGGCAAAGGCTGGCCCCCTCCTTGCCATGAGTGGTGCCGTGCTTGGGTTTGGTTTGTCAGCCGACAGTTACGTGCCCAAGGAGAACATCCACGGTTCTCTGGTCTGTCTGACACCAAAATAGAAGTTGGAATTCATTAAGAGGAGATTCCTCATCTTCTTGGCATATGAGTGTCCCCTCCCATTTGTAAGAAACCTTTCCTGATCAAAGTCCTAAGTTTACATCAAAAAAATTGAAGAGATGGTGAAATCTACTGATGCTGTAACCCATCAGGCCCCCGGCCGCCAGCCTCAGGCTCAGATTGACTCAGGAGGGTCACCTGATGGTTCTGACTTTCCTTTTGCACCCAGACCCGAGTGAACTGGGATCTGCATTTGTCTTTCCTTGGATCTGAATCATTCAGCATATCCAAGAGCACTGACTGGCATGATGGTCTGGAATTTCTGGTCTTTAGACTCTGCTATGGTGGCAGCATTCCGGCTCCTAAGGCCAACCTTGTCTGGTTCCTGTTGGTCGTCATAATGACTGGACCATTTACTTTGCCCCCAAGTCCCTGGACCCTCACGCTCCATCCTATGTCTTTCCTGACTCACAGCTTATCATCAGTCTCAGAAACCCCACACTTCCCTGATATCTGTGGCTCCTAACCCAATTACTTGTCCAACGTTTTAAAAATTAGTTGACATTTTTGGCTAATGATGGTAACAGACCTTAAAAAAGTAGATGTCTTTAAAAAAAAAATATATATATATATATATATATATATACAACTTTACTTCAATAAAAAATAAAGATTAAAGAGAAAAAGAACTGAATCTAATTCACTGTCCTCCTGAGGTTAAGCCTGATTCTTCCACATCCTACCAGCTCCTCTTTGCTGCTGCTAAGTCACTTCAGTCGTGTCCGACTCTGTGCGACCCCATAGATGTCAGCCCACCAGGCTCCCCCGTCCCTGGGATTCTCCAGGCAAGAACACTGGAGTGGGTTGCCATTTCCTTCTCCAATGCATGAAAGTGAAAAGTGAAAGTGAAGTCACTCAGTCATGTCCGACTCTTAGCGATCCCATGGACTGCAGCCTACCAGGCTCCTCCATCCATGGGATTTTCCAGGCAAGAATACTGGAGTGGGGTAGCTCCTCTTTAATCACAGGCAGAATGCAGACTGGATGATGGTAGAGCATGGATGCATATGTGGAGAAATGAACACAATGTTACCACTGCCCCACCCTGCCGCCTCCTTGCGGCTGCTTCCACCCCAGGGCTCTAGAGCAGTTCTCAACACTCTGCTGGAATTCCAGTTATAAGCTCTGAGGACAGAACGAAGACTACGCATAGGTTCCATGTCTCAATTACCTTTATATCCCTGGCAGCATTTAGCTCCAAGCTCTGATCTTAGTATACATGTATGTAGCTTAAATGACTAAGAGAGGGAAATTGCAAGAATTACCAGTTGGGTGCTGGGAGTGCAAAGATGGATAAAATGCTTAATATCTACTTGGTCAGAGCTGCTCTTTGCAAGGAGGGATAGGCCAAAGGGAGGCGTCTGTAAAGAGGTCAGAGATGGAAAGAGCCAGAGAAAGCCAGTGTGGGGCAGTCTTAAGTACCGGGAAAGAGAGAGAGGTGAGGGATGGGGGAAGACAGGGCCAAACTGACCCCAAGGGGGCTGATTGAGGCTGCTTTGAGCTGTTTTTCTAACATAGAAGCCCAGACCTCTCTGAAAGTTACATGCTAGCAGACTAGCTAGTAAGGCTGGGAAAAATTTTAAGTCGATGAGCATAAACCTGATATCATTTATTTTCCTCCCCAATATTATTCTTTTACACGCATAAGCAACAGCAACAAAAATCAAAAGAAAGGAACGAAAAGCTTTCCCAACACTCTTTTTTCATGCTCCATCAATCAAGCTGCTTTCAATATGCGTTTTTCTCCTCCTGTGAAATCACATGTCATTTGCCAAGCTCCGTTTTAATTCCTCATCTTGCATTAAGAGAAATGACTTGGATCAACTGGCAATAGAATTCAGGTATTTTAGAGGTTTTCGCCTCTGTGGCATTTAAATTGAAATATGTCTTGAGGTCCATATTGGTAAATCCTATTTCTGAGAAACAATCATAAATAAAAGAGAGGTTTGAAATTGAATTTTTGGAAAAGGATTTGTGAAGGAAAGCTAGTATGTGTCCATCCAATTTAGTGGGATGGAATGTGCGTTTAAACTGGGAAAAACCAGCTCACCATCTCCAGGCTGACAGAGGGGAGCACCAAGGATCAGGGGTCCATCTGGGTAGTGGGTTATCAGGGAGTCTCGAAAAAGATTGGAAAGACAGAAGTAACAAAGTAAATGTTCTCTTAGTCAGAAATCTGCATTGTTTTGAACAGATCTTTGCTGACAGACAAAAGGCTAAAATTTGCAAGCTCTTGGGTCACAGACGGGGTTGTTGATATAATTTCTCCGTTGAGCACCCCTCCAAGGCTGCTTTTAATGTTGTAAATAGGTTTAAATGCTTTCCAAAGTGACTTCAATCTGATACCAGGAAGAATTCCTTTCCGTGGGGAGGAGACATTGAGAGACCAGCTCTCCAGAGCTTTAGGGCTTCACTTCCTGAGAGAGAGGATGAAAGGGGGGCCCCAGAACTGGGCTTTCAGGTTCTCAGGGTCTCATACTAGGTCAGGCCTTGAAAGGATTCCGTGGAACTAAGGACTCTGGAGGTGAGGGTCGGGGGGATTCCCTTGTCTCCGATGGGATGGAGTGTTGGGGTTACAGGAGCCTAGGTGGCCCTTGAACACCTTTTGATCCAGATTGCAGGATGTGGTCACAGGAACCACATCAGTTTATTTAATTCTGGGTTCTTTGACTCCCCTCCCCTCACTTTTGTAGGGGTAAACTTTTTTCTCTCCTTTTTCCAAATCTACATGACAAAATCTAGAGAAACGTCTCTTGTCTCCTCTCCTGAGATGGAGAAAGGTGCCAGTGACATCTCCTGTTACTTCAGGTATCTGTCCTCATGAATTGGAAAGGAAGCTTGCTGAAAACAGACTGGAGGCCTTCACAGAGAAGCCCGCCCCTTTCCGGCTGGCTGACCTGTCCACTGTCTGGAATTCTCCCGTTGGAGTCCCGGGGTTCCTTATTCTCATGCTGAGAAAAGCCAAGCATGACTTACGATAAAGCAGCGTCCTGCAAGACAGCAGAGCAGGGCACTGCTTCGTCCCTGGGTGACCGGGGAGCTGCAGAGCTGCCTTGCTAGGTTTGGCTGAGACCCCCGGAGGAACAGTCTCCGGCACCTGGTGGGGAGGGGGAGAAAGGGACTTGTTTGATGTTACAGCAAGTTTTTGGAGGAGGCAGAGCAAGAATGTTGGCTTCCGCCGCCTGGTTCATTTCTCTGCACCTCACTGCCCTCTCCACGCCAGCCCTACATAGAGTCCATGGAAGAGGCCGCCCGTAAAGAATGATCTGAAAGACCTCGCGCATTGGAATCCAAAAAGATGATGAAGTGCGAGATGAGAGAGAGAGAAAAGACCCTGGAAGCCAACTTCATTTTCACCCCGAGGCCTCAGCTCATCATATAAAGACAAACAGTCCAATTAAAAATTGGGCGGAGGGTCTGAATAGACTTCTCTGCAGACAGACAGATGGCCAAGAAGTGCAAGAGAAAATGCTCAACATCGTTAGCCATCAGGGAGATGCAAATCAAAGCCACAATATGATGCTACTTCACACCCACTAGGATGACTCTAATCAAAAAGATGGACAGTGACAAGGATGGGGAGAACTAAGAACCTCATTACACTGCTGGGGGAATGTAGAATGGTGCAGCTACTTTGGAGAAGTCTAGTAGATCCTCAAAAGGTTAAACATAGAGTTACCCTATGACCCAGCAAAGCCACTGGTAGGGTAGGTACCAAGGGAAATGAAAACATATATCCATATATATAAAAACCTGTATATGAATATTCATGGCAGGGTTATTTTTAATTGTCAAATGGAAACAACCCTAGTGGCCATCAACTAATAAATGTATAAAGAAATTGTAGGACATCTATACAATGGAATAGTATTCTACTGTATAAAGCAATGCAGTAATTCATTGCAGCATGGATAAAACATGAAAACATGATGCTAAGAAGTCAACCAACTGAGATCCTCACCAAGCTCAGCTTTGCTTTTTCCAGACCTCCAGAAAAGTTAAAGTGAAAGTAAAAGTCGCTCAGTAGTGTCTCTTTGTGACCCCTTCCCTCCCCAAACTGGAATCCATCCCTTGAATCTTCTTTTCCCCATCTCTCTGTGTATACATTCGTTTATCTATTTTTGTTACAGCTTAGTTGAGATATTTACACACTGTTAGAGTTCACCCATTTGAAGTGTCCAACTCACTGGTTTTTAGTAGATTCAAAAAGTTTTCCAGTATTTGCTATAATCAATATTAGAACATTTTCATCACCCTAAAAGGAAACTCTGAACCCACTAGCAGTCACTCTATCCCGTGACCCTACCTGCAGCCCTTGGCAACCATCGGTTTACTTTCTGTCTCTATGGATTTTCTTTTACTGGGCATTTCATATAAATGGAATCAAATGATATACAGTCCTTTGTGACCAGCTGTTTCACTTACATCATGTCAGAGTTCGTCCATATTGTAGCATGTGTCTAAAATTTGTTTTTATTATTAAATAATATTCCATTGTATGAATGTACTATATTTTGTTTATCCATTCATCAGTTGATAAATCTTTGCCTAGTCCTAGGTCATGAAAATTTACTCCATGTTTTCTTTCAAGAGTTGTATAGTTTTGGCTCTTATATTTAGGTCTTTGATCGATTTTGAGTTAATTTTTTAAGTACTTATTTACTTATTTGTTTGTTCTAGAATGTCCACAGCAGCTTTCTTTGTAGTATAACTAAACTCAGAACAACTATCAAGAGATAAATGGGAAAAAATTCTAGTATATCCATACAAGGGAGTATGACTCAACAATAAAAAGGAGTAAACTATTGACATGAACTGAAGTGGAGTGAAAGTTGCTGTCGTGTCCGACTCTTTGCGACCCCGTGGACTCTACAGTCCATGGAATTCTCCAGGCCAGAATATTGGAGTGGGTAGCTGTTCTCTTCTCCAGGGTGTCTTCCCAACCAGGGATCGAACCCAGGTCTCCTGCATTGCAGGTGGATTCTTTACCATCTGAGCCACCAGGGAAGCCCAAACTATTGATAGATGGAACTATAAAGATCAATCTCAAAATACCTTTGCTGAATATAAGCCAGACAACCAAAGAGTACATTTGGCTGCACCTGGTCTTAGTTGCAGCACACAGGATCTTCTGTCTTCATTGCAGCCTGCATTAGATTTTAATTGTAGCATACAGTATCTTTTGGTTGTGGCCAGCAAAGCCCTAGCTGCAGCATGTGGGATCTAGTTCCCTAACCAGGGATCAAACCCAGGTCCCCGGCATTGGGACTGCCAAGTCTGAGCCCCTGGACCACCAGGGAAGTTCCCATTCTGAGTTAATTTTTGTATATGTTATGAGGTGGTGGTCCAAAATCACTGTTTTGCATGTTGTCCTGGAATAGCTTTTGTAAAACTATTTTTCCCCCACTGAATTGTCTTGGTGCTATCCACAGATGTGAGGGTTTACTTCTGGACTCTCAATGGATTCTGTTCTGTTGATCTATGTCTTCCTCATTGCAGTACCACACTGTCCTGATTATGGTAGCTCTGTGATAAATTTTGATATCAGAAGTAGAAATCCTCCGAGTTTGTTCTTTTCTAGGTTATTTTGGGCCCCTTGTATTTCTGTATGAAATTTAGAACCAGTTTGTTAATTTCTGCCAAGAAGCCATTGGGTTTTTTTGATAAAGATTGTGTTGAATATTTAAATCCATTTGGGAAGTACTGCTAACTATATTAAGTCTTCTCATCTGTGAACATGAGATGTCTTTCCATTCATTCTCAGAATCTTGAAACTGTCCAGGGTTGCATATCCTGGAATCCTGTGTGTTTGTGTGTTGTCCACTCCTGGGAATTCAGCCACCTTCTTTTACCACATAAGGTCTCTTGCCCTTATTCCCCCCACAGACTTCTTGCCATATTTTGCTTCCCTGACTTGGCTCCCTTCTACTGCCAGCAGCTGGGTCTGTCCCAACTCATGGGAGCATCTAGCTGTCAGGTCACAAATCAAACTAGTCTGGACCACCCAGTGTCTACAGTCTCTTAGCCCCCAGTCTCCTCCTTGAAGAAACAGGCAAGGTGAGGATTCTTAATTATGGTGAGCGTTTTCCATCTGTATCATTTCCCTGTGGGGTAGCCAGAGGTTGGGTAATAGAAACAGAAGCACATGCACATGCGCACACACACACATACACTTGCAAGAATTTGCCACTAAATTCAATCAATAAAGGACCAAAGGAGGTGTGCAAACACTCAAGAGGGTCCCAGTATCCTCATGGAGGGAGTTTGGGAAACTAAAGGTGGAAGAGCTTGAAGTGGGTCTCTGCTGACTTGAAACACTTACCCGCAATCTCATTTACAGAGCGTATAGGAGAGAGTCTCACAGATCCCTGAAACTTCTCCGTGTCTTCTTCCTCTTCTCCTTCATCAGTACCAGGAAGTTCATTTTTGCAAATTAGTCCTTCTTTTAAAAAAAAAAAATATTCTTTATGTATTTTATTTTTGGCTTCACTGGGTCTTCCTTTCTGCACGAGGGCTTTCTCTAGTTGCGGCGAGTGGGGCCAACTCTCTAGTTTCAGCACGCAGCCTTCTCCTTGCAGTGGTTTCTGTTGTTCCCCAGCACAGGCTCTGGAGTGCGTGGGCTCACTAGTTGTGCACACAGACTTTGTTGCCCTTCAGCATGTGGACTCTTCCCAGACTAGAGATGGAACCTGTGTCCCCGGCACTGGCAGGGGGGATTCCTAACCGCTGGACCACCAGGGAAGTCCTAACAAATTAATCCTTCTTGACAGTTGGAAATGCTTTGTTTATCCTGCTTGGGACCAAGAGAAGTTAGATGGTCCCGTTTTCCTCTGGGAGCAGGGCCATTTGATCCTGGAAGCCTGCTGTGCCCTTGAAGAAGATGGCAAGTTGTTACCTCCTTGGACGTTTGCAGCTCTTAAAGACAATTAACATTTCAGCCTTCCACTTAAATATTCCAGCCACAAGTGCCACCTGTATGTGATGGCACTGGGGTGGATGCTTCCAGCAGGCTGGGCATCTGTGCTCTTAAGAGACTCCAAAATAGAGCATGTTGGTAATGTAGAATTAGACCATTGTACACTTCGTGCTTCTATGAATAAAGATGGCCTGTTATTTAAGTTTGAATTTTCCCTTATAGTTCTATAAGGCACAACTTCAGATTGGAAAGAAAACCTTCATGGGCGCCAATTGTGCTTTACTGGGAAATTCAGAAAACCCATGTCACTAGGGGCACCTCACATGTATGGATATTTCTTAGGAAGAGATAGATTTTAATATTCTGAGCTGTTGTATCTATAAGAGAAATTCTCCAAACCTGTTTTTCTACCAGTTTTAGTCAGGTGAGGTTAAGCTCTGCTGCAGTAACAAAGCAGCCCCCAAATCTCAGTGGCTTTATGTAATAAAATATATTTCTCACTCATGCTGTCTCCTGAACCTCTGCTTTCAAGTTGAGGGTTGGGGGTGGGGGAGGCAGTGGTCTTTGGGAATTTCTCTGTTGGGCTGATGAAGTCCTTGCCCCCGCAGGTGTGGCTGTGTGGGGGCAGCATGGAGGTCCTGCCTTGCTCACGGGTGGCGCACATCGAGCGGAAGAAGAAGCCATACAACAGCAACATCGGCTTCTACACCAAGAGGAATGCTCTACGGGTTGCCGAAGTCTGGATGGACGACTACAAGTCTCATGTGTACATAGCGTGGAATCTGCCGCTAGAGGTAGGACCTTCCCCATCACCCTGGAACACTGACCTTGTGCTTGACCGGTCACTGATCCCTTCACTAAGCTGATGCTTCCTCCCCAGAAAGATGCGCACCCTTGCAAGACTATAAATAGACTTTGAGGTGGCTCACAGACCTCCAGGTTTTAGAACCCCTGCTTTACATGGGGATTGGCACCATGGAAATCTCTAAATCCATTTACAGAGATTAGAAGGACTATAGTGTGTTAATTCCAGTCTCGTTATATTCATCTTAACACTGAGTGTCAAGACCTGCTCCTGAGTGTGCACTGTCTCTAGAAGATGCTAGCCCAGTTTTTGGCACCAGACTCCAGCATCCGCTCTCACTTCCCTCAGAGCTCCAGCTGCCCCGTGATGTAGGTCCCTACTGCACGCTGGATCCTTGCTTACACGGCTCTTCAGTTCTCTTCCATATTCCACCCAGAATATAATCTAGGAAAATTCCCATTACTACAGCCCCACAGGAGTCTTGTATGGCAGTTATGCACAGGCTTGTTTGGAATCCCAGCCTTGGCACTTATAATTATGACATGTTGAACAAATCTAATTATCATCTCTATATCTTAGGTTCCTCAGTTATCAAATGGGGATTATAGCAAGCCCTCCTTCCTTTAGGTCAATTGTGAGAACTAAATTGGAAGTACTTAATCTGAGTATTAAGTACTAAAGCTAAGGACGTGTGATGTACTTGGAGCAATGCCTGGCACAGGATGTGAAATGTTGGCGAGCATTTTTGTCCTCCATAGCCCGGTTTGCTGACCTGTACTCTCAACCATAGTCAGGTTTATCTGTTCAGCTGGAGCTCCTGTAGGTGTCCGAGCCATGAATTGTTCCCACTGAGAAACAGCAGCCCCTGTGTTTCAGGAGGCTGGAACCCCAGACAAGAGAAGTGCGGTCAAATATGTCTAGGTTTGTGGATAAACAGGATACAAGTGAAGAATTTTTTATCATTGTTGTTACAATTATTAAAATAATGTTCTAAAGCACTGAAAACCCCCTTCCGGCCACATAGCACTTTATAGCCATTAAGCTAGAAGTGATTTTCCACATTGTTGTATAAAATAGCAACCTTTGCTGAGCCCCTTATACTGTCCCAGGCACTCACTAAGGTTCTTGTTTGCAATATCTCATTTACCCCTCATAACAACCTCATGACAGAGGAACTACCTGCCCTGATGTCCTCATCTATAGAGTCGAGATTGGTAACCTTGATCTCTTAGGGCTCCTGGGAAGATAAAAATGAGACTTAAAACAGAGCATAACAAATACTTTGTTCAATAACTGCTAGTTTGATGTGAACCTATTACGATGTCCGTTCTATAGATGGGTAAACCACAGCTCTGGCAAGTTAAATTGACTTGCTTAAGGTCCTACACCCAGCACATCATAGGGCAGGGATGTGAAATGGTGTTTTCGTTCAGCTCTGCCTACAGCTCTGTGACATCATTGGAACAAGTGTTGTTATTTTTCTTGTTTGAGATGAGAGCAGTGACCTAGGCTGGGGATGTGACTTTTGGTCAGAAGAACTCAAGGCTGGTGTCCCAATGCTTTCTCCATCATTACAAACCACCTTGGGTCCCTAATGCCAGTGTTCCTTACCTGTCTTTTCACAAATGACCATCCTCATTAATCTTGCTAAGTACAGTAAAATAAAGAGTTAAAATATCACTGCCCAGGTTTGCCTTTGAATGTTAATAAGTTTGACATTTAAAGGGACTTTTCTTTTAAAAATCCCTGTTCGGCTGCCGAAGAAGAAATCTTAATGAAATCATTTACAGTTAAACTCTTCTCCTCCTGCTCTAAAATGCTCCTTGCCTGCCCGTCATAGTGAAGGGGTATCCTGTCTCTACCGGGTCAGAGCCGTCTTGTGGCTGACTCTGGAGTCATATTTCAGCTACTTTATTTTCCCCTGTCAGCACACAGCAGCCCATTACAGGTTCATTTCTGTAAAAGCAGAGTGAATTATTCATTAGAACATCATTACAAGCTTTGCAATGGAAAATTATTTTCACATCTGCATATAATGAACTTCACAAACAGCCTGCAAAGGGGGGAAGGGGGAATTACACATGTACAAAAAAGAAAGGCAGGAGGTGGTTATAGGCATTTCTTTTCTCGTCTTAATCAAATAATTCCTGTAATAATTGGGTCTGAGAGTCACTGAAGAAATGGCAGAGATGGAGCTGGGAAGGCAGGTTGTCAGTATCCAAGGATTGCAGGATCCCTTTCATGGTGATGAGGAAGACTGGCTTGGGGGGCTGCATACTGTGCCCAGGGGGACAGTACTAGCTAGCTCAGAGCTAAAGGATCACGTACAGGCTTCAGATTTCTCTCTGATGGTTTCCCCGAAGGTGACACTGCCCGTCCTCTGCTCTGGCCAGAGCCTCCCAGTCACTAAACCCTTTGCTTGCTTTCAGAATCCAGGAATTGACATAGGCGATGTCTCCGAAAGAAGAGCCTTAAGGAAAAGTTTAAAGTGTAAGAATTTCCAGTGGTATCTGGACCACGTCTACCCAGAAATGAGAAGATACAATAACACTGTCGCCTACGGGGAGGTAATGAAGACCACACTTGCTCTCGACTTGGATGGCCGTGCAGGGGGCTGTGGATCGCTTGGCTGGGGGTGAATGACAAAGTCATTCACTCATTCATTCATTCAGTGATTAGTTCTTTTAGAGGTGCCGGCCTTCACAGCAAGGCTATCACCAGCTGGTATGAATGAATTCTGAATTGTGCGTGTATGCTCAGTCGTATCCAACTGTTTGCAGTCCCCCCGGACTGTAGCCCTCCAGGATCCTCTGTCCATGGAATTCCCCAGGCAAAAATACTGGAGTGGGTTGCCATTTCCTTCTTCAGGGGATCTTCCCGGCCCAGGGATCAAACCCTCATCTCTTTGTCTTCTGCATTGTAGGCAGATTCTTTACCATCTGCCTGATGGTACCAGGGAAGCCCCACCAACTGGTGGTGAGATACGTGTAATAAATGTCACAATGGGGATGTGGGCCATCATTTGGCCTATGGTATGGAATGGACCATAAATTCTGTTTAGGGCATTTGAGGTGCCCTGGGACCTGTACTGAGACGCTGAGCAGCAAGTTGGATGTAAAGAGAGGCAGAGACTACACCTATCTGTCCAGGGCCCACTGCCATATGCACCGGGGTCACTTGCTGCCAAAGAAAGGATACAGATGCTCTTCTCAGATTTTCTATGCTGAGACAATGTCACTTTTCTGAACATTAAAACAGATTGACCTTTCTCATAGTAAAAATGCCATAAATTTACATTTTGAAAATAGCAACAATAGCAGTGAGCAGTTAAAATGTGCCGGTACTGTTCTAAGTGTTTTTCACATATGAGTTCAATCATCCTTACTTTATCAGGTAGTAGTGTTATTCCCATTTTATTGATAGGAACACTGAGACTTGGAGACGTTAAATACATTATCTAAAGTCTCATAGCTTATAAATCATGAAGCCAGGATTAGACTTAAGCATTCTAATCCCAAAGGTAATGTGTACATTTGGACGTATGGTCTGATTTATTACATATGTGTTTATATTTCTTTATGCTAAAAATATTTATTTGTATATAAGTGTGTGTGTATGTGTGTGTGTATGTGCTCCATGGACTGTAGCCTGCCAGGTTTATACATACACTTTTTATATACACATCTATTTGTATTGGTATATATATATATATATAGTTTTAAAACTAAAACCAGACTGTCTACAATGCCTTATAATTTGAAATGTTACTAATAATAGAGAATATTTTCCTGTGTCCTTAAGCACTTTCCTGCAACATTATTAATGGCTATATAAGATGGTATAAATATATATATATATATATGTTTTAAACGAAAACCAGGCTGTCCACAATGCCATATAATTTGAAATGTTACTAATAGTAGAGAATATTTTCCTGTGTCCTTAAGCACTTTTCTGCAACATTATTAATGACTGTATAAGATGGTATTAAAAAGTATATAAGTTTTAAACTAAAACCAGGCTGCCCACCGTGCCTTGTAATTTGAAATGTTACTAACGAGACAATATTTTCCTGTGTGGTTAAGCCTTTTTGTGCAACCTTATCAATGGCTGTATAAGATGGTACCTTTTGTGTATGGCTATGTTTTGCTTGAAAACATAGACATTTCCATTGTTTCTTTTTTTTGACATTGTAAGCAGCACTGCTGACAATGTGCGTGTATGTAGGCGCTGGGACATCTGCCGCGTGACATCCCTGTGTTTTTGGATGAGAGATTAGTGACGCAGACTCTGGTCAGACCTCAGGGAGCCAAGTGCTCTGGACCCAACAGAGATGCCCCACTCGCTCTGCATTTGGGTTTCTTCCCAGGGCTCCCTGGAACTCCTGAAGCTGAGAAATCCTCATGGACTTAAAGCATTTCCTTTTTCTGCAGTTGTGCCTTTTTCTGTTTTATGGGAGAAAGCTTTTGGAGGAATTAAGTCAGCCCCAGGTTAAATCATCAAAGTGCGGGCAAAGTGTCCCTTCCGAGCTGGAATCTGGATGCGGAGCTCGCTTCTTATGGGGTTTCCCAGGTGGCTCGGTGGTAAAGAGTTCACCTGCCAATGCAGGAGTTGCAAGAGACGTGGGTTTGATCCCTGGGTCGGGAAGCTCCCCTGGAGGAGGAATTGGCAACCCAGTCTAATATTCTTTCCTGGAGAATCCCATGGACAGAGGAGCCTGGTCGGCTGCAATCCGTGGGGTCGCAAAGAGATGGATAAGGCTGAGCAACTGAGCACGCATGCCCACAAGTGTAGTGGTTGGGGATGCACGAAGATTCGAGAGCCAGCCTGCTGGATTCAAGCCCGAGTGGCTCCTTTTAGCATCTGTCCCCTCATCTGTAAAATGAGGGTGTGAAAGTACCTACTTCGTGGGGTTGTTGGGAAGACGAAAAACAAGACGCCACATACAGACTTCTTAGCACAGTACCTGGCACGTCCTGCTAGCTATTAATAGGTGCACACAGCCTTGTCTTCCTCAAAATAAAAACATGTTTCTTTTTGTTTTTGGTTTTCAAAGATCAAACATAAAGATCGCATGGAAAAATAGTGGGCGGTGAAAGGATTATTCATAAGACAATTGGGTAAATCACCCAGCTCTTTGGAAAAGAGAACAATTTAGATTCTTAAAGCAAATCCCAAAGTATATTTCAGATGGACTATAAGCATTAAATGAAAGAAAAGAAACCATAATGGAACCATCCAGAAATAGATATGAATCTGAACTCTTAAAGGGGAAGGGCTTCCTAAGAGCAAAAGCTATGGAAGAAAATGCAAAGGGAAACAACATTTGATATGGGCTCAAAAATATTAAAATAACCTATATATCAACCGAATGGAGAAATAATATGCCAAGGTGGAAATCTGTATATCATAAATACGATAGATGAATGGATAATATCATTAATGTATAATGAACTCTGCAAGTAGATTTTAAATGAAATTTTTTATTTAAATGAGAAAACATCCCCAAAGAAAAAGAGACAAAGTACAAGAGAAAATACAAGTGGGTGGAATTTTTATATTTATTTCATAATCAAAGAAGTTAAAACAAAATTTAAAATACTCTGGGGTAAAAATAAAATAAAATACACTGAGGTAGCATTTTGTCTTACACCAAAAGAACAAAGATTCATTTTTAGAATATCTGTTGGTGCTTCGCCAGCCAGGTCTTGATCATATGAAAACCATAGATCCTCTGATGAGAGTGCAAATTGAAACAAGCTTTTTAAAAAGCAATTTGAACCACATGTATTAAAAGGCTTACTTCCTCTCCACACTATCCCAAGCAAATAATCTGAAGTGAGGACAGAGATTTGCCAGGAACATTGTTCATCTCAGGGATTTTTGCTTCTTCGATCAAACATTTGAATTTAACTTGAAGGTTAGTTAAATTGTAGTTTTCAATATTTTGCAGCATTTTCAAAAGATATATACAAAAGTTTGATGCAAGAAAAATATTGATAATATAAGCCTTAAGAGAAAAAAGTCAGGATTATGAAATTAGATTAGCCACTATTTTAGATTAGTACTAAAGAATCCGCCTGCAATGCAGAAGACATGGGTTCAATCCCTGGCCCGGGAAGATCCTCCAGAAAATGAAATGGCAACCCATTCCAGTATCCTTGCCTGGGAAATCCCATGAACAGAGGAGCCTGGTGGGCTGCAGTCCATGGGGTCACAAAAGAGTTGGAGATGACTTAGAGACTAAACAATAAAGTAAGACAAGAGAATGGGAGGTGAAACTTCTACATAGGGGACAGGCAGTTTTTAATGTGGTATTTTCTCATGTTTCCTCAGTTATCACTAATATTTATATGATAATTTTATGATTAGAAGAAAAATAGTTACAAAAAGAGAAACAATAAAAATGATAAAATGCTAGGAGGCTAGGGCACCGTTCCACAGGCTGTGCACTGCACATTTCACATGAAGCAGAATGTAAATGACATCTCTGGAGCTGAAGGTTGGAATGGCTTTAGAGGTAACATAGAGATCATAATCTGATTTTTGGAGGAAGAAAAGCTTTTGTTTTTGCAAAATTTTCCTCTCTTTTTTAAGTAATAAATTCAATACATACAGTATACAGAAAATATGAAGATAAAAACAAAGCTTATTTCAGATCCCAATTCCCAGCTATGATCAGTATTAACAAGTCAGGGCACTGGCCTCTTGTTACTCCTTCTATGCTTGCTGAGCCCACTGTATACTGAAATATATTTCAGATGGACGACAGCATTAAGTGGAAGTCATCAAACTGAGTCAAATTCAGTCTAGTAACAAAATCTAGCCTTATTCAGACAACTCTGATTTAACATTCCTACAGGCTGTTTTCACTACACCCTGCCTAACCACCCATTCCGTGTGTACTTTCTGCTTTTTGTTTTTCACGTACAATTCTGTTTGAGTGTTTTTCCGTAGGCTGGTGAATATTTCTGGTTTTAATGCTCCAGTCTCTTTCCTTAGTTTTTAACTTGCTTGTTTGGAGGCTTTTTAAAAAGCTTTCTAGTTCTGTAAACTGTATATATCCTGTTCTTAGTCACATTTTGGTAATTTCGATTTTTTTTTTAAAATTCTAATTTAAAGATTTTTTTAAACTTTTTTTGGCAGTGCCCCGTGGCATGTGGGATCTTAGTTCCCCTACCAGGCAAGGCACCAGTGCCCCCTGCATTGGAAACATGAATTCTAAAATGACATTTTAAACTAACTATACTTCAGTAAGGCTTCCCAGTTGGCGTTAGTGGTAAAGAACCTGCCTGCCAATGCAGGAGACTTAAGTGGGTTCGATCCATAGGTTGGGAAGATCCCCTGGAGAAGGAAATGGCAAACCACTCTAGTATTCTTGCCTGGAGAATCCCATGGGCAGAGGAGCCTGGTGGGCTACAGTCCCTGGGGTCCCAAAGAATCAGAAATGACCGAAGTGACTGAGCATGCACGCATACTTCAGTAAAAGCTGAAGCTCCAATCCTTTGGCCACCTGATGCGAAGAGCCGGCTCATTGGAAAAGACCTTGATGCTGGGAAACGCTGAGGGCAAGAGGAGAAGGGGGCAACAGAGGATGAGGTGGTTGGATGGTGTCACCGACTCAATAGACATGAGTTTGAGCAAACTCTGGGAGATAATAAAAGACAGGGGAGTTAGGTATGCTGCAAGCCATGGGGTTGCAAAGAGTTGGACATGACTTAGAGACTGAACAACATACTTCAATAAAAAGGAAAAAAAAGTAAAAAGAAAGATATGCAAATACGTGATGTCCTGACTCACACATGTAAGATATTGTCTTCCCAATGCACAAGCACTTCGATGTGCACAGAAACATTAAGCCACCAACTCTTGCTCAAAATTCTGTGCTTGGCTCATATGGAAAAACCTCTGCTCCCTAGTTCACTTTTGCTCATCTTCTTTTTTTTCTTTAAGCATTATTTATATGAAATACAGCACACATAAAATATGCATAAACCCAACATGTGCAGCATAATAATATAAGGTAAAAATCCATGTAGACATCCCCTGAGTGAAAAAGAGAACATCATTAGCATCTCTTTTACTTAATCCTTTTTAACATTTAGCTCAGGAGTCACCTCCCCTTAGTCTTTGAAGCCTCAGGTGGGGTGAGGGCATTCTCTTTGCTGCCCTGGCATAATTCAGCTATTGTACTAGCTCTTCCTGTGTCTGTCTCTCTCTGCAGCCCATCCTTCAGAGCAGGTACTCTTGGGTTTTTCAGTCTTTGTGTTTGTTAAACTTAGCACAATACCAAACTCTTAGCAGCTTCAGGAAACACTTATTAAGTTACTGCACAATAGATTTGTTTGCATAGACATCAGGAAAAAATTTAAAAGACTAGCATTCTGATATCATTATGTGGAACACATATGCCCTAAAAACATTAATATTCTTAATATGTAAAGAGCCCTTACAAATCTATAATAAAACCACTTGAGATCCCAAAGGGGAAATAAGCCAGTAATTCTCAAAAAGGGAAATAATTGCTAAACATGAAGCCTTCCAACTTACCATTCAGTGTAAATTTATAAAAATAGGATATCTTTTGTGAGTCCCCCAAACAATATTTTGTTATTAATTTTATCACCTCTCATTTTTACTTTACTTATTTTAAAAACTTTGTTAGACTTCATTAGACATTTCTACCATTTTGCTCTTCTGTATACAAAAAAAAAAAAAAGGGAGGAGTACAAACAAAATGCCTGGGTAAAAGTATTGCTAAAATTTCATCACTTTCAAAAATCCAACTCTTCTGAATTACTTTTTTACTCAGAAGTTGTCTGAGTTTTTCCATATCTTTGTACCACTGAAAGCACTCGCAGCAAGCATTTCTTAAAGCATCTATTAATAAAAAGGAACGAAAGTTGTGGTGCTAAGTTGTGGTCTCCTAAGCTAGCTTTGCCGTTCTTTAAAGATTGCTTGCTTTGGACCATCTTTGGAAATGTCTGATTCATCACTTCTCTCTGCACCCCTCTTTATGGACTTTTGGAATCGTGGGTTTAAAAGAGTGCTTCTCTTTAAGAAAAAAAGAAAAAGAGAATCCACCCTAGGTATTTCAAACACAAGTATTTAAGACAAAGAATTGGTTCCAGGAGAAAAGGGGTGATATTCAGCTATCAGAAGCTGTCTTTCCTCTGGCTTGAAACAGTAGGCTACAAAAAAATGCTCCTCTATTGATTTTTTTTTTCCCCAAGCTGGTGTTCTTTTTCTTTCTCTCTCTCTCTCTCTCCAGCTTTATTGATCTATAATTGACATATGAAAGTGTTAATCGCTCAGTCGTGTCCTTACTCTTTGCGACCACATGAACTGTAGCCCACCAGGTTCCTCTGTCCCTGGGATTCTCCAGGCAAGAATAGTGGAGTGGGTTGCCATTCCCTTCTCCAGGGGATCTTCCCCACCCAGGGATTCAACTTGGGTCTCCCCATTGCAGGCAGATTCTTTACTGCCTGAACCACCAGGGAAGCTAATATTGCATAAGTTTAGGTGGTACAATCTCCACAGTAACAGTCGCAACCACCTCAGATCGCCCCAGTTGCCATCTTGCGTGAATCTGGCGGGAGCTGCAAGATGAACTAGCCAATGGGAGACGCGCGTTTTTCGCAGTCCTTGGGCCCTGTGTGTCTTAGTTGCTTAGTCCAGTTCGACTCTGTGTGACCCCATGAACTGTAGCCCGCCAGGCTTCTCTGTCCATGGACATCTCCAGGCCAGAATACTGGAGTGGGTAGCCTGTCCCTTCTCCAGGGGATCTTCCCAACCCAGGGATCGAACCCAGATCTCTGGCATTGCAGGTGGAATCTTTACCAGGTGAGATGCAAATGAAGCCACAAGGGAAGCAGATTCTTTTACCATTTGAGCTACAGGGAAGTCTGGTTCAGACGGTAAAGTGTCTGCCCGCAATGCAGGAGACCCGGGTTCAATCCCTGGGTCGGGAAGATCCCCTGGAGAGGGACATGGCAACTCACTCCAGTACTCTTGCCTGGAAAATCCCATAGACAGAGGAGCCTGGTAGGCTACAGTCCATGGGTTCACAAAGAGTGGGACACGACTGAGCGACTTCACTTTAAATGGTACAACTTGTTAATCTAATACCTTTACGTGTCGCAAAATTACCACCATAACATTTGCTAACATGTCACATATGCTGAGAATGAGGGATTATGTGCTTGGTGGGGTACGCGGTCACAGGCAGAGGGTCGGTGCCCACACCAGCCACTGGAGGACTGTCTTTCTTGCTACATGATCTCCTCCAAGATTCAAGCTTTGGTCCTTACTTGGAGGTGGGGGTGTGGAGGGGAGGTCTCATGGCATCTGCATTAAGAAGTCAGAACCAAGTCGGGGTGGAGTGGTGGGTGGGGAACAGTCGCTCCGCCAGACAAGGTCTGACGGGTCCTGTTTGGCCTGTTCCCGCAGCTTCGCAACAACAAGGCAAAAGACGTCTGCTTGGACCAGGGGCCGATGGAGAACCACACGGCAATACTGTACCCATGCCACGGCTGGGGACCCCAGGTAGGAGCCCCGTCCCTGACCAGGAAGGGAGGAATTTCACCGGACCTACTGGGGATCTGTAGGACTTCTGGAAACTTCTTTTGTCCTCTCCTTTGGTAGTTGTTGCCTGTTCTGAGCAGGCGAGGGGCTTTCTGGTGGTTTCTCTACAGGAACGAGGGAGAAGATTCACAGGTGGCTGCATCAACACAATTATTAAGAGGATAAAGGGGCACATTTCCCACTGAAAGGAAACTGTGCTTACATTTTGGTGTCATTTGCTCATAGGCAAATAGATGTCACATGTACGTATGTTTACTGATAACCAAGCAAGCCTGCTTACAACATCAAAGAAAGAGTTAGCTGCTTCCCTCATGAGAACCTGATTGGTGTGTCTGTTCTGAAAGGCCATTGTAAGCTTTTCTTTAATGTTTATTTAGCTATTCAGTTGCACTGGGTCTTATTCGCCACACACAGGAACTGTAGCTGTGGTATGTGGGATCTAGTTCCCTGAGCAGGGATCGAACCCAGGCCTCCTGCATTGGGAGTGTGGAGTCTTAGCCACTATCATCAGTTTGGTGGTGAGTATGGCCCCATCTGCAAGCGCTGGTACAAGTGCCGAGCACTGACTGGGAAGGAGTAGTGTGCTGGCAGTAACATTTTAAAGAATACACGTGTCTTCTGGTCTCTCGGGAGATAGCAAAGATAACCAAAGAGGGCAAAACCATCGACCAACACAGTAAGAGTAGAACTTGGTAAATGAATTTCCTTTGACGGCTTTGTGTTAGTCCATGGTGTGCGTGCACATGCGTGTGTGTATGGACGTGTGTACCGGGAGAGCTTAGCAGGTCCTCTAGAACTGGGAGAAAACAGATCCAAAGACATCATGAGGCTTGACATGCATAAAAATGTAAAACGCTTTTATGTTAACCAGTAGTAATAAAAGGCAGGCCACAAACTGGGAAGACATATTCAATTTCAGAGGCGCACGAGATGGTTAGTTCTAAGCCAGACTCATATTCTCCTTTTGTTCGTCTATGAAAGGAAGACAGTGGACACAATGCCCCGTAAGGTCCCTTCATCTCTCTCATGTTCTCTGAACACACACGTTCACCAGCAAGCTCACGTGCATCGGGCACACACACATCCTCTCACGTGCATTCATGGCCACGGGCTTGCTCTGCTCTGGGCGCTTCTGCTTTCCTGTTAAGCTGGCGTCTGGAAAGAGACGAGCCGTATTTCCTCTGCTGTCACCGCAGGTAGTTCTCATAACCCAGACCCCCGCTCCCTTCATTGTGTGACCGGTCCTCTGAAAGTAATTCCAGGCAGATTGAATCCTGTGTCGTTTGCTCCTTGTGGTCACTCTAGGAGACAAGCAGGCAGCGTGGAGAAACTGAGGCACGGAGAAGGAGTGCTTGTGAGCAAAGCCGACCAGAACCCAGGCATTTTAAATTCAAATCCAGTCCACTGAATTCAAGATAATTTCCTGCCTACTCCCTGCCCAGACAGGAGCTGGTCACCAAATTCTCCTCTCTTGCTGGGAGCTTGGTGGCCTTCAGAGCCCAGTGCAGAAAATATCTAGAACGCATCTTTTACCCATCCCTTCTGCATTCACAGACTTTTCCAAATGGATGTTCCTGCCACTTCGTTGATGATGGAACAGCAAACCAAATCAGGCTCATCCTTAATCCCCCCAATTCTGGGAGGAACACCTGTTCGCATGGGCCATGGTTGTTGTCCATCAGCTGATTTTGTGAAAGCAAATCTAATATTTTTTTTTTCTGTTCTACCACATGTCCTGAGTTAAAGTGCAGCCTTGGTGCTGCTTGCTCGCTACCTGCCAGGCTGCCTCGCCCCTCGCTCATCAAGCTTCCCTCCTATTCCTTCCCAAACCCGCTCACCCTAGGCTCAGAGCGTCTCCCCACCAGTCACGTGCCGTGACATCCTTTTAAACCACCTGGTGAAGTGCTGTGGGCAAACTGCATCAAAGCTCCTGTAACTAGGCATGTTCCACAGACATTGTTAGCTTAATTAATGGACTCTGTGTTGTAATTTATTATCAGACAACAATTAAACAGAGATAAAATAGGCACTGAGGAGGGTAATTTCCTGTCTTCAACATGTGTTTGTCAACAAGATGGAAACGGTTCCCGGCCTCTCAGAAGAGCCTGCTCAATCACGAGCTAGTGCCCAGCCTTGCTCTGGTCTGGTTACTAAATTTGCATCAGACAAACATCGCTTTCTTTTCCGAGCCAGTGTTTTGTTTAAAGGTATTTTTCTTTAAACTGGCTGTCTTTTATCTTAAAATTATTTTAAAATAAACTTTACATCACAAGCATAGAAAAAATAGATGTCAAGGGCACAGCAGCAGCTTTTGGTGTCAGCTTGAACCTATTTAGAGTGGGAGGTCTCCTCTAAGGAGGTCCAGGGCTCCCTGCCCCAGCTTTTGCCATCTTGGGCCCAGGTCTGGTGTTGAGGGGGTGGACGGTGGGGTGACTTCACTGGAACAGCTAAGGTCTCCCTGCCAGGATACTGGCTGTGGGATTGTCCTCCTCTGCCAGCCCCTTCTTGCTCTCTCTTCCAGCCTACCTGGTCAACCTGTCAACCCTCCCCATTCTGGAAGGCAAAGATCAAGAAGAGAGCACAGAGTGGGCAGCCCCGGGCCCAGGGCATCATTCTTTAATTCCCCTCCAAAGGCTCTGAGGCTCCTCTCAAGCCCCTGTGTCCGAGCTGCTGCCTGAGGTCCCAACGATGCAGTTCATGCCAGCCCTCTGGCCAGTGCTATGGCTGGCTTGAGACAGGGAACAAAATGTTGACGATAAACCCATTTCTGGTTTGGGCAACGTTTAATCCTGTACCTGTCAGGCAGGTAGTGACCACCCTCCCCCCAGCTCCCTTTGAAACTTGAGATTCAGGCTATGCCAGGCCACTTCTCAAACTATCCTGTGATCTCTGGTCTTGAATGCTGGGCTCTACCATCTGATTCATGGCAGGAGACCTAGCCCATGTCCTCGAGCCCCCAGCATCCTCTAGTTCACAGCAAGATGTAGAAGGAAGACCTGAAGCAAGCGTGGAGGCAGTGCCAGGCAAGTGTAACGTAAGAGCAGAGGTGCAGAGATGGGGGTCGGGGTGGGATACGGCGTGTTCAGGGAAACATCAGTGCGTGGCTGAGGCGTATGATCCAGGGCAGCCGTATATGTGTGTGCGCTCAGTCGTGTCTGACTGTTTCCAACCCCACGAACTGTAGCCCACCAGGCTACTCTGTCCATGGGATTTTCCAGGCAAGAATGCTGGAGTGGGTTGCCATTTTCTACTCCAGGGGATCTTCTCCACCCAAGGGTCAAACCCGCATCTCTTGTGTCTCCTGCATTGGCAGGCAAGTTCTTTACTACTGACACCACCTGGGAAGCCCTATGCCTCTCATACCAGCCTATTTTTTTTTTTTTTCAATTTATAATGCTATTTCAGTTTTTATGTAATGTTGTTTTCACTTTTAAGGTTAATTCATTCTTTTTATAATGTAGCTTTGCAAGTTTCTTTTAAAGTTTTATTTTCAATACTTTTTAGTATTTCACAGGACTTTTTGCTCTACCCCACTGTGCTTCCTCGAAAGCCACAAGAGAGAACAGTCTTAAACATTTGTTTTTGACGTGGGTCATTTTTTAAAGTCTTTATTGAATTTGTTACCATATTGCTTCTGTTTTAAGATTGGGATTTTTGATCATGAGATACATGGGATCTTAGCTCCCCGACCAGGGATCGAACCCACCCCCTCTGCATTGGAAGGCGAAGTCTTAGCCACTGGACAGCGAGGGAAGTCCCAGTTTTGCAAGTTGTTGACAAAACATATGGTCAGGTAACCCCACCACAATCAAGAGCAGTTCTGCACCGCCCCAACACTCCCCTGAAGCCCCTCCTCATTTGTCCCTCCCACTGCCCCCAAGTGTTTTTATCCACATCCAAGCTGAGGATCAGCTGCACTGGGGGTGTTTCTGTGGGCCATCTGTACAGCCTCACCGATTCTAGTGTCGTCTCCTCCTCTGGAGCTGAGGACCACAGCGCCCAGCAGGCATGCCATGGACAGGGCGTGGCCAGCAAGGGTTCCGAGTGCAGGGGTGCTGGGGACTCCACACAACACTCTTTGAAAGAGCTCCAAGCTCTCATGGGACCTTCTGAAGATGAGGTATACCCCTTGGAGAGGAACTGAAAGGAGTCAGCTCTGTTTAGGAACTCCCCAGTGAGTTCCAGGGAGGGTATCACAGGTCTCCCCTGTTTGTGCGTCTGTCAGCACATTTAGTCTTCCTCTCCCCTCTTTTCTGAGAAGCACACATTCCCTCCTCCAGCTAATTCATCAGCAGAGTGATAGATGAGAATTCCTTTATCCCATAATTAAATGTAATCTGATCTTGGGCTTCCTCTTTGATGGCTTCATCGTTTAAGCGATCCATCATTCAAACACCTTGTCACGATGATGCATTTTGCCAATAAAGCACTAGTGCCCCCATGGAGTGACGGGGCTTAGAGTGTGGAAGGCACTTGGAACACGCCGAAGTTAATGACACCCAGCAGCCTCCACTTCCAGATAAAGTTGTGTAAGTGGTGGGGCGCAGGGGACGGATCCTCGGAGAGCACGTTGGAGTTTGCACCCCAGGGCGAGGTGGCTTCGCCTCAGTAAGGAGGCTCGTGATTCTGGGAGCAAACCTCTCACCTTCCGTAAGAGGCAAACCATGTGATCCCTCAGTTCCTGGAAACCGCTACAAAGCAGGGAAACCTTAGCTTTTGAGGGAAATCAGCATTGGAGAAGTGAGGGTAGGTATTTTTTTTATGTCTGGGAAACCTATACACACACAAAAGAGGCCACAGAAAGCAGGAGAGACCGTACCAGGGACACCCTGAAGCGGGACACCCTGGAGGGTCTGTGCTGTGGTATTTCCACTTCCTATCTCTTATGCAATATTTTGGGCTCCCTTGGTGGTTCAGGGGCAAAGAATCTACCTGCAGTGCAGGAGACTTGGGTTCGATCCCTGGGTTGGAAAGATCCCCTGGAGGAGGAAATAGCAACCCACTCCAATATTCTTGCCTAGAAAATCCCATGGACAGAGGAGCCTGGAGGGCTACAGTCCATGGAGTTGCAAAGAGCTGGACACAACTGAAACGACTGAGCAGTATTAAACGCACCTGCAATATTAAAAAACCTCCCCTTGCGTTCCCGTGCATCACTATAAATCTGTGATGCCTCGCTGCAGATTCTCTTTTTCTTGTTGTTGTTCCTCTAACTCATCTTCTCTCAAAATATTCAAAACGTTTCTGGGTCTTTTATGTCAGGGTTCTGAGCTCTTGCCTCTTGGGCTGTCCCTTCATCCAGTGCTCACAAGCATCCCTCACGCCCACCCTCTCTGCAGACCTGGGAGACCAGCAGAGTTACTTCCCTCCTCTGCTCCCTGAGACTTTCCTGAGACTTGGCGCAGGACCCCATCCTTTTTGTCTGCCATCTGTTTTGCTTTTCTATTTCCAATCCCTGGTTCTCGCTTTCTAATTACCCCTGAAAAGTGGATCTCGCAGACCACATACAGAGAACAAGTGCTTGACGTCTTAGATGGCATGCAGAACTAAAGGCATGTGTATTTGGTTTTGCTTAAGGGGGCCTCCAGGTTAAGGAGGAATTCCTGTACTTCTCCTTTCTTGCCAGAAGGGGTTGATGAGCTCTTCTTTCCAGAAAATCAGAGGTACAATCATAAGTTGTTTTCCAGTGTAGATTATTGGTTAAAAGTTTTACATCTCCTTAGAAATTGAGTTGATCTTCCTCTAAACACCAGAAGTGATCCAGGCAGGTTTTTGTTTGTTTTTGACTGCAGTGCATAGCATGCAGGATCCTAGTTCCCCAAACCAGGGATCGAACCTGCGCCCCCTGTGTTGAAAGCACAAGTGTTAGCCACTGTTCCGCCAGGGAAGTTCCAGGCAGGTTTTTGTGTTACTGTTAGGCTTGGAATAAGGAACTCAGACAGAACACTAGGATGGTGGCCACATTAGCAGCTGAGCCTGCCTACCTCATCCAGAACTATTTAGTTCAAAGCGAGTCACTCCTTATCTTTTTCTTGTTTCCTAAACGCAACACCTAATTGATGAATTTGAAAAAGACAAATTTAAGTCATCTATAATCCTACCACCTCCAAACAACCATTGTCATTTCTGAGGCTTGCTTTCAGCGTTTTTCCCCCAAAGAAATATGTTGATTTCTTACGAGGTTTTCATATCACTGAGTTAGTAAGGAAACAACATCGCTACTTCTGAAGGATGACAAGTGGGGGAAGGTGAAACCACCTGGTGAAAAGGTCTCTGTGATCTTAGCACCATGACATGCAGCAAAGCAAGTGCAAACTGTTCAAATAGCCTTATTCCCTGATTGTTCGGTTCAGACAGCTTTGAACATTCCAACTCGGTGCTGAGGGCAGAGCTGCAGAGGCCGATGGGGCTCTGGCTGTTTCCCAGGGGACAGCAGGGTAGGGGTCCTGGAACAGAACCCTAGTGCAGCTCCATATTTGGTGGGTGATGGAGCCAGAGTGCTGGACCCCAGAAAGGCAGGTGTCTCCCCATTCATTGCAAGTAGCAAGTGCATTGTCTGGAAATATCGCACTTTAATCCAGCACAATGGGCCTTCCCTGGTGATCCAGGCGTCCAGTGGTTAAGAATCCGCCTTCCAGGGCAGGGGACGTGGGTTCTGTCCCTGGTCAGGGAACTCAGATCCCACATGCCGCAGAGAAGCTAAGCCCTCACAGCACAGCTAGAGAAGCCTGCAGTGAAGAACCAGCACAGCCAAAACTAAAAATAAAAATCCAGCATGATAAGTCATAATGGTGAGGAGAGAGGCCTTGGGGACCACCACCCCCCTAGGATCTGACCCTCTCTACAGGAAACACATCTAATTCTATAGCATGCCTTTAAGCTCCCAGATCAATTTTTTTTTTAATAATGATGATTTATTTTTTTTGGTTGCACTTGGTCTTCATCGCTGCGTGTGGGCTTTCCCTAGTTGCGGTGAGCGGGAGCTTCTCTCTGGTTGCAGGTACAGGCCTCCCATTGCCGTGGCTTCTCTTGTTGCTCAGCGGGTGCTGTAGGGCCCCCAGGCTTCAGCAGGTGCGGTGCGCAGGCTTATTGCCCCCACAGCATGTGGCAACTTCCCGGACCAGGGATCGGACCCATGTCCCTTGCATTGGCAGGCGAATTCCTACCCAGTGTACCACCAGGGACATCCCCAGATAGATTTTTCAGTCACCTTTGTTGAAGGATAAGGTTGGTACAGTAAATTGCATCTGCTTAAAGTGTGCAGTTGGCTGAGTTCTGGCAGGAGTACACACCTATGAAATCCCTTGCTTAATCAAAATACAGAAAGTTTCTACTGCATTTCCATTTGTTTTCTTATTTTTAATTGAAGGACAGTGACAATACTGTGTTGGTTTCTGCCATACATCAACATTGATCAGCCATGGGTGGACATATGTCCCCTCCCTCATGAGCCTTGTTTGCACCGCCCACTCCATCCCACCTTTTCTCTAGGCTGTTACACAGCCCCAGTTTGAGTTCCCTGAGTCATAGAGCAAATTCCCACTGGCTATCTGTTTTACATATGTTAGTGTGTATGTTTGCATTTCTATTGTCGCCCCTAAAGATTCCTCCTGCTCCTTTTCTCCACCCCAGATCCTAGGCAGCCACAGTGCATACACTCTGATACAGTTGAAAATATTTTTTTCTGTATTGAATTGAGTTCTGGCATGCCCTGGACAGTGATGAAGAAAGTCTGTTTGTTTTTAAAAATGTACACATGTACTCATAGTCCCCGGAAACCACTCTTGTGGCTTCAGCCACACAACAAACAAATAAATTCACCCCAGAGCAGTTCTGAATCAATGGAACCCATCTCTCTGTCTCCTGCTAGATAAACTGCATTTTTAATTTACCAATGGTTTTCTACCCTGACTAGGCCTGATTTTGAAATGATGAGAGAGACCCTTAATATGAAAGCAATTGCAAACCATGTCTTTATTGACAATCTGATAGATTTTGCTGTGTTCCAAAGTCATTCCACAATTATTTGGCTGGCTTTTGTTTATTTGGCTATAACCTGCATATTTTAGTTTTCCCTCAAGGCTGTTAAATGTGGGTTAATAGTTTTATGCACCTCTTCGATCATTTCAAATAGAAAATTCCTTTTTCTCCTAAATGAGAATTAATTGTATTTGAGCTCAAAGGGTTTTTTTTTTTTTCCTAATGCATTAGGGTTGTGGATAATGACATTTATTTCTCCTCCTGGGCCCAGCAGCCAAATCTAAAATAATCCTGTTCAATTCAAAAGACATTTTATAGAGCATTTGCTTTTTGCGAGATACTTTTCTTGGTCCTTATGGTATGTAACAATGAGTAGAATGCTGCGGTTCTGAAACAACAACAAAGACAAAAGTCTCTAACAGGGAAAGACACATTAATAGAACAAAGAAGTATATAAGTTGAAATATATCACATGGTGGGGTGGCTTTGTGGAAGGAAGGGAGATGAGGTAGGAGAAGGTATAATTGGGGGGTATTAGGTTTCAAAATAAGAATTTTTAAAAATAATTTTATTCATTTTTGTGCTGGTCTTTCTTGCTCTGCACAGGCTTTCTCTAGTTGCAGCAAAGTATTCTCTAGTTGCAGCGCACAGGCTTCTCTTGATGGGAAGCAAGGGTTCTAGATTGAGTGGACTTCAGTAATTGCAGCTCGCAGGTTCTGGAGCATGGGCTCAGTACTTGTGGCACACGGGCTTAGATGCCATTCGGCATGTGGAATCTTCCTGGACCAGGGCTCAAACCTGTTACCCCTGTATGGGACAGATTCTTAACCCCTGGACCACCAGGGATGTCCGGTGTATATTTTATACAGGGAAGACTGTTGGCTGTTTTTGAGAAACTTCAAGTCATCTGTCAGACTAAGCCAAGAAACCAAGAGTTAAGACTGAAAAGATGAGTTGGGGGACCTGTAGTAGAAGATCATGGTTGAGAAAGTGTATTCGTAAATCTGTGGACAGTGGGAGCCACTGAGGATGGAGGCAGGGAATGATAGGATTTGAATGTGCAGGATCAGGGAGGACAGTTGGAAACTGGGAAGGGCTGGAGGGAAGAGGACCAGTCACAAGCCTACTTCAGCAGTTCAGGTCCCACAGAGTCTCAGCTGGGGTCTTAGGAGGAAATGCATAAGAAGCTGGCCCTTCTTACCTGTGGTTCCAAACCTGCAGAGTGAACCAACCAATCATATTATACATATATCTTGAAAACATCCACGTATAAGTGGACCTGTTAGTTCAAACCTGTGTTGTTCAAGAGTCAATTGTATAACCAAGAGGGGACTTCCCTGATGGTCCAGTGGTTGAAACTTCAATGCAGGGGGTGAGGGTTCGATCCCTGGTTGGGGAACTACGATCCCATGTATAGAGTGGGCAAAAAAGAGAGAGAGAGAGAGAAAAAAAACTTGTATAACCAAGATAACCGATGTTCACACCAAAACTTATACATGACTGTTTGTAGTGGTGTAATTTAGAATAGCCCCACAGTGGAAACAAACCAAACATCCATCCCCTGGTGTGAGAAACCGCCCTCCCCTAGAACGGAAATCCTGCTGTACCCTCCTCTCCTGCCCTGCCCACCTGGCTGGGGGCTGAGGGCTGGCCTTTACAGGTCCTGGAAGTCTGGGTCTCCCTGTTTTCATGGCCTGGAAGACCTCAGAAAGGAGAGCTTCTAATCCCAGTGGCATTTAGCTTCGCTCTTTAAACATCTGGGTCACAGATACGCTCAGTTAATTAATGTTCTTAGCGCTGCTCGTGTGCCTGCTGGATAATAGATTGATTCATAATTTCAATAAGCAGCTGTGTATATCTTTCCCCCGAACATAAAGGCAGCTTGCTGTCATTCATCACTTTGCATTTGGTGAATTTGAATATATTCAGAGAGACATTGTTGAAGGAGGGATGGGGAAGGGCCTCTGATTTTTTTTTTTTTTTTTTTTTACCATTTTGCCTATAACAATTACTCTGATTTGAAACTAATTTGGGTTTAAAACACATGTTAACCACATCTCTCTCTTTCAAGGGCATTTAATAAACTCCCTGTCACTTGTTTCTGAGGGCATCAGGAAGACTCCCTTTGGGGATCAGAGCAGAGGGTTTCTGAGCAGTTTTCATTGGAAGAGAAATCCCTACAGAGGATCTTATCCCCTAGAGAAAAGGCACATGTGTCCCGGGCAGAGCTGTTTTTCTGCTCCATTTCTGGCCAGAAATGCTCAGGATCTCAGAAGCCCAGGATCAATCTGAGAGGAGGTCCCTCTGCTGCTCAGCTCCTGGGCCAGGGCTGCCAACCACTGGGTCTCTGGGAACCCAAGAATAGAAGCTAGGGCCCAGCCAGGTTGACCAGATGTCTCCAGGCTTGTTTCCTCTTCTTTGAAACAGGAAGGGTAGTAACACCTAACTCATCGGTTATTGTAGAAATTACATTATTTCTTCCCTGGGGCCAAGGATGCCTCCAACACATGCTGGCTGGTCATATTATTTTGTAATGGATTAGGGGATCTCTTGTTTATTAATGATCATCACTGCAGCTCCAGCCCATCATAGGATCATGAGAACAAACATGAAGGTCGTGCTTGCATCTCGCCAGCCTGCACTGGAATCATCTCAGTGGGAACACAGCCTCCTGCTTGTATTTCCACTGCCTGTCCCCAGGCTAGGCACACAGAGGACATGTTTGTGGAGCTTCAAGAAATAGCCGTGGCTGCATTTTGTAAATGATGTTCATCACATTTGTCGTGTGCTTATTCACAAACATGTCAGGAGCCCTTGGTCTGTGATTGTCTCCTAGAAAGGAATGAAATACATTAGACACAGTCCCTGCCCCCACAGGAGTGTGAAAGACAGGTGAATGTATTTGTTCAAAAATTGGAATATAGGGATTTACACAACATGAGCAGGCAAGAGAGGCCAAGACACCAAACTAGTATGGATTCACAATTAGTTGTGCAAAGGGTTGGCAGACAACATCATCTGTGTATCAGATAGCTGTATAATAACTACCCCCAAACTTTAGTGGCATAAAACAGTATACATTTATTAGTACTTGGAGAAGGGGACAACAGAGGATGAGATGGATGGATGGCATCACCGACTTGATGGGCATGAGTTTGAGTAAGCTCCGGGAGTTGGTGATGGACAGGGAGGCCTGGTGTGCTGCGATTCATGGGGTCGCAAAGAGTTGGACACGACTGAGCGACTGAACTGAGCTGAACTGAACTGAACTGATGAGTCTAAAGATCAGCTGAGTGGTTCTGTTATCTGGACCAGGCTCAGATGATTTGGGTTGGATTCACTCGTGTGTCTCCTATCAGCTAGCAGATTGGCCAAACACTGTCTGATCCATGATGACCTCATCTACTTGTCTGATGGTTGACCAGCTGGTTGCTTGAACCATGCGTCTACCATCCTCTAGCAGGCCAGCCTGGGCTTACTGCCACAGTGGCACTAAGGTTTCAGGAGGGTGGAAATAGGCAAACTGTATACCAGGAATAGACATATCCTCCTTTCTGCTACATTCTGTTGGTCAAAGCAAGTCACAAGGCCAACCAGTATTCCAGGATGAGGAAAGAGACTCCACTTCTTAATGGAAATTACAGCAAAGTCATGTCGCCCAGAAAGATGTGACCACTTTGGGAATCCACCCCATGCTACCTACCATTTGTTGCAGTGCATGGAGCACAGGGCAAGGCCCAGCACTGGACTGCACATTTAGGATATTTCTGCCTTTTCATCATTAGAAATAACATTGCAGTAAATCCCCTGGAGTAGGAAACACCAACCCACTCCAATATTCTTGCCTGGAAAATTCCATAGACAGAGGAGCTTGCTACAGTCCCTTGGGGTCACAAACAGTCAAACATGACTGAGTGACTGAGGATGCAAAATACCCTGTATGTAAATTTTTTCTTCCAGCTTTACTGATGTAACTGGCATACAGCCCTGTATAAGTTTAACGTGTGCGGCATAATGATTTGACTTAACAGCTTGAAATGATTATCAGAGTAAGTTTAGTGAACATCCATCAACTCACGTGGATACAAAATTGAAGAAATAGAAAAAGAAAATTTTTTTCTTGTGATGAGAACTCAGGATTCACTGTTTTAACTTTCATATGTAATATACAGCAGTGATAATTATATTTACCACGGTGTACATTACATCCCTAGTGCTTCTGTGTGTCATAGGTGGAAGTTTGTACTTCCTGACTGCCTTCATCCTGGTCCTCCTCGTCCCCCACCCTCCCTACATGAACTTTTGTTCACAGTTGTAATTATTTTCTTGGGATAGCTGGAAGGTCTTTTTGTTTGGTTGGGTTTTTTGTTTGTTTGTTTGTTTTTGGCTGTGCCACACAGTTACAGGATCTTAGTTCCCCGATCAGGGATTGAACCTGGGCCCTCAGCAATGAAAGCACCGAGCCCTAACCACTGGACTTCCAGGGAATTCCCAAGATTTTTAAAACTAGATGGATTCGATCAAAAGAGAGAAACATTTTAAAAGTGCAAAGTTCATATTTTGAAATTCCTTTTCGAAAGGTGGTAGTCATTTATCCTTCCTCAAGCCCATCTTAGGCTCACCTTGACAAAATACAAATAATCTCTCTTTTTAAAAATACGGTGTCTCATTGTTTTGATTTTTATTTATTTTAACACCTAACATGTTGCATGTTTTTTAACATGCCTGTTTCTTTTCAGTGAACTGCCTCTTTGGGCCCTTTTGCAGCAGGGTAGATTTAATTGATCCCAGTTAACAAATGAGGAGGAAATGGAGGCTCAAAGAGGTCAAGTGACTTGTTCAGGTTGGCCCAGCCAGATGGAAGCAGAGCCAACGTTAGAATTCGAATGTCCCGCTTTTTCATTTATTCCTGCTCCCCGTTTGGTTGAACAGAAGGCCAGACTCCTGAAACACTGACTGTGGACATGCTTAGGAAGAAGTCAGAGAGGGCCAGGGAATCTGTGTCCAGGCTTGGCAAGCCGAGGGCCTCCTGGGCGGGGCACTCCTATGAGAGGGGTTGGGGTGGGTGGGGGGCAGCTCCAGGCCTGAGACAGCGGCCGGGACTGCAGCCCGGACAGTCGTGGGGCACCCATGGCCCCTCGTGGTCTCCCCTCTGCCTCCCACGGCCCTGCCGCTCTGCTTTCTCCCCAGCTGGCTCGCTACACCAGGGAGGGCTTCCTGCACTTGGGCGCCCTGGGGACCACCACGCTCCTCCCCGACACCCGCTGCCTGGTGGACAACGCCAAGAGTCGGCTGCCCCAGCTCCTGGACTGCGACAAGGTCAAGAGCAGCCTGTACAAGCGCTGGAACTTCATCCAGGTGAGCCCTCCACGGACAGGCCGGGCAGGCGGCCCGGAGCAGGTGAGGATGCCACAGGCTCCCCTCGGAAGGGCAGCAGCAAAGTGCAACCCAAGGGCTCCCAGCTCGAGGCCAGGCGCTAGACTCAAAGCGTGTTCGGGGGGATCCCAGGGGCCTCTCCCTCTTAGTGCCAGGCTCTATGGTGATCTCTTTACCCACTCCCCACCTCCTCTCCCTGTCTCTCTGTGTGTCTCTATCGCTGTCTCTCTCTCTCATTCTCCATCTCTCTCTGTCTCTCCATCGCTATCTCTCTGTCTCCCTCTCCTCTTTCTGTCTCTCTCATTCTCTGTATCTTTCTCTGTCTCTCTGCCTCTCTCTCTGTCCTTCTGTCTCTGTCTCTCTCTGTCTCTGATGTCCATCTTTCTCTGTCTCTGTCTGTCTCTGTCTCTGTTGTCCGTCTTTCTCTGGTCCTGTCTCTGTCTCTCCATTGCTGTTTCCCTCCTTGTCTGTCTGTCTCCCCTCCTCTCACCCCCGCATCCTCCCAGAACGGCGCCATCATGAACAGAGGCACCGGCCGCTGCCTGGAGGTGGAGAACCGAGGCCTGGCGGGCATTGACCTCACCCTCCGCAGCTGCACGGGGCAGAGGTGGACGATCAAGAACTCCATCAAGTAGTGGGGGGGAGCCGGGCCCCCCGGACAGGGCCTGCCGTCCTCTGGACCAGCCACACTGGGAGAGAAACAGCGAGACACCGGCGGGGGGTGCTCAGTGGAGCTTCTCCAGGGCAGCCCCGGGCCCCCGGTGGAGACTCTGCATCTTCATCAGGCATCCAGCTTCCCGAGGCTCATGCACCCTGGGAAAGGCCCCTGATCCTTCTCTGGGAACCCAGAAGCTATGTCTTCTGCAGCCCGGATGTGGACCTGGTACCAAGGAGCAACACATCACATCTCCTCTTGGTCATCTTCCCACCCGCCGTCAGGACACGACTGGCAGGGGCCCCTCCTTTTTCTCATCTCCCAGCAGCTTCTCCGCAGCCTTCAACGAAGGGGAGGGGCCTGGGCCACATCCTAGCTCCTCCTCCTCCAAGAAGGCAGCGAGGCCCTGGGACTCAGTTTCCCCCAGGCTGCCTCGGCCCAGATGCCCGTTTACAGCCCAAGATCACCGCCCCAAACCTTTCCAGCGGGTGGCCTTGGACTTTGCTGGACTCCCACCCCTGAGATGACGTGGGAGGATGCTTCCCTGGTCACCTGGGCACTACGGTGCCTATGTGCCAGCTCTTCCGCCTGTGTCCTCAAGAGGGAGCCAGAGAGCACACGGCCGGCCTCGGCTGTGAGGGACCCCGGGCTGGAACAGGCTGTTCCGCCCTGCCTGCTCAGGGCGGAGCATCCCCCAGACGCGCCGTGAACTGCCGCAGCGGAGGCAGCAAACAGCCTCCACCTGGGGCTTAAGGACTGCCATCGGCACGGCCCAGGGGGCCAGGACCCTGGAGGGTGCTCATCTTGTGTCTCCCCGCACTCTGCTGGCTGACGGGAGAAGGCAGCTGAGTCCTCTCGGAAGAGTAATAATATTTTTCCGATTGCCCTCTGGTTAGGGTTCACTTATAAATCAGAGTTAATATATGGACGCGTGTGCATGCGTATGAGGGTGTGTGCCTGGTGGGGCGCGTTAGTGCGTGCATGGGGTGTGTGTGTGTGTGTGTGCGCGTGTGTGTGTGTGTGTCTGAGTGCATGGTAGCGCAGACATAGAGTTGTGGCCCTGGACTTGTCGCTTTATTGCCCACCCGGATCAGGTCAAGGATGCGAAGAAGCTTGCCGGAGGTGGGGAGGGGGTGGCCACGGTCATTGGCCGGGAGGACGTGGCTGGGCCTTGCCCGCTGTGCCGCCCCAGATGGAAGGCTGCCCTTCCGCCGGTTCCCATCTGTCTCCCTCATGCTGTCCGGACAAGCCCGGCCCAGAACCAAACTCTGTCCCTGCCCAATTTGGGGTTCACAGTATCTCATCTGGTGGCATCTTACTGGTGAAAGTCCCCCCCCCCCAACTTGTGAAATAAATACATGTGAGCAATTCCCAACTCAGTCTGGCTCGCTTTTTTTTAATTTATTTTTAATTGGAGGACAATTTTTTCATAATGTTACGTTCGTTTCTGCTGTACACAACGTGAATTAGCCGTAAGTATACATATATCCCCTCCGTCTTGAGCCTGCCTCCCACCTTCCCCCATCCCACCCTTATAGGTCATCACAGAGAGGCAAGCTGAGCTCCCTGTGTTACATACCAGCTTCCCACTATCATGGGCTTCTCTGGTGGCTCAGTGGTAAGGAATCCGCCTGCTAGTGCAGGAGACATGGGTTCGATCCCTGGGTCAGGAAGATCCCTTGGAGAAGGAAATAGCAACCCACTCCCAGTATTCTTGCCTGGGAAATCCCATGGACAGAGGAGCCCGGAAGGCTACAGTCCCTGGGGTTGCAAACTAGTCGGACACAACTTAGCGACTAAACAACAGCTAGCTAGCTATTTTATACATGATAATATATTATGTCAATGCTACTGTCTCAATTCATCCCCCCCCCCCCCCTTGCTGTGTCCACAAGTGCGTTCTCTAATCTGCCTCTCTGTTCCTGCTCTGCGGGTAGACTCATTGGTATTTTTCCAACTCCCAGGCCAGGAAGCAGTTCCTGGGACTTGGCAGAGGGCTTCTGGTTGATTAAAGGCAAAGATGGTTCACCCCGTGGGGCTGGGACACAGCCAGCCTACCCTTGCACTCGTCTCCGCCCAAAGCAGGACAGAACTTGACATTTGGCCTCCACTTGCTAACTCCCTGTAGACTCCAGATTAGAGGGTCAGGTAGGTGAGGACAGCTGTGTGGCAGAGGAGGGTTGCAGGTGGCCCAGCTGAGCACCCTGATCTGCCCCTTCCTGCTGCCCACAGCCACTCCATCTCTCGAGACCAGGGAGCCCACGGTGGGAGCAGCTGCCCCTTCTGTTCGTGGAAAAGTGAAATCCGAAAAGACGGGAGGCCTGAAAATGGGGCTGGAAGGAAATGGGCTGAAGTCCCCTCGGCACTGACAGCCCCCAGCCTCTTCCCTCCCAGGAAGCCAAGAAGATCTAGCTTGTTGGGTGTCCCCCGACCCCCAGACATGCATGTCAGTTGCCCTTTGGGGGCCTCTGTGAGAATCGGGGTCCATGAGCACATTGATGGAAAATTTTGCTGTTTGGTGATGAGGAATTCATCAAACCCATTGTCAGGAGACTTCCCTGGGTGTCTGGTGGTTAAGATTCTGTGCTTCCATCGAAGGGGGCACAGGTTCAGTCCCTGGTTGGGGAGCTGAGATCCCACATGCTGCAGGGCAGTCAAAAAATAAGATTTTTTAAATAATAAAAGTTTTAAAAACTTAAATGTCAGAATCTCAGGGTAACTATTAAGCCTGAAGAACCAAGGATCAACAGGTCCCAATGAGGAGTCAAGGGGGTCTTCAGATTATGTTCCAAGGTTGTGCTTTGGCCGGGGTGGGGGTGGGGTGGGGTAGGGGGTCCTGCCCTGACTGAGCCAGCCTCCCCCTACCCGCCATGGGCCTCAAGGTAGAAACTCAAAAAAGGCAAATATTCCATTTTACCATTAGCTGAAATGTTGAGCCTAAATCCTCATGAGGTACCCAAAGAGCCCTCGTGGGATCCTTCATCCTCCAGGAAATGGGCCAGAACGGACTCTGGCCAAAAAAGCACAAGACCTGTTCTGTGTCTCGCAACATCGAAACTCTGGTTCCCCAGTGGAGTCGGAGCCCCCAGCCTCTGACATGATCACTGCGTGTTGGGCTCCTTTGTACTCCCCAAGGCTGCACCTCTAGCCTACGGACACCAGGAAGCGCCCTGGAGTTTTCCAGAGAGAATTCCTTCTTTTTTTCGTTTTTAAAAAATGTATTTATTTTTTTGGCTGTGCCAGATCTTAGTTGTGTCATGGGGGATCTTCAGTCTTTGTTGCAGCACACGGGATCTTTAGTTTCGGCATGTGAACTCTCGGTTGTGGCACATGGGACCTAATTCCCTAATCAGGGATCGAACCTGGGCTCCCTGCATTGGGAGCTGGGAGTCTTAGCCACTGGACCACCAGGGAAGCCCCGAGAATGGCTGCTTTCCTTCGGGGTCACAGGGTAACAGGCAGGATGCTTGGGTTTACTTGTTTACATGGGGGTGGGGAACGAGGGTGCTGGATTAGGACCGTGGGAGCCTCTTAGCCTCCTGGCACCAGTACGCGTGCTCCAAATCCTGGCTCTGCGCCTGGGCTCCAGCGTCCAGGAGGCCTGGGCTGTCCTTTCGTATCAGCACTGGCTCCTCCCAAAGGGCGGAGCCTGAGGCCAGTGTCCAATCAGCGTCCTCTTCACCCCACAGCCTCCCCCATGGACCTGAAGGCTTGGGGGTGGCTGGCCAGTGGCCTAGGCAGAAAAAAGGAATTAACTGTAGCCAGAGGAGGAGGAGAGAAAAGACAAGCAGGGTCCCTGGGGAGCCTTGGGTCTCAGTGCTTTGGGGGAATGCGGAAGTTCCAGAGACCCACATCTCTGCGTGATGGCAGCAGGCTGCAAGCATCAGACCTGAGTTCTGACAACCCCTGTGCATCTCCCTCCATCCACACAGTCCCCTCAGTGGGGACTGCCCACTGTCCTGTCTGGTGGCCAATTCCTTCTCTTTCATTGTTTCCCCTCAATTTATATGGGGAAAAAAGTAACAGAGATGGTATTCCTGATCCAGGCCCAAGCCATCAAAGCTGATGCCTTTGAATGTGTTACTTCTCAAGTGTGTTAGTCGCTTAGTCATGTTCAACTCTTTGCAACCCCATGGACTGTAGCACACCAAACTCCTATGTCCATGGAATTCTCCAGGCAAGAATGCTGGAATGGGTAGCCATTTTCTTCAGGGGAACTTCCTGATCTAGGGATTAAACCCGGGTCTCCTGCATTATAGGCAGAGTCTTTACCATCTGAAGAATTGATGCTTTTGAACTGTGGTGTTGGAGAAGACTCTTGAGAGTCCCTTGGATAGCAAGGAGATCCAGCCAGTCCGTCCTAAAGGAAATCAGTCCTGAATATTCATTGGAAGGACTGATGATGAAGCTGAAACTCCAATACTTTGGCCACCTGATGCGAAGAACTGACTCATTTGAAAAGACCCTGATGCTGGGAAAGATTGAAGGCAGGAGAAGGGGACGACAGAGGATGAGATGGTTGGATGGCGTCATCGACTCAGTGGACATGAGTTTGAGTAAGCTCCGGAAGTTGGTGATGGACAGGGAAGCCTGGCGTGCTGAGGTCCATGGGGCTGCAAAGAGTCGGACACGACTGAGCAACTAAGCTGAACTTACCATCTGAGTCACCAGGTAACTGATTCAGGGGGCTAGAGAAGGAGAAGAAACAGAAAGGACAGAGACACCTCAGTTTGGGCCAGAAGCCACCATCGTTACGCCATGACTCCAAGCCCTTTGACTTGGGTTTCTGAAGCCATGTTTTTTAGCAGATTATTTTTTTCATTAATCCTGAAAAGTAACCCTTTTTCACAAAAGACAAAAGTCAGGTCTGGGCAGAGCAGGCAACTTCCCCAAGGCTGTCCAGTGATCAGTTGTCCCTGATTTGCATGCAATTTCGACTCCTTCCACTTCGCTTTCGAGGGCTGCTCTGAGAGTGGCTGAGTGCCAGCAGCCCAGTGTGGACTGGGGAGGAGCTCAGAGTGCATGAAGAGCCAGGTGGTCCAGGGAGTCTGGAAACTGCCAGGTGGCCAGACTCAGGTTCCGGATCCCCACTCACTGCCAGCATGTCCGCCTCCTGCTTTGATCTGAGCTCCACAAGAGCAGCTGGGCTGGCGGATCACTGGCTCCTTATCCGCTGCCCCTTCCTCTCATCCGGAACACAGATCTCTGAGTCTCTCAGCACTCTGCTTCCTCACTCAGGTAAGTTTCAGAGAGCTCCATAGAGGGACCGGTTATTGTTGTTGTTCAGTCACTAAGTCGTGTCCAAGTCTTTACAACCACATGGACTGCAGCACGCCAGGCTTCCCTGTCCTTCACCATCTCCCAGAGTTTGCTCAGACTCATATCCATCCAGTCGGTGATGTCATCCAACCGTCTCATCCTCTGTCGTCCCCTTTCCCTCCTGCCCTCAATCCTTCCCAGCATCAGAGTCTTTTCCAATGAGCTGACTCTTCGCATCAGGCGGCCAACATATTGGAGCTTCAGCATCAGTCCTTCCAATGAATATTCAGGGTTGATTTCCTTTAGGATTGACTCGTTTGATTGCCTTGCTGTCCAAGGAACTCTCAAAGACTCCTCTCCAGCACCATAATTCGAAAGCATCAATTATTGGGCTCTCAGCCTTCTTTGTGGTCCAGCTCTCACATCAGTACATGACTACTGGGAAAACCATAGCTTTGACTGTATGGACCTTTGTCAGCAAGGTGATGTCTCTGCTTTCTAACATGCTCTCTAGGTTTGTCATAGCTTTTTTGGACCCCAAACTCTGGTTCACTTCAACAAATATATTTGGACACCTATTCTGTGTCCTTTTTAAGACTACTTGGAGGGAGGGAAGAAGAAAGGGAAGGAGGCAAGGAGGGAGGGAGAGAGGAACAGAGGGAGGAAGGAAGAAAGAGAGGGAGGGAGCAAAAGAAGCAGCAGGAGCTCAAAGATACTGAGCAAGTGGAAGGCACCATGATGAATAATGACTGTCATGGTCTTTACCCTTTAAAGCTTATATCTGAAAAAAGAAAACAGATACAAGATATTGGGCCTCGCCACCCCTGGAGCTGGGGCGGTCATGAGACGGGGTCTATGCCTATTGGCATAAATGGGTTCTTGGCATGTTAGCAGATTCCAGTGTTCTTTTCCCAAAGAGGCTCCAGCTGATGGAGGGAGCTTACAAGTGTGGCTCTCACTTCTCTTCATCTGCTGCCTACTGATGAGGGCCCCCAGCCCCGTTCAAGGAAGAGGATGCGAGAAAGCCAGACAGACATCACTGAGGCTGCTGCCGGTTCCAGGACCCCGGAGGCTGTCAGGCTTGCCAGTCAGCATCACCCTTAATAAATGGTTGGGCTTTCTTGTTACTCCAGGGTCAAAATACCATCTAATTCACTCTCCCATTGGATGTCCACCTACCTATCCAGGTAATTACTCAGCATTAGCTTGATAAACTCTAGAGTCAGCTCATCCTAGGGCGGAAAACTCTGACAGTGAACCAAGCAAAGTCTGAGTCTCACTAACCACTTTCCACTGTTCTGAAAACAAGATCAGGTATGAGAGAGGTGTGTGTGTATGCTCAGTCATGTCCGACTCTTTGCAACCCCACGGACCGTAGCCCACCAGGCTCCTCTGTCCATGGAATTTTCCAGGCAAGAACACTGGAACAGGTTGCCATTTCCTCCTCCAGGGGATCTTCCCAGTCCGAGGATTGAACTCACATCTGTTGCACCTCCTGCATTGGCAGGCAGATTCTTTAACACTGAGCCACCTGGGAAGCAAAAACAAGATTCATTCCCCTTTAACCTCTGCCTGGCACCTTAAGTCAGGGCCCGCTTGCAGCTGTCATACTGCCGGTTGTCTCTGAGAGAGAAGCAGCTGGTATTCTCCTGGTGGCAACTTTATCATGGACAGAACTCATCTCTGCCACCTGGTGAAGTAGTTCCCTTTCTTGGCTGGGAGGCCACGTTCCATGGGCCACAGACTGAAACCGCAATAGCACCAAACCCTGTGTTAGACTATATTTTCCCTACCCATACATACCTGTGACAAAGTTTATACATTAGACACAGTGAGAGATCAACAACAATAACTAGTAATAACATAGAACAGGGAAAACGTCCCTGGTGGACCAGTGGTTAAGACTTTGCCTTCCAGTGCAGAGGGTGTGAGTTTGATCCCTGGTTGGGGAGTTAGGATCCCACATGCCTCCTGGCCAAGCAACCAAAACATAAAAACAGAAGCAGTGTTATAACAAATGTCCAGGTTTTTATTAAATGTACAGGCTGCTCTGCTTAAAACTTTCTCGCTAGACTTTTTTGCCCTAAAAAACACACAAAGAAGAGAATGCAACTTCCCCATGCTGGCCCAAGTCACCAAACCAAGCTTCTGGTGCCCAAATTCACGTCTCCAGGTTTCTCTGCATCATTCAAGTCCTGACCTCTCTAATTCAGGATTTCAGATACTTGAGTCTATGTTTGCCTGGACATTTACTCTTATGAGCGAAGCTTAGAAAATGAAGGCTATTTAGCTGCATGGGTGCAGAGTGCCCCCCGAGGCCCCCTTGGACATACGTCCCACCACTCCGATTTTTATACCCACTTCTTGGATGTTCTGTGAAGCGTGTCCCCCATCCAGTGCCAAAGTGGAAACCAGAAAGAAGTTCTGGTTCCCATGTGGACTGAGAATATATCTCCTTTCCACTGTATCACAATTCAGGGGCCCTTAGCCCCCAGAAGCCCAATCCTAATCTACCATTAATTTGCCCAAATAAGTGAGATTCTTAATCTGTCTTGGAACTGTTTCTAGAATTCGTTTCAAGGATGGAATTGTTGCCCTAGCCCCTGGAATGAACCTGCCTTTCTTTCTGGAGCATTTTCCACGAGGTTCTCATCAGTAACCAGCACAGCACTAGGAAGCAGGCAGGGAGCAGAGGAAATTGGTTCTCTGGACCAGCCTGGGTGAGAAAAGGTCAGAAACTTCCGCTTCCCATCCACCCTGCGCTCAGGTGGTCCCCAGCCTGACCCTGACCCTGACTGTGACCCCGAGGGGGTCTCAGTTCTGGTGGCTCTCCCAGTGCCCGTGGCAGTCTCCCAAAGTGCCAGACAGGTCCAGCACTTGACAGCTTCAGGGCAAACGTGCGTGATGCCCTCTCAGTGGAGATGGCATCTCTGCGGAGATGGCAGAGGAAGTAGCCTGCGCTTTCGGTCATCGTGGTGGGAAGTTTGTCATTGTTGCCGTTCTTTGGTTTTGTTCGGGGCTGAAGTTCTGGGGTTTAAAGTTTGCTGCTGAAAAACCTTTCTTATCCCCAAAAGAATTATCCAGAAGGGTGAGGAGGTCTCCCACCGGTAGCTAAATTAGGCAAAGGTGAGCGTGGGCGAGAGTCTCTTTCAAGCACAAAGAGTGTTTGTTTTTGCTTTAGTTTTGCTATTTTTTGTTTGTTTCTACTGCTTTCCCTGGATTTCCACTGCTGCTGGGCTGGTTTCCTCACCAGTCTAGTGCTAACTGCTGATTCTGGGCTGAGGGTTGGGGAGGGGGTGGGATTTGCTGGCAGGACAGGGCCAGCCATGTGCCTGTGAGTGGGGCACGAAAAATGTCATTGTCACCATAACTGTGATGGCCACCTTTATTTAAGCACGTGCTGTGTGCAGGCTGTCAACAAAGGCTTTTTTTTTTTAACTTTAATTTTTAATTGGAGAATGCTTACTTCACAGCATTGTGATGGCTTCTGCCGCACAGCAGCGTGGATCAGCCACAGGTATACACATGTCTACTCTCTCTTGAACCTCCCTCCCCATCCACCCCTCTAGGTTGTCACGGTGCACCGGCGTTGGGTTCCCTGCGTCATCCAGCAAAGACTTTTACAAGCACTGTCTCTCTCTTGATTGTCCCAGCGCCCTCCTGGACAGGATGATTGTTTTCCCTTTACAGGTGAGGACACTAGGGCTCAGAGAGGTCCATTCCCGAAGTCACGGAGTCTGGAAGGAGCAGGTTTGCAATTCAAATTCACTCAAAAGCATGTGTTCCTAACCATTAGGCAACACTACCTGCCCAGCAGCTTTGCTCCAAGGCCTCTCTTTTAACATGAAAGCCTCTAAGAAGAGGAGGAATGATACAAATTAACTTATTTACAAAACAGAAACAGACTCTCAGACTTGGAGAACCAACTTACCCTTGCCGCTGGGACGGGCAGGGGAAAGGGACAGTCAGGGAGTTTGCGATGAACATGTACACACTGCTACGTTTAAACTGGGTAACCAACAAATTCCTTCTGTATAGCACAGGGAACTATATTCCATATCTTATGATAAACCGTAATGGAAAAAAATATAAGAAAGTGTATATGTATATATATATATAACTGAGTCACTTCTCTGTACAGTAGAAATTGACACAGCATTGTAGATCAACTATACGTCAATAAAATAATTTAAAAACAAAAAAGAAAAAAAAAATCTCACCATCCAGAGAGACCCCCTCAAGCTACTGTTTTTTTAAAAACTTTTAATTTTGAACTGGGGTATAACTGATTAACAAACTGTGTTGTGATAGTTTCAGGTGGAGAGTGAAGGGACCCAGCCATACAAATACATGGATCCTTTCCCCATTGCACTCAATGAACATACTTTCCTACCTTTTCCTTGCATATGGGTAGCTATAGCTTCATGGATATCACACACAATGGGGTCACGACACAATGAAATATAATGGGATAAGTTGATATTCCTGTACTTTGGTCTAAAAAGCCAGCTGGACCAATGCGTGCTAGGGGAGATACAGCTTAGCAAGCATCAAGTATAAAACGAAACGGGCTTTATAAAATAGCTGCCTTGGTAGAGGTCAGCAGTCTCCAGAAGAAGTCAATGGGATCTTAGGATCTTAGGAAAATCCAGGAGGAACGGGGGTCCTGCCACCTTGGAGTCCAGTGAAAGGAGGGAAGCCGGGGGAGGATAGAGCCTGGACAGCATGCCTCATTAAGGAAGAAACCAAGTATGTTGAACTTGGAGGAGACAGTCATTTCTTTGAAGACTCAGTGCTATGGGGGTGGGAGGAGGCGAACACCCATGGGAGATGGCTTGGAATTGTTTCTTTTTATGACCTGGAGATTCAGAATGGGGCCAAATGAATGGAAGCCAGGCTACAGCTTTGAGCTCACGGTAGGAATCTGCCTTTTTAACAGAGCCGTCCACCCAAAGCTGGGATCAGGTCTCAGGATCGGGAGCGAGTCTTGTTCTTGGAGAAGTTCAAGCAGAATAGGTGCCCTTTAATGTTACTGCCAGTCCTGCGCTTATGTGACTCCACTGGGGAACCTTCTGATGGCTCCCCATCGCAGCTTCCAGCGCTGGTAAGAAGGTGAGCTGTGTGCTGGTTGACAGAAGAGGGTGTCAGAAGAACGTCTTTTCGTGAAGATACACATGACAGCTGAGAGATCAAAGTTATCCTTGTCACATGTCACTTTTGACGAGAAGAACGCCTTGACAGTTCATAGTTTATTTAACAGGCTGACTCACAGAGAAGAAAATAAAACATCATTTTTTTTTCCAAAAGACATTGCTACATATTTAATGATGGGCCAAGTCAAAATGTTCATTCCTAAGTTTTTGCTTTCAAAAAATGAAATATGCTTATTTTAGGTCTAGCAGTGAAAAGAAGAAATGATCACAGACTCATAGTTTTAAAATTTCTCCATGGGAAGAGGCAAATCTCATGTACAGAAGAATTCCAAATAAATTATGGAGATTCTTCACTCTAAGAAGAGGGAGCCTAACTCCCCACTCCGTATTACTTGTGACATCCTTCCAAAGAACACAGTTTGGAAAGCAGAGTGGGGAGAAAAACTTCACAGTGGAGGAAACTGACCAACACTGCAGTAGGCAGGCGCTCAAGGTCAACGTGAGCAGAACAGATCCTGCTGACCACAGAATGAGAAGGGCACTTTACCTCTCTGGTCTTCACCCAAAAACCCACAACCACAGTCAAATCATTACTTTTCAAAAAAAACTTTAGATGCATAGCACTACAGGAGCATCTGAAAAATACCGGTCCAGCCCTCCTCAGAAACTATCAAGGTCATCCAAAACAAAGATTGTCTGAGGAACTGTCACAGTCAAGAGGCACTTAGGAGACATGAAAACTAAATGTAATGCGATGTCCTGGATGGGCTCCTAGAACAATAAAAAAGACATTGGGTTAAAAAAAAAATTAAGGAAATCCGAATAAATTATGGACTGCAGTGAATAATGATATCAATATCGATTCATTAGTTATAGCAAATATAATAATGTAAGGTGTTAAGAATAGGGGAAACTGTGTGTTTGGGGGTATATTATGAGAATTCTGTACTATCTGTTTCATTTTTCTGTAAATCTAAAACCGTTTTAAAATAAGTCTCCTGCTACTAAAATAAAATTTTAAAAAATGTGTTCCATAACTGGAGTAATCAGGAGTAGAGAAGAGCCTTTGGGAACATTAAACTTTGGGAACATATCAAATGTTGGTTGCAGATTTCTTTGATGTGAACTTTCTAACAAAAAATGTTACGATATTACAATAGGCATCTTCCTTATTTTACAACAGGATCATAATGAATAAGCTTTACGAAACATTCAGTGGCTTCATCACTTCCCAAGACCCTTCTGGATTCCTGATATTCCAGTTACGGAACACTTTTGTCTTAATAGAGTACAGACTTGGGATTGTGGAGGTGGAGGAGGGTGGGCGAGGGATGGATAGGGAGTTTGAGATTAGCAGATACAAGCTATTATATACAGGATGGATAAACAACAAGGTCCTACTGTATAGCCCTGGGAACTATATTCAATATCCTGGGATAAACCATAATGGAAAAGAATATAAAAAAGAATGTATATATGTGTATAACTGACTCTGTTTGCTATACAGCAGAAATTAACACAACACTGAAAATCAATTATACATCAACAAGAAAATGAATTTTAAAAATTTAAAAAGACATGAGCATGGTCTTATCCAATCATCTCAGGCATTGGATGCCAGAGTCTGGGAAGTGACTGTCCATCTGCCCGGGAGATAGCACTGCCACTCTCTTATACTCGGCCACTATTAGCTGTAATAAAGACACAGTGGCCTGGGGATATCCTTCAACAGAGCCATAAAAGTGCAATGATACAGACAGTTTAGTCAATACCATTAACGGCTATTACAAAACAGCCAACTGGGATTTGGGTCTGTGGGAATCTATCGTTCTGCCCCTGTAGGCAGTGAGAGGATGTATTAGAGACTGCCATCTGCCTCCTCAATGTCCCCTCTTCTTCAATAATAGAAGGATTACTGTGTAGAACAAGGTGCCCAGATAGGAAACCACATTTTCCAGTCTCCTTTGAAGACAGAAAATATTCTTTAAAGAGGCCCATTCAAGTTGGAGAGGTACCTTTTGGTCCTCACCCCTTTCTCTGCTGCTCGGAACATGGATGTGATGGCTGGAGCTGCAGCAACCATTTTAAATTAGAAGGTGACTTTGAGGGTACTGTGGCAAAACATAATGGTACCTGGGCTTCTAGTGAAGTCATCATCCTAATCCCAGGTTGCCTACTTAAAGGTTTCTTTACATGAGAGAAAAATAAAGTGAAAAAATAAACCTCCTGTTTAAGTTCAGTTCAGTTGCTCAGTCGTGTCCAACTCTTTGCAACCCCATGGACTGCAGCACGCCAGGCTTCCCTGTCCATCACCAACTCCCAGAGCCTACTCAAACTTATGTCCATCATGTCAGTGATGCCACCAACCATCTCATCCTCTGTCATCCCCTTCTCCTCCTGTCTTCAATCTTCCCCAGCATCAAGGTTTTTTCCAATGAGTCGGTGCGCATCAGGTAGCCAAAGTATTTGAATTTCAACTTCAGCACCAGTCCTTCCAATGAATATTCAGGACTGATTTCCTTTAGGATTGACTGGTTTGATCTCCTTGCAGTCCAAGGGACTCACAAGAGTCTTCTCCAACACCACAGTTCAAAAGCATCAATTCTTTGGTGCTCAGCTTTCTTTATGGGCCAATTCTCACTTCCATACATGACTACTAGAAAAACCATAGCCTTGACTAGACGGACCTTTATTGGCAAAGTAATCTCTCTGCTTTTTAATATGCTGTCTAGGTTGGTCACAGCTTTTCTTCCAAGGAGCAAGTGTTTATGCCACAGTTATTTGGCTTCTTGATATATGAATCCAATCTTTACTAATTTTGAAACAAAATCTCTGCTGATTCAGGAAACCTGATTTAGATTGGTCTAAAATGTCTGGTGCTCAGGCTTCTCTTGGCAGCGGCTCCTCTCGTTGCAGAGCAGGTTCTGAGGTGCGCGAGGCTTCAGTAGCTGTGGCTCATGGGCTCAGCAGTTGCTGCTCCTGGGCCTTGGAGCACAGGCTCCGTAGTTGTGGCTCACGGGCGTAGTTGCTCCTCAGCATGTGGGATCCTCCTGGATCAGAGACCCAGTTCATGTATTTTGCTTTGGCAGGCAGATTCTTTACCACTGAGCAACCAGGGAATCCCCCTGCCTTCACCAATCTTCCTTTCCATTTCTGGGCTGGATGCAGACAACAGTGGGGTCTTAAGGAACAGTGGAACCTTAAAGCGGAAGGACTCTCAGGCCCTGAAGGATTACATGAGACACCCTGTCATTGACCTGAATACTGACATAGGATGGTTTCACTGAGCCATTGCATGTTTAGGTCTATTTGTTACTGCACTTTAGCCTACCCTAGCTGATACAAGATCTTTCATGTACTGTGTTAGTTATTTACTGCTGCATAGGAAACAGTCCTAAAACCTAGTCATATAAGATCATACATCCGTGATCCCACAGCTCCTGTGGCTCAGCTTCTGAAGGCAGTTGAGCTGGTCCCCTGCTTCAGGACCTTCAGGCTTCAATGAAGATGCTGGCTTCTGCTGGAATCATCTCAAAACTCAGCTGATGGACGAGATCCTTCCAAGATCTATGGTTATTGGAAGGATTCAGTTGGACTGACGGCCTCAGCTCTTTGCTAGCCGAGTTCTTTGCCCTGTGGTCATCTTTATAGGAAGTTCATGACCTGGCAGCTTCATCTGGGCAAGCAAGCAAGAGCACCAGAGAGAAAAAGAGTCAGCAAGATGGAAATCACAGTCTGGTGTAGCCCAACCTCAGAAGTGAAAGCTCATCACTTCTGCCATATTCCATTTGATAGAAGCACTCACTAGGTCCGGTCCACCCTCAGGGAGGGGGTACACAGGGCCTGGGTGTCAAGAAGCAGTGATCACCAAAGCTGCCCACCAGGCATATTTAGGCCTCCCAAGAATCCTACTTAAATCCAGTTTACTCAGACTTGGTGAGGGCACTGAAATGAGGAAGCTGAGCCCCAGAGAGGTTCTGTAGCTTGTCCAGGGTACCTGTCCTCAGTGGTAGACAGAGAACGAGCTGTGGGGGGCCAGCACCCGTGTTTGTCTTCCCACGGCCCCAGCCAGGATGCAAGTGTATCAACCCCAGCTGTGAGGCCGCCAGGAAACAGAAATCACTCACCTAGGAAAAGAGCGACTGCCCACCCCCCAGCATAGACTCTGCTTTTATGAGCTTCAGGGTTGGCCCCCAGCCCCAAAGAGCTGCCTGCAGCCTTAGGGGGGAATCATGAGGGTGTGTGTGTGTGTGTGTGTGTGTGTGTGTGAGAGAGAGAGAGAGAGAGAGAGAGAGAAGGAGGAAGGGAGAAGAAAGGAGAGAGGCAGAAAGAGACATATATAAGGAGAAAAAATAGAGAAAGAAACAGGCTCAGATTGACAGGGAGAAATAAGCAGAGTATTAGAAACGGCCACGAGAGAGACATTCCTACAGTAAAGTGACAAAGAGAAGAAGAAAAAACAAAAAGATGGAAGAGAAAGAGTAAGATAAGTAGAGAGTGTGATGGACAGGCAGATATTAAAAAAAAAAAAAATAGGAGACAGCAGGCTGGCCACCTCCGATCTGTCACGGCCCATCCTTTCGGGGAAGGAGAAACGCAGGCGGCTCTCCTGGCACCTGCACGCCCAGCGCCCCCTGGTGGAAATTTGAGCTCCGTTCCTCCGCCGCAGGGACCCCGCGTCCCCCCCCCCACCCCCACCCCCACCTGTTGAAAGGACAGGGAACGGTGGGGTCGGAAGGGACAGAGGATTGTAAGCCGGTTCCGGTTGCGGTGGCTCGGTCTGGCCCGTGGCTCGGTCTGGTGTGAGGTGGTTGCCATGGTTGCCAAGGACGGCGGCGCGCTGTGCAGCGTGGGAGGCGGGGGTTGGTGGGTGGACGTGTGAAAAGATGCGGTCGGGCTCAGAGGCTGTCCTGCCTCCCTGCAGGCGCTCGGAGCACGCGGCTGCACCCCCTGCCGGCGCCTGGCATTGATTTCCACGGCTCCTTTCCTCTGAAATGAGTTAAAGGGAACCAGGGGAAGTTGTGTCCCTTGAGAGATTCCCCGGGGGGTGGGAAGGAGGAGCGAGTCAAGGAGACCAGCATTCTCTGGGACCTTTGTATGCCCTGGCCTCTGGTCTGATAGGTGATACCAGCCTTGGCTGACCTTGTCCCTTCTGGCATTGTAGGGCTTGCCAGGGGCGGTTAACCTTTTCCATGCCACAGACCCTTTCGGCAGTCCATGGAAGTTTACAGACCCCTTCTTAGAATAACGTTTTAGAAATGTGTGAAATAACATACATAGGATTACCAAGAAACCCACTTAGATAGAAATATACAAATGTCATGATATAAAAATTTATACCATTTTATTAATACATTAACTAAGGTACACGACATCACTATAACTTATATACTTATAAAGTTGTATGGGTTTAAGTATTATAAGATTTCTGCAACAACTAATTTGACATGAAACTATCTGTGATTTCTATTGGTGATTGAGGTACAGGTACTTATCACCCACTGTGATTTGTTATCTCCTTTCACAGTTGATTAGCAGTGTTAATTGCTCAGTCATGTCCGACTCTTTGTGACCCCATGGTCTGTAGCCCACCAGGTTCCTCTGTCTGTGGAATTCTCCAGGCAAGAATACTGGAGTAGGTTGCCATTCCCTTCTCCAAGGGATCTTCCTGACCCGGGGATAGAACCCGGGTCTCCTGCATTGCAGGTAGATTCACAATTGAAGGAAATGCTAAATTTCATTTAGAGGTAAAAGAAACCAAGAGCATCATTCTCTTCTTTTTTTTTTTTTATTTTGGTGATATATTTAACAAATTTATTTTTTTTCATTTATTTTTATTAGTTGGAGGCTAATTACTTTACAATATTGTAGTGGATTTTGTCATACATTGATATGAATCAGCCATGGAGTTACATGTATTCCCCATCCCGATCCCCCCCACCCACCTCCCTCTCCACCCGATCTCTCTGGGTCTTCCCAGTGCACCAGCCCCGAGCACTTGTCTCATGCATCCAGCCTGGGCTGGTGATCTGTTTCACTATAGATAATATACATGTTTCGATGCTGTTCTCTCGAAACATCCCACCCTCGCCTTCTCCCACAGAGTCCAAAAGTCTGTTCTGTACATCTGTGTCTCTTTTTCTGTTTTGCATATAGGGTTATCGTTACCATCTTGCTAAATTCCATATATATGTGTTAGTATGCTGTAATGTTCTTTATCTTTCTGGCTTACTTCACTCTGTATAAGGGGCTCCAGTTTCATCCATCTCATTAGAACTGATTCAAATGAATTCTTCTTAATGGCTGAGTAATATTCCATGGTGTATATGTACCACAGCTTTCTTATCCATTCGTCTGCTGATGGGCATCTAGGTTGCTTCCATGTCCTGGCTATTATAAACAGTGCTGCGATGAACATTGGGGTGCACGTGTCTCTTTCAGATCTGGTTTCCTCAGTGTGTATGCCCAGAAGTGGGATTGCTGGGTCATATGGCAGTTCTATTTCCAGTTTTTTAAGGAATCTCCACACTGTTCTCCATAGCGGCTGTACTAGTTTGCATTCCCACCAACAGTGTAAGAGGGTTCCCTTTTCTCCACACCCTCTCCAGCATTTATTGCTTGTAGACTTTTGGATAGCAGCCATCCTGACTGGCGTGTAATGGTACCTCATTGTGGTTTTGATTTGCATTTCTCTGATAATGAGTGATGCATTATTCTCTTCTTATCTGAGTTCACCGGCTCCTGAATCCTACACATGGAGCCCTTGGGAGTCCATGAACCTGAACTTAAGAAGCTGCATAGATAGGGATCTTGTTCATATCTCATCTCACCAAGGCACCACATGGTACAAGACAGGTTTTTTTGGAGTCATAACTCCCAAATAAGTTAAAGGCACGCAGTGTTTCAGTGAATGGACCCCCTGGTCACTGATAATAAAGTAGCAGTGTACACCTAAGGGAAAAAATGGCAACCAGAATGTCTTATGTGCCAATACCATGCAGAAGCCTTTATCTCAATCTGCCCACCCCAAGCTCTGTCACCAGTCCAGATAATCTGACAATATCCCAGCTGATTTCCTGGGTCATCATGGCCAGCCCCCAGTCCCAGGTCCCTAGAGGATGCAGGCCAGAAGGGGGTCTCTCAGCCACTGCAAGAGGGTCTCAGCCTAGAATTTGTTCTGGTAACTGACCCTCCCCTATTCTTTGCTCCCAGCCTTCTGGGTTCAAAATCCCATTTCGCCACACACTGGACCCCAGAGGCTGGCATATGTCACCCGATTCGATGACAACTTTCAGCACGTTGGCCTTTGTCCCCGGGGTGCTTATTCGTGTCCAACTCTTTGCGACCCCGTGAACTGCAGCCTGCCAGGCTCCTCTGTCCGTGGAATTCCCCAGGCAAGAATACTGGAGCGAATTGCCACTTCCTATTCCAGGGGACCTTCCTGACCCAAGAATCGAACCCGGGTCACCTGCATTGTAGGCAGATTCTTTACCACTGAGCCCCCTGGGAAGCCCCTGGATGTGAGAGCCCATCTCCCCAAGATGGTGAAGCAAACACTGCAGCAGTGCCATCTAGTGGACAAGAGAGGAAGTGTCACAGTTCTCGGATGAGACTCGAATTGGTCCCTGAGCTTCAGCGGCCAGAAAATGCTGACCTAGTCCACCTTCCCAGTCTCTTCAGCTCCACTAAACTTCAGAAAAAGTCCTTCCTGACTCTAAGCCCCTGACCTCCCTTTTCTTTTTCAGCCTCCAGATCACTACTGACATCATGGATGGTTTCAGCTCTGATAATCAGAGGCACCTTCTGGGCACAAAGGGGCCATCTCTGTGGTCACCTTATCCTACCCCCAGGCTTCTTCTGTATCATCAGTCCCTTCACTGATTCTGGGTCCCCACAAAGGTGCCTGCAGAGACTTCTGGGCTTCCTACAGACCTCACCGAGGCCATGGGGAAGAAGCCTTATCTCCCTTGCTGGGCTGGGGGCTGATTCCATGGTGCTCTGGCCACATGTTGGGCTTTCCTGGTGGCTCAGTGGTAAAAAGTTCACTTGCCAATGCAGGAGACTGAGGTTTGATCCCTGGGTGGGGAAGATCCCCCAGAGAAGGGAATGGTTAACCACTCCAGTATTCTTGCCAGGACGATCCCATGGACAGAGGAGCCTGGTGGGCTACAGTCCGTGAGGTCACATAGTCAGATACAACTGAGCACATTGTCACTGGCCACGTGCTGATCCAGGGCATCCTGTGGGTAGTCTGTTCCCCAGGAAATTCCCCACGAAATTCTAAAGCCCTGTCTTCTTTGGCTTCTTCCTATTCTTCCTCCATCGCCAAATCTCCCCAGCACAACTCCATACTTGAAAGAGAAAGGGGGCTGCTGTCCCTCCGGGGTGGGGAAAGGGGAGCAGACAGGACCTCCGTGTACCAGAAACCACATGAAAGGCTAAATTCAGACCACCCAGCTTTGCCCTTGCTTTGTGAAGGGAGGCTGTTGGAGCCTAGGAATCCTCTTCTCTGTCAACAAAGCCTACAACTGTGAGCTTCCTATCGACCCAGAAAAGTATAATTTGAAATACAGAACTAAATGAGGATGTGTCTGTCCCGGGCTGCACTAACCTCGCTTTGAAGCAATGACCCCTCTTATTTAATATGTGAGGGAGAGACCGGCGCAAGCAAGAATTAGGGGTTACTGAGAATGAAAACACAGTGGTTTATTATCTAAGAAAATGTGAGCCCTGGTTAAGTGCAACTTTGCATGTGTGTCCATTTGGGGACGGTGGGGGGACAGGGAAAGGAGTTCAAAGTGTTTATTAAATTCTCAAAATATCAAACTGCCAAAAAGTTAAGAGCTTCTGTTTTAAGGCATCTATCTGGCTGGTCTTGAAGGTGTACTTTGCCCCACACGTTTGTAAAGGCTGTTACAGTTTTGATTTATAAAAATTAATTATAATTACCTTCTTGCACATTGGAGCCCCCCAGCATCTCTTCGTGGTGCTCAAGGCAGCATTATCCCCTCCCCCCAGCTTTACAGGTGAGAGAGCCAAAGCACTAATTTCCTCATTCTGGTCCAGCAAGTAGGGCCGTTGGCTAACTTCAGAAAAGGCATCAGAACTTAGAACATCAGACCGGGAAGTACCTTGGGGGATATCTCGGCCAATCATTTTTGTTTTTGGAGGAGAAAATGAAGTTCCATAAAAGAAAGGGACCTGTGTCCCTACCCTGTCACGGCCAGTGACCAGAGAGACTGGCAGCCTCATAAATGGATCAGTCCTGGAAATGGGACGCAGAGAAACAGAAACTCTAGCATCCTGGAAACAGAAGACCTTCTTGACAGTTTCTGTACCTGGAAACGTTGTTGCCAGCCGTAGTTGGCAAGATCAAGGTTGGAAGGGGATTAAAAATAGCATTAAATACATAAAAAAAAAAAACAGCTAATAAAAGTTTTGTAAGGAATCTTGTCTCAAAACAAGTCAAAGTCCTTGGCATTAAAGATAGTCTTGCAGATAATCCTTTTCCTGAATCACTATCTTTAATGGCTCGGTAAATGCCAACGGCATCATGATCTGCTAAGGCAAATTTTCCTACAAGTGTTATATAATGCAGAGCAAACTCTTCCCCCCCCCCTTTAAAAAAAGTTTTTGTAACAGTCCCTGGGGCTTCCCAGGTGATGCCAGTGGTAAAGAATCCACCTGCCAATGCAGGCGATGCAAAAGACGAGGGTTCGATTCCTGGGTTGGGAAGATGCCTTGCAGTAGGAAGTAGCAACCCGCTGTAGCATTCTTGCCTGGGAAATCTCACGGACAGATGCGCCATGGGGCAGAAAAGAGTGGGACACGACTGAGCACAACAGTCTGTGCTGGTCTGAAAGTCAGTGTTTCTTCTATGGCACTCCTCTTTCCTCTCTCTTCCTTCCTACCTCTCTTCTTTCTCCCATCTCCTTCTTCTTATCCTTCTTGTTACTTTTTCCCTACAGGCCACTGCTCAAGGTTGTGATCCCGTGGGTGGCTTTTCATGACTGCAGCGTGGAGGTTCATGTCGCTGACTTGGTCTTGTCCTGGAGCTTGTAACCGAACACAGGCTTCTTGTCCCTGATGCCTAGTCCTTCCAACGAGGGCCACAAGGTGGCGCACTGCCTTGATCTTGAATGCTTTTTTTCCCACCGGGGCTAAACGGAGTTGTCTACAGTACTACAGGTTAAAAAAAAGATTTAAAATATTTGGGGTAGGCATGAAACCGAGTTATTTCAAAATTTCCTTTGGAGAAGGCTTGTGCCTCCGGCTTGGTCTAACAGGGCCATTGGTAGAGCCCATTGCTGCCCCTGGGGTGCTATTATTAATAACAATTCCTATTCCTGGGCCTTACCCCAGCCCTACTGCGGAGAATCCCCGGCACACAGGCCCAAGAAACTGCTTTTATCAAGTTCCCCAGAGATTCCTAGGGGCTTCCCAAGTGGCGCTAGAAGTAAAGAACCCACCTGCCCACTCCAGTATTCTTGCCTGTTTCCTATACAAGAAACCTCGGGAGCAAGCTGGTGAGAGTCAATCACAGACAGCATTGTGGGTTGCCACGGTTCTGGTGGTGCCTGAATGTGTGTGCAAGGTTGGGCGGAGGGGAGGGGGGGGGGTGGAGACAGTGGGTGGAGTGGGGGAGACAATAGGGTGGGGGGTGGGGAACCCGGAGCAGGCATTTCCTCCAGGCTCCATTTCAGCCCCTCAGGCAATCGGCCTGGATACCAGGATTTGAGCCCTGGTCTCTAAATGCACCACTTGGTCTGACCAGCCCGGTGGCTTCAGAGGGCGTGTCCCGGACACCTGGGGCTCGGGCTCCCATCAGTTTGATGAATGGAGTTCTGGCAGCAGGTCAGAGAGCTTATTGGAGTGCCTCCGCGGCTTTCCCCTTAGCCGGCCGCCTACTTCCTGGGTGACCACAAGACAGCTCTTTTCTCTTCAAGTGCTTTGTATAAACCTGATCGGCCTCACCTTCACCCCATAGAACAGTGTGTCGGGAACCCCCAGATCGCCCTTGAGTTCGATAACTCACAAGATGGGCTCTCAGAATCCAGAAGACGATTGTCCCCCCCCCCCCCCCATCCCCAACCACCAATGAAAAGACACAGATGGAAATCAGCAACAGAAAGAACGCCCAGAGGGCAGAGACCCGGAGAGATCAGGCCAGGGTCAGGGTTCACCTTAGCCGGGAGGCTGGCCTAAACACGGCCCAGGGCACAAGCGTGCACCAGCCTGGTGCCAGGCAGTGCGTGTGGCTGTGTACACACACAGGCGTGAGGGCACAGGGTCGCACTCTGCGAGGCTGGCGGCAACAGAGGTGGGCCGAAGGTCCTCTTTCTTCCCTTTTGCCTGCGGTATTGTTAATTCCTGCTGTGATACCTGCTGCCTCCGTCCATCTTGTTCGTTTTTTAAATTTTTCAGATTTTTTGTAAAGGATATGTGTTATTATTTAATAAAGACAAAAATCTTTCACAGCGCAGGGTCCCAGGGAGTGCAACCCCGCGACAGCAGCCAATAGGAGCAGGGCCAGCGGCCGCTCAGTGATGGGCTGGGGGTCAGGGGTGCGTGCGGAGCGGAAAGGCAGAACTGCCGGCTGCGGGCGGCAGGGAGCACTGCTGGCCGCTAGAGGGCGCCGGCGGCCGCCGCGGGAAGCTGCTCGGAGCAGCCGGATCCCAGGGGGCGGCGGGAACGCCCCGCTCCCTGCAGTGTGGTCCTCCCGGCCCACCGCCCCACCCTGGCTTCCCACCAGCCCTCGCGCTCTGGGCCACCCTGGCCGACCCGGCCCGGCCCCTCCTGAGGTCGCAGTAGGCGGGCGGTGGGCCCCGACTCGTTCAGGCTGGCGCACCTCCCCCGTGCAGCCCTCCTAGTCACACTCCGGACCTCTCTTTTGAGGTTGATCCCAGGGGCTCCTTCCTGGGGGCGGTCGGGCCATCTGCCTGATTCTGTGCCCAGCCATGGGTTCACACCTTTAGGGATGACACCTGGCAGAATTGGGCACCCGTGGCTCACAGGACGGCTCAGAGAGTTAATTGCATCCCCCGACGTGCCCACGCTGCTGGTGTGGGCAGAAATCTGTGCCAGTAGACACGGAGGGCCCCTGCCAGCCCCAGTCTGCCTTCCATCCTCCAGCTGCTCACTGTCATAGAAGAACGGAGCAACCTCTTGGGCCAGTGTCCTTAACTCCCGCCTAAGAAGGTAAAGAAAGGATGCTGGCTAAGAACCCCTTCTGCCACAGAAATACCTGGAAGTCCACCCACCAGCTCTTAGAGAGGCCTGCTGTGTCCCCATGGGCAGGTACCCCCCTTCCCTCTCCCCCCTGCAGTCGTTGTCTTTGTGTACCTCAGACCCCATCTGTAAAGTCTTAATTTTAGTATATGATTTTCTAGGGCACTGGGGGGGGGGGAAATCTCTATGAGGGCAAGCTTTGAATAAAGGCCATATAGGAAGAAAGGGAAGGAAGAAAGAAGCAAGCAAGGGAGAGAGAAAGAGGAAGCCTTGTGCCAGAAGCCCCGGCTTTGGGGACTTCGTGCCGGGACCTTGGGGACAGAATGGTGAATCTGGCAGTTCACCTTGGTGCCAACAAGTGCCTCATCCTCCCAGTGCCTCTCCACTGCCTTCTCGGAACTTCTAGAGGCAGCCTTGGTGGAGGAGCCAGCAGAGTGACCCTCCCAGCCTGGTCTCTGCCACGGATTCCCCAACCCTCCCTTCTCTGGGCCTCAGTTTCCCCGACATGCCAAAAAGTTTCTGCTGATTTCTAAGTCCCTTTCTGCTGACATTTCAGGCGTTCAAATGGTCCATGTTCTCGGCTTCCCCTGGTTCAGATGAAAACTTCCCGGGGAGCTTTAAACTCTTATGGCCTGGGCACTCCCCACCTCTTCCCACCCCCAACCCCCCGTCGCCTTTCTGATGTAACTGGTCTGCGGTGGAGGGCAGCATCTGTACTTTTTCAGAGTTCCCCAGATGCTTTGAATGTGCAGCCAGGGCCGGGAAACCTCTGGCAACTAATTCCTGCCAAGAAATGTCTGCATTCTCATAGGAGACTCATCTGAAATCACTGTGGACAGTGACTATAGTCATGAAATTAGAAGATGCTTGCTCTTGGAAGGAAAGCTATGACAAACCTAGACAGTGTATTAAAAAGCAAAGACATCACTTTACCCACAAAGTATAGTCAAAGCTATGGTCTTTTCAGTAATCATGTACAGTTGTGAGAGTTGGACCATAAAGAGGGCAGAACGCTGAAGAAAGAATTGATGCTTTGAAACATGGTGCTGGAGAAGACTGTTGAAGAGTCCCTTAGACTGCAAGGAGATCAAACCAGTTAGTCCTAAAGGAAATCAAGCGTGAATACTCTTTGGAAGGACTAAGGCTGAAGCTGAAGCTCCAATACCTTGGCCACCTGATGCAAAGAACCGACTCATTGGAAAAGATCCTGATTCTGGGAAAGACTGAAGGCAGAAGGAGAAGAGGGTGACAGAGGATGAGATGGTTGGATGGTATCACTGATTCAATGGACATGAACTTGGGTAAAATCCAGGAGATGGTGAAGGGCAGGGAGGGAGGCCTGGCCTGATGCAGTCTATGGGGTCGGACATGACTTAGTGACTCAACAACAACAAGGAGACTCCTGGAAACAGAAAAGTCTCCACTCCACTCAGCCATAGTGGTGGAATAACAGGCATCGTCACGACAGGGAGCAGCCCCCCTGAAAGGCTCGAGCCTGTTGAACCTCCAAAAGCTTTGGGTGGACAGCGGGCAGGACAGCAGTTTGACTATGCCATCCTACTGGCTTCGAGTCTTCAGGATCTATCATAAGAAATCAGCCGTTAGGTCCTAGTTTCTGTTTCCCCTGATGAGTTCAAGGAGAGAATAGTCAATGTTTCTAGGGTGCAGAGTTTCTGGCTCCCTGAAAAGTTGTAGGAAATAGTGGCTAGTAGGGGACGCTTATTGTGTCAGAGAGGTGCCTCTGTGCTGTAAGCTGGCTGAGGAGTCTCTACCAGTTGTAGCGTGGCAGAGTTGTCATGGCCCGGAAGGTAGAATGTGAGTTGATTTCATCTGTTGTATTTCTTTATTCAATCTCACTGGTTCTGTGATTATTAGAAACTTCCCTTTAAACTCTTTGGTTTTCAGTGCTGTATTTTTCCACTTTTTCATCTTCATGATTATTTGAATGGAAATGGGGAGAAGGAAAATGCAGCATTATCTTTTAACCATGCTTATAACTTCTTGAGTGGCTTTGACACCTGGGGTTGCAAAGAGTCGGACACGACTAAGCGACTAACACACTTGAGAAGGAACACAGCAATGAAGTAAAGAAAAACATGGAGAAAACGGCCGTGACAAGAAACTGGAAGGTGGTTCCCTGTGAATGGCTGTCTTTCTTTGCTTCGTGGAATGGCGAACCGGAGGCTTGTCAGGCAGGGCCAGGTCCAATCTCTATGGGCGTCTGTATCTCACAGTTGAGCTAAAATATATTTGAAAACTAAGGAACAGCCACATAAAGCCAGAAGACATTCCAATGATCAAGTTGTGCTGTGAGGTCTCAAATTTTTATATCCGCTCTTCCTAAAGGTTTCTGTCCTGACAGGTGAGTGTAGGGACTTCCCTGGCGGTCTAAGTGGTTGAGAGTCACTCTGTTCAACGCAGGGGACACGGGTTCAATCCCTGGTCTGGGAACTAGTATCCCACATGCCACAGGGCAGCTGAGCCCCTGGGCCATGACTACTGAGCCCATACATCTAGAGCCCGTGCTCCACAATGAGAGAAACCACTGCAGTGAGAAACCCAGGCACCAGAACTAGAGAAAGTGTGTGAGCCACAGTGAAGACCGAGAGCAGCCAAAAATAAATTAATTAGTTAATAACAGCCAAAAATGCCTTTAAAAAAAAGTAGGTGTAAAATGATTCTCAGGGTCTTTAATATGCAGTTGTAGTGACAATGCTTGGGAAATGGCTCAGCGCTTACACTCTCGTAAAAATTCTGAAGTCTCCCAACTGGCGGAGAGACGAAGACAGGGACAGCAGTCTTGCCAAAATGACTCAAACAAAGAAGTTTCACTCTTTTATTTTTACCTCTGGGAAGAGAGTCCAAAGCATGTTTTCTTGTGAAATCCAAGCAAGGGAAATTCGCTCCCATGCGATGGAGATTTGATTTTCTACTTCTCGGGCAAGATAAACTCTTCTTCTGTGTGGGCTGATGCTCAGACTTTTTTCTTACTTGCCAACATTCTATTTGAGTTTAATAGGATAGATTACCTCGGAGCTTCCTGGAGTCAAAACAAGCAACCCGCAGTGGTTATGGAAGGCAGAGCTGTGAGACCATCCAGGAATCACAGAGGAAGCTCAAGTTAAAGAGCAAAACCGCACAAGTTCAACTTGATTTCAACCTTCCCATTTCCTGGAAATCATTTATGAAAACCCCAGTTTGGCAAGGAATCTGTTCAAAAATAGAGCAAAGGTCAAGATGAATCATGTGTGTGGCGGGACAGTGGGGTGGTGGGCCTGGGTGTGATTGACCAACCAGTAGGTGTCTACGTTGTGAAAGGGCTTCCGGGCATCTGCGCCCTCTGTTCGCCTGAACGGAGCAGAGCAGGGCTCTGAGTGTGACCATCTGACCCGACATCCACCACCTCGGCCTATTCAGACCCTAGGAAATCCCTGCAGTTTCTCCCCCATTTTTTTTTTTTTTTCTTTTTTTTGCAAAGCCGTCAGTGATTGCAAAGGAACAATGACAAAGTCAGCAGCGGGGTCTCTTGCCATGTGGGCAGTTGAGACGCCATGCTGTGTCCCCATGGCACCAGCCTGCTTAGCACAGCTCAAAGACTTTCTTCCCACCTTCTAGCCGGCCACTCACACGAAACTGTCTCATCTTCACAGTTCCTGAAGAGCCAGTGCGTGCCAGGTCTCCAGGATACCAAAGAACTGAAGGGAAAGTGAGAAATCGCTTCACAAGAGGCATGGATGGATACAACTGAACGTTTCAACTGTGGAAACCGCCCAAGGCAGACTGCGGTTTTCTCTCTGGCCACAAGGTGGAGAAGGAAGAAATGGATGGGAGCGGTTTGAAAACAAACTTTTCTAGTTGGGTGCCTTTCTCCTCTAGAGGGACAGACAGACCAAATAGTCGCTTGTGTTTTGTTTTGAGAGTAGCAAGTTAAACTTTATTTGGGGCAAAATGAGGACTGCAGCCCAGGAGACAGCATCTCAGAGAGCTCTGAGAGACTGCTCCCTGCTTTGTTTTCTGCAGCAAAAGTGATATAGCCCAGACAGATCATCTGATCATCCGTAGGATACCCTAAAGGTAGCCCCAGTGAATCACAATCGATTAAATCCATGTCTCCCCCAACCCTTCTCAAACCAGAAAGTCGTGTCATCCCTGAGCCATTCTCCTCCATCACACCACACACCAAATCAGTCCTGGAGTCCTACCGACTCTCTTTCCTCAATCTTCCTGGGTCCTGCCCTCTTTCTCCACTCCCACTCTCCCCTTCCGAGCTTAGGTCGCCATCGTTTCTCCTCTGGATTAGTACAAAGGCTTCACAGCCGGTTTCTCAGACAAGTGTGCCAGGCCTCTGGGCCTTTGCACATGCTGACTCTCTAGCTGCAAGTTGCTGTCCCCCTCTGCTCTGCGGACTTCTTTGTCCTTCAGTTCAGTCACTCAATCATGTCCGACTCTTTGCAACCCCGTGGACTGCAGCATGCCAGGCTTCCCTGTCCATTACCAGCTCCCAGAGCTTCCTCAAACTCATCTCCATCTAGTCAGTGATGCCATCCAACCATCTCATCCTCTGTCATCCCCTTGTCCTCCTGCCTTCGATCTTTCCCAGCATCAGGGTCTTTTCAAATGAGTCAGCTCTTCACATCAGGTGGCCAAAGTATTGGAGTTTCAGCTTCAGCATCAGTCCTTCCAATGAATATTCAGGATTGATTTCCTTTAGGATGGACTGGTTGGATCTCCTTGCAGTCCAAGGGACTCTCAAGAATCTTCTCCAACACCACAGTTCAAAACATCAGTTCTTCAGTGCTCAGCTTTCTTTATGGTCCAACTCTCACATCCATATATGACTACTGGAAAAAACCATAGCTTTGACTAGATGGACCTTTGTTGGCAAAGTAATGTCTCTGCTTTTTAATAAGCTGACCAAGTTGGTCATAGCTTTTCTTCTAAGGAGCAAACATCTTTTAATTTAATGGCTGCAGTCGCCATCTGCAGTGATTCTGGAGCCCAAAAAATAAAGTCTCTCACTGTTTCTACTGTTCCTTATTTATTTGCCATGAAATGATGGGACCAGATGCCATGATCTTAGTTTTCTGAATGCTGAGTTTTAAGCCAACTTTTTCACTCTCCTCTTTCACTTTCATCAAGAGGCTCTTTAGTTCTTCTTCGCTTTCTGCCATAAGGGTGGTGTCATTTGCATATCCGAGGTTATTGATATTTCTCCTGGCTATCTTGATTCCAACTTGTGCTTCATCCAGTCCAGCATTTCGCATGATGTACTCTGCATATTAGTTAAATAAGCAGAGTGACAATATACAGCCTTGACATACTCCTTTCCTGATTTGGAACCAGTCTGTTGTTCCATGTCTAGTTCTAACTGTTGCTTCCTGACCTGCATACAGATTTCTCAGGAGGCAGGTCAGATGCTCTGGTATTCCCATCTCTTGAAGAATTTTCCAGAGTTTGTTGTGATCCACACAGTCAAAGGCTTTGGCATTTGTCAAAGCAGAAGTAGATGTTTTTCTGCTCTCTTCCTTTTTCGATAATCCAACAGATGTTGGCAATTTGATCTCTGGTTCCTCTGCTTTTTCTAAATCCACCTTGGACATCTGGAAGTACACGGTTCACGTACTGTTGAAGCCTGGCTTGGAGAATTTTGAGCATTATTTTGCCAGCGTTTGAGATGAGTGCAATTGTGCAGTAGTTTGAACATTCTTTGGCATTGCCTCTCTTTGGGATTGGAATGAAAACTGACCTTTTCCAGTCCTGTGGCCACTGCTGGGTTTTCCAAATTTGCTGGCATATTGAGTGCAGCATTTTCACAGCATCATCTTTTAGAATTTTAAATAGCTCAACTGGAATTCCATCACCTCTACTAGCTTTTTTCGAAGTCATGCTTCCTAAGGCCCACTTGACTTCGAATTCCAGAGTGTCTGGCTCTAGCTGAGTGATCACCTGGGTGATTATCTGGGTCATGAAGATCTGTTTTGTACAGTTCCTCTGTGTATTCTTGCCACCTCTTCCTAGTATCTTCTTCTTCTGTTAGGTCTATACCATTTCTGTCCTTTATTGTGCTCATCTTTGCATGAAAAGTTCCCTTGGTATCTGTAATTTTCTTGAAGAGATTTCTAGTCTTTCCCATTCAGTTGTTTCCCTCTATTTCTTTGCACTGATCACCGAGGAAGGCTTTCTTATCTCCCCTTGTTGTTCTTTGGAACTCTGCATTCAAATGGGAATATCTTTCCTTTCTTCCTTTGCCTTTTGCTTCTCTTCTTTTCATAGCTGTTTGTAAAGCCTCCTCAGACAAACATTTTACCTTTTTGCATTTCTTTTCCTTGAGGTTGGTCTTGATCACTGCCTCCTGTACAATGTCATGAACCTCCACCCATAGTTCTTTAGGCACTCTGTCTATCAGATCAAATCCCTTGAATCTATTTGTCACTTCCATTGTATAGTCATAAGGGATTTGATTTAGGTCCTACCTGAATGGTCTAGTGGTTTTCTCTACTTTCTTCAATTTAAGTCTGAATTTGGCACTAAGGAGTTCATGATCTGAGCCACAGTCAGCTCCTGGTCTTATTTTTGCTGACTGTATAGAGCTTCTCCATCTTTGGCTGCAAAGAATATAATCAATCTGATTTTGGTCTTGACCATCTGATGATGTCCATGTGTAGAGTCTTCTCTTGTGTTGTTGGAAGAGGGTGTTTGCTATGACCCGTGTGTTCTCTTGACAAAACTCTATTTGCCTTTGCCCTGCTTCATTCTGTACTCCAAGGCCAAATTTGCCCATTACTCCAGGTGTTTCTTGACTTCCTACTTTTGCATTCCAGTCCCCTATAATGAAAAGGACATCGTTTTTGGGTGTTAGTTCTAGAAGGTCTTGTAGGTCTTCATAGAACTGTGCAACTTCTTTAGCATTATTGGTCGGGGCATAGACTTGGATCACTGTGATATTGAATGGTTTGCCTTGGAGACAAACAGATCATTCTGTTGGTTTTGAGACTGCACCCAAGTACTGCATTTCAGACTCTTTTGTTGACTATTATGGCTACTCCATTTCTTCTAAGGGATTCTTGCCCACAGTAGTAGATATAATGCTCATCTGAGTTAAATTCACCCATTCTGGTCCATTTTAGCTCGCTGATTCCTAAAATGTTGATGTCACTCTTGCCATCTGTTTGACCACTTCCAATTTGCCTTGATTCATGGACCCAACATTCCAGGTTCCTTTGTCCTACCCCTCCAAAAATCCCTCTACAGAAAAATACAGATAGGAATGATCAATTTCAGGAAGGTGGTCACATCAAATGAAGAAGGGGGAGGAAAAATGATAGAACCAGGCCACAACATTAGCCATATCTCTAAGGTCTTAGTTCTTAAAAGAGAAACAGATGTCTCAGTGAAAACATTCACGGCTGTTACATGTGGGTGATGAATGTACTATTGTCTGTTATTTTGTGTGTTTGAGATATTTCATCATTAGATTTTTTTAAGTTTTAAAATGAGCAAAGCTCATTTTGTCACCTTTGTGTCACTATGATGTTCTGTAGTGAATTTTCCCCCAGGACTTCTGACCCTGGGCTGTGATTGCAGGATTACTTGTCTGTCTTTTCTGCTAGACTAGAAACTTGCGGTGCTTTGCTTATGTTTCTCTTTGAATCCCATCAGTACCTGGTAGCCATTTGCTAGTCTCTTAAAGGAGCATCAGCCAGATAGTGAAAGCTGGTGCCCCACAGTGGGGCTGGCCATTGACAGGTGTGATTCCGACCCCAGAGATGAGAGAGAGTTGAATAGAGCAGTTGGCAGGACCACATTCACCCCAGCCCGGGAGGGTGGTGTGTTTGAGGCTTGAAGACCTGAAGATCCCAGCATCAAACCAAACCAAGGGGACTGATGCTGTGGCTTTCAGGAAAGGTGATGGGCTTGTCTTCCAGCCAGAGGGAAGTCGAGCTCTGTGGCACCAAAGGCCAGTTGGGAGTGCCCTTAAGAAGAAACTGAAGGTGCTGAACTTGGTTCTTTTTTTAAAAAAAAATATTTATTTATGTGTTTGGTTGCATGGAGTCTTAGTCGTGGCACGCAGGATCTTCGTTGCACCTGGTGGTTTTGTTGCAGCCTGCAGGCTTCTCTCTAGCTTGGTGCACAGGCTGCAGAACGCGCAGGCTTAGCAGTTGTGGCACCCAGGCTCAGCTGCCCTGAGGCATGTGGGGTCTTAATCCCTCTACCAGGGATGGAACCTGTGTCCCCTGCATTGTAACATGGATTCCTAACCGCTGGACCACCAGGAAATTCCCTGAACTTGGTTCTTCAAAGAGGATAAAGAATTCCTGGATTGACTGCAGGACCTAAAAGCAAATAAGCCCTGTAAAGACAGGGCATACCTGGTTTTGACAGAGGTGGGGAACCAGGGGCATGAGAGGACAGGAGATAGAGGAATGCAGCTAAGAGAAAGAGGGCCCAGGAACACTGATCCACTGGGGAGTCTGAGGATCTGAACACGGTGAGCTAATCTGCTGTGTTTATTCCTTTAGCAAAGATTTATTGAGCACCCACCATGTGATCAGTGCTATGCCAGGTGCTGGGAATGCAAAGACGAGCAAAATAAACCGTCCTGCCGCTCAATAATCTTATGTTAGTGACATGACTGAAGTCATTGTCCTTCCAGGGTCCCAGATAAACTGGAGTCTCCGCAGAGCCTGTCCCTGCCCTGTACACACAACCCCATCTCCTCCCTTTGGGTGGCACTGCAGACACCTCCAGGGCCTCCTAACCCCCACATTCTCTTTCCAGAGTGGACACATCATCCTTAGAGGAAATGGCTGGTGGAGGGATGGAGGGCTAGCCCCGGAGTGACACAGACCAAGGAAAAATCAGCCCATGTGGTTCCTGGACCCTCACGAGGCTCAGGCCGGGTCCTCTTCCTTCTGACAGGGCTGGGGAGAGCTGAGGCTGAAGGATGGGGTGCTCGTGCCTGGTCGCATTGCTTCTGAGATGCAGGACTTTCTGCCTGAGGCAATTGGGAAGTGCGTGCCAGCTGTCCCGGGTGGTGACCCGAGGCTGCCAGACCCACAGGCTGCTCAGCGCCATCCCCAGCCTTCCAGCTCTGGCTTCTCTTTCAGAGGAGCATGTGTGCTCACGTTTTATCACAGCTTTAGAGAGATGTAATTCACACCCCAGACAATTCACTCCTTCTTTGTGCTCAGTTTTATCCTGCTCTCATCCCGCTGAACCTTAGGGGAACATGGGAGGGCGTCACTCATCCTGCGTGCTCCACCCCCACCCCCTGGCCTCCTAGCGACAAGCCTGGTGGCCGTGGCTTTGACGTCGGAAAGTCACTGAGAGCCTCCGATTTATAACCAACGGAGAGCAGAGGTCTCTGCAGTCCACATGGGTCTCAGCTCTGTCCTGAGGGGATGTGGGCTACATTGCAGGTGATGACCTGGGGACCATGCCCAGGGAGTTCCTCCTGAGACCCAGGTGCTGGGAGCATTCCTGCGGGGCCACCAAAGAACATGAGGTGTTTGGATGGCATCACCGATTCAATGGACATGAGTTTCAGCAAACTCCAGGAGACTGTGAAGGACAGGAAAGCCTGGCATGCCGCAACCTGTAAGGTCGTAAAGAGTTGGACACGACTGAGTGACTGAACTGGTTCCTGATCTTGGCTTTCTGTGTCTAGTTGCTGAGCTGACTCAAGGTCAAACCTCCCTTCCAAATATACCCGGAGGGTTCCTGAATGACTCCCACCCACAACCCTTTCTCCTGAGGTTCTGATCCCATAGCTGTGCAGTGAGAGGCTCCGGCATTTTGACATCTATAAAGCACCCAGTGACTCTGATCATAATCATAATTATATATTGATTCTGCCATCCATCATTGTGAAAAACAGTGTCACTAAGAAGGAGGTGACACTGTTGAGGGAGCATCATCCTCCAAATCACCTGCAGGGCTTATTGTCTGTTTCACCCCCAGAATCTCAGATTCCATAGTCTGGGGTGTGTAGACCTAAAAAAATATTCACAACCTAAAATTGAGTTGTTGTTGTTTAGTTGCTAAGTCGTGCCCGACTCTATTGCAGCCCCATGGACTGTAGCCTGCCAGGCCCCTCTGTCCGTAGGATTCCCCAGGCAAGCACACTGGAGCCGGTCACCACTTTCTTCCCAACCCAAGGATCGAACTTGCGTCTCCTGCACTGGCTGGCAGATTCTTTACCACTGAGCAACCAGGGATGCCATAGTCATGTTTTACTCAGTGGGAATTTTTAGGACTTTAAGCGTGGGAGGCAGCATCTCAAGTAACCCTGAGAGAACTGCTTGGAGGGGACTAGGGGAGGAGCCAGGTTATATAGAATTTTTGTGACAAAGGGCAGATTGTCTGAATATCAAAAGATGATTGTTAATTAAAGAAACTCAGGTAGTCCAAATTAAGGAATTTAGGGCTTTTATATATATATATGGGAAGATGCAAGAGTTTGGGCTTACTGAAATCTTTCGTTTGATATGCACCTCAGCTGTCTGGGGCCAGTATCCTGAGTTCCCTTAGGGCTCACTGTAGGGAGTGGCTGCAGTCTGATGGCTGTTGACAGCAGGTGTTTTTTCCTTCCCAAGTGTCTCAGAGCTCACCAGCTCACGCTGGAGGGTCACAATTGCTGATGATTGTGACATCCTTGTTCACCAGTAAAAAAGTGAAAGTGAAAGTCACTCAGTCGTGTCCAACTCTTTGAGAACCCATGGACTGTATTCTCCAGGCCAGAATACTGGAGTGAGTAGCTGTTCCCTTCTCCAGAGGATCTTCCTGACCCAGGGATGGAACCGAGGTCTCCCGCATTGCAGATAGATTCTTTACCAGCTGAGCCGCAAGGGAAACCCAAGAATACTGGAGTGGATAGCCTATCCCTTCTCCAGTGGCTCTTCCCGATCCAGGAACAGAACCAGTGTCTTCTGCACTGCAGGCGGATTCTTTACCACCTGAGATATCAGGGAAGCCTCCTGCCCTACTAGGGCAGGAAATGTTTCATGTAGCCTGAGGATTTGCCTTTCTAACAAGTTTCCAGGTTCTAGTTGAGGGACCACAGCTTGAAGGCCGTTGTGCTGACAGGTGGCACTAGGAGCACAGAATCTGCCTCCCAGTGCAGGAGACACAAGAAAGGCGGGTTCCATCCCTGGGTCAGGAAGATCCCCTGGAGGATAAAATGGCAACGTGCCCCTATTTGCTTGGGAAATCCCATGCACAGAGGAGCCTGGCGGGCTACAGTCCATGGGGTCACAGAGAGTCGGACATGACTGAGTGACTGAGCATAGCACAGTGCTAAGAGGCCTGGCCTGTTTCTCTGGAAATGACCCAAATCAGAAAGAGTAGGAACCTACTGCCCTGGTGCTTCACCCTGATGACCATCACCTGGAGAGCGAGCATCCCTGAGCACAGGCTGCATCTCAGAGCGATGGAATTGTGGTATCTGGGGCTGGTGCCAAGAATTAGGATTTTTTTTTTTTAAGTTCCCCAGGCAATTCCCATGTGCAACCAGGGTTGGGAACCACTGCTGTGTTTAAAGCTCAGTTAACTTCAAATTATCTTGACAGCATAGGAAAAAAAAAAGGGGGGACAAAGGTTATGAGAGCCAGAGTGGGACGCCAAGCCCCAAAGTGTCTACCAGCCTGTCACCTTGGCACAGCCCTGTAGCATCAGTGGTACCTTTACTTCCTCATTCTAGGAAATTCAGAAGTGAGAGTGGGGCCTTGCTGCCTCTGAGCACTGCTACAGGGCTGGAGATGTCCCAAGTCAAAAGAGTCTTGTGGCTACACACTGGCTTGTGTTTGGGGGCTGGAGCATGGCCCAGGACCTGGGGACGATTAGCCAGTGGGCTGGAGAACAGCCGTGTCCTCTCTTGGACCATCGCCAGCGAGTGAAGCACATGTGTACTGGGTTGAAGTAAAACCAGGGAGGGTGAGATCAACCTGGAAACATGGCCTCGGGTCCTCCATCAGGGTGGTCACTCATCTTTGTCGTTCAAGGCCAGGCAACCTGCTACAGGTAGACCTTCCAGAACTGGCAGGAGAAGCGATGGGCACGGCTTTCTAGTTTTTTTTTCTTTTAAAGACTTCTGACATGGACCATTTTTAAAGACTTTATTGAATTTGTTACAACATTGTTCCTGCTTTTTTAGATTTTGGGGTTTTTTGGCCACAAGGCATGCAGGATCCTAGCTCCCTGACTGTGGATTGAACCTGCTCCCCCTGCATTGGAAGATGAAGTCCCAACTACTGAACCACCAGCAAAGTCCCCAGCACGGCTTCCTAATTGTGCACAGGGCCGCAGACATACCTTTGTTTGAAAGAAAGGCCTTTGAAATTCATTTACCTTAAAAAAAAGAAAAAGACAAAGGCATTCACTTATCACCAGAAGTATGGAAAAATCCCAATAAATTCAAAGATACTTTACCTTCTAAGGGATAGCTTTGTTTTGCCCTGGATATTATCTCTGAGCCTTCAGGCTTCATGATCTCCATGGTCATGGGTCAGACTGGAGTTCTGTTCTCAGCCCTCTGGTGGGTCTTTTGTCCTGCAGGACACCCCTTGCTGGGTTAGGTACCCAGGAGAATGAATATTCATCACTAACTATTCCCTTATAATAAAAAATAATTCTTAAAACCCAGATCAGAGACTATAAAACCCAAGTTATTATCTCAGTGGAATTTGCCAGAGGCCCCCTTTAACAGAAGGGGAGGGGGAAAAAAAACATGTGCTTTTTGTAGAACGCTCTATATTTAGAATTTTTAAACAAAAAGCAAAGCTTAGTGATTTTACCTTGTTAAGCTTCCCCTGAGAAGGTATATAAGTTGCAGTACTCAGAACAGAGGACCCTGAGACACTGGGAGATTCTACCCACAGGAAACTCAAGATTTTTTACTTAAGACATTTAGGAAGATCTCCTGGAGTAGGAAATGGCAACCCACTCCAGTATTCTTGCCTGGAAAATCTCATGGACAGAGGAGCCTGGGGGGCTATAGTCCTTGAGGTTGCAAAGAGTCGGACATGACTGACGGACTAAGTATAGCACAGCACATTTCCTTATATATATTATAAGGGAATGTGTGGTTTCTTTTTCCTATGCCCAAGAAGCTTAACTAACATTAAAAATTCCAAATGTTTAAGCAAAAGTTAAGCAGTGCCTGAATACTAATATTGGGAAGGGTTTGGCAAATGGAATCCCAGAGGCTGACACCATTAGCTTGGGTGTCTGCAAAGGTTTCTTAATGAGACTGTCTGCTCCCCAGCCGGAAGCTGGTTCCTATTTCTCACCATATGCTCCCTAGCCGGCTTCCTGCCCCTGCTGTCAATCATTTCCCCTCGGAAGCCCCGCCAAAGACCAGATCCCCGGCAGCTTTCTCGAAGGCTTCTTGCTTCTTAGAAGGGGGTGATGTTGCTGGCCGGTCATCAGACAGATCTGGTTGCCCTTCAGGGTCATGGAAATGAATTTCACGACGCTTTTGCAAATCACAGCCCCAGATAACAAGCTGAATCTCTCATCAAAAGAAAAAAAACTTTTATTTTTTTCTATTGCATAAATAATGGTAAATTAGACTCTTTTTTATACAGATTATATATTTACAGACAAGTTTGGTTAGAGAAATCATCTGGTAAATATGGCAGTCAGGTTTCCTTTATACACTAAGATAACATAATAATAATATGTACTTCATGAGATCAGTAAGTTGCATGCCAAGTTAATTTATATTAATATTTACATTTTATATAAAGATTTTCTTCTGACTAATCTGCTGACTCTCTCATTATTTAATAGCAGAAATCACCAATGAATACTGAATGGAAAAATAAAAGAGATGGAATATGAATGAGGTAAATGGGAAGATTGTGACCCAGGATTGCAGTCTTAGTGGCCCATTCTGGATAGGAGATCTGCGAAGCTCTGGTCATTCTGCTTGTAATAATCCTCATCTGTGCTCCGATTTGCATCCCGCCATTTACCACTGTGCTTTGGAAAAAAAAACTCATGTCTCAATTCTAAGGACTCCTAGGATCACAACAACCCCCACCCCCAGCAGATGATAGCTTGCCAACTCATTCCCCAGCCAGATTTTGGGGCTGATTTTCCCCCAAAGGCATTGTCTTTGGTGAGTCCTTGGACAAATAGCTCTTTCCTAGATTTACAATTGGGGAAGAAAATCAAACCCCACTAAGAAGTCATTCAAAGACCCCTGAAGCCTGACTTCCAGATTAGAAAGAGCATTCTTTGATTTTCCTTGGCGATAGCTGACAGTGACTTGTGTCAATTTCCACCAGGAGCTGAGAGGACCCTTCCCTGGCCAATCTAGGACTTTGCAGGAAAGAGCAGTTGGGGCTCACTAGAAAAACAATGACTGGGACCTCCATTTACTTCAGGAAAAGGAAAAAAAAAAAACAAACAGGAGAGAGACATAGGACTTTAGGTTGTCATGGGCAGAAGGGCCGGAGACTTGTGTGGACCCTGCGGCCGCCCTCTCTCTGCCCTTTATCCTTCATCATGGGTGGATTGCTTCTAACGCAGGCACCTGTGCTCAGCATCACATCAGCCATCTAAGGACCGCTGCCGGTGCCTGTCTCCCCAGACGGTTAATCGAATTCCTAACAATCCCCAGAGATCATGACTCTCTCCCTTCTGCAGTGGTACAAATAATTACAAGCCACTATCACACGTACAGGACCTGCAGTTCCAAGGGTCAGAAAAATGAGCAAAGAAAGAAATGATCAGAAGTTGTGCTCTTTATATTTAGTAACTTCCAGTCAGGCTTTTTCAGATGGGGAAACTGCATCTTTTCCCGGAATCTGGCCTTGTTTTACCCTCCTTAGTCAGGAATTCTGATCCACATGACCTGTGGTACGGTGACCCCATGCCCTTCATTTTGACACTGGCTCAGACAGGACACAAAGCCCTTCTTGGATGTTCCCTTGAATCAGCAAGTCCTCAGGGAACAAACAAAACCTGCCTACAAGACACACTTGACAGAGGCCTATTTGCATTGTTTCATCTACAGACAAAGGACACCAGGAGAGATGCTTTATTACAACGGCCTCTGGGGATTTGTATTTTTAAAAAAAGTTAATACAATTCATAGGGGACATAGGGACCCTATCAAGTGTGGGCATTCACTTCCATTTGTTTCAGATAGTCACAAGAGGAGGGCTCTTCTGAGTCATCAGGTTGAACTTTCCTCTTGTTTTAGAGATGAGAAGACTGAGGCTGGGAGGGGAAATCGCTCAGAATTATCTGACAGGTGGGTGGCAGAGGCACCTAGGGGCCCTGCCTCCTGTGATCTTTCTGGCTGACAGAGTTGCTTGCAGTGCTAATGTCTTCTCTCCTAGCCTCAGTTCAACAGGTCTGAGCCCAGACAGAGCACTCTGGAAAAGGCATTTTGGGGTTTGGCAAATCAGCATCCCCCAAGGAAAGGTGAGCTACCAGTCCCCTCTTGAAGTTCCCAGTGCATGTGGTTGGGATCAGGTTAGTAGGCAGCAGCCCTCTGGCACTCAAGCCCATCTAGGCTCCCAGGGTAGACCAGATGTACATGGAAAATGTTCAGAGATCAGCCACGGTCACCTTTTAAAAACTTTTTCTCTCCCAGGTACAGAGATGAAGAAACATCATACATTCCCTGGAATATTCCTTCCTAATTATCCTGCTGCTCTACTCCCCTGGAAAATTCCAGCTTCTGCCTTCATTTCACTTGGACAATAATGTGTAACAATGCGAGAAGCATGGGTTTGAAAGCCAAGCCAGCTTTCTCAAGGAAAAGAGGCAGATGAGAGCTATGCCCAGTATTGGGGGGCACAGAGTTGTGGCGGGGGTGGGGTGGGGATGTGCTCAATGGATAAGCTACCCAAGGCAGGGGCGGGAAAGCAGGATACTTGGCAAGTTTTTCCCAACTTCAGAGGACTGTCTTTGGGGGACTGGCAGAAACTGATTCTTTGTGACTATATTTCAAGTCAACTGAGTCAAATTAATTTTGCCTCCAAGGCTTTTTGAGTATTGTTATCTGGTCTCTTGAGACCTTATAAAGAGGGTCCTAAACCAATACTCACTAGAAACCATGGCTATTTCAATGCCCATGGACTTAGCACAGAGCATAGGACACTAAGAGAAGTGCTTGCTGGTTTGCATGCCTGACCTTTCCCCTCCAAACCAAGTGTCTATGACAAGGCCACATAACGGAGGACAGTCCCCTGAGTGACTTAGTCAAAGGAAGGAAGAAGTGAAGCTGAATAGTTCTGACATTTAAATTGTCATGGAGACAGTGTCCATAAGAGGCAGCCTGAACCCTGCTCTATTTTTCCATTGCTTTAAATAATTCAAATTGAAAACCTTAGCTGTGGAATAATGCTTCTTTTCTGTTCCTGATGGATTATTTTTCCCCTTCTGGGGGAGTTGAGGTGGTGGTGAGGATGGCTAGAACCAGATCTTTAGGTTATGAACTCTTCGCCCTGGCGTGACTGCAGAAGAGGCCAAGGAGAAATCTTGAGCTCATTTCAGATAAATGATCTCCAGGGAAGATGGCTCCACAGTCCTCCTGGCAACACAACCAGTATATTGCCCAAGTTTAGAAGCCCAAGTCCGTCTGTATCATCATGGTATTACAGAAAACGGGGTCCCTTCTCTTTGCAGTCGGGTTCCAGACCTTCTGTGTATCTTAGTGGAATAGAATGAATAACACGATCACTGCAGGCTTTTGGACAAATAGTCAGTGCAGTAAAATGACCCAATATGGTTTGAGGAGCAGAACTCAGTAGCTTCCATGGGGATAGAGCACAGAGCACAGCAGAACAGGGCTTCAAGGCGCGCAGCCACACACGGCCACGCCAGCCATGCCGAGGAGCCTGGTGGTCACACCCTGCGTTTCTGGTCATGCCCTCATACTGTTCCAGGGAGGCTGCTAGCTATTGGTTAAGAGCAAAGCTCTCTTTGATTTATGACCTGAGTCTGGACTTAAGCCGAGAGAAGGCATTTGGAATAAAGGATAAATTTCTCTCTCCCAGCTCTTCGATACATCACTTTGTGATTCTGTGGATGGGAGGTTGGGATGGGGACATGATTATCAAAATAAGCGTGTGATCTTTCATTAGGTTCTTTTGGCTTAACGGCAGACAGGAGACCATTTGTCAGGTGCAAACTGAGATAGGAAGCAGGTTTCAAGACAGAAGACATGTTGTACAAATCTTGTTCTTGGCAAATCAAACACCTAGAAACTTCTGAAACCACTGGACTGGCTGAGGACCACATGTAAGCCTCAGTTCACTTTAGTTCACGTTTCTGGCTTGTGGGAAAGCTTCTCAACAGGCAAACAGATGCTTTTAAAGATGGGCTTAAAATATTTTTGTTTTCCAGATGGCATTCCTGCCTTTTTGCCCAGATTCAGGGGGTCTTTGCTCTGGGCTCTCGGAGGTGGGGAAGATACCACCTGGCTCCTGTTCTCCTGAGCAAATAGAAGGACAGGTCCAAACAGAAGAGAAAAAGACAGAGCTTCTTTCAGGCTAATTTCTCCCACCAGTGGGCTATGGATTCAGGGAGTCAGGATGCAAGCAGGCTGAGCCCAAGTGTTTGTTCTTTAAGGAAATGTTCCCTATTTTTGTGTGCCTTGGCACACTCAGGGTGGAATGCAAGGGTTGTCATGACAACGCCTTTTTTTTTTTTTTTTTTTTACAGATTGGTGGTCATGTGGGACCCACGCACATGCTGGAAGCCACGGTTAATAGTTCCCGGGCTGGGTCCTGTCTGGGGGCTCTGGGAGTGATGGGAGACAGCTTCTTGGGGGATCAGGGTCTGCACCCCTTGTCTCTCAAGCAAATGACTCCCGACTCGTGTGGTTGGAAGAGGTGGTGTAGAGGGCAAGAGTGAGCCAAGCTTGGTTTACCAGTCACTCAGCCACCCCACAGGAGACTCCTAAGTCTGCTCACTGGGAGGACAGTGTGAGAGTTGGGTTACTCCCTCTCACTTTCTGCAGAGGTCCCCTCCATCAGGGGCCACATGGCACACTGGAGGCCCGGGACTCCTAGAGTCTTCGTTCAGGCACCCAGGAACTCCCACAGCGTGGAAGGTGTTGACTGGCTCGGAGTAGCATGGGTGTGGACAGGACTTGGAGTGGGACAGTGGGAAGCCAACAGCTTACACTCAATACCATTGACAGACCATCCAGGCAAAGCTGCCAGGGTGCAAGCTCTTAGCACCCAGAGCCTGCGGTTGCCACTGCCTCTGGGCTGCTCCCACACACTCAGGTCCTGGCATGGTGTGTGAGGTTACCACGGTAGGAGGTTAACTTCAAGCCCATCAAAGAGAAGTCTACAGCTTCTTTCTTGTCCTCTCTCCTTAGCAACGTCTTTAGAAGTCATCCTCTCTAGGACACCTTCTCCTAGACTTTCTCCTGGGTAGGATGAACTTACTTCCTGGTCACTAGGAGAGATGAAAAGGATCCTCTTTAGGAAGAGGATGCTGAGGACTTGTTGGGAAACAGGCTGTCGGTGTCTTTCTAGATTTCCTTGCTTACACAGCAGCTAATTTCTCTTCTAATTTCTCTAAGGTTTAACCCTTATATCCTTAAAGGTCCCTTCCCTCCAGGAGGAGGCAGAAGAACTTGTACTTTACAGAAGTACTCTTTTTTTTTGCCCTGAAGTCCAGCATCACCTGCAGCACTGCCCTCTCATAGGGCAGGGTCCTTTAAGAATCATCCCTGGGGTCTTGATCCAGTCTACCTGGTGTCTCTCATACCCCTTTCCCCAGGAGGACATGGCTGAGTCATTCATAGAGTCACTTTTACTTAAGTCCAGTTAAAAGAGAGAGAGAAGGAGCAAACTGCTTAGGGTGGAAACTAATGATGAACTTGTCCTGCACATTCATATTCTGCATTTGCACCTGTTCTTGTTCTGAAGTCTGGTCCTGAGGGATGGAGGTGAGTTAGGCAAGAGGGGAGAGGAGAGGCAGGCAGACAGACACACAGTGTCTGGCAGGGCTGGGCGAGCAAGAGGGACGGGCAAGTCACTGCCTTACTTGGCCTGGATGTGGGGGACCCCAGGCATTTTCACAGAGGGACTCACTCACAACCTCCCAGGCTCCAGGGAGCTGACTCCTGCTCCTCCCTCCACGCTATGGCTCAAACCCTATTTCTACTTGTGCTCATTGTGGATATTTGCAGTGGGGAAATTTTGAGAGCTGCTCCCGGGCTGTTGTCCAAAGTGCTTGCAGGGGTAATTTGGAAGAAGACCCCAAGCTGACAGCTTCAACGCTCCAACTCTGAGAAGACGAGAGGAAGAGGGCAGAAAGGGACGGGAGGCTTGAGGAGGGATTCCAAAACACACACCACAACCCCAAAACCACTTGGTGCAGCAAAAGAGGAGTCTGGCACTTCCATACTGAATGAAAAGGGAAAAGGGAGGGAGGATAATCTTGTAGCTCTAGGATGCAATGGAAAGAAAGAGGAGCAAGACAGTCCCACCACAGAAATCAAGACCTGAGCTTGGAAACGTACAAAGGAAAGTACTACTACGAAAGATTACTGGCTAATCAGACTACTCGAGCTTGGGTGAGTGACGGCGATGGATATGGCAACTAGGAAAAGTCCGGAAATCAGAGACTTGAGATGGGGTTGGCTTCACTTCCCTTCCCCAACAGAAGTGTTTTACTTGTGGAGTCGGCTGAGCTTATTAGCATCTTTTTGTTTTCTCGTGAAAATGAGTCAGTTGCAGAATCCAACTGCAGGACCACGTTGCATAAAATACAATGGTTGGATCCTTCCATCTTTCCCGTTGGGATGGTGTTTCTCTCTCTATCTGGGAAAGACAGACTAACAAAGCAAATCTGAAGATGAGAGAAAGGTGAGAGGCACAAGGACCTTGACTTACAGAGGTCTCTTACACATGGTGATGTGTTCAGACTCCATCACTCTGAACAGCTGGGGCGTGACTTGCAACAAACACCTCTTTCACCACCAGCCGCGGCCCCTCCCCGTCCCCAAACGACCCTGCCAAGAGGCAGGGATGTGCGTCGGAGGACAGGCTTCTATCAGCAGTAAAGCGATGAGGGACGATGGATGGATGTCACACCTGAAGAAGCCCGATAGATACGTCTGTCTGTCTAGGTTATAGAGATGCCCACGGCTATGCTTCTCTGTTGTCTAAATGGCAGCACAGGCGGCAAAGCTGGGAGAAAGGCTCTCTGCAGATTCCAAAATGCTGGTGCGCGATGTGCTCTAGGAACAGAAAGCCAAGTGCCGACGGAAACCGAGAGCTCCCCAACTCTGCCAACAAGAGTCCCGTAGAAAAGGCAGTAGACCGGAAGCGGAGGGGGTGCACCTGGCAGACCGCTGGGGCGATGCACCCCCTTCAATGGCTTTCCCCTCACGTCTGGGCGGGGAGGGGGCTCCACTGGGTGGAGGAAGGAAGCCAGGGTGGGATGGGAACGTCCACTTCTGCAACAACCCCGAAGCCAGCCTCTTGGGACTTGAGGGTCGCCCTGGGGTGGGGGTGGAGGTGGGGGGGAGTCTCCAGTTGACCCCTGGGGAGAACGAAGGGGGCGCCGTGGTGACTGCGTGGTCAGCCTCTCTCTTGCTCCCTCACACCACCAACCTGGATGGCCATGGGAATTCCGAGATGAACGTTAAGTTTCTCTTTACGAGGTCCTACCGGCGTTTGAAGCGGTCGTCCGGAACTCCTGGCTATTTATTGCATTTGGAAACAAGACCATTAAAGCATTGAAGACAGCCCTTTTGTGTACCTGCCAAGGGGATGGAGTGGGTTTGCCACGACACGGGGTTGCACTGCAACCTTGGGTTCTGCGCCGGAAGGTGCCGCGTCTGCACCATCCGCATCCGCTTTTGTGGAGGACGAGTCTGCCCGCGGGGCAAGCACATGCGCGGAGCCGGGAGCGCAGCTGCTGGGGAGGCGGCTACTCCATGCCGCTCCGGAGGATCTGGTTGGCCGCGATCAGCATGACGCTTATGATGAAGGCCATGGCGAAGGCGCAGATGAGGCTCTTCCGGACACAGGTCTGTCTGTTCTGCTTCTGGGAATGCACTGCGGGGAGGAGAGGAGAGAGGAGAACAGCGGGTCAGGAGGCGTGGAGGGAGGGTGGGGAGGGGAGAGAGAAATGACACCGTGAGAAGGGATTGGGGACCCGGCACCTCTTCCTCAACAAGCCCAGGGACCAGCCCCCAGCATGAAGACTGGTCACTTCCAACAAAGCATCTCCAGGTCAGCTCTGGGAGGACACTGGGCATCCTGTGTCCTGGTAGGCGATAGGAGGCGGCAAAACTTCTAGAACAAAAATCATGACAGATGTGATGTTCAGAGTGAGGTACAGGCTTCTGGATGTGATAATGGAGCTACAGCGATTTCAGAGCAAGAAAATGGGCAACCTTTTAGAGTGAGTCTCACCAAAAGTCTCATTCAGGCCGGCCGTGCCCGTTTTTTGCAGAGCGCCTGCCTCCCATGTCTGAGGCAGCTGGTACAGACAGAACCAGGTTCCAGTGCTTCGCCGCAGACTCCTGCGGGGCTGGAAGCCACTTACCTTCCCTAGGATTGTTCCTAGGGTGGCTGGTGGTTGAAATGACTCTAAGCGACTTACGGCGTTATGGCAGATACACATGTCAGTGTCTTGAGAACAGGGTTCCTGGGTGAGCAGCATGGCATCATCAGGAGCTTATTCAAATGCAGATTCTCAGGCTACCCCTGCATCCCGCAGATCTACTGAATGGGCGACTCTGGGAGTGGGTTCTTCCCAGGTGGCGCTAGTGGTAAAATAACCCGTCTGCCAATGCAGGAGACATAAGAGACTTGGTTCGATCCTTGGGTCGGGAAGATCCCCTGGAGTAGGAAATGGCAACCCACTCCAGAATTCTTGCCTGGAGAATCTCATGGACCAAGGAGCCTGGCAGGCTACAGTCCATAGGGTCTCAAAGAGTCTGACACGACTGAAGTGACTTAGCATGCACGTATGAGAGTTGGGCCAGTGATCATCCGTGTTTAACCAGGTGACCCTGATGCCTGATGAAATCTGAGACATGGGGACCACGAGCGCTGTGGACAGCATGAAGCAGGGAGGCACAAACTCCTCTCAGACTTTTCGGAGGCAGGGTGTCCCTGCCCCCAGATTCCGCGGCCCCAAGGGTCTAACCTTGGATCCTGGGGTGGCACTCTCTTAATCTTTTTGTTGGGCTAGGTCTGTGTCACCATTTTTATAAGACCCACAAGAAACCATTAGTTGGTCTCGATCAGGAAGCATTAACGAATGTGGGTTACGAACATAGGCCAGAAATAGGGAAATGGAAATAACAAGAAAGGAAAAGCTTTTTTTTTTTTTTCCTATCCCTAGTTCCTCAACTAGGGATAGAACTCATACCCCCTACATTGGAAGCATAGAGTCTTAACCACTGGACTGCCAGGGAAGTCCCAAGAAAGCAAAAACTTTGAAAAAAAGAGGGACAGGTCTCTCCTCCAGGCCTTGTTTCCCATGACAGAATTTCTTTTCCTCCTTTTTCCTCTTATCATCTCCACCTCCTTCTCTGTCCATTCCTGGTCCTGCAGTGACCTTTATATACAGTTTCCCACCTACCTTGAGGCAGAAATCCCTTCCTGGGAGGCTGGTGGGAAGGCTGCCTACCTCAGGGCTACTCACTAGATTAGCAGCATCGGCACCATCTGGGAATTTGATATCAATGTGAATTCTCTGGCCCCTCCATAGAATGACTGAATCCAATCTGACTGATCCAATGACTGAATCCAGTGTGTGTGTGTGAGTGTGTGTTTGTGCACGCGCGCACATGCGTGCGTATGCGTACAAGCATTAGGGACATGGGGATGGGGGTGGGGTATTGTGGAAACCCAAGACCAGGACATTTTCAGATTATCTTCCATTTTGCAAAGGGGTCCTTCTGCTAGACATTCTATTGTACCTTGGTTTTTCTTTAGGCCAGATTAAGTGGAGAAAAGAAATATAATTTCCCTTAAAATTATTTTCTGCTGGAAAAAAGCATGGCATAAGAAAACGGTCAAAGTAGGGTCCACATACCTTTTAAAAAAAACCTAAAAAAAAGTTCAAGTTCCTCTCCTCCTTGACACTCAATGGCTCATCTAAAGCCCTAGAAATAGCAGAGAAGAAGCAGGTAGCGTGTGATGTTTCTAGCTTCCCCTGAGACAAGGCGTCAAGGGGCCTCTAAAAATTACATCCACCAGAAAGTTCCTCCAGCAGGCCACACTTCACAGAGACCCAGCGCCCCCAGCACAGCTTCTGTCACCCTCCCCAAGACTTGTTGGTTATTTCTACCTTTGTCTATTAGGCCTCGTCTTGTTATCTTTAATCCTTCTGGGCCCACTGGGCCTCTGCTTCCCTCGGGTGATTGAAAGTATTTTTGGCTCTGTTCTCTACCACTTGCTCATCATGCCTGGGTCTTAGAATCTTATAAGTTCTTACCTGGAGGAAGAACATTTCCTTGGTGCAGAGATATGCCTGCCCCCAGGAATGGGCAAAACGTGAAAAGATAGCAGCCCTCAGGAAGGAAAAGGGAGGTAGCATTTGGGAAGGAAAGGACCCAAGCAGAAAATAAGATGAGGATGTGGAAGTGGCGTATCTCACACTTTCTGAAGACTAGCTAATTTATTCTGAGCTGCTCCTCAGCACAGAAATGCTTCTGAAGGCAGACTTCTACCTTCCTATCCTGAGGGCTAGCGAAGGCTTAAGGGAAAGGAAAACTGTGTGATTGGGCTGAGGGAGGCATTTTTTTGCCGAAGCCCTTCTTGGTGAAGGACACTCAGAAAACAAGGTTACAGGCAATAGGATTACCCCCCAGGATAGCGGCTGCACCTTTGATCTAAAAATCCTTCAAAGCGGTGGGAGGGGAGAGATAAGAAAGGAGGAGGCCTGGGGACCTAATATTGGTTCCTGAGGCCTTGTGAGTCTGGATCCACACCCGAGCTCTGTGAGCAGAGGGAAGCCTCCAGCTCACGCCTGGGTCGCTCTGAAACCCCTCATCATTGGAGTCTGTTTTTCAGACTCTGGACAAGAAGGAGACTCCTTTCACATCCAGCTTTGTTTTTTTAATATAATTGCTCTACTCTGTTTAAAAACACGTATTTATCTGTCTGTGTCAGGTCTTGGCCGCAGTATGCAGGATCTTCATTGCATCCCACAGGATCTTTCCTGGAGGCACATGGATCCTCCAGTCGTGGTGTCCGGGCTCAGCAGTTGTGGTGTATGGGCTCCGTGGCTCCACCGCTTCTGATACCTTAGTTCCCGGACCAGGGACCAAACCTGTGTCCCCTGCACTGCAAGGCAGATCCTTAACCGCTGGACCATCAGGGGAGTCACTCGCAGGGAAGTGGCGTGGCAGAGTGAAAAAGTCATGACTTCTGGAGCCAGACCCAAATCTGAACCATGATTGTATTATCCCACACAGTAGCTGTGTGACCTTGGGCAAGCCAAGTTCCCTGGGCCTCGGTTTCCTCATCTGTAAAACAGGGGTTAATAAGACCTACCTTGTGGTGAGGACCAAGAACATAGGGAGGTACTGGGATGTTGTCTGTGCCCAGTGAGTTCTAATTCCCCTTTGTAAACCTTGAAAAAATTCTTTAGTTAGTGAACACCCACATCAGTGGGCAAGGTACACATTAGGCGCTTTATAGACGTCCTGGCAGAATTGATAGCGATAGTCCTTCATGAGTTGGGTACATCATCCTCATTCAGTAGGCGAGGGCTCTGAAGCTCAGAGAAGTAGAGTCCAGGATCATTTGACAAATGAAAAAGGTGGGATTTGGACCCAGGTCTGATTTTAACCTGCAGGTTCAAAAGTTCTATACAAACTCTTGATCGTTTGTTTAGCAACAGAAAAGTACACCCTTAGAAAGATATAAAGAAAATGCTTCAGTCTTCCCCAAAAGAGAATGTTAACTACATGCTGCTTTCATTTGTCTCAATTTTTAAACTTTAATTAAAAGGAAATGTACTTCAAACACTTGGTCAGCAGTTTAACCTGGCACTAATTAATATGCTTGTTGATAATAATTGAGTGTCTGTCTTTGGCTATCACATATTTGCCTTGCACTATACTTTGGTGTATTTATTCTCCATGTCTCCGCGTGGTTTCCCCGACAGGATGGCAGGTCAGCCCAGGATGCACTGGGAGCTGAAGACAAGACTTCTCCTCACTGCACTGAGGAAGAACCCTGGGCAAGAGGTGGAGCTTCTTTGAGGCTCAGTTTTTCTCTCTGTAAAAGGTGCCAGTGATAACTGTTCTGCTAATGTCAAGAATTAGTTCTGAGATCAACCAGCTCATAATAAAGTAAAAGCTAGGTGCAACCGTAACTTGAAATGCACACAGTTTCCTCCCTGTATCCTCTGAGGATCAGAGAAAAGAGGTGTTTTTCCCCCTGTTTCCTGCAGCCTTGAGTCCCCTGAGCCTACAGCAATGCTCCCAGAACTTTGCCTTGGTCTCTTCCCTGATTCATCCTGCACTGCAGCCAGACTCACCGTCTTGGAGCCATGCTTGCTATGCGTCACCACGCCCTGAAATCTCCCTGCAAAGCTCCCCCACCCCCTGCCTAGCTGGGGGAAGCAGTTCTGTCTAGTTCTTGAGCTCGACAGGTAGAACCATAGATCACCTCTTATCTCCTTCTGTTTTGAGACCATGGCTCCTTCCCTCCCCCAGTAACCTCTGTCTCAGCCTAGCAGGTTTCTTCTCCACCTAAGACTCTGCAGCACCGTTCATATCTTTGCCTCTGCTAATGGTGCTTACCTACCTTCCCTCTCATTTCTTCCATGCTTAATCCCAACTTTACTTTTCCATGAGGCGTCTCCTGAACATTTGTCCTACTCTTAAAGTGCCTTATATTTAAATTTTTAAAAAAATTATGGAGCTCTTAATCTCTGAGTTAAGAGACTACCAATGCAGGAGACACAGGAGATGCAGGTTTGATCCTCAGGTCAGGAAGATCCCCTGGAGAAGGAAATGGCAACCTGTTCCAGTATTCTTGCCTGGAAAATTCCATGGACAAAGGAGGCTGGCAGGCTATAGTCCATGGGGTTGCAAAGAGTTGGACACAACAGGCAGGAGTGTTCTTCTTTGTACCAGCTCTTAATATTTACTTACTTTTAATTGAGGTAGAATCTATGGCATAAAATTCACCCTTTTAGAGTGTACAATCCAGTGGTATTTAGTACATTCCCAAGGATTGTGAAACCATCACCACCACCTAATTCTAGAATGTTCTCATCACTTTAAAAAGAAACACCAAACACATTAGAAGTCACTCCTCATCCCCTAGTCTCCCCAGCCCCTGGCAATCGCTGACCCACTTTCTGTTTCTATGGATTTGCCTTTTCTGGGCATTTCATATACACTGAACCATCCACTCTGTGACCTTTTGTGTCTGGCTTCTATCACTTAACATCCTTTCCAGGTACATCCATGCTGTAGCACTGATGAGTACTTCATTCCTTTTTGTGGCTGAATAATATTCCATTGAATGGATGTGCCACATTCTGTTTATCCACTCACTGACATTTGGGTTGTTTCTATTTTTTTGGCTATTTTAAATAATGCTGCTATGAACATTCATGTACTGATACAAGTGTTTGTGTGGACGTGTTTTCAGTTCTCTTGGGTACAAATTTAGGAGCCAGATTGCTGGGTCATATGGTAACTCTGTGTTTAACTTCTCAAGGAATTTATTCCTTCTTGGATCTTATTGAACACTGAAAATGGCAAGAATACATCATGCTGCTGGTGATCTTTTCTATGTCTTTCTCCTGAGTGTGTGTGTGTGTGTGTGTGTACATATATATAAATTTTTGGCTGTGTTGGGTCTTAATTGTAGCATGTAGGGGCTTCTCCTGTTGCAGAGCATGGGCTCTAGAGCCCGTGGGTTTCAGTAGCTGTGGCACGTGGGCTTAGTCACCCTGCGGTATGTGGGATCATAGCTCCTGGACTTAGTATGGGATTGAACCTCGGTCCCTGGTATTAGAGAGTAGACTCTTAACCACTGGATCACCAGGGAAGTCCCCCAGGTGGATTTTGACTTCTTTCTACATAGTACATAGATGTCATAGTAGGAGTCCGGAAAATACATAGGGATGAAATGTGCACTGGGGGAGGCTGACGCAGGAGGACATAGACGCAAGGTGTCCTGTTTTCTTGAAAGCTCATTAGTCAGTCTGTGCCCCTCAGCAGACTCCTGGCTGCTGTGACAGGACCTGGGTGTGTAATGGTCTAGGGATAGACTGTTCCTTCCCCTTCTTATTTTAACAGAGATTCACGCAGCTCCACTGGGCAAATGCCAGGCAGTGGCTCTTGAAGTTTTTCCCAGAGACAGGAGTCTACACCAATTTTGCCACTGATCAGCTGGGTGATCCTAGATAGAATGGGTTCAAAATCTTTCTAGCTTCAATTTTCAGAGACACAGGCTCCCAAGTAAGGCAAATCAGGATCATTAACAATTCTGACTAATTGCCCCAACATAGATCTACGTAAGTGATAGCCCTGGCAGGGAGTTTGGGGCCCGAGAAAATGGTAAAACAATATAAAACCCATTTCAGGTGATTCTCACTCATAAACCAGACCTAGCAGGTCTGGGAGCTATTAGAGGTCTGTGATCCTTCCAAGTCTGACACTTTATGATTGTATGAAATTGGATAGTTCCACAGCCTAGAGTGGAGCTAATTAAGAGCTCGTGAAAGACATTTTTCTATACGTCAGTGATAACAGAAATGGCCAGGCACCCACATAAGACCTGAAGTTAGAGGTGGAGGATGTGGCCTCTATGGTAACAGGATTGTGTGTTTCACGATGCTTTTGTAGGAGGAGGACAGGCCATCTGTAATTGTGTGGGTGTGAGCTGGTCTCTTCTCCACAAAATCTTCTCGGGTTTCTAGAGGTCAGACAGCTGTGTCTGGCTTTGCGGGTCCTCCAGGGATCCTTGGCGTGGTGTGGCCAGGTGTTATTGTGGCCTTTCCAGTCGCCCTTCCCCCTCATGCAGCAAAATCCATCTTTTGGTTTAGGGATCTCTGCCTTCACACCTGGTGGAATTCTCAATTCAGGCCCTCACCTTTCCCCCATAACAAACCAGATTGGCTAGTAGAGTACTCTGAGCTCTTGGCTTAGTCCAGAGGTAGGCACACAGGCCACGCAGATTTGATTGGAGTCCCTTTTTGGAATGGAACTGACTCTTTACAGAGAGAATCCTGTTGACCTTGGGGAGAGAGAGCCTGCCCAAGAATGATGCCAAGAGAGGATAGAACAAAGAGAGAGAGAGAGAGACAGCAAGAGGAGGGGAGGGAGAGAATGTTGCTTGAACTCTTTGGGTCCAAGTCAACCAAAGCTCATCCCTTTGACTTCCCCTATTATTTGAGCCAGTGCCTTTTAGTTTGCGGGGGTCTGGGTTGAGTTTCTGTTACTTACAAGCAAAAGTGTCTTGACCAATATTCATGAGAACGCCAGTGTTGGCAAGGACTTGACTCTACACATAAAGAGGGTATGGTTCAAACCCTGTAAATTTGGTCCCTGGACCATTTTTCAAAGATGTGGCATTCCAGCATTGCATACTCTGCAATGTCTCCAGGTTGAAAAATACAAACAAAAAAGAAGAGAACTGGGGCCAGGGACTGGCCAGGTTTTTTTGGTTGTTTGTTTTTTTAAATCGTGCTCATGTTCAGTCGTGTCTGCTTGTGACCCTTTGGACTGTAGCCCGCCGGGCTCTTCTGTCCATGGGATTTTTCAGGCAAGAATACTGGAGTGGGTGTTGCCATTTCCTTCTGTAGGGGATCTTCCTGACCTAGTGACTGAACTCTTGTCTCCTGTGTCTGCTACACTGCAGGCGGATTCTTTATCGGCTGAGCCGTGTGTCAGGCACTGTACTAAATACTTTCATGTGGAGAATAGCATTGAAACATATACATTACCATATGTAAAATAGATGACCGGTGTGAGTTTGATGCATGAAGCAGGGCACCCAAAGCCGGTGCTCTGGGACAACTTTGAGGGAGAGAGTGGGGAGGAAGGTGGGAGGGGGTTTCAGGATCCAGAGGACACACATATACCTATGTTGATTCATGTTGGTGTATGGCAAAAACCACCACAATATTGTAAAGGAATTGTCCTCCAATTAAAATAAATTATATGCTCATAACAACCATGTGAAGAAGGTCATGATATTCCCATTTCATAGATGAAAATAATTCAGCTCTTAGTATTTATTTAAGTACTTTGCTCATGTAACCCGCATGAGGTGAGGCAAGATTTTAAGAAAGCCCGGTCCAGAGCTCAGAGCAGGAGTTCTTAACCATCATACCAATTTGTCAAAAATAAAGAGAGCATGCGAAGGGTAGAGACTGCCCCAGGACTCTATCATGTATCTCAGAATCTCCTCATGCTTCACTCACGGCTCCAGAAAAACCTCCCTACAGGTTTGCTTTGATAGGTCCCCAAATAGTAGAAGAAAAATCCTTTTTTTTTTTTTTCTGTCCAAAGCCCCAACTTTCTTTCAAACTGTCTCCTGTCTCACTACCTGCCATTGACCTCACCTACCCCTTAACCTCTGACACCTACCCCAGGAGAACAGGTTTTATTTTAGTAAAGTTATCACCCCTGCTGAGCTGGGAGCAGATGGTGTCGATGACATGTCATGCCCTTTTCAGCTGGATGGGCATGCGATACCCAAGGTGCATGGCCAGGTCTCCAAATCCAGATGTCCATCTGACATCCAACAGAGACACTGTGACTTCAGCAGGGACGACTTGAGGAGACACAGCTGCAAAATTCTTTCTGACCTTTCAAGGAGCCCAGAAGTATTTGAATCTAGTTGTGACCACCATTGTCCAATCTTCCCATGGGATGGATGAAAAAAAAAAGACTCAGAGAGTTTTATTTTTTTTCAGTCATTCAGCAAACATTTATTGAGCACCTGCTATGTGCATCATTGTGCTAATTGCAGGGGATTTTATTTTTTTTAAATTTTATTTTTCATTGGAGGATAATTACTTTACAATATTATGTTGGTTTCTGCCATACATCAAAATGAGTCAGTCATAGGTAAACATACGTCCCCTCCCTCTTGAACCTCCTTCCCATCTCCCACCCTATCACACCCCTCTAGGTTGTCGCCAAGCACCGGATTTGGGTTCCCTGCATCATACAGCCAATTCCCACCAGCTACCTATTTTACAAATGGTAATGTATATGTTGGGCTTCCCTTGAGATCAACTGGTAAAGAATCTGTCTGCAATGTGGGAGACCTGGGTTCGATCCCTGGGTTGGGAAGATCCCCTGGAGAAGGGAAAGGCTACCCACTCCATTATTCTGGCCTGGAGAATTCCATGGACTGTATAGTCCATGGGGTTGCAAAGAGTCAGACATGACTGAGTGACTTTCACTTTCAATGTATGTTTCAATGCTACTCTGTCAAATTGTCCCAGCCTCCCCTTCCCCGGCTGTGTCCAAAACTCTGTTCTGTATGTCTGCACAGCTCAGAGAGTTTTAAAATGAGTTCCCTGGATCACACAACTAGTCTACACAGGGCAGAGAAGAGAACCCAAATGACTGCATAGGAATCCTCTGGGGCTGCCTGGCCTGGGTCACCCCTCTGACAGTTGTTTCTCCTGTCCATCATGTTGAATGGTACGGAAGAGCTCTGCTGTGGCTTTCAGAGAAACAATTTACTCCCCAGTTGGTGACTTTTGCTTGATTTCCCTCTCCCGTGCATGTTGTCAGAATTTCTACAAAACCCCGACAGCTGGTATTCCATTTAGGGACAACACTTGGGGATGTGTCTTGAAAGGGCTCACACACAGATCTTGCTGCGTGCATTTCTGCTCAACTTCCAGATCTGTTAATAATATGATTTCATTCGAAGAAATGGAAAAGGAGTAAGGACGGTGAAGAGCCATTCTGTAAAGTGTCTTTGAAATGCCTAAGCTTGGGGAAATGACCCAGGACCACGAATGGAGAGCCAGGGCATGGTTTGGTCAGGTGGACCCGGATTCAGATCCTTACTCGCTGTTTGACTTTGGATAAATGACCACCTTGCTGAGCCTCGGTTTCCTCATCTGTTGCCTGGGGGCCACAGAACTGATCCCTCAGTCCCTGCCTACAGGTCAGTCCAGTGTGTTAACAAATGAACAGCACTTGGCAGGCATGCCATCCCTCATCCCAATCCTCCTGGACTGGTCAATGTGAATGAAGCAGTAAACATTCTGGAAGCAAACACTACTGAACTTAACATTCAACATGATTTATCATGAGAACTCTGAAAAAGGCGTCAGTGATGGGAGAATAGATGATTCAAACACAAGGCCACTTAATTTCATATATGTCAAGTGACTGGAACCCAATAATAAAATGTGAAATTTGTCTCTTAGTATCACCAAGCTTATGTTCTCCAGGGTCAAAATAGCCAGTGATTACAGGTGGTCCAACCAAAGCAAACCATCTTAAACCTCCCTTATTAGCATGAATGGGTTTCCCGGGTGGCTAAGCGGATAAAGAATCTGCCTCCAATGCAGGAGATGCAGGAGACGAGGGTTTGATCCCTGGGTCAGGAAGATCCCTTGGAGTAGGGCACAGCAACCCACTCCAATATTCTTGCTTGGAGAGTCCCATGGACAGAGGAGCCTGGCAGGCTGCAGTCTATAGGATCACAAAGAGTTGGGCATGACTGAGTGACTGAGCAGCACAATTGGGATGGATGGTGAGTGGGCACTGTGAGTGGCCACAAAGTCTCATATCTGACCTGTGTTGGCAGATGCTGACCTATTTATTCCACCAAATAACTGGGACACAAATACTGACAACACATTAGTACATTGGTTTATTCTATCTTAGTAAAGGAATTTTTAAAATGAGGGGTTGAGAGGGCCTGGAAGTTCAACTTTTAGTGACATAGTCTCCTTGGATTGGGGACACAGAGACTGCCAACTCTGGGTAACACCAGGGGGGCCCTGAACTTGGTGGGGTTAACGACCTGTTACCCAAAGCACCCAGGGTATGGATTGACACCTGGTCAAGTGTCTGTCTCAAGTTGATGATTTTCTCCCTATAAACCAGGTGTGGATGATGGGAAGTCCACATCAGAATCTTTGTGTTAGATTCTTCTAGAGTCTTCTAGTCTCTTCTCTGCCTTCTTGGGGTTTTCTGTAAATGACTTCTTCTGGGGCTCTAGGAAAATCTACCCATGCTGTGAGGCCCTAATTCAGGACTTCCTGAAGATGCCAGGAAAACTTTCCTTATATGTAACTGGGAATTTCATCCTATTTCCCCTTGTCCTTTCTGTGGGAGAAGATGAGAAAAGTAATGCTTACCTAATGATCGCAGAGCCCTGCCTACCATGACGATAAGGCAGATCGGACTGTGCGAAGGGCTGTGTGTGCATGAGGTGGGGCGGAGTGGGTTTGTTGTTTGTGTTGACCTAAAAATCCAACAAATAAAATGAAACTAAAGCAAAATGAAACCTAAAAAGTAGACAACTGTCCCCCTGAAACTTCTCCCATCAGAGGCACCTCACCCTTCAGACTCCTGACCTGTTTCTCCAAATTTTTCCATTCGTGTGGAATAATCAATACTTCCTAACTTAAGGATCAGAGTCTGAACACATTTGTGAAAGTATCAGACCCAAGATTCATGAAAGTGAAAAATATAACAACTGAGGGACTTCTCCGGTGGTTCAGTGACTAAGACCCCGGGCTCCCGATGTAGGGAGCCTGGGTTTGATCCCTGGTTAGGGAACTAGATCCCACATTCCACAACTAAAGATCCTGCATGCCTCAACTAAGACCTGTCACAGCCAAATAAACACACACATATATATTTTAAAAGACTTCAGTGTTAAATGGGCTTCCCTGGTAGCTCAGATGGTAAAAGTCTGCCTGCAATGCAAGAGACCTGGGTTTGATCCCAGGGTCAGGAAAATTCTCTGGAGAAGGGAGTGGCTACCTACTCCAGTATTCTTGCCTGGAGAATCCCATGGACAGAGGAGCCTGGTGGGCTACAGCCCACGCGGCTGCAAAGAGTCGGACACGACTGAGTGACTAACACATTTTCACTGTTAAATAAATAAATAAAAGGCTAGTGCCCTTTAAAAAAAATACAGTCACTGACATAAAATGATGCTGACAGTCTTTGAAAACCCTCCTGTTAATTTCTAAGGGACTCACACTACAGCATTTTCAAACTTCCTTCACACTCCAGAAGCTCCAGCATTGCTGAGCTCCAAGACATCTGACGTGGGCTTCTTCAGATTCCGACTCTGCTGCAAAATGCCTCTTTCCTTGGCTATCTCCTCCTTCTCTGCTCTGAGACAGATGTACCCTTTCACCTTTTTAAGGCAAAGACTTCCTGCATCTTTAGGTTTTTATTCCTCCCTGATTCCTTCCTCTGATACCAAATAGAGCAGAATTTCCAAGCACCATGGATCACCCAGCTTTACAGGCGAGCTAATCAGCATGGGAATATGCTGGCTTCAGCAAAGCTCTAAAAAGAGGAGGAGGAGAGAGCGTCCTGGGTGGGAGCAGCAAGAGGGGAGGTGGCCTGGGAGCGGGGCTCTGGGGTCTGGGGGAATGTCCCAGTTCCCTTTCTCCATTGGTCACTTGGGGTTGCTGAGAAGATAAAATTTGGAGAGAGAAGAGTTCCATCGCGGGACTTCCCTGGTGGTCCAGTGGTTAAGAATCCACCTGCCAATGCAGGGGACAAGGGTTTGATCCCTGGTCCAGGAAGATTCCGCATGCCACGGAGCAACTAAGCCCATGTGCCTCAACTACTGCGCCTGTGCTCTAGAGCTCGGGAGCCGCAACTACTGAAGCCTGTGCCACCCAGAGCCCCTGTTCTGTAACGAGAGGCCATTGAAATGGGAAGCCCGTGCACTGCAACTAGAGAGTAGCCCCCACTCTCTGCAACTAGAGAAAGCCCTTGAGCAGCAACGAAGACCCAGCGCAGTCAAAAATAAATAAAGAGGTCCATCACTGAAAGAAAGACAGGAAACCACCATGTCCCTTCAGAGTTAGATGCTTCATGTACCAGCCAAGATGTGTGGTGGTGGATACTGCCAGGTTGGAGGGGGATTCTGAGATGTTAGCTGCAGGCTCGCCTGTCTAGTCACTTCACCTGTAGACTGGATCAAGGGTGAGAGCAGACAGGAAGAGGCTGACTGTTGGAGGGAAGCGTCAGTCCAAACAGCTGCAGGTCAAGAATATTCAGGAAGCACAAGCCATGCAACTAGGCCATCAGACGGTGGTAGAAGCAGGGAGAAGCTCAAACTGCCAACAGGCCCCTGTTTGTGGGCAGCAGGCATAGGGAAAAGATGGAATGGAGAAGGCCAAGGTCACCACAAGGTCTCAAATGGACTCTCTCAGTCCTAGGGCACCAGGGTGCCCTGGTGTGTCCGTCTGTGTGTCCGTCTCTTTCCAGACACCTTTGCCCAGAGTAAAATCGGGGAGGCTCCTTCCTGAATCTGGGGAGAGTTGCAGGCATTAAATAAATGTACTGGTGACATGGATCATATCCCAGGTTGGAAAAATCTTACCACTAAACACATGAGGTTGTGTTTGGGGCCAAAAAGCACTGACGTACTTTAAAAACCCTCTTTGCCGTGAAAATACATAAAAGGGATTGTGTAATCAAGGTCACATAGGTCACTCAAGAAAGCAAGGTGCTAATTACAAATAATATTTCTTTTATTAAATAAGACCATGAATTTTAAAGCACAGTTTCCTGGTCCTTATCAATCACCCCTAAATGGGAACTGTGGCTAATCCTATATGTACTAATCATTAAAGCAGACCCAGGAAACCCCTAAGTCAGCCATTTATTTTATTAATAGATGAGCTTTTGGGTAATAAAAAGACAGTGCTTAGAGTTCAGATGATTTCCCAGGGCAGTCTGACCTTTCTCAAATTACTAAGACTTGTGACATTTCTCTGAATAAAACACCGATCCATAAACAAAGGCTCTTGTGGAAAAAAGCAGTGCCCAGAAATACTCTTCCTACCCGTCTCAAGAGTGTGTCTGACAGCTGGGGCCCACCGCCCCCCCCCCCCATGCTTCTACTGTTTGAGCACCGAGTCTATCAGCTGAGAACCAGATGGAACGGAGAAGCCAGGCCTGCTGTTATCCGAAATTTTAATCCAATCCCTGCCCTCCTCACCCTTGTTCGTCCTCCCTCTTCCCCTGCCTGCCCAGCTGTAAATGGCATTGGCTGTGACCTTCCTGCCCTAGTGTGGTCTGTGTGGCTCCAACTCCAAATGTAGTCACTGATGCTATGGCCCAGGTCCCAAGCAGGGTAACCAAGTCACCTTCTGAACCACAAGTGGGTTTTGTTTGCTGTACCCAGCATGCATGCATGCCAAGTCACTTCAGTCGTGTCCGGCTCATAGCAACCCTATGCGCTGTAGCCCGCCAGGCTCCTCTGTCCATGGGCTTCTCCAGGCAAGAATACTGGCGTGGCCATGCCCTCCTCCAAGGGGATCTTCCTGACCTAGGGATTGAACCTACATCTCCTGCATTGGCAGGTGGGTTCTTTACCTCTGGCACCACCTCGGAAGCCAGCACTTTTGAAATCTTTAAATGTGAACACCTTTAACAAGGATGCATTGCTCCTAAGTTTACCCCAGTCTCCTGCCTAGTTCTCAGACTTCAGTTAATTTTGCCATCGCAGAGAATAAGCCAATTCCTGCAACAGTTCAGCCCAGACAGGGCCCACAGGTGCCCAGGACTAACTCAGCCCCATGCTATCTTCCTGTTGTGGGGTTCAGCTGGTTCTAATGCAGCAACTCCAAGACCAGGGAACCAAATTGCATTCTGGACTTTCCCTGACAGCTTACCATCTGCACATATTGGCTTGTTGCAATATGTTCAGAAAAAAAAAAAAAATAGAAGAAAGTAGTAGACCTTTTTAAAAACTCTCAACCTTAAGTTAAAAATTGCTGGTAGCCTGCTAGGCTGTTTTAAGGTAATTTTTAAAAATATCTGTACATCAGAGTTTTAACAGCTCTGACTTTCAAAGTTGGAAAGAGGGACTCAATTATTTAACTTCCCTGGAACTCTTTACTGATTAGGGAATAAGGTAGGCTTTATTTTTCTTTCATGAACCCAAGAGAAATGACCTCTCATGATCTCATTTTTGGCCCTAGGAGAACCTATTTCTTCTGTAACTACTTGGTGGGGTTCATCAAAGTTTTTCTCATGAGCATGGCTTTTTTTTTTTTTTTTTTGCCAGGGCATTCAGAGACCATAGCATAAAAAGTAATCCATTTCTAAGGATCTTGTGAAGTAGATATAACTATCCCGATGTTTATGGGTGAGGATACATACTCAGAGAAGCTACACCCCTTGCCCAAGGTCACACAATTAGCTACTGGACTTGATCCAGTGGCTTGATCCAGGTTCAGCAATAGCTCAGACAGGCTCTTTGCACCACCCAAGCAGCCCCCACTAACTAAAGGCCCACACCACTAAGCCCCTCAGCAAGTCACAGACCTCAGTCACCAAAGGAAGGAAGGGTCAACACAAGTCTTGCAAAAATGCAGAGTTTGGAGAAAAAATAGAAAAAAAATAGAAACCTACTATATCTTTGCACAAAGGATCTTTTAGCTTTGGTCCTGGACTTGTGGGTCCCACCCACGGCCACTTCACCCCAGGAGTCTGTAAACACATATTTCATCCAGAGGATGTGGAGGCATTGGCCTCTTCCAAAGCAGGCAGAGAACAGAAGAAAAGGTACTTACCAGGAACTTCCCTAGTGGTCCAGTGGTTAGGAATCTGCCTTGCAATGTAGGGGATGTGGGTTCAACCCCTGGTCAGGGAACTAAGTTGCTCCCACATGCTGTGGAGCAACCAAGCCCAAGCACCTCAACTACTGAGCCTGTGTACCACAACAGAAGATCCTGCATGATGCAACTAAGACCCCACGTATGTACTTCATCGCTCAGTCATGTCTGACTCTTTGTGACCCCATGGACTGTAGCCCACCAGGCTCCTCTGTCCATGGGGATTCTCCAGGCAAGAATACTGGAATGGATTGCCCTCCTCCAGGGGGTCTTCCCAACCCAGGAATCGAACCCAGGTCTTCCACATTGCGGGCATATTCTTTACCATCTGAGCTATCGGGGAAGCCCAAGACCCCATGCAATCAAATAAATAAATAAATATAAAAAATAAAATAAACATTTGCTTTTTAAATGAAGTACTGATGATTTAAAAAAAAAGGGTACTTACCACCCTCAAACTCTGTCTGGCAGTTCCCCGAGGTCTCATTCAGGCTCTCCTCCTCGTTGATGATGATGTTCTCAATGTCCTTCATCGTTAAGTGGTCCCGGAAGGCATGATAGAGGATGTGCTTCAACTCTTCCAGAGTTATCCTCTGCATGTCGAACTGTGGAGATAAAAGAGGCATGAGAAGGTCTGGGCACACAGGGGTGAGAACTCAGCGTGGGGCATGACTGTGTATGATGCGTAGTTGCTTCAGTCGTCTCCGACTGTGACCCCATGGACTGTAGCCCGCCAGGCTCCTCTGTCCTGGGATTTTCCAAGCAAGAATCCTGGAGTGGGTTGCCCTGCCCTCCTCCAGGAGACCTTCCCCAAAATGTTTCTTGCAATTCAATCTTCTACATCTTACATCTCCTGCCTTGGTAGATGGGTTCTTCGTCACTAGCGCCACCTGGGACATGACTAGCAAGTCCCATGCCTCCTCTATGCAAACTTGTCCCAGCTTTTCAAGACATCAGATGAGCAGTTTTCCGCCACACTCAGCTCCAAGCACACTTGTGAACTTGCAGGAACTTCTCAGAATTCAGGGAGTGCGACATTCCCCCCTCCGTCGAGACTCCTGGTGAAAAACACGCCACCTGCTCGTTTGGCTTCTTCCTGCTCATCCAGCCATCTGCTGTCACCCCTCCACACCTCACGTACTTTGGAGTTGTGTCACACTTCAGACAATGCATATGTCTCTAGAAAGTTTTAAACCTTCCAAGAAACCAGCAACTCTCATCTTACTCTAAGTGTGTATCTTGTTCTAACAAGATAAAATGCACGTTTGCACGTTCAAAGTCATGCTTATGAAGAACAGCTGAGAAAAAGGTGTAACGTTTCCACTTATGTTCTTCCCCTACAAGGGAGATTAACCTTTCCACTCCATTTCTATCAGATTTGGTTCTATCACTTTTTTGGCCAATGAAATGAGAGTAGAACTCACATAGGGTATTATCGATTAGACGCCTTAAGGGCCGTCATGTGGTTCTAGTCTGTGACCTTTTCCTTCTGCGATGAGAACAGGATGCCCTAAAAAGAACAGGTCCCAGAATGAGGATAAAGTGGAGAAGACAGCCCATAAAGGAAAAGTAATGTGAGTAAGAAATGTCCTTTGTCATTATTAGCCACAGAGGTTTGGGGCTTCTTTATTACCATGGTATAACTTCGTTTGAGTCAACAATACAAAAATAAGTACATAGAACTGAGAAGCTACCATAACAAAAATTCTAAAATATGATGTGTGGATTCCTGGGTCAGGCAGGCAGTGGGAAATAAGAAAGCAGTATTGGGGGCTTCCCTGGTGGTCCAGTAGTTAAGAGTCTACCTTGCAATGCAGGGGATACCAGTTTGATCCCTCATCCAGGAAGATCCCACATGCCTCGGGGCAACTAAGCCCGTATTCTACAACTAGAGAGTGGCCCCTACTCTCCGTAACTGGAGAAAGCCTGCACACAGTGACAAAGACCCAGTGTAACCAAAATTAAAGAAAAAAAAGAAAATGGTATTGGTGGCTGGGAAGATAACAACCCATGTTATGCAGTAGCAAAACATTTGGTAAAATTGTTGCCTGTGATAACTCAGAGAGTAGATACATATTGAATGAGTCTCTGGCTTTAGGTAAAAAGTTTGGGAGGCAGCAGGGTCTCCTTGCAAGTTGCAACTGGTTGCTCATCTATAAGAAATAAATGAACTCAGAGTGAAACAAATCAGAGATGATACCTCATTGTAGTTTTGATTTGCAATTCTCTAATAGTTAGTAATGTGGAGCATCTTTTCATGTGTTTATTGGACATCTGTATGTCTTTTCTGGAGAAATGTCTGTTTAGGTCTTCTGCCCATTTTTTGATTAGACACTTTGTTTTCCTGATATTGAGCTGTATGAGCTACTTATATATTATGGAGATTAGCCCTTTGTCATATTGTTTCATTTGCAATTATTTTCTTCCATTCTGAGGATTGTCTTTTAATCTTATTTATTGTTTCCTTTGCTGTGCAAAAGCTTTGTCACCTCGCACCAGTCAGAATGGCCATCATCAAAAAATCTACAAACAATAAATGCTGGACAGGATGTGGAGAAAAGGGAACCCTCCTACATGACTTACGCACTTGTGTCTGAGTCTTCATGACCCCATGGACTGTGCCCTGCCAGGCTCCTCCGTCCATGAAATATTCCAGGCAAGAATACTGGAGTGGGTAGCTATTCCCTTCTCCAGGGATCTTCCCAGCCCCGGGAATGAACCCAGGTCTCCTGCATTGTAGGCAGATTCTTTACCATCTGAGCCACCAGGAAGGCCCTCCAGAAAGTGGAAGCTGCTCAGTCACGTCTGACTTTGAGACCCCATGGACTGTGGCCCACCAGGCTCCTCTGTCCATGGGATTCTCCAGGGAAGAATACTGGAGTGGGTAGCCATTCCCTGCTCCAGGAGATCTTCTTGACCCAGGGATCAAACCCAGGTTTCCTGCTTTGCAGGCAGACTCTTCACCACCTGGGCCACCAGAAAGCAGAACTAGGGTCTAATCTAATCAAGTAACAGCCTTCACCCCAAGGTCTGTTCAACAGGATTTCAGAATTGCTCTGAGGCTTTGACTGACGTGCATCTTCCATTGTTTGTTTTCTGGATGAGAATGTTCTTGGTGGTTAGCCCAACTCTGCCATTATTATACGTGTGTGTACATGGTGGCGGGGGTGGGTAATTTGTGTCCGTAAATTCATTTGTCTCCAGATCAAGAGAAGTCATGTACTTCTTGAGATTCTAGATCTTAAGTCTTCTGCTGTCATCAGGTGGGACTTCTGAGAGTCTTCCTTGGGGAGGGGACGAATACATTTTGTGGCGGAAGGGAGGCAAGTGAATATTTAGGAGCAAGAGTGTGGGCTGTAACAGGTTATATTATTTCAAATGATTTCTTCCCCTTTCCTGCCAGAGGCTCTCCCCCTGCCCATTAGCACCAGGCTTTGGCCAATAAAATGAGAGTGAAATTTGTATATGAAAGTGATGGAATTCCAAGGAAAAGTTTCAAACCCATCAGTGCGTCCTGCCATTTCTCTTTTTCTTCTGCTACAAAAGCACATAGATAGGGGCTGTTCCTTCATCCTGGCTCCCAGAATGAAGGCAACATGGAGCTAATCCACGAGGGGCGTGTAATTTGAGTGAGAAATAAACCCTGGTTGTCAGTCACTATGCCTTTGGGATTTCTGCAGTATAACTCACCCAAGACTGAATACAGAAGTCAATGATTGAAGTTAGTCTGGATCATAATGAAAGGAAGTTAGAGACATTTTTGGAAAATGTCTTTTAAATTGTCTTTTAAAAAAAGACATTTTTTTTTTCTCCTTGATTTCTTTGTAAAGCGATTGCCACCTTGCTTTCAATAATTTAATTGACAAATTAAATTGGGTTACTGGAACTTGCTGGAAACCTAAATGACTTGAGCTTAAAGCCATTTATAAGAGTGAGAATAATTGAACGGGGAGTGTGTGTTTCAGTGGATTTGTTTTCTGCATCACAGTTTAATTGACTGTGAAAGTGAATTCCGAGATACACTTAGGGTTGACCCGTGACATCATCTCCCTTTAGATTTGAGAGGAGAACGTGTGGTTGTTAGCCTGGATGTTGAGAGAAGCCTGGAAAAATGTATGGTGAGGATGATGGACCTCACAGATGGGAAATTTGGGGTCCTTCTGCCACGGTTAGAGACTAAGAATGACAACATCAAAGAGACTCTGAGAAAATGAGCAGCCAGTTCCTGGAAGACCAATCAAAGGACTGCAGTGTCTGAAAAATTCTCCCCAGCTGAGAATTTGCTGAAATTCAGGTATTAGGTGAAAAGAACTTCAATGGCTGTAAAAAGAGAAGGAAAAATGGAGATTCCAGAAATCTATAGTTTTCCTTTTATTTGGTTCTCTGGGTCAGGTTGAATGTTAGAATACTATGATTTAAGCAAAATCAGTTGAGTAGAATTCCATGTTTTCTATATTGTCATAATAGATCTTTTACAAGTTTGAAAGAAGTCACTATAAAACAGTATGGGCACAGTGCCAACAAGTATTTTTTCCATCATGGGCAATCTATTTTTCCTGAGTCAATTTTGAAATTATGTCCTTTCTCAGAAAACTAGCAGAAAGGTTTTCATTATTGTTGGCATGGAACTATGCACAAAAGTACCACAATTTAAAATTTCTCTCAATACTTCTTATATCTCATTTTGTATTTTTAACCCTATTTGTCTTCCTTCTAGGTTTGATTTTTGTTGTTTCTTCTGTTTCTAGTAGATCGTGGTTAAAGAATATAACCTGAACATCTGTTGTTTTTAGGACTCTAGGGAGTTTCCCATTATAGTAAAGTCTCTGTAGAGTTAATTACACAAATATAGTTGCCCTTGTTAATTATATTATGTAGCCTTATAATTATAATCTGTATCTCCTGTAACCTTATTTTCTTTGACTTGATTTGTCAAAGACCCTGAGTAACGCATTACAGTCCATAGAAAAGAATCACGTCTCCAGATATTGTTTTCTTAGTCCTAATATTTTTTAAATGAGGCCTTCTTTATAGTAAGAAGACTGAGTTCCTAATTCAACAAATGTTTATCGAGGCCAGCTCCACACCAGATGAGTAAGACGTTGATCCTGCTCTCAAAAGACAAGCAAATGAGTGAATTCAATTCAGTGGGATGACTGGCTGTGACAAGGGGGGCCCAGGATGGCTTGGAAACCCCTGGGAAATGTCCGTCAAACAGCCGTATGTTGAGTTCGTCTGAGGACTTGGAGCAGAAGGTTTTTGGGGATGAGGTCAGAGTTGTGGTTGAGGTGCTAGTTGATAAATACCTGTATGCCATGATGAGGAGCTTGGTTGGTGCTGTGGTTTCTATTGAAGTCTGGTTGATTTACTAACCCTGTTAGTTTCAGGTGTAGGGCAAAGTGGTGTAGTTATACACAGATATCCATATACATATACATGTGTGAGTGTGTGTATATATATGCTCTTTTTCAGATCCTTTTTCATTATAGGTTATTACAAGATATTGAATATAGTTCCCAGTGCTATACAGTACGTCCTTGTTGTTTATTTTCTATATAGCAGTATGCATCTGTTAATTCCAAATTCCTAATTTATCCCTCCCTCCCGCTCCCCTTCAGTACCTGTAAGTTTGTTTTCAATGTCTGTGAGTCTGTTTCTATTTTGTAAATAAGTTCGTTTGTATCTTTTCTTTTAAGATTCTACATATAAGTGACATCATAGGATATTTGTCTTTCACTGTCTGACTCACTTCACTTAGTAGGATAATCTCGGTCAATCCATAGCTTGGTTGTTTGTTTGTCTTCCTAACTCCAGGGGTTGAACCCGCATCTCCCACGACTGCATCTCCCGGATTCTTTACTGATGAGCCACTGGGGAAGCTGCCAGGCCCAAGGTGAAGCCACTTCTACCTGAGGCGTCACATTAACAAATCAAAACCTACATAACTTTCATGTCCCTGTAAACACTTCTCTTGACCAGAAACTCAGGATGTCCAGTCAGCCAATTCCCAAATGCCAACCCAACTCTGGGCCTTCTCATCCCAAACAAGGGTGACCTTGTGACCCCAGCCAATCAGCTATTTCCTATGTTTCTCTTCCTTGTTCTTTATTCTTATCTTACAAAAGCTTCCTGCCTTCTGCCCCATGGTGTTGCTCTTAGAATGGGGACTGTCTGCTTCCTGAAGCATTAAATAAAGTTTGCTGATATCACCGGAACTGTCTTCTTTAATCATTTTTTAACTGTGGGCTATGGCGACAGAGAGCATGCAAGAGCTATGTAGGAAAGAGGTGGTCAAGGTGAGTCCCTGTGTGTGGAATCTGGAGCTGAATGAACCGGTCAGGATAACACCGGATTTTATGTTCAGCTGAATGGGAACAGAGGGAGAACAGGCTTGAAGAGAAAGGTGACATGTGAACTTGTGGATGTGGGCATTGGAGGTTCCAGAAGGACAACCCAACAGAATAGCCCAAGAGGCAGTAGGTCACACAGATATGGGCTGATGACCTGGAAGTCATTCGCATACAGATGAAAGTAAAAGTCATCAGAAAGGATGGTAACACCTGGGAAGAGTGTACTGAATATGAAAAAGCCCAGGCACTGGGAGGATATCAAGACAAACAGACGGGCAGCCTCCATTACAGAATGGGCAAAGTGTACATGATATTAGGAATTATAATAAGTATATATTTTGGTCTTCTGTCCATTGTTCCTGGCTCACAGCTCCTCAGACCCTTGGAATTTCTTAAGTGAGAAGAGCAATGAAGTATCTTTGTTACTATATTTGGTCTTTTGTCCTCAGTTCCTGAGAACCATAAATGGGTATCTGGTTATTCGTAACAAGCCCCTGTCATCCACAACGGAGTTTATGTTACTGAGGTGACTTTTGGTGCCTCAGACGGTAAAGAATCTGCCTGCAATGTGGGAGACCCAGGTTCAATCCCTGGTTCGGGAAGATCCCCTGAAGAAAGGAATGGCAACCCACTCCAGTATTCTTGCCTGGAGAATTCCATGGACAGAAGAGCCTGTAGTCTGTGGGGTTGCAAAGAGTCAGACATGACTGAGCAAATCTCTGACTGACCAACAAAAGATGGACATGGTCACCAGGAGAATCAGTCATAAATAGCTGGAACTCTCAATCTTATCTCCTGCTATGCAGGGAGAGGAGAAGGGCTAGATGTTGAATCACTCACTCATGGCCAATGATTTAATCAATCATGTTTATGTCATGAAACCTCATAATAATTCAAAAGGAAGGGGTTCAGAGAGCCTCTCAGTTAGTGAACCAGGAATGCATCCATGCTCTGCCATGCCAGGCCCCCAGCTCCATGAGGCTAGATGCTTCTTTGTTCCATATATCACCCTATGCATCAGGCCATCAATTTGTATCCTTTAACAGCCTTGTAATAAACTGGTAATCTAGCAAGTCATGAGAAATGCTGGGCTGGATGAATCACAAGCTGGAATCAAGATTGCCAGGAGAAATATCAACCACCTCAGATATGCAGGTGATACCACTCTAATGGCAGAAAGTGAACAGGAACTAAAAAGCCTCTTGATGAGGATGAAAGAGAGTGAAAAAAACTGGCTTAAAACTCAACATTCAAACAACAATGATCATGGCATCCAGTCCCATCACTTCATGGCAAATTGAAGGGGAAAAATATAAACAATGACAGATTTTATTTCCTTGGGCTCCAAAATTACTGGATGGTGGATTAGTGGATGGTGACTGAAACTATGAAATTAAAAGATGCTTGTTCTTTGGAAGGAAAGCTATGACAAACCTAGACACTGTACTAAAAAACAGAGACACCACTTTGCCAACAAAGGTCCATATAGTCAAAACTATAGTTTTTCCAGTAGTCATGTACAGATGTGAGAATTGGACCATAAAGAAGGCTGAGCACTGAAGAACTGATGCTTTCTAATTGTGGTGCTGGAGAAGACTCTTGAGAGTCTCTTGAACAGCAAGGAGATCAAACCAGTCAATCCTAAAGGAAATCAACCCCAAATATTCACTGGAAGGACTGATGCTGAAGCTGAAGCTCCAATACTTTGGCCACTGGATGCAAAGAACCAACTCGTTGGAAAAGACCCTGATGCTGGGAAAGATTGAAGGCAGGAGGAGAAGGGGATGACAGAGGATGAGATGGTTGGATGGCATCACCAACTCAATGGGCATGAGTTTGAGCAAACTCTGGGAGACAGTGAAGGACAGGGAAGCCTGGTGTGCTCCAGTCCACTGGGTCTCAGAGTTGGACACAACTTAGCGACTGAACAACAAGTAAGTAAACTGGTTTCCTGAGTTTTGTGAGCTGCTCTAGCAAATTAATAGAACCAAGGAGTGGGTGGTGGGAACATTTGATTTATAGCCAGTCAGTTAGAAGCACAGGTGACAATCTGGACTTGTGACTGGCATCTGAGGTAGTGGAGTGGGTGGGCAGTCTTGTGAGATCGAGCCCTTAACTTCCAGAATCTGATACTGTCTTTGGGTAGATAGTCAGAATTGAGTTAAATGGTATGACACCCAGCTAATGATGGAGAATTGCTTGGTGGTGGGGAAAAAAATCCACACATTGGAAATGGGTATAGAATTGTGGTGTGCCTTGTTATCAATATATCCAATCCATTATTAAAAAATATTTGAGTGCTGTTTGAAAAAAGTCAATTTTTATATCAACATGGCTATGCTTGTTTTCTCTCTGTGTGCATTTTCTTTTTTTTCATTTATTTTTTATTAGTTGGAGGCTAATCACTTTACAATATTGTAGTGGTTTTTGCCATACATTGACATGAATCAGCCATGGATTTACATGTGCTCCCCATCCCGATCCCCCCTCCCGCCTCCCTCCCCATCCCATCCCTCCAGGTCTTTCCAGTGCACCAGCCCTGAGCACTTGTCTCATGCATCTGACTTGGGCTGGTGGTCTGTTTCACCCTTGATAGTATACTTGTTTCAATGCTATTCTCTCAGAACATCCCACCCTCGCCTTCTTCCACAGAGTCCCAAAGTCTGTTCTGTACATCTGTGTCTCTTTTTCTGTTTTGCATATTGGGTTATCATTACCATCTTTTTAAATTCCATATATATGCGTTAGTATACTGTATTGGTCTTTATCTTTCTGGCTTACTTCACTCTGTATAATGGGCTCCAGTTTCATCCATCTCATTAGAACTGATTCAAATGAATTCTTTTTAATGGCTGAGTGATATTCCATTGTGTATATGTACCATAGCTTCCTTATCCATTCATCTGCTCATGGGCATCTAGGTTGCGTCCATGTCCTGGCAATTATAAACAGTGCTGCGATGAACATTGGGGTGCATGTGTCTCTTTCAGATCTAGTTTCCTTGGTGTGTATGCCCAGGAGTGGGATTGCTGGGTCATGTGGCAGTTCTATTTCCAGTTTTTTAAGGAATCTCCACACTGTTCTCCATAGTGTCTGTACTAGTTTGCATTCCCACCAACAGTGTAAGAGGGTTCCCCCTTCTCCACACCCTCTCCAGCATTTATTGCTTGTAGACTTTTGGATAGCAGTCATCCTGACTGGCGTGTAATGGTACCTCATTGTGGTTTTGATTTGCATTTCTCTGATAATGAGTGATGTTGAGCATCTTTTCATGTGTTTGTTAGCCATCTGTATGTCTTCTTTGGAGAAATGTCTGTTTAGTTCTTTGGTCCATTTTTTGATTGGGTCATTTATTTTTCTGGAATTGAGCTGCAGGAGCTTAAAGTCAGGAACAAGACAAGGGTGCCCACTCTCACCACTACTACTCAACATAGTGTTGGAAGCTTTGGCCACAGCAATCAGAGCAGAAAAAGAAATAAAAGGAATCCAGATAGGAAAAGAAGAAGTAAAACTCTCACTGTTTGCAGATGACATGATCCTCTACATAGAAAACCCTAAAGATTCTACTAGAAAATTACTACAGCTAATCAATGAATACAGTAATGTTGCAGGATATAAAATTAACACACAGAAATCCCTTGCATTCCTATATGCTAACAATGAGAAAACAGAAAGAAAAATTAAGGAAATAATACCATTCAGCATTGCAACAAAAAGAATAAAATACTTAGGAGTAAATCTACCTAAAGAAATGAAAGACCTATATATAGAAAACTATAAAACACTGATGAAAGAAATCAAAGAGAACACAAACAGATGGAGAAATATACCGTGTTCATGGATTGGAAGACTCAATATTGTGAAAATGGCTATACTACCCAAAGCAATCTATAGACTCAATGCAATCCCTATCAAGCTACCAACGGTATTCTTCACAGAACTAGAACAAATAATTTCACAATTTGTATGGAAATACAAAAAACCTCGAATAGCCAAAGCAATCTTGAGAAAGAAGAATGGAACTGGAGGAATCAACCTGCCTGACTTCAGGCTCTACTACAAAGCCACAGTCATCAAGACAGTAATATAGAAAAAAGACAGAAATATAGGTCAATGGAACAGAATTGAAAGCCCAGAGATAAATCCACGTACCTATGGACACCTTATCTTCGACAAAGGAGACAAGGATATACAATGGAAAAAAGACAACCTCTTTAACAAGTGTTGCTGGGAAAACTGGTCAACCACTTGTAAAAGAATGAAACTAGAACACCTTCTAACACCATACACAAAATAAACTCAAAATGGATTAAAGATCTAAATGTAAGACCAGAAACTATAAAACTCCTAGAGGAGAACATAGGCAAAACACTCTCTGACATAAGTCACAGCAGGATCCTCTATGACCCACCTCCCAGAATATTGGGAATAAAAGCAAAAATACACAAATGGGACCTAATTAAACTTAAAAGCTTTTGCACAACAAAGGAAACTATAAGCAAGGTGAAAAGACAGCCCTCAGAATGGGAGAAAATAATAGCAAATGAAGCAACAGACAAAGGATTAATCTCAAAAATATACATGCATTTTCTATTAAACATCTCTCTTCAGTTCAGTTGCTCAGTTGTGTCTGACTCTTTGCAAACCCCATGGACTGTAGCACACCAGGCTTCCCTGTCCTTTATCATCTCCTGAAGCTTGCTGAAACTCACATCTACTGAGTCAGTGATGCCATCCAACCATCTCATCCTCTGTCATCCCCTTCTCCTCCTGCCTTCAATCTTTCCCAGCATCAGGATCTTTTCCAATGAGTTGGCTCTTTTTATCAGGAGACCAAAGAACTTCGGCTTCAGCGTCAGTCCTTCAATAAATATTTAGAATTGATTTCCTTTAGGATTGACTGATTTGATCTCCTTATAGTCCAAGGGACTCTCAAGAGTCTTCTCCAACACCACAGTCCAAAAGCATCAATTCTTCGGTGTTCAGCTTTCTTTATGGTCCAACTCTCACATCCATACATGACTACTGGAAAAACCATAGCTTTGACTAGATGGACCTTTGTTGGCAAAGTAATGTCTGCTTTTTAATACACTGTCTAGGTTTGTCATAGCTTTTCTTCCAAGGAGCAAGCGTCTTTTAATTTCATGCTGCAGTCACCATCTGCAGTGATTTTGGAGCCCAAGGAAATGAAGTCTGTCATTGTTCCCATTGTTTCCCCATCTATTTGCCATGAAGTGAGGGGACTGGATTCCATGATCTTAGTATTTTGAATGTTGAATTTCAAGTCAGCTTTTTCACTCTCCTCTTTCACTTTCATCAAGAGGCTCTTTAGTTCCTCTTTGCTTTCTGCCATAAGGGTGGTGTCATCTGCATATCTGAGGCTATTGATAGAAATGCCTCTTGTGTTATATTAAATACATTTCTTTAAAATGATTCTTGGCACAGACAGAACAAATGCATGGATACCAAGGGGAGAAGGGAGGGTGAGATGAGCTAGGATATTGGGATTGACGCATATACACTACTGATACTGTGTATAAAATAGGTGACTAAAGAGAACATACTGTGTAGCACAGGGGTCTCTACTGGATGCTCTGGTGACTTAATAGAGAAGGAAATCCAAAAAAGAGGGGATGCGTGTAAATGCATAGATGATTCACTTTGCCGTACAGCAGAAACTTAACAGAACGTTGTAAAACAATTATACGCCAGTAAAATTTTTTAAAATTCAAGTTCCACATATTAAATGATAAGAAACATGTTAATAAAAATAAAACATTTTTTATTTTCATAAAAACCAGGAAACAATTTACAATCAATGAGGACAACATATAAGGAACACCTAACTTACTAGGTAACAGGTATTATCCTAAACTTTGAAGGAAATAAAGAACTCATGAGAATTAAGCTTAAAAATAAAAGGTATGACTCTTGGGAGGGATAAATTAGGAGTCTGGGATTAAAACATATACACTACTATATATAAAATAGATAACCAACAAAGAGCTACGGTAGAGCACAGGGAACTATACTCAATATCTTGTAATAACCTATAATGGAAAAGAATCCAAAAAGGAATAAATATATAGAATTATATATATATATATATATATATATATATATATATATAACCAAGTCATTTTCTGTACACTTGAAGCTGACCCAACATTGTAAATCAACTGTTTCAATAAAAATGTTTTTAAAACTTCAAAAAAAGGCATGTTTCTTATAAAGACAATAGAGTTGGATTTAAAAAAAAAAATCTAACTTGAGATTCTTTGCCTTCAATGGTGGAGTCTAGTTACATTTTCATCTATTGTTTAAACAAATTTGACTATACTTTCGTTGTTTTATTTCCTGCTTTCTAGCCTTCAGATCTTCCTTATGCTTTCCTTGCCTTTTGTTTTTTTAAAAAAGAAAACCTACAGTTTTCCTCGTTTTGATTATAGTGGTGGATATCTTTCCATTTATCAAATGTGTTACTTAACTCATAATTTCTTATGTTATCAAATTCAAGAAATTGAATTGCATTTTCTCATCTTTCTTTACATATGATAAGAAAATTAAAAACCTTCATGTTCCTATCTCTTACCCTAAGCTTTAAAGTCTTTGCGAGTTTAATTTGAGATTTATCATGGCACGTTTTCTACTATTTTCATCTTGTTCTAGAACAGTATTTGGCATCCGCATTTAATTTTGTAACAACATTTCTAACAGCTACTGCTGCTTCATTGTATTTTAATTGACTTCGATGCTCAGTTGCACTTTTCTATGACTTTCTTAACCCCGAGTACCTGATTTCCATCCAATTATCTGCTAAAAAAACTTAAAAAAATAGTTTGACAATGAAACATTTGTGAACATTACCTTTTCTGAGTTCTTATAATCTGAAAATACTTAGCTCCGTTCTCCAATTCCCATGACAGACCACTTAGTCTCATAGAAAATTCTAGAATTGCACAAAATTTCCCCTCCAAGCTCCCTTAGAATATCTCCAGTTCCAGTGTTATTTATTGTGGGGGAGGAGCAAAGACATTGGCCTAACTGTTCACTTTGAAGATAATTTTTTTTTCTACCTAGATACTAGTAGGAATATTTTATTATCTGTGAAACTAAAAATAAATGTTTTCCATACTCTGCTAAATGATGTCTTTGCATTAATCTTGGCTGGAGTTTTGTGAGCAGGGTTTTATTAATAAATTACACTCATGTCATTTTCTGCCTCCTGTTTCCTGACAACCACTTTAGATCTTGTCTTTCTCCTGTTCTATCTGATACCTTCCTTTCTTCAGAACACATATGCTTCTTAGATTTCTTTGTTTCCAAAGTTTTCATCTTTTCTCTAATAATTTTCATCACTTTGTTTTCTTTTTCATATAACTCTTTTTTTTTTTTTTTTTTCTTTTGCACTGTTAATTCTGTTCCTACTATCTCTAGGGAATATTTTAATTCTGCAGTGTAATTTTGTTTTCTTCCCTAATCTTATTACTTTATGTCATTTATTGTATTATATATTATATTATTATTTTATTTATCCATTCCTTTTGTGCCCCACCCCCTTGCTGCTCTGAAAAATCTAAAAAAAAGTCTAAAAGTCTAAAAGTCTCTTGCATCACTTTTTTTTTTAATTGGGGTACAGTTGCTTTACAATGTTGTGTTAGCTTCTGTTGTACAATGTATTCAGTCAGTTATGTATATACATCCACCTCCTCCCTCTTGAGCCTCCCTCCCGCCCCAACCCTATCCCAGTAGGGTCCTCTGTGATAACCCAGAGGACCAAGCTGAGATCCCTGACTATAGACAGCAGCTACCCACTAACTATCTGTTTTACACATGGCAGGTGCACATAAATTAATCCCAATCTCCCAATTCATCCCACTCCCCCTTGTATCACTTTTAAAGATTAAAATGTTAAGGAACATGGGACAGATCTCTTCTACAATTCTCACATGATTAACTCCTTATCTGCGCTCCTTTCCTTAGACTTGCTAAACTGTAATGAATCCAGGGCTATGGTTATTATTGTTTCTAAATACACAAATGAGAAGCTGGTGACCCAAATGCTGGATTTGCCAATGGAGAAAGTGATGAGGATGTTTTGGGGCCCTACTGCCCAGACGGTTGTGGGGATTCTGACTGAGCACCAGGCACTGTGTGTGTGTCCGTGAGCTCAGTGCACAAGTTTCACAACCATTCCTCAGCTGCAGCTTTGTCATACAGATCGTCTCTTGCTCAGGAAGTCTGGTTCTCTTAAAGCAGGAAGATGGCTGTTCACCCCTGATTCATCTAGCCCAGCGATTCTAAAGTGTGTTCCCTGGACCAGCAATCATCTGGAAACCAGTTGGAAATGCAAACTTCCAGCCCCATCCCTATTCCAGGGTTGAATCCTAAAGGAAATCAATCCAGAATATTGATTGGAAAGACTGATGCTGAAGCTCCAATACTTTGGCCACCTGATGCGAAGAACTGACTCATTTGAAAAGACCCTGATGCTGGGAAAGATTGAAGGCAGGAGAAGGGGACATCAGAGGATGAGATGGTTGGATGGCATCACCGACTTGATGGACATGAGTTTGAGCAAGCTCCAGGAGATGGTGAAGGATAGGGAAGCCTGGTGTGCTGCAGTCCATGGGGTTGTGAAGAGTTGGATCCAACTGAGTGATTGAACAACAAAGCCCCATCCCAGACCTGCTGGATCACAGGCTCTAGGGGTGGGTCCCAGGAACCTATATCTAACAAGCTCTCCAGAAGATTCTGATGTTCACTCAAGGTAAAGAGGTAAATATGTTCACTCACATATACCTATGTTTGTACGAAGGTATATAAAGTTCTACTTCAAAAAGGAGACCCTTCTCCCAGCATGTGACTGCCCACCGTGGTGGTGAAACATCCAAGCCTTCTGTGCTCTCCCCGTCATCATATGCTGGGAATCATCATCTCTAAATAGATGAGTTGGGTGATTGTGATTGACATATACACATAATTGATACTATGTATAAAAGAGATAACTAACGAGAACTTACTATATAACCACAGGGAACTGGACTCAGTACTCTGTGGAGACCTGAATGGAAAAGAAATCCTAAAAGAAGGGATATATGTGTACGTATAGCTGATCCACTCTGCAGTAAAACCACAACCTTGCACAGCAATTATGTTCCAACAAAAATTAATTTAAAAAAATAAATAGATGCATAAACAGAGGAATTGATGGGTCATAGAAGACAGGCAGCTCCGGGCTCCAACAAAGATCCTTCTCTCAGGATCCCTTTTGTTTTTCTCTTCTGGGAAATTGACGTAGAGGGTAGGGTGAGTCAAAGGATTCCCCTGGCCTTTTGGGGCGGGGGGGGTCATCTCTCTTAGTTGGACTCAGAAGAAGGAGCATGCAGTATCGGCTGGAAGCTGGACCCTCTAGACTCCCCCCTCCCTCCACCAGTTCAGAGGGTTCGAAGGCGGGCAGCCCTGGAGCCTCGGAACTCTTTATCGCTGCTCTTCCACTGGGAGTTACTTTTGTCTGCTTATTGGCCTCCGCCAGTAGCTGGTGAGGCCTCCAAGAGCATGCACGGTGCCCTACACAGCATTTACACCCCGTCCTCTTACAGAGCCTGGTCCCAGCTGGATGCAGGACATGTGCTTGCTGAATGGATAACTGTGACCCCTCCACTGGCTCCAAAGCAGAGACTTCCCTGCATGCCTCTGCTCCCCCGCCCAGCACCGCCCCCACTGCATCCGTGAGAAGCCAGGAAGGGCTCTCAGGGCAATGAAACCGCCCATGATCAGATTCTCTACCTTTTCAAGGTGAAAAAGCCGAGAAATTGAATGCGTTTTCCTGCTGAGAGAGGAACCTCAGGGGGGCCCTGCGCCTCTAGGCAAGTCCCGAATCCTTGATCAGATAAAATGCCAGACAGCCGGCTGAAAGGACGGAGCCTCTGCTCCCTGCTGGGTGCTCTGGTCTCCAGATCTTTGGCCCCAGGTCCCACTCCTGCCTCAAGCTGGAGACCTGCACAGCTGGAGACCACATCTTCCCCAACCAGCTTTTGGATGAATCCTAACTCATTTCAACTTTCACAGAAGGTGTGAAATGAATTTGATGACACAGCCCTTTCTCCTCTGGGGGGAAGCAGTGGGACAGGCCCACATCTATTCCCTCTGCTCATCTTCAGGAGGCATCATGCCCCCCAGACAGAGGGCTGCAGGGAAGGCCAGTGGGTCAGCGCTTCTCAACCAGGGGTGGAAATGGTTACATTTGTCATGGTGGCGACCCCTGTAGTCTGGTCCCACCCACATGGCTCATCCATTTATCTCCCTGCAGCATAAAAGTATCAGTTTAGTTCAGTCACTCAGTCATGTTCGACTCTTTGCAACCCGAGGGACTGCAGCACGCCAGGCCTCCCAGTCCATCACCAACTCCCAGAGTTTACTCAAACTCATGTGCATTGAGTTGGTGATGCCATCCAACCATCTCATTCCCTGTTGTCCCCTTCTCCTCCTGCCCTCAATCTTTCCCAGCATCAGGGTCTTTTCAAATGACTCAGCTCTTCGCATCAGGTGGCTGAAGTATTGGAGTTTCAGCCTCAACATCAGTCCTTCCAATGAACACCCAGGACTGATCTCCTTTAGGATGTCTGGTTGGATCCCCTTGCAGTCCAAGGGACTCTCGAGTCCTCTCCAGCACCACAGTTCAAAAACATCAATTCTTCAGCATTCAGCTTTCTTTATAGTCCAACTCTCACATCCATACATAAAAGTATAGCCATTTACTAAGTGTGCCCTAAACCTCATGTGGCAAGGTCATGCAAGGTCATTAGAACTACAGAACTTCCTGCCTGCGCCTTTTGTTTCATGGTTGGCCCTATATCATGGGCAACACAGCTTCCTCTGTCTAAGAAGGAGACCTTCCTGGGACTTCCTCATTGGTTCAGCAGTTAAGACTCCACCTTCCAATGCAGGGGATATAGGTTCGATGCCTGGCCGGGGAACTAAGATCCCATATGCGGTAGAATATGGTCAAAAATTAAAATAATAATAATAAAATATAAAACTTGTTTAAAGAAAAGTTTAAAAAGATTTATTTTTTAAAAAAGGAGACCCTCCCAGGTGTGTCCCACCATCAGCCTGCCAATGGTACCCAGATGTGAAGTGTAGGCAACGCCAGCATAACCAGGGAGACTCCTAAAGTCCTTCTTGCTCCAAGATTTTTTCCATATGAAGAATTAAACAGTGAGACTGAAATGAAAGTTTTTAGGAGTCCCCTGCCCCAACCATGAACAAAGAGGCAGGTACACCTGGAGCCTTGAACAAGGTGCACAGGTTGGGCACGGAATGGGAGGCTGGTAAAAGCACTGGAAAAAAAAACCAAACAAACCAACAGTGGGTGCCAAGCTGGGATGGCACCATCTAGGCTCAGGCAGGTGTCCCTGCACTTGGGACAGAGGCCATGAGGACACGGAGAGAAGGAAAGCACTGTGCTCTTCAGTTCTGTAAGGAATTGTTCAAATCAGCTCCTGGACTGGGTTGTAACACAGGATTCAGCCTCTGCGAACTCCCCCTGGAATGCAGTGGTGACTCAGAAGAAAGATGAAAACCCACAGTCACACCCAAACTGAGATTGAGCACCTATTTACCACCACGGTCTGGAAGGAATTTTCCACTTCCTGCCAGCCCTGTGGGGCAGACATGTGACTCAGAGTCCGTAGATGATGCTGACACGCTTTGCCCTCTGGAAACGTCTCCATTCTGAATGAAGGCAAGAAGGGGATGACACCCCCATGGCAGGGTCCCCTCCCCTGTCTCTGCTCCTGAAGCAGCTCAGACCCCAGCCCTCCTGGTGAGCGATTCTCCCTCTGCTCCTCTTCAGAGCTGATGGACCACAGGGCCTCTGGAGGGGGTGCTGAAGAGGCCAGTTTCTCCCCACCGCCTGTCCAGCACCTGAGGTGGGCTTTTGCTCTTCCCTCAGCTCTCATTTCCACGTCAGGTGGCTCTGCCCACTTGAGGTCGCAGTAGTGCCTCCAACTCCAAATTTCTTATAGAGCATGGCCCTGAACACAAGACAGCCACATCAGTGATGCTCAGATGGAGGAATGGTCTCCAAGCCCTGGAGGAAACTGTGCTATTGCCAAGAGTGCAGGGTCAGGTTGACTCTGTGACTGTTACCCTGTGACAGAATTAGGCTCCACAGAAGATGTGTTTGACCACAGTGTGGGTAAGGGGAGGCTGCATTTCAATTGGCAAGTGCCATTCCAGATGAAGATCCGTAATACAGAGAACTCGCCTAGGAGCTGAGCTCATCGATGGGTCCCCTGGCTGCAGATCTGAGAAAGGATGTCCCCCAAGACTGGACTGTTTGGATACCAAATGCTCAGCATCCAGCTGGCCTGTCTGCTAGCAGGTAGGAGGAAAGGCTGGGGGCAGGGCAAGCTTCCTCTGTGCCAGATACATTGTAGACCTCATTTAAGCCTCACAGGGGTTAATGTATTCAAGAGGTGGAGCTCACACACACCCATCTTACAGATAAAGAGGGTGGGGCTCAGAGAGGTTAAACAACGTGGTGGAAGATAAGGAGCAAAGGGGTGGGATATGTGATTTCAGATATGAACTGTCTGTGTGCACACGTGTAAACTTATGAGAGTTTGAGTTAGCCCTACTCCTGAAAAGTAGGTTTTGTGGTGGATTGAATAATAGCTCCAAAGATACCCACATACTAGTCCCAGGAATTTATACATCTGCTCTTTTATGTGGTAAAAGGGACCCTGCAGATGTGACTAAGTTAAGGACCTTGCAATGTGGGGTGGAGGTGGGCATTACCTTGGCTTATCTGGGTGGGCCCTAAATATTATACTTACTAGGGTCCTTCTGAGAGGAAGGCAGAGGGAGATTTGGCTAAAGAGGAGAGGCAGTATAACAAAGGAAGCAGAGACTGGAGTGATGTTCTTTTTATTTTTTTAAGTTTTACTTTCTGGCCACGCCATGCAGCATGTGAGATCTTAGTTCCCTGACCAGGGATTGAACCCGGTCAATTGGATGCACGGAGTCTTCACTAGACTGCCAGAGAAGTCCCTGGAGTGATGCCCTTGAAGATGGAGGAAGGGACCACAAGTCACAGGATGCAGGCAGTCATCAAAAACCGGAAATGATGGGAAACAGAGTCTCCCCTCAGAGGTTTCAGAAAGAACACAGCCCTTTGGTTTCAGCCCAGTGAAACTAATTTCAGACTTTTGGTTTCCAGAACTCTAGGAGAATAAATCTGTGTTGTTTTAAATCACAAAGTATGTGGTCTTTTGTTACAGCAGCAACAAGAATCTAATACAGGCATACATTTGTTTTTGTTTATAAAGTAAAACATTTAGGTATGGAAAGAAGTCATCTCATGTCTGTGAGCTTGGACGCAGGGTACGCCGTGGTTTGTTGGGTGAGGTGTCAGTTCCTGGATGCATAGTCTGGGGTGGCAGATAAACTGAGTGCTTTCCTGAAGACCTTGTTCCCCTGAGACACAGGAAGAGGGTCCTAATGGGGAGCCCACTCTGGCCAACTCCTGGGAGATGTTTGCAGAGTCTGTGGTGTCTGAGGATGATGCGATGGGAAGATGGGGAACATGCAGGAATGCATGGGAATAATATTCATTTCCTCATAGCAACTCCTGAGAATAAAAAACATACAAAATTCCCCTTTGCATGTCTAAAAGGATGTGCTGATGAGCCCAAGGGCTTCATGCTATTAATGTGAGATAGGGTGTTAATGCAAGACAGATATGACTGAAGGGGAAGGAAGGCATAATGAAGAAGCCTCTGTGTGTGCGTGTGTGTGTGTGTGTGTGTGTGTGTGTGTGTGTGTGTGTGTGTGCGCGTGCGTGCGCATGTGTTCTTGGTAGGAATAAATTGTGAAAAAGTCTGTAACCTTGATTTCTGTGTAGATTACGAAGATTACGTAGTTCTGTGGAGACTGTCATATACTGACTGTATGATCCAGTGAAAGTTACTGAACTTTTCTATTCCTCAGTTTTCCCTATGAAAAACAAAGATAGGGACTTTCCTGCAGTCCAGTGGTTAAGACTCCGTGCTTCCACTGCGGCGGGCATGGTTCGAATCCTGGTGGGGGAACTGAGATCCTGAACCCTGCATGCTAGAGTGGTGCAACCAAAAAAAGAAAAAAAAAAGACAAAGGAAAATAGAGATAATGTTATTCATGTCATTGGGTTGCTATCTGGATAAAGGTCTTTTTATTCTAAAAGGCACAGTTCCTTGGACTTCATACATTTTGCTTCTCCAACTCTTTGTTTTGCTGTGGCTCACACATGAAAAGTTACATAGAACCTGAGTCACTGGGTAAGTTATCACAGATGTAACACTCAACTGATGCCTGTGTGCCATGTCAAGTCCCTTCCTCAAACTTTAGCTGGCAGTGGTGGCAGTTTCAGAAAATAAGGTTAATCAGCTGAGTTATCTGCACCATCCCACAAATAAATACAGAAAGAGGTTCAGAGTATTTGGGGGGACTGATGGAAATGTCTTATGTGCAAAGATTCAACTCACTACCTAGAATAGGTTCTGCCACTATCTGAGTGTCCTTAGGCAGGTCACTTAATAGCTTGGACTCTATTTTCTCATCTGTTGAATAGATAATAGCAATAATAAAAATATAAGAATAGTAAAATGAGATACTAACAATAATAAAAGCAAGAAGAAGATCTGCCTTATCCACCTCATAGAGATTTTGTGAATATCCAATCAAATAAGAAAGGTTAAATCTTTTTAATGAAAACTGAAAGGCAATAGGAATATAAGGCAGAATTGTGATAGCCTGTTAATGATGGGCTATCCAATCTCATCTCTCATTTAGGCTCGTAGTATCCACGTCTGCTCCAGGTTGGAGGTTGAAGTTGGCCAACACATAATTCTGTCTGAGAAGAGTGAGACTTAAGTTCCTCGTGGCCAGAGCACATCAGCTTTTCTTTCTCCTTTTAAGAATGTCATCTAGGCTTTCAGGAAGCTCCTGACAGCCTCCATCTGGCTTTCAGCAAAGCAGTAAGATGATAGTCACTGCATCACTTGTCTCACTCTGGAGCATTCCTTTGACTACATCCATGACCCCAGACAAGTCATTCTTGGTGAGTACCTTCAGAGAGAGAAGAGAGCTATTTCTGATAGGGGTGGGGGAGCAGGGAGAGCCATACAGTAACCCCACTGCAAATATAGATAAGAAAATGTGGATCTTTGAGACTTTGCTGGTGGTCCAGGGGTTAAGATTCTGAGCTTCCAATGCAGGGGGTGAACATTTGATCCCTGTTCAGGGAACTAAGATCCCACATGCTGCACGACCAAATAATGAACGTGTCTATTAGAAAAAGAGAAACTGTAGACCTTCTCAGGCTGTTCAAATGAATGAGGTTTGGATTTACCTTGATGCTGTCTGCATGAACTGTAACCATTCTAGACACGAATACTTATTCTGAAAAAGGTCAAGAAGTCAAGTGACCTACTGAAAACCCTTCCATGACACCCCTGGCGCCTTCACCGTGGAGTCCAAAGTCTACAACGCAGCTTTCTGCATGCTTCGAGCATCTGGCCTTGCCATCCGCCCTGCCTCATCCAACCCCCTATACCTGAATCCTTCACTTGCCAACCATCCTAAGCTCCTCCGAGGCTGCCATATGCATTGGATACTCTTTCATCTCTGGGTTTTTGTCTATTCCCTCTCTTGAGAACAAACTCTCTACCCCATGTCTTCCTCTAAACCAATTCCTCCTTAAGGCCTCAACTTCTTTGACGTTGCCATGGTCCGTCTTTTGGTGTTGCATGAGGTTGAATGCTCTTCAACACCTACAACAGTGTATGAAGATCACCAGCTGATGTTTCTGCTTTGTCCACTAGACTACAAGATACTTTGGAATAGACCTGTTGGCAGTTTTATCTCCAGAGTACCTAGCAGAAGTTAGCCCTTGATCAGTATTTGTTAAATGAGAGAAGGAATGTCTGTTGTCTTGAAAAATGGGTAAAATGCATTAATAACCAATGTGATGACGAAGACCCCCATGCATGAAGAGAAACACATGGCAAATGAAAATATTCAACAAAAGGGGCCTTGAATGGATAGCACATTGAAGCCAAAAGAGGAATGGAACAGGATCTAGTGACAAGGAAGGGAGCTAGAGTATGTAAATACGGGATGCAAACTGTATGAAGAAAAGATGACCAAATACAAGGCTGAAAAATCAGAAGACCCAAATCAAATGGGTCTAGGCTAAGTGGACTGTAATAAACAAAAGGAGTATGTAGAAGTGAGCGAAAGCATGGCAGGGTAGGGCGGTGTGTCCCTTCCATGCCATAGAAATATTAGTATCAATTGTTAAAAATTAAGAGAACTAAGATACTTTGTTCTGCAATTGAGAAGTGAAACTAAGGTGGTTATTTTTTTCCTTAGAACCCGTAACTAGTTAGAATATCCTTGACCCAATTTTATTTCCCAGAGGAAACCCTGTGCAGTTCAGAGACCTCCTTCTTCCTCCAGGAAAGAGCCAGACAGGAGTTCAAGGTTAGGTCCATGGTCCTCTGTTCATCAACCAAATCACAAAGGTAGACTGGGTTAAGCCATGTGCCTCTTTATTTCAGTAACTGGAACCCAAATATGGTGTGTGGGTATATAGGAGGCACTCTGTTTTACTAACCAGACCACAGTCAAGGCACTTGGTTAAGCCCCTGGCCTTCTGTTTTAGAACAGATCACAAATGCAACAATGTGGTCAAGCTGCATGGTCACCTGTTCAGTAACCAGATCACAAACACGGCCCTTGGGTTAAATCGTGCTTCCTTCTGTTTTCCTCACCAGATCACAAATGAGGCATGTGGTTAGAAGTGACAACTCTTTTAGTAACCAGATCACAAACAGAGCATGTGGGTAACTGGTAGGACTTTCTAACTTAGGAACCAAAAGACAACCTCAGACCATGGTTAAGCAGTGGCCTCTCCCTGTTAATAACCAGATCACGCGGCTGGAGGGAAGCATTAACTCTCAGATCACAAATTGAGAGCCGGGCTAAGCCGCCGCAGTGCTGCCTTTATTGGATTCAATTATACATCCCAGTCTCATTTTTTAAAACTTTATTTGTTGCCTGTGAAACTCCAATTAGCTAAAGAAAAACAAACATTTTATAGAAATGAAATAACTGGGATCATAAAATCACCAGCTCCATAAAAGCACTAAAAAGCCAGGTGGAGATCGTTCAGGGGAAGTTACGGGGTTGAGGCAAAGGATTCCGGGAGAAACACACCAACTGCACCAGACTGGGTGATGTGAGGACATCTGAGCAGCAGTGAGATAGGCCGTGGACAGTCCATTTGAAGCTCTTTTGAAATTGTGAATCATAGCATTGAAGAAGAGAACCATATTATCATTTGAATTATTGCAAAGCAAATATTTACCCCTCCTCCCATTTCTACCATTGCCTGGAGAATATTCCTGCCCCATTGGTGTTAGACTTGGTCAGGTGATTTGCTTTGGCCAATGAGATGGTAGTGGGTGTGGCATGAGCAGAGACAGTTGGGTACACCCTCTCAAACAATGACATACCCATGAGAAAAACTTTCCTGAGTTTCTGATGCCTGGGCTCAGAATGAACACATGTGGGGAAGACTTGAACCCAGTTACATTAGAAGCAGAGCCTCCCAGCTGGGGCTCAGCTGCCGTACAGAGACAAGAACATCTGTATCAGCGCTTCTTTTTTAGTCACTGAGTTTGGAGTGGCGGGGGGCGGGCGGGGGCGGGCAGGCTTGTTGTGTAGCATCACTGTGAAACATTAATTGATATGCTTGGAATGTCCAAGGGCAAGAGACGCCCCATGACAGGAGTAGAAAGCAGCGCAGAGGAAAAGACCACTCAACTGGATGTGGCTCTGGAGCGGAGGTCAACCTCAAGAGAGACAGAGAAAGAAGGCGGACGCACGGCCCCTGGCTTCACCCCTCTGGAGAAGCAGCCCCAAAGTGATGCACTTCTTTAAATGGATGCTCATGATGCAAAGCTCATGCTCTTGGCTCTCCCAAGAAATGTTGCTCCCTTACTGTTCATCGTAGCCAGGACATGGAGACAACCTAAATGTCCATCAACAGAGGAATGGATACAGAAGATGTAGTGTATGTGTGCAATGGACTACTCCTCAGTCATAAAAAAGAATGAAATAATGCCATCTGCAGCAACATGGATGGACCTAGACATTATCATACTAAGTGAAGTCAAAAAGAGAAAGACAAGTACCATATGCTATCACTTATACGTGGAATCTAAAATATGACACAAATGAACTTATCTATGAAACAGAAACAGAATCATGGACATAGAGAACAGACCTGTGGTTGCCATGGGGAAAGAGGCGGGAGTTTGGGATTAGTAGATGCAAACTATTATATAGAGAGTAGGTAAACAACAGGGTCCTACTGTGTAGCATAAGGAACTGTATTCAATATCCTGTGGTAAAACATAATGGAAAAGAATATGAAAAAGAAGGTATATAAATATATAACTGAAAAATGTTTTAAATAGATGGGGAAACAATGGAAACAGTGACATACTTGGCTCCAAAATCACAGCAGATGGTGACTGCAGCCATGAAATTCAAAGACGCTTGCTCTTTGGAAGAAAAGCTACGACAAACCTAGACAGTGGATTAAAAAGCAGAGACATTACTTTGCTGACAAAGGTCCATATAGTCAAAGCTATGGTTTTCCCAGTGGTCATGTATGGATGTGAGAGTTGGACCACAAAGAAGGCTGAACACCAAAGAATTGATGCTTTTGAGCTGTGGTGTTGGAAAAGACTCTTGAGAGTCCCTTGGACTGCAAGGAGATCAAACCAGTCCATCCTAAAGGAAATCAGTCCTGGATATTCATTAGAAGGACAGATGCTGAAGCTGAAGCTCCCATACTTTGACCACCTGCTGCGGAGAGCTGACCCATTAGAAAAGACCCTGATGCTGGGAAAGATTGAAGGCAGGAGAAGGGGACAACAGAGGATGAGATGGTTGGATGGCATCACTGACTCAGTGGATATGAGTTTGAGCAAGTTTTGGGAGATGGTAAAGGACAGGGAAGCCTGGCGTGCTGCAGCCTGTGGGGTCACAAAGAGTCGGACACGACTGAGTGGCTGAACAACAACAATAACTGAATCACTTTGCTGCGCAGCAGAAATGAACACAACACTATAAATCAATTGTATTTCAGTAAAATAAGTTTTAAAAAGCGAAAAAAAAAATGTTGCTGGCTTAATGAGACTTATACTATTTTATGGCAAATTCTCTTCCATTACTTATCTTTCTTTATGCAAAGGATGTTTGTACTGAAGGAAATGAGAACAGAGAAAATTTGCAATCTGTGAAAGGGATTCAAGACATAAAAACTGCAGGAGAACTGAACATTATACAGACTGAAGAAAACATACTTTTGAAAAATGTTTATAGGGAATAAAAGTAAACTTTGTCTAGCAATTGTGTTATGCTTCCTGAGGTAGTCATAGGTTGGCCAAAAGTTTGAGTTTTCCAAATCATCTTCCAGAGACTCTGAATGAACCTTTTGGCCAACCCAATATATACACCAATTTGTTGACTAGAAGAAAACTGGTTACTATAAAAGAGGTAATGTTTTAAGAGGGCTTCTTTGGTGACTCAAATGGTAAAGAATCTGCCTGCAATGCAGGAGACCCATTGGGTTGAGAAGATCCGCTGGAGTAGGTAATGGCAGCCCACTCCAGTATCCACTCCTGGAGAATCCCATGGACAGAGGAGGCTGGTGGGCTACAGTCCATGGGGTCACAAAGAGTCAGCCATGACTGAGTGACTAACACTTTCACTTTTCAGTGTTTTAAGAATCCAATAATACCATAGCAGAAAGGACAGAGAAGCAGTAAAGAGCAAGATTTACAGAAGAGAAAATGGACTCAGTGATTCAGATGGCAAAATAAGTATCATTAGCTCTGACCTACAGAGAGAAGGATTCAGGGATGAAAAACATGTAAGAGATGGTAAACATGAAGAACATAAAATAGAGATATACAGAAAATCATTATTTCTAAAGAAGAGCCAAGTAGCAGCAGAACGGTAGCAAGAACCAAAAAAAAGAAAGAAAGAAAGAAAAAGAAAAAAAAACAACCCACCCACTTCCTAAAAATTTAGTTCTCTGGATCTTTAGGGCTTATTGTTAAGCAGGTAACATCATTTAAAACTCTCAACACAAATAGATGTATCTCAATGATGTGTTTGAAATGCAAGAATAAAGAGTAAAATTCTGCAAACATTTTGGCATAAAATGTGCGTGAACAGTAGGGTAAGAGAATCATGTCCTCTGCAACTCTTAACTCCAGGAGACAGTGGTGAGATGCAACGGAGATTTAGAGGAAAGAGCTTTTAGAATTTGACACCTGGTGGGGTTGTAGTTCATCTACAAAGGCAACAGAGCATAAATCAGCTATGCAAGCACTCAGAAAGCAAAAAATTCAACACCCTTCATGAATAAATTATTGAAAATCCTATCAGCCCACTGAGAGATGAATCAAAAAAATGAATCCAAGAAGGTAGAAATCATGGTATAATGGAAACTTTCCTGAGAACTGAAACCATTCAAATCTAAAATATAATGAAATAAATGTATAGACTTGACTACAGAACCAAATGCAAATGAGGTGGCTACCTCTTAAAAGGGAAGACATAATACAAAACCCCAACAATTTAACCATAATCCATTGGATTTAAGTCCCATACTGTGTAAACTGCTCTTTTAAAAAGTAGAAACTAGAGGAATAAAGAGGACGGGGAAGAAGTTCTATGTAATTTCTTTAAATAGGGGCATAGTTCTTACTTAATTGCACTGGTTACTAGATGAATGTTAAATGACAATTTTGGTAATGGGCACATTTGTCATGTTTCTGATTTTAACAGAAATACCTTTAGAGGTCGTATATAATTGTACTGTTTTTTTCCAATTTTTTTTCTGTAGAAAATAGTTCCATGAAGCAAAATATTCTTCAACTGTACTCCACCTTTAAATTTTAAGAAAAGTCTTCCATGGTGAATTTGAATGAGAAATGTGGCATATGATTTCCCTTACTGGAAATTAAAACTATGATTAGTATAAGTGTTTCTGAGCTGTCTTGTACTGATAGTTAAAGAGATCAGTTTAACCTTTTATAGTGTAGTGTTTGCCAGTAGTTAACCAGAGAAGCACAAGCTGGAATCAAGTATCAGAGAGAGAAAATATCTGCCGGGAGAAATATCAATAATCTCAGATCTGCAGATGACACCACCCTTATGGCAGAAAGTGAAGAGGAACTAAAAAGCCTCTTGATGAAAGTGAAAGAGGAGAGTGAAAAAGTTGGCTTAAAGCTCAACATTCAGAAAACTAAGATCATGGCATCTGGTCCCATCACCTCATGGGAAATAGATGGGGAGATAGTGGAAACAGTGTCAGACTTTATTTTGGGGGGCTCCAAAATCACTGCAGATGGTGACTGCAGCCATTAAATTAAAAGACGCTTACTCCTTGGAAGGAAAGTTATGACCATCCTGGATAGCATATTTAAAAGCAGAGACATTACTTTGCCAACAAAGGTCCGTCTGGTGAAGGATATGGTTTTTCCAGTGGTCATGTATGGATGTGAGAGTTGGACTGTGAAGAAAGCTGAGCGCCAAAAAATTGATGCTTTTGAACTGTGGGGTTGGAGAAGACTCTTGAGGGTCCCTTGGACTGCAAGGAGATCCAACCAGTCCATCCTGAAGGAGATCAGTCCTGGGTGTTCATTGGAAGGACTGATGCTGAAGCTGAAACTCCAATACTTTGGCCACCTCATGCGAAGAGTTGACTCACTGGAAAAGACCCTGATGCTGGGAGGGATTGGGGGCGGGAGGAGAAGGGGACAACAGAGGATGAGATGGCTGGATGGCATCACCGACTCGATGGGCATGAGTCTGAGTAAACTCCGGGAGTTGGTGATGGACAGGAAGGCCTGGCGTGCTGAGAATCATGGGGTCGCAAAGAGTCAGACACGACTGAGCGATTGAACTGAACTGAACCAGAGAAATGTTTTCTTGGGTAATATTGTAGGTGACACTGTGTTTGACATGTAGCTGACATGTCCACTAACAACCATCCTGTTCCATTTGGGCATATGACCCATTTAAAACAACAACAACAACAACTGTATTTATTTCTTTTTGGCTGTACTGAGTCTTGGTTGCTGTGTAGGCTTTTCTCTAGTTGTGGTAAGTGGGGGCTACTCTCTAGTTGCAGTGTGTGGGCTTCTCATTCCGGTGGCTTCTCTCGTTGCAGAGCACAGGCTCTAGGGCTCCTGGGCTTTGCAGGTGCAGCCCCCGGACTCTAGAGAGCACAGGCTCAACAGCTTAGGCATACCGGCTTAGCTGCTCCACTGAATGTGGGATCTCCTCGGCCCAGGGATCAAACATGTGTCTCCTGCATTGGCAGGTGGATTCTTTACTACTGAGCCGCCAGGAAGCCCTCATGTGACCCATTTTTAAAGACACATGCTGTGATGCCTGCTGAAGGTCTTTGGGAAGCATTATGTCCTTGTGGAGAGAGATAGAGTCACAGAAAGAGATGGCTCCTCTTTAATCTCTGCGTACTGTCATGTCTAACTGTGATGGCATCTTGTTACCAGCGTGGAAGTGACCTTGTTCTGGGATCATGGTTTGTCTATGTTCTCTGGGACCTCATTTGGAAAAAGACTCAAAAACTGGAGCGACTCTACTACTGCTAAGTCACTTCAGTCGTGTCCGACTCTGTGTGACCCCATAGACGGCAGCCCACCAGGCTCCGCCGTCCCTGGGATTCTCCAGGCAAGAACACTGGAGTGGGTTGCCATTTCCTTCTCCAGTGCATGAAAGTGAAAAGTGAAAGTGAAGTCGCTCAGTCGTGTCCGACTCTTCACGACCCCATGGACCGCAGCCTACCAGGCTCCTCCATCCATGGGGTTTTCCAGGCAAGAGTACTGGAGTGGGGTGCCATTGCCTTCTCTGGAGCGACTCGACAGTTGGGGCTAAATTATCTGAAGATTTGTTCACCCATGCAGTTGGCGGCAGGGCTAGAAGGATTCCAGAGCAGGATCGCCAACAACCTCCTCGTGAGGCTTAGCTTCCTCACATCATGGCAGCCACAAGGTGGCTAGACCTCTTACATGGCAACTCAGGGCTCCAAGTGCAAGTGTTCCGGTACGCAGACAACACAGGCCTTTGCTGACCTAGCATCAGCAGACCTGGAAACATCACTTCCACCGCATTCTACTGGTTAAAAGAAGGCCGCCCAGACACAAAGGGTTGGGAGGTGGACTCCTCTATCAGTGGGAAGTCTGCCAAGGTCACATTACAGAAGAACAGAGCACAGAGGCCGTATTTTGATAATACAGTCTCCCCAGGTGTCACCGTGAAGGAGGAGGAAGAGGAACAAATCCATTGACTCACCCAACTCTGAAGCTCATTTGGCTCTGAACTTCTATTTTCTGTGATAATTCCTTACCCTTTAAGCCAATTCGAATTGCTGTTTTTGCTACTTGCATCAAAAGCATTCTAACAGAAACAAACAGCTATTAACACCCCACAGAGCCAAGAGTGTGGAGAAAATTGCCCAAACAGTGTTTGTGTGCTCGTAAAGAATGCAGACATTTGAGGAAGACAGATGTGGAGATTTAGTTGCTGGGTCTTCTTGGGCATTTACAGAACCTCTCAGGGCTAAGCCTTAGTGTCCTTATCTGTAAAATGGGAACGTAGAGTTGTTGTGAGGATGAAATGAACCATCATTTGTGACATGTTTATTGCTGTGCCGGGCACAGAGAACACAATAAATGATAGCCTTCACCAGCACTCATTTACCATGAAATATATGACATTTGGAGGAAAGAAGCATGTTTAGGATATATATCCTTTATATATTTTACTAGAACATGTCTGTGTGTTTTAGGTGTTTATTAGACTAATCTTCTTTCCTCTCTGAAAGAGTGTATTTTTGAACGTAAAAAACTGTTGCTGGATCTGTCATAAAATGATAGCCGAGGGATCTTCAATGTCTTAGTGGAGAAATTTGGCAAAAACACAGAAATCCATTCAAACTGAGTGAAGTAACAAACAAGGGCCGTTTTGGAAGGATAAGTGGGTGGGGAGATACAGAATTACAAGGGAGGGGCTTCCCTGGTGGTCCAGTGGATAAGAATCCTCTTGCCAATGCAGGGAACACAGGTTCGAGCCTGGTCTGAGAAGACCCCACATACTGTGGGGCAACTAAGCCCGTGTGTTGCTGATCCTGAAGCCTGCGTGTCCTAGAGCCCATGCTCCTCAGCACGCCTCAACTAGACAGTAGCCTCTGCTCGCCACGACTAGAGACAGCCTGCATGCGGCAATGAAGATCCAGCAGAGTCAAAAATAAATATAAAAAATAAAATTTAAAAAAGAATTATAAGAGAGAGAGTGAATGATACAATTCTCAGGATCCAAGGGCAATCAAGACATCCACAATCCATAGAAAATGTGAACACAGAGCAAGAGGACCCCAGGAAGGCTGCTCCCTGTCCCCAGTCTGGGATTCTAAGACCCTCAACACTTTCTACTTCTCTGTGTCCATGGCAGGAAAGGGCCCTGCACCTTTCAGTTCATGCCAACAAAGACTGACTAAGATCACTGAGGCTCAACTCCAAGAAGACAAGCATCTCCCAGCCCATGTCGGTCAAAGGCCCACCCAGGTTCTGGCTGTGACAGGAGGGAGACATGCATGGCTTTGACCTCACTTGGAGAGGCAGGGGCAGGAGGGTATATGGAGTCACATGTCTGCCTCAGAAGGACAGGGGTCACTGGGTGTGACATTTGGAGAATCACAGCGTGAGCATGGAACTCAGATGATTCAAGAAGGAAATGCCATGTTGCTTTGCTGGGGCTGTTTGTGGCTCCTCTGAGAGGAGTGGGGGTCCACCTTGAGGGCTTGGCACTGTTCTCCAGCTGACTCCAACTTGCCTGGTGTCCTTCCCAAATATCTCTTCTGATGTTGATAGCTACTACCTTGTGTGGGTTTCCAGAGACTCAAAATCCATCTTCGGGGGATTCAACTCTTGTTTCAGAAAAATCAAAGATGATTCAGAGCTCTCAGTATTTTGTCCCTGTGGCTCAGCTGATCCTTCCTGGAATGCTGGTGGCAGGGTCGGCAGCACAAGAGCAAGACATCCAAGTTTACAGTTAATTCTAAGTTCAGCAAGCTTGCGTGCAGCTTGGAATCCAGCCAGTAAAATGCACTGGTACATTAGCTTCTGTTTCCATTGGCAGTCTTTACAGATGCCTACAAGCTGTGCTTTGATAACATGGTAATACACTTAGTGAAGTAAAAAAGAAACAATAGGGCCTCTTGGAGCTTTCCAGGGTTTGAACCCCAATAACTATGAGTACTTCTATAAGGAATTATCCCAAAGAGCCTGCAGGTCTTTCCCTGAACCCTAGCACTGCCCAATTCCTTGGAATTCAGCTAGATTGTATTATAACTACTTTAGAATGAAATACTGCATTTTATCCAACCATAATCTATTTCACATTTTTCTGCTCTCAGTGTTTCTTGGAAAATCAGTGAAGGAAAGTCCTGGACACCCAGAATTCTAGAGGGGTGAGAGGTTGTTAATTTTTTCTCTGCTAGGCTTTAACAGACAGAGATATGAGGACGGGACATCCTCAAAGCAAGAAATGTGCGTAGTGACTTCCCTGGTGGTCTGGGGGTTAGGACTCTGCATTTTCACAGCCCAGGGCACAGGTTCAATTCTTGATCGGGGAACTAAGGGCACAAGCTGCACTGTGTGGCCAAAAAAGAAAGAAATGTGGGCAATAAACATAGTTTATAGCCATCTGATACATGTTTTAGGCTTATTCTCCCTCAGCCTTGATGAACAAGGGGATATCAGGTCTTCCCTGGTGGTCCAGTAATTAAGATTCCAAAAAAAAAAAAAAAGATTCCAAGCTTCCAATGTGGGAGAAATAGGTCTGATCCCTGCTCAGGGAAATAAGATCTCTTATCCTGCACAGCATGGCCAAATAAAATAAAAATTTAAAAACAAACAAAAACACAAAACAAGGGGATAATCATATTCTCCTCTTTGAATATGTCTTTTCTATGGTTCCTGAAGATATCTTAAAAGCTGAGGCAGCTGGTAGATGCACTGGGCCACCATTCCTGACTCACAAGTACAGAAAATGGCAGCCAACTACACCAACACACTAATCACAAGTAAGAGTAAAAACTTAAAAAAAAAAAAATTTAGGGGTTCTTTCTCCATTTAAAACTGAATGCTTTAGAAATATAGGTTGTCTTCATTTTGATCTTTCACAGTTTGAAATGCACTGGGCTCTTCGAATCCTAGAATCTTGGTCCAAGCCAGTTGGAGTGCTGAAGCAGCCCATTGTTTGTTCCTATGGCTTCTGTAGTGGGCAGCAGAGACTTGGAGACTGATAATGGAATTGATGATTGCCTAGTCTTGGGCCTCTGTAGTGGGCAGCAGAGGCTTAGAGATTGATGCTGGAGTTGATGATTGTCTAATCCTGGGCCAACAGGACCTTGTTGCAAAGATTGTTTGCTGCCTAATCGAACCCTACTCTCCCCTTTGTTCTATATCAGTCACTGCAATGACTAGGTGCCTACCCTCCCTCACAGTTCAGTTCAGTTCAGTCGCTCAGTTGTGTCCGACTCTTTGCGACCCCATGAACCACAGCATGCCAGGCCTCCTTGTCCATCACCACCTCCTGGAGTCCACCCAAACCCATGTCCATCGAGTTGGTGATGCCATCCAACCATCTCATCCTCTGTCGTCCCCTTCTCCTCCTGCCCCCAATCCCTCCCAGCATCAGGGGCTTTCCCAATGAGTCAGTTCTTTGCATCCGGTGGCCAAAGTATTGGAGTTTCAGCTTCAACATCAGTCCCTCCAATGAACACCCAGGACTTATCTCCTTTAGGATAGACTGGTTGGGTCTCCTTGCAGTCCAAGGGACTCTCAAGAGTCTTCTCCAACACCATAGTTCAAAACCATCAATTCTTCGGTGCTCAGCTTTCTTTATCATCCAACTCTCACATCCATACATGATCACTGGAAAAACCATAGCCTTGACTAGATGGACCTTTGTTGACAAAGTGATTTCTGTGCTTTTTAATAAGCTGTCTAGCTTGGTCATAACTTTTCTCCCAAGGAGCAAGTGTCTTTTAATTTCATGGCTGCAGTCACCATCTGCAGTGATTTTGGAGGCCAGAAAAATAAAGTCAGCCACTGTTTCCACTGTTTCCCCATCTATTTCCCATGAAGTGATGGGACCAGATACCATGATCTTAGTTTTCTGAATGTTGAATTTTAAGCCAACTTTTTCACTCTCCTCTTTTACTTTCATCAAGAGGCTTTCATTAAGAGGCCTCCCTCACAAATACAAAAGTAGTGAGTAGAGCTTGGAGTAACAGGAGGTTACTGTCAATGGGCAACCTTTTCCCTCCCTCCTTCCACTTCCTTCCTGCATAGCCTTGATGACTGGAGCAGCCATCTTAAGACAATGAAGAAGAAAGCAAGCAAATTACGGAGACCTCGACCTTGACTGTAGCCCACAAGGCTCCTCTGTCCATGGGTTTTCCCAGGCAAGAATACTGGAGTGGGTTGCCATTTCCTTCTCCAAGGAATCTTCCCAACCCAGGATTGAACCTGAGTCTCTGGCACTGCAGGCAGATTCTTTACTGTCTGAGCCACCAGGTACCCTCCTGTATGAATGTTGTGAGGATTAAGTAAACAGTCCCTGACAACTATATATAATAAGCAGTACAAGTTCCACATTCTTTTTGTTTATAAAGAGAGCTAAGCAAGGTTCTTCATGGTGAAGCTAAGCGTTGGTGTCCTTATTTATCAACTGCGGCTGATAGATGAAACTGACCTGTTATGCTCACTTCATGGGCCCCTGGGACATGAGATATATTAAACTGCCTAGTCTTGTAGCAGCAGGCCCTCAATAAATGTTCATTTCTTTCCCCTTGAGTCCTGTTTCTTCTTGTGTGGTGACTGAAGCCCACACGACAGATGCTCTGAGTAGCTCTACACAATGTACTTTATTTTCTGGATTCACAGATAAGGGAGAAGAAGTGGGGTCAGGGAAGCAGAATGGACACTAAAATGCAGGTTACTTAGGAATTATCTCAGCAGCTCTGTAGTCAATGGGATGCCCTGGGCCTCCTGGCTTTGTAGAGATGGACCCTCAAGGTAGGAGAGTCATGTCCCATCTGTACAAGAAGCACATTGTGATGCATCTTCTATTTCTTTGGAGGGCCAGCCACTAAAAGAGGAGGCCTGATTTTCCAGGGGTGGAAAAGCTGTATTTCAGAAGCCTCAGGCTTGGGGGTGGAATCCTTTTCACATGGGATCCACTTCCTTCCTGATCAGATGTCACTTTGATCACCACACCACTCTTCCCAGGGAAATATGTTCCAGCAAGGCCCATTTTCTTCTGATTCAGTCTTACTTCTTTATATTGGCTCAAAGACGGGTTGCTAGGGACTTCCCTGGTGGTCCAGTGGCCAAGAATCTATGCTCCCAATGTAAGGAGCCTGGGTTTGATCCCTGGTCAGGGATCTAGATCCCACATGCCACAACTAAGACCCAGCACAGCCAAATACATAAAAATAAATTTCAAATAAATATAAAAAATTGTATTGCTGTAGGATACAATGCAGGTTCTCAGTCTATCCTCCACTTACCCTAGAAAAAGCTTGCTTACAGAGAACCAGCTTCTCAAGTATAAATTTGGTATTGAGCCTTTGAATATCTGTAAGCAGATAAATAACAAATGGGGAAATAATTTTGTCACTTAAATTGGAACAAATTCCCCAAATAATTTCTTGTTATCACTTTGATGAATCAGACTTCAGAGTTCCTAGGGAATATATCAAAATAGCTAATTAAGGTTTTAAGGTGATGGAAAAGGATTAATATTGAATGGGCTGGAGGGAATTAAAGCACTGTGGGAAGGGCAGAAGAGAAAAGGAAGAAAATCTGGATAAACTAAGAATAACTTAGTTTATCCAGAATAACTGGATAAACTTACAGACTCAAGGCTGCTAAATATGTTGGAAGAAGAGAAGAAATAGCATTGTAGAGTAAATTCCACCTTAACCTGAGGATCTATGACTTATTGAAAATATTACATTTTTTAAATTAATTAATTAATTAATTTGATGGCACCAGGTCTTTAGTTGTAGCATGCAGTATCTTCCATCTTTGTTGAGGCATTCAGGATCTTTAGTTGCAGCATGTGAACTCTTAGTTGTGGCATGTGGGATCTAGTTCCCTGACCAGGGATCAAACCCAGGCCCCCTGCATTGCCCACTGGACCACCAGGGAAGTTCCAAAAATTTTACATGTTACAAACAAGAGAGAACATACTCCCCTATCGATGCTCTCTAATTGTGTCTTATTAGTTAAGCTTCACATGGCTCGGCTCCCATCTCCTAAGTCTGAATATCAGTATCAATTGAGCATTTCATACTTGACATCTATATTGACAGAACGCATTGCTCTTTCCAATTTGGCATACATGCTACCTGCCACAAGGACTGAGGCAGGAAGGCCTAGGTGGGTTCACACTTGTGTTCTGTTTAGGTGTGGTCTGGCCCTGTGTGTTTCAATAACCCACCCCATCTCCACTGTTAGAGGCCAGCATCCAATGTAAAAAATCTCTTGGCAACTTGGTGTGGTCCCTGGCCCATGTCCTGGTCTTCCTCTTGCTCCCCCTTTGCTGCCTGACTTCTGTGTGAGGTTTCTGACTTCCTGCCCTTTTCCCCAGCCCTGAGCTCTAATGCAGAGGTTCATCAGTATTGCCAGGAAACTTATTAGAAATGAACATTCTCAGGCCCCAGAGACTCTGGGGGCAGAGTGGGGTCCAGCACGAAGAATCTGGGTGATTCTGACACATCACTTCTGGTGCTGACCTGGGTTTTTCTGCTGGGTTGAGGCACTCTCTTCCTGGGTGCCCCCTGCTTCCAACCACACATGAGGAGGGCTGGATGTCAGGCACTGAGTGGGGCATTACAGGTATGCCAACAAAGAATCTCCCTGTGAGGTTAGATACACTTCATACTGAGTATATATTTAGGTCAAGGACTATGGAGGTTGAACCCTCTCAGATGGTGTATCATTTGCAATTCTGATTCTCTTATTTAACAGAGATTAGAGGACCTTTGGGAGATGTCAGACTGGAGGTGAAGGCCAGTACAAGACCCTGTCCGTGGTTACAAAAGTAACATTACTGATCCTTCATGATGAAAGAAGGGCTTTTGGTTGTCTGCTGACAGGAAAGGCACCAAGCATTGATCTTTGGGAAGCTGCATTAGTGAGGGTTCTGGGTTCTCCAGAGAAACAGGAGAAACAGAAGAAACCGGAGACAGATATTTTATGCATTTGCCACAACTGTGTTTATCCATTCTCTTGTTGGTGGACACGTAGCTGTGTCTAGTTTGCAGCTATGATCATTAGGCTGTTCTGAACAACCTTGGGCACATTATTTCACGGACTTGTATTTTCACTTCTCTTGGGAAAATTCTGGGAGAAGGTGCTTGGGACTTAGGGTAAGTATATATTTTACTTTATTAGAAATGGCCTAGCTGTTTTCCAAAGTGATGGTGCCATTTTGCATTGTTACCTGTAATATATCATAATCCCACCTACTCCACCTCCTTGCCCACATTTGGTATTGTTCGTCTTTTCATCTTCAACTTTCTTTGTGGGCATGGAGTGGGTAATTCATGGCTGTTTTAATTTGCAATTTCTCTGAGGTAGCTAATGTTGTACATCTTTCCACTTATTGTGCTTGTTGGCCATTTGTATGTTTCCCTCTGTGAAGTGACCAAATATTGTGTACACTGCTTATTGGGTTGTTTGTCTCTGCACCTTTCAGTTGTAAGTTTATACATACATATATCTGTATATGTATTTTCTCAGATATACATATTAAAAACATTTTCCCCTAATCTGTGACTTTCCTTTTCATACCCTTTAGTGGTTTTTGTTAAGGAACATAAGTTTTAAATTTTAATGAAGTTGAATGATTCAGGTTTTTCATGGTTAGAGATTTTTGTGCTCTGTCCAGAAAACTTTTTGCCTATCCCCAGGTTGAAAAGATATTCTCCTATTTCCTTCTTGTCTCTTTATAGTTCTGGCCTTTTGGGTCTATGAATCACCCTAAATTAATTTATGAGTATGTGTGTAGGGTGTGAGGTAGGGGCCAAGCAGATGGTAGAATTTTAACTTAAATCTGGATCCTAGATTTTTGCTTAAAAAATATCTCCACAAAACATAGTCTAGAAGAAACACTCCAAACTCATGACAGTGGTTTCTCCTGAAAAGGCATGGAGTGGGGAGAGATACTTCTAGGGTAGGCTAGGATCTATGGCCTCTGTCCAGCAGGAAGAAGATTCAGAAGAGACCTTTGGCCCCTTATCTTTAAGAATAAGGATGTAGAGTCTTTCAGGGAGAATGAAACAGTTTGGGACCTGGGACCCTTTGCTGCAGTGCTGCAAAACTTGTATCTGGACACACCTCTCCTGGAACAACAAAATACAAAGAAACTATAGGGACTAAAAATAACCTTATGCCCAGGCAGTTGGGGCAAATTCTGGACAAATGATACAAAAAGACTGAAAAGGCCCAACTGCCACTTCTGAAGAGCCTGGAGCAAAAACAGTGTCCAGAGCAAAAGCAGGGTACTACGCATGCCCCCTGCACTCAACACCACCTAAGGGGCGGGCAAACCACCTAGCCACCCCTCCAGACTGACCCTTGGACACACCCCTATCCTCACCCTGTATAATAAGGAACAAGCTCACCCCCCTTAGGGAGTCAGCAAGCAAGAGAACCTGTTGTTTTTTCTTGCTCCCCCACTGCTGCAGCAGGGGCCCAAATAAAGCCTTGCCTGAAAGAAAAGGAAGAGCATATAAAAGATATATCAACTAGATCAGCAATGTATCATTTTTTTTAAGAGGAAAGAAAAGGTCAGAAGCAATTATAGGAAGTTGGTGATGTTTTGCACAGTAACTACATTGTGTTTTTTGGAAAGGCATGCTCTTTTCCTTATTTAAAAAATTTTTTTTTCATAATTAAAAGGAGAAAAAGTACATTATGATATAGCAATAAAGAAGTTATTTTGAACAATTAAGATTGGCAGCTTTTTGTTAGACATTGCCAAATCTCTCAGGAAGGAGTACAGAAATTTTCAGACTTGGAGAAGCTATGTGGTTGACTCATTCTTTATGAATGTCTGTCACTCAGGAGGTGATATCTGTCAAGATGCCAAGAGAAACTATTTAATATGAAGCGAAACATAATTCAATTAAGCAAAGCAAAGAAACTATGGCTCTTCATAAATGTGAATAGCAGGAAACCTCAGAATTCTCTGATACATCTCAAACTCAAAACAATACCTAAGTTGTCATGATGAGGGATATATATTGTAAAAAGCTTGCTGGTGTTCTGAGGTTCTGTCTAAAGAAATGTTGATGGCCAAAAGTGATTTAGGATTTAGGACAGAAAGTGATTCTCCATACCAAATATGAATACAGCTAAAACATAAACTTTGTGCTAATAAAAAAGAAAGTATCACATAATTGCATGCATCAATGTTGTATGTACCATGGTCAAAAATTAATATGTGTAATATTTGTGTTTCTCTTTCTGACTTACTTCACTCTGTATGACAGACACTAGGTTCACCCACATCATTACAAAGGACCCAGTTTTGTTCTTTTTCATAGCTGAATAATATTCAACTGTGTATTTGTACCAAATCTTCTTTATCCACTCATCTGTTGATGGACATTTAGGTTACTTCCACATCTTAGCTATTGTAAATAGTGCTGAAATGAACATCAGGGTGCATATATCTTTTTGAATTATGGCTTTCTCAGGGTAGAAGCCCAGTAGTGGAATTGCTGGGTCATGTGTGTGTGTGTGTGTGTGTGTGTGTGTGTGTGTGTGTGCACGCACATGCACACGCACTCAGTCTGATCATTTATGACTCTATGAACTGGAACCTGCCAGGCTCTTCCGTCCATGGGATTCTTTAGGCAAGAATACTGGGAGTGGGTTGCCATGCCCTCCTCTAGGGGATCTTGCCAACCCAGGGATTGAACCTGCATCTCCTGTGTCTCCTACATTGCAAGTGGATTCTTCATCCACTGAACCACCTGGGAAGCCCTTGCTGGGTCATATGGTAGTTCTATTTTTAGTTTTTTATGGAATCTCCTAAAATCTAGAAAGATGGAACAGATGAGCCTGTTTGCAGGGCAGGAATAGAGATGGAGACGTAGAAAATGAACATGTGGACACAGGGGAGGGGAGGGTGAGTCAAATTGGGAAAGTAAGATTAACATATATATACTGTGTATATAAAATAGATAGCTAGTGGGAAGCTGCTGTATTGCACAGGGAGCTCAGCTCAGTGCTCTGTGATGACATGGGAAGGGGGGTGGATGGAGGGGAGGGGAAGGGAGGGAGGGGATATATGTATACAGATAGCTGATTTGCTTTGTTGTACAGCAGAAACTAACATTGTAAAGCAATTATACTCCAATAAAAATTTTTAAAATACACCAAAAAAATTAGGGTATGCTCTAGTGAAGTGTTTAAAGTGAGGTGTTTGGAAGGGCAGGATCAACATTACCTGAGTGCTCACTACGGATGCCAATCCACAAATTTCACACCTGACCCACACAGTCTCAACTGGTGCTGCCAGGAATCCACGATTTATGAAGCTCTCCTGGGAATTCTTTTCTACTGTTGGAAAATTACTGCTCTAGTGGAGATCTGACAATTTGTTTTTTGACAGAGGGCACCTACAATGGTTCATTTTCTGTATCAGCTTGACTTGGCTAAGGGATGCCCGGATAGCTGGTCAAAGCTTATTTCTGGGTGTGTCTGTGATGGTGTTTCTGGAAGAGATTAGCATTTCAGCTGGTAGACTGAGCAAAGTTCACCCTCACCAACATGGACATCATGCAACCTGCTGAGTGCCTGAATAGATCAAAAAGGTCCAGGAAGAGGGACTTGCTCTCTGCTTGAGCTGGGACATCCACCTCTTCCTCTCCTCAGACATCAGGGCTCCTAGTTCTTGGACATTTGGATTCAGAATGAATTATACCACCGCTTTCCTGGGTTTCCAGCTTGCAGGTAGCAGATCACAGGACATCTTAGCTTTCGTAATCACATGAGCCAACTTCAATAATAAGTCTCCTCTTGTATATGTGTATTTGTGTGCATGCATATGCGTGGGTTGCCATGCCTTCCTCCAGGGGATCTTCCTGACCCAGGAATCAAACCTATGTCTCCTGCAACTCCTGCATTGCAGGTGGATTCTTCACTGTTGAGCCACTGGGGAATCCCACGTGTGTCGTATACACACATACATAAGGGGAGATTTATTATATCATATACGTCTCTTATTGGTTCTGTTTCTCTGGAGAACCCTGATACAGCACCTAAGCTTCCTTTCTGTGTTTGGAGCATCCTCCACCCTATGAACCATGGGAAATATATCATCCATCACCTGAGAAATGCCAAAGACCATAAATGCCACCAGCTTCCCATGCAACTGCAATTCAGGCATATGACCCAGGCTTGGCCAGTCAGATGTACCACAGCAGACATTGGATCTGGAGCTAGAGCTGCAGAGAAGCCCGCTGGAGTCCGGTCTGACTTTGGGCGGTGCGGCTGTGACACAGAGTGGGACTGTGAGTCTAGGGCTGGCTGGAGCAGTTCTACAGCGGTATCTGGGCTCTGGTGCCAGCTACACAGTCTCATTTATTTTGTTTACCTTCCCCAAGCCTGGTCCGCCAGCCTTCTTATCAATTCTATCAGATACCTAACATTATGAAAATAAAATTATTTTATTTAAATTAGCTAGAGTTGGACTTCCCTGGTGGTCCAGTGGTTAACAATCTGCCTGCCCATGCAGAGGACCTGGTCCAGGAAGATTCCATATGCCATGGGGAAACTAAGCCCGTGTGCCACAACTACTGAAGCCTGTGCACCCTAGAGCCTGTGCTCCGCAACAAGAGAAGCCACTGCATGAGACGCCCATGCCCTGCATCTAGAGAGTAGACCCCACTCATCACACTAGAGAAAGCCCACACACAGCAATGTAGATCCAGTGCAGCCAAAAATAAATAAATAATAACAAATTTTAAATTAGCCAGGGTTGATTTCTGCGGCTGGTGCATAGATCCTAACAACATGTGCATTTAATGCAGTGCTTAGTGATTTGTTTTACTTGTTTTTTCCCTCTGAAGGCTCTTTTTACTTTGATGGTATATTTTGGAGACAAAGACATTTTAGAATGTTTTTAAAAAGTCGTATATATGAAGAGACCCAATCTGTATATGGAAGTGAAAAATCTGGAAAAAAGGAAACAGACTGCTCTGTTTTATTTTACATTTTACTGTATTTTATTATTTGTTTCCCCAGGAATATACATTAAGGTCCAAATAAAAAATTAGAAACAGTTCTTATTTTTGGACAGGATCATAATGCCTGAATGCGTGTGGCATGTGATGTGAACTTCAAACTTATCAAGGCTTAGGTAGTGGAATCATGTTATTCAAATGGACCAGCCTTCTATCTTAAAAATATCAGAAAATCACACAAAGATTTATGTCAGTAATATCTAGTATAGTTATTTGTAATTAGCACAAAGGAAATGAATTAAATCACCTCACAAATGGGCAACAGCTACATAAATTTTGCTGTGTCCTTATTTAGAATCTTATATGGCTATGAGATATTAGAATTTTGAAATGTTCCTTCCATGTCTTCACGCTTTCTGGTGCCCTCAATGCAAATGCCATCTTTCTGAGTTAAGAATTCAATATAAGGGACTCATAAGAAATTTGTGAAATGGGAATTCAGTCTGTGAATCAAAGAAAGTTAAAATGCGGGCTGGGACTGTGGCTCATCCATCCTGGCTGAGAGCTGTTGCCTGGGGCATCTCAAAGAGATGATCCCCTTGGAAAGCATCAGAGGAGGTTTGCACCCATCCATTCCTTCCTTCTCGACTCCAGTCAATTGGAGGTCTCACTGACTCGTTTGTCCTCCCCTGTCGTGCTCTCTTGGCTGCTCAGTTGCCCACGCTCATTTCATCAGACCAGCAGCCCCGGCCTCTGATTGCCCCAGGCACAGAATCTGCAATACCTCGTGAATTCTAATGTAAAGTAAATTGTTTAATTTACTCCTTCCACTGGAGAAGGATCCAAGGACTGAGGTATCTTTACCCAAGATGATTTTTGAAAATATAAAACAATAAGTAGAAAAGGAACGGGCAGAATAAGTAATAGCTGAGTTTCTCATAGTTCAGAAGCTCCACAGATCACACAGCGTTCATAGGAACATCGCTCATTCTATTGTCAAGGAAGGAAAGGGAAAAAGTTAGACAGTAATAAAAATGTTACAGAAGATTTAAACTGATCAAGCGTCCCTAAACTCAGAGTGCCAGGGTTCCTCTCCTCAGGGGCAGTTTTTCCTTTCTCAATTCCTCCCATGACACACAGTCAGCCAACGATCTGTGTGGCTGTTCCTATTACTCAATGCTGTCTTTGAAAGGAAGGTTTGTGGGTTTTTCCAATCAGAGGCGCCTATGAATTTTGATTTCTCCTTCAACTTCTAACTCCCAATTTACATCGTGACCCTTGGCTATATGAACTGATGCTGATGACAAGAATTCACTGTGGATAGAACGTGCTTCAATATGAGATTTATAAAGAAAAAAGAAAAACTAACTTGATGTCATAGAAAATATACTGCCAAACAAGGGGGTCACTTACGGGAAGACTCCAGGCCAGAGTCTATCTGTGCAACTGATTATAAGACTATGAATTTAGGAAACTGTGGCATCTGTAGCAATTTGCATCATCTAAATCTCCCCCTAGTGTTTTCATCAAGTCTCTGGAATTCACATTCCACCCCAGATAATGATTTCTCAATGTACATTTCCAGCTCTGATCTCTCCTTTGGGCTCCATGTATATATATCTAGCTGTGAACTCTGTTGGATGTCTAAACAGAATAGGAATCTAAAATTTAGCATGTCCCAAGTTAAGTTCTTCATTTCCACCTCCATGCTCTTTTTGGTCTCAGATAATGTTACCATGTTCCTTCTAATGACACCCAAATCCAATGACACCCAAATCCTATTCCATTGTCCACATAGCATAATCCTGAAAGATTGAGGGCAGGAGGAGAAGAGGATGGCAGAGAATGAGATGGTTGGAGGGCATCACTGACTCATGGACATGAGTTTGATCAAGCTCTGGGAGATAGTGAAGAACAGGGAAAGCTGGCATGCTGCAGTCTATGGGGTCGCAGAGTTGGACATGACTTAGCGACTGAACAACGGACAACCAATATTAGTTTTATTTAAACTTAAATCAGATCTCCAACCCTGTAACTATGATCCTTCCAATAGCTTTTCATTGCAACAACAAAAAAGTACATTTTTCTCCATTTATGGCAAATAGAATTCTAAGATAATCCCCAATGACCCCCACCCTTCTATAATTCCCTTTTTAGTGCAGGATACCCCTTCTCTGATTAAGTTTCTAGCCAGTACACTTTGAATTCATCAGAGTCAATTACACTGGGAGACCCTGACCAAATCAGAGGATCCTTTAAAAGAAGGTGAAGTCAGAGAGCCAGCTGGCCTGGCAGAAAGCAAACATCCATGCTGTGAAATGACTATGTGGTCCACACAGCAAAACTGTGGGCAGACTCCAGGAGCTGAGAGTGGTTGCTGGCCCACAGCTAGGAAAAAAACAGGAACATCATTTCTGGAGCCACAAGAACAGAATTCTGACAACAAACCACAATGAGCCTGGCTGAGCTTGAATTCAAAATGAGCACCACACTGCAGCTGACACCTTGTGAAGCCCTGAGCAGAGAATCCAGCTGAGCCTTGCTCAGACTCCTGAGCAATGGGAACTGGGAGATAATAAATTTGTATTGTTTTAAGCCACTTAGTTTGGAGCAATCTCTTATGTGACAATAGAAACTGAACATAGTGCGGTTCTCGAAGTCTTAATTTATTTGGTTCTTCCCTGCCTCTCTGGCTTTGTCTGCTATTATTCACCCTCCTCACTCATCATGCAGCTATTAAAACATAATTTCATCACATGGTTAACCTTGGAGGGACACTTAGAGGGCTTCCGGTGTGTTGAAATATTCCGTTTCTTGATCTGGATACTGTTTGGTCAGGTGTTTCATTTATAAAAATTCATTCAGAATTTCAATGTGCATTAAGATTTGTGCACGTTTATTTATGTATGATAGATTCAATATAAAACTTATTTAAAATTACTTTTTAGATTAATATTTAATGACATGACAAATGCATATTTTTAATATTTAAGTGAAAAAAGTCCAAATAAAATGACCAATTTAGGAAAGAATAGCAAACAGAACTTAAAAATATATTAATAGCAGTTTTATGAGGAATGCAAAAATTGTTTAATAGTAGGAAATTTGGGGTATTGATTATATACATTGTGTATATTATGCAATACACACATTACATACGTGTATTATATATGTATATGCAATACATAATATATGTAACTATGAAATAACACATATTACAGACATTTACCCCTACTTTTGCTATTTATTTTATATTAATTAACAAACATGTAATAGGTTGAAAAATGCAAATAACTGATAAATTCTGGAAAGAGATTTGAAAAAAGGCAATGTTCAGTTCTGATTTTTAAACCTTTCACCAAGCTAACAATGGGATGAACAGAGCCCTTAACATGACTGGGATTATCTAATTGAAACCACTAGTTAACACCCTATTGGATGTGGAAGCCTAGAAGTGGTGCAGTTAAAACCAAGGATAATACAGGATACCTTTCAACTTCAAAATACTCTAGAATTTCAGACTAATATAGTGTAGGCATAAAGTAGGAAAAAAAAAGATTTGTTATCAAAGTAAAGAGGAAGAATTACATTTAATTTTTTAAATAAGTACATTTAATTAATATTTGCAGATATTTTGTCTACTAGAAAATCTAAGAGCACTTATACTAACACTGAACTAGTAGAGAATGGTCTGAAAGGAAAATAAACATACAAAATCAATAGGTATCAGACTTCTTACACATCAGAAGTCTATTAGAAAAGACGAGGAAAAGATCCCATTGACAATAACATAAAAACTACAAAACACATCAAAATATCTTTAGAAGCATAAAAGGCACTTAAGTCCACTAGCATTAGACCACATTTGACTCTGTTTGATGGTGGATTTTGGGAAAGATATCCTTTGGTGTTTTGCCATATGTCATATAAAACATAACAGGCATTCAGTAGGTTTTGAATGTGAATCTGAAGTCAAGAAAGAGCAATTCAAGCTACTTTGCCACCATTTTAACCTGGGAATAATTTTACTCTTGTAACATATTGCATATATTTTAAAGTTTGTATGAGTAGTCTATGCCATACCCCATTCTTTCAGTTACTATGAAGGTAAAAATGGAATCTTAAAATACAGTTGGAAAATGTCATAGAAAGGTAAGTGAGGGAGGCTGATGACTGCTCCCATAGTGTACTGAGGATGGGGAGGTGGGGTGACCATCTCCATGGGCTGGGCCTCAGCCTTGCTGAACAGACACGTAAGGTTTCTTCCTAGTGCCCAGGTGGCCAAACCCAGATGACCACTGGTAAATGCATTGTAGGCAATAGCCAAGGGCAATAGTTATCTCTGGGGAGGGAGGGTGGGACAAGGGGTGGACATGGGCTTTACCTGGATGTATAATATGATATTTATTAAAAAAATAAAGAGGGATTTCCCTGGTGGCCTAGTGGTGAAGACTTCCTTCCATTGCAGGGGGTGCAGGTTCATCCCTGGTCAGGGAGCTGAGATCCCACATGCCTCCCAGCCGAAAAAAAAAAAACAGAAAAAAAAAACAACAAAAAAAACCCCAAACATAAAACAGAAGCAATACTGTAACAAATTCAATCAAGACTTTTTAAATGGCCCACATTAAAAAAAAAAGAAAATCTTAAAAAAAGAATGCTCTAAAGCACATATAGCAAAATGTTAACATCTGCTAATCCGAGTTGCTTGTTATCTTTTCATACTTGTCTGTATGTTTGAAATGATTCATAATTAGAGATTACTTTTTAAGAAAAAAAGCTGAAAAGAAAGACAAAATACTGTTAGTGGCTGTCTTTGAAAATGGATTTCCCCCCTTTTTAAATTTTCTGCATTTTCCAAAAATTTTACATTGAGTCTTTGTTACTTTTATAATTAGGAAAACAGTGCTCGCTTCGGCAGCACATATACTAAAAAAATGGAATGATATAATTAGGAAAACATAAATTCTGAAACAACTACTTTTATAATTAAGAAAAGCTAAAAAAAAAAAAATAAATAAATAAAAAGAAGAGCTTAAGTCATGTAACTCATCAACTGAGATAACTAGGAATGTACTGAGGAGTAAAATGAATCAAGGATGATGCTGATAAAGTGGCAAAAGAAAAAGGCAATGACAAAGCACAAAATGTGGCTAAATCTCATGAATCTGTCCTTTACTTATTCTGAATTAATTAGTGGACAACTGGGTTGGACCTTGCACAACTGGTGAGGAATGACTTTGCTTCTCAGGACCAGGTGGCATTCTGTACTTGATTTGTACTCTCTCCCGTAGTCCAAACACACAGTTCCTCCCCGCAGGGGCTGTGTTTCCTACAAGTTTGGTTTCTCTTTCCATTCCAGAGACGTCTGGGCCCTAGACTGGCTGATGTGGAGGGGGCTTCCCCAGTGGCTCAGACAGTGAAGAATCCAACTGCAATGCACGAGACCCAGGTTCGACTCCTGGGTTGAGAAGATGCCCTGGAGAAGGAAATGGCTACCCACTCCAGTATTCTTGCCTGGAGAATCCATGGTAACCATGGACAGAGGAGCCTGGCGAGATACAGTTCATGGGGTCGCAAAGAGTCAGACATGACTGAGCAACTAACACTTAACACTGGACTGGCTGACAACCCACCCCTGGAAAGGAATGATTCAGCACAAAAGGGGAACAAAACTGAAGGGAGATTCTCAACATACTTATGAGAACAAACTCTTAGTAGCTGTTAGCTCATTAAGTGTTGAAATGTAAATATTGTAGCTAATTAAATACAGCTTTATTTATTCATTTTAGCAAGATCCAGTGGAACTTCAATTATAGAATAAATTTTTAATGAATAAAAGAGCTTTTAAAAAAACTATGTATTTGCCAACACTGACTGACCTCTTTTGTTTTAATCACTGGGAATGATTATAAAGCCTCATTTCCCTGGTATATATGGCCTGTTGGACTCTCTCAGACAAAAATGGGGCACATTCAGATCACCCCCTACTCCAGGTCTGCACTCAACAGCTGGCTGTGGCAACACCCACTCGGGTTTCCTGGACTCACCAGAAATTCACCACCTCCATGTTCAATCCAGTCCTGGGTGGAGGGCAACCATGTTTTCCTGTCTACCCTCTCCTCCTTCCCTAGACAAGGGATCACACCTTCTCTTCCCCTGCCCTCACTCCCATTCCCCGCTCCGTCCTCTACTGATGACTTGCACCTTCTACTTAACGAGAAAGCTTCAAACAGGCAGACTAGCACTTCGCTTAGATTCTACCCCTCCTCATTTCCCTGCACCAGAGCCAGTACACTGGCCTCCCTTCTGTGCCCCTGGCAGGGCCCCCTTTCCTCTTGCCGGGCAGCTCAGCCCCGCTCATTTCTCCAGAAGTCTCCCTCCCCTCTGTCCTGCATCATCAATTTTCCTCTCTACTGGATCTTTCCCATCAGCATACAAATGAGCTATTATTTTTCTTATAAGAACAAAAACTCAAACCAAAACCCGTTTTGACCCCATTTTCCCTCCAGCTACCTCTCTATTTCTTGTCTCAGCAACTCTTCTAAAGCTGATGCTGCTGAGCAACCTCTTGTCCTCCATTCACTCAACCTCCCATCCCACCATGCCACTCCAATCCCCTTGTCAAGGTCACCGATGACCTCCACACTGTTAAATCCAATGACTCATTTTTTTAACTTGATCTAATCAGCAAGTTTTCAATATATATCGTATCTTGTAACATGAATGTTGAGAATGAAGAAGGACACTATTAATAACTGTGACAGGATAACAGGTGGACTGTGAAATGTGTCTGGCAAATCAGGAAGGGGGTATGATTATCTGACGTAACAAAGTTTTGGACAGCTTGAAACATTTTCTTTTGTTTTCCAGGATGCCACACTCCTGGACCCCTTCCCTCTCTACCTTCTTTTCTGGTCCCTCCCTATCATTCAGACCTCATCACATTCAAGTGCCCAGGAGGGTTCTTGGAACTTTTCTCAACCTACCATTACTTGTTGGTGACCTCATCCAGGTCTCACAGCCAAGACACAAGTGATTATCAGAGATGTGCCTCTGGCTTGGACCTTCCTTCTAGACTCCAGATCCATGAATCCCATCATCTCCTCCTCTTCTCCACCTTGATGTCTAACTGGCATTCACATCTTACATGCCCTACATTAAACTTGGGATTGTTTTCACCATGTCTTCTGGCTTCACAGTCTTGCACATCTCAGTAAATGGCAAGTCCATTCTGCCAGTTGCTCAGATCTCAAGCTTTAACACCAGTTGGCTCAGTCCTGACTCTGTTCCCTTATAGCCAGAAAATCTTGTCTCTACTTTCGAAGCATGTTCAGAATCTCACCATCTTCCCACCTCATTGCTACCAAGCCAGTCACCATCATCCCTCATTTAGACTGGTAGTTCTCCTAACTGGTCCTTGCTTCAGCCCTTGCCCTCTTTCTGTCTGTGCATCACACAACAGCAGGATGAACAAGAAGGGATGTCCTCCCCATGGCAGTAAGATGGCACTTCCTACCTTACATCTCTGACTTCATCCCTACTGTTCCCCACTTGACGTGGGACTCCTCTTGTTCCTGAAGCACCCCAGATTTGGCTCTTGCTCTGGGCACTTGTGCTTTCTGTTCCCTCTCCCAGAATGCTCTTCCCCCTGATTTCCATGCTTTACCCTCCTCTTTTAGGTCCTTCCTCCCATGTCACCTTCTTAAGAGACATTCTCCAGATCAATTTAAATGACAACCAGCCTACTCCTCACATGGCCTGTCACCCTGCCCCACTTTACTACCCACCAGAATATATTCCATCATACATCATAGTACAGATCAGTACTGCCCCATAGAACTTTCTGCAATTGGACAAGTTTCACTGATATGTGGGATCTTAGTTCTCCAACCAGGGATTGAACCCTTGCCCCCTTTGATGGAAGCATGGAGTCTTAACCACTGGAGCACCAGAGAAATCCTTAATGGTATTTGATTTTAAATAACTTAAGTTTAGGTAGCCAAGTGTGGCTTGTGGCTACTGTACTGCACAGAGTAAATCTATAATTTATTATACTTTACTGTAGCTTACTTATCTCCCTGCTAGTTTGTTCAAAAGTTGGTTACCTATAAATATGACCTTCATGACTATAACATCCATTATCTGCTCCATTACAATGTAATCTCTGCAAGGGCAGCTTTCTTCTATGCCTGCCCAGAATGGTTGTTCAATAAATATTTGCCGAAAGAGCAATGGTTACCTCAAGTTTATCATTTTTAAGTGCCAAAGTTTGTTTCTGCTTTAAACATTTTTTAGCAATCATTCTAAGATCTAGCGAGTATGTCCTTTCCCTAACTTAGTACCAAAATATATGGTTTCCTTGCAATTTCAATGTCACTTTCTGTACAGAAATCATGATGTTGCAATAAATTGTGTCCTTAGAGACCATTAATGTCATCCTTTCATTAACTGCACCAGAGTGCTGGGTTTTTATAGTCTTTCTACTAACTGACTGTTTATCAGTAAGTAGTCCTGCTGCTGTCTCTAATATGCAGCTTATTTATTTTTCAACGGAAATAACTGGAAAAAAGGCTTGAGGGTGCTTCTCTTATCCTACAGAGTCAAATGCATAAGATTTGTGACTTTTGCTGTGGTTACACTCACGGCCTGTTCAGAGAGGTTGGTTGCCTGCAAAAACAACCTTTGTGAAAATAATATCTATAATAACACAGATGGTTATGGCTGGTTCCCTTTGATAGACTGGAAAACAAAAATCAAAGGATTGAAACCTAGGCCTCTGAGCTGGAATTAACACTCAAGTGTTTTCTTCTGAATCCAAAATTCTCTCATTGAATCCACTCCTTCTCAAAAGTGCAGTTCACAACCATCTACTAAAAATCACTTGCCCTGGACTCCCCACTAGAGCAAATGGATCGATCTTGGGGGTGGGACCCAGAGATCAATAGATTTGATGCCTCACAGACTTTGAGGCCCTCTGTGCTAAGTTTATGTTCTGATTAGAAGTATAAGCCACCTTGAGTTTTTATTCTATAGGGGAAAGACTGGTACTCTTTTTATGATCTAACTACTGATAAACTTGTAACAGCTACTGTTTTACAAACCACACAAGCATTGATATATAGGTTCAACTAATTTGCTGGTTGACGTTGTTGTTCATTTGCTAAGTCATGTCCGACTCTTCGCAACCCCAAGGACTGCAGCATGTCAGGTCTCTCTGTCCTCCACCATCTCCTGGAGTTTGCTGAAGTTCATGTCCACTGAGTCGGTGATGCTATCTAACCATCTTATTCTCTGCTGTACTCTTCTCCTTTTGTTTTCAATCTTTCCCAGCATCAGGGTCTTTTCCAATGAGTTGGCTCTTCGAATCAGGTGGCCCAAGTATTGGAGCTTCAGCTTCAGCATCAGTCCTTCCAGTGAATATTCAGAGTTGATTTCCTTTAGGATTGACTGATTTGATCTCCTGGCAGTCCAAAGGACTCTCAAGAGTCTTCTCCAACACCACAGTTCGAAAGCATTAATTCTTTGTTGTTCAGCCTTTTAATTTGCCTGTACTGTACAGTAAGTAGAGAAGTGATCAATAGAAAATGTGTTTCCATGACAGATTATACACCAGGAAATATTTCTAGATTCTTTCAGCACCTTCTGGGGAATAGAGAGATCCATTTGTCAAGAATGAAGACCTAAGAGGATATCACTGCCATCAAGACTAATAACAGGATTCTGAAAGGTGATTCTTCCTTGAGATAAACAAGGTCATGTATCGCAGAAGCAAGTACATGCATACTGCAGTTAAGTTCTCATTCTCCAGCTTGGTTTACAGAACAAGTGATAACTTTGCAATTGAAAGACAGTGTATATATGAACTGGTGGTGACTTGTGTACAATCACCAGCCACTGCAGGTCAACCAGGTCTGGAGGACAAGAGAACAACTCTTTTTCTGTGACTCCCCTGGAATATTTTTACTTTTTAAGGTTTTTTTTTTTTTTTTTTTGATGTGGACCATTTTTAAAGTCTTTGTGCAGTTTGTTACAATATTGCTTCTGTTTTATGTTTTGATTTTTTTGGCCAAGAGACATGTGAGATCTTAGCATGTGGCATCTTCTTGACCAAGGATTGAACCTGCATGCCCTGCATTGGAAGGCAGAGTCTTAACCACTGGACTTCCAGGGATGTCTAACCCCTAAAACATTTCTAACAAGAAGAGTTTCCTGGCAATGCTTTTGGCTTTTACCGTGATTTCTAAGACTCTGAGTGGTGGAAGACAGGTCTGGAGGAGACCAGGGTTCAGTAAGGAGTTCAAATATATAAAGGCCCGGGGTGGAAAGCGAGGTCAAGGAGCTAAGACAAACAAGGTGGCATGCACAGTCAGGAGAGCTGTGTGTGTTTTGGGATGGGGTTGGGGGTTGGTGGGGCTTCCCCAGTGGCATTAGTGGTAAAGAATCCATCTGCCAATGCAGGAGACAAAAGAGATGTGGGTTTGATCACTGGGTCGGGAAGATCCCCTGGAGAAGGGCATGGCAAACAATTCACTATAATTGCCTGGAGAATCCCAAGGGCAGAAGAGCCTGGTGGGCCACAGTCCTTAGGGTCACAAAGAGTTGGACATGACTGAAGCAACTTAGCACACACGAGGGGTTGGTAATATGAGACGGTGGCAGGGACACAGTCAGAGAGGTGAGATGGGAAGCACCACCTTACCGCCATGGGAGGATGTCCTTGCTTACTTGGAGAGGGACGGCAAGGCACAAATCTTATGCATTTGACTGACTGACTGGTTAGGCATCCAACTGTTGTGGGGTGCACAGACAGAACGGGGGCAAGGGCTGAAACGGGGACCAGTTAGATTTACCAGTCATCTAAATAAGCGATGATGGTGACTTGGACCAGCATGGTAGCAATGAGGTGGGAAGATGGTTAAATTCCAGATGTGCTTCAAAAGTAGTGACAAGAGGATTTTCTGGATGTAAAGGAGCAGAATCAGGGCTGAGCCAGCTGGAGTTAAGGCTTGGGTGTGAGCAGTTGGCAGGACGGACCAGCCATTTGCTGAGGGCACCAGCTGTGCTACCGAGGTGCGAGTTCAAGGAATGATGCAGGAGTCGCTCTGTTTCCACAGATACTGGGAAGAGAGGATGAAGAGTGTGCTCCAAGTCCTCTGCTCAGCCACTGACCAAGCAGCTGCCTCCAGGGCACTCAGAGACTGATCTGGAGAGTGGGTCAGCAAGGAGCTGCCTGTCCTGTCCTGGAAGGAGAGTAAGGGGTGGGCTCACGGAGTCCATGTAAGTTCTCACCACACAGAAGAGGCTCAAGTTCCAGGAGCCCCTATACGTTTCTGTCCCTAGGAGATTCCACGGGGAGAATGAGGTCTGTTGGTACTTTTATCACTTCCTACTCAGTCCACTGCTGTGAGGAAAAGGTCACACCCATGGACCAGGGTCAACAGGAAGGGTGTGCTTGACTGTGAGTGCAGGCTCAAGGTCAACACTCCAAAGGAAACTTTCAACCTCCACCCCATGGGAACCTATTTATTAGAGGAGAGGTTGGGGCTGTTTGGCCAAGAAACCACACAAGTGACTTCCTCCGCTTCATGGTAGGTTAATTTTTGGCAGTTATCAAGGAAAAAGAAAAGCTTTTTAATGAGAAAGTCCACAACTGAGAGCATGGAGCTAACTTTTTGCAATCCCTTGCAATTCTTTTTCCAATAACCCTATAATGAAGTAGATACACCATTCTCTGTTTAGTAAGAGGAAGCACGTGATTTAGAGAGAGGAAGCATGTAAGCAAAATGAATCCATATAAAATGGTTAGAAAAACACAGTAAAAATTCCAAAAAGGCTAGCCATTTTTACTACTCAAAGCTGTCCAGGTTGCAAGTGGCAGAACTAAGAGCTGGACCCAGATCTGTCAGGCTCTGACCCTCTACACGATTACTGTTTCCAATTATTTTCTTTTTTACTTATGGTTTTTTTTTTTTTTAAGTTGAGCTGGTCAAAGAGGAAAGAGCTCCAAGAGTCATTTGCATACCTCCATTTGTAGCTCATGTACAACAGAGGAGCCTAGTGGGCCCCAGTTCCTGGGGTCACAAAGAGTCGGACATGACTTACCAACTAAACAACAATTTGTATTTCAGCTTATCAGATTCATGTTGCTTTCCTCCCAGCCTCTTAGCTTCAGATAATTTACCCAAGTAATTAGAATCCCTTTTTTCAGTGAAACTAATGAGACAGGAAAATTGATGGAGACAGTAATTTCTGTTTTATTCTTCCTACAGAAGGACACTCAAAAGAATGAGAAGAACACAGTAGAGGGAAAAAACATTAAAACATATAATAGATGCTGAAAAGACATTTGATAGAAATCAACAGCCGTTCCTAATAAAAATCCAGATTAAAACTTGACTAGAGGGAAACCACTTAAATATAAATGCATAGGGTTCCATAAGATGTTACAGAAAAACTGGAATGAATGCTTTGGCGAACTCAATATTAATGACCACCAGAGCCCAACAATAAATATTATTCTAAGTGTTGAAACAGTAAAGCCATTTCAAATTAAATCAGGAACTAGACAGATACATTTGCTTTTGCTATTATTTTTCAACATTGCTCTATAGGTCCTAGTAAATGCAGCAAATAAAATCAAGAAGGGTATACACATGGGAGAAAAAGAAATATGATCATCATTTTGTTGACAATGTCATTGCTGGAAATGACAAACTATTGGAACTAAAGAGAGATTTTTAGTAAAGTGACTATGTATAAGATAAAGAGTTAGCTATCTTATAGTTTCCTTTCTAGTATAGAAATGGAATGGGAACAGTATTTAACCCCATATAATTATCTCAAACTGTAATTATTTATAAATAAATTTGAAAAGCCAGGAAACAATTATTAAAAAATGATAAAATCTAATGGATGACAAATGAAAAGACAGGTTTTTTTTTTTTTTTTCAAATATAAACACTTAATGTTACAAAAATGCCAATTATCCCAACACTGATACTTTGGGTTGGCCAAAAAGTTCATTTGGATTTTTCCATAAGATGTTAGGAAACATCTCTGGCCGACAAAACTTTGGCCATACAGACTTTTCGACCAACTGAATACAACTGACTGAAATTTCCCACTGGAAACACAAGTTGCTTTGTTTTTTTTTTAATTGGATGAAGTTATCTTAACATTCCTCTCCCAACTTTGAACCATGCAGATGACACATCCGCTTATGGCAGAAAGAGAAGAGGAACTAAAGAGCCTCTTGCTGAAGATGAAAGAAGAGAGTGAAAAAGCTGACTTAAAACTAAACATGCAAAAATCGAAGATCATGGCATCTGGTCCTATCACTTCATGGCAAATAGATGGGGAAACAATGGAAACTGACAGACTTTATTTTCTTGGGCTCCAAAATCACTGCAGATAGTGACTGCAGCCATGAAATTAAAAGATGCTTGCTCCTTGGAAGAAAAGCTATGACCAACCTAGACAGCATATTAAATAGCAGAGACATTACTTTGCTGACAAAGGTCCATCTAGTCAAAGCTATGGTTTTTCCAGTAGTCATGTATGGATATGAGAGTTGAATCATAAAGAAAGCTGAGCACCAAAGAATGGATGCTTTTGAACTGTGGTGTTGGAAAAGACTCTTGAGAGTCCCTTGGACTGCAAGGAGATCCAACCAGTAATTCCTAAAGGAAATCAGTCCTGAATATTCATTGGAAGGACTGATGCTGAAGCTGAAATTCCAATACTTTGGCCACCTGATGTGAAGAATCAACTTATTAGAAAGACCGTGAGGCTGGGAAAGATTGAAAACGGGAGGAGAAGGGGATGACAGAGGATGAGATGGTTGGATGGCATCACCAACTCGATGGACATGAGCTTGAGCAAGCTCCGGGAGATGGTGAAGGACAGGGAAGCCTGGCGTGCTGCAGTCCACGGGGTCACAAAGGGTCGGACACGACTGAGCAACTAAACAGCAACAATCTTAACATTCATTTGAAAGAAGAAACACTCAAGAAGAGCCAAGAAAGTCTGAAGTAAAAGACTATGTGGGAGGACTTCCCTTGTGGTTCTGTGGTTAAGAATCCACCTGTCAATGCAGGGCACATGGGTTCCATCCCTGGTCGGGGTGGATTCCACGTGCTGCGGAGCAACTAAGCCCATGAGCCATAGCTACTGAGCCCATGTGCCTCGAGCCTGTGCTCCACAACAAGAGAATTCACAGCAATGAGAAGCTGGAGCACGGAAGTTAGAGAGGAGCTCCTGTTCGCAGCAACTAGAGAAAAGGCCGGCGTGCAGCAACGAAGACCCAGTGCAGCCAAAAGAAAAAAAGACTTCATGGTGGGGTTTTGCTTTAAGAGATAGTGCAACATACCGAGCATATCTGAGAAAGCACATAGTTAGCTTGCACCAGAATCTGCTGGAGGGAAAAAAAAAAAAAAAAGAAACTGCTGGAGGGCTTGTTAAAGTACAGATTCCCAGGCCCTTTCCAGAGTTTCCCATCCATTAGGTCTGGGGGTGGGGCCCAATTATTGGTATTTGTAGCAAGTTCCCAGGTGATGCAGCCTCTGCTGGGGTAGGGAATATTCTTTGAGAACTGTTACTGTAACAAATCTATATAATAATTAGCAATTAAATTAAATTTAAAAAAACCCCAGTAGAATAGACTAGAGAAGCCAGAAACTAGCCTAATGTACATGAAAGTGAAAGTCGCTCAGTCGTGTCCGACTCTTTGTGAGACCATGGACTATACAGACCATGGAATTCTCCAGAATACTGGAGTGGGTAGCCTATTCCTTTTCCAGCAGATCTTTCTGACCCAGGGATCGAACCAGGGTCTCTTGCATTGCAGGAGGATTCTTTACCAACTGAGCTATCAGGGAAGCCCTATACATGAATATTTAATAAATGGCAAAGGATATCCATGAGGTGTGACTGAATAAAAGTATGATGCATGAAAGTTTGTATAGTGTGGTCTCTAGAAAAAGGCAATACTCTGTGTGTGTAAATGTATGTGTTATGTGTATACATGGTTAACAGGAGTTGAGGGAAATGAAGATGGGAGAGAAGAGGAGGAGGAGGAGAGGCTGAAAGGAGAAGGAGTCCGAAAGGAAAAGAAAAAATAGCAGCGTCAAAAAGCTACCAACATATATGACATTATCACATTGACATATTTGCATAAAATTGCACATGGCCATGATTAATGGTGTGTTTATGACTATGGAGTTTGAACTGTGATCTAAAGACAACAGCAACTATGTTCCCAAGTGAGATGCCAGGCACTCCCATCCATCATTCACTCCACAAATAAATATTACATGGCTACGATGTATGAGGCTCTGATCCAGACAGCAAACACAATAAAGCCCTCTTTCACGGAGTTCACATTCTAGTGAATCTGTGCCATGCAGAATTTATCAAAAGGAAAGTAAGAGAAGCTTGTTACTGGGCCCACATCACAGGGGTTGGCACCGTTGGGAAGACAATGCTCAGAAACAGTCCCTCCCATTGGAAGAGGGAGGCACCTGCCCCTCTTCTCAAGCCTTGAGAAGGGTCTCCAGTGGGATTCCTGCAGCTCAGAAGCAGAGTGGACTGTGGTCTGATTTCCGCCTGGGAATCTAGGAGGCTTGCTCAGTGGCAGAGGAGGCTAGAGCGAAGGAAAGAGGGTTGTGTCGGGTATTCTCCACACCCGGAAGTTGTGGAAATAGTAGAGTGGCCACATAACTTTTTCATCCAAAATGGGACACTTTTAAGTGTGAAAATATTATGCTCAGAAAAGAGGCATAAATAGGATGGTCCTAGGCCAACGGGGTATACAGGTCCCTGTAGACACTGGATGAGTTTCTCATGGAGCAGATGGGCCATGTGAGACAGAGTTGGTATGGGGCTGTCCACAGGGCCACTGTAAAATAATAGAATATATATGTATATAATATATTGAATATATATTGATCTCTGATCCTGGCTCCTGGCACTGAGCTCCTGGAACCCTTATAATTCCCCAAGCGATAAGAACACTAAGATCATCTCTTATTCTAATATTTGGTCTTTGATTCTGGTTCCTGACACAGAGCTCCTAGCACCCTTGGAATGTCCTGTGTGATAGGACTGAATTTTGATCTATGAGATGACTCTTGGTTGGCTCCTGGTTAGCTTCAGAATTGGGGCTGGTCACCAGAAAGACTATGCCATCAAAACTCAATGACATATCATCTCAGAGTTGTTCAGTTCAGTTCAGTCGCTCAGTCGTGTTCGACTCTTTGCAACCCCATGAATCGCAGCATGCCAGGCCTCCCTGTCCATCACCAACTCCCAGAGTCTACCCAAACCCATGTCCAACAAGTTGGTGATGCCATCCAGCCATCTCATCCTCTGTCGTCCCCTTCTCCTCCTGCCCCCAATCCCTCCCAGCATCAGGGTCTTTTCCAATGAGTCAGCTCTTCGCATCAGGTGGCCAAAGTGTTGGAGTTTCAGCTTCAGCATCAGCCCTTCCAATGAACACCCAGGACTGATCTCCTTTAGGATGGACTGGTTGGATCTTGCAGTCCGAGGGACTCTCAAGAGTCTTCTCCAATACCACAGTTCAAAAGCATCAATTCTTTGGCACTCAGCCTTCTTCACCGTCCAACTCTCACATCCATACATACCTACTGGAAAAACCATAGCTTTGACTAGACGGACCTTTGTTGGCAATATCTCTGCTTTTAAATATGTTATCTAGGTTGGTCATAACTTTCCTTCCAAGGAGTAAGTGTCTTTTAATTTCATGGCTGTAGTCACCATCTGCAGTGATTTTGGACCCCCCAAAATAAAGTCTGACACTGTTTCCACTGTTTCCCCATCTATTTGCCATGAAGTGATGGGACCAGATGCCATGATCTTAGTTTTCTGAATGTTAGGATGGCTATTATCAAAAATATAAGCAATAAACAAGGGACTTCCCTGGTGGCTAAGACTCTACACTCCCCTTGCAGGGGGCCTGGGTTCAATCCCTGGTCAGGAAACTAGATTCTATATGCTGCAACTAAGAGTTTGCATGCTGCAACTAAAGATCCTGCATATACATTACCACATGTAAAATATATAGCCAGTGGCATCTGCTATATGACGCAAAGAACCAAATCTGATGTTCTGTGACAACCTAGGGAGGTGGGGTGGAATGGGAAGTAGGAGGGAGGTTCAAGAGGGAGGGGACGTATGTACACCTATGACCGATTCATGTTGATGTATGGCAGAAACCATCACAATATTCGAAAGTAATTATCATCTGATTAAAAATGAAGCAAAAAAAGATCCCACATTCTGTAACAAAGATTTGAAGATACTGCATGCTTCACCTAAGACCTGGCACAGCCAAATAAATACATGAAATAAACAAATATTTATCAAAAAAGGAGAAAACAAGTGTTGGTGAGGATGTGAAGAAAAGAACCCTGCCTGGTGCACTGCTGGTGGGAATGTTAACTGGTGCAGCCACTACAAAAAACAGTATGGAGGTTCCTCAAGAGATTAAAAACAATGATCACATGACTCAGCATTCTGGTATTCATCTATAGAAAATAAAATCACTATCTTGAAGAGGTATCTGTACTTATGAGTTCTTTGTGGCATTATTTCCAGTAGCCAAGATACGCAAACAAACTAAGTGTCCATCAATTGATGAATGGATAAAGGATATGTGGTATGTGTATATAACGGCATTATTATTCAGCCCATAGGAGATGGAAATATGAAGCATCATGAATGAAGCATCATGAATGAAATTAGGGGGCACTACGCTAAGTGACCTGCCTGCCAATGCAGGAGACTAAGAAACAAGGTTTCAACTGTTGGGTCGGGAAGATCCCCTGGAGGAGGGCATAGCAACGCACTCCAGTATTCTTGTCCGGAGAATGTCATGGATAGAGGAGCCTGGTGGGCTACAGGCCATAGGGTCGCAGAGCTGGACATGACTGAAGTGACTTTGCACACATGCACATGCTATGTGAGGAGGTTTTAACCAGCTGGCAAACCTGGAGAGCCGAGATGCCAGATCACCACAATGGTGCCAGTCAATAGAAACACCCCCCCCGCCCCCCCCCCCCCCCCACCGCCTTCCCTGCATTCTGGCCCTGCCTGGTCCCTGACGACTCAGAAGCCACAGCTTCTGGGGCCGAAGGAGGAGCAGGAGAACCCGGTGGGAAGAGAGAGACATGTCACCTGAGCCTCTTCCCTAACAGTTGATTTCCTCCCAGCAACCCAGGAGAATGGTCACTTTAAATCAAATTTGCAATTTTGGTCAGACATGTTCATGACTAAATGGAGACTGTGTTACGTGACTTAAAGTGACGATAGCACAGAACGTTCTTATTGTCTGAGAGGGACAGGAAAAATCTGCCAGAGTTTTCCCCTTATGTCAGGGGATAAAGCGGAAAGGACACTGAGAGATGAAAAGAGAATTGCTTTATTTCAAGAGAGCATTTGTTCAATCTAAGAGTTACATCAACTCACAAAATATGTAAATGAATTTCAATAGATAAAAACTGAGATGTACTTTTCTCTCCCCATTAGAAGAAGGTTACCTCTGCTCTGAGTCGGGGACACCATATCTTGGGGGTCATTAATAGCTGAAGAGTTTCAACACCAAGAAATGGAAAGATCTGGTGTATGGAAGATAACCTCATCCACATTCCTATCTGAATGTTCTGTGGTGGATAGGCACTTCCTTTCCAGAGGCTGAGAAACGGCGTTTCTGAGAGTTGTAGAGATCTGACCTTTCTTGAAGAGGTGAGTGCAAGATAACTGTCAGGCTGGTCAGTCTTTCCTCAGGCTCAGAGAATGATGTCCAAATATTAAGGATACTCTGAGGGGTCCAAGAGATGGCAGAGAGGAAGTTCCCAAGCATCATTCCACAGCAAAGGGCAAGAAGGTAACCATGGCAACCTTCATAGAAGGGCCAGAGGATCCTCCCAGGGCTTTGGGTACCACTTGGATTCTCACAGGCCTCTGGGAATGAGGAGGCACTCCTAGAACATGACAGAGATTGAATTTCCTGACACTCTGGTGAAGGAAACTTACAGCCAGATTAAATTTGATTGTGAGGTGAGTTAATAGATAATTGGGAACACAGTGGATTTTGGCTATATTCGTCAAGGCCCCGAACATGCACTATAAATGAAAGTCACAGAAAGCAGAAGAGTTTCACATTTTCCAACAATTACTCAAGGATGATTAGTTTGATCCTTAAATTGAGCTCATCAACCTAAGGTGAGGCTGGGAAAGAAATTAACCTGACACAGTGCTAATTCTACATTGGATGGCATTCTCCTAGGGTTGATTCTATTTTCTGGAGCAGCTTGGATGCCACCACAGGAGGAATGTAATTACTTCATCACTATCGTCGAGTGAACTTTGCTCTGCCTTTCTGTGGTTGCATGGTGCAGGCTGGCCTCTAAATTCAGGAATGACCCCAAGCTCAGACCACCTCTACTCACCCCCTTTCCATCCCCTCCCTTTTCCCATCTGGTTCTCTGTGGACGACTCTTGTACTTATTTCTCTGGTACAATCTCTTCCCCGATGAGATGGATAAGGCATGCCCTTCTTGTGTTTCTCCTTTACTCTCACTCTATTTCCACACTCAAGATACTCCTGACATTAGATGTGCAGGTTTTTCCCACATCATACAATTCCCTGTAGGACATTAGGAAAGTGTGTGGCACAAGATAGGGACTCTAAAGCATTTGATGCTGAATGAATAAATGAATGAACCTCCGTTTACCTAACAATGTAGAATGAAAACAGGAATGAGAGGCTGCCTTTGAGAGCTCTCAGAACTCAGAAGCATAAGGTTCCTAAGTTGTCAATTCCTCTTTTCCCCTTCCTCCTATTTCTTCTTAGGAATACAACGAGCAAGAGGTTACAGCCTAAACAGCTTCCACATCTCAGGAGATTTGAGATGCCTCCCTCCCCTGTAGCAAGGCATTAGACAGGGCTGAAGAATTACCCTATCAAGCCACAGAATTCCATGAAAATCAATGGAATGGGAAATGGGACAAAGGCTACAGGTCCTGGGGAAGGAGGAGGTGGGTAGTGGGCCATGAAGTCATCAAACTCTGTACTTGGGTGATGTTGGTCCATCAGTGGTGGGAGGACAGATTCTTTAAAAAAAACAAACAAACAAACAAACAGTCTTTGTCTTAGACAGTGAGTTCTGTCTGGGCAGTGAGTAAACTCAGGGAAGTGCTGAGCGTAGCACATTTAACTACAAATGAAACAAATAAACAAGAGTGAGATGCGCTGACCTGAAGCAAAGAGAATTGCCAAATGTTTCTGACTATCACAGATCCCTGGCTCTCCATCCTCATGATTCTATTTTCATCCTTGCCCCTCTTTGGGGAGAAATTCACAGGAGTATTGCAAAGGTTGCCATACAGCCTGAAAATCAGGCAGGAACCACAGAAGTAATAAATTCATTTCCATAGTAACAGGCTCCAAACCATCCCTGCTGCCAGTAGAATGAACCGATCCTGATTCATTCCAGCAAACGTATCCACAGGAATGGTGCAAAGAAGTCAGTCTGAGAGTCCAGAGAAATAGCTTGCTCAGAAATTCAGGGTGGGTTCCAAGTCCTAACAAACAATCTGACACAATTTTAACACAAATATGAAAGGAAGTAGCAAGTTTTCTCCGCTTTGAAGGGAGTGATTCATCATCTCACTATAACCCACAAAGCCCTTACCCCCTGAGGCAAATGTCCCTTTGAAAGCTTCATTATTAAATCCAGCTGACAATTCAAAGTCATGGCACCCCAAGTGGCCCGAAGTGACCCAGGAGAGATTTCAGAGCCAGCTCTTCCTTTCAATGTCCAACATTTTCACCACTTCTGCTTCACCTAGCAGTCAAGTCCTTGTGTTGAAAGGGATGGAGACATAGGTTCACCTGCTCATGCATTCATTCAACAGTTCTTACCTATCTTCTATTCTATGGGTGTGGTATTAAGCACTGAGGATCCCAATGAGCTGAGAAAGGGCACTTGTTCTTAAAGAACTCATATTCTGCTGGGGCACAGGACATGTCACAAAGCTATAACAATGTGGAAATGTCAAAATAGGATCAGGAACTTAGAGGAGAGAATCTACCTCAACCTGACGTGATGGAGTTGCATCTTACAGAATGGATGAGATTCTGCAAAGGGGAAATTCTTTTCTTTAAAAATTTTTTAATTGGATGATAATTGCTTTACAATATTGTGTTAGTTTCTGCTGTACAACAATGTGAATAAGCTCTTAATATATGCATACATACATCCAAGGGCTTCCCAGTTGGCGCTAGTGGTAAAGAACTCGTTTGCCAATGCAGGAGACCTAAGAGACGCAGGTTCAATCCCAGGGTCAGGAAGATACCCTGGAGGAGGTATGGCAGCCCACTCCAGTATTCTTGCCTGGAGAATCCCACAGATAGAGGAGCCTGGTGGGCTACCGTCCATAGGGTCACAAACAGTTGGGCACAGCTAAAGTGATTTAGCATACACACATGCATACATACATCCCCTCCCTCTTGAGTTTCCCTCTCCCCTTCCAACCCATCCCTCTAGTTCATCACAGAGCAATGAGCTGAGCTCCAAAGGGAAAATTCGTAACAGAGGAAATTCTAAAGTTTCAAACATGAAGACATAACAAGGATGGTGGCACATGGGGAGTGGTGAGGATTGTGTGTGGTGGGGTGGGGGTGTTGAAGGAGAGCTGTGTGAGGGTGGCTAGGCAGGTTAGGTTCTTCTCAGGCAGGATCTTGCAACTCTACTCAAGTCTGTGGGCTTGATCCATTAGGGCAAAAGTGCACTGGGCAAACACTGCTGATGGTCTTTGGCCAGCAAGTTCGTGATGACGTCTGCAGTTTAGGAAGTGAGCCTGGACAGCAACTGTGGAGGCAGGGAGACTAGATGGGGGGCTGGGGGTGGGTTCTAATCTGTAGGAGTCAAAGCGAGAGGTGATAAATGTGTGAACTAGGACAGTTGCTGCTGTCCAGAAAGAGAGATGGGATGCAGACAAGACACGTTTAGGAATTTAGAATCATCAGAACTAGGTGACAGGATGGAGTTGGAGGATGAGGGAGGAGAAGGAGTACAGGATGTCATGGCTTACCCTTAGTGACAGAGTGAACAATGCTACTGAAAATATATGTGTAGAACAAGCTGCATTGGAGGAAGCACACCTCTGATGGTGGAAGAGGTGAGTGGGCTTGAAGGTTGAGCATCCTTCACTGCCCAGGACAGCCTCCCACTACAAAGAATTACCTGGCCTCCAAATGTCATGATGAAGTTGAACAAACTTGTTTTAACCTGATGGCTACAATCTAAGTAAAATGAGATCAAAATTAAATTGAGATTAAAACTAAAATAAGTTAAAATGAGATGTTTCTGGGATGTCTGAGGTTTTGTTCAGAATTTCTTTCTTTAAACGTATTTCATTTCATTTCATTATTATTGTTTCAGAAAATATTTATTTGACTGTGCTAGGTCTTAGTTGTGGCACGCCGGTGGCATGCGCAATCTTCAGCTGTGACATGCAGGATCTTTTTTAGTTATGGCATGTGGGATCCAGTTCCCGGACTAGGGGTTGAACCTGGCCCCCCCTGCATTGAGAGCACAGAATCTGAGCCACTGGAACCCAGGGAAGTCCCTATTATTCATTTTATTATTATTATTTTTGACCACACCACAGGGCATGTGTGGTCTTAATTTTCCGACTAAGGATCAAACCCCCGCCCTCTGCAGTGGAAGTGCAGAGTCTACCACTGGACCACGAAGGAAGTCCCAGCTTAGAATTTAAAAAACACAGTACTGTGAGATGCAGCCTTAAGCCTCCCTCTGAGCCTTCTTCATTCTTCTCGAGATTTGAATCTTTGTGTGAATTGAAGGAAAAGACTTAAGGAGAGGCTAAGGAAATAATACTGGGTCAAAGGTCATCTTGGAGCACTCTGTGGATGCTTCCTCTGCCAATCAGCATAGGGCTGCCTCCCATGGTGCTGCCCAGCAAGATATTATGAAGTTGATAAAACCTCCTAAGATTTATCAAGCTTGGAAAATTTGGTCTCTTCTATTTTGTTAAGTTGCCCAGGATTCAAAAATCCCATCACTACTGAAAGTGGGTCCTGGCACCTAATACCCTAACCAGATTTCAAGTCCTACTCCTTCATCACATCCTCTGGTTGAATTTATATAGGGGTTTATTTCTGGACTAGCCCATCATTCTGTTGATTTCACTGATTTAAATCCTGTAGCGTTATAAAATGTTTTATTATCCTGTTGAAAACTTTAATTATTCTTTCCAGCAACACTCAACCCAAAATTTCTTTTCCTCTTCATATTCTCAAGATTTTATCCTTCTAGATAGAATTAGAATACATCTGTCATTTCACTAAAAGTTCCATTGGTATTTTGATTCAGATTGCATTAAATTGTGCATTAACTTGAAAAAATAACCTCATATCTTTACTATATTTATTTTGCTCTCTGAGAGATAGATATGCTTCTTTATTTAATCAAATCTTATTTTAACTCTTGGTAGTTAATTTATATTATTATTGTATATTTCTTATTAAGGTTATTCTTCTGTGCTTTATGTTTTTTTGTTCTTAGGAATGAAGTCATATTCCATATTTCTCACTGGTTTTTTCTAAATAAGGAAAACTGACTTTGTAATATTTATGTTGTATTGCGCTATATTGATGAATTCTAATTTTATTTCTAGCATTATATCTAGTGATTCTCTTGACAGTTTTATCACATTTTAATTGTTCTGCTTGTTTCTAGTTCATTGGATTGCCTAGAACTTTTAGATGAATGTCAAGTAATTATGATGATCATGATTTTTTATTCAGTCGACTAATGATTTATTTTGTTTTTGGTTTTGGTGGAAATGTTTCCCGTGCATCATCTTTAGCTGGGTTGATTTCTTCTCTTCCCTGGTGGGTGAAATTTCTGATTTGGTCTCATGGGGACTGAATTCTGACACAAATATTGCACTCATGCCAAGAGGCCACCAGAGCTGCCTCTAAGAGTTATGATAGAATAACAAACTAATACGAAGGGGAACAAAATTACCTTGAAAAGAAAGAAATTGAGAGGAAGAATTAGGCCTTCCAGAAATGCACCCACTGGTTACATCCAGCCAGAGAGTGTTCATGCTTGACTCCAGCTGAGTACAAAGCAACAGGTAAATACTTCCGCAACATCGTTATCTTAGATGCTGAACTAGTTGGAGGGCTGTTACAAATTTCAATTGTTAATAAGCTTGGAACCATGCTGGCCATAAAAATATTTTGATATGCTTATTTCCTGAAAATAATGATCTCAGTAAGCCATCTAGAATAGGAGTCGAAAGCTTATATAATGCCTGCTGTGTCTCAGAAGTCAATTGAATTCTGCAAAGGGCACTGGTTATTGTGAAAATAACACATACAATGTCTTTCAGTTTCAATAATATATGCTTAATTTTTTAAAACAGTCTGTTCATTTGGAGGCATTACCCAGATGTGAGAAAGGGTATGACTTAACTGGTAATGTCACATTTCTTTGCAGGACATGAAACCTCACAGACAACATGAATACTTAAAACTCTGGGACTCTATAAACTCGATAGTTGATGGCTGATTTGTCACAAACGATCATCTCTTTTTATTAAGTCAGCGTGTCCTGGGAGAATTTGGTTCTCTCTTGCAAGCTCAGCATTTTCTAATGTTTAATAAAAGATTAGGTTTCCAAGAAATAGCTGAGCTGGTTAAAATGGGATCCACTTAAAAGTTCTGATGCAACAGTTTCCAAACTCTCACTAAAATACGTGTGAAAGAAAAAGAAACAATAAACGCTGTAATTAGACCAGAATCTTGAAGGAATCCACAGCTGAAGGCTTGTGGTGATGGATTAACAAACCTAAAAGGAGGCCTTGTGTAGGTCCATGAAATTTCTTCCTCTAGTATATGAACAGCAGGAGAAAAAGGCTTTGGAAAACCATCAGCATCTCCTTCAGGCCCTGAGAGCCACAGACTAAATCAACAACAAAGCTGTTGAGGGTGGAAGAGATATGGGGGTGCTATTAGCCCCTCCCTATCTTCCCTTCCACCATAATCTCTTTCTCTGCCCATGTGGAGTCTGCACCCCTCAAATAACACTCTGCTCCCAAGTTCAGGACTGGAGAGCTTCATGGAAGAAAGGTCCTCATTTGCAAAGTCCTACATGTGGACCAATTTGGAGACTGGAATGTGCTGAGGTAGAGGTTTTCCTGTATTTTACCTTTTCTCTGTTTCTGGAAATCAGAAAATAAGGCCATGAAAGTGAAAGTCACTCAGTCGTGTCCCACTCTTTGTGACCCCATGGATTATACAGTCCATGGAATTCTCCAGGCCAGAATACTGGAATGGGTAGCCTTTCCCTTCTCCAGGGGATCTTTCCAAACCAGGGATCGAACCCAGGTCTCCTGCATTGCAGGCAGATTCTTTACCAGCTGAGCTACAAGGGAAGCCCAAATAAGGCCACAGGAAGACCTCATCTCAGTCCAATAGAAACCTACTAGATGAACACTGGTGAAAAACAAGCAAAACACAAGTCCCTGGAAACCTGCAAGCAGCTCTGCAGACTTGTGTCTGCGTCCTCCAGACACAGATATGTCAGGGTTTTTCTACCAGCAGCCGAAGGGGCTTCCCTGGTAGCTTGGTGGTTAAGAATCCGCTTGTCAATGTAGGAGACTTGGGTTCAATCTCTGGATTGGGAAGATCCCCTGGAGAAGGAAACGGCAACCCACTCCAGCATTCTTGCCGGGGAACTTCCATGGACAGAGGAGCCGGGTGGGCTATGGTCCGTGGGGTCACAAAGAGTCAGACATGATTTAGCAACTGAGGATGCACACACCAGCACCCAAAGTGTCAGTGAGCAGAGCCACGGATTTGCCGCCCGAGGCCGTGTGTTGGTAAATACTAACTCTGCATACATTTCTTCTTGTTCAAGATCCAAAAAAAAACCCATTTTAAACTTACAATGAACCTATGGAAAGCTACTCTAACCCAAAGTAAAGGGGATATAACCATGAGTACTCAGGGTAAGTATGTATCTTTGATATATATTTCCTAGAGATACAGAAGGCAATAAATCGAGTATTTGTTCAATATCAACAGGATACAGGGAGACCTTGTTCTGGGAAAGGAAAAGAGGAGCTGGAGAAAGATAACATCTTTCCAGGCTTCGAAATATTTCAATACATAGTGTTCAAAGCCAAGGTCCAGCAAACATTCAAAAATAGTGTGGCAAATGAAGACAACACACCATGAGCCAGGACCAACAGAAATAAAAGAGAATATAAACAGACCTGCAGGGACTTCAACGGTGAGGTTATAGATACAGACTGTAAAACAATGAGGCTTACAACACTCATGATGAAATAAACCAGGCCTGACAATTTTGCCAATGAACTGGAAACTGTCAATAAGAACACAGACATTGCAAATTTTAAAAAGAAATAGAGAAAAGAACTAAAAGTGATAATCACCAAATATTAAAAAGTCAATGGATGGGTTCAGGAGCAGATTTTATAGAGCTGATAGAAGGATTTATGAATTGAAATATAGGCCAGACAAATACTCCAGAATGAAACAGATAGAGGTAGAGGAGTATAAGAGACATAAAGGATACAGGGAGTGGATCTGACATAAGATAATTTGAGTGGCAGAAGGAGGGGAGAGAATGTGGCAGAGGTACTATGTGAGGATTTAAAGGCTCATATCGCAATCCATGGTTTGAAGAAGCCCAGTAAAGTTCAAGGAAGACACATAAAAAGAACTCTATGGGACTTCCCTGGTGGTCCAGTGGCTAAGACTCTAAGCTCCCAATGCTGAGGGCTCAGATTCAACCCCTGGTCACAGAAGTAGATTCCACATGCCACAGCTGAGAGTTTGAATGCTGCAATGAAGACCCAACAGCCAAATAAATAAATATTAAAAAAAAAAAAAAAAGAATCTGCCTTGCAATGCAGGGGACTTGGTTCAATCCCTGGTCAGGGAACTAAGATCCCACATGCTGCAGAGCAACTAAGCCCATGCACCGCGACTGCTGATCCCAAGCACTGCAATAACAGCTCGTGGGCCACAGCTAGAGACCATGCTCCACAACAGAATACCCCACAGGACTCAACAAAAGACCCAAGTGCCTCAGCTAAGACATAAGGCAGCCAGGAAATAGATAAATATGTACAAGCATTTTTTTTTTAAAAGAAAGAAATCCACAACTAGGGACTTCCCTGGTGATCCACTGGTTAAGACTCAGCACTCCCAATGCAAGGGACCTAGGTTCAATCCCTGATCAGGGAACTAGATCCCACAAGCTGCAATTAAGAGTTCGCCTGATGAACTATGGACGGAGGTTCCTGACATTGTGCAGGAGACAGGGATTAAGACCATCCCCATGGAAAAGAAATGCAAAAAAGCAAAATGACTGTCTGAGGAGGCCTTACAAATAGCTGTGAAAAGAAGAGAAATGAAAAGCAAAGGAGAAAAGGAAAGTTATTCCCATATGAATGCAGAGTTCCAAAGAATAGCAAGGAGAGATAAAAAAAGCCTTCTTCAGCCATCAATGCAAAGAAACAGAGGAAAACAACAGAATGGGAAAGACTAGAGATCTCTTCAAGAAAATGAGAGATACCAAGGGAACATTTCATGCAAAGATGGGCTCGACAAAGGACAGAAATGGTATGGACCTAACAGAAGCAGAAGATATTAAGAAGAGGCGGCAAGAATACACAGAAGAACTGTACAAAAAAGATCTTCATGACCCAGATAATCACAATGGTGTGATCACTCACCTAGAGCCAGACATCCTGGAATGCGAAGTCAAGTGGGCCTTAGGAAGCATCACTTTGAAGAAAGCTAGTGGAGGTGATGGAATTCCAGTTGAGCTATTTCAAATCCTGAAAGATGATGCTATGAAAAGGCTGCACTCAATACGCCAGCAAATTTGGAAAACTCAGCAGTGGCCACAGGACTGGAAACGGTCAGTTTTCATTCCAACCCCAAAGAAAGGCAATGCCAAAGAATGCTCAAACTACCGCACAACTGCACTCATCTCACATGCTAGTAAGGTAATGCTCAAAATTCTCCACCAGGCTTCAGCAACACATGAACCGTGAACTTCCAGATGATCAAGCTGGTTTTAGAAAAGGTAGAGGAACCAGAGATCAAATTGCAAACATCTACTGGATTATTGAAAAAGCAAGAGAGTTCCAGAAAAACATCTATTTCTGCTTTAGTGACTATGCCAAAGCCTTTGACTGTGTGGATCACAATAAACTGTGGAAAATTCTTAAAGAGATGGGAATACCAGACCATCTGACCTGTCTCTTGAGAAACCTATATGCAGGTCAGGAAGCAACAGTTAGAAGTGGACATGGAAAAACAGATTGATTTCAAATAGGAAAAGGAGTATGTCAGGGCTGCATATTGTCACCCTACTTATTCAACTTATATGCAGAGTACATCATGAGAAATGCTGGGCTGGAAGAAGCACAAGCTGGAATCAAGATTGCCAGGAGAAGTATCAATAACCTCAGATATGCAGACAACACCAACCTTATGGCAGAAAGTGAAGATGAACTAAAAAGTCTCTTGATGAAAGTGAAAGAGGAGAGTGAAAAAGTTGGCTTAAAGCTCAACATTCAGAAAACTAAGATCAAGACATCTGGTCCCATCACTTCATGGCAAATAGATGGCGAAACAGTAGAAACAGTGGCTGACTTTATTTTTTTGGCTCCAAAATCACTGCAGATGGTGATTGCAGCCATGAAATTAAAAGACGCTTACTCCTTGGAAGGAAAGTTATGACCAACCTAGACAGCACATTAAAAAGCAGAGACATTACTTTGCCAACAAAGGTCCGTCTAGCCAAAGCTATGGTTTTTCCAGTAGTCATGTGTGGATGCAAGAGCTGGACGGTGAAGAAAGCTGAGCGCCAAAGAATTGATGCTTTTGAACTGTGGTGTTGGAGAAGACTCTTGAGAGTCCCTTGGACTCCAAGGAAATCCAACCAGTCCATCCTAAAGGAGGCCAGTCCTGGGTGTTCATTGGAAGGACTGACGCTGAAGCTGAAACTCCAATACTTTGGCCACCTCATGCGAAGAGTTGACTCATTGGAAAAGACCCTGATGCTGGGAGGGATTGGGGGCAGGAGAAGAAGGGGACGACAGAGGATGAGATGGCTGGATGGCATCACAGACTCGATGGATGTGGGTTTGGATAGACTCCGGGAGTTGGTGATGGACAGGGAGACCTGGTGTGCTGTGATTCATGGTGTCGCAAAGAGTCTGACGTGACTGAGCCACTGAACTGAACTGAACTGAACTGATGCTGCCACTAAAGATTCTCCATGCCACAAATAAGATGGAAGATCCTGTGTGCTGCAACTAAGATCTGGCCCAGTCAAATAAATATTTTTTAAAAATACACAGTTAGACAAGTTGTAGTAAAACTGCAAAATGCAAAGAGAGAGCATAACCCCCCAAAGCAGCCAGAAAAAATAATAACAGGCAATCCTTAGAGAAGTGAAAAATAGAGACCTGACAGATTACCCTCACAAAAATAATATTCATTGTCTTTTCAGCAACAACAGAAGCAAGAAGATGGAATAATACAGTCACATCAAGGATGGGGAAGGAGCTATTTGCCTAGAAATTTATTTCAGAAATAAGGGGCACAACTATCAGAAATTTGAAGGCCAAAATATAATTGTTGCTGCTGCTGCTAATTCACTTCAATCATGTCCGACTATGTGCGACCCCATAGATGGCAGCCCACCAGGCTCCCCAGTCCCTGGGATTCTCCAGGCAAGGACACTGGAGTGGGTTGCCATTTCCTTCTCCAATGCATGAAGGTGAAAAGTGAAAGTGAAGTTGCTCAGTCGTGTCCGACTCTTCGCGACCCCATGGACTGCAGCCTACCAGGCTCCTCCATCCATGGGATTTTCCAGGTAAGAGTACTGGAGTGGGTTGCCATTGCCTTCTCCGATAATTGTTGAACTCTATATAATCATATATCTATGAAACCAAAAGGAATCAGATTCAATAAGATTAATGAAATTCAGTAAAATCCTGTAACTTCTCTAGAGCAATATGATGAAGAAAAAAATTCCACTCACCACACACAAACACACACACACACATACCAAAATACTTCCCTCTTCTATCAGTGCTTTCCCTCCCAGACCCCCATCCACACACATACCCTTTATAAAATGTCAAGAAATAAAGCTAACAAGAAATATATGAGACTTTCATGGGAAATGGTGAAAATCTCTACTGAAATTTATACAGGAAAAATAAACATTTAGAGAGCCATCCACATTCTTGAATGGCAAAAGCTTATATCTTAAAGGTGCCAGCTCTTAAAGTAATTTAATAAACATGCCAATGATATTTACTTTGGAATTAGAAAAAGCATCCTAAAGTTGATATGAAAAATAAACATGGAATAATAATGTGAAAGGACTGAATCTTCAGGTATTAAAGCATAAAATATATTTCAGAATAATTGACAAGCTATGGTGATGATGGAGCAACCAACATATGTGTCCATGGCCCAGAATATGCCTCGATGTATATAATGTATTAGGATATTTGGTTCTCTGGGGAAAAACTCAAGTGAAATACTCATCATGTAAATAAAAGTAAATTCTAGAAAGATTTAAGAATTTAATGTTTCTAAACCAAGCTATGCAAAAAAGACCTTCATGACCCAAATAACCACGATGGTGTGATCACTCACCGAGAGCCAGACATCTGGAATGTGAAATCAAGTGGGCCATAGGAAGCATCACTAATGAACAAAGCTAGTGGAGGTGATGGAATTCCAGTTGAGCTATTTCAGATCCTAAAAGATGATGCTGTGAAAGTGCTGCACTCAATATGCCAGCAAATTTGGAAAACTCAGCAGTGGCCACAGGACTGGAAAAGGTCAGTTTTCATTCCAATCTCAAAGAGAGACAACGCCAAAGAATGCTTAAACTACCTTACAATTGCACTCATCTCACATGCTAGCAAAGGAATGCTCAAAAATCTCCAAGCCAGGCTTCAACAGTATGTGAACCGAAAACTTCCAAATGTTCAAGGCGGATTTAGAAAAGGCAAAGGAACCAGAGATCAAATTGCCAACATCTGTCGGATCATTGAAAAAGCAAGAGAGTTCCAGAAAAACATCTATTTCTGCTTTATTGACTATGCCAAAGCCTTTGACTGTGTGGATCACAACAAACTGTGGAAAATTTTTCAAGAGACGGGAATACCAGACCACCTGACCTGCCTCTTCAAAAATCTGTATGCAGGTCAGAAAGCAACAGTTAGAACTGGACATGGAACAACAGACTCATTCCAAATCAGGAAAGGAGTACATCAAGGCTGTATATTGTCACCCTGCTTATTTAACTTATATGCAGAGTACATCATGCAAAATGCAAGCCTGGATGAAGCACAAGCTGGAATCAAGATTGCCGGGAGTAATATCAATGACCTCAGATATGCAGATGATACCACCCTTACAGCAAAAAGCGTAGAACTAAAGAGCCTCTTGATGAAAGTGAAAGAGGAGAGTGAAAAAGTTGACTTACAGCTCAACATTCAGAAAACTAAGATCATGGTATCCAGTCCCATCACTTCATGGCAAATAGATGGGAAAAAAATGGAAACAGTGAGAGACTTTATTTTGGGGGGCTTAAAAATCATTGCAGATGGTGACTGCAGCCATGAAATTAAAAGATGCTTACTCCTTGGAAGAAAAGCTATGACCAACCTAGACAGCATATGTAAAAGCAGAGACATCACTTTGCCAACAAAGGTCCATCTAGTCAAAGCTATGGTTTTTCCAGTAGTCATGTATGGATGTGAGAGTTGGACTATAAAGAAAGCTGAGTGCCAAAGAATTGATGCTTTTGAACTGTGGTGTTGGAGAAGACTCTTGAGAGTCCCTTGGACTCCAAGGAGATCCAACCAGTCAATCCTTAAGGAAATCAGTCTTGAATATTCATTGGAAGGACTGATTCTGAAGCTGAAACTCCAATACTTTGGCTATCTTATGCAAAGAACTAACTCATTTGAAAAGACCCTGATGCTGGGAAAGATTGAAGGTGGGAGGAGAAGGAGACGACAGAGGATGAGATGGTTGGATGGCATCACCGACTCAATGGACATGAGTTTAAGCAAGCTCCAGGAGTTGGTGATGGACAAGGAAGCCTGGTGTGCTGCAGTCCGTGGGGTTTCGAAGAGTTGGACACAACTGAGCAACTGAACTGAACTGAACTAAACTGCAACCAAGCTATGGCAGGCTTCCCTGGTGGGTCAGCTGTAAAGAATTCACCTGCAGTGTGGGTTCCATCCCTGGGTAAGGAAGATCTCTTGGAGAAGGAAATGGCAGCCCACTGCAGTTCTTGCCTGGGAAATCACATGGCTACAGGAGCCTAGTGAGCTACAGTCCATAGGGTCACAAAAGAGTTGGACATGACTTAGTGACTGAAAAACAATAACAACAAACCAAGCTATAAATCATAAAAGTTAGAAGGATAGCTATCTAACTCATGACTAAATGGGGAAAGCATTTTTAATCATAAACACAATGGAGTAAACAACAAAATTAAAAATTCCTAGTTCTGTCAACTTCAAATTTTTAAAACTTTACCATGACAAGAAATGAGAAACAAAACAACACCACAAAGGAAACTTGTAAAATATTCTCCATGATTGTGATAGTCATTTAACATCCTGAATCTTGGAGCTTTTGTATATTAATAAGTAAAACAGTTGCTCTTAGAGATTAATAAGGAAAATAGTTTGGGTCACAGAAAAGAAAATGCAAGTAGCTCTGATTATCTTTTGAAATGGTGTATTTAAATGAGAAACTTAAAAAAAATATCAAATTGGTAAAACTTAAAATACATACACATATACACATATATGTATTATTTTGACATATATATTAACGCTGAGAGTGTTTAATGTTGTGAAATGGACACCCTCAATGGCTCTTCTGGGGGCAGTGTACTTGGTGTAACGTCTCCAACATGTTCTGTCGGTCATTACTATAAACACTTTTTGCTGTGGAGTTTGGCATCAGTTAAACATAACCGTCCATTCTCCAGGCTTTGGAAAGTGCAGTCCAGTTATAGACAATGTATTTCCGGGCCCAGGAGCTAGCAGGCAGTGAGGGAAACTAAGATACTGAGCCAGAGGCTTGGAATGTGTGGGGAACTGTTTCCAGGGTTCAGAATTCAGGGCAGAATACAAAGCCCAGGACAGCAGGCACAGGTGCCAATCAGGTTAAGATCAATGGGGATCTAGTTTCAGTTAAGCAAGATGAATAAGCTTTAAAGATATGCTGCTCAACAATGATCTTGGAGTCAACAATCGAGTATTGTACACTTGAAATCTGTTAAGAGGGTAAATCTCATGCTAAGTCTTTTTACCACAATAAACTTAAAAACAAAAAACCATAAAATAATCTTAGGAGCCAAGAAGACAGCACATAACGATGGCAGTTCAGCTGGATGGAAGAACTTTGACTCAGCAAATAATAGAGAACAGGAGCTTTAGGCCAGGCCCTGCATCAGTGCTGTGAATCCCGTGGTAACAAGATTGATGCATTCTAGCACCAGGGAGCTGACAGTGTAGCAGGGGAGATTGAAAACAAGATAAAAGTACCCCATCTGCCCCTTAAAGCAGGCAAACGGACAAAATAATGCAAGTTTCCATTGAGTGTGGTGAAGGAAATACATATGACATGGAGACAGAGGTAGGGTGTGGGCTCTAACTACAGAGTGAAAAAGAAGGGAAGGAGGTGATCCTGGCTGCAGCCCAGGTGACAGTTGTGTTGTTAAGGTGGTAAACAGGTGCACGGCATGTCTCTTGGGGGAAGGACATGGCTGCATGTATCTTCTTTTTCTTTTTTTTTAGTATAGTCAATTTACAATGTTGTGCCAGTTTCAGGAGTACAGCAAAGTGACTCAGTTATACATACACACATCTTCTTTCTTTTTTAGATTCTTTTCTCATATAAGTTATCACAGAATGTTGAGTTGAGTTCCCTGTGCTATAGAGTAGCTCCTTGTTGGTTATCTATCATATGTTTAGTAGTGTGCGTGTATTCATTCCCGGCTCATGATTTATTCCTCCCCTCTCCACTTTGGTCACCATAAGTTTGTTTTTTATATCTGCAAGTCTGTTTCTTAAATAAGTGTTTAAATAAGCTCATCAGCTTCTTTTCTTTCTACTTTTTTCAATTAGATTTCACACACGTGTGATACCCTATGGTGTTCGTCTTTCTCTGTCTGACTTAGTACGATCATCTCTAGGTCCATCTATGCTGCTGCAAACAACATTATTTCATTCTTCTTATGCTTGAGTAATAGTCCATTGTATATATGTACCACATCTGCTTTACCCGCTCCTCCATCCATGGACGTTTAGGTTGCTCCCGTGTCCTGGCTGTTGTGAGTAGTGCTGCCGGGAACACTGGGGTGCGTGTATCCTTTCAGATCATGCTTTTCTCTGGATTAGGCTGCATGGACTGTCGAGGCCCATAGCTCTGCTCCACTTACTGCCTTCATACACTTGGACGGGGAGGTGTCCCGCCTGGTTCGGGTGGTGGAGCTGGAGGGGAGGGCCTGAGGCTCCCACCCTGGGCGGGGCCCCGCTGGCTACGGAACGGGAGCCGCGCTCTGGATGTGGTTCTGTGTGTGCTTCCTCTGGCCTTTGCTGCGTAGACTAATTGAACATTTAGGTGATTGTTCCACTTCATAAAGTATGGTCCAGGGAGGCACTGTGCAAAATGCTAAATCAATTTATTTCTAAACAGAAATGAGGTTTTTAAAAAAACCCAGCTACATGAAGTCTTGATGCATTTCATCACAAGGGTCCATGGAGCAGTGCACTCTCCTCCCTGTAAAGTCATGTTCACACATTCTTGCATGGCAAAGCAAAATGATAAATTGGGGGAGGTGGGGTTTGAATGGTAACATTCTTTTTTCTCGCTTTCAAAGGTCAGTGATTCTCCATGCATAAACTATGAAGAACACCGGGCGGGGCTTCAATATCAGCAGAATAATATAGTGGGTAAGAACCTGGTTTGGAATCAGGAAAAAGAGACCAGAACGCTAATTTCAGTTCTTACATCGTGTGATTTTGAGGGCAAAATGCTTAACTTCTGGGCCTCAGTTCCCTCATGTCTGAAAAGCAGTAACACTTACTTTACCAGGTCTTGCTGAGAATTAGACGATTCATAATAATAGTAGTAATCAACCCATATTAAGCCCTTATTATGTGAGAGGCATAAAGGTTAGCACTCTGTGGATTCTCAGATGCAGATATCTTTGAAAGGTGAAAACAGTTCAATTCCCATTTTAGAGCTGGTATTTGTAATGCACAGAGCTGGTATTTGTAATGCATAGGCTAGTTCTCCTACAAGTCTGTAAGCTGACTTGTCATGCTCATATTTTGTATTCAAAAGTGTTAGGTTTGATGATATCTTGTCCCCAGAGATAAAAGACTAACAAAAAATGTATGTGCGTATGTTTGCGCATGAAAGATTACTCTATCGAATCAGAAACGTTCCCACAGCTGATTACTGCGGATTTCAGATATAGACGTCAAACTATTATTCTCATCATCTTTTGACATCTATTTTACTTATTTTGGTTGTGAAATCTTAAATTCCCCTACCAGGGATCAAACCGGCACTCACTGCATTGGGAGCAAGTAGTCTTAACCACTGAACCTCCAGGGAAGTCCCTGTCCCAGTCATTTTTACTTGGTTCTGTAACCCTTAGGACACAAGATTTTTCTTGACTTCTCACTTTACATCTGCAATGAACTCATATTTAATCCTCCCTCTCATTCACTGACTCCCATTGCTCTCAACCTCCACCCCAAATTATCCCATTTTGGGTCCTTGCCTCCCACTAATTTAAGCTTCAAATGTTGCAAACTGGGACACTTCTTCTATACTTACACCCTATAATTTTTTTAAAAAATCACATTGCTTTATTTTGGAATTATCTTTCTTCCAATTGAGACTCAATCACAGAGTGTAAGAGAATAGCTATTTCCAATGCCAAAGGAAGACAGAACATAAATCAAAAAGTTCATATCGAAAAGATACTGAGGTTCCTGGAGAAAGACCAAACCTAAAGGTGACCTGGGAAGTAGGGAAGCTCCAGGGATGGAAGGCAAAAATTACTTTGCTTTAATTTTCAACATTCTCAGATTTAAGGGAAGAGCAGACAATAGTAAAGGACACCGTGAAACGCACTGAACAACGCATAACTAGGCTGCTTTGATCCAAAACTCTACTCTCTCTCCTGTCCCTGTTTGATGTCTTGACCACATCCTTAAGACGTAGGGTTAGGCCCTTTTACCTTAAGAAAAAGGTTGTAGAGTCTCTCTGTGGGGAATGAGTCTACCTGGGACTAGAACCCTGTGCTGCAAGGCTGCGGTGTTTGCACCTGGATGCATTTCTCCAGAAACTCTCCTCCAGCAACAAAACACAGAGAAACTACATGGAACTAAAAATAGTTGTGTGCACACAGTTGCAGCAAATTCTGGACAAAAGATACAAAAAGACCAAAAAAAAAAAAAAAAGCTGAACTGCTACTTCTGAAGAGCCAGGAGCAAAAGCGGGATACTGTGCCTGCCCCCTGCACTCAACACAACCTAAGGGGTGGGCAAACCACCTAAGCCACCCCTCTGGCCAGACCCCTGAACATACCCCTACCCTCCCCACCCCCATAAAGAACAAGCTTGCCCCCCTCAGGGAGCAAGTGAGCAAGGGAACCTGTTGCTTGTTCTCACTCCCCTCCTGCTGCAGCAGGGGCCCCCATAAAGTCTTGCCTGAATTTCTTTAAAAAAGAAAAGTGGGTTAAGACAAGCCCAGAAATATCTTCCTCGTTCAGCATTCAGAAAGGAAATGGAACCAGGGGCTCTAACAAGTGGTCAAACCGGCCTGCATATATCAGGAAAATCCATATCTGTATCATCTAGAGATGTCCATTAGGGGATCCAGCAACTTCTTTTTTTCTAGTTTTTATTTTACATTGGGATATAGTTGATTAACAAAGATGTGTAGAATGGGCATCATCAAAATGTCTACAAACAATAAATGCTGGAGAGAGTTTGGAGAAAAGGGAACCCTTTTACACTGTTGGTAGGAATGTAAATTGGTACAGCCACTGTGGAAAACAGGATGGAGGTTCCTTAAAAAACTAAGAATAGCGCTACCATAGGATCCAGCAATTCCACTCCTAGGTGTGTGTCTGCAGAACACCATGGTTCAAAAGGACACATGCACCCCAGTGTTCATCACAGCACTGTTTACAACAGTCAAGACATGGAAGCAACCTAAATGTCCGTTGACAGAAGAATGGATAACAACTTCTAGTCATACTTTTATGCTTCTTTCTGTTTCCTTTCTGGACATAAAACCTTAGGATTATATAATCATAATCTTATTTTTATATGATATTTAATTTTGAGGTTCCCATTGTGTTAAACTAGATTTACCTGTCAGACCTAACTTCCTTGAGATGAAGTCATATTGTAAGGACAGGCGTAGGCTTCTCATACAAACACACCATTGATTCCTCATTTACACAAACACTTGCTGATTAAAAAACAAAGAACAAAACAAAAACAAAAAAACCTGTGCTGGCTGCTCTGGGAGGTATTTTGTGCTTGATATCTTAGGCACATTCCCTTCATTGCCCCATAGCAATCTCAATCTGTGCATCTCAGACTGAAGGGATGAAGTTGGGCAGATGCTCATCAGAACAGGATTGGGATGAAATACAGGCCACCCCATCTCTATGTCATACTGATGGTACCTCAAGCTGCAAGTCAGATTTCTCCCCAAGTTATATGGTGGACCTTTGATATCACTGGGTTCCCTTTACATGAACGCCCTTTATAGCTCATAAGTGGATGCATTGTTTAGGAGAATCTGGGTTATGCTGCTGTAACATGCCCAAGACCATCGATGACTGTCCCTCAGAGGCAGAGGTTCCATTCGTTTATGATGCTGCCATGTGGACACAAGGCCCAAGGGTTTGCCTTGACTGGGGGAACGTGTGCTGAGTCATCTAATGACTCTTAAATGTGTTAATCCCAGAGGCAACGCACACGGATTCTGCTGAAGTTTCATTTGCTAAATCAAGCCATATGGCCATGCCTAACTTCCAGGGGATGGGAAAGGTATTCCTCTCATGTGCTAAAATTCAAGATCAGGAAATCTTCGTGAACACTAGCCATGTCTACATGCAAGACATTTGCTGGTGTGGGCCATTCAGCATCCTCACCTAACAGGGCAAGTAATCCAAGCAGGACCAGCTGGACCCTCCCTCCAGGGCTTCCAATCCACCAAATGCCTGAGCTGGCTCATCCCAAACAATGTTTATTTAGCCTGAAATACCAGTGAATGAGCTGAATCTGGAGATCAGAGTCTCTCCAGAAAACTTTGAGTCGAGTTCAAAAACAACAGGAACAAAAATGGGCTCGTTCATTCTAGCTGCCTCCCTCAGCTAATACTGTCAATTATGCTCTGTTATCTAGCCCGCCTTCCCCCAGAAGCTACCCTTGCTTTCTGCAAGGGTAGTATTTATTTATATATTTGACTGTGCCAGGTCTTAGTCGTGGCATGCGGGATCTTTAGTTGAGACCTACAAACTTTTAGTTGTGGCATGTGGGATCTACTTCCCTGATCAGGGATTGAACCCAGGCCCCCTCCACTAGATGCGTGGAGTCTTAGCCACTGGATCACCAGGAAAGTCCCATTTTCTTCTCCTTTTTGCTCAGCCTGTTTCATTAGCTTTTCTATGAATTTTGAACCCTACCAATAACCCATTCCAGTATTCTTGCCTGGAAAATTCCATGGACAGAGGAGCCTGAAGGGCTATAGTCCATGGGGTTGCAAAGAGTTGGACACGACTGAGCGGATAAACAACAAAACTTTCCCAATATATTCCCCTTCTGCTTAGTAACACAGGATTTTTGTTACCTGCATCCAAAATTTTCCAAACAGAAAAAAAGCTGAAAACATAATGCCCAGCTGATGTGATCTGGGCGTGACAGGATATGCTGATGGGTATGTCTCGGCTGGGAGATGCAGGAAAGAAAATCAGACTTGAAGCCAGGAAAATCGGGTCCCAGTCTCAGCTTTGTCATTCGTCCTGCTGAGCAAACCTGAGCGACCCCAAAACTCATCTATATAATGAAGGTCTGGGACAAGTTGATCTTCAAAGCTCTTCCTGGCTCCAGTGAACTGTGACTGTGTCATTTGGGGATTGCAAGCACAAACTCTATATTTTGGTTCCTGATTGAAACTAAAACCAGGCCCCACACTTTGATAAATAACTTGTCTACTCCACATGTTTGCCTGGAATCGCATTAGCCAAGGAATTCGTGGATTGCTTATATTTTACATTTCAAATGCACAGACATCCTGACATCACTCTGGGGACAAGCCATCCGCCCTGGGAATTCACCTCAGCATCAGGGGTGACATTCAATCCAAGTGATGATGCTCATCACTCACCTGATTCCTACTCAGCGTCAGTCACATCCTTTAGGTTTTCAAGATGAGTTGGGGGTGTCCTTCATGTCTACATCACCTTAGTAGCCATTCCCAAGAGGCAGAAGAACCTGATATTTCCAGAACACTGAGATGTATTAATAAAAGTAACAATTATAAAACTTTCAGTTCTCTGTTTCTGATTAGAAGAGCCCCAGGCACTGGGCAGAGAGAAAATCCCAAGTATTTCTCAGCAGGTGGGTGCACAGATGAAAAATGAGATGACTTTTCCTGTGAATAAGTACCACCTCTGATTAAAATTCTGCCTAGAAGAAAAGGATGATGTTACTGAGATATGAATGACTCACTAAATCAGAGGGGCCTTTCTGTACATGTTATCCTTCCTGCCTTTAGCCAAAGTAGACTCTTCGCTCACTCTTAGATTTATAAAAAGGGATTTTTCAAGATATTCAGCCCTGGCGAAGTAAGAATGAAGTCCAGGCATTACTGGGCATTGATGATGTTCAGTCTTGCACACGCATGAAGGGGCTTTACCAAATCACAGCAGAGAGTGGTCAGTGGAACCTCTGAGCTGTTGGTTCCGCATGTTGTGGTCAGAGACAACCTCTGGTAATGAGATTTTTTTGCCTCTCTGAAAAGCTATCCGAGTTGAAAGGGCTTAATCTAAAGGCTTGAGTGGTTGAGCAGAAGAAGCATTGGTTACCCATAGATTCCAGAAGGTCCTGACAAGCCAGGGCCCCTCGTGTGAAACTTGAGACTTTCTGCTGGGCGCAAAATCCTGATGGAATTTGCCCAGCAAATACTCTCAGTTCATAATTTGAACGTCTGGTTGCTCTAGGAGCTCAGGTTCTCAAGTGTTTCAAAAAAGCTGTTTTTCTTTTTAACGTGGTTGCAACCTGCGGTCACTTATGAATAGAGAAACCACCCACGCAAAAGAGGTGCCTGTTTGCGTTTGATGTCGGAAATGTGGCTTGAAGCATTTCCGTCTGTAATGCAGGGTAGGGGATTTTTTAAATAATTTGCTTCCCTCTCCACCCCCCTGTTCTGGCTACTTCCCAGCTAGGACTCACCCAGCAGATTAACTGAGTTCCTGCTGACCTTGGCAGGAAAGTAGAACCCAAGAATTTGGCAGAGCGGAAGCTGTGTCGGTGCAACCCGAGAAGCAAGGAGTCCGGCTGGGGATGCGGTGCCTTGGGGTGGGGATTGCCCTCTGGGTCTGGGAATCCAGTGTCCAGTGATTCTGTCATGGCCTTCACCCTGGATCTGGCAGCTCTGAGGTGTGTTTTGCAGTGTTGGGTTCCAGGACACCACCTTGTAAAAACAATCCACACGTGGGATTCTCACAGACTCAGCACTTTCGGCTCAGACGGGCCTGACGAGCTGAGCCAAGGGTGCAACCGCGCCAGAAGTCCTCAGAGCGAAGGCTTGGGGTGCTGAGCTGGTGATGAGCCAGCACCTATAAAGTGGAGGCTGGGTGCAGCGTCCAGCACAAACATTCGCAGATGAGGCTCGAAAGAGTATTTCCCATTAAAGCCTGATGCTTGGACCAGATGTGCACCCGACCCCCAGGGCTACCTGCTCACCCTGGCTGGTTGCTGCTTCCCACCAAGAGGAAGAGGTGAAGTGATGAAGAAAAAAGAGCAATGGAGGGCTTGCCTGGCCGGGCATGGAGGCTGGCTTCCATTAGCTCCGAATTCCAGCAGTAAGTCACTCAGGGGTACTTCTCGCCTTACTAGGCTAAGTCTTACAGCACCTCTTAAAGATTCTGCCATCTAGCCTCTGAAAGCTCCTCTGGCTGGAGAATTACTCAAAATATCAGAGGGTCAGGAATGACCTAGGGCCAGTGTTTCAGCTGAGGAAATAAACAGTCCATTCCTTGGGAGCAAATGCATTTTAGGTTAACGGTATGTGTTGCAAAAGGTTTCCCTTTGAGTCCTCCTTTGGCTCCAGATTCTTCACTTACAAAATGTGGATAATAATCTCTAATTTATTTAGAAAATAGGGTTAGCATAAGAATCAAATTGAATAATGTGTAGATGAGTGCTTTTTAAAGTATACAGACATAGGTGCCTACCATTCATCCTTACCAATAATGAAATACTAAAGATGCCCTCGTGTGCTGCCTGGGTGAATCATTTTCATGAAGGTCTGTGAGAAAAAAATGTCTCTTGTCATTCTTGTCCAGCTGAAGACTTCCCAAAGTGCCAGTCTGCTCTCCATGAAATGGCATATCTGGGTGTATCAGGGGTGTGAATCAGGGCTTCTCAATATTAAGCTGATCCAAGACTGAAATTGAACAAAGATATTAACATCTATGAGCCCCAAGTTGTTTCATCTGCAAAATGGGAACACGCACTCAGTCCTTTAGAATTTCTGATGATTAAAGGAAATAGTGTGGGACTTCTCTGGTGGTCTAGTGGTTGAGAATCTGCCTGCCAATGCAGGGGACTCGGGTTTGATCCCTGGTCTGGGAAGAGCTCACACGCCTCAGGCAACTATGCCCACAACTAAGCCTGTGCCCGACAGCTACTGAAGCCGGGAGGCCTAGAGCCAGTGCTCCACGACAGGAGAAGCCACCACAGTGGGAAGCCCCCTGCTCACTGCAACTAGAGAAAGCCCGCGTGCATCAGTGAAGACCCAGTGCAGCCAAGAAAAGGCAGTGGTGAGTGCAGGCTGCTTTCCCACCAGGAGAGTGAGGCCTGCCGAAGTTTTTGCTCCTTTGTTTGCTTTTGCATACAGGCACCAGAATGGGGAAACCTGGAGGGAAAGTTGGCCGTAGGCCTGAAATTCTTGAAGAAGAAGGTGTGGGGGACAAAGACACCCCTCCCTCACCTTCCCAGGCAGAAAGTACATGTCCCCGGGAGGGTGAGAACCAGCCTGGTCCATGAACCCTGGCTGAGAGTCACCAGGTAGGGGCCCTTCTCGGTGTCCACCAGGTGCTCGATCCAGCCCCCACTTCCTTGGAATTCCATCCACCTCTTGAGGCCATTCTCAAGTCCTCCCTTCCTTTGTTAGATATTCCCAGACTTCTTCACTTAGAATTTCCATGGTTTCTCTAATTCTCCTACCTTTCTTGGTCCTACTACCTTCAGAGCATCCTTATAGTTTTCATAGTTTATTATTTGTGTGCATCTTGGATTATCTCCCCTATGAGATTTCTGAGAGCAAGGAGTATGTATTTTTCATCTTTGTGTCCCTTACATTGCTCCATAATGATATCTGCTTTTTGAAATATATTTCAAACTCTCACCTCATCATCTGTCTCGAGCCAGTCCTATAAATAAGCAATGAGAGCTATCTTTCCCTCATCACATAATGCCTGGGATATTGCAGCACTTCTTTACAGACCTCTTGTCTTCAGACTGGCCTCCCCGATTCATCTTATTTGAATGCCATTTTAATATCGTATTTAAATTTTCCACTCAAAATATTTTAAAGGCTTCGCACTGCCTACATGAAAAAGTAAAAAACTTCAAAGCCTGGAGGGGAAGACTTTCCACCAGCTGGCTCTAGTCCAGAGAGTAAAACTCTTCTAATGCATATATTCCCAAACCAGTGAAGCTGGTCAGATCGTTCACTTGCTCACTTTCCTGTCCATCCATCCATCCATCCAACATGAGTTAAGTGCCTGCTCTACACCATCACTGTGTTAGATTGCAGAGATTTATATATAAAAAGGCACCGTCCCTGATACCAATGTAATTACTTATCCAGTGGATTGGCAGAAAGTAAAGAAAATATTACAATTCTAAGGGATAAGAGATCCCAGCAATGTAGAAAAGCCAGTTCCCAGGTTGGCCTAAGGGAGTCAGGGAAAACTCAGGAGAAAAGGGACCAAGTCAAAGTAGTTTTCCAGGAAGATCCGGTAAGGTGGGATAAAGAGAGGGAATTCGATACAGAGAGAAACGAACATGGAAGAAAACCATGGACATTAAGAGAACATGGTGTAAAATTATAGGTGGTTCAGGAAGACATATTTGGAGCTGAACTCAAACTAAAAAGGATCCTTGAGGTGTGTGAAGTAGTATTGATTATTTATGTTAGTATTGCTCAACTCCTGTTCCTGAACCCAATTCTGAGAAGCAATCAGGAAGACTGCCATCAGGATAAGAAACATTTTTAAGTGTCCTACGGTTAAAAATTTTGCAAAGTATTGGGTTGGTCAGAAAGTTCATTCCAATTTGTCTGTAAGAGCTAGTGGCTAAACCTGAACGAACATTTTGGCCAACCCAATAAATACATGCTGTCTTCCACTTTGGGAAGTTACAATGTTCCTAAGCAGATGAAAGGTTCTGCCAAGTCTTGCAGGAAAACATGCTGTTTAAAGTGTCTCAAATTTATCTATCCAAAGAAAATACCACCACTATGTATTGCCTGTAGGATGGGATCTAAGGATTGCCAACAGTATGGAAACACTGGTCTATACTCTACCCCCTACAAGAGCTTCGGGAACAAACACATTGGTTTTGAATATTATCTCCATCATTTCCTTACTGTTTGATCTTGGACGAGTTACTTAAATCTTTGATGGAAAGTGTCCTCATCTGTAAAATGGACATAAAATATACTTTCTCTATAGGGTGGTTTCATTAAGCTCAACTGCCTGACTCACAACCTGAGTTTAAAGAAGTCCCTTTCATTATCATTGGCTCAAGATTATGAATCAAATACATTAGCTGAAACTTCTGAGTTATATAGCTAGTTTCTTCCCTTCAAATTCTAGTGCCATTTCTTTACAGTGGTTCTCAAATGTTTCTTGTTTACTGATACACAAACATCAGTCTAAAAGAATTCCCTGAAATATTTCAATTATAAAAATTATAATAGAAGAAGAAATAACCTTAATACATGTGTGATCAGTTTCTCAGAGCTATCTGAAATGCCATCTTCTTACATAAGGTACCATAATGTTGGAGTAACTCTATAGAGTTTCAGCTCTATAGTGACTGAAAAATAAGCTATATAAAATGTAGTCATGGAAACAGAAATATTTACCATGTTCAGTTCAGTCTCTCAGTTGTGTCTGATTCTTTGCAACCGCATGAACCATAGCATGCCAGGCCTCCCTGTCCATCACCAGCTCCCAGAGTCCACCCAAACCCAAGTCCATTGTGTCGTGTTAGGATCAAGATTATGGTATGTGAGAGTTGGAAAGAATCTTAAACAGCAGATTTTGAAAAGCAGATGAGGCAGCACTCTTTTCCGTATATGGCCTAGAACACATGCTCTATCACTGACCTTGAAAAAACCCTTTCTCACTTTGCCTCACTGGGAAACTCCCACACATCCTTGAAGATACAGCCCAAGCAGCATTTCTTTTGAACATCATCCTTGACTCCCCAGGTTGACTTATGTAAAACCCTCTGGGCTTTCTGAGCACTTCCATTAGGCAACATTTAATGCTTTCTCACTATGTTGGGTGGCGCTAGTGGTAAAAAAGCTGTTTGCCAATGTAGGAGACGTAAGACACGGGTTCAATCCCTGGGTCAGGAAGGTACCCTGGAGAAGGACATGGCAACCCACTCCTGTATTCTTGCCTGGATAATCCCATGGACAGAGAAGTCTGGCAGGCTACGGTCCATAGGGTCGCAAAGAGTTGGACATAACTGAAGCAGCTTAGTACATAGGCACACCATGTTGAAAAAATTATTTTTCGCAATGTGAGAGTGGCAAGTTAAGTTTTATTTGGGGCAAAATGAGGACTGCAGCCTGGGAGACAGCATTTCAGATAGCTCTGGGAAACTGCTCTGAGGAGGCAAGTGGGGAGCTAGGTTATACAGAAGGTTTTTTTCTTTTTCAAACTTCTTATTTTGTATTGGGGTATAGTCAATTAACAATATTGTGGTAGTTTTAGGTGAACAGCTAAGGGACTCAGCCATACATAGGCACGTATCCATTCTCCTCTAACTCCCACTCCCATCCAGGCTGGCACATAACACTGAGCAGAGTTCCATGTGCTATACAGTAGGCCCTCATAGGTTATCTGTTTTGAATACAGCACTGTGTATATGACCTTCCCAAACTCCCTAACTCTTCCTTCCCCCTCGAGAAGTTTTGCAACAAAGAGCAGGTAGTCTGAACATCAAACGATTATTGTTAATTGAAGAAAACCAGATAACCCAAGTTAAGGAATTTAGCACTTTTCTATATATAGGAAGATGCAAGAGTCTGGTCTCCCTGAGATCGCTCCTGTGATATGCACCTCAGCAATCTGGGGTCAGTATCCTGTTTTGTATTCTGAATTCCTTCAGAGCTCCCAGTAGAGAGTGGCTGCAGTCTGATGGCTGCTAAATGGCAGGTATTCTTTCCTTCCTGAGCTCCCTCAGGGCTCACCAATTCACCATGCTTGTTGGCTATAATTGTTTGTGACTGTGACATACTTGTTTACTAATATGGCAGGATGTTTTCATTTCTCTCCAAGTGGCTACTATGGCAGGGGATCCAAAGATGCAATTGAAGGCCAAACAGAGGTGGTCCTGCCCTCTTGGAGCTTAGAGCCTGATGGGACAACCGACACCAAACAGGTAACAGCCAGGTAAAAGTACATTGCACATTGAGAAAGTGCTATGAAGGAATAAAAGAGATGTGAGAATCAAGGCATTTTGTTTGAATGGTTTACCTTGCTGTCTTCTCTGCTGGTTGTGAAGTATCTGAGCATAATATCCGGTTCCCATTTGTATAACTTGGCATAGTATTGTACACACATCTATTGAGCATGCATCACCTCTGGACTGAGTAAGCGACTGCTACATTCAATACGTGAAAACCGTGATATGTAGGTCTTGCCTGAAGTGACAACTAATTAGTGACAATTTAGGGCATTACTCTTGTTTAAAGTGGAAGAACACTTGTAAGTTCACAGCCAACCTCAGAATAATGACTTCTGTTGATATTTGGGTTTATTTGACTGTTTGGTTCTCTCAGGCCCTGTAAAAACACAATCAATGGCTTCAAACTAGAATGGGCTCAAAGGAAGAATGCATTTTATTTAGGACATGGTGGCTTCCCCCCTGCACTTGTGATTAAAGACAGGAAGAAAATATGTATGATTCATCCAATTAACCTCAAAGGTGTGCCATTCAAGCGAGGTTCAGACAGTAGACTCACTCCATTATTCCAAAATCCTTCATTAAACCAGTTCTATCTGTAGCCCACACTTTCCTGCCTTCCATATGATTCCAAGGGCCAGACAGTGTGATCACCTAATTTAAATAAAGAGCTAGCTGCTTGTTTCCTCTGGGTGCCAAGAAGATTTAGAGCAATGACCTGGCTCAGGGGTAATATCCTCATATACAATTTTCAGATTCTATGAAAAATTAGAAAGTGTACATAAAGACGTTCTCATCCCTCCAGGAGAGACGTAGACAGACATGCGCACATTTTTTAAAGCATCACAAGAGACAACACAGCCCTCTCCCTCAAGGCCACTTGGTTTTTAAAAGCTATCGGTGTCAGCATCATCTCTGACGAGTCTGTAACCAGACGTTCACAGCCTGAGACTAGGATTTCAGGTTTTTTTGCTTTTTGCAGTGGCTGATAGAACTAACCCCACCTTTCTCAGAATCTACTTTTCCAGATACAGATTATATTTTCTTGGTAGGAAATATGAAATTAAATAATTTCCAAAATTTTAATATAATAGTTAATATGTATAAAAGAATGCAGGTATATTTCTTGTGATGCTATGAAGCATTATAGACCTACGAGGCCATTGTTCACCTTAAGGCCCAGAACATAACCAATACTCTTACCTTTATCATACAGTCTTCCTCATTCCATCCTTTTGCATACTAGCTCAGATAAAACACTATTTGAATGCTGGAGAGAGCGTGAAGAAAAGGGAACCCTCCTACACTGTTGGTGGTAATGTAAACTGGTGCAGCCACTATGGAGAACAGTATGGAGATTCCTTAAAAACCTAAAAATAGAGTTACCATATGATCCAGCAATCCTGCTCCTGGGCACATATCCAGAGAAAACTCTGATTCTAGTTTATGCACCATTATGTTCAGAGTAGCAATATTTACAAGAGACAAGATATGGATATAACCTAAATGACCATCGATAGATGAATGGGTAAAGAAGATGTGGCATATTTTTACAGTGGAATACTACTCAGTCATAAAAAAGAATAAATAATGCCATTTGCAGCAACCCAGATGGACTTAGAGAGTATCATACTAAGTGAAGTAAGTCAGACAAAGACAAATACCATATGATATCACTTATATGTGGAATCTAAAATATGACACACGTGAATTTGCCTATGAAACAGAAACAGACTCACAGGCATAGAGAACAAAGAGGAAGGGAGTAGGTGAAGGTTGGTTTGGGAGTTTGGGTTAATAGATGTAAACTCTTATATATAGATAGAATGTATAAACAACAAAGTCCTACTGTATAGTACAGGGAACTGTATTTAATACCCTGTGATAAAGCATAATGGAAAAGAATATTAAAAAAGAATATATATATATATATATATACACACACACACACACACACACACACATGTACATATATATATACTGAGCCTGGTGGCTCAGTGGAAAAGAATTTGCCTGCCAATGCAGGAGACGTGGGTTCAATCCCTGGGTCAGAAAGATCCCTGGGAGAAGGAAATGACAACCCACTTTAGTATTCTTGCCTGGGAAATCCCATGGAGAGAGGAGCCTGGCCAGCTACAGACCATGGGGTCACAAGAGAGTGTAACACAACTTAGAAACTAAACAACAATATGTATAAATGAGTCACTTTGCTATACACAAAAATCTAACATAACACTACAAATCAACTATACTTCAATTTTTTAAAAAATCACCTGAGTAGGAAACAATATTTGAAGATTGTATTTCTAATTTTTGTTTTTAAATGGCTGTTTTTTTTTTTTTTTTCTTTTGGTCTGTATAAGATTTCCTTTTTTTCTGTCTGCCTTCCCGATTTCTCTACCTTGAAATTTCAGCATTTTGACTATGATTCCCCAAATTTCTAAGAATTCAATGCAACATCACACAGACTATAACCACCTGAAAACAACCCTCATTCCAATTCTTCCCTCCCATTTTTTATTCTACTGTTGCAATGCATCTAACTTTACAAGTGCTACAAACACGCAAAACCTTACAACTATTTTTTCTGTAAAAGGCCAGTAGAGAATTCCCTGGTTGTCCAGGTGTTAGGGCTTGACTCTTTCACTGCCCATTCCACAAGCTGTAGTGTGGCCAAAAATCAACAAAGGTCAACAAATCAACAAATTTTTAGAGTGAATAAAAATTAAATTTATATTGCCCTACATTTCAACTATTCCTAGAAATCTTCATTTTTACACATAGGTCCACGTTTCCCTCATTATCTTATCTGTTCTGCTTTAAGAACGTCCTTTTCACTTCTTGTCATACAGTTTTGCTGGTAACGAATGTACATTCCTTTATGCTGAGAGACTTTTTAGAGTAAACATTCTAAGTCACACTGCTAGGCTCACAGAGCTGTTGATAATTATGAGCGTTGGAGGAGTCGACGGGTGTCAGCTCCAGGGCCAGAGAACACAAGTGGGTGAAATACAGTGGGTGCGGGACAGTCGAGGCAGCAAAGATGCAGGAAAATAGAAATGGATCTCAGTCCAAAGGCAGCGGCCATGCTCAGCTTCACTGAGGCTGCCATGTGGGAACGCAGCCTGCTCTTTCCAGAACAGTTCATCTGAGTTGTTATATGAAATCACCCTATATTACAGAGCAAACAAATAACAGAAGAGAAGCAGACTCTCAGATACAGAAAACAAACTAGTGGTCATCGGTGGGAAGAGGGGTCAGGGAGGGGCAAGTTGGGGTAGAGGATTAAGAAGTACAAAGTCCTACTTATAAAATAAACAGGATACAAGGACATATTGTTCAGCACAGGGAACATAGCCAATATTTTGTAATAACTTTAAATGGAGTATAATCTATAAAAATATTGAATCACTATGTTGTACACCTGCAACTAATATAATATTACACATCAACGATACTTTGATTGAAAACATAAAAAAGAAGTCACTCTGTTTTAAAATGTTGGCAACCAATTAAAAAAATTTAACTTGTATTTGCCAGACCAAATAGGGCTTCAGGTTAGGTCTGGATCACGGGTCAGCAGTTTGCAACCTCTGTCTTCAACAGTTTTCATGACAACCCAAAAGAAATGAATTACCAAAGAGAGATCATGTTTGATGAGAACTGTTCTTTTTTCTATCTCATATCTGAAAACATTCTATCAAGAATGCCAAGTCCTAACCACTAGATCACCAGGAATGGTAAAAAAAAAAAAAAAAACATTCTATTGACTGGACTTGATGGACATCCCAGGGAAAGTTGTTAGTATCCATGGGATATGTAAAGCTGAGGTCACCAGTGTAACCTGAGTCATCTCTGGGTCTGGGCTAGATGCAAATGCTTGGGAGGTCCAAGACAAGGCAGTGGTGGGGACTTTACCAGAGAACAACTAGACAGAGATCCACCAGCATTTATATCCATCCAGCAAAGGAGTTGTTTCAGATATTTGTAGACCAGAGAGGGTTGCAGTGAAGAAAAGAGCAGGGGACAGAATAGAAATTATTTACAAGACTGAAAGAAAGACAAGGCAGGGACTTCCCTGGTTGTCCAAGAGTTAGGAATCTGCCTGCCAATGCAGAAGATGCAGGTTTGACCCCTGGTCTAGGAACTAACATCCCACATGCCATGAACAACTAAGCCCATGCACCACAACTACTGAAGCCTGCGTCTCTAGGACTCGTGTGCCGCAACTACTGAAGCTGTGACTTAACTTTAACCCTAACCCTAACTGAGAGGATGATCCAAATTAGTAAAGATGACTACGTTGTCAGACTTAGCTGGTGGTTCAGTGGTTAAGAATCCACGAGTTCTATATCTGGTCTGGGAAGATTCCACATGTCATGGGGCAACAAAGCCCAAGTGTTCCAACTACTGAAGTCCACACACCCTGGAACCCATGCCCTACAAGAAGAGAAGCCGCCACAATGAGAAGCCCATGCACCGCAACTAGAGTAGCTCCCACTCATTACAGCTAGAGAAAGTCTGTGCACAGCAATGAAGACCCAGTGCAGCCAAAATAAAGAAATAAAATTTAAGAAAGAAAGACAAGGCAGTCACGGCCGCAGCAAGGAATGGAGAGGTCTGTCTGCTAGGAGCTAGGCTGTCCGGTCATTGCACCACCAGTTGGCGAGGAGTGAATGAAAACGCACCCCTCCTGTCACTGTACACGGCGCTGCTTTCCCTTCTCCCTCCTTTAGCTATGAGTGGAATGGACATGCTCATCTGGCCAGTGGCAACTGAGGAGACTTGGCCACAAAAGGCAACCTACAGGAGAAAGGTGCATCCGGTTTTTGCTCTTCTCGGAACCCTTGCCTATAACCTCACTTCAACAACACAGGCAGAGGGGGAGTGCTGACTTGTCAGCATAGTATAGACTCCCAGGTGTGCGGGGCGAAGTTGTGCAGAGGATTGGGAGATTCTTAAAATAATACCCTGGAAGTTCTTCTCTGCACGACTCGAAACCATGTCAAGCCTCTAATGGCATAGCCTGCTGAGTTAGAAAAAGGCTTCTAGAAACCACAGTTTTAATCTAACAATAAACAGTCTCCCAGGGCCTCTTAGGCATGGCTGCATAAATCTGACTGCTTAAAAATAGAGGTGCACGGAACTCTGTTTCACTTCACTGGCATTGAACACTGAACCAGAAGAGCCACTGAGACTACCCAACCACTCTCTGGGTCTGTGGGAACTTCTGGTGGGAGGCAAACGTTCACTCAGGGATCCAGGACACAGAACCCTCCGTGTCAATGCTGGACTGCAGCGAAGGCGCCACGCGGATGTCTAGGTCTCGTCTGCCAAGCTGCTCTCATTTCCTTCATTGACCTTCATGAAAGCCATGCTCAGCACTGTTCTCCAGTCCCAAACTCCACTAGGCAGCTCTTTAAATATTTGACGGCTGTGTCTAAGTCTCCTTCCTACTTGCTGTTTTTTTAAGAGGAAAAAAAACAAATCCAGGTCCCATCAACCAGTACTCAAGTGAAGCAGAGACCATGGTTCCACCAGTCTGGTTGCCCTTTTTCAGAAGCACGCTTATTTTTATCCAGATCCATGCAGCACTCTGAGTGGTCCCTTGAAGGAGTCAGGGAAGGTTTGATATTGTAGGCGACATCAGACTTGAGGCTTGTAGAAGGAAGAGTTCAGCAGATAGAGTAGGCAATGAGCCCAAGAGATAAAAATCTGGAAGCATCATAGGGATGAGGGTTGCATGCTTTCCTGGTACCAAAGAGTTCCCAATTACCATCCACCAAAAATGCTGGACCTTTATGCTCTACAGATAATTTCCAGAAAGAGATAAGTAGCTGTCCCTACCCTGTCTAGAAAAAGAGTGTTTGTTGCTGTTCAGTGTTATATCCTCAGGGCCTAGAAGACAGAAGATACTCAACAAACATTTGGTAAATAAATGAGCAAATGAATGGAGTGAGGTCAGTGAATCAGGGCAGGGTCATTCATCAACCTTCCAAGAACTTCCTATCAGGGAATACACTAGCCATAGAGTGTGTGTGGGTGGTGGGGGGCAGGGGAGGGTGGATGAATGAGGATGTGAGGGATCTGAGAATGAAACCCAGCAGGATCCTGTGGGGCTCCTGGCACTGAAGTCTTTCCATGTCCCTCATTCCTTGTTTGCAGGGAACTAACTCCAGCCTCTATTTCTTTGCATTGATCCCTGAGGAAGGCTTTCTTATCTTTCCTTGCTATTCTTTGGAACTCCGCATTCGAATGGGAATATCTTTCCTTTTCTCCTTGCATTTTGCTTCTCTTCTTTTCACAACTATTTGTAAGGCCTCCTCAAACAACCATTTTGCCTTTCTGCATTTCTTTTCCATGGGGATGGTCTTGATCCCTGTCTCCTGTACAATGTCACGAACCTCCGTCCATAGTTCATCAGGCACTCTGTCTATCAGATCTAGTCCCTTAAATTTATTTCTCACTTCCACTGTATAGTCATACGGGATTTGATTTAGGTCATACCTGAATGGTCTAGTGGTTTTCCCTACTTTCTTCAGTTTAAGTCTGAATTTGGCAATAAGGAGTTCATGATCAGAGCCACAGTCAGCTCCCAGTCTTGTTTTTGCTGACTGTATAGAGCTTCTCCATCTTTGGCTGCAAAGAATATAATCAATCTGATTTCGGTGTTGACCATCTGGTGATGCCCATGTGTAGAGTTTTCTCTTGTGTTGTTGGAAGAGGGTGTTTGCTATGACCAGTGTGTTCTCTTGGCAAAACTCTATTAGCCTTTGCCCTGCTTCATTCCGTACTCCAAGGCCAAATTTGCCTGTTACTCCAGGTGTTTCTTGACTTCCTACTTTTGGACTCCAGTCCCCTATAATGAAAAGGACATCTTTATTGGGTGTTAGTTCTAAAAGGTCTTGTAGGTCTTCATAGAACCATGCAACTTCAGCTTCTTCAGCGTTACTGGTTGGGGCATAGACTTGGATTACCATGATATTGAATGGTTTGCCTTCAAAACAAAGAGAGATCATTCTGTCATTTTTGAGATTGCACCCAAGTACTGCATTTTGGACTCTTTTGTTGACCATGATGGCTACTCCATTTCTTCTAAGGGATACTTGCCCACAGTAGTAGATATAATGGTCATCTGAGTTAAATTCACCCATTCCAGTCCATTTTAGTTCGCTGATTCCTAGAATGTCAACATTCACTCTTGCCATCTCCTGTTTGACCACTTCCAATTTGTCTTGATTCATGGACCTAACATTCCAGGTTCCTATGCAATATTGCTCTTTACAGCATCGGAAAGACTAGAGATCTCTTCAAGAAAATTAGACATAAGAAAGGAATATTTCACACAAAGATGGGCTTGATAAAGGACCGAAGTGGTATGGACCTAACAGAAGCAGAAGATATTAAGAAGAGGTGGCAAGAATACACAGAAGAACTGTACAAAAAAGATCTTCACGACCCAGATAATCACAATGGTGTGATCACTCACCTAGAGCCAGACATCCAGGAATGTGAAGTCAAGTGGGCCTTAGAAAGCATCACTATGAACAAAGCTAGTGGAGGCGATGGAATTCCCATTGAGCTATTTCAAATCCTAAAAGATGATGCTGTGAAAGTGCTGCACTCAATATGCCAGCAAATTTGGAAAACTCAGCAGTGGCCACAGGACCGGAAAAGGTCAGTTTTCATTCCAATCCCAAAGAAAGGCAATGCCAAAGAATGCTCAAACTACCGTACAATTACACTCATCTCACACGCTAGTAAAGTAATGCTCAAAATTCTCCACCAGGCTTCAGCAATACGTGAACCGTGAACTTCCAGAAGTTCAAGCTGGTTTTAGAAAAGGCCGAGGAACCAGAGATCAAATTGCCAACATCCGCTGGATCATAGAAAAAGCAAGAGTTCCAGAAAAACATCTCTTTCTGCTTTATTGACGATGCCAAAGCCTTTGACTGTGTGGATCACAACAAACTGTGGAAAATTCTGAAAGAGATGGGGATACCAGACCATCTGACCTGCCTCTTGAGAAACCTATATGTAGGTCAGGAAGCAACAGTTAGAACTGGACATGGAACAACAGACTGGTCCCAAATAGGAAAAGGAGTATGTCAAGGCTGTATATTGTCACCCTGCTTATTTAACTTATATGCAGAGTACATCAAGAGAAACGCTGGGCTGTAAGAAGCACAAGCTGGAATCAAGATTGCCAGGAGAAATATCAATCACCTCAGATATGCAGATGATACCACCCTTATGGCCGAAAGTGAAGAGGAATTAAAAAGCCTCTTGATGAAAGTGAAAGAGGAGAGTGAAAAAGTTGGCTTAAAGCTCAACATTCAAAACTAACATCATGGCATCTGGTCCCATCACTTCATGGGAAATAGATGGGGAAACAGTGGAAACAGTGTCAGACTTTATTTTTGGGGGGCTCCAAAATCACTGCAGATGGTGATTGCAGCCATGAAATTAAAAGACGCTTACTCCTTGGAAGGAAAGTTATGACCAACCTAGATAGCATATTAAAAATCAGAGACATTACTTTGCCAACAAAGGTCTGTCTAGTCAAGGCTATGGTTTTTCTAGTGGTCATGAATGGATGTGAGAGTTGGACGGTGAAGAAAGCTGAGCACCAAAGAATTGATTCTTTTGAACTGTGGTGTTGGAGAAGACTCTTGAGAGTCCCTTGGACTGCAAGGAGATCCAACCAGTCCATCCTAAAGGAGATCAGTCCTGGATGTTCATTGGAACGACTGATGTTGAAGCTGAAACTCCAGTACTTTGGCCACCTGATGTGAAGAGTTGACTCATTGGAAAAGACCCTGATGCTGGGAGGGATTGGGGGCAGGAGAAGAAGGGGATGACACAGGATGAGATGGCTGGATAGCATCACCAACTGGATGGACATGAGTTTGGGTAAACTCCAGGAGTTGGTGATGGACAGGGAGGCCTGGCATGCTCATGGGGTTGCAAAGAATCAGACATGACTGAGCAACTGAATTGAATTGAACTGAACTGAACTCCAGCCTCTATGACCTTCCCTGAGTCCCAGTGGGTAGATTCAAACAGTTTCTAATCAGCAAAGGGAGGGGATGCAGAGATAAGTGATGATAGCCAAGAAACAACAGTAGCCTTGGGGCAGGGTCCTGGTTCCATCTCAAGGGATACACCTAACAATATCTCTGAGCTCTTTATAGAACTAAACACTCCTACAAATGGAAGATGTCAGCATTCTTCATTCCAGAGAATACCGCTTAATTCCAGGTTAAAGGAACCAGAGAAGCTCATGAAGAGATTACCTGAGACCAGATTAAAGCAGTGCAGACCCTGCACACACCCTGAACCCTACCCTTGAACTATTACTATAAAACTCCTCACTAAATCCTCCTGGGTTGGGACCACAATTTTCCAGGACAGGGGCCTACTGTGTCCCCTTTTTCCTGGAAAGGCAATAAAGCTATTCTTTTCTACTTCACCAAAAACTCTGTCTCTGAGATTTGATCCAACACCAGTGCCCAGAGGCCAAGTTTTTGGCATCAAGAGGAACAGTATGGGGACTTCCTTGGTGGTCCAGTGGCTAAGACGCCATGCTTCCAGTGTAGGGGGCCTGGGTCCAATCCCTGGTTGGTGAACTAGCTCCCACGTGCCACAACTAAAGATCCTGCATGCTGCAACAAAGACCAAAGATCTTGCATGCTGCAAGTAAGATCTGGCATAGCCAAATGAATAAATAAATAAATATTAAACACAAAAAGATGAACAACATAAAGATGGTGCCTGCATATAGATCCATCTCGAGTCTAGAGAGGTGTGGTGGAATGGTAGGAGGGGAGAGAAGGCTTAGAAGAGCAAGAGACAGTCCAATACTTGCACTTACTGCTTTTAGGACAAGTGAATAAACGAATGCCTGAATCTTAAATGGAATGTTGGAAGGAAGCAAAATGATACCAGGAAAAAAAAAAAAAAAAAGACTTTCAGCAAAGTGTTAATAAAAGAATAAGAGGGCAGAGTAAAAAGCAGGTATAAATATTAAGCTTCTTGCTACACAAATGGTAGGCAAGGGCAAGTCAGGTCAGAAAGCAACAATATTGGGCAATAGATAGGATTTAATCTGTGCTTACCACGTGCTAGAGATGGTACTAGACATACAGTAGTGACCACAGTATTAGTATACTTAGTGCTTGTAGATGATAGTTACAGTAGTGATGACGTGATAGAAGCTTCAGTTGTGTCTGACTATCTGGGACCCCATGGACTGTAGCCCACCAGGCTCCCTGGAATGAATTCTCCGGGCAAGAATACTGGAGTGGGTTGCCGTTCCCTTCTCCAGGGGATCTTCCTAACCCAGGGATCAAACCTGGGTCTTCTGCATTGCAGACAGATTCTTTACCATCTGAGCCATAATTCCTCCTATTCTATAGGTGGGGAAATTGGGGCGGGAGAAGGCAGTAAGATGCCCAGTTACACTGTGTGGAAGGGATGGAGCTGACTCTGGGACTCACAGACACTGTCCACTATATCACCCACTGGGCTGCACACCTCTAGAAAACAACATGCTGAGATCCCAGGGTGGGGTTCTGGCTGCTGCTAAGGTGGAAATCCAACACAGATTGCTGGCCTCCTTCTTGAACCTATCCTGGAGAGTTTCCAGGAGCAAGGATTGTATTGGCATTATACCTCTTAAGAGAAACACTGGATTTAAATTATAAATGGACATATGCTTTGACCTAGCAAATTCACCTCTACAAATGTATCCCTCTGTCTGCTTGTATGTATGTAAATGATAATCTACAAGGTTAATTGTTTTAAAGAACGTGTAGTAGCAAAATCCTGGAAACCTGTCCATCAACAGAAGTTGATAATGAGATAAAAAGACTGTTGTCTCTAAAAAAATACCGAATCCACATCTCACACCATATGCTAGCATAAATTCCAAGTGAATGTATATCTAAATGTAAAATATATATACTATAAGTACTAGAAAAACATGGAGTGAGGATGAATTTTTTAACTATGACACAAAAACCAAAAACCATGAAAGAAAAATTCATAAATTTGACTATATAAAAAATTTTAATAAAAACTTTTGCTTTGTCTTTAAAACCTTAAAATCCAACTGACACATACCAGAAAAATTGTTGTAGCTTAAATAACACAAAAAGCCCTAATTTACTTATTATATTAAAAGCTCCTATAAATTCATAAGACTGTATTTTCACATAAAAGACAGGTTTATATATTTTCAATAGAAACATCCAAACTAACAGCTAACAGAAAAAGAAAGAACTGGCATTTAAATATATAGATTCCACATATTTTGATATGGCATATTTTCATTTTCATTCAGTTCAAAACATTTTAAATTCTATTGCGGTTTCTTTTTGACCCATGGCTAATTTAGGAGTATATTGGGGATTTTAAATTTCTCTTTTATTTATTGTTTTCTAACTTAGAGTCATTATGATCAGGGAACATACTTTATTATTTCACTTTTGAAATCTGTTGAAACTTGTTTTAAATTCCACCATCTGGTTTATATTGGTAAATGTTCCATATGCACTTGAAAACAATGTATAATCTGCAGTTGTTCAAAGAAATATTTTTATACATCGATTAAGTCATTAATTTGTTATTCATCATGCTGAAAGCTCCTGTGTCCTCACTGATTAATTGCTTGCTTCTTTTACCAGTTACTAAAAAGTATGTTGAAGTTTAGAAATATAACTGTGGATTTGTCTATTTCTCTTTTAGATGAGTCAGATTTTATTTTCTGAATTTTGAAACTGCTATTAGGATGCATATAAATTTAGAACTGTGACATCCTCTTGTTGAATTGACCCTTTTATCTTCAGTAAGGCTGGTCTTAAAGTCTACTTTGATATTGATATAACTACACCACTTTTTTTTGGGTCATGCTGGCTGAGTACGTATGTTTCTGCCTTTATATTTGCAACATTTCTGCATCTTTATATTTAATTGTGTCCCTTGTAAGCTGCTTACTGTTGGATTTTGATTATTTTTAGTTTTGAAAATCTTTATCTTTTATTAGAATACTTAGTCCACTTAATACTAGTGTAATTATTGACATATTTGGGCTTAAGTATAACTTGGTATTTGCATTCTTGAGTTATAAAAAATGATTTTGAATTAGTATACTCAGCACTTCTGAGAAAAATGCAAAGACCTTACAATAGTTTAACCCAATCTACTTCCTTTCCTTTTTGTACAACTGGTGCTATACTTTTAATTATGCATATTTAAAACTCTCTGTGATAAATGTTTAATCTTACACAAAGTTTCTCCATTATATTCAGAAGCATATGTCTAGAAGAATAACAAGACCCCAAAGCTCAAATAACAAGTCAAAAAAAAAAAAAAAGCCATGGACATACTTATATCAATACTATAACTCTATTCAACAAAGGACACCATAGACAAAGTTAACCGATGCAGGGAAGACTGAGAGGCCATATTTGCAATCTCTAAAAGTAACCAACAGTTAGTACCCAGGACACAACAAGATAGGAGATCCAGCATTAAAAATGGGCAAAAATCATGAATAGGTAATTCATGTAAAGGTAAAATAAATTGCAAGTTTACAAAGAGATGTTCAATTTCATGAGTGAGTAGAGAAATGCAAACAAGCAACAGAGGTGTACCACTTTACAATTATCAGATTGGTAAAAATCAAAAAGTCAGAGAAATATTATGAGAATAAAGAAGAGAGAACCTTCTACACTGACATCACCACTGAGACCAAGTTGGTATCACCATTTCATTAATCAATCTGACAAGCAGTACACACTTTATAACCCAGCAATCCTGTTCCAAGGGCTTTCCAGGTGGCTCAGTGGTAAAGAATCCGACTTCCAGGAAGAGAAGGAGATGCCAGTTCAGTCCCCTGGTTGAGAAGATCCCCTGAAGTGGCAGCCCACTCCAGCATTCTTGCCTGGGAAATCCTATGGACAGAGGAGCCTGGAGGGCTACGGTCCGTGGGGTCGCAAAAGAGTTGGACACGGTTTAGCAACTAAACAACAACAATCCTGTTCCAAATGATGTTCCAGGTCTGGAAGGGGACTTTTATGGGGATATTTATGTCAACAGGATTAGGGATCGGAAGACATTCTAAGTGTCTATCACTAAAGAAATTAAAGAGTAAACTGCGGTGGGCGGGGGGAGAGTAAACTGGGATGGATGTGTATGAGGGAATGCTCTGTGGCAAACAATGGACTACAGGTACATTAAATTTAATTACTGAAATTATATTAATTTAATTAACGAAATTAAAAGACACTTGCTCCTTGGAAGAAAAGCTATGACCAACCTAGACAGCATATTAAAAAGCAGAAACATTGCCTACAAAGGTCCGTCTAGTCAAAGCTATGGTTTTTCCAGTAGTCATGTATGGATGTGAGAGTTGGACTAGAAAGAAAGTTGAGCATCGAAGAATTGATGCTTTTGAACTGGAGTGTTGGAGAAGACTCTTGAGGGCCCCTTGGACTGCAAGGAGATCCAACCAGTCAATCCTAAAGGAAATCAGCCCTGAATATTCACTGGAAGGACTGATGCTGAAGCTAACGCTCTAATACTTTGCCTGCCTGATGCAAAGAACTGACTCACTGGAAAGATCCTGATGCTGGGAAAGACTGAAGGCAGGAGGAGAAGGGGACGGCAGAGGATGAGATGGTTGGATGGTATCGCTGACTCAATGGACATTAGTTTGAGCAAGCTCCAAGAGTTAAGGATGGACAGGGAAGCCTGGCATGCTGCAGTCTATAGGGTCACAAAGAGTCAGACACGACTGAGTGAACTGAACTGAGAGGTACATTTAGCAATTGTTTAGATCTTAAAAACATAATGTAGAATGAAAAAAAGTAAGATATAGAAGGAGATCTATAGCAGTATAATATTCAAATACACCTTAAAAACATCAATACACAAAACAACACACTATTTTAAAATATATAGTAGATACAGTCTTGCAGAGTGCTTAGAGCTCAGGCTCCCAGCATAAGTTGCCTGAGTGAATTCTCCCTCTGTGATGTGCTACATGGGAAAGTTACTTAATATATCTGTGTCTCAGTTTCCTCATCTGGTAAGGGAGAACAACTAAAGAATTTTTCTCTGGGGCTTCGATGTTGGTCCAGTGGTTAAGAATTCACCTTGCAATACAGGGTCTGTGGGTTCCATCCGTGGTCGGGGAATTAAGAGCCTACCTGCCTCGGAGCAATTAAACACAACTGCCACAACTACTGAGCCCATGTGCCACAACTAGAGAATCTGTGTGCTGCAACAAATGATCCTGAGTGATGCAACAGAGATCCTGTGTACCCCAGCTAAGACCCAAAGCAGCCAAATAGTTAAAAAAAGAATTTTTCTCACAGTGCTGTTGAGAGGATTAAAAGAGATAGAGTATGTAAACGATGTTTAGGACAGGGCCCTGGTAAATTGCTTAAAGTTATCAATAATTATTGTTTTCAAAGACATTGACTAAAACTTTTAGAGTGGGTATGTAAAGGTAGGATGAAAACAAGGGAGTAAAGATGAAGATAAAAAACAATAATGAAATAAATCAATGGCAGGGATGACAGTCTCTCATGTGCTGAAGGTATTATAGTGTGTCCTGAACCAAATAACAGTAATTAACTCAGCTTTCTGAGCCTGAGATGCCCCCAAACCTGAAAGAGTTAAAACCAAATCCTGTTCCTGAGTACTAAAGTGTTACCACCTTCTTCAGAGGCGTTCAGTGGTCTAAACTAAAATCTGACTTATATGACATGTCTGTGGGGTTGAATAAGACTGCTGAGTAAATTCATGAATAATTTTTCTACCGTGGCTGATTAAGTTATTTAAAAAGCTAATTTCTGTTTAACGAGTTAATAAATAATTATGAATTAGTCAATTACTTAATAAAAGTCTCACACCGAGGATCTGTTATGTTTACAAACACTTGCTGGCCTCCCTCCGATCTGTGAACTGTGTTCGTGAAGAAACTGGGTACCAATTTGGTACCTGTTGCTCAACATCTCTGGAAAAGAAGGGGGAGAAAACACACTAATGGTTTCTCCTAGAGGTGATCACACTGAAATCCAGCAACGTGAGCCAGACGCGAATGGCACAGTTCAGCCCTGAGACGAGGCAGACCCGGGGAGTGCCAACAGACCAGAAGTGCTCCAGGAGCTGAGTCAGTAGTGGACTGATGCCCTGGGAAGGTTTCTAAAGGATGTATCCACAAAACCGTCTTCTGCTGAGGAGAGGCAGGGGTCAAGGCCACTCTGGGGATGGCTCCTGGCAGAAGTCTGAAAGCCTGCTTTGTAGACCCAGCAGGCACCAGATTCCAAAATCATTTCTGGAAATAGTAGTCTCCAGGGAAATGGTAGACTCTGGTAATTTTCTTTTAATTAACTGAATCACATAACAAGAAAAAAGTTCCTCCAAAGGAGGGAAATCAGGGTGTCTTCATACATTTCTATTTCTGTCTGTTTCCAAAGACCTTGAGTAACAAAATCCAATTCACATAAATAGAGCAGTGATGATAAAGGTAGCCTGAATTTATATATTATCTTACATCCCAAGGGCTCCAAGAACTTTTAATACAAACACATACTTTTCCACACCTGTCTGACGGAGACAAGCACTGCACAGCCTTTTTTTCCGGAGATGGAAAATAGAGTTTCTGGCCTGTGGGTGATACCTGCCACACTAGAACGAGGCATCCTGCTTTTGAATCCCTGGTGATGTGTGATGGCAGGGAAAACTCTAGTTTGCAGGAACCTGAAACCCGAAGGGAGTGGCTGCAGTTGCAAGTGATAACTGCCACCTACTATGCGCTAGCTCTTTGCTGGGAGTTTTCTGTTCATCTCAGTTGATGTGACCACACCATGAACCAAGGCAACTTTACTGAGAGGACAGAATGGTAAAGCATTAAGTTACAATTTACAATACAGTTACAATACTTACAATAAGAACGAGACCAGCAATTTAATCCTAAAGACTCTCTTACCGCACAATTTCCCTGTGTTTGTTTTGGAATTTCTGAAAATATTATTGGACTTAAGTTTTTTTTTATTGTACTGGAGTTATTTTTTTCCCCTAAGAATTTCCACATAAAACGGCTTGCTTTGTAATCCTCTTGCCGCAATGCAGCTATGATTAAGAAAATTATCAATCGTAAGTGGCCATTTGTTGTTCAGGCACTCTTTGCACTCCCGTGGACTGTAGCATGCCAGGATTTCCTGTCCTTCACCATCTCCCGAAGCTTGCTCAGATTCACGTCCATTGAGCTGATGATGTCATCCCACCCTCTCATCCTCTGTCGCCCCCTTCTCTTGCCCTCAATCTTTCCCAGCATCAGGGTCTTTTCCAATGAATCAGTTCTTCAGATCAGGTGGCCAAAGTATTGGAGCTTCAGCTTCAGCATCAGTCCTTCCAATGAATATTCGGGGTTGATTTCCCTTAAGATTGACTGATTTGATCTCCTTGCATTCCAAGGGACCCTCAAGAGTCTTCTCCAGCACCACATTTCAAAAGCGTCATTTCTTTGGTACTCAGCCTTACTTATTTAAATTCACCTCTTTGGGTGACCTTTGGTATTACCAACCTCTTGCTGTTGAAATACCCTTTGTTCTAAGGACCAATATTTAGAGATATTAAAGCTAGTGTTTCCCAGTGATTCTCGGCAGTTTCTAGAACCCACTGCTGCAGTCACAGGTCAGCCCTCTCTGTTCCCTTGACACCTCAGAATCAGACCGCCTTTAAGAAATCCTTCCTCCAAGAAAATGTCCATGCCAGCTATGGCATTCTTGCTTCCTCTCTATTTAGGACTGGTTTACAAGAATACAGAAAGGGGTAGATGTAGGGATGACTTTAAGACATCTAGTCCTGGGAACTCCCTGGTGACCCAGTGGTTAGGGCCCAGGTTCAATCCCTTGTTTGGAAATTGAGATCATACAAGCCATGAAGCAGAGCTAAAACAAACAAACAAAAAATCATCTAGTTCCAAAGAAAGACATCTGATCCGACAAGAGGAAGGCCAACAGCATCATAGACAATAGAGATGAAGACGCTTCCTAAGATAGCTGCCTCTTCTTTTCCTCCTCTCCAGGGAGGAAGGGATGAGGGTAAATCCAGTGATATATTCCCTGGGAGCCTGACTCCCAGCTTTTGTTCAGGTGATAACAGGTCTGCCAGACTCGCAGAGGATGTGCTGGTGGAGCATGATGGGAAGGGGCTCACTGAGCAAGCACCTGGGGAAGAGGGTAGGCAATTAGGTGACTCAGCGCCGGCTCTGGGTATGGTGTGTCTGCAGAGAAGGGGTTGTTCTGCATGGACTCTGCTCTGAGTGGGGGGCGGGGGTCCTGGTAACCCCTCCCCTGAAAAAGAAAGTGAAGGTGTTAGTCACTTAGTTGTGTGTGACTCTTTGCAACCCCATGGACTGTTTAGCCCTAGACTGTTTAGCCTAGCCCACCAGGCTCTTCTGTCCATGGGATATCCCAGGCAAGAATACTGGAGTGGGTTGCCATTTCCCTTCTCCAGGGGATTTTCCTAACCCAGGAACTGAACCTGGGTCTCCTGAATTGCCCACAGATTCTTTGCTGTCTGAGCCCCCCAAAACTATTGCTCCCAGGGCACATGGCAAATGAAAGCTGACTTGATGGGTCTTCAAAATGCTCCAGCTCTATGAAACTTGTATTTTACAAGGGTGCCATGACTACCTGGATGGGAGTAGCAAACACACGTGCCTCTGGACACCAATAGATTTTGTTTCCTATGCTGCCAGTTCGTCATTATTACAGCGTGATAATGATGGACATTCAGGACTGGCCGTGAAGATGATGGACATTCAGAGGAAGGACACGGTTCCCTGACTGCCTGGAGAGGAGGCTCTTAAGGGATACTTGCTCACGCTGGTTTTATCCTGCAGCTCAGGCCTGGGTGAGTGACAAGAGATCCTAGATATAACCTGCTGCAACTCCATCATTTTACAGATGAGGAAACTGGAATGGGGGAGGGCGTCTAGTCCACGTTCACAGATGGACAGGTAGAAGGATTGAGAGTAGGATCTACATCTCTGGCTGTCACTACTGTACTTTTTGAAACTCCAGACTATTTCTTGCTCAAAGAATCTACTCCCTGAATCCCTTATACCCCAATCCTCAAAGCCACCAGAGTCAGCCTTTGGATGGATGGATTGGAAACCATGGATTCAATCAGGACAAACCTTTGTTTAAAGTCACAATGGCGTCCCACCAGAGGAAGAATAAAATCCAGACTCCTTGGTGGCCGGGACATTCCCTCTGATTTGCCCTGCCCGTCTGCTGCCTCACTGTGCTCTAGCCAGACAGGGTGTCTTGCTGTTCCAGGTACATGCCAAGTTCCCACCTTAGGACTTTGTGTTTGCTATTTCTTCTTTGTTTTATAATTTAATTTTATTATTTGATTACACATAGGATCTTTAGTTGGGGCATGTGAACTCTTAGCTGCAGCATTTGAGATCTAGTTCCCTGTCCAGGGATCAAACCCGGGCCCCCTGCATTGGGAGCCTGGCATCTTAGCCACTGGACCCCCAGGGAAGTCGCAGTACTTGCAGTTCCTTCTGCACAGAGTGCCATTCCCACTGTTCTTCTGAAAGTTGGCTCCACCCTTGATTCCTTTCCAAGTCACTCCACCTCCTTGGAGAATCCTGCCCTGATCAGCTAATCCCAAGGAGCCCCGGTCTCTATCACCCTGCTTTATTTTCACCCTAGCATTTCTAAGTAAATTACAAGTTTATTGTTTGTTAGCTGTCTCTCCCTCTGTTTCATTCACCACTGGTGCTGAAGCCTGCCTGGCACAGTGTAGGCTCTTAAGAGCTATGGGTTTAATGATTATATTAAAGGATGACTACCACGGCCACCCTTAGGACACAACACACTTTTTTGGATGGCATCCTGGAATTTGATCTAGCACCCAGTAGTTTCAGGTAAACACTTCAGTGAAGAAGTAAATAAGAGGAACAAGGCTTTCCAGCTTCCAAGAGAACTCAGAGAGGAGTTTGGCTTGTTACAGCATCTCAAAATATGCTCTTTGGACTTGAAGGTGTCACATTCCATACAAGACCACACAGATAACAACCAGAAAACCAGCAGCTTTGGCTCGATGGCTTGTTCTGCTTGGTTCATCCAGCAGTTGAAATCAAAGCCCTTGACTCTGAAATGCAGTCAAGTGACCTGAACAATTGTGGATCTTCTTTCTTGGGTTTTTTTCTGTGCTCTAGTTTGTCAAAACTGCTGCAGCCTTCCCCTCTCCACCCCCGCCCCAGGAGGCAGCCTCAGCCATCAATCACTTGCCCAAACTAACAGATGCAGCTGCTGATTGCAAAGTGAGAACCGGGGCAGGACCACCCCAGAATGGAGTCTGCTTTCTAGGGCATCTCGAAGGGAAACAATTGCTTGCTGAAGCATGAAAAATGAACAGCCTCGCCTTTGCAGCAACTTCCTTCTTGTGTCTCAATCAAGTCACTGATCTGGTGAATTAGATACGCTGAGTGCAACTGCTACATGGAAGAAATCAGAGGCCACTTGGCAGCACTTCCCTGAGCCATGACATCCTCACACTCATGCCCTCTTATTTCTGGTTCCACCCTGAGGCCTCAACTTCCTCCCAGTGGCCTCCTACATGTAACTGAAATCATTTCTTCCTCTACAACCTCTGTACCTGTCCTTCTCTGCCCTCCATCTGCACGAGACTCTCTCAGTCCTTACCTGGATTCTTACAGGCGTATCCTTACTGATGCCCTAGGCTCTGGACCAGTCTTCCTTGCACAATCTGCTAGGATCATTCTTTCTGAAACTAAGTTCTCAACCTGCTCTTGTCAGCTCAGCACTGTGGGCCCCCTGCCTCCTTCTCACCTTCACACTCAAAATCCATCAGGAAAAGCTGTCCAGCTTGTACTCACCCCTCAAGTCACCTCCATAAAATCTGCTTTGCTTCCCCTAGTGGTAGGAAGTGTTTCCCCCTCTAAATGTTATAAATGCCTCTGCACTTCTTGTGCAGAGTCTCAGTCCTCCACACTTTCTACCTTGACTTGTTGGTGCCCAAAGATTATTTCCTCCACTCTGTTCTTCTCTACATTCTCCACACAGCCGTGTGCCTTGCACTGTAGATGCTATCAGCACACATTTCTGTTAAGAGAATGGGTTTATTATTTAGAGGGGTTAAACGATCACTTTAGGCAAATAAAATGGCTATATCACTGACAGAGGACAGATGCAATTACCTCTTTTTCTCCTTTACACATTATCAAGGCATTTCTGAAAGGTCTATTTCATTTTTAATATATATGGTTTTCATAGTGCTTTTAGCTTTCTAAGATGTTTTCACATCTGTTGTGGCATTTTATTTGCATAACAATTCTTCCAAGATATGTGGGAAAGTGTTTTGAATAATTGTAAATAAAATTTCCTGAGAAAGAACTATGTACTGAGTGTCATTTATGTGTTAGGTATTGTGCTAGGTATTAGGATTCCAACGGGTTAGGAGGGCCTGCAGGCTAATGACAGAGACTGACAAATACAGGAACAAATACCGTATCACGTGGTCAGTGCTCTGATGGTGCAGATGTATGTTTCTAGGGACATACAGGAAGGACCCCTCTCCCAGTGGAATATAACTAGGGACAATCTTGAAAAAGAGGGAGAATATGGTCTGGCAAGATGGGATTGGAGTCAACAGCGCGAAAAATTCACAACTCAACTCCGGAGGAAAGAGAGGACCTGACTTTTTGGAACAACTGCCATCAAATTATGATTGTTAGAAAAGCAAATATGAGAGGGAAATAGAGAACGACTGCTATTGTTTTTAGGGCAGTTATTATTACTCTCAAATTCACAATGCGGAAACTGAGACTCCGAAAATGGAAGACACTCGGAAGAAAGCCTCTAAAGAGCTAATGATTGCCCTCAAATCCCCTTGGAAAAGACCCCCATGAGATGCAGTTTCAATCACAGTCTGGGTGCAAACCAAGCTCGGCTCACATGCCCTTCCTATTATCTCTCACTTTACACCAGAGGCTTCTTGAATCTTCTGATTTCTGTCACTCATTCTTTACTAAGAGAATTATCAAAAGACATCAGAAGAATTCTAAAAGACTGAGAGTGAAGTCTTTTATATATAAATTTGACTTTGGTTATTAAACCTCTCTTTAAAATGCTCTTAGTGGGTAGTTAGGATTCAATAAATGTGTAAAGGAAGTTTCCTTAGTCCTTTAAATCACTTTTCACTGGCCCCCAGATAATAAGAATATACAGTAACATAAAAACAAGATTTTTTTTGGACTGGCAATTCATACTTTACAAATAGTAATATAATAATTACAAAGATAGGCAACATTTATTGGTACCACCAAATACTGCTATAAGTGCTGGTGAGTTAACCACACTACAATCCTAAGAGATGGGTTCTATTAGCATCTTGCTTTACGCTTGAAGAAACAGAGGCACAGAGGAGTAAGATAACACACCCAAGGTCACAGGTTATTCAACCAGAACATGTCCACATTAGCACTCTGCGCCTCGTCATTATCCTAGATCTTTTATATAGAGCAAGCAATTGCATAACTATTATTTTTTGAACTTATCAACTCTGAGATCTTATATGTACCTCTTTTGGGGCATATTTTGGAAATTAAGTTTCTGAAGCACAATGTGGCTTGTCCAGGGCCACTCATCCCATTCCTTAGCCTAGATGGTCCCCTCATTGCCAGCTGTCCTTTCTGTTACAGGTGAGGAAAGTTTAGGCTGCCCTCTAATTGCAAAAAAGAAGGAAAACCTTCCCAGAAGATAGCTGGGAGAGGGTAGAAGCAGGAATAACCTGGAACCTTCATTAATAATGATGATGATAGAATTAATGCCTTACACCTAGATAGCAATTTTAATGTTACTAAACACCTCCCACAATGTCCTTGGGAGGTGGCCATGAAAACTGGGCCTTTCCTCTATTTGGCTAGATGAGAAAACTGAGGCACTGGTTTCCTAACCTGCTGAACAAACTTATATTTCGGTGAAGAAGACAGACGATACATTAAGAAAAAGCCTTCACATTTTATGAAAGAATGTGAGGTGAGCTTTGGGGAAAACTAAGGCAGGACAAGGCGGGTAAGCAAGGCCAAGGAACGGACAGGAGGAAAGGAGATTCTACTGTAGTTAGTGTGGTCAGTGAAGACCTCTCAGCCCCTGAAGAGAACAGGGACCCTTAGGTGTTTGGGGGAAGGATTTTCCACCCAGAGGAAATGGCAAATGCAAAGATCCTGAGGTAGGTACCTGCTTATGGGAGAAGCAGCAAGGAAGCTGGCCTGGCTGCGGTAGGTGAAGGTGAAAATAGAAGGACAGGCAGCATAGGCATACTGGGGAGGGTTCATTTAAAAAATTTTATTATGTTGTGTTAGTTTCTGCTATACCACAAAGTGAATCAGCTAGAAGTATAAATTTATTCCCTCCCTCTTGAGCTTCTCCCCACACCCATCCCATCTCTCTAGGTCGTCACAGAGCTCTGAGCTGAGCTCCCTGAGTTACATTGCAGGTCCCCACTAGCTATCTATTTTACAACTGGTAATGTGTCAATCCTAATCTCCCAATTCATCCTGCCCTCTTCCTCCCCCACTGTATCTACATGTCCATTCTCTACATCTACAGGTCTATTCCTGCCCTAGAAATAGGTTCAAACAGATGAAGGGGGAGCAAAAGAGGGACAAAGTCTGTCTCACATTGTAACATGATAACTCTGGTTGTGCTGGTCAAGTGGGGCAAGCAGGACCAGAAGCAGGAAGATCAGTGATGAAACTCTTGCACTAATCCAGGCAAGAGATGATGGTGTTTTGAACCAGGAGGAGAGGGGAGAAGGAACCAGATTCTGCATTTGTTTTGAGAGGATTTGCTGGCAGATTGGATGTGGGGTGTGAAGACACAGTGGCAATAACAAAGTGAGGATGGGACTTCCCTCGTGGTCCAGTGGTTAAGAATCTGCTTGCCAACACAGGGGACACAGGTTCGATTCCTGGTCAGGGAAGATTTTACATGCCATGGGGCAACTAAGCCCGTGTGCCACGACTACTGAATCCATGTGCCACTACTACTGAGCCCACACACAACACATACTGAAGCCTGTGTGCCTAGAGCCTGTGTTGTACAATGAGAGAAGCCACTGCAATGAGAAACCCTTGCACCATAACTAGAGAAAGCGCACTTGTAACAATGAAGACTGAACACGGTCAAAAATAAAGATAAATAAATAACCAAGTGAGGATGTCAGAGGAGTCTGGAGTTCAGGGCAGACACTGGATGCATACATTTGGGAGCCTTTAGCATAGAGAGGTATTTAAATCCAAGGGCATGAGTAATTCCAGCAGCAAGAAGAATCAAGGCCCTCCAGGGTTTAGCAGCAGGGGTGAGCAGGGCTCAGCAAAGGAGACGGAGAAGGAGGAGACAGAGAGAATGGGAGCGTGAGCAATCCTGGAAGCTGAGTGAAGGGGGCATTTCAAGGACAGCATGGCTGACTGTGTTGGGTTGCTGGAATGCCAAGAATATACAGATCAGACTTGACCTTTGGATTTAGCAACGTGAAGGTCCCGTGACCTTCACTAGAGCCGTTTATGGAACGGTAGGAATGGGACTCTGGTCGATCAGAGGGGATTCAGGAGTCAGTGCAAGAAGGGAGCTGGTGGCAGTGAGTGAGGCTAGACTACTCTCTGGAGGGTTTTCTGTGGAAAGAAGAGATAAGAGTTATAAGTCAGAGAGGGTGGGGTGTGAACAGAGTCTGTTTTGCTTGGTTTGCTTTACAGTGTTATGCTTCTACTGTACAGTAAAGTGAATGAGCTACATGTATACATAGATCCCCTCTTTGCCATCACAGAGCATCGTGTAGAGTTCCTATGCTATATAGTAGATTCTAATTATCTATTTTATACATAGTAGTGTAACTATTTTGATTCCAATCTCCTAATTCATCCCACCCCCCACTTTCCCTCCCCTTGGTGTCCACACATTTGTTCTCTACATCTGAGTCTCTATTTCTGCTTTGCAAATAGGTTCATCTGTATCATTTTTCTAGATTTCACATATATGTGTTCATATACAGTATTTGTTTTTCACTTTCTGACTTACTTCACTCTGTCTGAGTCTTGCTTGTTGCTTTTTAGGGTGAGGGTTGTCTTAAGATGTTTGTATCATCAAGCCGATGAACCTATTTGTTCTTTTCTTTCAGCCTCAAGATGCTTAGTGAGGTAGGCGTGCTTCCCACTTTGTAAGTGAGCTCTGAAAACCAGTGAATTTAAAGATGACATAGTAAATGGCACAGCTGGAGTTCAAACCCAGGTCTGGTAAGCTCCAACATGAGTGCTTTCCCACTGTTCCACGTAGGACCTGGAACAGGCCACATGTTTCAGCTTTCTTCAAGTCAAAAACCAATGAGTCATACGCTGCCATGTGGAGAACAGACAGCTAGTGGGAAGCTGCTGTGGAGGACTGGGAGCTCAGCTCAGTGCTTGTGGTGACCTGGGTGCTGGGATGGTGGGGGGTGGGAAGTCTAAGAGGGTGGGGTGTATACATGTAGCTAATTCACTTCATTATGCAGCAGAAACTAACACAATATTGTAAAGCAATTATACTCCCAAACAAAACAAACGAATCAATATCAGGTCAGGATATGGGACAGACCTAAGGGTTCAGGGGATCCAAGCTCAATGGGCCTATGACTCCCTGAAACTCAGGGGAGCCACATAGGCCGGAGACAGATTCTAGCAGACCTGACTAGGATGTATTTAATGAGTGGACGATTGCCCCTAGGTGGAAGATCAGAAAAATAATATATTTCAAGAGGACCTGGGTGCTTGAGACTGAAGTCAGCTTGTACAGTCTGGCAGCCTGGTGGTCCCTCAGAATCCTAGAGCTGGCAGTTTCACTGAAAGCCCCCAATCTGGAATGTGAAGAGCGAGCAGTCTGCATCTCTGATTTTCAGTAGCAGAAAAGAACCCCTTTTGTGATGGCTGGGGTGACTGTGTTATGCTATGGGGGAGGAGCAGCCAGCAAGGGAAAGCCTGCAGACATGGGTGTCTGGAAATTTTATGATTCTGTGTTATTTCAATTCAAAGTCTTGATTGAACTTAGCAATGCAGACACGGCGAGCCAGGAGCATTTATATTTTTTATTTTTTGATAGCCGGGCCCTTCATCTCCCTTTGCGGGAGCTTTATGAATCGGTGGAGAGTGGGGAAAGTTAAATGAGACACCGAGAGAGACTCTGAAATTAATCATCTTGTTTTTATCTCAGAGGAAGTCATGGTTTAGACACCCAAGCAATCTAACAGCCACTCAGGTTAGACTGACAATCCTCTTCCATTTTCTATGAAAGGATTCTGATTTACCCTTTGGAGAAGGTTGATAGAAAGTGGGTGGGACTGTGACTCTTTGATTCATGGTTAAACCCAATACTTTTCTTGACTCCAAGACATTTATCATTATTGTTTCTGGAAAGATGAAAACATCAAGAAATCTGATATCAGAGCATTAAAAAGTAAAACAAAAAGGTTTGAAGAATAAAACAAAGACAGTCTTTTGCTGTAGGAAGCTCAGGAAATAAATAGTTCAAAAACGCAAAGACACTGCTCCCCAAACTTAGCTCCCTTCCTACCCCCTTGTAAAGCCCTCAGCCTACTGTCACCCATACTGATCACAGACAACCTAGGATGCTCTGCTCAGCTTTACAAATCGCAAGTCACTGATTAAGTAACTTCAGTTCTCAGCATAAGGAGGCAATTTCCAGGAGGTGAGTGAGACAGAAATGAGTGGTTGATACTCTGGATTTTGTTGGTGGTGGTTTTATAAACAAAGAGGGGAGAAATGGAGTGTTTTTATTTTAAGACTGGGAAATTCTTCTTTGAATCTACTATGGTACATTTGGTGTTTGGGAAGTTCGCTGAGGTTACACTGACTGTTGTCTGTACCACAATCCCTTGTACAGCCTGCAGTAGCCTGTCTTCTTTCTTTTTTAATATTTCATTTATTTATTTGGCTGTGCTGACTCAGCTGCAGCACGTGAGATCTTTGATCTTTGTTGTGGCATATGGAATCTTTAGCTGCAGCGTGTGGGATCTAGTTCTCTGACCAGGAATTAAGCTCAGGCCCCCTGCACTGGAAGTGCAGAGTCTTAGCCACTGGATCACTAGGAAAGTCCCAGATCTTTTACTTTCGCTGAGACTCAATTGATCTTTTTACTTTTTTTTTCCTTTATGGGTTGTGCTTTTGTTGTCATGTCTAAGAACTCTTTGCCTAACCCAAGGTCATGAAGGTCTTCGCCTAACACCAAGGCGACAAATTCTGATCCACCCGTTGTATTTCCAACATTGGGTTCAGTTGACAAAGCCTCTGCAGTGCTGTTTAGATCTGTCCCGTGTGTGTGCGCCATCTGCCAGCCAATATGGAACCTGGGTGATGGTCTATACTATGAATCAGTTCTCCAAGACTTTGGTTCAGGGTGAGATCCATGACTTTGTAGCCTGGGGGTGAGCCTGGAAGTCCATACAAGTTCATCAGGTTGCTTTTCCAAGGTCTCTCCTCTCTATACGTGCCCAGCAGCCCCCACCTTTCCTGCCCCTCTGGCTGAAAGGTAGAGCTTCAGCGTGTACACTCTGCTATAATAGGTCCTACAACAGGTTCTGGGGGCCACTGGCCAGTGGAGGAGAGTTGGGGTGAGGAGAGTCCATCAGATGGACACTAGTGGGCTGGGAGTTGGGCGCCCCATCCTGTCCTCATCCTGACCCATCTGAAACGAGCTCATTGTTGATTGGATCTGATCCCCTCTCAGAAGAACCTTGACTCTTGGCTTCCTCAGTTCCTGTTAGTCATTATAGAGACACATCAAACTATCTCAGTGTGGCCCCTGTGGATGGTCTTGCTGTTTGTTAAGGGCCTCATTGGTTGGCCCAAGACACTTGGATTATTCAGTTCTGGGGAGAAGGGAAGACCCTTTTACTTCTTCTCTAAGGGACTTGACTTTCCCATCCATCTTAGGAAAGTTCTCTGAATTACACAAAAACAACAGAGTCTGGATTCTCCAGTCCTGTGTCTGTGATCCCCAAGAAGGGACAGGATACACAGGACAACTTGCTCACACTCTATAACTGATCACAGAGCAACAGCCGCATTATGAAGTTCCCTCCATTAGACGTTGTGTGGGCATGTCTGTAAGACCCAGCAAAAGGTCAGCTCCTTCCCTGCCAAGGGACCTGACCCATCACTGCCCACATTGACAGGCTATATCTCCCACCCAGCCTCACAATAGACATCTCCCATAGCACTTTCCTGACTGAGAGATTAGACCCTTGGGTCACTTCCATACACATTAACTGACCTCTCCAATTGGCTTTCTCCCTGATGGGTGACCTGGAGTGTCAAGCCCCACAGATGCTTCTACTTTGGCATACTTGTTAGTCACAACAGATAATCACAGACTGTTTGATCTACAGCAAACCACTCTACTGGAGGCTGTGGCATTATTAGAGGTTAGGACAAACAGTAAACTCAATGGTTCCCCTCCCCCAACTCCCTTTTAATCATGTTTAGTTGCATCCTCAGAATGTCTCCCAAAATGACTAAGAATCTTTTCCCAGAACATGGAGAATTGAGGCATACCAATATTCCCAAATGAGTTTGAATACTATGTGTGCAGGAGAAACTTGGAGTTTAGGACATCTCTATATATTTCAGGTATTTGATTTTTTAACCCTTCTAGCTCTGGGGGAGGGGATGGATATGTGCAGGGAATATTGGCAGCAAAGGTAAGAGATGACTGCCAACCCACCCCTATCTCTACTGGTACAGGGGACTACAGCCAGACTCCATGGCTTATAATACCAGCATCTATTGCCACTCCTTGGCAAACAGAATATAGTATGTCTTCAGAGTTATATCCCTTCACTTTATCATCAAGGTGCAAACACCTATATTTCTATCTGACCAAGGTACTAAGATCATTTATTTGAGTTTTACATAATAAGCAAAGTCACTTTAATTATCTCTGTAATGGATGTGAATCCATTGAGTCCATACGAAAACATTTAAGACACAGAAAGATCACTTCCAATGAATTCATTCACAATGGGAGGCACCGTGCTGGCTGCTTGGTATACAATGGCAAAGAAGACAGACAGGGGATCAGAAATGGAGCCTGCATTCCCTGGGGACCTCTCCTCTAAAGACAGATATTTAAATCGCAATAGAAATTTGCCTTTCAAATGTATTTATAAATAGCACCCAGTTGTGCTCAACGATAGCATATGAGATTTATCTGAGGAAAATGTTACTTATATTTCTACCTTGGGAGTCAGCCTCAGAGCCCAGCAATTCCCAATCTCTTTTCTGACATAAAACGCTTAGTAGATTATGTTCACACTTGTACCACATTCCCATGGGTACTGTTTAATGAAATTCTCTAACTTCTTTCTCTCCTTGTTAAAAAAAAATATGAAATGAAAATGAATGCTGAAAATTCTCTATCTACCATCCCTCCAATCCATTTTCTGCACCTCCCTGTCCTAGGCCCTGGGAAGCTGGGTTAAGCCCTATTGTGGCATCTCCTACACAGCCTTGCTTCTTGGCTTCTGCTTGGGTTAGGCCAGTGGGAGACTTCTCAGGGAGAAGTGGGGGTATTTCTCCTCTGTTTGCTTCCTACTAGGGCTGTGTTGGAGGAGACTCTTGAGAGTCCCTTGGACCGCAAGGAAATCAAACTAGTCAAACCTAAAGGAAATCAACCCTGAATTTTCATTGGAAAAACTGATGCTGAAGCTGAAGCTCCAATATTTCGGTCACCTGATGTGAAGAACTGACTCATTGGAAAAGACCCTGACTGATGCTGGGAAAGATAGAAAGCAGGAGGAGAAGGGGATGACAGAGGCCGAGATGGTTGGATGGCATCACTGACTCAATTGACATGAGTTTGACCAAGCTTCTGGAGATAGTGAAGGACAGGGAAGCCTGGTGTTGGAGTCCACGGGGAAGCAAAAAGTCAGGCACGATTGAGCGACTGAAGGAAGGAAGGGCTGTGTTACTCTGGCAGAGGCTGTGTCCCTCGATGACCCCAGTTCCCACTGGGTGGCACTCTTCCAACTCTAACGGGGTTCCAGTAACCCTTTCCCTTCAGTCTTTGGTGGGATACGAATATCTTCCAGCTATATTAGTCCCTTAATCTCTTATTTCTTCCATCAAACTGCCTACACTATGTAAACAATCTCTTCATTAAACCTCCTCATTTGTATCTGAGTGTATTCTATTTCCTCAAGAAATTCTGATACAAAATGCAAATGATGGAGGTAAATTATTATAGGAATAACCTGAATCCACTCACATATGCACACAAAAAAATTGATGTAGTAGGAATGAATAACTTGTAACAAACCTCACTCCACGTTGAGGAATGGCTGGCCATGACCCAGCTGTATTTGGTCCCTCTGTGCTTGCTACCAACGTTTGGATGGACATTCTGCACTATATAAAGAGTGACTATTTCCCCTCCTTTTAACCCTTTATATTGGTGACAGCAGGGACTCAAAACAGTGAGATTGACTAGGAAGATTTTAAATTCCACTAGAAGCCTTTGATTATTCAAAGACCTTTGAAAATTTCATCTTGGCTGCCTTGAGGAAAAGATTTCTCTTCTAAATCTTATCTACAAATGGCTGAAAATGTAAAACCAATTTTATCTATATGATGTCACAGCAAATGTTGATCACCAATGCCTGATTTGTTAGAAAAATAAAAAATGAGGTTAACAGAGTGACAAGGAAAAGTGAAATCAGAAGCAATTGGCAGATTTCATCAATTCAACACAAGGTCTAGGAACCTTGGAAGATTCAGGTACAATAAAGTCTTCCATAATGATCTAAGTTTGGCTTTCAAATACTACAATGAGGGCAGACCCAGACATGGGTATTCAAGATTTGGAACTGTTACTGAAATTTTAGAATATCTGATACCATGGAAACCCGGAAAGTGTGCTCTTACCAGTGTCGCAAATTAAAGTCACCTGCTCCTCATAGTAATCTCTAAGTAACTTTCTTCTTCCCTTTCTTATTTTTCCTCCTCCCTTCTTCTCCAAATCCCACTCCCTTCCCTCACCTCTTGATCATACACTCTAATATGTTTGACACGTCTTTATTCATATTCTTTTGTAATAATAGTTATAACAGATAACACCTGTGGGTCACTTATGTTCTAGATGCTTCACTTACATTAACTCATCTAACTGGGATGACAACACGGTTAGGTACAGACATAACTGAGGCACAGAGAAATTAAGTAATTCACCTAAGCTGAGATTCAGACCCAAGAAGTCTGGCCCCCCCCTCAGAATCCATAACCTTAAACTGTCCCTGGAACACTGCCTCAAAATACGTGTTAAGGGCCCACAGGCTTGACACTACATGAATGTAGCATGCTACGAACCCCGCTGTTTTGTATACTTCTGAGATTCATCCACATGGCTATATAAGTACACCTGAATTGTTGCAAGTGTTTCATATTATAAACATGAACTAAACCATTCTGCTAGGGATGGACACCTAGGCTATTTCCAACTCAGTATCTCAAACAGACCGTGATTAGCATCCTTCTATATGTCCGGTGTGAGGACATCTGTAGGACAAATATCCAGCCTGGGATTTCTGGGCATATGCATACTTAATACCATTAAGCTCTTACAGATTGCTCAGGGAATTTTTTAACTCGGTCCAGGAAGTACTCTTTCAATCATCCATCTATGCATTCATTCATTGCCTACTGTGTGACAGGTATTAAGCGAGGCATGGAGGACATAAACAAGGAAACGTGGATTCTCATCAGACTGAGCTCAGGATCTGCATGCTAAGTCCCTTCAGCGGTGTCTGACTCTTTGTTACTCCACGGGCTTCCCAGGTGGCACTAGTGGTAAAGAACCTACCTGCCAACGCAGGAGATGTAAGAGACGTGGGTTCAATCCCTGGGTCGAGAAGATTCCCTGGAGGAGGGCACAGCTACCCACTCCAGTATTCTTGCCTGGAGAATCCCATGGACAGAGGAGCTCAGGGTCTAGTCCTTGGCAAATTAAAAGGGTTTCCATCAAAGGAAAAAAAGACAAACACTGTGTGATCTCCCTGAAATATAGATGTATTCAACTGATTGAATATTTCATTAATGCTTGTTTTCTCCTATATGAATCACAAGTCTGGGCTCCTCAGACAATATTCTAAATGAGGTAGGTGGTCTTTAGGTATGACTTCTCCAGTATTGAACAATACAATATTCTATCACCCTAAAGAGAACTCTCTATTGAATAACATGGTTTTATTGACTTGGGTTGACCTCTGAATCAGCACCCTAGCAGCGCTGCTGAGTCTGAGTTGGTAGAAATAGTTTTTGAGAATTCAGGGGAAAAGAGAATGGATTCTGGCTCACATTTTTCTAAAAGTAAGCTGTTAATTGCTTGGATATTACTTTTGGAAAAGCTCAATCCTCTGTGTGGGCCCTTTCCTCCAACCTTCAGGAAAACTAAAAGCCTTTCTGTTTGCAGACAGCATGATTTTACCATCAGGAATTAGGATTAGTTTTTAACAGACACTGAATTCATTTTAGAAAGAAGGGCTTCCAACCTGCTATTAAAAAACAGTAACAACAAATAAACATTAAGTGCTTTTAAATGGCTTATAGTTAACTTCTTATGAAGCAAATCACCTTGCTCATTTCCCAGAGACTCATTTTCAATCACGACCACAGCCAAAAGCCACGCTGCTCAAAGTTCAGAGCTGGGTGTATGGGAATGACCATTTGTAGTATTTCCCAATTTTAAAATTATTGCAGCCTCGTTCTGAGACACAAAAGGGAACACCAGGATCACTCCATTGATCTCCAAATAACTTTGCAAAGATAACTTGATATCGACAAGCCTAGAAGATCTTCTTTTCTCTTTGAGGGAAAAGAGGGTAGCTTTCAGGTCAAGATCGTGGGCTTCTTAGAGCTTTCAACTGTTAAAGATACAGAGTTCTGCATATAACCATCAACAGTATATATCTGCTCATACATCAGGGAGTGTAGCGTTGAATTCCAACAAACACAACAGTCAATAGAAACCTAGTAAGACAATGTTCATTTTTTCAGGTTATCCTGAAGGATATGTAATCCATCCCTTCTGCTGTAAAGGGTCAAGTGATAAATATTTTGTTCTGTGAGCCTCATGAGGTCTGTCCTAACTACTTTACTATTATGATGAAAAAGTATCCTTAGACAATACACACTGATGTGGCTACATTGCCCTTACTAACAAAACAGGTGACAGACTGGACTTGGCCTCTGGGCTATACTTTGTGGAAAATTGTTCTTAACATTTCAGCAGGTGGGTGGGGCAAACAGTGGTCACTGTCTCCTTTGAAAGTCTGATGAAACTTATAGTTCTCCTCAAAACAATTCAACTGGATTAATTTTATGTGCAACTTCATAAATTTCAAAACCTCTAAGAACCTTCCTCGAGACACTCTAATCTATCACTGAATTCTGTCAGAACAAGAGAAGAGCAGAGAGATATGCCCTTGGTTCAGCTTCCCCAATAGAAGGTGTTTCTTGAATATTCTTTGACACGATGTCATTGACTTTCACTAAGAAATGTTTGGGGAAAAATATCTTTGGAACTCATTTACATGTTTACTCTGATAATATAATATGCAAGCAATTAAAAATGGATTCAACCCAAATATTAAACCTAGAACAATTAAATGTATAGAAGAAAACATGAGATCCTGAGTTAGGCATAGATTTCTTAGCTAGAACACATAAAACATGAATCATAAAATAAATAGCAAATTGGACTTCACAAAAATTAAAGGCTTCTTTTTAAAAAGACACTGTTGAGACAATGAAAACAGCCATAATCTCGCATAAAATACTTGGAAAATAATACTTGGGGTTTTTCAGATCTGAAAGAGACACGTGCACCCCAATGTTCATCGCAGCACTGTTTATAATAGCCAGGACATGGAAACAACCTAGATGCCCATCAGCAGATGAATGGATAAGGAAGCTGTGGTACATATACACCATGGAATATTACTCAGCCGTTAAAAAGAATTCATTTGAACCAGTCCTAATGAGATGGATGAAACTGGAGCCCCTTATACAGAGTGAAGTAAGCCAGAAAGATAAAGAACATTACAGCATACTAACACATATATATGGAATTTAGAAAGATGGTAACGATAACCCTATATGCAAAACAGAAAAAGAGGCACAGAAATACAGAACAGACTTTTGAACTCTGTGGGAGAATGTGAGGGTGGGATATTTCAAAAGAACAGCATGTATACTATCTATGGTGAAACAGATCACCAGCCCAGGTGGGATGCATGAGACAAGTGCTCGGGCCTGGTGCACTGGGAAGGCCCAGAGGAGTCGGGTGGAGAGGGAGGTGGGAGGGGGGATCGGGATGGGGAATACGTGTAAATCTATGGCCGATTCATGTCAATGTATGACAAATAATAATAATAATAATAATAAAATAATAATAATACTTGGGGTTTTTTTGCTTTTAAAAAACAAACAACAACAAAAAAAAAACAGTGTGCAGAATATATAAAGAACTTCCCAAACTCGATCGTAAGAAAATAGTCAGTACAGTAAAAAACGGGTACAAGATTTGAACATACATATCACTAAGAAGATTAAGCAAATGAAAATCATAATGAGGTGACACTATATACCTACTAGAGTGGCTAAAATGTAAGAAAAAAAAATCAAAACTGAGAGATCAAGTGCTAGCAAGGATATCAAGCAACTGAAATGTTCACATACTGCTGACGGGAATTTAAGACGGTACTGCCGTTTTGGGAAATATTCTGGTGCATGTATATCAAGTGTATAAAAACAAGTGGTCTTACTTAATGTGGTTTATGTACTTTTCACAGACTAATTATTTTTTAATCAAGGTATAGTGCACATAACAAAATAAACACATACATCCTAGGATATGTAATAAATCATGGCAATGTCTCCTGCTGGCACAGAAGAATAAAAGTGAAGGCCAAAAAAAATCATAATTCCATACCATCATGCAGGACCTAACATGTTTTATTCATTTCTGGATGCTTGCCTTTATGAAGATTGAGGAAACATGTTTTATTCATTTCTGGAGGCTTATTTTCACAAGAAATGAGAATCAAAGATAGCATTATTGGAAAAAAGTAAACAGAATGGTGCACAGGAAACAGAGGAACAGAAAAGTTTATCTTGGAGAAGAAAAAAGACAGGGCAAATAAAGAAGCTGTCTCTAAATATTTTACACATTGTCAGGTAGAAGAGAGGATAATTAATTCTGACTTGTCCTTTTGAATTAGAAGTGAGACCAATGAGTATAGGCTGTACCAGGATCAGTTGGGGCTTGATGTAAGAAATATGTATATTTAAAAAAAATTTTATTGAAGTATAATTGATTTAAAATATTGTGTTAGATTCTGCTGTACAGCAAAGTGAATCAGTTATATGTATACCAATATCCACTCTTATAAAAATTATTTTCCCACATAGGTCATTACAGAGTATGAGATGAGTTGCCTGTGCTATACAGTAGGTCCTTATTAATTATCTGTATTATATTGTATATGTTCATTCTGTGTGCTCAGTCATGTCCCACTCTTTACAACTCCATGGACTGTAGCCCTCCAGATCCCTCTGTCCATGCGATTTTCCCGGCAAGAATACTGCAGTGGGTTGCCAGGCCCTCCTCCAGGGGATTTTCCCAACCCAGGGATCGAACCCATGTCTCCTGCATGGCAGGCAGATTCTTTACTGCTGAGCCACCCGGGGAAGCCCATTTTATATACAGTAGTGTGTATATTTCAATCCCAATCTCCCAATTTATCCCTTTTCCTCTCTTTTCCCTCCCAGGAACCTTAAGTTTGTTTTCTACATCTGTGACTCTATTTTGTAAATAAGTTCATTTGTATAACTTTTATAGATTCCACATATAAGTGATATCATAAGGTATTTGTTTTTCTCTGACTTACTTCACTCAGTATGACAATCTCTAGGTCCATCCGTGTTAAGAAATACATTTCTAGTGTAGAGAAAGAGTTTCTGGCGGTGGATACAACCAAACATAGGCTGGATAATCACTTGGCTAGGATCTCACATAAAGATTCATTTAGACACGTGTTTGCTCCCTTATAATCCCAGGATTCAACATTTATTTACTCCTCTGAGAAAACAATACCCTTCCAATATGAAACAAACTTATTTTGACTCAGCAAAAACCATTATTTTCTTCCTCATCAATTTGTTTTGTTCCATTAAGTTGTATCATAACCCCAATATTTAAGGACAAGTTAAAAGGTTGTAGCAAGCAGATGTTCTTCCAGGCTCTTAAAAAACAAAATACAAAATTGTAACTAGAGTTTTACGACTCATATTTGCAAAATACACCCTTTTCTTGCACAGCCAGCTGCCCTTTTTTGCCCTCTGGAATCAGGCAGGCAAGACAGCACTCTGAATGGAAGTTAAAGTGATGTCCCACTTTGTCCTCCTGCTTTAACACTTAGGCAATAAAGCTCATGACATGTTCAATAAAAACCCAAGAAAAAGAAGCGCTACTTGTTCACGGAAGAGCCCGAGCCAGCATCATCTGGCATTTTCCCATTTGAGAAAGCCCAGTCTTTGCCGAGCAGTCAGATCTACAATTTAAAACTCATGTCCATCAGCTCAAGGGACTGAGGGTTGTGAGTTCTGAAAAACTGAGAGCTAATTTCAGGCTGCCTTGAATGCTTAGGTCCCAAGGCAGCGGAAGCCACTCCTTCCCATTCCCAGCAAACACAAGTAACTAGTGAAAAACATCCTGAAGGCAATTTAGGTCTGATAACAAAACTAGTAACTGAGCAAAAGAAAGAGTAAAAGCAACAGTAGGAGTGGGAATTGTAGGCACAGCTATAAAAAAAAGACATGTAAGTGGGAGAATAGTATATTTTCCTAAAAGGCATAGTATAAAAGGGCTTCACAAGTGGTGCAGTGGTAAAGAATCCTCCTGCCAATGCAGGAGATGCAGGATACACGGGTTCGATTCTTGGGCCAGGAAGATCTCCTGGAGAAGGAAATGGCAACCCGCTCCAGTATTCTTGTCTGGGAAATCCCATGGACAGAGAAGCCTGGGGGGCTACAGTTGATGGTGTCGCAGAGAGTCTGACATGACCGAGTGCGCGCGCACGCGCGCGCACACACACACACACACACACACACACACACACACACAGAGTATAAAAGAGGCCAAAAACAAATGACTTGAATAGACATTTTTCCAAAGAAGACAACACACAGATGTATATGAAAAGGTAATTGACATCATTAATCCTCAGGGAAATGCAAATCAAAACCTCAATCAGGTATTACCTCACACCTATTAGTGTGGCCATTATCAAAAAGGCAAGCGATAACAAGTGTTGGAGAGGATGTGGAGAAAAGGGAAACCTGTACCCTGTTGGTGGAAATATAAATTGGTGCAGCCACCATAGAAGACAGTAGGGAGGTTCCTCCAGAAATTAAAAATAGAATTTTCTCCAAATAAAGAGAACTACCATTAAAGATATTAATCCCACTTGGGGGGTCTATATCTCATTGTTATTGCTATTGAGTTGCTAAGCCATGTGTGACTCTTTGTGACCTCCATGGGCTGCAGCCCTCCAGACTCCTCTCTCCATGGGATTTCCCAGGCAAGAATACTGGAGTGAGGATGCCATTTCCTTCTCCAGGGGATCTTCCCAACCCAGGGAGGAAACCCATGTCTCCTGCATTGGCAGGTAGATTCTTTATCATTGAGCTACCAGGGAAGCCCCCATATCTCATATACGACATAATGGAATATTATTCAGCCATAAAAGAAGCAAATCCTGCCACTGGGGACAACATGGATGGATCTTGAGGGTAGGTCAGATAAAAATGAGTTAGAGAAAGACAAAGATGGTATGATCTAACTTATATGTGGAATCTGGAAAAGTTGAACTCTTAGAAATGGAGAGTGGATTTGTGGTTGCCAAGGAAAGGGGGAAATGGGGAGATGTCAGTCAAAGGGTACAAACTTCTGGTTATCAGATGACTAAGTTCTGGGGTTCTAAAGTATAGTATGTTGAGTAAGGTTAACAACATAGTATTGTATACTTGAACACTGCTAAGAGAGTAGATCTTAAATGTTATCACAAAAACAACAATATTTAAAAAGGTAACTATGGGAGGTGATGATGGAGGTCTTATTGAACCTTACTGTGAGAATCATTTCCCAATATATATGTGCATCAAATCATCGTGCTATACACCTTATATGTACACAGCATGAGGTGTCAGTCAGGGGACAAAGAAGCCAAAAAGAGGAGACAATTGATGATGTCAAAATGCACCTAACTCTCCACCCCAGGATTAACATCCTCCCCAAAAACCAAAGCAAATCCTTCATAGCAAAGATTGCCAATACTTGCACAGATCTTAAGTTAGAAAGTTCCACAGAAGTATTAGTACATTAGAGGGGAAGTGGGAAGGACTCAAAACAAGAAACAAATATTCATTGAGCACCCACTATGCACCGAGAACCAAACTAGATATTTTATGTACCTTATTCATTTGATCTTCACAACGATTGCAAGAAACAGTATCATACTACTCTCCCCATTGTACAAGTGAAGAAACAAGAGGGAGGGAGTATTTAATCTAGCTGTCCAAGTTCAACCCAGATAAAAAGAGCAGAATACAGGCTCAATACCCACAGATGGAACCAGCAAGTGGACACAGAAGGGCCTCCAGATATCTGGATCCTAATTATTAGAATTTCTGTAGCCCTCTGAAACTTTCAGCCTTCCAGGGCTACACAGGCCCAAAGCTCAACAATGACATCCAGCTAGTTCTGAATTCCCCATAGGATGCTTTAACAATGAGTATTTGCTTTCTGTTGCATGTGTGTGGAAAAGAAACTTAGTGTGTATCTGATGTCAAAGTTACTTTGCCCAGGGACTCCTCTGGTGGTCCAGTGGTTAAGAATCTGTCTTCCAGGTAGAGAACAGACTTATGGACCGGGGAGGAAAAGGTGAGGTGTATGGAGAGAATAACATGGAAACTTAATTACCATATGTAAAATAGATAGCCAGTGGGAATTTGCTGTATGTCTCAGGGAACTCAATCAAGGGCTCTGTATCAACTTAGAAGGGTGGGATGGGCGAGAGATGGGAGGGAGGTCCAAGAGGAAGGGGACACATGTATAACTATGGCTGATTTGTGTTGAGGTTTGACAGAAAACAACAAAATTGTGTAAAACAATTATCCTTCAATTAAAAAAAAAACATAAAAGAAATCTGTCTTCCAATGCAGGGGATGTGGGTTTGACCTCTAGTTGGGGGACTAAGATCCCACATGTTGCAACTACTGAGCCCTCAAGCCATAATTAGAAAGTTTGAACGCCACAGTGAAAAATCCCACATGATGCCATGAAGATCCCATGTGCCTCAACTAAGACCTGATGCAGCCAAATTAATTAAGTTTTTAAAAAGTTACTTTGCCCAAAAGATATCCAGTTATGGGGGCCTCGCTGGAGAATCATGATAAGGAAGTCCAATCCATTTTTTTTTAATTGCTTTAGTTCATATCTGAAAGGAGAATGCTTTAATCTTCTTTTGTTTTTGTTTGCTAGGAGAGTTCAGTCACCTCCCCATAAGCAGAAGAAAAAAACAACAGAACCAAAGTGTGATCATTTGGCCAAAGGCGTGTCCACATCTCCATCCATAGTTTGTCCCAAGTGATAAATGGTGTCAGACAAAGCTGTCAGATGAGATTTAGAAGGTGTGCCGGGTAGGAGAAATCAATTTCCAGATCAGGGAAGTTAGCTGGTTTTAATGAGCTCTTTGCCGCTGATTACCATACAGCTTTTGACGTCAAGCCTCACTGGCACATGTGCTTGGCTGTGATTGATAGGTGTTTTAATGCTTCTAATTTGATTCCTATAAAGCCATCAAGCATCTGCTATTTCAGCTGCAATCAGGAGAGGCTGGTTGGAGACCTGCAATGCACGTGCTTAGAGTATGATCTCAGATTTTGCAGTTCACAAAAAGGCCAGGTGTCCAGCGCCAAGAACCAGGAGAGGCCCAGCAGGTCACAACCATGCTTACCCTTTGAACCCCTGCCATCATCCCCAGACTGGGTGGTGGATTCCTTGAGGGTAGTCTCATAGCAACCGACACAGGAAGGTACTCAACACAATTCTGAAAAAATTATCCTGCACTGCTTAACAGATGCATTTCCTAAAATCTGAATTTTGTTTCAAGGGCCTGTTTCTGATGCTCACACCACAGGAAAAAATGCATAAACTGGTAGATATGGGTCTGAGAGCCAACAGGCAGCAGACTCACTGTGTCGTCAGAACAGAAATGTGTCTTCTCTTTCTTTGCTCAAGACATAGGCTTTTAAAACCAAGGACGCACTTATACACTGTAAACCTCCGTTAAGAATTTCAGACTTGGCGAATTTAGAATTTATGATAATTTGGTGCAAGTGTGGCTAAGTCTTCCCCTTCATTATCACTGGAAAAAAAAAAAAAAAAAAAGAGCTGCCTGGGCAAACAAATTGGGTAAACACAATTACAGAGTTATGTTTAAGTAACTTGAGAAAAAAGAAAACTGCTAGGGACTTTGGCAGTTTAATTGAGGGGATAAGATGATGCTAATTACCAATGTCTCTCACAGCTTCCACTTCAAAACACTTTTTAAAAAGTCTCAGTTAATTCCAATTACCTTCGATATTCAAAACTGTGGAGAAATGCCATGATAAAACTCCATTTCTTAAAAATGCCTAAGTAATGAGATATTGCTAATGAGTGCAGGACGACTTTCCCTATACAGTCTGAAATGATGCAGTTCAAATATGTAGTCAACAACATAATCATCTTTTAAAAAAATATTTACTTATTTATTTGGCTGCACCGGGTCTTCATTGCTGCAGGCAGGCTTTCTCTAGTTGCGGCAAGCAGGCTTCTCGTTGCTGTGGCTTCTCTTGTGGAGCGTGGGCTCTAGGGCGGGGGCTCAGTAGTTGTGGCACACCAGCTTAGTTGCCCTGTGGCATATGGAATCTTCCTGGAGCAGGGATTGAACCCGTACCCCGTATGGTGGCAGGTGGATTCTTAAGCATTGGACCACCAGGGAAGTCCAACAGCATAATCATGTTTATTAATGTGAATCATCCTTGAAGTCATTGTTCAGTCACTCAGTCGTTTCCGCCTCTGTGACCCCATGGACTGCAGTATGCCAGGCTTCCCTGTCCTTCACTATCTCCCTGAGTTTGCTCAAACTCATGTCCATTGAGTCAGTGGTGCCATCCAACCATCTCATCCTCTGTTGCCCCCTTCTCCTCTTGCCCTCAATCTTTCCCAGCATCAGGGTCTTTTCCAATGAGTTGGCTCTTCGCATCAGGTGGCCAAAGTATCGGAGCTTCAGCTTCAGCATCAGTCCTTCCAATGAATATTCAGGGTTGATTTCCTTTAAGATGGACTGCTTTGATCTCCTTGCTGCCCAAGGGTCTCTCAAGAGTCTTCTCCAGCTGGTTAGGGTTAAGGTTAAGGCAGAACTACCATGCTGTCTGCTCGACTCCTGGGAAGGAATAAATGATCAGTTTCTGCCTGACTTTCAGGCCCTTGCTCCACTGATTCCTTGGGGGTTTTTTCCTGCTACTCTATTGACTGATCATTCCATCCCTAAGGGCTCTTGGATGGAATCTGTGGACAATAGTCACAGCTGTGATCCTCTGTGACCTGGATGAGTTGGCAAGAATAAGTGGGCAGATTCTGGCAAGTTCTAAGAAATGAGCCAGCAGCAGAAACAGCTGTGACTCAGAAAATGTAGGAGCAGATGTTGTATTCTCCAGTCCTGCTGTCAATGGGAAGCAACCTCCCCAGCCCTGGGGGAGAAGAGCTGGTCACAGCCTGGTCCTGGCTCTGCTCACGGCCCTGTGGCCCCCACCAGGACCAGGCAGAGATGATCAGATTAGCAATTTGGTTGGAGGCCAGCACGGGCTCCAACTGGACAGCAGTTGTGGGAGCTGGGACGAAGGCTCCTGATATATTTTGTTCTGTGTTCTCATTAACCTTCGGTCTCGGGGAAGAAGGTCCTGTCCTCCAGCCAGGAGCCACAGTCGGGCTTCATATCTGCAGAGCCTTCCTCTTAACCCAATCGGTGCCTGGCTCAATGCCTCTCCTCAGGAAGGAGGTGCTGTGCGCATATAGACATGTTTCTCTGTGCAGACGCACCCCAGGTAGACAGGTCCAGGAGAGGTGCTGTGGCTGGGGTACACGTTTATGAGAGGAACTGAGGATATTTTAGCTTCTTTCCCACTTGGGCCCTGACTTTCATACCTTCTTATTCCTTCATCTTCTGTTCCTATCAGTTCCAGTATGAAACATAGTATCATCAGCTGTATTAAGGTGTTTCTATTTGAGATCTCAAGTACACTCTATGCCAGACTTAGGGTTCCATGAGAGACAATTTCCAGCTACATACAACTGATTTAGAGGGTTCTTGAGATAAATATCTTTTTTTTTCTTTTTGGTACTTGGACTTAAGTCATCTCTTGACTTTGGACAGTGATTTCAGTCAAGAATAAAAAAGTGTCATGGGACAGAGGAGTGTGAAACATATGAGGATGAAGAAAAAGCTGCCCAGCTGGTCATGCCAATGACTAAAGAGTCATGGACAAATAGTGTCCCCGGGTGGGGTAGACTAAGAAACCAGAGGAAAAGGCAAATTTGGCAGCTGGGCTGGACACCCTAGGCAGTCCTTCCTTTACAGAGATGAGTGGCGAGGATGGTCTGGAATCACAAGCTCCCAGTGCTGAGCTCTGCTCATTCTCCCAGAGCAGTCCCTTCCCCAAACAGAAATACCAGGGGACTTTGTCTTCAAGCAATAGTATCCTCTACAGATTTCTTCATGGACCCTAGCCCAGGTTCATATCAGCTGAAAAAAGAGAGCCAGGTGAGGAATAACTGAGATGTCCCCAGAGGTGGGAAGTGAACTGGGACACTTATCCTATTCGACAACACTTGTGCTTGGTGGTGAGGGCTTAAAGCCACAAACAGGTTACCCACTTCCTCCCACCAGATTTTACAGTCAGAGGGATAGGTGTATGATACTCAGCTGACAGGCCTGTCCTACGGGTAATGGAACCTTTAGGGGTTTACTTGATACATATTTATACCATGGTGCTTACAAAAAGCAATGCAAAGAAAACATCACCTGTCTTCATGTCTACTAGCTCCTGAATCAAAGCCAAGCAGACTAATACACATAGTGGCTGCTACACACATACGTGTGCTAAAGCAAACAGGCTTAAGATCTGAATTTCCTTCTTTAAGTCTGGAAACTTCCCTACCATGAGTGTCTTGGTGGGATCTGATCTCACTTCTCAGAATAAATCCTCAAAAATCAGCTTCTATGGCTAAGCCTCATTGAACCAGATGCAGTCATGCATCTCCAGCCCATGTTGAATCTTGAGACCGTGCTGCACAACATCAGGGACTCTTGAGAGTTCTTTACGGAGCTGGTGGAGGAGAAGCAGAGGACAATACTGAGGATGGAGGGAGCACCAGCAATGAGACTGGGCTCCTACCCAGGAGAGGAGGCCACAAGTTTCCAACCATCCCTGGGGTTGAGAGAGCGCTAATTCTAGGGAGGCAAGAGAATGCAGGTACACCAGGGTATGGGCCAAGGTGCCCTTGGTGATGATCAGCAACACCCAAATTCTAGACAACAGTTGTCAAGGATAGGAAAGAGATGGCCATGGTCTAACTTATTAGGATCCTACAGATGCTAAGTAATTCTGAATTTTGTTGAAAATTCTTAAGCATATATTTTATATGTGAAATAACACAAGTAAAATTTATACAGGTGGCTCAGTGGTAAAGAATTTGCCTGCAATGCAGGAGACCTGGGTTTGATCCCTGGGTTGGGAAGATCCCCTGGAGGAGGGCATGGCAACCCACTCCAGTAATTTTTCCTGGAGAATCCCATGGACAAAGGAGCCTGACAGGCTACAGTCCAAGGGGTTGCACAGAGTTGGACGTGACTGAGAGCCTAAGCAGCAGCATTGCACAATGTATAGCTTTCAAGCAGGCAAGAAAAAAGGGAGTAACCTGTTCAATGGGTGACAATGTCATTGACCCAATGATAAACAGAAAACACAAGATAAGGATTGTACAAATAAGTCCAAAATCATCTATAGTCCTTAAACATACACAAGCACACATGCCACATACACAGAGAAAGTAGGCTAAACTTATCTATTTACAGACAGACAAACTGGTTGGGTTTTTAAAAATCTAGCTATATGCTACTTATAAAAGCAAATCCAAGAAAAAATACACAGAAATGTTGAAAATACATAGACAGGAACTATGTTAAAAGAGCAGACATTAATACATAAGAATCTAAAAAGTTGGAGAGATAATAAACCAAATCAAAAGATAACAGTAGCTAATCTTCTCCAAAAAAGTCTATACACTATTAAGCATCAAAAATTAATCATAAGAAACTCTGTTGTGATGAGGTCAAGAAAAACATTATGTGAAGTCAGTGAAGTTATTAGGTTCAGGGAAAAGAGAACAAAACATGTCCTCCAGGCCTTGCAGGAAAGTCATAGCTCATTGGAGGATGCAGGGAAGAGCAAAAAAGAACAGGCAGAAGTGTGAAATGGTTGGGATTCTTCTGATCATATAGTAGGAGGCTGAGAAAATAGTAGGAGTCCAACCAAGCAGGTTTAAATGCTCGATTAAGGCTGCAAGGTGTATAATCCATGCTAGGTTACTACAGCATTGGGAACACTCCCCCATGCAATAAACAGTAATTTGAAAAAAGATTTAGTGAGTCCCCCTTAAAGAATCACAATGGCAAAAATAGCAAAAGATAATATTATGAAGGTAAACACTTTGAATTATATACGGAAGGGTTAATTTGTCCTCCCAGATTCAGAAAAGCATCTGGGTAATGCAGACCAGTTCCAACATACAGTGACATTGGCTGTACCAGTGTAAGAAATAAACCATGGAGCTACCCATCCTGCACTTACGAGCCATGCTATCTTGATTGCTTTACTCATTTCATCTAGATTCTGCTACCGAGGGAAAAATGGAAATTCTCTCTCTCTGGGGGATGTGGTGATTTGGTTTGAGTTTGTTATAATACAGGCTGAAATTATTCTACCTTTACTAGTACTCAGGAGAACTGAGTCACCCAGAAGTGGGAGTAGAAGAATGAGTCAAACAAATCAATAAGAAAAAAGACACACCACCAAATTGAAAATTTGGCAAAGAATATGAATGGGCAAAATGAAGGAACAAACTAGAAACACAGAAGTCCAAACAAATGAAGAGGAAATAGGCAAACTACCTGAAAAAGAATTTAGAATAATGAGAGTAAAGATGATCAAAACTTTGAAAGCAAAATAGAGAAAATGCAAGAATCAATTAACAAAGACCTAGAAGAATTAAAGAATAAACATGCAGAGACAAACAACACAATTACTGAAATTAAAAATACTCTAGAAGGAATCAATAGCAGAATATCTGAAGCACAAGAACAAATCAGTTAATCAGTTCAGAAATAACTTCTGAAGAGCAGAATAAAGCAAAAATAATGAAAAGAAATGAGGATAGTCTCAGAGACCTCCGGGACAATATCAAATGCACCAACATTTGAATAATAGGGGTCCCAGAAGAAGAGAAAAAGAACAGATATGTGAAAATTTTTGAAGAGATTATAGTTGAAAATTTCCCCAACATAGAAAAGGAAATAGTCAATCAAGTCCAAGAGGCACAAAGAGTCCCATACAGGAAAAACCCAAGGAGAAACACGCCAAGACACGTACTAATCAAACTAACAAAGACTAAACACAAAGAAAGAATATTAAAAGCAGCAAGGGAGAAGCAACAAGTAATATACCCATATGCTTAACAGCTGATCTTCCAGCAGAAACTCTGCAGGCCAGAAGGAAATGGCAGAATATATTTAAAGTACTGAAAGGGAAAAATCTACAACCAAGATTACTGTACCTGGCAAGGATCTCATTGAAAATTGATGGAGAAATCAAAAGCTTTTCAGACAAGCAAAAGTTAAGAGAATTCAGTACCACCAAACCAGCTTTACATCAAATGTTAAAGGGACTTACATAGTCAAGAAATACAAGAGAAGAAAAAAGATCTGCAAAATCAACCCCAAACAATTAAGAAAACAGCAATAGGAACATATGTTACTTTAAATGTAAATGGATTAAATGCTCTAACCAAAAGACACAGACTGGCTGAATGCATACAAAAACAAGACCCATATATATGCTGGCTACAAGAAATCCACTTTAAGCCTCAGGACACATATAGACTGAAAGTGAGAGGATGGAAAAATATATTCCATACAAATGGGAAGAAAAGAAAGTTGGAGTAGCAATCCTCATATCAGACAAAATAGACCTTAAAATAAAGAGATTATAAGAGATAAGGAAGCCCACTACATAATGATCAAGGGATCAATCCAAGAGGAAGACATAACAATTGTAAATATCTATGCACCCAACATAGGAACACCTCAATACATAAGACAAACACTAACAGACATAAAAGGAGAAATTGACAGTAACACAATAATAGTAGGAGACTTTAACACCCCACTCACACCAATGGACAGATCATCAAAACAGAAAATGAATAAGGAAACACAAGTCTTAAATGATACATTAGATGAGATGGATCTCATTGATATCTTCAAGACATTTCATCCAAATACAGAAGAATACATCTTCTTCTCAAGTGCACATGGAACATTCTCCAGGATAGACTACATTTTGGGTCACAAATCAAACCTCAGTAAACTTAAGAAAATTGAAATCATATCAAGCATCTTCTCTGATCACAATGCTATGAGACTAGATATCAATTACAAGAAAAACACTGTAAGAAACAAAAACACATGGAGATTAAACAACATGTTTCTAAATAACCAGCAGGTTACTGAAGAAATCAAAAGGGAAATAAAAAAATTTCTAGAAACAAATGACAATGAAAACACAACTCAAAACCTATGGGATGCAGAAAAAGCAGTTCTAAGAGGTAAGTTTATAGCAATACAATCCTACTTCACGAAACAACGAAAACATCAAATAGACAGCCTAACTTTACACCTTGTGAAACAACTGGAAAAAGAAGAACAAAAAACCCCCAAAATTAGTAGAAGGAAATAAATCATAAAGATCTGAACAGAAATAAATGAAAAATAAATGAAATAAAAATAGTAAAGATTAATAAAACTAAAACCTGGTTCTTTGAGAAGATTAAAAAAATAGACAAACCTTTAGCCAGACTCATCAAGAAAAAAAAAGAATCAAATTGACAAAATTAGAAATGAAAAAGGAGAGGTTACAACAGACAATGAAGAAATACAAAGGACTATGAGACTATTATGAACAACTATATGGCAATAAAATGGATAACCTGGAAGAAATGGACAGATTCTTAGAAAAGTTCAATCTTCCAAGATGGAACCAGGAAGAGGCAAAAATTATGAACAACCCAATTACAAGCACTGAAATGGAAGCTGTGATAAAAAAAATCTCCCAAAAAAACAAAAGCCCAGGACCAGATGGCTTCACAAGAAAATTCTATCAAACATTTAGAGAAGAGCTGATGCCTATCCTTCTAAAAACTCTTTCAAAAAATTGCAGAGGAAGGAACACTTCCAAACTCATTCTGCGAGGCCACCATCACCCTGATACCAAAACCAGACAAAGACAACACAAAAAAGAAAACTATAGGCCAATATCACTGATGAACATAGATGCAAAAACCCCTAACAAAATTTTAGCAAACAGAATTCAGCAACACATCAAAAAGCTCATACATCATGATCAAGTTGGGTTTATTCCAGGAATGCAAGGATTCTTCAATATATGCAAATCAATCAATGTAATACACCATATTAACAAATTGAAAGATAAAAACCATATGATCATTTCAATAGAAGCAGAAAAAGCCTTTGACAAAATTCAGCACCCATTTATGATTAAAACTCTTCAAAAGATGGGCATAGAAGGAACCTACCTCAACATAGTAAAGGCCATATATGATAAGCCTACAGCAAATATTGTTCTCAATGGTGAGAAACTGAAAGTATTCCCCCTGAGATCAGGAACAAGACAAGGGTGTCCACCTTCACCACTATTATTCAACACAGTTCTGGAAGTCCAAGCTACAGCAATCAGAGAAGAACAAGAAATAAAAGGAATCCAGATCGGAAAAGAAGTAAAACTCTCATTGTTTGCGGATGACATGATACTGTACATAGAAAACCCTAAAAAGTATCAGAAAATTACTGGAGCTAATTAGCAAACTTAGCAAAGTTGCAGGATACAAAATCAATACATAGAAATCACTTGCATTTCTATACACTAACAATGAAAACTCATGAAGAGAAATTAAGGAATCAATCCCATTCACCATTGCAACAAAAAGAATTAAAGATCTAGGAATAAACTTACCTAAGGAGACAAAAGAACTGTACACAGAAAATTATAAGACACTGATGAAAGACATTAAAGATGACATAAACAGATGGAGAGATATTCCATGTTCCTGGGTAGGAAGAATTAGTATTGTGAAAATGGTTATACTACCAAATGCAATCTACAGATTCAACACAATCACCTATCAAATTACCAATGGCATTTTTCACAGAACTAGAACAAAAACTTTCACAATTCATATGGAAACACAAAAGACCCTGAATAGCCAAAGCAGTCTTGAGAAAGAAGAATGGAACTGGAAGAATCAAACTTCCTGCCTTCAGATTATACTACAAAGCTACAGTCATCAAGACAGTATGGTACTGGCACAAAAACAGAAATATAGACCAATGGAACAAGATAGAAAGCACAGAAATAAACCCACACACCTATGGGTACCTTATTTTTGACAAAGGAGGCAAGAATATACAATGGGGAAAAGACAGCTTCTTTAATAAATGGTGCTGGGAAAACTGGACAGCCACATGTAAAAGAATGAAATAAGAATACTTCCTAACACCATACACAAAGATAAACTCAAAATGGATTAAAGGCCTAAAGACCAGAAACTATAAAACTCTTAGAGGAAAACATAGGCAGAACACTCGATGACATAAATCAAAGCAAGGTCCTCTATGACCCACCTCCTAGAGTAATGGAAATAGAAACAAAAGTAAACAAGTGGGACCTGACTAAACTTAAAGACTTTTGCACAGCAAAGGAAACTATAAGCAAGATGAAAAGACAACCCTCAGAATGGGAGAAAATAATAGCAAATGAAACAACTGACAAAGGATTAATTTCCAAAATATATAAGCAGCTTATACAACTCAATACCAGGAAAACAAACAACCCAACCAAAAAGTGGGAAAAAGACCTAATCAGACATTTCTCCAAAGAAGACATACAAATGGCTAACAAACACATGAAAAGATGCTCAACATCACTCATTATTAGAGAAATGCAAATTAAAACCACAATGAGATATCACCTCATACCAGTCAGAATGACCATCATCAAAAAGTCTATAAACAATAAATACCGGAGAGGGTGTGGATAAAAGGGAAAGCTCTTTCACTACAGATAGGATGTTAATTGATACAGCCACTATGTAAGATGGTATGGAGATTCCTTTAAAAACTAGGAATAAAACCACCATATGACCCAGCAATCCCACTCCTAGGCATATACCCTGAGGAAACCAGGGTTGAAAAAGACGCACGTATCCCAATGTTCCCCACATTGCTATTTACAATAGCTATAACATGGAAGCAACCTAGATGCCCATCGACAGATGAATGGATAAAGAAGTTGTGGTACATAGGGACAATGGAATATTACTCAGTCACAAAAAAGAACACACTTGAGTCAGGTCTGATGAGGTGGATGAAACTAGAACCTATTATACAGAGTGAAGTGAGTCAGAAAGAGAAAGATAAATATCATATTCTAACACACATATACCAAATCTAGAAAATGATTCTGAAGAATTTACTTACAGTGGAGAAAAAGATATAGAGAATAGGCTTACAGACATGGGGAGAGGGGAGGAGAGGGCGAGATGTATGGAAAGAGTAACATGGAAACTTACATTACCATATGTAAAATAGATAGCCAACAGGAATTTGTTGTATGTCTCAGGAAACTCAAGAATGGGCTCCGTATCAACCTAGAGGGGTGGGATGGGGAGGGAGGTGGAAGGGAGTTTCAAAAGGAAGGGGATATATGTATACCTATGGCTGATTCATGTTGAGGTTTGACAGAAAACAACAAAATTCTGTAAAGAAATTATCCTTCAATTAAAAAAAAAAAAAAAGAATATGAACAGGAAAATCACAAAGGAGAAAACCCAAATGGCTAATATTCATAGGGGGAAAATGGTCATCCTCTCCTGTGTTACAGGCAGAACAAACTAAGACAACTATGAAATTACCATCTCACATGCTGCATGTTGGCAAAGATTGTTTCCAAGGATGCAGATAAGCGGGGCCAAGTGAAATATGGGTGGGGTTGTGAATTGAAACGAGGTCTTAGAAAACAGTTGGAAAATTCTTAATGGAGCTGACAATTTGTACCCCCAGAACACAGCAATTCTAATCCCAGGTATAAATCCTAGAGAAACTCACGCACAGGTACTTAAGGAGATTTTAATAGCAGCACTACCTTATAATAACAAAAACCTGGAAATAATCTAAGTGAGGAGGGTATGAGATGGACAACCTCACTGATGGTAAAATGGACTACTTCGCAGCATTTAAAATCATCTAGGTCTATACACATCAACATGGGTAAACCCTGAAAAGCATCTTGCATGAAAACAAAATCCCAGCTAGTTACAATACTACACCATTTAGATGAAACATTAAGATGAGATCTTGTTCTAGATACACACAGAGTGTGTAGGAAACTGGTTGAATAGAGATGAAAGTCTATCTTTGTGGGCTCCACCTCCATTTGATACCTTTTATGTAAAGCTGTAAAATAAATGATTGTTTACAGAGCATACATACATAGTAAAAGTCTAAAACTACGAATAGAAAAGATAAAAATCAACTTTGGTATAATGGGCAAAAGGAAGGAACATGACCCTGTGTCTATATTTAATTTCTTAAGAAATTCTAGAGCAAATATTGTATCATGTTACCATTTCTTCAGTATGGGTAATGTATTATGTAACATCACATTTGTTCTATTTGCTCTATGCTATCCATATCAGCAAAATATTTAATTCTTAAGACTTAAGAGTCTTGTCAACAAAAAGTCATGGGCTACCAGGGTTTTCATCTAGGGGCAGTGAATGGGACCACTCTGAACGTTGTAAAGGAGCAACAGAGGACAAAAAGCTATGCTTTAGTGATGTTTCAAGTGATGCTTCTTCAGCATCCTGTTACCACAAGAAACCACTGCTTCAAGCAGATGGCCCACATGATGCCACATAAGCAGAGGCTGTGGGGACTGGGGAGCAGGTCCCCAAGGCTGGGCGGGCCATTTGTTTCCCCAGTGGGGGCTGAAGGACATGCAGGCTATACCCATGGGTGGGGGGCCAAGGGATTCCCCAAGTTTAGGGAGGCAGGCGGGAAAGGAGAGGCTGTCTGGGCCAAGGGGAGCCCAAGTGGGAAGGCGTGGAGGCACAAGGAAGTGGTGTGTGATCGGGACTCAGTAGTTTTGGAGTCTCACTGGTAGCTTGAACCCAGCCAGGGGCCCTGGGTTCAAGGGGTTAGCAGGGCAGATCAGAAGAAGCTTTGGAATCTGGACTCTGTCCTGAGGGAGAAGTACAGCCTTTGGAAGATTTTTGAGCACAGTCATGACCTTGAAGGATCACCTGTTCAGTTTCTTGCCTTTAGGCAGATAAATGTCTAAATCTTTCCACATGGCGGGCTTGTCTTTTTTGCAACGTCTCCAAGGACAGAGACTCTGCAGTCTCCATCCTTCATCTCTCACAGTGTTGGGGCAAATATAGCTGGGGATGGAGAAGGTGACTGCTGGAGGGCAAGGCAGACAGGGAAGGGAATCAGGTGCAATTCCAGGAGCCAACAGGAACAGGGGTGGGGGAGGGGAGGAGTGGTACAGCCATGAAGACTGCACTGGGCTGGACAGAAAGGGGTGTGCCCAGAAGCAGGTCTGTAGCAGGAGGGTCTGATGGAGTGATGGTGGCGGCTACCATCAACATCATCATCGTCACAGCAGCAAACACTGATACCTTGCTTGTCCTGTGTCAGGAAGTGATCTAAGAGCACCACACAATTCAGTTAACCCTATGAGGCAGGTATATCACTATCCTCATTTTAAATACAAGGAAAATGAAGCAGAGAAGAGGACACGAAATCTGATTTTGGTCCCACCGCTCATCAGAGGCAGATCTAGAATTCACAAGCAGCCTGTGATCCTAACCATTACACTACACTGCCTCTCAAAATGGAACACTGAGAGAGTCCTGATGGACACAGAAAAGTTGGCAGAGGGTGTATCTCAGGAGGATATTCAGTGTCTCAAACCCATTGTCCACGTGGAAACGGTCTCTCAAGATGAAGAGAATGGGGTCCAGGCACAGGACAGTGCCTGGGCCATGAGAGAAGGGATGACTGCAAGAAGTTTGTCTGAATGCTTGCTATTTCACTGTGGAGTATCAGAAACAGGAGGGAGGGGACTGAACTTACAAGCTCCTCAGAGGTGGTTTCCATTTTATTCTCAATATCCCTGACGAACTGTGGTGCTGGAGAAGACTCTTGGGAATCCCTTGGACTGCAAAGAGATCAAACCAGTCAATCATAAAGGAAATCTACCCTGAATATTCATTGGAAGGACTGATGCTGAAGCTGAAGCTCTAATACTTTGGCTACCTGATGCAAAGAGCAGACTCATCGGAAAAGGCACTGATGCTAGGAAAGACAGAAGGCAGGAGGAGAATGGGACAACAGAGGATGAGATGGTTGGATGACATCACCAACTCAGCGGACATGAGTTTGAGCAAACTCCGGGAGATGGTGAAGGACAGGGAAGGTTGGTGTGCTGTAGTCCATGGGGTGGCAAAGAGTGGGACACGACTGAGCGACTGGACAATAGCAACATTCCTGTCACGTGGATATTCCTATTACAGCTAAGGAAGCAGAGGCTCTGAGGGGTTGAGTAACGGGCTTACCGTCACACAGCAAGCAAGAGGCAGATCTGGAGGAAGGCAGATTGTTCAAACCTCCTGGGCTTTTTTCTATTACTGCCTACTGCCTCCCTGGGAATTTCCCAAGTCTCCACCAACTGGATATAAGTGCTGGCCCAGAGTCAAACTACATTTGCTTGCTAATTTCCCCAAAGAATACACACAGGAGTAAATAAAAAGGAAAGCCAGCCCAGTACCAACTGTGAACTGAAGATAAGAGAAGACCACAGGCCAAAATCTGGGAGGAATTTCTCCTAATTGCCATGGTCCTGGATATGAATGTGGAAAGAAACCACCAGATATACATACCCTTGAGCCACAAGAGGAAAACACAGTCCTGAAGAAGTTGGGAAACCACGCTAAATAGCCTCTGTGTCCTGTGACCAATACCAGGACACTGTGGAAAATGGATTAGAGAAAAAAGTTAGCACAGTACTTTTGAAAAGATAATGAAGATCAAGGGAAAATAAACATTATTCTGACTGGGGCAGTGAGGTGGGGGGTGGATAACTGAAAAAAAAAATCATTGTTCAAAAAATGATACCTTAAAATATCCAAGAGGATATGGTCACTATGAAATAGAAATAGGAAGCTACAGGAGAAAAATGTTGAAATAAAGAAACAGAAAAGAAAACAAAATGTTAAGAAACTCAAAAGCTAAGTGCAAAATTAAAATTACATTGAAGGTCACACAGGATTAATATGCAGAGGACCAACTTTAGATTTTCTTAGAGTTAGGATGGGAAAGGAATGAAACAGGAAGAGAGAAAGTGACAAACAAGAAGAAAGAGAACAGAAGTTCATCTTAAGAATTTTATGTTGCACAGTGAGGAAAACAAAACAATAAGAGAAGAAGCAATAATTAAAAAGATAATAATAGAAAACAGTACTAGGTGGAAGAAAGGCCTAAGTTCACATATTAGACGAGCTCCCTGAAAGCCAGGCAAAGTAATAAAAAGACTCATTCTGCGCAATATGTGATTTTAAATAAATAAGAAAGGTTATAAGCACTGGGCAAAACAAAGCAGGTTCTCTGTGAGGGATATAATCATGCCATCCTCCAAATTTTTCCCTACAAAGTACAAAACACATGGACAGACACCTAAAAGTATATCCAGTGATGCATTATGCCCACCATTTTACTTAGAGGAAGATTGTGGTGGGCACCATTTGTAGTGTACCCAGCAGCCACTTACCTGCCATCCTACTTTCTTAAAGAAACCTGATTTAATTCAGGAGAACAACAAGTTGAACCCTGAGGGTAGATCATTACAGATTTAAGCTATTATATTCATCTCTGCCAGGTGGGTACCCATCTTCTCAGCCTCCTTTGCAGCTAGCAGTGATTTTGTTTGGTTGATGAGATTTAAAGGGAAAACTTTCCAGAGCCTTCTGAGAAAGTCTTTTCTTTGTAAGAAAGAGAATCATTCTCAGAAAAAAAGAGCTTTTGCTGCCATCTCCACCCGATTCCTCATATAGTTCTGGTGTCCAAAGCTGTAGCAGCCATCTTACAACCAGCAGGCAACATGGATGAAGATATGCTTTCAACGGTCTGAGGATGACAGAAAGGAAGACTGAGGCTCAGAGACCTGGGCTGACATTACTGAGCCTCTGTCCCATCCTGACAGCCCACTCCAGACTTCTTACTTCTTACCTTCTCACTTCTTACTCCAGACTTCTTACTTCTTACCATTGTCTACTGTTTAATCTAGGGTTAGGTTTCCTATTCCTTATAACTGAAAACATTGTGAATATGTGTTAATAGGAAAAGCACAAAATGGAAGCCCACCATCATCAGTACATCAATAGGCTAAACAAAAGTAAACAAGTTTCTCAAATGAAGGCAATAACAGAGCTTTTACTAAACTAATGGACATTCAGAAAACTAAGATCATGGCATCCGGTCCCATCACTTCATGGCAAATAGATGGGGAAACAGTGAAAACAGTGGCAGACTTTATTTCTTTGGGCTCCAAAATAACTGCAGATGGTGACTGAAGCCATGAAATTAAAATCGCTTACTCCTTGGAAGAAAAGTTATGGCCAACCTGGACAGCATATTAAAAAGCAGAGACATTACTTTACCAACAAAGGTCCACCTAGTCAAGTCTATGGTTTTCCCAGTAGTCATGTGTGGATGTGAGAGTTGGACTAGAAAGAAAGCTGTGTGCTGAAGAATTGATGCTTTTGAACTGTGGTGCTGGAGAAGACTCTTGAGAGTCCCTTAGACTGCAAGAAGATCCAACCAGTCCATCCTAAAGGAATCAGTCTTGAATATTCATTGGAAGGACTGATGTTGAAGCTGAAACTCCAATAATTTGGCCACCTGATGCAAAGAACTGACTCATTTGAAAAGACCCTGATGCTGAGAAAGATTGAAGGTGGGAGGAGAAGGGGACGACAGAGGATGAGATGGTTGGATGGCATCACCAACTCAACTGACATGAGTTTGAGTAAACTCCGAGAGTTGGTGATGGACAGGGAGGCCTCGCGTGCTTCAGTCCATGAGGTCAGAAGGAGTCAGACACGACTGAGTGACTGAACTGAACTGAATGGACATTATGAATCTGCTAGAGGTGACCTGCTTGAAATAGGAAGCATTTCTATAATTTATTTGACAAAGGAACTTTCATTTTCCTTCTAGGAAACATCTGGAAAAGTTGAGTTCTATGTAAAACACTATGAAAAAGTATTAATAGGATATTGAGGTTAACATTTTATCATCCAAGAACTGTATATTCAACCATTTTTCTTTCATCGGCAAAGTTAACAAAAGGATATCTTTAAGTTTGCAGAGGGCTTGGAAAACATTTCTCTTCAGTAACTCTCTGATCCCCAGTATGAAAAATTACAAAGTTCTTCAGTCAACTGAGAAATGAATTACAATTAACAATTCAAATAGAAGAATTTTAAAGGATAAATAAATGACAATGTAAATAAAACCATTTAGAAAAATTAACTGCTATAAATGTAGTTACAAAAGTAAACACCAAGACTTTAAAGGATCTATTTAATAATAATGGGATTTTAGCCTAGGCAGCATTTTGTAGATTTGTTTCTCCCTGCTATTCCCTGCCAGGTACAACTATAACCTGTGGAAATAATCTAAGATATAACCAAAGGAGACCTCCCAAAGGTGCTAAGAGGAAGGTGAACAAGCTTGGGAACCAGCACTGGAGGAAAACCACGGTGGCAGGATATTTCAACCTTTACCCAATGGAAGAAAGCAACCCATATCTGACATTTTTTGTCCCGAAATCTAGCAACAGAAGGTAGGCTCATTCCTCCCCCAGACTGCATGGCTGAACGGGAGTCCCTTAGACCACACAAAGCAAGCCCACAAAGGGCCAAGGGCATCTACTGGGGGCCCCACTAGATAAGCAGCCAAGGGAAGTGCTTTCCTTCCCTGGCAGACTTGAAATTGCCCTCAGTCATGGTGATTAACAAGGGAGCCCCGGCAAGAAGGATCTCCACCCAAATAAGGGCAGGACCCAGTAAATCTGTGTCTTCATGGGTTGGAGATTCTTTATTTCTGCCCAGAGACTGAGGGCAACAGCAAAATGGATCTCATTGTAGATTCACTGGATTAAATGGATCAAAACAAGCACATGGCCTGGGGAACACCGTTTGATTCCCAGAGGCAGAGGAGAATCCCACCACAAGATATACTTAGCTAATGGAGCTGCCCCTTTCCTGCCTGAAGGTCTCTTTCCCCAAGAAAAGATACTTGTCAACCTGGCCTAAGGACATCTCCTTTCCACCTCTTGAGTGACACAAGGAGGGCCCAAATGGGGGCCCCTGCAGCATCAGATAAACTAAGTTGACCCAAGTATCATCCCAAATGCTCTGAAATAAAGGTGTCATTGGAGTCACGGCCCAAAAAAATGTAAGACAGGATCTACATGTTAAGCCTAAAGAGGACTGTTGTTTTTGTTTAGTTGCTAAATTGTGTCCAACCCTTTTGTGATCCCATGGACTGAATCCCACCCAGCTCCTCTGTCCATGGGATTTCCCAGGCCAGAATACTGGAGTGGGTTCCATTTCCTTCTCCAGAGGATCTTCCTGACCCAGGGATCAAACCCACATCTTCTGCACTGGCAATTGTATTATCTGCCACTGAGCCACCAGGGAAGCCTAAAGAGTATGATTATCTACTAAATAAATTTTTAAATGCTAAAATCCATTAACATATAAGGCACAAATTCTAGCTTATAATAGAAAACCCCCTATCATATCAAAAACCAAGAAAATCACAACCTAAGTGAGAAAAGACACTCAACAGATAAAAACACTGAGATGAATCAGATGTTGGAATTACCTGACAAGGATTTTAAAGGAGACATCATAAAAATCCTTCAATGATCAATCACAAGCTTTCTTAAAACAAATTAAAAATGAGGAAATCTCAACAAGGAAATAGAAGTTATAAAAAAAAGAACCCAATGAAAATTATAGAACTGAAAAATATAACTGCAGAAATAAAAAAGTTGCTAAACAGGAGAGTAAATTAGAGATGACAGAGGTTAGAATCAATGAACTTGAGGATAGGTTAATAGAGTTCATACAATATGAACAGTAGGAAAAAATAGACTAAATGAAAAAAATAAACTCAGGGACCTGTGCAACAATAAAAAAGTTACAACACTCATCTGGGTCCCAGGAGTGGGATCACAGAATGATAAACAAAGAATGATCAAAGAAGTGGCTAAAATTTTCAAAATTTGGTAAAAAAAAAAACATGAACCTACAAATTGAGGAAATTAATCATACCTCAAACTGGATGAACCCAAATAAATCCATTCTAAGACATTTCAGAATTAAAGTTTAAAAAATTAAAAACTCAGAAAAATTGTGGAAAGCAGCCAGAGAGAGATGATGCATTACCTACAGTGAGAAAACAATTCCGATAACAACAGATTGCTTCTCTGAAATCATGGCAACCAGAAGGAAGTGGTGTAATATTTTTCAAGTTCTGAGAAAGAAAGAAAAACAACTATCATCTGCAGGACACACTGGCAAAGTTATCCTCTAGGAATGAGGGCAAATCAAGACAGTCTCAGATGAATAAAAAGTAAAAGAATTTGCTGCTCTCAAATTTATCTTTGAAGACTGCCTAAAGGAAGTTCTTCAGACAAGAAAGAAATGATGAAATAAAGAATCTTGAAGAATCAAAAAGGAAGATGGGATATTAAAAAGAATAAAAATATCCTAGGTCAATACAATAGACTGTTCTTTTATTCATGAATTTTATAAGCCATATTTAATGATTGGGACAAAATTATAATACCATCTGATATTGATATTTCAAAGTAGAAAGGCAAAAGAAGTTAAATGTAAGTACTGTCTTCACAGTCCACTCAAAGAGGCAAAATGTTGATACCAGTAGATTGCGAAGACACAAATATGTACTGTAATACCCAAATCAACAACTATGAAAACTATACAGAGATACACTCAAAATGACTATAAATAAATCAAGATGGGATTCTTATAAGTGTTCAAGCAACCTGCAGAAAGATAAGAAAAACAGAGGAATAAGGACTAGAACAAACAAAAAGAAAACAAATAATAAAATGGCAAATATATACTTCAATAATTAAATAGGAATGATCAAAATACAGCAATCAAGAAACAGAGATTGACAGAGCAGGTAAAAATACAGACTCTTTCCTTTAAAAAATTCTTTTCCAGGTGTCCCTCTCTTTATAAGAATCATAGTGTCAGACTTGTCTTTATAAGCTGATCTGAGAGAATTTGTCTTTAAATAAAGCGGTTTAATCCACTGGTTTATAACTGATGTATATTCACAGTTCAGTTGTCATATAGTTTTGTTTTTTAGCTGTGTCCTTTGATTTCTGTCTTTTGCTATATTGTTTTGTATGCTTTATCCTCTAAATTAAACATAAAGATAGCTCTCCTTGTTATATTCCTATTCCTGATTTTTTAACTTTATGAAATATGCATTTTAAATTATATTTTCTGAATAGTAAAGTGAATGGAATAAAGAACTTCTGACATTTCCTTAAAGAAAAAATTGGCTTATATTTATTCTCTCATTTCTCAATGTCTGTTAATATAGTTTGGTATATTCTGATTTTGTAACATTTTTATTGAAATGGTTGTAGATTCACATGTGGTGTTAAAAAATAATTCAGAAAGATCCACCCAATTTCCCCCAATGGCAACATTTTGCAAAGTCACAGTACATTATCATAAATGGGATTTTGACATTCATAAAATCCATCAGTATTCCTCATATTTCCCTTATTTTATGTGCACTCATGTTCATGTATGTGTAGGTTCACTACTCTACAGTTTTTTCAGATGTGCAGGTTTCGTGTATCCAACACCACATTCAAGACAGTGAACAGTTTCATCATATTCTCATACGTCTACCCCCAATCCCTAACTGTAGCTAACCACTATTCAGTGTTTAGCTCATAAGATTTTGTCATTTTAAAATATTTTTATAAGTAGAATCACGCAGTATGCTTTACCAACTGAGCTATCAGGGAAGCCCAATAGCAACAAAACCCTCAATTTAAAAATCTGAGACCATGGCTACCCAAGAGAAAGACTACCATTTCCCAACATGCCTTGCTGCTGGGTGTGGCAGCATGACCGACTTCTGGTCAACCACGTGACTAGCTTCTGGCCAATTAGACACAAATAGAAGCCCTGTATGCAGCTTCTTCAAAGACTTGTGCTCCATTTCCCTTTGTTGGCTTTCTGATGGGTGGGTGCAGATGTGGACATAAGCCACCTGGATACGGTGATATTGGAGGATTTCAGAGCAATGAATCAGAGGGCAACAGAGAATTGAGTAAGAGTGATTTCTATTTGCTTCTATTCTGGTTGTACCACTGTTAGCTTGGTTTCAGTCACATTCTACTGAATGTATATCCCAACATAGGACCTATAGTGTCTCACAAAAGCTGATCTTTACGCAGACATCCCCAACCTCATCTCCGGCCACTTGCCTGCCAAGCTCTAGTCAAGCTCGCCTCTCTTCACGGTCCTAGAATTTGCTGTTGCCTCCCCATGGTAAACATTTACCCCGGAGGTTGCACAGCTGGTACTTCCTCATGATTTAAGTGTAAGTTCAAACATCACCTCTTCAGAGAAGTCTTTTTTTCACCCTCTATTTAAAGTTGTGTAGTACCTACCCTGGGTATATGCTGGTGAGATTAAAAAAAAAAAAAAATCCCCCTATCAATGCAGGAGATCTGGGTTTGAACCCTGGGTCAGGAAGATCCCCTGGAGAAGGAAATGGCAGCCCACTCCAGTATTCTTGCTTCGAGAACCCTATGAACAGTATGAAAAGGCAGAAAGGTAGGACACTGAAAGATGAACTCCCCAGGTCGGTAGGTGTGCAATATGTTCCTGGAAATCAGGGGAGAAATAACTCCAGAAAGAATGAAGAGATGGAGCCAAAGCAAAAACAACACTCAGCTGTGGATGTGACTGGTGATGGAGTAAAGTTCGATGCTGTAAAGAGCAAGACTGTATAGGAACCTGGAATGTTAGGTCCATGAAAAAAGGCAAATTGGAAGTGCTCAAACAGGAGATGGCAAGAGTGAACATCGACATTTTAGGAATCAGCAAACTAAAATGGACTGGAATGGGTGAATTTAACAGAGACGACCATGATATCTACTACTGTGGGCAAGAAGCCCTTAGAAGAAATGAAGTAGGCATCAAAGTCAACAAAAGAGTCCAAAATGCAGTACTTGGGTGCAATCTCAAAAATGACAGAATGATCTCTGTTCCTTTCCAAGGCAAACCATTCAATATCACAGTAATCCAAGTCTATGCCCCAATCAATAATGCTGAAGAAGCTGAAGTTGAACAGTTCAATGAAGACCTATAAGACCTTCTAGAACTAAAACCCAAAAAAGATGTCCTTTTCATTATAGCGGACTGGAATGCAAAAGTGTGGAGTCAAGAGATACTTGGAATAACGGGCAAATTTGGCCTTAGAGTACAGAATAAAGCAAGGCAAAGGTTAATAGAGTTTTGCCAAGAGAACACACTAATCATAGAAAATACCCTCTTCCAACAACACAAGAGAAGACTCTACACATGGACATTACCAGATGGTCAATACTGAAATCAGATTGATTATATTCTTTGCAACTGAAGATGGAGAAGCTCTATAAGTCAGCAAAAACAAGACAGGGAGCTGACTGTGGCTCAGATTATGAACTCCTTATTGCCAAATTCAGACTTAAACTGAAGAAAGTAGGGAAAACCACTAGACCATTCGGGTATGACCTAAATCAAATCCCTTACGATTATACAGTGGAAATGACAAATAGATTCAAGGGATTAGGTCTGATAGAGTGCCTGAAGAACTATGGACGGAGGTTCATGACATTGTACAGGAGGCAGTGATCAAGACCATCCCCAAGGGAAAAAAAAATGCAAAAAGGCAAAATGGTTGTCTGAGGAGGCCTTACAAATAGCTATGAAAAGAGAAGCAAAAGACAAAGGAGAAAAGGAAAGTTATTCCCATATGAATGCAGAGTTCCAAAGAATAGCAAGGGTAGACATGAAAGCTTTCCTCAGTAATCAGTGCAAAGAAATAGAGGAAAACAATAGAACGGGAAAGACGAGAGATCTCTTCAAGAAAATTAGAGATACCAAGGGAATAGTTCATGCAAAGATGGGTACTATAAAGGATAGAAATGGTATGGACCTAACAGAAGCAGAAGATATTAAGAAGAGGTGGCAAGAATACACAGAACTGTACAAAAAAGATCTTCACGACTCAGATAATCATGATGGTGTGATCACTCACCTAGAGCCAGACATCCTGGAATGCGAAGTCAATTGGGCTTTAGGAAGCATCTCTATGAACAAAGTTAGTGGAGGTGATGGAATTCCCATTGAGCTATTTCAAATCCTAAAAGATGATGCTGTGAAAGTGCTGCACTCAGTATGCCAGCAGATTTGGAAAACTCAGCAGTGGCCACAGGACTGGAAAAGGTCAGTTTTCATTCCAATCCCAAAGAGAGGCAATGCCAAAGACTACTCAAACTACTGCACAATTGCACTCATCTCACACGCTAGCAAAATAATGCTCAAGATTCTCCAAGCCAGGCTTCAACAGTACGTGAACCGTGAACGTGCAGATGTTCAAGCTGGATTTAGAAAAGGCAGAGGAACCAGAGATCAAACTGCCAACATCCGCTGGATCATTGAAAAAGGAAGAGAACTCCAGAAAAACATCTACTTCTGCTTTATTGATTATGCCAAAGCCTTTGACTCTGTGGATCACAACAAACTGTGGAAAATTCTTTAAGAGAGGAATACCAAAACACCTGATCTGCCTCCTGAGAAATCTGTATGCAGGTCAAGAAGCAACAGTTAGAACTGGACATGGAACAACAGACTGGTTCCAAATTAGGAAAGGACTATGTCAAGGCTGTATATTGCCACCCTGTTTATTTAACTTATATGCAGAGTATATCATGAGAAATGCTGGACTGGATGAAGCACAAGCTAGAATCAAGGTTGCCAGGAGAAATATCAATAACCTCAGATATGCAGATAACACCACCCTTGTGGCAGAAAGTGAAGAAGAACTAAAGAGCCTCTTGATGAAAGTGAAAGAGGAGAGTCAAAAAGCTTAAAACTCAACATTCAGAAAACTAAGATCATGGCACCTGGTCCCATCACCTCATGGCAAATAGATGGGGAAACAATGCAAACAGTGACAGACTTTATTTTCTTGGGTGCCAAAATCACTGTAGATGGTGACTGCAGCCATGAAATTAAAAGAAGCTTGCTCCTTTGAAGAAAAGTTATGACCAACCTAGACAGCAATATAACAGCATATATTAAAAAGAAAAGACATTACTTTGCCGACAATGTCCATCTAGTCGAAGTTATGGTTTTTCCAATGGTCATGTATGGGTGTGAGAGTTGGACTATAAAGAAGGCTGAGTGCTGAAGAATTGATGCTTTTGAACTGTGGTGCAGGAAAAGACTCTTAAGAGTCCCTTGGACAGCAAGGAGATCCAACCAGTCCATCCTAAAGGAAATCACTTCTGAATATTCATTGGAAGGACTGATGTTGAAGCTGAAACTCCAATACTTTGGCCACTTGATCCGAAGAAATGACTCATTTGAAAAGACCCTGATGCTGGGAAAGATTGAAGGCAGGAGGAGAAGGGGATGACAGAGGATGAGATTTTGGATGGCATCACAGACTCAATGAACATGAGTCTGAGTAAGCTCTGGGAGTTGTGATGGACAGGGAAGCCTGACATGCGGCAGTCCATGGGGTCACAGAGTTGGAGATGACTGAGTGACTGAAGTGAACTGAACTGGCATTGTCTTTCTTTGGGATGGGAATGAAAACTGACCTTTTCCAGTCCTGTGGCCACTGTTGAATTTTCCAAATTTGCTGGCATATTAAGTGCAGCACTTTCACAGCATCATCTTTTAGGATTTGAAATAATTCACCTGGAGTTCTATCGCCTTCACTAGCTCTGTTCGTAGGGATGCTACACCTAAGGCCCACTTGACTTCGCATTCCAGGATGTCTGACTCTAGGTGAGTGATCACACCATCATGGTTATCTAGGTCATGAAGATCTCTTTCGTATAGTTCTTCTGTGTATTCTTGCCACCTCTTCTTAACATCTTCTGCTTCTGTTAGGTCCATACCATTTCTGTCCTTTCTCGTGTTCATCTTTTCATGAAATGTTCCCTTGGTATCTGTAATTTTCTTGAAGAGATCTCTCGTCTTTCCCATTCTATGCTTTCCTCTATTCCTTTGCATTGATCACTGAGGAAGGCTTTCTTATCTCTTCTTGCTGAACTTTGGAACTCTGCATTCAAATGGGTATATCTTTCTTTTTCTCCTTTGCCTTTAGCTTCTCTTCTTTTCACAGCTATTTGTATGGCTTCCTCAGAGAACCATTTTGCCTTTTTGCATTTCTTTTTCTTGGGGATGGTCTTGATCACTGCCTCCTCCTGTACAATGTCACAAACCTCCTTCCATAGTTCTTCAGGCACTCTATCAGATCTAATCCCTTGAATCTATTTGTCATTTCCACTGTATAATCATAAGGGATTTGATTTAGGTCAGACCTGATTGGTCTAGTGGTTTTCCCTAGATGGTTGGATGGCATCACCGACACGAGGGACATGAGTTTGAGTAGGCTCCGGGAGTTGGTGTTGGACAGGGAAGCCTGGTGTGCTGCCGTCCATGGGATTGCAAAGGGTCAGACACAACTGAGTGACTGAACTGATCTGAACTGTGGATTTTAGAGGATTCATCAGCCTGATCCCAAGAGGTCTCCACCAGCTCCACACCTGCCTTGTTTCTTTCTCTCTTCCCTCTGAACTTGAATGGAAGATATTACCCTTACTAGACCTAGTCCCCATTTAGATAACTTTGAATGAAAATTCTATGCTTTCCTGAGGTCTACAGTATATTCACATTACACACAGACCCTGTGTATTAGGCTTTTAAGTAGATTTAAAAAAGAATATAACTTTACATGAAACATGGGAAAATTCTACTGGACATAAGAATTAAGTCACTGGTGCCAGGACTTTTGGAGAAGGCAATGGCAACCCACTCCAGTACTCTTGCCTGGAAAATCCCATGGATGGAGGAGCCTGGTAGGCTGCAGTCCATGGAGTCGCTAGGAGTCTGACATGACTGAGCGACTTCACTTTCACTTTTCACTTTCATGCATTGGAGAAGGAAATGGCAACCCACTCCAGTGTTCTTGCCTGGAGAATCCCAGGGACAGGGGAACCTGGTGGGCTGCCATCTATGGGGTCGCACAGAGTTGGACACAACTGAAGCGACTTAGCAGCAGCAGCAGCAGCCAGGACTTTCCTGGATAATATGACCAGTGACGTTTTCTTCTTTTTGGCTGAAGTCACCTGTCAGCCCAACCCAACCACAAAGCTGAGAACCCATCATGAATTTATTTAGAAGGGATATTTAAAATTACTTTCAACTTATTATTTTTCTTCTGATTATGAACTCAATGCAGACATTCTTCTAAAGGGTGAGTTTTCGAAATACTAACTGGATATAAGGTGACTGATACATTGGGGAACTGCAGCTGGCCTAGGCCTCCTGTGGCTTCTGCAACAAGTGGCCACCCAGCTGCTTGGGGTGACCACTGATTCTCAGAGGCTTTGCCTGAATTCTTTTCCTCCAGGCAGCTGGCAGTCACCATTTTGATTATAAACTTGAACTCTCACGTAAATTTTGTGTGCTTTATTTACCATAGCAATGGACACATGTATTAGAAAGTCCAATCACTTTTTTTTTTTGCCACTGAAAACAGTTGTTTTACAGTGTGATTTTGTTAACTTCATTGAATAGTAACAGAATAGATCCTATGGTCTAATTGTAAAAATTTCAGAAACTACATACAAGGATAAAGAAAATTTACATTCACATTTATTCCAAGTCATAATAAACAGTATTGTCAGAATTACTACATTTTCCCCAGTTTTTGTCTCTGTATGAATATAAATGGATATATAATAGTTGTAGGACAAGGATGTAATTACACTGTAAATTAAAATCTCTAGATTGTAGAGTGAAAATATTATTTTAAAAAATTGCACAGTATCCCATCTTTGTAAGCGCATTTTTCTACACCTCTAACTAATTTCATATGACAGAGTCTTAGACGTAGAATTATTTTTAATTATAGGGTTTAACATTGGAAAAGTTGTAGAAAACTATCTCCAAATAGTTTTCAGAAAAGTTTTAAAATTTACATTTCTACTGGTAGTATATGAGTTTGCCCATTTCCTCTCACTCTTGACAGCACTATTATATGTTTTATTCTTTTCCAACTTGATAGGTGAAAACTGTTATCCAATTACTATTTTAGTAGATATTCCTTAGATTTCTAGTGAGGTTGAGAACTGTTTTAATGTTTGTTTAAAGTAAAGTATCCATCAATTGCTATTTCTTATCCCACTCATCTATTATCATTTCTAGAGGTTTCCATATTGTTTTAGAAATGCTCTCCACATATACCTTAGTCTATTCCTGTATTTTTTCCTATTACTTTTTAAACTATTTATTTCTTTATTTATTTGGCTGTGTTGGGTCTTAGTAGCAGCATGCAGGATCTTTAGTTGTGGCATCTGGGAGCTAGTCCCTGACCACTGACAGAACCCAGTGCCACAGGATTGAGAGCACAGAGTCTTAACAAACCCCTGGATTGCCAGAGAAGTCTCCCAATTATTTTCGGAAACATCCTTTCAATAGTTTAGTAGTTTTTATTTATGATTCTTCTGTTGCTTTAATGCTTAGAAAGGCAATTCCTACTTAGAAGATTAGCTACATATTGACATGTAATTCCTCCGTCTTTTGAAACAGTTAAAACATATACTGTTATATGGACTAAAGACCAATGATACTTATAAATATGGGTAAGTGAGGGAAAACCCCAAATGACCAAGGTCTGAATTAGACCAGTAAGCCTTATTGGGTGCCTGCCCCACGTGCCAGGATCACTAGAAATCTCAGTGGCTCTCAATCTTGGGCGAGCATCAGAGCCACCTGGAGGGCAGATTGAACCCAGAAAGCTCCAAAACCCAAAAGCTCCAAACCCAGAAAGCTCCAAAACCCAAAAGCTCCACCCTGGAGCTTTTGATTCAGTGTTTCTGGGGTGGGATCCAGGTGTTTGCAAATCTAACAAGTCCCAGGCAATGCTGATGCTGCTGGTTCAGGAACAAGACTCTGAGAACCTCTGCTAAGTTTTCCATGCTCCATATTTCACAGGCAGTAAAATTGCTTTGGGGATTCAAGCATTCGCTGTCAATCTAACAGGCCTCGTGATGGGCATGGCTGCTGAAAGCTATTTAGGTTCCTAAGATGATTAAGAACAGCAGCTTTGGATCCCAAACTTCGATAGAGTGGCACGTTGACAAAATATTGAGGAGAGAACCATTCTGTTGGTGCCAGATTTGATGTAAGAAGAGACTCTGCCTGCTGGAATGCAAGTTATCCTTAAAAGAACAAAGTCAAAATCCTGATATTTTCTAGGTCTTGGTCACATGCAACAAACACCTCATGTGAATGAATATAATTTCTTCTGTCTCACTTGCTTTCCCTGCAAGTTTTATCCAAGGTTGACCTCACAGGGCAGATAATTTACAATTTCACAGATGAACACATTGTAGATACTTCATAGTTATTTGACTAGCTGGGGACTATATTTACTTTCCTTTCATCTTCTTTTTCTAATTATACAAATAATGCATGCCCATTGTCAAGCTTTTGAAAAATACAGAAAGATATGATCACTCATCATGCTATCACATATGGAACGTCACTGTCAATATTCGGGCATATTTTTTCCAGTTCTTTCATGCATAACAGATTTGGCATCATATTGTACCTGGAGCTTTCTGGAGTGTTTCTTTCCTGAGCACACAGCTGTGAGATAAACTAGACCTATTTGTAAACAGGCAAGCAAAAGCTCACTCTGGAGCATGCACAAAGAGCAGGAAGCCCTGTGAGTTTCTTTGTTCTCAACCTCCAGCCCCAAACCTGTTCCCACACATCCAATGCCATCCATTGAACAGATCCATTTGCTTAAATATTGATGTGTTTCATTTCTTAAATCAGAAACTGTAAATTAGGCACTTCCCTGGTGATCCAGTAGTTAAAGATCCGCCTTGCGAATGCAGGGGATTCGGGTTTGATCCCTGATCAGGGAACCATGATCCCACATGCCGCAGGGCAACTAAGGTCCATGTGCTTACAACAACTGAGTCCACGCGCTTCAGAACTTGTGCTCCTCAACAAAAGAAGCCAATGAACTGCAATGAAGACCGAGCACAGGCCCCCCCAAAAAAACAAACAAAAAAAACCCCTGTAAATTAATCAAGTCTTAATGAAGTTTGACTATACATAAGATAAAAATGTGAGCCAAGGAGCCAAGGTGTTCTACCCATACAGGTACAGGTAAGTCCCAATGGTAAGACACCACTGGCTCCTCTCCTAGCTAAGGGTGGGACTCATCTCTCTCTCTCTCTTCAAAGCGAGAAGAGTTTAACAGAAGTGTTGGTTGGACCTAGATCACCAGAGCGGCATGATCTCCTGTGATGCTGGTCATTACCTCTGCCATTTGGTCATTACCACAGTCTGCGGGCTCATGGCAGAACACAGCTGTGCACAGCGCTGGAGGTCATGGAGGAGGAAAGATGAAGGGCTGTTGTGGGGACTCAGGTGAACCCGAGATGCAGATGCTTCCTGGCATGGAAGCATCTGTTGCAGTAGATACCTTCTTGGGTACAAGTGGCCTCGTGGTGTGTGGTGCGAGTGATTGGCAGAATAAAGTGACTTTGAGGACCCCGCTGCTCTGCAGTTGCAATGGAGCTTAAGTGTTGAGCATGAAAGCCCTCCCCACCCCCACCGAGCATCTGGCCCTCTCACCCCTCCCTCACCTCCTCTCCACCACTAACGTACACCAAGTTCTGCTCAACTACATCACAGCAATAACAGCCAACACTCGGGACTTTGATGAATAAAGGAGAAAAAGACAATATGAATTCCACAAGTTATTATTTGCTACATAAAAGAGAGGTTCTGAACTGGCAGCCAAGAAATCTGTGAGCCTCACACCCAGAGGACTAAGTATCCAGGGAGGACACAGACTCTGGGGCATGGCCCTCGTGTTAGTAGCCAATCAATTCCATCTTCACTGAAACCAGTTTCCCGCAAAGAGCCAGGGGCTCAAAACTTTGGGGATGAGCACCAACTGATAAATAGCCCTTTTTGCAGAATCTCATTTGATTTTCTTCTCCCCTTGGCCCTGTAGGCTAGAATGCCAGGAATGAGTGAGCCCTCGAGAGCAGACTTAATTTGCAAGGTGAGCCTAGGGCCTGGTGGGATCACTTCTCAGAACACAGAGAACATCCATGGTCAGTTTTCCTCTAAGATAGGGAGAAACCAAAACCTGAAAAAAATGAAAGGCCGTGACAGCAGTGTCAGGCCAGGAAGCTGAAGCCAAATTACAGCCCCATTCCCCTTTGTGGTCGGCAGTCTCCGAGGTGGTCCTCAGTGACCCCCTCCTCTGGGTATTCACTGGGAGGAGTCCTCTCCCTCCACTGAAGGCGGATGCCCTTTGTAACCAACAGGATTGAGGTATAGTTGAATTACAATATTGCATCAATTTCTGCTGTAGAGCAAAGTGACTCCGTTACACATATATATACATTGTTTTTCATATTCTTTTCTATTGTGGTTTATCATAGAGTATTGAATATAGTTCCCTGTGCTATACAGTAGGACCTTGTTTATCCATTCTCCACATACCAGTTTGCATCTGCTAATCCCAAACTTCCAACCCAACTCTCCCCCACCCTCCTTCCCCTTAGCAACCACCACTCTATTCTCTATGAAGGACTGTCTTAAAAGTCTTTTGTAAAACCCATAGTGACTGTTAGACTACCGGATAGGTAATAAGTTCTTACTAAGTATCTGTTGGTTTTATGCAAGATGATAGCAGATTAAGACTAGAGGCACACGCCCAGCTGCAGTCCTTTACTAGACGAGAGAAGCACCTTTAGTTAAGGAAGAAAAGCACATCAAGGAGTCAAAGAAACCACCCTGTGTTGGAATGGTATTTTACATGTCTAAACCATAATTCAACTTAATTTGACAAATCATACTCAAATTTTTAAAATAATTATTGATGAGCCATTCCCCAAATTCCATAATCACAAAGTAACATTCGTATTTTAAAGTTAAAGAATATAAAGAAATGACTTATAGCACATCAAAATAATTCAAAGGTCATTGTTACTTGGAATTTCTAAGACAGCTTGCAGATAGAAACAGAAGCAAATTGAGAAGTATCAAATACAAGTTTTGAGCTAAAACCATTCTGTCCTCTTGAGAGATAGGATCCAAACACACAAGGCAATCATATCCTCCTCTCAGCAAGGACCTCCTGAACCAGGAATGGCAGTGAGTACAGGCAATACCAACATGTCCTTCCTAAGTGTCTCCAGGAAAAAGGCTTTTGTAAACCAGAAGAGGGGGAATCTCATTTCCCCAAAATGCAAAACTATCTTTGAAATAGGGAATAAATAGGGAGATATTTCACTCTTCCAAGACTTAAATGAGTATAGTTTTGATACTTGTTTTCAGGGGACCTAGTATGATCTCAACTTAGCTGTCCAGTTCAAGGAGTGTATGTCAATCGAGCCCAGAAGAGAGCTTCACATGCTGAACAGAAGCCCCAAATTCACAGTCAAATGTTAGTCCCAAACCCATGTTTACTATCAAATCTAATATTTAAACAAAGTCTTAACTCACCTGCCAGAATATGCTGTCTATTGTGTTTCCAAGAAAACCATCGCGACCTTCTGAAGACACCAGTTTGGGGCCAAGAATGGTCATGAATTCATCAAAATCCACCTGGCCGTCCCCTGGAAGGAGAAGATATAAATATGAGTTGAAAAGTAGCTGAAATTGACCTACCCAATGTTTATTTCATTATTTCACTGGAAATATGAAATAAACATCTCCATGAAATAAAATCAAGGAATAATTTGAAATAATGAAATAAACATCTTGGAGTGGATGAATAAAATAAACATGAAATAAACATCTACATGCTTTTCTCCATGGCATGACCTTGATCAACGAAGAGCTGGAACCATTTCTGAAAATTGTGCAACACTCTTAAAATAATAGAAGACAACCAAGAAACTGGAAACAATTAGTACCTCCAATACCACCTATCCCTAATCATTTGTTAGTATTTATATCTAAATCCCAACCAACACCTCCTACAACCTCACAGGTGCTGTATTTCCTGAACCCCAAGTTGCCTAGCTATACAGGAGAGAAATCACACCTTCATCCCAATCTCTTCCTTCATACTGGTCAATCACACATATATTTAGTCATCAAGTCTCACTGATTTCAGTTCTTAAATAGCTGTAGCTGCTCTACCTTCTTCATTAATTCAGTTGCTAATTCAGTTCCAAAAACACTGTGATAGGAAAATGCTTCCAAGAATGTTCTAATAATAATTACAGTGTTACTAGTAAAATGATTTCTGTCCTCATATTCTCACCTCCTCACTCTCTTCCACACAGTTGAGTTTACTTCTCCCAAAGCATATCTGATCCTGGTTTATAAATTTCAATGGCATCTTTGACCAAAAATAAGGAAGCCACCTCAGAACCCACCCACCTCAAGTCCCACTATGCCCTTTGACACCTTTTGCTCCCCACCTCTGCACAAGACGCCATGCTATTTCAGAGCTCCAGACCTCTGTACACGCTGTTCCTTCCATTTGTTTGCTGGGTGATCTCTAACTTGTTTCATAAGATGGAGCTGAAATATCATGTTCTCTTTTGGTATTTTTCCTGACCCTTTCTCATCTCATTAGACAGAGCTGGGCAAACTTCTGTCTCTCCTACTAACTTAATGTGCACCTGTTTAGAACTGATCACCCTCTATCTCAGCCACTAATGTGCATGCCTGTCTCCCACCTAGATTGTGAGCTCGGCAAGGCCAGGGACCCAGTCTGAAATGACTCTATATTTGATACCACGGTGGGCATTCAACATGCCCTTAGAGAATGAATGATGTCTCTTGCTTGTATTTTCTTTGCCTTCCATGAGCCTTTGCTGAAAACCTGCTTCCAAAATTCAGGTGGATGTCATCATCAAGATGTCAATAATTCAAGAAAAGACAGTCCAGGAACAGATCCCAGTGTAGATAAAACTTCCAAGAGGATAGGAGAGGCATGACAAGTCAGTGGGAAAGGGAAGACTGAGCCACCAACTAGGGCGGGGCAGTCCAAGGACTACTGAGAAAGGGATGTACCTCTTACCGTTCAATAAGATGAAAGGATCTAAAACTTCACCCTGGCTGGTCATCATCAGCCGACAACAAGTTAGCATCTTGCGTTTCAAACTAGCGAATACTTCTAAAAAGAACACTGTTCGATGCTGGCAGAGATGTGGAGAAGACATGAGCTCTCTTCTGCATCCCTGGTGTGCTCACCCTGAATACTGACTAGCAGGATTCAAGATGCTGTGTCCTGCTGGTTCATTTTCATTTAATAACTTCACTTTTAAAGAAAAAGACAAAGCGAGGAAACTACCTTAAATGCAGTCCAGGATGTTTACCCAAAGATAAATCATCCAGTATTTGTGAAAGTAGAAAGCTGGAGGAAGCTGAGAATGGCCCAGTCTTGCTGGTATTCACACTGAGTGAGCACCACATGGCTCCCAGTCTAGGACAGTCACACTTGCTATATTCACGCACTAACCCGCTGCTCACCCCAAGTTTCTCCTGCTACTCAAAGCTGGCACTGGGGACTTCCCTGGTGGTCCAGAGGTTAAGAATCAGCCTGCCAGTGCAGGGGACGTGGGATCCTTGCTCTGGGGACTAACATTCTACAAGCCACGGGGCAGCTAAGCCCCTGAGCCAACTACTGAAGCCCGAGTGTCCTAGAGTCCATGCTCTGCAACAAGAGAAGCCACCATAATGAGAAACCTGCCTGCTGCAACTAGAGAGTAGCCTCTGCTCACCACAACTAGAGAAAGCCTGCATGTATCAGTGAAGAGCCTGTGTGCTGCAATGAAGACCCAGTGCAGCCATAAATAAATAAACAAAAAGCTGGTGCTGGATGGCCAAAAAGTCTCAGACCAGAAGATGCATTCTCAAGAGAGCAAGTGTCACCTTCAGTGAGATGGAAAGTGATTCTTAGGGGACAAAAAATACCTGAGGCATTACAATGGTTAGTGGCCCTCCTAAGGTCGCAGTATGTAAAGAGACATATGCACACTATATCTGTGCTATTAAAATGTCATGGGGTTGGGGCAACTAGAGAAACAAGTGTCTTAAAAGGCACCTGAGCAGGTGAGTGGCAGAACAAGAAGGAGGAGCAGGACAAGAGGAAGAAGAACAGAAGGAAGGGGAAGTAGTTTGAGAAACACTAGACTAGATAGTGTCTCAAGTATAGTAAGTCCCCTCCATGCCAGTCGTCAAGTTGTGAACATTCAAAGATGCAAACATGCATCTGGTTCCAGCAAGGAACCAGAATCTGTGCCATCAACGTTAGGCGAGAGTGAAACACAGCTTGCCCTCCGTCTCCTGTTGCTGACAATCCTTCAGTTCCACCATCTCCCACCTCCTCTCCCTCCTCCAGTTGGTAACCCTTGATGCCAGCCCCTGGATTCCAGCTGTTGTGCTGTACTAGTGTAAGATGAGAAATGTTTTCTTTATTTTTTGTGTTTGTTTTTTATGTATTAGTTGTGTGGAAAGTGTTATAAACCTATTACAGTACAGTATGATCTAGCTGATTGTGTTAGTTGGGTACCTATGAACAAATGAGACTTAAGAACAAATTGGACTTACTAGTGAAACCTGTTCATATGCAGAGGACTTACTGTACTATGGTTCTCCTTCTGAGACCTCCTTCTGAGGTGCTTGTCTAGTAACAGTGGGCATCATCCCAACTGTCTGTCACCCAGGGCAACGTCCAACAGTTCATAAAGGTTTAGAAGCTCGAGGGTGTGGATAATTTTTTTATAAAGAACTCATGAGACCCTATCTAAAATACATCCACTGGGCTGGGTCATACAAGCTCCTGGCCAGGCTATAGTAGGCACTACTTTCACTTGGGAGCTGAATGGAATGGGGGTGGGGGGGGTCCAGAGCATGTGCAATATATATTTCTCAGTATATTAGGCACCTGAGCACCAGGAGGATGAGGCTGTTTTTAAACAATCTATCTTTCAGGTAAGAGGAGAGTGATCACCCACCTCTCTGAAACTTCCCCCCCAACCCAGGTGTTGGGAGAGCAGCATGTGGAACTGGGGTCCACATGGAACCCTAGTCAAAGTCATCAGGGAGCACTCACTCCCTGATGGTGCCCTTGGCTGAGAACATCAGCCTCAAAGTTGGCAAGTGGAAGAGACGCTTCCAACCATATCCTGACCTCAGTGAAGGGAGCAGCTTTTTTGCTGCTGAAACCCTTGACTGCAAGGGAAGTGCTTGGGTCATGGTGGGCAACCCCAGGGGGGTGCTAGCTACAGCGCAGGGGCACAGGGGACTTGGCAGAGCCTTTCTACTAGTTGGAGGAGAGGTCTGGTTCATGAAAGGATTTGTTTCTAGCTATTAAGCAGAAGACATTTGGAACCTCAAATTTTTTATTGGTCAAAATGTGATTCTCCACTGCCTTCCTCCATTCCCCCCCGCCCGCCCCTCCCCCCCCCCCCCCCCCCCACTATCAATGATCCAAGGGAGATTCCTGCAGGCCCATAGTTGGAGAAATAAGAGGGATGACTCTTTGACTTTCTCTATGTCTCTTGGGATCTTCTCAGCTCTGGCTCCTGAGCATGTATATATTGCACATTTTCTGCAGACCCTCAGTACACAAAGACTCCTCCCTCACATACACAGCTCAGCACTGGTCTTTCCAGGAGTACAAGATTCTATTCAGATGGAGACTGAATAAAAGTCCCCTTCAGCAGATCCTAGTTTAAAGGACAGGCAGGACTGGAAACACCCCATAAGCTATCAAAGCTGCTCCTAGCACTCTTCCCCATGTCTCCCCACCCCACCCCACCCTGCATCCATCCCAGGAGTGCTGAGATGAGTACAATTTCAGAGATATCTCCCTAAGTTCCTTATACAAAAACCAGCCACTGGCCAAGGCAAAGTCTGGGAAGTCTGGTGATGATCTTAACACCTAACATACTGAGTGATACCATGGCATCATTGAAAGACATTGCACAGCCTGGTTCATTGAAGTCTACCAGTGGCCCATTTTACAGATGAGAAAACTCACGCACAGAGAGGCTCAGTAACTTGCAGAAGCTCACACAGGGGAGCAGAGCAGTGATTTCCAACCCAGCAGTTCGCCTATGCTTTTGCTGCCTCTCAGGAGGCCGGGTGATGTATGACTCTGTCAGCAACACTCATTCATCTGAGCCCAGCGTTCCCTGGCTGGGGAGTGCTATGGCTCCTGGCACAAAGAGGCAAATTGAAATCTAAGTTGTCTTTTTGCCTAGATATCGAGTCTCAGGTCAGCTGCTGGAGGCCTTTCTTAAGCATTTAAAAGAGTCATAATAAGTAATAGGAAATATTGATTTAACATTTACCATATGCCAGACACTGAACTCAAGGTCTGACATATATTATTGTGTGTGATTCCATCCCAACCCTGTGAATAGGTTCTGCCCTTCCACATTCTACCCTTGAGAAAACTTCATCAAGAAGAGGTTAAAAGGAGCTAGGTCAAGGCTCGGCAGCTAGCATATGCCTGCTGAGGGATCAGCTTGGAACTCTTGATATTAACCCCATGTTGCAAAGCCTCCCTCTATGTCAGAGGTCCCAGTATAATTCCTGCTCCAGGTTCACACCTCTCTGCAACATCTGAGGGTATATTATGTTTTCCTACCTGAACTTTTAGGAAGGAATTTAGTGGGAACTGGGAAAATGGCCTTTAGAGGCTTTAACACAAATGACCACTGTCTGAAAGCTCTTTGTTCCCCAAATTGCCATTCTGCCTGCAATGAGGGTCTCAGTAATTCTCCTTGGAGGGTCAGTTCTCAGAGGACCCAGGTCTCTCCCATACAATCCTACAGGCACCCTCTTCCACCACACCTGGCAGGGTGACATCAGGCTGGCATTCTGGATTCACGTGGCCCCTAAAGACAAACTGGGCATCTTCCCAGACCGTCCCCCCCGACCCTTCACAGAATGCAGCGAACTCCGAATGCAAAAGCTTCATTAGGTTAAATCATTTTACGAACCTTTAACGGTCAAGTAAGTGCAGAGCGAAACAGTGAAACTCACTTCAACAAGGACTCATTCCTAACCTCCCCCATGCTTCCAATATCATGATCCACTTAGCAAGACAGGCAGGAAGCTAACCTGCCCAGGACCACATCTGATTGCTTCCCACTGCTATGTAAGTCAGAGTAATGAACTTGAACGAGGGCAAGAAGCTGCGGGAGGGCCAGGACTGCACGACATTCGTTAAGACCAACCAGCTGAAACTTTCACCGAGAGGTAAAATAACAACAAAAATCCCTGCGAAATAAAAGGAAGGAAAGGCATATACAGAAAAAATGATGGGTAAAGAAGGGTAATGAGGAGATAGCTTGGGAGGAAGAAGAAATGTCTGCTTGAGACTCGGTTCCAATCAACTGACTCAGTTCCAAAAGCACGGAGATGTGAGGTGCATGGTGGGGCAAGAGAGGGATGAATAGACACAGGCTTACCCTCCAGGAGGTTGCAATCCATCACCCAGGGCAGAATCAAGTAGGGGCTGGGACTGACCTAAAAGCATTGAGCTAGGGCAGCTCAACGGTAGGAGCAAAGGCTCTAATTTGGAAATTCTTAATGGCTCAGGAGTGAGCTGAGAAATGGAATATTTCCTGCCATATCAGTAAACAAGGATATCACAGTCATCAGCAATTGCAGCCCTCCAACATAAGCCGGTGAGCCCTGAGGAAATTCAGGACTGAAAAAAACATCCGCCATCTAGCAGCCATCAGATTGCAGGCACTCCCTGTGGTGAGCCCTGAGGGAACATAGGATGTGAAAATACAGGATACTGGCCCCAGATAGCTCAGGTATATACCTGAGGAATGATTTCAGTGAGCTTAGACTCTTGCATTTTCCCATACTTAGAAAAGTGCTAAATTCCTTAACTCGAGATATCTGGTTTTCTTCAATTATTAATAATCTTTTGATGTTCCTGATTACCTACCCTTTATTGAAATACTGTTGTTGTTGTTGTTGTTGAGATGCTAAGTCAAGTCAGACTCTTTGTGACCTCACAGATTGTAACCCACCAGGCCCCTCTGTCCATGGGATTTCCCAGGCAAGAATACTGGAGTAGGTTGCCATTTCCTTCTCCAGGGGATCTTCCCAACCCAGGAATCAAACCCATCTCCTGCCTTGGCAGGCAGATTCTTTACTGCTGAGCCACCAGGGAAGCCCCTTATTGCAAAATATCCTAGGTATATAGCCTATGTACTTAGTTCTTCCCCTGGTCTCCTCACAGTGGTTTCTCAGGGCTCTCTTTAATGCTGTCTCCTGGGCTATAGTCTTCATTTTGCCCCCAAATAAAACTTGACTTGCAGCTCTCATGGTGTGCACTTTCTTAAAAGTCAGTAGAACCCTTAACCCATAAGGGAGGGGAGGTTCTAACAAGCTGAAAGAGGAGATGAGCACCTTAAATATCTTATGGACCCCAGGAAGGATGTCGTGTGACTGGAGCAGTAACCACCCTCCCTTCATGCTGGAACAAGGACTCCTATGGGAAGAGAACAGGAGAAGATAAGCCCTGCTTGTCCCTGATGCAGTCAGTGGGAAGTGTCCAAGTGGGGAGTGAGAGCATCACCCTATCCACCAACTCCATCCAGTGAAATTTTTATGCCTAATGTTTCCGCATCAACCTCTTATAATGTGTTAGGGACTGAATTGTGTCCTCCCAGAATTCATTGGTTGAATCCCTAACTCCCAGTGTGACTATCTTTGGAGACAGAGACTTGAAGGAAGTGATTAAGGTTAAATGAGGTCATAAGGGTGGGGCCCTAATCCAATAGGATTGGTGTCCTTTTAAGAAGAGAAACAGGGATTTCCCTGGCAGTCCAGTGGTTGCGACTCAGCGTATCCACTATAGGGATCATGGGTTTGATCCCTGGTTAGGGATCTAATTGAGACTTCAAAGCGGCTGGTGACACAAGCAAGGTTCTTCCTTGTGAAGGCTTGACTGTGGGCAGCAGGCCAACTCAGCCACTATTCTGAAAGGACTAGCATGTTCTCTCCATCCTCTGCCTCTGCGCTCAGAATTTTACATACTTAGGTCCTCCTACTTCCTAAACTGCCCCATCCTCAACCTGCCTGTCAAAGCAGCACCAAGGCCCAGACAACCCCAAGCAATGCACCTGCCTCCAGCAACTCAGCATGCTGGAAAGCCTGTTTCTCATGGGAGCTGGACATTTAGCAGAGCTTTAACATCTCTTACGTATCCTAGAATAACAGAAAAGATGCTTTTACTTCTGCTTTACATCCAAATGGGAAATTGCAATTGACCACAGTAGAAAGTGGGCTTCCCAGGTAGCGCAAGTAGTAAAGAACTCACCTGCCAATGCAGGAGATGTAAGAGACATGGGTCTGATCTGTGGGTGGGGAAGATCCCCGGAGGGAGGCATGGAAACCCACTCCAGTATTCTTGCCCGAAGAATCCCATGGACTGAGGAGCCCTGAGGGTGGGCTACAGTCCACAGGGTCACAAAGAGTCGGACATGACTGAAGCAACTTAGCACGCACACATGGACAATAGAAAGCTGAGGGATAGTGAGGATAAAGAAAGGAGTTGGTGGAGAGTGGAGGCATGTCCTCGCCTTGGCACTGCTCACTCTCACTCCCCTTCCAATTGGACCAGGAAGTAATCAATAAGGCTGGCTCTCAGGAAGTGTGCAAAGTTTGTGCTCACAGCTGGGGCCCAAACTCCTCTGGTATTGTTGTTCATCTATGCTATGGGTCCATCCAAGCCTGATCTGCTGAGAGTTAGCCCAGCCATCCTACCTCCTCTCTTATTTTCTACATAGGGATACAGCCCATGAGCAAGGCTGAATATACATGGGCACTTTCTTCCTTATTCCTGCTGCTCCTATGTGCACATCTTCCTCAGGGATCCATGCAGAAGAGAAACTGTCAAGACAGACCATGCATCTTACTAGCACCAAACTAGCCTTCTACTCCAATAGCTGTGAGGTCATTTCTAACCTTAAGAAAATAGTGTAGACTAGAAAGTCTCGGATCTGAAATACATTAGGGTGTAAGTTATGAGAAAATGGATGCAGTGACTTCAGAATAATCTTGACTTTAGGATCACAAAGAACAGATATTGAGCACCATTTTATGGACTCGTTGGCTCTTTGGATAAATGTCTATTTAGTTCCTCTGTCCATTATTTGAAAATTTTTTCGACTTTATTTTTTACAGATGTTTTGGTGTGGACCATTTTAAACGTCTTTATTTAATTTGCTACAATAATGCTTCTATTTTATGTTTTGTGCTTTTGGCTGCAAGGCACATAAGGGATTTTAAGCTCCCTGACCATAGAGGTAAGTCAGTCTCTCCTATCAGGAAGCTTCCATAAACCTCTTATCCTTATCTATCAGAGGGTGGACAAAATTAAAACCACAGTCACAGAAAACTAATCAAACTGATCACATGAACCACAGTCTTGTTTAACTCAATGAAACTATGAGCTATGCCATGTAGGACCACCCAAGACGGATGGGTCATGGTAGAGAGTTCTGACAAAACGTGATCCACTGGGGAAGGGAATAGCAAACCACTTTAGTATTCTTGCCTTGAGAACCCTATGAACAGTATGAAAAGGCAAAAAGATAGGACACTGAAAGATGAACTCCCTAGGTTGGGAGGTGCCCAATATGCTACAGGAGATCAGTGGAGAAATAACTTCAGAAAGAATGAAGAGGCAGGGCCAAAGAGAAAACAACACCCAGCTGTGGATGTGACTGGTGATGGAAGTAAAGTCCTATGCTGTAAACAACAATATTGCATAGGAACCTGGAATGTTAGGTCCATGAATCGAGGCAAATTGGAAGTACTCAAACAGAGGATGGCAAGAGTGAACATTGACATTTTAGGAATCAGTGAACTAAAATGGACTGGAATGGGTGAATATAATTCAGATAATCATTATATCTACTACTGTGGGCAAGAACCCATTAGAAGCAATGGAGTAGCCATCATAGTCAGCAAAAGAGTCTGAAATGCAGTACTTGGGTGCAATCTCAAAAATGACAGCATGATCTCTGTTCATTTCAAAGTGAAACCATTCAATATCACAGTAATCCAAGTCTATGGCCTGAACAGTAACCCAGAAAAAACTGAAATTGAATGGTTCTATAAAGACCTACAAGACCTTCTAGAACTAACACCCCAAAAAGATGTCCTTTTCATTATAGGGGACTGGAATACAAAAGTAGGACATCAAGAGATACCTGGAGTAACAGGCAAATTTGGCCTTGGAATACAAAAAGAAGCAGGCAAAGGCTAATAGAGTTTTGCCAAGAGAACACACTAGTCATAGCAAACGCCCTCTTCCAACAACACAAGAAAAGACTCTACACATGGACGTCACCAGATGGTCAATACTGAAATCAGATTGATTATATTCTTTGCAGACAAAGATGAAAAAGCTCTACACAGTCAGCAAAAATGAGATTGGGAGCTGACTGTGGCTCAGATCATGAACTCCTTATTGCCAAATTCAGACTTAAATTGAAGAAAGTAGGGAAAACCACTAGACCATTCAGGTATGACCTAAATCAAATCCTTTATGATTATACAGTGAAAGTGACAAATAGATTCAAGGGATTAGATCTGATAAACAGAGTGCCTGAAGAACTATGGATGGAGGTTCATGACACTGTACAGGAGGCAGTGATCAAGACCATCCCCAAGAAAAAGAAATGCAAAAAGGCAAAATGGTTCTCTGAGGAGGCCTTACAAAGAGCTGTGAAAAGAAGAGAAGCAAAAGACAAAGGAGAAAAGGAAAGATATTCCCTTTTGAATGCAGAGTTCCAAAGAATAGCAAGGGGAGATAAGAAAGCCTTCCTCAGTGATCAGTGCAAAGAAATAGAGGAAAACAATAGAATGGGAAAGACTAGAGATCTCCTCAAGAAAATTAGAGATACCAAGGGAATAGTTCATGCAAAGATGGGCACTATAAAGGACAGAAATGGTATGGACCTAACAGAAGCAGAAGATACTAAGAAGAGGTGGCAAGAATACACAGAAGAACTATACAAAAAAGATCTTCCCAACCCAGATAATCACCCAGGTGATCACTCACCTAGAGCCAGACATCCTGGAATGCAAAGTCAAGTGGGCTTTAGGAAGCATCATTATGAACCAAGCTAGTGGAGGTGATGGAATTCCAGTTGAGCTATTTCAAATCCTAAAAGATGATGCTGTGAAAGTGCTGCACTCAACACAGAGTCAATATGCCAGCAAATCTGGAAAACTCAGCAGTGGCCACAGGACTGGAAAAGGTCAGTTTTCATTCCAATCCCAAAGAGAGGCAATACCAAAGAATGTTCAAACTACCACATAATTGAGTCACCTCACATGCTAGCAAAATAATGCTCAAGATTCTCCAAGCCAGGCTTCAACAGTACGTGAACCGTGAACGTGCAGATGTTCAAGCTGGATTTAGAAAAGGCAGAGGAACCAGAGATCAAACTTGCCAACTTCTGTTGGATCATTGAAAAAGCAAGAGAGTTCCAGAAAAACATCTACTTCTGCTTTATTGATTATGCTAAAGCCTTTGACTCTGTGGATCACAACAAACTGTGGAAAATTCTTTAAGAGATGGGAATACCAGACCACCTGATCTGCCTCCTGAGAAATCAGTATGCAGGTCAAGAAGCAACAGTTAGAACTGGACATGGAACAACAGACTGGTTCCAAATTGGGAAAGGAGTATGTCAAGGCTGTATATTGTCACTCTGCTTATTTAACTTATATGCAGAGTATATCATGCAAAATGCAAGGCTGGATGAAGCAGAAGCTGGAATCAAGGTTGCCAGGAGATATGCAGATGACACCACCCTTATGGCAGAAAGTGAAGAAGAACTAAAGAGCCTCCTGTTGAAAATAAAAGAGGAGAGTGAAAAAGTTGGGTTAAAACTCAGTATTCAAAAACTAAGATCATGGCATCTGGTCCTATCACTCCATTGGAAATAGATGGAGAAACAATGGAAACAGTGACAGACTTTATTTTCTTGGGCTCCAAAATCACTGCAGATGGTGACTGCAGCCATGAAATTAAAAGACGCTTGCTCCTTTGAAGAAAAGTTATGACCAACCTAGACAGCATATTAAGAAGCAGAAACATTACTTTGCCAACAAAGGTCCATCTAGTCAAAGCTATGGTTTTTCCAGTAGTCACATATGGATATGAGAGTTGGACCATAAAGAATGCTGAGCACTGAAGCATTGATGCTTTTGAACTGTGGTGTTGGAGAAAACTCTCTAGAGTCCCTTGGACTGCAAGGAGATCAAACCAGTGAGTCCTAAAGGAAGTCAGTCCTGAATATTCATTGGAAGGACTGATGCTGAAGCTGAAGCCACTTTGGCCACCTGATGTGAAGAACTGACTCATTTGAAAAGACCCTGATGCTGGGAAAGATTGAAGGTAGGAGGAGAAGGGGACGACAGAGGATTAGATGGTTGGATGGCATAACCAACTCAATGGACACGAGTTTGAGCAAGCTCTGGGAGTTGGTGATGGACAGGAAAGCCTGGTGTGCTGCAATCCATGGGGTGGCAAAGAGTCAGACACAATGAGCGACTGAACTGAACCAAACTGACCAGGGATTGAACTTGCATTTCCTTCACTGGAAGGTGATATCTTTACTACTGGACCCCCAAGGAAGTTCCCATTTTTCAATCTGACTATTTGGGTGTTTTGGTTAATGTGCTGGACAATATTGTTTAAGGATACAGACTTGCAACTAGTGGAGAAATAAGTCCCAGAAGTCTTATATACACTACAGTGATGGTAGCCAACAAAACTGTATTATAAACATTAACCTTGCTAAGAGACTAGATCTTAATTGTTTCCAAAACTGGACAAAAATAATTGTATGACATGACAGGTGTCAGCTAATACTACTCTAGTATATCCCATACTCCAGTAAAAGTGAATGTTGCTCAGTTGTGTCTGACTCTTTGTGACTCCGTGAACTATATAGTCCGTGGAATTCTCTAGGCCAGAATACTGGAGTGGGTAGCCTTTCCCTTCTCCAGAGGATCTTCCCAATCCAGGGATTGAAGCCAGGTCTCCCACATTTCCAATATATCAAATAAAAAAAGAATGAGGATAATCTCTAATGTGTCTTCATTCAACTTTCTGTAAAAAAAAGTCCATGAAGGTAGAAAAGGACCAAAAAAAAAAAAAAAAATCACAGAAGTTCTAAAAGCTGAGGATAACCATCAACCACTTGAAAAAATCTAAGGAAATGTTTGCCAGCCACAGCGCAAGTGAAGCAGATGGAGAAATAAAACGGGTCGTCTGTGCAGGCTGTGCTCTTGGAAAGGGAGCTGCAGCACCTGCCAAGAAGTGACAGGAAGAGGCATGAGCATCATCCTTGGTCCTCGCCAAGCTCGGAGACCCAGACTCTGCAAAACCTAGAGACCCAGGCAACCAGCTCCCAAGTGTGTGTGCCTGGTCTGCTAGGAAGTCTGACACCTTGTTCTTGTTTCTTGTCATCCCTTTTCTCTCCTTGTCTACTACCTCCATTTGTAGGTACAACCTCAGCATATCACACGAGGAGAAGTTCCAGTACTGGCCAGCATCATGCTACAGGCTCCAGTCTCCACCCCTAAGTAGGGGGGAGACTGTGGGAACCCAGAGTGTAATAAGTGTCCAGAATTATTATCATTGTTTAATATGCTGCTTCTTGATCATGATTCTTATCTTTTAACTTTTTGGGGGGCTGCATCCCAAAGCATGTGGGATATTAGTTCCATGCCCCCTGCATTGGAAGAGCAGAGGCTTAACCACTGGATCAAGGGAGGCCCTTTGATCATGATTCTTTAACCATAAAGGCTTCTTAGATTTAAAGAAGTCATGAGAGTAAGCATGAAAACAAACCCTGTCCAGTATTCTTTTATTGAATACTTACTAGTCACCAAAAACTACACGAGGTATGGCACACTTCCTCCCCATAAGTGGATATTCTGAAACTCAAGTGGGAAAAGAAGGTGGTCAGTGACACCCACACAAATGATAGTTGGCTAATTCCAGGAACCAGGTCTCCACATTGAGAACTGAAAATGAAGGGGAAAAATAGGGGTGAGTCCAAAAAGAGAGGAGAAACATTATCCTGAGTACCCAAAGAAAAATTTACTCCTGAAACTCATTCACTATTAGAAAGAGAAGAAGGCTTAAGGAACACCTGCTTGTATTCCCAGTATGATAGATGAAAGCAGCCCTGTGCAGGACTTCCCTGGTGGTCCGGTAGTTAAGACTCCTTGCTGCCAATGCAGGGGGCTCAGGCAGGGGGCCCAGGTTTGATCCCTGATCAGGGAACAAGATCCCACATGCTGTGACTAGAGATGAGGCATGCCACAACAAAGATCCTACATGCAGCAACAAAGATCCCACGTGCCCCAACTCAGCACAACCAAAGGGAAAAAAAGAAAACAGTCCTATGCAATTAAGAGATTGTACAAACATATGAGGATAAGGTGAAATGTATGAGTGGAAGGAAGAGGGACCCAGCTTCAGTGAGGAGAAAAGGTAAGGACACCATCAATGCTCTAGCAAAGTCAAGGTCTACTTGGGATCCATTGACAGAAAACTATGACTTCTAACTCAAGCCAACAAATAGGTTCCCAGACCCATTATGTAGAGTCATTGCGCTAGACCTGGGGATGCTAAATGAACATGGAGGACATCAACGCTGTGATCTAGGAAATTCGAGTTGAGCTGGGAAGAGAGACAAACAAGGCATCACAAGTGTGTGTTGACCTCAAAAGAAGTGCTACAGAGGCAAAAATCAGAGAAACTTGATATGATCTAGGACAGTAGATCCAAGGTAGGAGGAAGGGGAAAGGATGCTCAGGAACACTCATTGTGGTGCCAGAAAAGAATATCACTCCATCCTTATCTTTCTAATTTTGGGGATGTGTTAGAAGGTCCTTGTGGCTCATCTGGTAGAGAATCCGCCTGCAATGCAGGAGACCTGGGTTTGATCCCTGGGTTGGGAAGATCCCCTGGAGAAGGGAAAGGCTACCCACTCCAGTGGGTATCCACTGGGTTCCCACAGCCTCCCCCCTGATTAGGCATGGAGACTGGAGCCTGTAGCACGATGCTGGCCAGTGCTGGAACTTCTCCTCGTGTGATACGCTGGGGTTGTACCTACAAATGGAGGTACCAGACAAGGAGAGAAAAGGGATGACAAGAAACAAGGCTATCCACTCCAGAATTCCATGGGCTGTATAATCCATGGGATCGCAAAGAGAATGAGCAACTTCCTCTTCACTTCACTTCACTTCAGAAGGTCCAAAATTTATTTGTAGAGTAGTGTCTGGATATAATATGATAAACAGGGAGGGCGCAAGGATGCATGAACTGAAAAGGGCAGAAGAGAGAGGTCATAGTGTACTGGGAAAGCCAAAACCTGCACATAACAACTTGCTACTTATATGCTTTTTCTTGGTATATTCCTCTGACTGTTACTTAAAGCAGTGTATTAGTATATTAATTTTTTGTAGGCAAACAGAAGTGTTATTTGGAAAGTATCATATTATGTTGGAGGGGAGAAGAGCAATTGCAGTAGCAGTAATAAAGATAGCTGCTGCTGCAGCAGCAGAAATAGTTGTAGGAATAACCTACAACCCTAAGTTAGTCTAAATAAAGACAGAGGAAAATAAGAGAGAAAAGAAATAATGAAAGAGAAGATGATGGGGACTTCCCTGGTGATCCAGTGGCTAAGACTGCATACTCCTAATGCAGGGGGTTCAGGTTCAATCCCTAGTCAGGCAACTAGATTGCACATGCTGCAACTAAAGGTCCTGCGTACTACAATGAAGATCCCACACACAGCAACTAAGACCTGGTGCAGTCAAATAAGTAAAGAAATAAATTTTTTTAAGTGGTGATCTCTATAGATATCACAAAGAAGCTGAATTAAATATAATATCTCATCAGGACTTTTTAAAACTGGGAAAAGAACATGTGTTAGTTGCTCAGTCATGTCCGACTCTTTGCAACTCCATGGACTAGAGCCTGCCAGGCTCCTCTGGCCATGGAATTCTCCAGGCAAGAATACTGGAGTGGGTTGCCATTTCCTTCTCCATGGGAAAAGTAAGAGTGATCTCCTTAAAAAAGTAACAGTGATCAGATTTAAGACAAGAACAGATATCCTCATACAGGGAGGAATCCTCATTCAGATAATCAAGACCTAGGATACTTGCTATCATTTTCATTCAGTATTATTCTCAACGTGCTGGTCAATATTATGATGTGAAATGGCAGTGAGAAATAACCACCTCAGAAATGGAGAAGACAAAATTATCACTATTCAGAGGGCAGTATGATTGTCTAGGAAGAACAACAGTCATTCTGGGAAATTTAGTAACAGTGGCTGGGCACCAGACACACATTTAAAAATCAATCGTTTTCTTGTGTGACAGCAATAACCATTTAGAAAACTTAATGGAAAAGAGCCCAGGGACTTCTGAGCCTGCAGCTATATCCCAACTGGCTCTCCCTCCCATCCTCCTGGCAGGTCTCCTCTGCTGCGGGCACAGACAGACCCAGGTAGGCAGGGCTCCCAGAGATGATGGAGCACAGGTGGAGGGATGGTACAGAGAAGGTAGAGAGGGTCTGCAGTGCCCAGAGGCTGGCAGAAAGGGGGCCGGCTTCACCTGGGAGTCTCCTGGAGAAAGGACCTCCCCTGTGTACATGAGGTGGATGGGTGGCAGGGGGCTCCTGAACCACTGATTCCTAGCATTTGGAGAAAAATTTGCTCTGTGGGCTAGGGTCTCCATGCTTCTGAGTAGGGAAGCCTCCAGAGGGAGGGCTTCCCCCTGCATCTTCTCTGCTCAGCTACAAGATGGAAACTGAGACGTCTCTCTCCCTGTAGCTTTTTTTTTGTAATTTAATTTTTATTTTATATTGCAATATAGTTGATCTATAGTGGTGTTAGTTTCAGGTGGACAGCTAGGTGATTCAGTTGTACAAATACATGGGTCTATTTTTTTTTTAAGATTCTTTGCCCAAATAGGTTATTACAGAATATTGAGTACCTTTCCCTGTGCTATATAGTAGGTCCTTGTTGGTTATTTATCTTATATATGTGTGTGTGTGTTCATCCCAAGTTTCCGATTAATCCTTCCCTCACAATGCTTACTCTTTGGTAACCATAAATTTATTTTTAATATATGTAAGCCTGTTTCTCTTTTGTGAATAAGTTCATTTGTTTCTTTTCTTTCTTATTTTTTTCTAAATTAGATTCTACATATGAGTGATATCCTATGGTATTTGTCTTTCTCTGTCTGACTTACTTCACTTAGTATGAAATCTCCAGGTCCATCCATATTGCTGCAAATGGCATTATTTCAATCTTTTGTATGGATGAGTAATATTTCATTGTAGGGCTTCCCAGGTGCCTCAGTGGTAAAGAATCTGTCTACCAATGCAAGAGATGTGGGTTCAATCCCCAGGTCTGGAAGATCCCCCACAGAAGGAAATGGCAAGCCACTCTAGTATCCTTGCCTAGAAAATCCCACGGACAGAGGAGCCTGGAGGGCTACAGTCCATGGGGTCACAAAGAGTCAGATATGACTGAGCTCGCACACACACACATATGGTTTCCCAAGTGGTGAGTGGTAAAGAATCTGCCTGCTAATGCAGGAGATGTGGGCTTGATCCCTGGGTCAAGAAGACCCCTTGGAGTAGGAAATGGCAACCCACTCCAGTATTCTTGGTTGGAAAATTCCATGGACAGTGGAACCTGGTGGGCTACAGTCCATAGGATCACAAAGAGTTGGACTACTTCACACATACATACATATGAATAAAGTGATTTCCTCATATGGGTCCTAAATGCCATTTTCAAGTTTGCATGCACGATCAGTCGTGTCCAACTCTTTGTGACCCCAAGGACCATAGTGCTCTATCCATGGGATTATCCTGGCAAGAATTCTGGAGTGGGTTGTCATTTCCTCCTCCAGAGGATCTTTCTGAGCCAGGGGTGGAAATACATATGTGTGGGTGTGTATATATATATATATACACACACACACACATTTATGTATACACACATACAATTTTAGTGAAATATTTTAAAAGTCTTTAAAGACAATGGCAAATAATACCATGACTCTTGATGGAAAGATTATTGTAAGGATATTAATTTTTTCCAAGTTAATTTATATGTTTGAAGCAATTCCAATAAGAGTCCCTATGGAATTTTTCGGAAGCCTTCCCAATGACTCTTAAGGTTATTTGGAAGAATAAGCAGGCAAGAAAAGCTTTAAAAGTAATTAAGAGCAATAATGCTGTATCAAATAATAAAATGTATTACAAAACTACAGCAATGAAAAAAGGACTGATGTAAGAATGAATAGGAGATACAGGGTTACTGAGAAATAAGCTACAGGAAATATAGATAATAAACAGAAATAACTGAATAGAAAATAGGTTTATTTGACTAAAGGTGTTGGGAAGATAAGTTAAGAATTTAGAAAGAAAAATCAATTTTTGCTCCTCATGTTCTATTTTACTCTAAAACCCTAAAGATATGTAGAGGAAATATATATGTGAAATAGGGAAAAACTTTTCTAAGCTTCAAATCAATACAAGAAAAGCAGAAAAGATTCACAGACTTGATAACATACTCCTCATGTTAAAAAAATTCAGAGATGAAATTAATTATTTAGCAAAAAATGAGGAAAATTCTATGTCATGAACTTGACAAAAGGGTAATACTGCTCAAATACAAAGAAATTCATTTAAAAGACATAAATGCTAAATGATGTGAATAGATAATTCACAAAAGAAAATATGATTGTTAAACATGTGGTAATGTTCAACTTCAATAGTATGAAAATAAATGCAAATTAAAGCAATAATAAGATGGCATTTCCCACATCCCCAGTGCGTGAAGATTTTATTTTTAAGTGAGAAGACAGTGTGCAGTCTGCCGAGACTCCTCATCCCCCGTGATGGGAACAGGTCTTGGCAGAGCCTTTCTGGATATTAATTTGGCAATGCCATTTAGATAAAAAGTTCCTCTTTAATGTTTTTCTCTTTCATTCCATAATTTCTTTTCTGGAACCTGTCCTAAGGAATTAATCAGAAATTTGGATAACTATCTCTGCACTATGTCATTTATCAAGGCATTATTTATACTAATGAAAAATAGAAAAGAATAAAGAATACAAACAGGAAATGAAAAATCAACACACCACTCAGAAAAAACATATGAGTCTTTTCTTCTAAGCAAATAAATAAAATAATTGAAATAATATTTTCCTGTCCTTTCTACTTGACATTCAATTGTGAACATTTCTCATGTTATTGAAAAATCTTTATAATATTGGTCATGTAACACCTTACAGGAATCCATAGTTTTTTCAATAAGTCTCGCATTTTTGGAAAGTCTGAAAGTTTCTATATGAGCCTGTAATTGGGTTATAATAAAACAGGAAGCTATTTCTCTTGTTTAAAACTTTTAAAAGGTCCATACAAAATAGTTCTTTTTTAATTTTTACTTTATATTGGGGGTATAGTTGATTTACAATGTTGTATTAGTTTCAGGTGTATAGCAAAGTGGTTCAGTTAGTTATGTATATACATATATCCATTCTTTTTCAGATTCTTTTCCCATAAAGGTTATTACAGAATATTGAGTAGAGTCTCCTGTGCTATACGGTAGGTCCCTGTTGATTATCTACTTTATATACGTTGTTGTTTAGTCACTAAGTTGTGCCCAACTCTTTCAGACCCCATGGACTGTAGACCACCAGGCTCCTCTATCCATGGGATTTCCCAGGCAAGAATACTGGAGTGGGTTGCCATTTCCTTCTCCAGGGGATCTTCCCATCTCCTGCATGGCAGGTGGATTCTTTACCACTGAGCCACCTGGGAAGCCCATTTTATATACAGTAGTGTATATATGTTAATCCCAAGCCCTATGTTAGGAACTATCTTATATATGTGTTATACATAGGATAGTTCTAAAGAGTTAATGGTTCTCCTGGAACAAGCATGCAGCTGAATCTTGAGGACTTCCTGTGTGGATCATGCATCACAGCTTTCTTGAGTTGTATAGAAGTAAGCTGTCCCTTGGCACCAACCTATCTTATATAGAATGTTACACAACCACCACCCAGATCATTTCATGCAAAATTAGAATTGTATAGAAAACTGTTCTTCTGGGGCCCCATTGTTACACGACATATAAAAAAAAATTACAGCACATTAAATATCTCTATATGCCGCACATCTCATTGCAATGAGTCCCTTGATGATAGTAAGTTCAATTGTTTTAACTCCAGAAGTTATTAGCTTGATTCAGTACAAAGTAGGAGTAAATACCGTGGGGTGGCTGCTGGAGCTGATAAAGGCTGCAACCACCTGGATGCTTTAGCCCAAGCCAGGGGTATCTCCACAGAATGTGTCCACACACTGAGCAGAAGGCCAAGCAACAGTCCAGGACTTTGGAAGATGGTGACTTCCGAACTGAAATAGCTGAGGAAAAGAACTTGACCAAATTCCTTATGAAAACTATGCCTTTTCCCCATGTAGATCATGAGCATTGGTCACAGTGAGAGACAAGGCAATACCAAAGGACAGTAGTATGCAAAAGAACCTAAGACAGACTGCACTAAAAAAAAGAGTTAAAAATAATCAATTACTGGAATCGTCTGACTTTAAAATATGGTCATCAACAAGGGGACGTATAATCATTTTGACATGTTTCCATTTCATTGAAGATTCAAGGTTTTAAATTTGGACTTAAAACCTAGATGTTATGCTTCCTGGATTGGGAACATCCAATTTCATATATATCTTTAAATGGAAACTTCAGAAGTGTATGAAACAGTTCAGAAAATTCCAGGATATATAAGAGATATGCAGAACTTATTTCTTTTAAATGAACCCTTAAAAAATATTTATCAAGGAAAATTAACAAACCACTCTTCAGAATGTCACCAAACCTATGGATTTCAGAGTCTTTCTTTGTTCCTGTATTTCCAAGATTTGATCTCCTAACCAAGGTCAGCAGGGATTACTTCCTCCCAACACCAAGCCTTTCTCTTCCTTAGCAACACTACTGCAGGAATGGAGTATGACAGCAACACTCAAGTGGGAATAGTAGAGATGAAGGTTTCTTCAAAAATACATGCCACAGAAAGATGGACAGATTGAACCAAAAATCCTGACACTCCTCATACTTAGGGTGCTCTCTTAAGTATTCTGCACTGACAGAAGCTTCCTGAAGGAAAAATCCAGTATGTCAGTACTTAAACTAAATTTAATAGAAAGTACGTATTTGGGAATGAGTTTGCTTTGGAATCTTATTATAAGCACAAAATTTACTCCGGAAAGAAATTGAATTATAATAGATTTCAGACAATGGCTGTCAATCATAGACCCAGGTGTTCACAGTGTACCAAAAGGGAAAGATTCATGAGAGCTGATATTCCTATTTATGGTGGTCCTAGGGCATCACTCAGCATTTCAGAGACCCCTGACTCTCCATGGCTCAGGTATAGTGACTTCATTTGTGATAGAAAACTCAATTCACCATGTAGGCTGAAGAGAATGTGAAAATTTTCCAAGGGTTTCTGGCTATGGGTAGATAGATTCCACCCCGTGTCTTGCACTGAATACAGCTATAAAATCTGGACAGCATGCCTGCAGCAGCAATTTGAAGATTCTGAGAAGGAAGCAATAGTAGAGGAATTAGGGAAGAAGACCTGAATTTGAAGTCCCACCAAACCAGCAGAGTTTACTGTCTTTTTCCTGTGATATTTCCAGGCAAGAGGCACTATGGTGGGGAGCCTGGAAGTGGACCTTGGTGTGGACAGTGAGAGCCCCAGAAGGCTCCCTAGTGTTGGCTTCGGGTGTGGAAAGGGGGTCTGTCAGTGCTCAGAAAGTGTGGGGGAAAGACTGAATGTTTTTTCACTTCCCCATTTCCTCATGCCCCAATCTGTAGGTTCCTAAAATCTCTGAAGAGAAAAACAAAACAAAACAAAACACCTTCTGCTTTGATCAAAGGAGTCATTGCTTCAAGGAGGGAAAAATCCCTGAAGATTTTCTCTTTCTGCTTTCCCACCATTTGAATCAAGTGGCTGCACATGCAAAGTGCACAGTAAAATGGGACAAATAAAGATCCGAGTTTCTGACTGTAGGAATTAAAAAAAAAAAAGAATTGAAAAGTGTCAGGAAGGTCTGGGAGAGTGAAGAGCTTGGCAAAGCCCCTCCATAGCATTAGTTATGAAACCTAGGCTTATTCACACACTGCTCATGCAGCAGACCCTGAACAGTTTACCATAAACTGAACTGGAAAATTGACCACTACTCAGATCCCAGAAGGGCCAGTGGGGCGTGCACAAGCAGAACAGATCTGAATAGCTATGCAAAGGCTTTGGAAGCTGGTCAGTGGAACCACAATCTGAAGAAAATTGGTTAGAATTAGTGGCCTAAACCCAATCAAATCAACTCCCTTCTTAAACAAAAGTATCAACATTCTCCATAGGATGTAAATAAGGCCCAGAGTCTCATAGGTAATATTCAAAATGTCTAGAAAATAATACAAACTTACTCAACATATGAAGAATAAGGAAACTTTCTATCCACACAAGAAAATACAAACAGCAGATGCCAATGACACATGTATTGGAATTATCTGAAAGAAGCTTGAACCAAACCATTATAGAAATACTGCAACAAGTGAGAGCAAATATCCTAGAGAGAAAAAAAAGACATAAAATTTCAACAAAGAAACAGATGATATAAATAAGAACCTAAATGATATTTTAGAGCTGGACAAAAAGCACCAATAACAAAACACCTCTATAGATAAGCTCAATTACAAAATGGAAATGATAGAAGAAAGAGTTAATGAACTTAATTAGTATCAGTAAAAATGATGGATCCTTCTCCTCTCCTGTGATTAACGTCCATTCTATCTGAGTCACACAAAGAGATGAGAAAAACTACAGAGAATAAAAAACATTTAAGGAAAGAATGATTGAGAACTTTCCAAATTGGTTAGCCAAAATAAACCACTAGAGTTAAGAAACTCCATGAATCACGAATAGGGTAAACTTAAAGAAATACAAGCCCAGAGACATCATAATCAAATTGCTGATGAGTAGAGACAAAAATATATATATAATTTATATATATATATATATATAATTTTTGCCAAGAGAATGCACTAGTCATAGCAAACACCCTCTTCCAACAACACAAGAGAAGACTCTACACATGGACATCACCAGATGGTCAACACTGAAATCAGATTGATTATATTCTTTGCAGACAAAGATGGAGAAGCTCTATACAGTCAGCAAAAACAAGACCAGGAGCTGACTGTGGCTCAGATCATGAACTCCTTATTGCCAAATTCAGACTTAAATTGAAGAAAGTAGGGAAAACCACTAAACCATTCAGGTAGGACCTAAATCAAATCCCTTATGATTATACAGTGGAGTGAGAAATAAATTTAAGGGACTAGATCTGATAGAATGCCTGAGGAACTACGGACGGAGATTCGTGACATTGTATAGGAGGCTGTGATCAAGACCATCCCCATGGAAAAGAAATGCGAAAAGGCAAAATGGTTGTCTGAGGAGGCCTTACAAATAGCTGTGAAAAGAAGAGAACCGAAAAGCAAAGGAGAAAAGGAAAGATATTCCCATTTGAATGCAGCGTTCCAAAGAATAGCAAGGGGAGATATGAAAGCCTTCCTCAGTGATCATTGAAAAGAAATAGAGGAAAAGAACAGAATGGGAAAGACTAGAGATCTCTTCAAGAAAATTAGAGATACCAAGGGAACATTTCATGCAAAGATGGGCTCGATAAAGGACAGAAGTGGTATGGACCTAACAGAAGCAGAAGATATTAAGAAGAGGTGGCAAGAATACACAGAAGAACTGTACAAAAAAGATCTTCATGACCCAGATAATCATGACGGTGTGATCACTCACCTAGATCCAGACATCTGGAATGTGAAGTCAAGTGGGCCTTAGGAAGCAACACTACGAACAAAGCTAGTGGAGGTGATGGAATTCCCATTGAGCTATTTCAAATCCTAAAAGATGATGCTGTGAAAGTGCTGCACTCAATATGCCAGCAAATCTGGAAAACTCAGCAGTGGGCACAGGACTGGAAAAGATCAGTTTTCATTCCAATCCCAAAGAAAGGCAATGCCAAAAATGCTCAAACTACTGCACAATTGCACTCATCTCTATTAAAGTAATGCTAGTAAAGTAATGCTCAAAATTCTCCAAGCCAGGCTTCAGCAATATGTGAACCGTGAACTTCCAGATGTTCAAGCTGGTTTTAGAAAAGGCAGAGGAACCAGAGATCAAATTGTCAATATCCACTGGATCATCAAAAAAGCAAGAGAGTTCCAGAAAAACATCTATTTCCGCTTTATTGACTATGCCAAAGTCTTTGTGTGGATCACAACAAACTGTGGAAAATTCTTTAAGAGATGGGAATACCAGACCAGCTGACCTGCCTCTTGAGAAACCTATATGGAGGTCAGGAAGCAACAGTTAGAACTGGACATGGAACAACAGACTGGTTCCAAATAGGAAAAGGAGTAGGTCAAGGCTGTATAATGTCACCCTGCTTATTTAACTTATATGCAGAGTACATCATGAGAAATGCTGGGCTGGAAGAAGCACAAGCTGGAATCAAGATTGCCGGGAGAAATATCAATAACCTCAGATATGCAGATGACACCACCCTTATGGCAGAGAGTGAAGAGGAACTAAAAAGCCTCTTGATGAAAGTGAAAGAGGAGAGTGAAAAAGTTGGCTTAAAGCTCAACATTCAGAAAACTAAGATCATGGCATCCGGTCCCATCACTTCATGGGAAATAGATGGGGAAACAGTGGAAACAGTGTCAGACTTTATTTTGGGGGGCTCCAAAATCACTGCAGATGGTAATTGCAGCCATGAAATTAAAAGACACTCCTTGGAAGGAAAGTTATGACCAACCTTGATAGCATATTAAAAAGCAGAGACATTACTTTGCCAACAAAGGTCCATCTAGTTAAGGCTATGGTTTTTCCAGTGATCATGTATGGATGTGAGAGTTGGATGATAAAGAAAGCTGAGTGCTGAAGAATTGATGCTTTTGAACTGTGGTATTGGAGAAGACTCTTGAGAGTCTTCTCAGAGAGACTTCTCAGAGAGACTGCAAGGAGATCCAACCAGTCCATCCTAAAGGAGATTAGTCCTGGGTGTTCATTGGAAGGACTGATGCTAAAGCTGAGACTCCAGTACTTTGGCCACCTTATGCAAAGAGTTGACTCATTGGAAAAGACCCTGATGCTGGGATGGATTGGGGGCAGGAGGAGAAGGGGACGACAGAGGATGAGATGGCTGGATGGCATTACTGACTCAATGGACATGAGTTTGAGTAAACTCCAGGAGTTAGTGATGGACAGGGAGGCCTGGCATGCTGTGATTCATGGGGTCACAAAGAGTCAGACACGACTGAGCGACTGAACTGAACTGAAAGACAAAAAAGTCTAAAAATCAGCCAGAGTGAAAGGATGCATTACCAACAGGGAAAAATGAAAGTTGCTCAGTCGTGTCTGACTCTTCGTGATCCCATGGACTACAGTCCATGATCCAGGCAAGAATACTGGAGTGGGTGGCCGTTTCCTTCTCCAGGGGATCTTCCCAACCCAGGGATTGAACCCAGGTCTCCCACACTGCAGGTAGATTCTCTACCAGCTGAGCCACAGGGAAACAACAAGTCAAATGATGGTGAACTTCTCATCATGAAACATGGAGGTCTGCAGAAAAGGAACAGAATATTTGCTAAGAGATGGACTTCCCAGTGATCCACTGGTTAAGACCTCAAGCTCCCAATTAGGAGGGGCAGGTTCCATCTCTCACTGGGGAACTAAGATCTCACATAGCACATGGCCAAAAATTTAAAAAGAAATCAATGTGCTAAGAGAAAAGAATTGTCAATTCAGAATTCTACATCCATTGAAAATATCTTTCAGGGATGGAGGCAAAACAAAGACATTTTGGATGAAGGAAAACAGAGAAATTCATTGTCAGCAGACAAAGAAACTTCCGGAGAGAAAAAGAAAATGATACCTGAGGAGAACTTAGAACATCCAAAGTGAAGGAATGGTAATATCTGGGTAAAGGTGATAGACTATCCTTATCCCATTCTATTCTTCTAAAAAATGCTTGGGCCTGGTGCACTGGGAAGATCCAGAGGGATCAGGTAGAGAGGGAGGTGGGAGGGGGGATCGGGATGGGGAATACATGTAAATCCATGGCTGATTCGTGTCAGTGTATGACAAAAACCACTACAATATTGTAAAGTAATTAGCCTCCAACTAATAAAAACAAATGGAAAAAAAATTTAAAAATATAAATAAAATAAAATAAAAAATGCTTGCAGATTGAAAACCAAAAATTACAACATGTCCGGTGGAGTTTTCAATGTCAGTAGATACAATATATAAGCTCCAAGCAAGTAAGACAAAAGAAATGGATTGATCCCTTAGATAATACAGAACTCACCAAAAATGAATATAATGACATAAGCGGAATAGTCCTATTGAGGTAATTGCATTCATAATTTGAAACTTTCTGAAAAGGAAATCTCGAGGCCCAGATGGCTCATTGGCAAATTCTACCAAGCATTTATGGAGAATAGTATCAATTCTACACAATCTCTTCCAGAAAAATAAAAGAGGAAGGAACATTTCTCACCTTATTTTATGAGGCTAACATTACCCTGAAACCAAAACCAGCCAAAGACATTACAAGGAAAACACACAAAAAACCAACAAACAATCTGGAGTCCAGTATCTCTCAGGAAGTTAGATACAAAGGATTTGGGGGGCATGATCAAGCAGTTATGTACTTTGAATGTGTTCGTGGTTCGAAGAGCTGAGTCATTTGAAAAGATCCTGATGTTGGGAAAGACTGAGGGCAGGAGGAGAAGGGGAAGACCGAGGATGAGACGGTTGGATGGCATCACCGACTCAATGGACATGAATTTGGGTAAACTCCGGGAGCTGGTGATGGACAGGGAGGCCTGGCGTGCTGTGGTTCATGGGGCCGCAAAGAGTCAGACACGACTGAGCATCTGAACTGAACTGATGGTTATGTGAATCTACACATATGTGTTAAAATTCACAGAACTGTACATCCAAAAGAAGTCAGTCATACTGTATGTTAATTTAAAAATCAAAATTAAAAGGATTAAATCTTCTAAGGCTGTAACTCTCAGACTGCATGACTTAGCAGGCTTTAACATCTGCAAAACCATGTAAAATCTTTCAAAATGGTACGAGGTGGTGCAATGTAAGAAAAGGGAGTAGGTGGTCTGGGAAAGGCCTCATCTGGAAAACTTTTGGAGAGAGGAGCCTGGTGGGCTACAGTCCATGCAGTCACAAAGAATCAGACACAACTGAGCACGCACACATGTCAGCCTTAACTAAACCAGCCAGAAACTCTTGTTATCTCCAGACTTATCGTGAGTGCTAATAAAAAGTTATATTATTCCATGTTCTGGCAGCTGAAAATGTCTAACTTGAAGACTAAGCCTGGATGTATATTTGAACTACTCTGAACAGCTTTTATCGATGAATTGAATACACACCTTCTTGTTAACAGAAAATCAGGGAAAACCATGTTTTTCTCTAGAAAGATTCTATAAACCATCAAGGTGTGATTGAACCTTTAACTGAGAAAACTATTCAAAGCCAATTAAGGTAACATAAAATGAATGACTTTTGGCAGACACTTTTGTTGTCCAGATGGACGATTCTAAACAATCCAATTAGATTGGGAAACTCATTGAATTAGGTAGGGAAGGGTTTGGGAGCCAGCTATGTTATGATGGTATAATCCTACTGAAAACTCTATTTTGCAATAAATGTATTATTTTAATGTAGGAAGAGGTGTTTGTAAATCCTGGCATCAAATCTTCAGACTCAAGGTCATTTCCTTCATGCTCCTTCATGTAGGACCCCTACATGTCCAGTGAGTGCTTGCTCAGGCATTTAGTTGATTTCAAAGTCATCTTTGAAAGAAAATTCTGACCTTGGTTTTAGGTGGTTCTAGGGATACTATTATATGTGTGGGCATGAACAGACATCAGGCTATTACATCTCAATGACCTTGGTCACTTATACATCTAGAATCTTAAAAAAAAAAAAAAAAAAAAAATCCACGAGCTACCTTGAAATCAACAACACAACCTATCCTTACATCTTGGCCAACAATTTCAACTCCTAATACTAAAAAAAGTGTAGTATGACTCAGTCAATTGTGTCTGACTCTTTGTGACCTCATGGACTGTAGCCTGCCAGGCTCCTCTGTCCATGGAATTCTCCAGGCAAAAACACTAGAGTGGGTATCCCTTCCATTCTCCAGGGGATCTTCCCAACCCAGGGATAGAACCTGGTCTCCTTCATTGCAGGCAGATCCTTTACTGGCTGAGCCATTGAGAGGTGACTCTGAGGCACTGTTCTAAAGCGTGTTCCCACTATAATTCAATTGTCCATGGACTGCTGGAAATGTTAGTATTGAAGAGTTATGGCACTTTTCCCTCTACGTCAAACTTTGCTTTCCCAGAAGTGGCTTTCATCCATTGACTTTTGTTCTAGTCCTGAGGAGTCCCCCAGAAATCGTTTAATTCTTCAAGCATGACAGCCCTTTGACTATCAAATGGCAACCTAAAATATTTAAAGACAACTCTCATGACCTCTCGGAATCTTCTCTACAAAGCAAGCATTCCCAATTCCATCTGATGCATAAGAGAACATGATCTGGAGTCCAGCTAGCATCCTGGTCCTCCCCGCCACATGTGCTGTACGGGATCTTAAAATTAGGAGGCCAGAACTGAAACCCATACTTCAGCTGTGGTCCAAACAGTCAGGGGAGAGGCGGATAATGACTTCTCTTGTTATGACACAATACCTCTAATTACACAGCCTGGAAGTACCATTCCATCGTTCTATGGATCCATGTCTAAGCCAGTGCCAAGCATCTGCACCTGTGCTGAGAGCTGTCCCTCTCTTGTCATGCTTTTTGCTTCCTATTCTTGTATCGCTGCTCGTTCAGAGGCAAGGGCAAAGCCTTACAATTGTTTCTGCTCAGTCTCCGCTTGTTGGATTCAGCCTAATTATTCCAGCCTGTCAAGACCTTTTTGGATCCTAATCCCATCATGCACTGGCTTCGGCAAATCACTGCAAAGATTTTTGAACAAAATAAAGTTGGTGGCAAAGCCCCACGGCGTGTTGCTGGGAACCTTCCCTTGAGCATAATTATTCACCCAGTTACAAATTTACCTAATTTTAGTTTAGCGTTCAGCCTGTCCTTTTCTAGCTTGTCCATTAGTACTTTTCCATATAAAAATTAACTGGCTGAATTTAGTGAAACTCAAATACAATCTTTCTAAGGCAGTCATTTCCCATACTATTCAGGACAAATATTTTTTTCAATAAAAGCAAATGCTTCCGAGATCAAGCATCCTTTTCTGTTTATTGCTGTTTGACCAAATTCAACCATACGTGAACCGATCTGCCTTTGGAGACAATCTCACTGTGAATTTTAAAAAGGTTTCAAACCTTCACCAACAACAATAATAAAATTATGATGGAATTCTGTGTGGTTTGACTTCTACAAAGGCCAGTGGAAGTGTCAGAAGTCAGTAAGGACCAACCTTTGAGAACTACCCACTCTAGGACACCTGTTTGTCCTGGGGTATCTGATGATACATGGAAACTATCTAAGGACTCCTGAGGGTCATTATGGACATTGCACACCAGTAGTGGAAAGACACGAGCTCCCAGTGTCAGGGGAGCTCAGGTTCAGTGTGATCCAGGCACATGTTCCAGAAGAGGGCACCCCGCCAGACTGAAGGAGTTAGGAAGCATTAGATCCACACCTTTACTAGGCACTTTGACAACAGCAATGATAAAATGAGCTTACACCTTTGATCACTTATTATGTGACAGACACATAAGAAATTGAAACATCCAATTTAATTCTCACAACAACTCTAGGAGGTTTATAAATAAGAAAGTGAGGCACAGAGCAGTCAAGAGTCACTGAAGAGGACTTACTCCATATGTACTTACTCCTTCAAGTAGGCTGAGCTGAAATACTAGTTTGGCCAAAAGGTTTGTTCAGGTTTTCTGTAACACCCTAAGGAAAAACCTGAACAGACCTTTTGGCCAACCTAATAGAAAGACAGGCTACTTCGATGTTTTGGTCCAGTGATGGGAAGATGAGAAAACAGAGGCAGAAATTCAAGCTGTCTGAGGTCTACAGAACCAAAATGGGTCCTTCACATCTTCCAAGCTTCCAAAACACTTTAGAGAGCAACATTTTGTAGGGGAAAATTTATCTGTATCAGGTATCTCTCAAAAAAAAAAAAAAAGGATAGAGAATTGGTCAATAAAGCCGCTTTGCTAAGGAGGAGTGGGCATGGGCTGCCCAGTGATGTACTGAACAGCCCACCCTGTCACGTGTCCATGCATCACACGGTGTGGGCAGTGGTCCATTAAGGGTTGGCCTCAGTCCACCTCTGCCATCTCTCTTATTTTCATAAAGTGGTTGATCCAAATCACAGGTCAAGGGAGAGGAAATTCAGCCAGTTCCATTCCACCTCCCAAACTTTGTGGAGTATCTTTATTTTTCAAAATTTAATCCCTCCATCTCTCTTTATGTCTAAGTGTGTTGTCTATTAGTCATTGTTTACACGTCTGGCTCCCCTACTAGACGATGAGTTAACTAGACTAATTCATTCATCTCATTAGCACCTACTAATTTGTGTCCACACGTTCGTGCATAAATATCATCCTAAATCAAACCTCAAATCATCTATTTTGAAAAAAAAATTCAGTGGAAATTTAAAAAAAACAACAACATGTTTTGGCTAAAAAGGACAAGGATGGTGGAGAATAGCAATCTCTCTGCTCTTTAAAAAGTATGCACTTCCATCAGTAGAGGATTTGAAAACACACGGGACATTCAGTTACTCACAGATTAGATGCATGGACTGTTGTCAAATATTAACAAAGTTCAATGTTCTTCTTGATTTTAGATTAAAAATACATATGAGGAAGTCCTAGTACTTTCTTCCCACAACACAGTGGATTTTTTTCCACACCCCCTGGACTGCCTTCACACCACTTGGATTCCAGTGGTACAGATTGTGATGAACTTGAAGGGATCCTGGATAATAATCATGACTTTCCATTAATTACTTGTTGACCTGGGCCCAGTCATTCCTCCTCTTTTCACATCATTTTCCATATTTTTCTATTGGACTAATGCTCACTTAGCTACCTTACTCAAGATAGTTAAAGAAAAAAAATTCTGAAAAGGTTAAACTATAACAATGATGCAAAATAATGCTATTTAAAAAAAAAATTTTTTTTAATGTGGACTATTCTATAAAGTCTTTATTGAATTTGTTACAATATTACTTCAGTTTTATGTTTTGGTTTATTGGCCTCAATGCATATGGGATCCTAGTTCCCAACCAGGGATGAAACCCACACTTCCTGCACTGGAAGTTCAAAGTCTTAACCACTGGTCCAGGAAGTTCCAAACAATGCTATTTTTATGATCGTAATTTTTATATTGATAATTGCAGGAAAACTGAGGAGGAGGGGGAAGGCACGTGGAGAACTCTCAGAAGTAGAAGTAGACTTATTCTAAGCTGCAATAGAGTTCAGAACAATTTTTGACAACAGTGAAAATCACTTTCCCATTAAGGACAATTTGACTTGTCAACCAGAACATCAGGTATCAAAGCACATGGGGAGCACAGGTGACACTGAGTGGCTGAGGACCCATGGGGTGAATTAGACTTCACTGGAACCAGCCTGATCACCCTATCAGAACCCTCTGACTGTGGAACGGGTGGTCACAGAAGGTACTAGGTTCAAGCAGCTGCTGCTCGGGCAGACATCAATCAAGGACAAGTGGGACATTTGCCTGTAGTGAGTAGCTTCCTGTATAAGCTTCCTGTGGCGGCTATAACAAATCATCACACACGTGGGGGCTTACAACAACAACTTCTCTGACAGTTCTGGAGGTCAGACATCCAAAGTCAGCATCACTGGGTCCAAATCAAGATCACTTCCTCCAGAAGCACTTCCAGGTTCTGGTGTCTGCCCGAGTTCCTTGGTTTGTGGCTCCATCACTCTCATCTCCGTCTCTGTCTCCACATGGCTTTCTACTCTGTACGTGCCAAATCTGTCCTCTGCTTCCCTCTTATAACCCCATGCTCTGTGACAACCTAGAGGGGTGGGATGGGGTGGGAGGCGGGAGGGAGGCTCAGGAAGGAGGGGACATATGTATACCTATGGCTGATACATGTTGATGTATGGCAGAAACCAACATAATATTGTAAAGCAATTATCCTCCAATTAAAAATAAATAAATTTATTTAAAAAAAAACTCCCCCCCCCCCCCCACACACAAATATAAGAATAGATGTGGGAGTTCCCTGGTGGCCCAGTGGTTGAGAATCTGCCTGTCAATGCAGGGGACATGGGTTCCATCCCTGGTCTGGGAAGAACCCATGTGCCTCAGAGCAACTAAACCCGTGCACCACAACTACTGGCCCCAAGTGCTCTAGGGCCAGTGCTCCTCAGCAAGAGAAGTCATCGCGATGAGAAGCCTGAGCACCCCAAGGAAGGGTAATGCCTACTCACCGCAACTAGAGAAAGTCTGCACGCAGCAACAAAGACCCAGCACAGACAAAAATAAGTAAATAAAATTTTTAAAAAGAAGTTGATCTTTAAAAAGAAAAAAAGAATTGATGTGCAGGCACTTAGGGTCCAACCTGATCATATAGGATTATCTCCTCAGCTCAAGATTCTTCACTTAATCACATCTTTGAAGATCCTTTTCCCAAATAAGGTAACATTTTTCAAGTTTCAAGGCTTAGAATCTGCTGTCTTTGGAAGACCACTTTTCTGTGTGCATTCTGCTCCCCAGTTCTCCTTAGCCTCTGTTAGGGAAATTAAATAAATAGTCTTGTTTAGGCTTCAGAGACAGAAGCAGAGCAGCCTCTGACCTTGCTTCTAACCTGCCTGGACATTGCCCTGACTGGGAGTGACTGGAGTGACTGCCTGCGGTGAGTGCAAGGCTGGACGCACCTTAGATAAGATGGGGGAGGATTCTTGAGATCGCGAAGACCCTGGAGGGGGCCTAATCAATCAAGCCCCAGGCTTAGCAACATTCCAAGTTTTACACAACAAAACAAACAGCATTAACAGGAAACCAGGCTTGCAGTTTGGTCACAGATTGATGACGATATCAGTTTGCTTCTGTCCTGGGATTATAAACGGGAATCGAAACTGCAATCTGAGGTCTCACCCACAGAGTGGACGTGCTGCCTGGGACCCTTTTCCCAATTGAGACTCCAAATGTGCTGCAACACAGGACTTCTCAGCGCTGATTAAGTCTGGATGTTGGTTAAAACCCAATTTGGTGATGTATTCTCTGCTCTTTCTATTTCTCTTTTCTTTTAAGGTTAGTATGTTGAAAGGAATCTAGATAATTCTCTAATAAATATCTGTATTATTTATTTGTATATAATGAGTGGCTTATTTTGTTAACAAATCCTTTGAACCTGAGACGAAAGTGAAAACTTTCGGCAAAACACCCTGAGATCCTATGATCGAATGGTTAATGCATATGCAACAGCACAAAAAAGTAGGGTGTTACATAAATGGCATAATGAGTTTAAAGCTGTCAGAGATGGAGGCAGAGCCGGACCTTGGCCTCCTGGGGGTGTACAGAGGTCCCCATAATGTCCTTCCTGTGAACAGAGCATCTGTCACTAAACCCCGTGGGGCACAGAGGACAGTCTTGATGCCTGACCGTCCTCAAGCAACTCCCTCCAGCCCTGGGCTGTCCCAACCTCTTCTCTCTTCCACCTGATCTTTTCTAATTGCTTGAGGAAAAACTCTTGTCACTAAAAAGCAAAAGCCCTCTCTGTCAAGACCAGTTTGGTCAGCCAAGCACAATGACACATATGAAGGGAGAGGGCAGATGAAGGTGAAATGCTGTCAGAAATGCCGAATACTCACTACATTCTCCATCTCTTTTCTTTCCAAAAAGTTAGAAGAAAACTTGCACTAGGTCATCATTTTCACACTGCTTCCTGAGGATTCCAGGCAAGAATAGGTGAGGTCTGCTCTGGGCCAGAGAATTTGTCCAACTGTCCCAGGCCCCCTTTGAGGCTTCCCCCGGCCTGGGCTTCTCTCTGCAGGGAGGCCTCTGGGACCCAGTTGGGATCCTTTCCATGATGGGGACCTCAAACATGGACTATATTCCTCCCGCTCTGGATCACTGTGATTCATGAATCTCCTTCACCACTTTGGAATCCACTTATATCTCTCCCTTCTCTCTTCTTCAAGAGGGAGGAGTTTCCTGAATATATTATGGGCCTATGAAGCAGGACTTACTTTTCTGTATACAAAACTTCTCATTCGAGATCAAAGGGACCCCAAGGCACCAGTTTCAAAATCTGATGTATAATCCTGGGTTATAGATCTTAATTGTGTCCCCTCTTAGCTTTTGCAGCTTCTTTCTGAGAGGACCAGACTCTGTCATGTGTTTCTGTAAAATACACCCCCACCCCACCCTGATGACTGTTTCTTAAGTCTGACTGGAGGTTTGGTTCAATAAACCTTGTTGTGAAATTAAGCAGAAGTGCTTCCAATCCCAAGGCCTGATTGAACTCAGCTGGAAAGTCAAAACAGAAGCAGGTGGAGAGCCTCCCATCAGTCCTGATTTCTTTTTAGTTCCCCATGGTTCCAAGAATCTATAATTCCAGGCTATAAGTGTGGGTGTTAAACTTTAGCCTGGGGGGGATGGGTATCATAAGATCATAAGAGTGTTTCTCTGGGAAAAGAAGAGGTAGGACTAGAGTTTCATTTAGTCTCTCTTCCAAAAGTTTTTGTTTAGCAACTACCAGGTAACCAAGGGAATCAAATGTCAATATGCCAGGTGCATGCATGCATGCTAAGTCGCTTCACTTGTGTTCGACTCTTTGCGACCCCATGGACTGCAGCCCACCAGGCTCCTCTGTCCATGGGATTCTCCAGGCAAGAATACTGGAGTGAGTTGCCATGCCCTCCTCCAGGGGATCTTCCTGACCCAGGGATCGAATCCACGTCTTTTATGTCTCCTGCATTGATAGGTAGGTTCTTTACCACTACACCCACCTGGGGAGCCCTAATATGCCAGAACCCTATGCTTAAGATGCTGACCATACCAAATGGATAGAGAAAACATGTATACATATAAATATAGAAGTATGATTCAGCCTTAAAAAGGGAAATTTTGCCATTTGCGACAAATAAATGCTATTATGCTAAGTGAAATAAATCAAAGTCGAATACTATACAATCTCTTTATATGCAGAATTTAAAAGAAATCAAATGCATAGATAAATGAAACTCTAATCCTACCTCTTCTTTTCCCAGAGAAACACTCTTATGATCTTATGATACCCATCCCCCCAGGCTAAAGTGGGTAAAAAGTTTACCATGTGGGTAAAATGGGTGAAGGTAATCAAAAGTACAAACTTCCTGAAGATAAATAGGTCCTGAGAATCTAATGGACAGCACGGTGACTATAGTTAACAATAGTGTATTGCATATTTGAAAGTCGCTAAGAGAGTAAATCTTAAAAGTTCTCATCACAAGGAAAAAAATGTAACTGCATATGGCGATGGATGGTAACCAAACTTATTGTGGTAATCACATCACACTACATATCAAATCATTACACTGTATACCAAAAGCTCAATGTTATGTGCCAATTACAGCTTCATAAAAATTAATATATAAGAAAAGAAGCTGATTATCCCACAGAGGGCAATAAACATGAGTCCAACTTCCACATCAGTCTTTCTTAATGAGACAGGTAAGACCAGCCTTTGGCCAATTAATTGAGAAGGTAAACCAGAGAGGTTACATCAAGTCATGCTAAGAGTTCAGAGAAAGAAAATATCACATTTGGGCTCATGACTAAAACCACTTCCAGAGAGAAGATGCAGTCCAAGCTGGGCTGCGGAGGTGAGGTGGCGCCCTAGTCATACATGCAGGACCCCTCGGGGCCCACCTTGATGACCCTGTGTGGCCAGCTCCCCACCATAAAATGAATTGCACAGCTTCCCATTTTATGGGAAACCTGGCATCAGATATCGTTTCCTCACACACTGCTTGCCAAATGCACAGACATTCATTTATTCTACTAACCAACAAATATTTACAGAGTATCTATCACATGTCAGGCACCATGCTAGGAGCCAGAGGTGCCAAATGTAAATTTGAGTAGATCATGCTTAGGAGAAGGTTAAAGTTTCATGAGACAAGATCTATTTAAAAAAAGATTTATTGGGGGCAGAAGGGACACATGTATATGGATGGCTGAGTCTCTTTGGCGTCCACCTGAAACTATCACAACACTTTTAATTGGCTATTGTTGTTTAGTCGCTAAGTTGTATCCAAATCTTTTAGACTATAGCCCAGCAGTCTCCTCTGTCTATGAGATTTCTAAGGCAAGAATACTGGAATGAGTTGCCAGTTCCCGTCTTCAGGGGATCTTCCCAACCCAGGAATCGAACCCATGTCTCCTGCATTCGCAGGCGGATTCTTCACCACTGAGCCACCAGGGAATCCATAATTGGCTATGCTTTGATATAAAATAGAGTTTAAAGAAAGATATAAGGGTTACAGTTAGGTGCTATAAAAATTGAAGGAAGGAGACATTACTTCTAGCCCGGCAGGAAGGAATTAGAGAAGACTCTGTGGAGGAGAAAGCATCTGAAGATGTGAACTCACAGACATGGGAAAGAAAGATGCTTCAGGCAGAGATAACAGTGATGTATTTGTCAAGGTTCTCCAGACAAGAAGGAGACTCCAGGACTGGAGATGTACTGGAACATGGAGGCACGGGGCATGCTGTGTGACCTGATTTGGACAGAGAATAGGGCAAGGGTACCCGAAGCAAGAAAGATGCCCACTCAATCTGGTGGGACACTCTGGATGAGTTCTGACCAGTCCTAGGATGAAAGGAGGGTTGTGCTCTGCACATCTGTGACATCAGGAAGGTAGCATCGGGCAGCTGTGAGCCACTTGCTATGCTGTGGAAAGGTCTCATTGGCAAAGCTGGAGAACCACTTCCCCATTGACTGAAAGAGGCTTCAAGGTCCCTGGACTGGACCAGGATCCTGGACCAGCCAAAGGCAGGGAAAAGTTTAGAACCCACTTCAAAAAGTCTCCAGTACTCTCTCTCTTTCGCACAAACCCTCAATTCCCAAATCCCCTTTCTTTAACAGGGATCTTGCCTTTCTTGGATAAAAGTCTATAGGGATGAGTATGTGTGTGTGTTTATATCCCAGGATCTCAAATAGACAGGCATGTGTCCAAGGAGACAAATGACACGGGTAAAATAAGAGCTCATTCACTGTGTTTGTATTTGACTGTCTTGCACCCAGTGACTGGCAGGCAGAGAACACCCAGAGCACTGCAGACTGTTTTCCAGTAAAATGCTGTTCTTCCTATGTCCCTGGTGGCCCAGATGGTAGAATCTGCCTGCAATTTGGGAGACCCAGGTTCAATCCTCGGATCAAGAAGATCCCCTGAGAAGGGAAACGCTACCTACCCACTCCAGTACTCTTGCCTGGAGAATTCCAGGGACAGAGGTTACATTCCATGGGGTTGCAAAGAGTTGGACACAACTTAGCAACTAACACTTTCACTTTCCTATATCTACTTACCTGGTAATTATAACCTGCAGATGACTGGAAACCTCTAGGCCTCTTCTTGCCTAAAACCACCCTCCCTGTCAAGCTCCAGGAAGATCTTACAGGCTTCCAGACAGTTTCCAAAATGAAGTTGTGCAGGGCCCACAGGTCTGTGTCTGGAAGGCACCGTTACCATGGCAACCCTAGCTAATGAATAGGTATGTAAATGAGGGGGAAATTTATTCATCTTTTGCCAGTTGTGCTAAGTGCCTGCCCTTTCTGAGGCTTGGGGGAGTGAGGGGTGGAATGTGAGAAAAGCATATGTTTCCTAAAATTTTGGTGAAATGTTTGCGTTCAGAGCGTACCAGGAGAAATGATTATTTTTGGTGGTGCCCTCATCAAGCAATTTATCTACAGCTACCTACTCGGAGAAGGGAACCAGGATTAAATAAAAACACATGGAACAGGCCACCTGTACTTAAGGCCCCTCAGAAAAAAATGGCAGCAAGCATTTAAATCACAAGCAGTGAGCCCAAATTTTGATCCACGTGGGTGATCTGTGTCATAAGTAAGGCTTAAGAGACTCCAAGCTGTCCCGGCAGCCAGACTAACAGGGATTGCCTTCCCTCCCCTGATTCCTAATTAAAATGCCCTGAAAATCCACAAACACACAAAAACTGGCAACAGCAACTTATACGAGTGAAATCCAGAGGCCAAATCTTCAGACTATCAAGTAAGCTCTCTGCCTGGAGGTGGGTCCGCTGGGTAAGAATATTTCAATCCTTGTGACAACTGGGAAGGAAACAGCCCCTCCTGCCCTGCAAATAAATTATGTTCCTGCAAGAATCCTTACCCGTATATTTTGGGAGACCTTAGGCAATTTATTTAGTATCTCTGTGCTTCTACTTTCTCACCTGGAAAATAACATCAGTGAAAGAACCTACTTCATAAGGTTGTGAGGATCGAAGAAGTTCAGATGGGTAAACTATCTCCCCACTGGATGGAAGCTCCACACAGGCGAGGATGTGGCTTGTTCAGTATCCCCACAGTTCAATGCCAAGTGCCTAGAATGTTGTGTGACACATAGAGGAGGTATGGACAAAGAAGGTCACCTGTTACATCAGCAAACAAAGGCTGCTGGGGACCCTCAAGCCATCAACCTGTAGCTGCCCTGACTCTGCGACCTGAGGGGATTCAGGATGGAGAAAAACAAGATACTGGCCCTAGATAGGTAAGGTGAATATCAAAGGAATGATTTCAACGAGCCCAGACCCCTGTATCTTCCCACCCATAGAAAAGCACTAAGTTCATTAACTTGAGATGTCTGGTTTTCTTTAACAGTAATCTTTCAATGTTCTTTTTTTTTTTTTTTTTAAACTCCTATTAATATATAACCTGGCTCCTCCCTTACCTCTTCAGAAGAGCCCCTCAAAGCTATCAGAGAGGCTGTCTCCTGGCATAAGTCCTCAGCAAGTCCACTGAATAAAACACAATCCTCAACTTTTAGGTTGTGCTTTTTTTTTGGTCAACAGGGGTTTCATAAGTGTCTAGGGAATGAATGAACTGACTGTTTACTAACACTGAATGCAACGGGGAAAGGGTGTGAGGCGTGTACCAGGGGGAGTCCCCTGGGGTACTATGCCCTTGGGCCTTCGGCACAGGAGAGATGTCTGCACAGAGGTGAGGAAGTACCCGCAGAGCAGGGCACACTGGATGGAGATGTGCTGGAACAGAGAGGCACTTGTCATGGTGTTTGCTCTGATTTGACAGAGAACAGAGCAGGGGTACCTGGAGCAGGAATGAGGCCCACTCAATCCAGTGGGACACTCTGGATGAACTCTGGCTAGTCTGGGGCCAGGAAGAGGGCTGTGCTCAGTAGATCTGAGACACTGTCAGTGTGGGCCACAGGCAATCCATGGGGCCTCTCTTTTGGCAAATGGACAGCCTTCTTATTTGTTTCTCATTCGAGATCCAGTGTATGGCAGCTAGAGTGTTCTATCTCTAGGGGTGGCTGAAAGAATTTTGCTTTAGGGTGGAAAAAGCAAATTTTACTGCAGAAACCACAAGAAACGTTTTTAAAAAAGTATTTACTTCTTGTTCTCAGAGACACCTAGAAATCATGGATGCTAAAACACAAAGCAAAAGAAACTAGAAGGATTGCATTTATGGTTGGAATGTGGAAAGTCACAGAGACCACCCTCCTCACTTGTAATAAGAACAAACAGGATAAATCAGAAAGTCATAGTCTCTTTCTTTTTTTTTTTTTAATTCCGTCAGAGAGCTGAGGGATCAAAGAAATTTAAATGAACTAAATTCCAGGAAGTGATGAGCCCTTCCAAGCAGAGAAGCACCACTGTCTGCTTTCATTCATGGTGCTTACTGGGTTGAGGAGGAATCAGCCTGACTTCTAACAAACTTGCAGGGGCCGTGTGTGGGCTCCTGCGACAGAGTCGAATCCCAAGGAGCCCAGATGCAGAGCACTTCCTCTCTACCACTTACCATCTGCATCCTCGGGACCTTCACTGAGTGACTGAAGCAAATGAGGTGAAGGCTGGGGGCAGCGGGCAGGAGAGCTGAGAGAAATTCTTCTGAGGCCCCCAGGCTTCACAGAACAAGTCTGCACTGGTTCTCCAAGGACCAGGAACAGGCAGCAGAACGAGGACAGAGCTCTTGCACATCTCAGAAAACCAGGCGAGCGAAGATAACTACTCCCCTTAAGCTGCAGAAAACCTGGCAGCTCAGCTCTGAAGCAAAAAGAGATCTGTGGGGTTCCATCAGGGCTCAGATCGCAGGCCCTGTGACAGGGAAGTCCTGACACCCACCTCAGAACCTTTGAGACCATAGACTGGGAGTTCCCAGGGGTGGCAGTAATGGAATAATGGTGAGTTTACTGCTTAAAGGCTACAGAGTTTCTGTTTGGGGTGATGGAAAAGTTTTGGAAATAGAGATTGGTGATGGCTATACCACATGGTGGACGTATTTAATGCTGCTGAATTGTACACTTAAAATGTCTAAAAAGGCAAATTTTATATTATATATATTTAATTACAATTTAAAAATTCAAAAATAAAGGACATTTCCTGTCAGTCAAAACCTAAGATTATTCTTCTCTTGTAGATGTATAGTCAAAGACATGCTAAAAGACTTTTAGGTTGAAAGGAAATGAAACCAGAAGAAAGCTCAGATACACAAGAAGGAATAAAGAACATCAGAAGAGGTGAAATGGTGATAAATACGATATAAAATATGGAGGTAAAATACATGACAACATTCATTTATATGTTGTAAGATTCTTAGATTGTTTAGGAAGTAGCATAAGATTATTCAAAGAAAGATGTGATTAGTTAAAACGCACTTGTAATCTCTAAAGCAACCACTAGATACATATATACAAAATAATATGGCTAATAAGGAAGTAAGAGGAATGAAATAAAATACTGAAACACTCTCACTTAACCCAAAGGTGGCAGAAAAGGAGGAAGAGAAGAAAACAACAATACATGATTCTAACAGAAAATATAAATCCAGTCTTATTAACAAGTACATAAATTGTAAAGAGACACGAATTTTTTTTTTTAAAAATGGCTAGCTGGATAAAAAGGAAATCCAATTATTTGAAACTCCTAATAAACAGGGTTTAAATATAAAGGTGCTAATAACTGAGAAGTAAAACAGTTGAAAAAGCCTGCCAGACACATGCTAAAGCAACAGAGCTAGTATGGCAGTATTTATATCATACAAAGTTGACTTCAAGACAAAGAGTATTATAAGACATTTCATAACAACAAAAATGTCAATTTATAAAAAAAAACATAATTTTAAATGCATGTGCATCTAATAATAGACCATCAAAATATACACAAGAAAAAAATTATAGAGCTAAAGGGAAAAACAGACAAGCCCACATAGAGAATTTAACACCTCTTGACAGTAATGATAGAAGAAAAATAGTTTCAAGGAAATTATAGAAGATCTGAACTACTAAGTGTAAGGCTAGTGCAGAGAAAAAGAGAGCCAGCTGGGCAGTCAGGCAAGAAAAGGGAAATTTATTAGAGGGAAAAGAGAGGGTGACTGGCCCTTAAGGAGAACCAGCATCCTCCCTTTCTGTCGGGATCTTTCTTATACTCCACCAATGAAAAACTCTCTGAAGAGATGGTCACATAGCCGGAGGTCTGGAATCTGGTGGTCTCGTAGCTTTGAGAAGATAGGCGCCAGTGAGATAACAGGATGCCATTTGGGTAACTTGGTCAGTCTCAAGGATCACTGTTATCTATTCTTTGCAAGGTCGACATAACGAGCCATCTTATCAGTAAGACCCCTATGTGGATCCTATCAGTAAGCAGTGTAACCTAATAGACATTTATAGAATACTATACCCAAGAATGCAAAATATACATTCTCTTTAAGTGCATAAGGAAACACATGCTAGGCTGCAAAACAAGACATGGTAAATTTCAAAGGGTCTAATTCATACAAGGTATGTTTTCTGATGGCAATGATAATCAAAAGATAATAGTAAAGATACTCTGATGATATTTTTTAACAATCACAGTAAGATATCTATAAAACCTTCTATTAGTTAGAAATTAAGCATGGTATCTCTAACCCACTCAGGAGTCAGAGGCAAAAAAAAAAGCAAACAACACAGGAAAGAAATTAGAAAAGATTTCAGGGACTTCCCTAGTGGTCCAGAGGTTAAGACTTTCAATGCAGGGGGTGTGGGTTTGAGCCTTAGTTGGGGAGCTAAGATCCCACATGCCCTGCAGTCAAAAAACCAAAAGATAAAATAGAAACAATATTGTAACAAATTTAATAAAGACTTTTAAAACAGTCCACATCAAAAAAAAAAAAAATCTTTAACAAAAGACTGCAAACTGAAAATTAAAAAAAATAAAACATCATATCAAGATTTATGGAATACAAAAGATGTTGAATGCTTGGAAAAGAGAATGCAGCATTCCTTATGCAGCCTGGAAGACTAGGCATGCTCTCTTCTGTCTCCATTTCCCCTTTCTCCCAAAACACACCTTTCCTGTGTGCAACACACGCATGCACACGCACACACACACACACACCTGATCATTACGGGAATACTGGAAAAACAGGTGAGAGGAAAGAAGTGAAGACACTTTCCAAACTTTAAAATATTCTTGTAGAAGCAAATAATTACTACCATTGTCATTCATGTGGTTACAACATTCTAGGATCTGTCTTTTTTGGATAGCAGCAGGGAGGAGTGAGAATCCAGAAAGGATAGCGATGAAGCCGCAGTCCTATTATTCTTCCAGGTCTGCAGCTTCCTGTGAGGCTTGAGAGTCCCTGATTTGACTTCTGGTGTCCTCATCTGTAAAATGGGTGTGTGCTTACCCACTTACCATGTGAAGGAAGTCTTCAATCAATGTTAGTCTAACAGACTTCTTTTCTCTATTCAAATCAAACCTAATTCTCTGAACATGTAATAAAATTTACTATAATTCTCAAAAAAGGATTTATAGAATATGTCTAAAGTTTTATATATCTGTATTAGAAAACAAAGGTCTAAAATCAATGATCTAGGTTTTCATTTAAACAAGCTGGATAAAGAAGATGAAATTAAACCCCTGTAAATTGAAAAAAATAATTTTAAAATAAAAGCAGAAACCAATGAAATAAAAACAAACAGTAGAGAAAATTGTCAAAGTCAAAGTTAGTTTATAAAATGATTAAAAATTACTTTAAGAAAGTTGATGAGGAAAAAACAAAGTAAAAATAACTAACAATGTTAGGAATTAAAGGGTGGTTCCATGGTAAAGAATCCGCCTGCCAATACAGGAGACACAGGCAATGTGGGTTCAATCCCTGGTTCAAAAGGATCCCCTGGAGATGGCAATGGTAACCCACTCCAGTATTCTTGCCTGAAAAATCCCATGCACAGAGGAGACTGGCAGGCTACCATCCATGGGCCCGCAAAGAGTTGGATATAACTGAGCAACAGAGCGTGCACACACAGACATTAAAAAGATAATTAGAATATATTAAGAAACATCTGTGTCAATAAATTGGACAATTCACTAAAAGGAATAAACATCTTGAAACACAGAGGTGACAAAAATTAATGCAAGAAGAAACAGAAAATCTGAATAGCTCTATGACTTTGAAGAAAGTGTTTCATAATCAAAAAGCTTCTCACATAGAGAGATGAATAAAAAATGATACAGCAAATATAGCATTGTAAAATCAGTGTGATGAGTATATAGGTGCTCGTCACTGAACGAATTCATTCAACATTTCTGCATAATTGAAAATTTTTATCATATAAAAAAATCCTTTCAACAAGGAAAATTCCAGGTCTAGAGAGCTTCAAATAAACATTTAAGGAAGCAAAATGCTAATTTTAAACAAACTCTTTCAGAACTTAAAAGAGAAAAAGATACTTTCCAACTCATTTTATAGGACCAGCATATACTTGATATCTTGGCAACGAAAGTACAAGAAGATTATAGACCAATGTGCCTCATAAACATAGAATCAAAAAGCCTTAGCAAAATATTAGCAAATCTAATTCAGAAATATCAGAAAAGGAAAATATATCATGAATCAATCTGGTATATTCTAGGAATATAGAGTTGGCTTAACGTGAAAACATATCAATGTAATTCCATATATTAGCAGAATATAAGAAAAAACATGATTGTTTTGATAGATGCAGAAAAAGAATGGAAAAATTCAATGCCTATTCAAGATGAAAACTCAGCAATCTGGATAGAGAAAAGGAAATCTGATAAAAGCATCAACAAAAAGCTTAATGGTGAAAGATTTTCCCTAAGATCAAGAAAGAAATAAAAATGTCTCCTCTTATCACTTTAATCAATCCTAGCTGGTGTGGCAAGGCAAGAAAAGAAATACAGAAGACATAAAACTTAGACGGGAAGAATTAAAACTACTAGTCACGAACAACACCTTTGTGAATGTAAAAAAGCCCATAGAAGCTATTAAAAATTACTAGAACTAGCAAGACAACAGAATACAAATTCAATTTTAAAAGCCACTCTATTTCTACATACCAGAAGCAAACAAACTGAAAGTGAAATTTTGAAACAATACAATTTACAAGGACATCAAAAATCATCAGTACCTAGGAATAAATCTAGGGTCTTCCCTGATGGCTCAGTCAGTAAAGAAACCACTTGCAATACAAAAGACCCAGGTTTGATCCCTGGGTCAGGAAGATCCCTTGGAGAAGGGAATGGCAACCAACTCCAGTATTCTTGCCTGGAGAATCCCTTGGACAGAAGAGCCAGGTGGCAAAGAGTCACACATGACTGAGTGACTAACAGGAATAAATCTAACAAAAGATATGCAAGTCATTCAAAGCAAAACATATAGAATACTGTCGAGAGAAGTTCAATATGATCTAAGGATGTGGAGAGACAGATCCTTCTTATAGACCTACTGTTGTATATCTATTCTATTAAAATTCATCTACAGATTTAATACAATCAGCATTAAATCCCAGATAGCTCTGTTGACAAAACAGACAAGCTGATTTCAAAATCTGTGTGAAATGAAAAAGATCTAGAATAACCATAACAATTTTGGAAAAGATGAACAGTTTTAGGACCTATGTGATTTCAAGACTTGACATAAGGGACTTCCCTGGTGGTCCACTGGTTAAGAGTCCAATCTTCCAACACAGGGGGAGCAGATCTGATCCCTGATAGGGCAACAAAGATACCATGTACCCTTTGGCACGGCAAAAAAAAAAGACAACATGAAACTAGAGAAATCGGGACAGTATGTTAGTGCAGAAAACAGAGCAAACAGATAAACAGAGGAGAAGACAGATCCAGAAATAGACTGTCACATTTACAGTCAATCAATACCAAACCAAGGTTCCAAGTCAATTCAATGACTTGGACAGAAAATACTTTTTTAAAAAACAAATTGTGTTTAAAATAACCAAAAATCAGTACAGGGCAAACTGAACTGCAACTTCTACCACACTCCATACACAAAAACAAATTTCACATGGATTGCAGACCTAAATTTAAAAGCTAGAATCATAAATCTTCTTGAAGAAAATGTAATGAAGTATTTTATAACATTATTGATGTAAGCAAAAATTTTAGACAAGAATCAAAAAGCACCGAACATGAAAAAAGTGATAAACTGGATTTAATCAAAACAAAGTATCTGCTAATCAAAAGAGTCTATCAAGAAATCAATATATAAACCACAGAGTAGGAAAATGTATTTCTCAAGGAACTAAAGACATTTTCTATATTTTATATTAGGGTATGAGTTATATAGTTGTCTAAACCCCTTAACTCACACACTCAAGAAACATGCATTTTAGATTATTTGAATTATGAATCAATTAAAAATTAGAAATCAGTTAGTAAAGGTGAAGTTGAAAAAGAAGCTGGAGAAAATAAGGAAAGAATACAGCAAAACTAAAAAACTACTAGCAGAAGTAAAATTCAAAATATAACCCCCCCTCCAGAAACTAAGCTAATACCACTAAACAGTGATTCAGTTCTCTGAAAAAAAAAAATATATATATATTTATAAGGAAAATTATCCGGATGTCAAATTAAGAAAAAGAAAAGAAGTACTTATAAAACTAGAAATCACAAAGATGATGTATTTATAGATTAAAGGACATCAAAATATAAAGAATGACAAGTACACATTTACATTAACATTTTAAAACAAAAAGAAATGTGTGATTTGGGGGAACAAATAAACAATCAAATTCACTAAAGAAAATGATCATTTGAATAGTTAGTAAACATAATATAAACTAAATACTGATACAGAATACTCCCAAACTTTTATGTTTACATATTTCACAGGAATATGTGTAAGAATATTGAGAAACAGTTATTTTATAATCGCTTCCAGTGCGTAAAAAGATGGAAAAGTCTCCAATACCTTTATAAGTTCAGCAAAACCCTGATACAAAAACCTGCCAAATGGAAAGAAAAGGTAAAGGATCAATTACTTCTCATGGGTACACATACAAAAGCCTAAATAAAAGCCCAAAACAATAGCTAGTCAAACACAACAGGATGTTGTGACAGAAACTCATCCTGAAGAATCATGTCTGAACCATAGGAGATTTTTTAATGTTAGTAAATTCAATTAAATAATACACAGGATCAACAGGTGAAATAATAAAAGCTATATAATTACCTCAATAGATGTCAAAAAGTTACCTAATAGCCACAATTGCTTTAAAAGAGAAAAAGGTAAACCAAGAATAGGATATATTAGCTTAACATTATAACTAACATTCATATCAAACAGCAAGCAGTTCCATTTGCAAGTTTAAGTTTAAACTCTGGGGCCTTTTCCATTAAAGTCAAAAACAAGAAAAAATGTCTGAAATTATCATTATTATTTGATCTAAAATTTCTACCCACAGAAATTAGGCAAAAAAGAAAAATGAGATGTACCCACATAGCACAGACTCAGAAACTTCAGGGAGCATTTTTTTTTTTTTTAACAGGGATTCTAGGTATACTGGGACAATAAGGGACACCTGCTTGGATTCCTCTTCTATTTTCCTAGGTTGCTGACTAAGTACCGCCTATAATTCCCTTACACCACTTGTTCTTTGCATAGGGCTAGACGTGGATTTGCCTACTATCCTGTTCATCTCTGCTGAAGCCTAGTCCAACCTGATCCCGAGTCAGAATTAGGCGCTGGATCTGCCTCTGCTGGAAAATCAAGAGTTAGGCAGTGGATCTGCCTCTGTTGGAAAACCAAGAATTAGGCGCTGGATCTGCCTCTACTGTGAAGGGATGCTGTGGCTCAAAAGTCACCAACAGTTACTCAGAACTCAACAACTACCTCACTCTCAAATAGATTTGCCAAAGAATGTTTGAAAAGTATTCACTGTATTTCCTCAACAACATTGAGAAGATGTCTTATCAATCAAATTAGAAAATTGGCAAGAAAATAATCACAGAGATGAGAAGGCAGTGTCATAGAAATAAAAACCCAGTATAATTTTCAGCAGAAAACCTGAGTACAAAAAAACAAAAAACAATATATATATATATATATATATATATATATATATATATATATATACACACACATATAAGAAATGCAGAAGCCTGAAGATAAAGAAGAAAAAACAAAAACTGTTGGAGGGGGAAATGCAGAGATAGCAGTCCAGGATCTAAACTACCTAAGGCTAGAAAATTGAAAGTCGCCCAGTCATGTCCAAATCTTTGTGACCCTATGGACTATACAGTCCATGGAATTCTCCAGGCCAGAATATTGGAGTGGGTAGCCATTCCCTTCTCCAGGAGATCTTCCCAACCTAGGGATTGAACCCAGGTCTGCCACAGTGCAGGTGGATTCTTTACCAGCTAAGCCACAAGGGAACTCCAAGAATACTGGAGTGGGTAGCCTATCCCTTCGCCAGTGGATCTTCCCAACCCAGGAATCGAACCGGGATCTCCTGCATTGCAGGTGGATTCTTTACCAACTGAGCTATCACAGAAGGCTAGAAAAAGAGACTGAAATCTGTGGAGCGAAAAGGGTGTACAACAAAAAGGGTAAGAAAAAATATCTTCTAGGAAAAAACTTGAGAAAATTGAAAGAGTGACTCATACCACAAGGAACCCTAACAGCAACAAAGCACCAACCTCTGTTAGCAATTATAACAGAGGGGAGTAAACAGACTGGTGAGCTGTTCATACTTCACAGATAATAATCACAATCTAAAAAAAATTAGATTGGTCACAATGAATTAACAGCAGGTTGGTCACGAACCTCTTGACAATATGTAAAACCAAAAATAATGGAGTACCAACTGTAGAATTTTAAAAGCAAAAGGCTGAAATCCAAGAATTCTATACCTAAAGCAACTTGTCATCTGTGCAGGTATCAAGAGAAAGATATTCTCAGATTTTAAATACTCAGCAGATTTAGAATTGAGGTAAACCTCCTCAAAAAAAATGACAATGAAATTTTAGAAAGTTTATGCAGGAACAAATGTATATTAATTAAAAGAAGAAGCAGAAAATGAGTTAAATGTGGCTGTCTCTAAGCACTCAAACCAGTTAAATGTACAGGCAAAATAAGTGTTTCAAATATGATTATAAAATTGATAATATTCTTTAAATTGAAAATAATAAAAATTGTTTTTAAAAAAGAGGGAGGCATATTTGTAACGGCCATATATTGAAATTAAAAAAAGAATAGAAAAGAGAAAAAGTGAAAACAGTTAATTTCTCATCTTCCATATGAGCAAATATTATCAATTTGTAACTGATGTTAGGAGTTAAATTCACAAAAAATTTTATGGCCATTACTAGAAAAATTGAAAGCAAGATATCTAACTTTCAAACAACTGAGAGAGTACTATTTAAAAAAACAAAACAAAAGCACCCTTTCTATATGAAAAGGCAACCTACTGAATGGAAAAAAATACTTGGAAATCACATATTTGATAACGGGTTAATTTTCCAAAATATATAGAGAGCTCATAAAAGTCAACAGCGAAAAAAAAAAAAAAAAAAAGGAAGAAGAAAAGAAGTCTTATTTAAAAATGGACAGAGGATCTGCATAGACATTTTTCCAAAGAAGACACGCATTTTTCCAAAGATGGCCGACAGGGTCATGAAAAGATGCTCAAAATCACTAATTACCAGGGGAATACAAATCAATACCACAATGAGATATCACTTTACATCTGTTATAATGGCTATCATTAAAAAAATAAGAAATAACAAGTGTTAGTGAGGGTTTCCCTTATGGCTCAGATGGTAAAGAATCTGCCTGCAGTGCGGGAGACCTGGGTTCAGTCCCTGGGTTGGGAAGATTCCTTGGAGGAGGGCATGGCAACCCACTCCAGTGTTCTTGCCTGGAGAATCCCATGGACAGAGGAGCCTGGCGGGCTGCAGTCCATAGGGCTGCAACGAGTCAGACACGACTGAGTGACTAAGCACAGCACAGGGAGGGTGTGGAGAAAAGGAGACACTTGTGCACTACTCGCGGTAATGTAAAACGGGTGCGGCCACTAGGGAAGACAGTATAGAAGTTCCTCAAAAAACAAAAATAGAAATATCATATAATTCATCTGGATCCACTTCTGAGTATTTATCTGCAGAAAATGAAAACACTAACTCAAAAAGATACCTGCAATCCCTTTGTTTACTGCAGCATTGTTTAGAAGAGCCAAGATATGGAAACAAACTGTCCATCGACAGATGAATGGATAAAGAAAATGCAGTGTGTGTATACACACACACGCACACACACACACACACACACACACACACACACAGAGGAATATTATTTAGCCACGAAAAAGAAAATCTTGCTATTTGTGACATCATGGATGGAACTTGAGGGCATTGGTGAAATAAGTCAGAGAAAGACAAATACCACATGATCTCATTCATATATGGAATCTTTAAAAACAAAAAAAAAAAGCCAAGCTCATGAATACAGACAACAGAGGTTCTCTGGTTGGTGGTTGCCAGAGGCAGGGGATGGGGAGGTGAAATGGGTGAAGGTAGTCAAAAGTTACAAACTTCCAATTATAAAAAAACAAATCATTGGAATGTACTCTACAGCATGGTGACTATGTGTGTGTATGCTAAGTCACCTGAGTAGTGTCCAGCTGTTTGCGACCCTATGAACTGTAGCCTGCCAGGCTTCTCTGTCCAAGGGATTCTCTAGGCAAGAATAATGGAGTGAGTTGCTGTTTCCTCCTCCAGGGGATTTTCCTGACCCAGGAATTGAACCCACCTCTCTTTATGTCTCCTGCATTGGTAGGTGGGTTCTTGACTACTAGTGCCACTGGGGAAGCCCCCATGGTGACTACAGTTAATAATAGTTCTGTATTGTATAACTGAAAGTTGCTACATTTCTAAGAGAATAGATCTTAAAAGTTCTTATCAGGAGAAAAAATTCACTATGTACAGCGAATGGATATTAACTAGACTTACTGTGGTGATCATTATGCAAAATAAATAAATATCAAATCATTACATTGTATAGCCAAAACTCAGTTGTATGTCAAATATCTTTCAATTTTAAAAAACCCACTGTAGTAAAAAAAAAAAGAAGACAAATTAAATACATTAATTTGCACATCAATTCAGTTCAGTCACAGTCATGTCTGACTCTTTGTGACCCCATGAACTGCAGCACGCCAGGCCTCCCTGTCCATCACCAACTCCTGGAGCCTACCCAAACTCAGGTCCATTGAGTCAGTGATGCCATCCAACCATCTCATCTTCTGTTGTCCCCTTCTCCTCTTGCCCTCAATCTTTCTCAGCATCAGGGTCTTTTCAAATGAGTCAGCTCTTTGCATCAGGTGGCCAAAGTATTGGAGTGTCACCTTCAACATCAGTCCTTCCAATGAACACCCAGGACTGATTTCCTTTAGGATGGACTGGTTGGATCTCTTTGCAGTCCAAGGGACTCTCAAGAGTCTTCTCCAACACCACAGTTCAAAAGCATCAATTCTTCGGTGCTCAGCTTTCTTCACCGTCCAACTCTCACATCCATACATGACTACTGGAAAAACCATAGCCTTGACTAGACAGATCTTTGTTGGCAAAGTAATGTCTCTGCTTTTTAATATGCTGTTTAGGTTGGTCACATGGTAACCAGCATAAAGCAAAATGATAGAAATTAAGACCCAACTGAAAAGTTTGGAAATAAATGATAGGTTAAACTTTCTGACAAGAAGGCTCTCAGAATAATTATTTTTTTTTATTTTTTCAGAATAATTAAAAATTAAAACATAGTGGTACATATTGGTTTATACACCTAACAAAATCACACAGAAAGGGCATGGGTGCAGGATACCATGTTCCTGGAAGAAGCTGAATAACTGTGAGTGTTCCCCAATGACCACACATAACAATAAATGTTATGCAAACACAAGCGGAAAGGTTACATTGCAAAAATCAACAGAAAGCAAAAGCCTAACTCAAAAGTGTTTCAAGAATATTTACATTGATAAGAGGTAAAATCCACTGTGAAGACAGACAGAGCATTGAAAACTAAAATGAAAGCTGTTGAAAGTAAACTGAGGAAGCAAGGTAACAGCAGTGGGAGATTTCAATACATCACAGTAACTTATCTTGGATAAAATAACCAAAAACAAAGGTGGAAGGGATATAGGTAATATGAAGATAACTTCTATGCATATATAAAGTCTTATACCATAGAGGCAACACCTTCATAAAAGTTCATCTTATTCTCACTTACAAGGAATATCCTAGTAAAGAGCCAGGTGATATTAATTTTCCAATGTACAGCAAAAATAGAAAATTTAAATGTAAACTAGAAATTAAAGACCCTACTGACTTGGAAATTATAAAGTACTTCTCTCAAAAAAATTGTAGAAGGGCAGAAGAAGTTAAAAACTACAATAAAATATTATAAAGAAAACAATGGAACAATTAAAACTATCTATCAAAATTCTGAGATACTACTAGTGTCTTCTCAGTGGCAAATTTATTGTCTTGGCTGCCTTAATTAGTAAATAATGAAGAATTAAAATAAGTCATCTACCAAAGTTGCTAGAAATGTCAACAAATAAGTGGCACAGAAATAAAAACAGAAAATCAAAACATCCTATGATGAAAACTAGAGGAAATGAAGAACTGATTGTCACAGCAGTGAACGATGCCCACATCACACACTGGTCCATTTAGGTAGAGTTATGAACTCCCAAGTTGATAGTGACCAAGCTTGTCCATCAAGAGAGCAGGCAGGTGTAAGACAATAAGGACTGGTGGAGACTGTGGCATTTGCCCTGCCTAGAAAGGACAGCTACTCAACTTCACCAAACTATTGCAATGAAAGAATGCAAGTCCAGACTTGCCAAATTCTCTGATATTTTTAAGAGGGAGAAATGCAGATTTTTAATATGATATTTTTTCTGCTTTATAAAATGACGTGTGAGCCAAATAAAACATGGCTAAGAGCTGAATTTGGCTGGTAGGCTATAAGTATGCAACTTCTGATTTAGACTACTTATTTCAGCTTGAATCAGTTTCAACAACTTATATTTTTCCAGAAATCTCCATTTCATGTAGACATTCACATGTATTTGCACTAAACTGCATCACATATTCTTTTTTAAAAACTTCCATATTTTTTTCTCTTCTAGTTTAGTGACAACTCTCTTAATTCTTAATTAAATATGCTTTATTTGTCAATGTATTGCATTTTTCCCCCAAAAATCAGCTCTTGGATCTGTTTATTGAAAAAATTTTGGTTTTTCATTTAAAAATTTTCAAGTGGGTGGGATTCTTATTCAAACGTTTGTTATTACTTTTTGGTTTATTGCACTATAGTCAAAGAATGTGCCTATAATATTTGTCCTTTGGAATTTAATTAGGTTGTCTTTGTGGCCTAATACACAGCCATGTTTGTTAACCTTCCAGAATCATTTCAAAAGAGGAGTATTCTCTTTTCAAGGGAACAAAATTTACTGATATATTACATACATACACAGGCACACACTCACATACACACAGGTTCAGTGCCATTCAAATTTTGTTCCTTAGTTTTATCTACAGGATCAAGCTGAAAGGAATGTGTGAAATCTCTCATAATCATTTTTGCCCCTATTCATAATATTTCTAAAATTTTTTCCTGAGATAAAATCTTTGCAATAAATATTACATCTTAATGAAAAAAGAAAAGCCTAAAATCCTTACATCATCATTAGTGTTGTTCACCAAACATTTCCAGTTCATTCCATTCTAGTCATGGAGTCAGATTCAACTTCCCAATAGCCCTTGATATGAGGCATGGCCACCTGACTTGCTGTAGCCAATGAGATGTGAACAGAAGTGACAGAAACTTTAAATAAGAGTCATCATGTAATTCACTCAGTGTCTTTCCCTTGCCACCGCTGTCATGGAAGCACAGACAGAAGCCCCCCTCTGCCAGGATTGCTGAGTGAAGATGACTAAGAGGAAACACCCAGCCAACCTACAGTGGACACACAGCGTGAGTGAGATGTTTTACTTTGTGATACTGAGCCACTAATATTCAGGGAGGATTATTTATTACTGCAGCATAACTTAGCCTGTCCTTACTGCAACAGATCAACAACAACAACAACAAAAACAGACAATCTGGAAAAGGAAAAAACAGATCACTAATCAACATGTTGAAAATACATCAAAAAAAAAAAAGAAAAGAAAATACATCATCTCACTTGTGAGTGAAAACTAAGTCCCCATTTTTTACCAACCACATTAGTAAAGATTTGTTAAATAATACTGAATACTGGTCAGGGTGTTCTGAGATAGGCATTTTCTTATATTCCTTTTAGTAAATTCTGCCTGAGTGAAATATTATTTATGTATAAAGGATTTCAGCAGGTTCTTATCTTTCACACAAGACTCTCTCTCCTAGGAATTCAGCACAATCTCTGTTTTCACGATGACATAGTACATGGTACCAGGAGGAAACAAACTTTGCAACTGGGATTCTGAGATTGTCTTGCTTATCTATGATCTTAAATGAAGTAATGACTTTCTTCCTAATGAAAAATGGTATACTGTTATCTATAGCATGACCAGCATCATAATTAATTAAATGTCATCTGTGGTTTCTGGGATAAAATAATCATTGAAAGCAAGGCTTTCAAAGGCCTGTGTAGTTCCTATGTTTGACCTTTATAGTAGCAATGATGACTACAAGGGCTGTAGGGTGTAATGGCTGCTCTGACAAGCTCAGGCCTTGAAACTCTCAGCTAGGTTACAGTCAGAGAACTAGAGTGCTTCTAGGGTAAACCCCAAATCATCACTTATTTCTTACAACCTCAGGGAAGACCTCAAATTTAATTGGGTGGCCCGTAGAATGATAATGAAATCACAGACTCATCAAGTCACTCATGTGAAATTTAGGGTACTGGCTGGAAAGAAGTGGGACCTGAGACTTAGAATGGGGACTTCTGTGTGGATTCAGAAAATTGAATGATCAAGTCTCCCTGATGTCCACTCTGATATTTCTCTGAGGTCAGAAAAGATCAGTCTGAAGAACTTGTGGATCATGAAGACTGGAAATAAACACAACTTCTGTGTTTGCCTTGAACAGAGATGCCCACTTTCAAGATCTATTCCTACCAAGTTTCACTGACTCTAAATCCATGACTCCAATCAGATCAGCACATTCCAGAAGTCCCAAGTCTGCTATGGGAGAGGAACACAGAGTCTCAAGATATTGCTAATTTGTATTGTTGTAAACCAGGGGGACCAGTGTAGCCATGAATTCTAAGGTATTAAAATAAGAGAGACAGAATATAATACTGGATGCTGTTAATGAAATGGGTGCATGAACCAGAAATTCTGTTTTCATTATGTTGGATCGAGTGGCAGGAAATGGGTTGAACAGTTTAATCTTTAGCAGAAACTTAGGTTCATTGTGGGCAACTGTCAATACAATTGAGACAGCAGAGTCTTCTTAGGAAAATGCAGAGGGAGGAGCTGCTTTGGGAGATAGGGATGTTGGAGTGGATTTGTCACAAACATCCACCATTACTACTTATCCCGAGAGGCCCGAAAGGACGCCCCTTTGCTAAAGCAATGAGAAGCCCAAAGACACCATCTTCAGTTCATAAACTCTGCTCTAGAATCAGGCTTGACTCATTCAAGAATAACCTGGGGAGTGGCTGAAATTTATCATCCAGCTAAAGCTGATGGCAGGAGACTATCTGGAACAGCAACTGATAACCAAAACACTCACTCAGGTTTGAAATATCTACGTGACACCGTGACTGGAGTGTGTGTGCATGTGTGTCTGTGTCCTGTTAAGTCACTGCTTCAATGCCTTGTTGTCAGCCTAAGTGACCTATATCCACCAAATCACAAAAAGAAAAACAACACATTGACAAGACATGTTGTCAAACAGTCGGACGTGACTGAGCGACTAAGCACACACACGCATAGTCTAAGGCATACCATCAGAAACAGGAAGCAACCCAATCGCGTTTCCTCGTTTGACAGTCTCTCCCATGGAGTTCAGGCTAGATTCATGGCGCTCTTACTAGCAGTGTGACCTGGGCAAGTAACTTGAAACCTCTGTACTTCATTTTTCTCATCTATAAAATGAGAATCATATGGGTACCTATAGCTGTTATGAGAACTAAGTTAATAAGTAAAGTGCCAGAATAGCAGTCTACAATGAAGACTCCACTGCGTTAGCTTCTACTATCATCACTCTAAGTTATTATCGGAAGCATGGTGAGCACTACATAAGTAGTAGTTATCACTGTCATTACCTAGCTAAGATTTACCGTAATGAAGTCAAAATAAATTCAGCAGTAATTCCCTAACAGAATGAAATATGAAGTAGTTTGATGCCAATCATGCTGATTCACAAATACAAACACAAAAAGAGAGAATTTCCTGTGACTGACCTTCACCAGGACTTTGTGAATTACTTCCAGCTTTTAAAGTTACACATCTTCCCCAAGGGTTACTGGCAGGAGATTAAGGAAGGACTGCACTCCATGGAAAAGACTGTCAAACAAGAAATCATGGTTGGGTTGCTTCCTGTTTCTGATGGTATGCCTTAGACTCTGTGTGTGTGTGTGTGTGTGTGTGTGTGTGTGTGTGTGTGTGCGTGTGTGTGTGTGTGCGCGCGCGCGTTCAGTCATGTCGGACTCTTTTCAACTCCACAGACTGTAGCCTGACAGACTTCTCTGTCCATGGGATTTCCCAGGCAAGAATGCTGGAGTGGGTTTCCATCTCCTTCTCCAGGCAATCTTCCCGACCCAGGGATTGACCTTCATCTCCTGTGTCTCCTGCACTGCAGGTGGATTCTTTACCTGCTGAGCCATCAGGAAAGCCCTTAGACTAGCACCTGTCAAACTCAACCACGCACATAAGTACTTGTTAAAACTCAAGCTCTTGTGAAGTAGTTAGCCTCCAACTAATTAAAAAAAAAAAACAAAAAAACACTCAAGCTCTGAATCAGCCGGTCTCGGGTGGGCCTGAGGGTCAGCACTGCAAGTAAGCTCCCAGGATACGGTGATTCTGTGGGTCCCTGGACCACAGCTGGAGAAGGGAGGAAGCCAAGGCCCCAGCATACACAAGCATTGGGAAGGCCCCCTCTTTCAAGCAGGACTGACTGACCAGTCCTGCTTCGTCATATCCCCAGAGGAAATATATCCTTATTTGCTTTTCAGGCATTTACTCCTCCTCAGACCTTCTTGTTCATAAAAATACACAGGCTTGAAGATTTCTCTTCAGCCAAAGGTTTTCTTTTAACCAAAAGTCACCCAATGATGTTGATGGACACAGTGCTGTCCATAACCTGGCTAGATTGTTAAAGGATGAAGGTTCTTGTGCCTCACCCTGGGGATTCTGACTCGACGTGTCTGTTTAGCATGTTTCCTTTTTTTCTTTTTTTCATGTGCACTCAAGTTCATGTACCTCTGCTTAATGCTAAAACCCCAGCTACTTCCACCAGGTCATCCCCCTTCATGAAGTCTGTGGGTGAGCATCTTCCCTCACTAAAGAAAGAAGTGTGTATATAGATGATGGAATATTACTCAGCCATAAAAAGAATGAAGTAATGCCATTTGCAGCAACATGGATGGACCTAGAGATCATCATACTAAGTGAAGTAAGTCAGACAGAGAAAGACAAATATTATATGATATCATTTAGATGTGGAATCTAAAGAAATGATACCAATGAACTTATTTACAAAACAAAAACACATTCACAGCCATCAAAAGCAAACTTAATAGTTACCAAAGGGGAAAGGGTGGGGGAAGGATGAAATCGAAGCCTAGGATTAACATATACACACTGCTGTGTATAAAATAGGTAAACAGCAAGGTCTTACTGTTTAGCACAGGAAAATATATCAATATCTTGTTATAACCTATAATGGAAAAGAATTCTAAAAGGAATAGCTGTATGTGAATGTATAACTGAATCACTTTGATGCGCACTTGAAACTAAACACAACATTGCAAATCAACTATACTTCAACACAAAGAGAGAAAGAGAGAAGAAAGAAAGAAAAATGAGAGACAGAAAAAAGAAAGGAAGGAAGCATGTATTTGAAATCACAAAATAGACCTAGGCCTGTTCCAGAGCATCCACATGAGTACACTGACACGTTTGAATGTGAAGTGGAAATGAGCTGTACTGGGAATTAAGTATAGACTTTTCTGTCTTCTAGAAGATCACAGATGAAAATAGGAAAGTCATAATCATATGACTGATCAGCAAAGTGTCAATACATGTAACGAATGGGTAGGAAAAGAGGGAAGATACAGACACACAGGCTAACAACGAGGACCCTGCCAACTCTTTCATGTGACTCTGGCCATAATTTAATTCTTTGCAGCTCAGTGGTTTGCCTCAAAATGAAGCAAAAAGGCATCTTGCCAACCATAAAGTTAAGCAAATTCACACATAATGGACACCAGAAAAATCTGTTCTAAATGGAACAAAGCTGAATCATACTCACCATCCAGACAGTGGTGAACCTAAAAAAAAAAAAGAAAAACAAACACAAAAAAACCCTATAAACCTGCTGAGGGATAAGAATTCATTTCAAAACCCCAAATTTGTTGGAATTTCATAAGATTCTGCACCTTTGAGGCACAGAAGGAAAATTAAGAATGCAGAGGGCAAGGGCTGCATTTGTTTTGTTCCTTGAGTGCAGGAGAGGTGGAGACAGCTGGGAAAGGAAGATTGCATTAAGAAATATGAGCGGGGACCCAGGCAGAAACCATGGGCTTCTGAAAGCATCTCCTGGTTTGATGGTTTCAGGAAACTACTTACAAAGCTGGCTGGGTTCACTCCAGATGCCCACAGTGGTGTAGTTGGTGAAACCATTACGATGCAGAAAAGAGTCAAAAATGTCCCTTTGGTCTTAAAGATACCAAGGCCCTTTTCCCCAGAGGACATTACAGGAGGCTCCAAGGGGCCCCAGGAACTGTTGTGGGAACCGCAGAGCTAATGAGAGCAGCAGGGGCATGGCAGAGCCCACAGTCACTTTCTCAACTTGCTTCTATAAAAGATTTAAGCTTTGGAGATGCTTTTGTAAGGTGACTATTTTATCATTTCTAAGGACAGTACATAACTGGTACTGCAATGCACTGGAGAGAAATGGATTTCCCGATGCAAGGATTGCCTTAGGTCACTGAGCTTAAATGTTTCTAGGAAGCTGAGGAAGAGAGCTTCAGACTTCCCGAATCTGGGCTGAAGGTGAGAGGCTGGCAAAAGCATCTGGGAAACATGAGTCCTAGTCCCCAACTGATGTCAGTTCAGAAGTCACCTCAGCTGCAGAGGCTGAAAGAACCTTTGCAGCCATAAAGGAAGCACTGGGCAACTGGGCAGGAATTTGGGTTTTCTGTTTATTTAACTCGGGGCAGTTCAGCCTATGCGGTGTACACACACACAGGGTCAGTCCCAGCTCTGAAGTCAAATAGGCTATGGTCAGGAGAGCAATTCCAGACCCTGCTACTGCCTGTCTTCCATTCTGCCCTCTGGAAAACCGGCTCCCCACAACACACACACACTGGAACCGTCTGGCTCCCACAGGCTCTGTGTCCAGGAAGCCAGCGAGCTCCCTAATCCAGGGAGATTACTGCTACACACAGAGTCGGCAAAGCACCCCACTCCCCAGGAACCACCTAATGAAAGCCTCATGGAGAGACTAAGGTTGTACAGACTTGGTCTAATTCCATCTGGGCCTCGTGCCGAAGGTATGACCTCACCAGCAGGCAAACCGGCAGGGACCCCAGAGAGAATGGATCGGTGTGTGGGCCAGACCAGCCTCAAATCACAGCCAGCTGGGATGCACGGAGGCACTGCCATCTCTCCTGATGCCCTTGGATCCCATGACCAGGGTCTGTCAGGAGTCACGGTCATCTTACAGAGAAGAATCCTAAGTTCTGGCCCAAAACCCTTGTGTGAGTGTGTGTGCGTGTGCGTGCATGCGGCATTATCCTCACAAAAATCTCTGCCGTTCCACAAGTTTCACACCAAAGAGAAGCTTAATTAGGTAGGGCCAAATGTCTGCAGAGAATCTCCAGTTACAGAAGCTGGGAGGAAGGATATAATTAGAACCTGACTTAAAAAAAAAAAAAAAAAAAAAAAAACAGAATAGCTCAAAAGACCCCACTAAGAGAAGGACACTGAAAAACAGTCAATCCACGCATATCCAGTACTCAGAACCCAGAAATTTCACTTACCAGTGTCACTGACAAATCACATAAAGACGTTTCAGCTTCAGCCTGGGTATTTTTCCCTTAGCTCTTTTCATACTTAAGCATCTATTACATCGCAAAAGGCAATTCTTTTTGCCTGTACTGCTGCATTGTCTTCATTTGTTGTGTACTGATTCTTTTGTAGGCAACAAAATAAAAGTTTGAGGAAGCTGCATTTCAGATATATAAGATTATGGCTGATTTGCATTGTTATATGGCAGAAATTTTTTAAAAAACAAAAATTAATATATTTAAACAAAGAAAGAAAAGTAAATAACTGTGCTTTCACCTGATGGGGTCACCATGAAAAAGCAGATGATTTAGGCTTCTGTTAAAGGAACTAATAGAAATTCTCTGTACACTTTGCTTGGAAGTCACGCCCTCGGCATTGGTCACTAAGGATGATATTGCAAATGAATGGGTGAAACCTGGCATCTCTTAAGCTTCATCCCGTTGGCTACTTGAGTCCTGATGGGGTCCAGGAACAGCACCATCACCCGAGGCCCCCAGGGGACTCCAAGGCCTCCTGCAATCAGGGAGGATTTGCAATAATGTAAAAATTCCCCATGAGCCGGGGTCTAATGAGTGAATAGACAGAGAGCAAGGATGTACTTGGATGAAGACCCACAAAACTTCCATGGAAGTAACTCTCCCATGATAGCCCCTGGCTCATTTTGACTAAATGTTGCTAAGTCCATTTGCTTTTAGTCCATTTGACCATGTTTTATTTTGCTACGCTATAAGAGGAGACTCAAAGGCATTAAAAAAAAAAAAAAAAAAAAAAAACTTCTTAATTCTACAGAGAGGGTAGGTTAAGATTTCTATTATTTTAAGGAAGAAACTCTTTTTTTCTGGAAGTGTTTCTCTGAAATGATGATGGGAATCCAGGGAAGAGATTTTGCTATACAACATGTGCTTTGCTCCAGCTTTTCAGAAATATTGGGTTAGCCAAAAGTTCATCTGGGTTTTCCCATAGGATGATGAAGAAAAACCCAAAAGAATTTTTTGGCCAACCCAGTACCTCTAACTACAGAGCAAGGTCGAATCAGGCCTGCAAAGACCCACAGAGTCACAATCAATCAGAGACGTAAGGACAGGGCCAGCACTCCACGTACTACTGAACATCCCTGATAGAACATCTCTTTCCTGAACCAGAAGATAAATGCCCACAGCTGCCCTTGGTGGTTGGCACTGGGGTCCAGTCACCATACAGTCATCATTAAATTTATCCTCTTTCCAACAAGCCCGGCAAGACAACAGGACACAGCTGTGTTCAGCTAGTCTGCAGGCCAAGCAAACCTCCCCCTACCAGGGTCTTCATCTGTCTCTCCCAAAAGACCCCTGCCCCCATCCTCTGTTTCCTTTCACTTGGTCTTTACTTCATGCTCTACAAAGTCCACCACTCTGGACCCCTTACACCTGGGATCAAGCTGCTTTCCAGAGGGGGAGAGTGTGTTGAAAAAAACAAATCAGGGGACTTTCCTGGCAGTCCGGCTGTTAAGACTTCACCTTCCAATGCAAGGGATGTAGGTTCAATCTCTGGCTGGGGAGCTAAGATCCCACATGACTCGTAACCAAAAACCCAAAACATAAAACAGAAGCGATATGATAACAAATTCAATAAAGATTTTTAAAACATGGTCCACATTAAAAAAAAAAAAAAAAAACCTAAAATAAGAAAGCTTCTTTCTGGACCTTTGGCCAAGGCAGGAAGGTCACAGCCAGTTTGGGATAAACTCCTAGGGTTTTAGAGCAGGAAAGAATCTTAAGGATCAGTAAATGCTGTCATTTTCCAGAACTGTTTAAGGATAGTGAAACACTTTCCCCCATTGAGACTGTATGTAGAAACCAGTATGTAAAACAGAGAGAAAAGAAGCTGTTATAGCCAAAAAATGGAATGTGATTTGGCAATAAAATGCAACGAAATAGTGATACATGTTACACTACGGATGAACCTTTCAAATATTATGGTAAGTGAAGGAAGTCAGTCACAAAGGACCGTGTATCCCATGATCCAGAAGAGCTAAGCCCATAGAGACAGAAAGTTGGTTAGTGGTTGTCTAGGACTTGGTGGGGGATAGAGCAATAGCTTGGAGAGTTCCATGGACAGAGGAGCCTGGTGGGCTACAGTCCATGGGGTCACCAAGAGTTGGACACGACTGAGCAACTAACATTTTCACTTTTAGAGGGAATGGAGGTGATAAATAAGAGGTAAAGGGTTTCTTTTAGGGTGATGAAAATGTTATAAAATTGATAATGCTATTGGTTGTGCAAACCTGTGATACACGCAAAGCCACTGAATTACTCAGGTTGCACAGGTGAATCTTAGGGTGTGTGGATGCTGTCTCAACAAAGCTGTTTTGAAAATGAAACAGAATCATTCTCACTGCTCCACCAGCCAGGCCTCCCCCACCCCGCCCCCACCCCCAGCTCCCTCTAGTGGCCCCAGAGCCACCTCTGCAGACCCCTGGAGGTCTGTGCAATGTGGTTTGAAAAACCCAGACCTGGTTCAAGTTTCCAAGTTGCCTGAAATGTAAGCCAGGACATGAATCCAAGTTTTCTGACTCCAAGTCTTTTGACTGTTTTGAAAGGCCCTTCAAACCCAAGATCTCTGATGAGTCCTGGCTCATCCCAGGGGATAGGGGTGGGGGGGTGGGGATGCTGTGGGCCCCAGTCTTACCGTCCATGTCCAGGCGCTGCATGATGATGGCCAGCTCCACCTCACTCGGCATGTACCCCAGAGAGCGCATGGCCATGCCCAGCTCCTGCTTGGAGATGAAGCCATTCCCATCTCGGTCCAGAACCCGGAAGGCCTCTCGGATCTCTACAACAGGAAAGCAGAGAAAGTCCAATGGTCACAAAGCGTGGTTGACTGCAGGGGTCCCCAGCCCCTGGTAGGAACTGGGCTGCACAACTGGACGTGAGCGGTGGGCTAGCAAGTGAAGTTTTATCTGTTGCTCCACATTCCTCATGTTACCACCTGAACCATACCTGCCCCCTACCCCACCATCCATGGAAAAACTGTCTTCTCTTGCCAAAAAGATTGGGGGCCACTGCTCTACTGCATTGAAATGATTGGCAACTGTCTGCAGAAAACTCCTAATTACTTTACAAAGAGTGATGTGTCAAAACCCGTTAACACGCTCCCCCCCCAAAAAAAAGGTGGCCAAAAGAGAAAGAAAAAAAGAGAGAAAAGAGAATGGGAGGAAAAGAGAGGGAGGGAAGGGGATTAAAAAAAAAAAAAAAAACACCAGAAAACAGAAAAACAGCTTTGGAAGGAGGAGATAACTAGCTCTGAGCAGCTAACACAACATAGTGTTGTGTTAGTCACTCAGTTGTGTCTGACTCTTTGCGACCCCATGGACTGTAGCCCGCCAGGCTCCTCTGTCCATGAAATTATCCAGACAAGAATACTGGAGTGGGTTGCCATTCCCTTCTCCAAGGGATCTTCCCAACTCAGGGATCAAACCTGGGTCTACTGAATTGCAGGCAGATTCTTTACCATCTGAGTCACCAGGGACACCCTACACAAAGTAGGGGGTGCACAATTAGCCAGTGGTCCCAGCTGGGAATCACGTTAGCCATGGACACTTCCCAGTAAGGCTGAGGTTTTGCTTTCAGCAGGGAGAAGACAGGAAGGCAGCGACCTCTCAGGTTGAACAGGAAGGCAGCGACCTCTCAGCTTGAGCTAGGGAGGGAAGGAGAATGAGAGTCCCCCTTGTGGACGTACATTCAGCTCCCTGCTGCCACAGAGCTGTGCAGAAAGCTTTCTCAACCTCCTAGGAGGACAGGAGTTAAGTATCCTGCTGTTTTTATTTCATTCCTCTAATTTACAGCTGTTTTATGGCTATAAACAACCTCAGATCAATAAGAGTGTCATAAAAGCCCCAGAGGCATCTTTAATCACATTCTCTGGGGCTGGCAGAGAACTTGACTCTACCATCAAGAAGGCCATTTCCCCCAGCAGGGGGATGCCCATCCTCTTACCCCCGCCAGAGCTGCTCTGCTTTCCACCCAGAGTCCCTCCCTCCAGAGCCCTGATCTCTTTTCGCCTTCTGTTCATCATGGGTTGGCTGAGCACTTCCTAACACCTCACACTCCTGTGAGGCATGGGAATTCGATTTGAGATCACAGTCTGGAGATGAGAGGTACGTCAATTGTATCTGAGCACCAGACATGGACAGCTTTGACTTTTCATCAATAAATTCAGTGTGAGCTCAGCTGCGGCAGCTGCCAGCACACATCGGGCCATTCAACAAGCTGCCTTTACCTGAGGAGCACGGGAGTTAGGACTGTGGAGAATAAAGACAGTGATCTGCCGGGCATCGTGGTTCCCCTTCAGAGACCCACACTCCAGGTGGGAAGATAAGATCCAGTCAGAAACTTGCAGGAACTCTGAACTAATGCAAGACATCAGCCGTAGCCATTTACAGTTTCCCCCATGTATCGGTAGGGGATTGGTTCCAGGACCCTGTGGATACCAAAATCCACGGATATTCAAGTCCCCTAATAAAAAATGTATAAAATGGAATTGGGCAGCTAGACCTTGTAGCCATGGATTCAGCATCCACAAAGGGCTAACTGTAGTTACCACGTCTCTAAATATCTAACTATCCTCCCAGCAAGCACATTGAACCCTGACCCAGGCAGGCTTTTCCTTTCCTCTTTGCATTAAATTTCCTGTGGTTGCTTTAATCAATCACACAAATGTAGTAGCTTAAAACAACAGATATTTATTCTGTCACAATCTGGAGGCTAGAAATCTGAAATCAGGTGGTAAAGAACCCTCCTGCCAAAGCAGGAAACATAAGAGAGACACAGGTTCAATTCCTGGGTCAGGAAGATCCCTTGGAGGAGGGCATGGCAACCCATTCCAGTATTCTTGCCTGGAGAATCCTATGGACAGAGGAGCCTGGCGGGCTACAGTCCAAAGGGTAGCAAAGAGTCGGACAAGACAGCGATTTAATATGCACGCTCAGACCAAAATCAAGATGAGGACAGACCTGCCCTCCCCCAGAGGCTCCAGGTAAGATTCTTTTCCCACTTTTTCCTGCAAATCTACTTTCCTGAGCTTGTGGCCGCAAGGCTCCAATCTCTGCCCTGGGGTTACCTTCTCTTCATCTGTCTGTGATCTCCCTTTGCCTGCCTCTTACAAGGACACTTGTGCTTGCATTTAGAAACCACCATATAATCCAGAATAAACTCCTCATCTCAAGATCCTTAATTTATTGGCAGCTACAAGGACCATTTTTCCAAAGTAACATTTATAAGTTTCTAGCCTTGGGGATCTGATTCCTTTGGGGATTGTTTTTCAGACCTCTGCACTCTCCCAGCCAGTGCTTCCATCTGAAACACCTTGCCATCCTCTTTACCTGCCCAAATCACATCAGTCCTCCCAGGCCAGGTCAGAGGTCGTGTGTTTCACAGCAGTACCCTCACTCACCACAGCCAAGTTTCCTCCCTCACTGCTGACTGGTCAGCAGGACAGTTACTGCTGCTTCATGACACCTAGCCCACACCACCTAGAAATACAAAGAAATCAAGGTGCTGAAATCATGGCTTCTGTGAGCTACAAGTGCCTTGTACATTTCATTCGCGGCTCTATGTTCCCACCTATGTGCTGAAGGAGACACTAGACAGACAGCTAGCTCTTCAGTGGATGATGAATCTGAACAAGTAAGCACCAGATATCAGCAGCAGATTCATTATCAATACTAATTCAGCATGCTGGATGCGTTCCATGAATAAATGTGTGCTCCAGCAGAAGGAAGACTAGTCTGGGAGTCAGGACCTTGGGCTCCCGGCCAGGCGTATTAGCGAATTAGGTCTGCAGCCAAACCCTGAGGCCTTGGTTTGTTCATGTGTAAAATGAGCCAGGTTGGCCAAGAGAATCCGTGAGGTCCTTTGAGCCCCTTTCTAAGGATCCGTGGACATCGTTACAGTATTTAAAAGAAGAATAGGAAGCCTGTGTTCTTTTTCATACCATATTAATCTGCTGTTCAAACACACCTCTTTTTTCCATTGATGATACAGAAAACATTTTAGCCCTTTCCAAATTCTGAATTAAGGGGTTTGTCTGCATATTTAGACTTTTCTCATCAATGAAACATGCCCAAGATTATCTAAAGCAGCCATATGTTTTCCAAGCACGTGTCGGGTGGACCTAAAACAGCTTATAGCCAGTACTCAGCTTGAGATCCTGGCACATGGCACTCAAGGACACGAGGACAGAGGTCATGCCTCACTCGGCCCAAGTCCAGACACTGAGGGTAGGGGGATGCAGACGGAGGGTCTCCTGAAATGGGAATCAGCTCACAAAGAAGTCCATCCAGTCCCCATGATCAGGGCAGGCCTGTCCCACAGCCTCATCTGAAAACTGGGTTGGGCTGGGTCTCCTTCCAGCCTCTGTGACGGGGTTTTACAACAGGTCTGACACAAACCATGCAACAGTAGAAAATGTCAGATGATGACAGGGTCCCTGCTGGGGTCCCAGGTGGGCCAGCCTGATGGCCAGCTGCAGGCTGAGCCCTGCCTCTGCTCTCTGGACCACTTCCTTCCCAAGGCACCATCTCCTCTTCCCACCCCTCTGACTCTATCCTCAACTCTGGGCTGATGCTGTCACACTGAAGGATGATCCCCTTCTGTTGACAGGGCCTAGCCTCACCCCTGTGGTCCCTCTGCATGCCCTAGATCTTAGCAGTGAAAGGGCCTACATCCTGACATTAGCTACTCCAGAGGGCTTGGTTAGGGATGTTTGAGAACTTGACCTGGAAATGAGGGCCTTGGTGGGTGTGCCTCCCGACCCTTACCTGGCTGCCTGGGCTACTCCTTAAGCTGTCTCACCTCTGGACTGTTGGATTTGGTAACTCAGACCTCAGACAGGGGTCCCTCCGGTGCCCTGCTTGAAGGAACATGCTCCTTCGAGGCCCCAAATCCCCATGGTTTTCCTGTTTGCAGTATGCATCCAGGCTGGCCCTGCTTCAGCCCAGGACAGGATGGAGAAGAAACAGCTCAGCTCAGAGTTCTGTTTTCTTTGGCCCCAGGTCAGTGGGACAAAGTCATCCTTCTCTGTTTGCTCCCAAGGGGACTTTCCCAGCAGTTCAGTGGTTAGGACTCCGAGCTTCCACTGCAGGGGATGCAGGTTTGATCTGTGATTGGGGAACTAAGATCCCACATGCCATGTGATGCCACCAAAAAAAAAAAAAAAAAGCTGGAGATTTGGGGAAAAATCAACAAAATTGATAACTCTTAAGAAAGAATCAAGCAATAAATTATTTTTTTAAAAAGAATATCTACTTCTGTTGTGTGTGCGTGTGTGCGTGTGTGCGTGCATGCATGCACAGAGGCAGACAAAGCTCACTAACTTCTTTTTCTTTCAAAATAACAGAAGGGGTGAGGGGGAAAGTACAAAACTAGAAATCCATAATGGGAGCCTCTGGAGATTTAATCTTTCCAGTGAAGGGAAAGCCCAGGAAACGAGAAGCTTATTAGAAGGAAATGGGTCTTGCAGTCTGAGACATGTGATGTGTGCCTAATTTTGTTTTTAATAGCAGAACAGGGTGTGAGAAATATGCCCATAAAACGGCGGAGACATGGGAGCAGGCCGGATCTTTCTGCCTCCGGCTGCAGACAGCCAGGGTGCAGCACGAAGGGGCTCTGGCCACCTTCCACATCCTCGGGAAGTGGAGACCACAGATCAAGTTTTCAGGAACAACTCAGTCACGTGGTGTGCTTTCCACTGGAACGTATCCCCTCTTTAGGCTAAAGTCCCTTGTGCTTCAGAGTTATATAACCGTGCTTTTGGTCTTTGATTTCATTGCAGTCTCACGCAACACGTGAACACCAGGCACCAGCATGGCCAATTCTACCCCCTCCAAGATGCCTGTGTGGGCCACAGGAGGGACATCTATGATGGTCACAGGAGCCTGTCCAACTGTCATTGTGCAGAGTACAAAAGGTAAGACACATCTTCCAAAAAAAAGGAATCCACTCTCTGCCTGTGGAATCTTCTAGAATCAAAGTCTGCACTCCCACATGGATCTGGGCCTCTCCTCCCTGGAATGAGGCTGATGTTCTGAAGCCAAGCAAGACCTGGGATAGAAATGGTCCTGCTCTAGAGACTGAGAGATGTATAGCACATGATGCCAACAAATCTATTTTCTTAGAAATATCTGGAGCCACCACTGGTACCCGCTACTTTCTGACGCAATGCCCTCTGAAAACCATGCTTTGGTTCCATGATGCTCTCTAGGGTCATAGCCAATTCAGGCAGGAACAATGGTGGAAGCACAGTGATCATACAGAACAGCCTCATCAGTCAAGCCACCTAAACAGAGTGTGTATCAGATGAAATCCAGAGAGCAGGCAGAGTCAGTATTTATCTGCTAATGGTCTAGCTCTGAAGAATCAGCTGAAATTCTTTGTGCTAACTGGCAAACTCAAATCAGTAATGAAGAACAATGTTTGCTATCTCAGTCCTCATTAGCTTGAAATCTGTTTATTATCCACAGAAAGGTAAGTTTGGGAAGCACCGGGGTTTTAACCACAAAATGTGAGGGCTTTACAAATGAACAAGATGGCTTCTTTTGATTTGTATCATGGAGAAACTGCTGGAGAGATACAGCTCAGCAAGGCTAGGCAGGCAATTATTAACTAGTCACACAAACGCCAAAGAATTGATACTTTTGAACTGTGGTGTTGGAGAAGGCTCCTGAGAGTTCCCTGGACTGCAAGGAGAGCAAACCAGTCCATCCTAAAGGAAATCAGTCCTGAATATTCATTGGAAGCACTGATGCTGAAGCTGAAACTCCAATACTCTGGCCACCTGATGCGAAGAACTGACTCATTGGAAAAGACCCTGACGCTGGGAAAGACTGAAGGCAGGAGAAGGGGACAACAGAGGATGAGCTGATTGGATGCCATCACCAACTGGATGGACATGAGTTTGAGCAAGTTCCAGGAGTTGGTGATGGACAGGGAGGCCTGGTGTGATGCAGTCTACGGGATCACAAAGAGTCAGACATGACTGAGTGATTGAACTGAACTGACGGAACTGAACACAAATGCACCAGAAAATATGATACAAGTCTGGAAGTCTTTATTTGGGAGAAATAATAGGACAGGGGCCGAGCCAATGACAAAAGAGATTTAGAAAAGTTTCCCCCTTTTCGATGAAAAACAACAAATGCATATATAGAAATGATTAATACAGCCTTTCATTCACTGAAGAGTTGCTGCATAATTATTATATGCCAGATGCAATCCTAAGATATACAGGGAGCCAAAGAAACTTTCCAGGCTCTGAAAAGCTTACATTCTAGTTGGAAAGACAGAGGGTGACCAGATATTCATAACAGAGGATGACAAGCACAGTAATACAAGTCTACATAAATCTCATGGAAGTCCTTCCTTAGGACAGACAGCTCTGTGAAATCTTTTGAATCTTAAGACCACGGAGAGAAGGGAAAGGAGGCTGAGTGGGGAAAATGTACCAAGATGGGTATGTTGAACATCCTGGCTGCACAGTGGATATAGAAACATTGAGAGACAAGGGGGAAGATGTGTGCCAAGACAAGACTGAAAGAGCCTTAGAAGCCACCCAAGCTTTACCTTGTAGGCCAGGGGTTGGCAAATCTGTCTGTGGCCAAATCTGGTCTATCACCCTGTTTGTCAACAAAGCTTTATTGGAACACAGTCATGGCCATTTTCTGACATACAGTTGTCCATGGTCGACTGCTTTGGGACCACACAAACAGAACTAACTCATTGGGATGGGGAAGGTTTGAATCACGAAGCCTAAAATGTTGACTTTAGCTTTTTAAAGTTTGTGGACACCTGTTGTAGGTCACAGAGAGTTCTCAGTGGTTCTAAATTTAAAAAAAGAGAGAGAGAAAGGATCAGATTGGTTTGTAAACCGAGGGCTGGCAAAGACTATGGTGACAAGGAATGAGAAGTAGAGCCCTCACCGGAGGCTGTCACAGAGACCAAGTGGGGATACAGAACCTAGAGCTGCCCCTAGAGCTGCTGGGAGGGGCAGAGAGACTTGTGAGTGGTCAGGTCAGGGCACCTGAGTGTCCCCAGGTTACGATAGGGATGAGTTGAGGATGATGCTGAGGATTCTAGTATGCCTGATGGAGTGAGCAGTGACGATATAAACTGAGAGAATTCAGGAGGAAGCAGAGGGTTTCAGAGAGGGGAGGAACATGGTATTTGGCCACCTGGAGTCCAGGGCCCTGACAGATACCCAAGCAGTCAGGCCTGGTGAATACACAGAAATACACGACTAGCCTTTGGAGATGGTGATACTAAAAATATGATGAAGATGGAAAACAGGAATAGAATGACCATAATTGCATATAAAATGCTAGTTCAATCCCGGTGCAGGTTTTAGTGCGAATGAGTTCCAATTTAATCATAATCAATCAATCTGCAAATACAACTAATTGGTTTCAGTAATTAGGGAACGACAGAGGTGAGAGCTGAGACAGCAAGGTGGTGGGGCTCTGAAGGAAGAGGGAAACATGCTGGGAGGAGGCAGGGATGCAATGAGGAGCGTCCTGCATTGAACAGTGCTGATGCCAACAGATGGGGGCAAGATGGGGGTTATGCTGCTGCTTTTTTTAATTCACTTTTTAACCCGGCTTTCTTGGTACATTTTAAAGGGGGTTAAAGGAGTCTCCTGGTGGCTCGGAAGGTAAAGAATCTACCTGCAATGCAGGAGACCAGGGTTTGATTCCTGGGTTAGGAAGATCCCTGGGTCAGGAAGATCCCCTGGAGAAGGAAATGCCAAACCTATTCCAGTATTCTTGTCTGGGAAATCTGATGGACAGAAAAGCCTGACGGGCTACAGTGCATGGGTTGCAAAGAGTTGGACACAACTTAGCGATTAAACAACGAAGGATCCTCACTCCTAGTTATTTGCTATTTGAGATGTGATTGCATTCATTTCAATAAATGCTCATTTATTGACTGTTCCTCCCTGAGACTATAACAGTATCTGGGATCTACAGTTAGAATTCAGGGTTGAGCACAGCTCCGGTAAGTTCCCTGGCCACCCCCCAACTCCCTCTGGCTCATCGGGAATCACTAACCCTGGGGGCAGGCAAGAGGCAGTGTTGGAAAAAAAAAGAAAAAAACAGTTCAAAGGCGCAGTGCTCGAGGCTGGTGGGACAATGGTTCAAGGTTCATTCTGTGGATCCCTGGTGTCACTACGCCCCTGGCCTTTCTCCTTACCTCAGGGCTCAAATGATACCTTGAATTAAAAAATCAAGCCAACTCCCTCCCTAGCTAGCATTTGAAAAGAAAAGCTTGTCAGTAATTTACTAGGTGGAGAAATTACAGACCGAATAGGTCACGAAAAGTAATCATTCTTTCCTAACATAGGGCAGCAGAAAGCCAGGGGCATCTCTAAGGGTTAAGGAGCTAGATCAGAGTTTATTTGTCCCCAAAGTTTACATCTCCATAGATTAAGCTGAATTGATTTTAGCATGCCAGGTCCGTTGAAGCTAATTCTCCAACAGCAAAAGAACAAAGCAAATGAGAACTGAAAGTAACAATGAAAGCCCATCTGGACCACGGGCACCGGGTGATGGACTGACTGCCCAGCACGGATGAAAGGAGAGCCATTAAACTGATTTGAATAAGGATGAGAGTGAGCATTGTCAGAGGGTCTCTGTATGGAAAAACAGGGTGATGAGTGAAGAGAAAGGAAGAGGACATCAAGCAAGGCGGTAGTTTTCTTTGTCTTGAGAGGTTCTGGACTTGACCTCTGGGATGGGGACAACCCCCGTCAAAAGACTAGAGCTAGGCCTGCAGAGGAATGCAACATTTTCTAGTTCCCAGGTAGCTCAGTGGTAAAGAAACTACCTGCCAATGCAGAAGACACAAGAGACACGGGTTCGATCTCTGGTTCGGGAAGATCCCCTGAAGTAGGAAATGGCAACCCACTCCAATATTTTTGCCTGGAAAATTCCATGGACAGAAGAGCTTGGCAGGCTATAGTCCTTGAGGTCACAAAAGAATTGGACATGACTGAGTGCAACACATTAATTGATGCTTTTTACAAAAAAAGCCTCCAGAATGTATAAAGGAAAAAAATCTATAATTCACTGGCAAGCAATAACCATTGTTAATATATATTAGGGTGCTTTATTCCAAACTTTTTAATGTATAAATATTCTTAATTAAATTGGGATCAAGTTCTCTCTAGAGCTTTATTTTTTTTTCATTTAACACACTATCATTTCAATTTTCCATATTGTTGAGTAGTCTTTAAAACATCATTTTGATGGCTGTGTAGCATTCCATTAAATCATGATAGCCAAATTGATATCACCAGACTCCTAGCATGGGTCATTTAGATCATTTCTGATTTTATATAATGCTGCAATGGAAATCTTTGTACATAAATTTTCATGCATTTTGATGGTTATCTCCTTCAGATGATATCCTAGGAACAGAACTATTAGGTCAAAGGCAAAAACTCTTTTAAGGTATTTAATAGATATTGCCAAGTTGCCCTCAATGATTCGTTTCTACTCATACCACTTCTGACATCAAATGTGTCAGAGTTTTCCCCACACCAACTAATTCTCCAGTTCTCTAGATACTAATCTGTTGTCCAATGATTTAATCCAATTCTGACATTAACTACTTAGAGTCAGTGCAGACTCTGAAGTTGAAGCCCCCCAAAACTGTCCTCACTTTAAATGCCAGTCACAAGTCTAGGTCATCTGGACTTATGACCAGCTGGCTATAATGTCAAGGGTTCCCACAAGTCCTCTTTGGATTTAATAATTTGCTAGAATAGCTCACAGAATTCAGAAAAGCTCTTCATTTACATTGCCTGGTTTATTATAAAAGGTAGAACTCAGGAACAGCCAAATGGAAGACACGCATAGGACCAGGTAAGGGAGGGAAGGCGGGGGTAGTGGTTGCAGAGCTTCCATATCCTTTCTGGGCTCACCACCCTCCCAGCGCCTTGATGTACTCACCAATCTGAAAGCTCTCCAAACCCCATCATCTAGGGTTTTTATCGGAGGTCCCATTAGGTAAGCATAGTTGATTGAATCTTTGGCCATTGGCAACAGAATTCAATCTCCAGACCCTCTTCTCTCCCTGGAGGTCACTAAGTGAGTGAAAGATGTTCAGTCATGTCCAACTCTTTGCAACCCCATGGACTGTTGCCCGCCAGGCTCCCTGTCCATGGAATTCTCCAGGCAAGAATACTGGAGTGAGTTACCATTCCTTTCTCCAGGGGACTGTCACTTGATGGGGTTAAAAGTTCCAACCTTCCAATCATGCCTTGGTCTTTCTGTTCACTAGCCCCCATCCTAAAGCTATCTAGGGACCCCAGCCACCAGTCATTTCCTTAGCATACAAATGACACTCTCATCACTTCAGAGGTTCCAAGGAACTAGGGAGGAAGACCAAATACATATTTCTTATTATATCATAATATCATACTCTCCAAAAAAGGCAGTATCAGTCCTTACCATCCTCCATTTTCATCATTCCTATGCATAGATACCCAATCCCCTATGAGATATACCTTTCATCCTACCATTCTGAAGCTCAATATCCAGATGATTATAAAGGGAAGCTTCAGGAAAAGGGAGACAATTCAGATATTGCCTCAAAAAGACCTGCAGGGTAACTGCAGGACCCTGTGTAGACCCCATACTCAGTACAGAGCCCGGCCCAAAGGATGTGCCCAGAAAACACACTCATGGCTGAGATGAGGAAACTGAGGCTCAGAGAGAAGAAAGGGGCTCCCCTAATATGGGAGGAGCAGGGATAAGAGGGGAGAGAGCTGCCCTCCTGGCTTCAGGTCAGGACTGTTTCCAGGGTAGGATGCTGGGTCGCTCCTCCACGAGGAGATGGACCAACTCCCACAGCCCAGCAGACTAGCTGCATCCTGGGAACCAGCCTGGTGCTTCTCTCCCCAGAAGGAGTTATTTCTCACAAGGACCCATTTCTCCCACAGCAACAAGCACCTTCTCAGGGAAATAGCCCAAGGCAGAAAATAGGCGTCGTACCATTTGGCACATAAGGCAGTATTGCATGGATCTGCAAGCAGCAAATTGAGTGGAATTTATCTGTGAGCAACATGGTAATAATCAATATAATTTAATTTTTCATTAAGGCACACTGTTCCTAAGCTGAATATCCTGAGATCATAGACTAATCGGCATCTGAGAAAACAAGATCACTCTGTGGATTTAGCACTGATATGGTAGCCAGGAGAGCAAGATCCAAGTTCCAGAAATAGACCTGAAGCAAATTGAATGGAGAGAAGGAGAAGGGCTCTCAGGCACGGCTCAACCCTCCCCTCCCCGAGGTCTTGAAAATCCTCTGGAAAAACGAAGTTTATCTTCGTGTTCTTCAATTCAACTCAACCCAACAAATATTTCTTGGGCACCGACTGTGTCAGGCACTCTTCTGAGTGCTGCGGGAGACCAGGCCCCAGGAGACCAAGGTATAATAGCAAACAGGGGACTTCCCTGGTGGCCCAGTGCTTGAGAATCCGTCTGCCAAAGCGGAGGACACAGGTTCAATCCTTGGTCAGGGAACTAGGATCCCACATACTGCAGGGCATCTAAGCTCGTGTGCCACAACTACTGAACCCGAATGCTCTAGAGCCCATGCTCTGTAACAAGAGAAGGCACCGCAATGAGAAGCCCCAGCACTGAGCACTGCAGCTAGAGAAAGCCCACACGGGGCAACAAACACCCAACACAACCAAATAAATAAATCTTTTAAAAAATAATAATAGAAAACAAGACATTGGTCAGGCAGTGGTGGGGCCCTGACCGAGGCCCCCAGCGGGAAGGAACTGTGTTGGATAGCTTAGTGGCTGGAACTCTTGATTCTTTTTCTGGCTCTCACAAAGCATTATTCTAGTAACCAAGTCTTCTCCCTGACCTCTGGAATCTCTCCTAGGCTGAAGACAGAAAACAACTTTCCAACAGAAAACTAACAACTAAACCCAAGAAGCTGAAGCTCCAATGCTTTGGCCACCTGATGCAAGGAGCCAACTAATTGGAAAAGACCCTGATGTTGGGAAAGACTGAGGTCAGGAGGAGAAGGGGATGACAGAGGAGGAGGTGGTTGGATGGCATCACTGATACAATGGACATGAGTTTGAGCAAACTCCAGAAGATGGTGAAGGACAGGGAAGCCTGACATGACATGGGGTCACAAAGAGTCAGACACGACTTAGCAACTGAACAGCAACAAAATCCAAGAAAACAAGAGAGGCTCGCTTTTGGTTTTGTTTTTTAATGAGGCAAAAATTATTTTTAAAGGAAATACAGCTTTGAATTTTTTGTGTTTTATTTTTGTTTTTTAAATTTTGTTGGAGTATAGATGATTCACAATTTTGTATTAGTTTCAGGTGTAAAGTGACTCAGTTATATATATACATATATCCACTCTTTTTTAGATTCTTTTCCCATATAGGCCACTACAAAGTATTGAGTACAGTTCCCTGTGCTATACAGTAGGTCCTTGGTGGTTATCTATCTTATAGGAATATATAGTAGTGTGTACATGTATGTTAACACATTATTGATTGGACATGTACTATGTCTGTCAATAAATGCCACAGGTGTTAGTTTCTGCGAACCCCCTTGGTCAATAATGTGCTAACTGCAGGCTCCTGATTTATCCCTCCCTCCTTTTGTTTCCCCTTTGGGAACCATAAGTTTGTTTTCAATAGAAGTTCTATTTCTGTTTCGTAAATAAGCTAATCTGTATCATTTCTAATTAGACGCCTCATATGAGTGATATTACATGATATTTGTGTTTGGCTTCCCTTAGTATGATAATCTCTAGGTCCATCCATGTTGTCATACAGCTTTGTTTTGAGTCTATCAATCCAGGCTTAATGAAAAGACTTGCAGCAGCCAGTGCACAGACTCAGGGTGCCAAGAAGGAGGCCTGGGGTGGCTCATGAAGTGGACTCAGGACCTCCCTTGTGACCCAGATGCTTCTGCCCACCACGAGGTAAGGGGGACCTCTAGGAAGCCCAGCACCCAGTCCACCCTTCAATGACACATGGAAGTGGGCTACAAAAAGACAGTCAAAGAGCATGTCATGGACCTTCAGAGCAAAACACCTATGGCAATATCACACTTGGTTATTAAAACTGATGCCTCATAGCCACTCCCTAGCCAGGGAAAGCCAAGATATTACATAGCCTTTTTAATTCCAATTCACAGTAACAAATGCATTGTACATCATGACAGATGTGTAATATAGTTGTAATATACACAGGGGAGGTGTATGAGTATATTAGGTTGAACCATACAAAATTGCTTTTATATAGGCAAAAAAAAAAAAGGTTCAAACAGCAGCAGTTTATTCTGGCTCCAACTACTATGTAAAAGCTAAATCTACTGTGTGTTTACTAGTACCAGGCACTGCTCTGAATGATCCTTGTCTATCAGCTCATTTATTCCTGGCAAAAACCCATGGATGACTGCCCTTCATCTCAGGCCATGTGGTTCTAAGTGTCAGGGCAGCAATTTGAGTGCACTCCTAAAGTTCACTGTTGCTCAGTTGCACAGTCGTGTCTGGCTCTTTGCAACCCCATGGACTGCAGCATGCCAAGCTTCCCTAAACTTCATAGTCTACCTCTTTAAACACATACTTCCCGAAAAAGACACACCCTTCCCACCTGTGACATATTTTATTTTCTAGTCTATTTATTTCTTCTTTTTTTTTTTTCATGCATACCCCAATCAGCAAGTTTGATCTCCCTCCTCATGCATTGTTTAGGCCCCACACTTTGAGAAGCTCTGCCCTTGCCCTTGCCTGGGTTCCCCACAGCAGTCTCTATGACTCTCTGGTATGATTTCAGACTCTCCCTAGCAGCCTCCCAAGCTCTTCCTAGGATGCTCCAGGCATCTCTCTGTCTCCCCTGAATCAGTGCCCTCCTCCCTCATGGCTGCTGTCTTGGGACCATGTCATTTCCCACTTCTGCACTGACCAGTCAGCTCTCATTACTGCCACAAAGCGGCACAGCTGCCCAGCTTTCTACCCCTGTCTACTTAACAGACATCTTTCTTGGGTCCCAGAGGGATGTACATTCTGGAGAGTTAGAGGAAAGTCTGTTTTTGGAACCCCCACAGGCTTACCAATCTTAAGCCTCAAGACTCCCCCAGTGACAGGGTTAAAGTCTAAAACCCCCCAATTGTGCCTCCAACCCAAACCTGCTGCCTGCCCCTGCCCTCTGCCCCACCTGTAACAACCTCGGCCACATGCTGTGAGCAGCTTTTGGCAGGAAAAAGCTCTTTGCAGGAGGCCTCTTTGTCTTGTCACCAACCTCAAACCAGGCTCTTGTCATCTCCAGGCTCTAGCAATTCCTTTCAAATCTCACTTTGCTTTTTCTTTTTTGGCCAAATCTATTGGCATATGGGATCTTAGTTCCCCAACCAGGGATCAAATCCAAGGCCCTTTCAGTAGAAGTTTGGAGCCTTAACCACTGGACTACTGGGAAAATTCCTCTGATCTTTTGATCACACAATACCTTGCCTAACTCATAGGTTCTTTCCATAGATCAAAGAAGTAGAAATGAAGAATAAGTAATTAACAGATGATCAGAGAGTTTCCCCTTCAATAGTCTCATGAACAAATTATGTGAACAGGATAAGATCTGAAGAATACTCACAAGAAATCCACAGGCCTGTACACAGTGGGGGTGACCATGACTCTGACCTCCTCCATCCCAATGATTGACTCAGATTACCTCCCCTTTTCCTTTTAAAAGCTTTCATGGCAGAGCAGACTCTACAGAGATGGTTTTGGGGGACATTGAGTCCACCATCTCCCCAGATTGCCAGCATTCTGATTAAAAGCAACTTCCCTTTATACCAACATTTATCTCTCTCACGAGTATTGATTTTTTGAGAATCGAGCAGCCAGACCTGAGTTCAATACCAACATTAGGGATGAGGCAGAAGCAGGCAGATTCTGCCAGTCATGGGGATTTACCAGTTTTACAGACCAAACCTGACAAAACAAGAGGGCAGTGATGGTCACACGTGTGTAGCCTGACTTGCTTGCTCCTAATTATCCACATTCAGTGTCTTGGGCCAGAGCATCTCTAGCACCTAAACCATGGCCCCAAAGACAGGCTCAGCCCATGAAATAAAAATCCTCATACAGTCATCTTCCAAACAATTCATGGCACTGAGACTCAGGGCAAAATGACAAATGGTGGGAGTTGTAGGGATTGACTTGAATACAGGAAAGAATTCCTCTACTGTTGTGAACTTTTTCAATTTTAACTCTTGTCAAACCTGTCCTTCCTTTGTGCACTGGCAAGGGTGCACGTGAACACAGCCCGGTCTTGTTTCTCACGTGAAAACTCCAGCTGCCCCAGACTTGCTGCCTAGAGAGAGGCTGTTATGGTCACTCAGTTGCTAAGTCACGTCCAACTCTGTGCGACCCCATGGACTGCAGCCCGCCAGGCTCCGCTGTCCATGGGATTGCCCAGGCAAGAATACTGGAGTGGGTTGCCAGTTCCTTCTCCAGGGGATCTTCCTAGAGCAGGGATCAAATCCGAATCTCTGGAATTCAAGACAACGTGAGGGACTTCCCATGTGGTCCAGTGGTTAAGAATCCTTCTTCCAATGCAATGGACATGGGTTCAGTCCCTAGTTGGGGAACTAAGATCCCACATGCCACAGGACAGCTAAGATGGAGGGCCACAACTAGAGAGTCTATGCACTCTAGGGCCAGCATGCTGCAACTGCTGAAGCCACGCACCACTACCAAAGAGCCTGTGTGACACAGTGAAAGATCCTGCATGACACCACGAAGATCCGGATGCAGCCACTTAAATAAATAAATATGAAAAAAAACAAAAAAAAGATAATGTGAGCCCAAGCCCCGCATCGAACTGTGCAAAGAAAAAGACAGGTTTGGACTGATTCAGACACTTGTGAGAAGTCTGAGGAGCAACCCCCTCCAGTAGCTCACCAAACTCCTGCACACCTGTCCATCCCATTGCTTCCTATTCCACTGTGCCTTCCTGAGCATGGATAAAGGGCCTGGATATGAAAGGGATTGTTCTCCACTGCAGGTGACCCATTATCAACAGGAAGCAATTTATTTGCTTAAAATTTCCAACTTGCTCATTTTGTTTTAATGTGCTGGTTCTCTATCAAATTAAGTCTGCACCTCTGAAAAGACTATTTGCAAAGCCTGGCACTGGCCCCGGCTTGGGAAATAAAACTGAAATCCGCTGAGGCAGACTGATCCTGCGCCAACCTTCCAATATTACAAGGGCAGCTCAGGAAAGGGGAGAAATTGCTTTAGGAATTCTACCCAGACGCTAAATCCTAAGGGAGTCACAAAAGAATAAGCCAACCATTCCAGAACACACAAGTGCACCCACATGCACACACAGATCATTCCAGATTTCTCTTTAAGAAAGAGGAAACCTGGCTGGCAGTCAAGGCGGAAGATGAGGGCCACATCTGGCCGTGTGGATATTTGGATCATGGAAGCGGACAGTGTGATAAAGGAAACATTTCAATCCATAGAGGAAAAGAAAGATGGCTTCATGCAGAGTGCTATAACAATCAGCTGAGAACTTGGAAAATACTAAGTTATAGATAAACTTCACACCATCTACCCAAACCTGCTTTTGAGAAATTAAAATATAGAGGCAATGAAAACTATAATAACTAAACAGCAAAAGAAGTTCTTTCTAAAGAACTGAAGGCTGGGAATTCCTAGTGGTCTGGTGCTTAGGACACTATACTTTTACTAGTGAGGGCCTCAGTTCTAATCCCTGGTCGAAGAACTAAGATCCCACAAGTTGTGCGGCACAGCCAGAAAAAAAAACCAAGGGAGGCAGACTGATACATTAAAAAACTGGTAACTCAAATAAACAACCTAAAAAATAAACCAACATGAATTGGCATATGGTGAACAAAGGAATCATCGTGGATATGTAAAAGGTTTTACTGAAAGGCCCCAACAGAACAATGGAAAAACACAAACGACTTGTTTCCAAGGGGAAAAAATACAGACAGCCCCAAATCATATAAAATCAAGTTCCATCTCATTATTACTTTTTTCACTTGTGGTACTTTTTACTATTAATTTTTTAGCATGAGTAGAACCATAATACGCCATGCTTTGTCTACTGAATTTATACTCAGCCAGTAAGGATTTGTTGGTGTCCACCATGTGCCAGCTATGTTCTAAAAGCTAGGCTTTGACAGGACCACAGGAAGATCCTCAATACTGTGTACTTATATTCCAAGGGAGCAGGGAGGAGACAGAGTAAGCAACAGGCCTTTTGTAAAATGAATAACACCGGGTGTAGGAAGGTGATAAATGATCAAAGGTAGAGGGAAGAGCACTGCAGAACTGGGCAGGGAGGGGAGAGGGGGCTGCAAGGAACAGGTTCCTGAGTAAACACAGAGGGAGGGTAATTGAGGTGCAACAAGAAGACATTTGAGCCAAGGCTTCAAAGCAAGGGGTGTAGCCATGGGCTTTGGGCAGAAGTGTTTCAGACAGAGGAAACAGTCAGGACTAAATCCCTAGGCGCCTGGAATGCTGGGAGGCTGGCCAGGGGGTCAAGTGACAGAGGTGGGATGGAGTGTCGAGGGGCATGGGATGCAGGGAGAAGTAGCAGGGATACTGGAGAGAGAAGGCGGGAAGGCAGATCATCAGGGCCTTGTAGGCCGTTATCAACACTTTGGATTTTACTTTGAGTGAGAAGGGAGCCATGGAGGTTGTTGAGCTGAGGTGTGACGTGGTCTCCCTTGTGTGTTAAAGGGATGCCTCTGTCCAAAGAAGACATAGAGGTGGCCAATGGCCATATAAAAGCAGCTCAACATCACTAATCATCGGGGACATGCAAATCTAAACCACAGTGAGGTATCACCTTGTACCTGTTAGGCTGGCTCTTATCAAAAAGACAAGGGATAACAAGTGTCCGCAAGGATGTGGGGAAAAGGGACCCTTGTGCACTGCCAATGGGAATGTAAACTGGTGCAGTCACTATGGAAGACAGTAGGGAGGTTCCTCCAAAACTTAAAGGGAATGGGAGTTTGGGGTTTGTAGATGCAATCTATTACCTTTAGAATGGGTAAACAACAAGGTCCTACTGGATAGCATAGGGAACTATACTCAGTATGCTATGATAGACCATAATGGAAAAGAATATGAAAAAAAAAGCATATTTGTGTATAACTGAGTCACTACGTTGTACAGCAGAGATTGGAACAACATTGTAAATCAACTATACTTCAAAAAATTGTGTGTGTGTGTATATAAATAATTATATTATATATATATATATATATATATAATTTTTAAGTCTTTTTTAAAAAACCCTTAAAAATAGAACCACTGTATGAAATAGCAATTCCACTTCTAGGTATGTAACAAAAGGAAATAAAATCATTTTCTTGAAAACATATTGGCAAACCAATGTTCACTGTAGCATTAGGCACAAAAGTCAAGGTATGGAAACAATCTAAGGGTCCATCGATGAAAGAATGCATACAGACAATGTGGCATATATATATACACAACAGACTATTATTCAGCCATAAAAAAAGAAATCATGCCAATTGTGACAACATGGGTAGACCTTAAGGGCATTATGCTAAGTGAAATGTCAGAGAGAGAAAGGCAAATACTATATGATCTCACTTAGATGTGCAATCTAAAAAAAAAAGCAATCAACTTGAATTCATAGATACAGAGAACAAATTGGTGGTTGCCACAGTCAGGTGGGGTGGGGGAAAAATGTGTAAAGGTGGTCAAAGGGGAAAAATTTCCAGTTATTAAGAAAATAACTCATAGGGATGTAACATATGGCATGATGGCTATAGTCAATAATGCTGAATTGCATATCTGGAAGTTGCTAAGAGCGTAGATCTTAAAAGTACTCTTCACAAGGAAGAAAATTTTGTAACTATGGTGACAGATGTTTTCTAGACTTATTGTGGTGATCATTTTGCAATATATACAAATATCAAATCATTATGGCATGCATCTGAAACAAATATAATGTTATATGCCAATTATATCTCAGTTTTTATAAAGGATGCCTCTGGCTGCTGGGTTGATAACAGACTATGGGGATAACATGAGAGCAGAGTGAGGATGTTGCAGTGATTCAGCGGGGAGAGCAAGTCAGGAAGGAGAAGAGGTTCTGGATGGATTTGAAGGTTGAATCTGCACCAGAATGTCCTGAAAGATGGACAGAGTATGGGATGGGAAAGGAGAGGAGTGAGAGGATCCAAGGTTTCTGGCTGCAGCAACTGGAAGATCAGCTAGACCCCTTTGATGACGTGCCCAGAATTAGCAAGACAAGATGGTGAAAGCAACTCCGCACCCTGCTGGTGGGAGTGCAATCTGGCTGCCTCTGTTTGCAGGGCAACCAGGCAGCAAGCGAAAGAGTTGCAGACCTAGAGACCGTACTTGAGGACACAGTGGGGGAGGGAGAGGGTGGAGCGAGCTGAGAGAGCAGCGTTGACATACACACAGTGTGCGCGCGTGTGCGGTCACATCAGTCGCGTCTGACTCTGCCACACACACACACTGCCGCCATTTGGTCACTTCAGCCGTGCCGACTCTGTGCGACCCGTTGGACTGCAGCCCACCAGGCTCCTGTGTCCACGGGGTTCTCTAGGCAAGAGCCCTGGGGTGTGTGGCCATGCCCTCCTCCAGGGGATCTTCCCGACCAGGGGGTCGAACCCTCTTCTCTTCTGTCTCTTGCATTGGCAGGCGGGTTCTTTACCGCTGAGCCACCAGGGAAGCCCCCCACACACACTACCATTTGTTAAGTAGACAGCTAGTGGGAAGTTGCTGTATCACACCTGGAACTCAGCCCTGGTGCTCTGCGCTGACCTAAAGGATGGGATGAGGGGATGGGAGGGATATTCAACAGGAAGGGGATATACACACACACACCTGTGGCTGATTTGCATTATTGTATAGAAGAAACTAATCCAACATTGTAAAGCAATCACCCTCCAATTACAAAATCTAAACATAGACCTTGCTTGGATCCTAAATAGAGCAAATCTTAAATGGCCATTTTTGAGATACATAATATAGAAGTAAATGGATTTAAGTTAGAGAGCTATACTGATGGGATTATGGATGAAATGATTATGGATGTTCCTCTAAAATACTCCAGGAAAAGATGCAGGGGACAAGGGTGACAGAATAAATACGACTGGTAAAATGTTGAAAATTCACTGAAGCCCAGTGGGGGCTATTTCAGGGTTTACACTCACCTCTCTGTATTTCACTAAGATTGATGATTTCCATAATAGAACTATCTTAAAGGCATACATATCTTTAGACCCAGCAATTCCTTTGTGGAAATTTATTATGAAAAATATTTTAGGGTATTTGTATATATAAAGATATAGTTACAGAGTTACTTATCACAGCCTTATTTTTATTTTTATTTTTTAAGCCTTATTTTTAATAATAAAAGTGGGAAATGACAAAAAAAATAGAGGTAACCTATTTAAATAAATAAAAATAAATCATTCAGTTGGAAGCAGTAGAAGGATCAGAAATTTGTCTGGATATGGACAGAAATTTAGTATATAATAAGAGTGACATTTCAGACAAAGGGAAAAGGTGGATTTAATAAGTAATTTTAGGACCAGTAAGTAGATAGATATATGGAAAAAATTAAAAATGAGACTATACTCCACACTTCATACTGAAATATAGTTCCAAAGAACCAAAGACTAAATATGTTAAGATGAAGCCATAATTATAAGAGGAAACAAAACATGATGAAATTTTTTTTATAATCTGAGTGAATAACACTACTTCGTAGGAAACAAACACCAAAAGCCATTAACTAAAAGACTGACAAATTCTAAGTAAAAATTTAAAACTTCCACATGGCAAAAATCACTGTAAACTAAGTAAAAAATCAGAAACAAAATAAAAATATTTGCAATTTATATTACATATTTTAAAAAGCTGGTATATATCAATTGAGAGAGGGCACCTGGTGGCTCAGACATAAAGAATCTGCCTGTAGTACAGGAGACCTGGGCTTGATCCCTGGGTCGGGAAGATCCCCTGGAGAAGGAAATGGTAACCCACTCCAGCATTCTTGCCTATGAAATTCCATGGACAGAAGAACCTGGAGGGCTACAGTCCATGGGGTCTCAAAAGAGTTGGACAAGACTGAGCGACTAACACTTTCACTTATATATCAATAAGAAAAAGAGCCAACCAAAAGAAAAATGTTCAAAGAATCTAGGCAGACAGTTCCCAGGAAAGAATTACAAATGGCTCTTAAACATACAAAACAATGTTCAACCCAACTCAGAAAAAGAGGAATGCAAATTAAAATCACATTTGTATATTTTCACCTGTAAGGCAAGTAAAGATCAAGAAATGTGATAACATCCTGTGTAGATAAAGCCATAAAGCCGAGAGGAAGCAGATCCTCTGAATCTTTGGTGGTAGAAGTGTAAATTAGTACAGTCTCTTTGAAGTGCAAAATGGCAATGTCTATTCTAGTCTATTCTGTCTATTCTATTAAAAAGGCATGCTTTAGCTCAACAAACCTCTAGAAATGTATGTTACAGCTCCATTCACACATGTGGAATGAACCATGAACCAGGCTGTTGGTTGCAACAGGGATTATATATATGTTTTCTTTTTTAATTGGTTTATTTACTGCTGCTGCTGCAAAGTCGCTACAGTCGTATCCGATTCTGTGTGACCCCATAGATGGCAGCCCACCAGACTCACCCATCCCTGGGATTCTCCAGGCAAGAATACTGGAGTGGGTTGTCATTTCCTTCTCCAATGCATGAAAGTGAAAAGTGAAAGAGAAGTCGCTCAGTCGTGTCCGACTCTTTGGGACCCCATGGACTGTAGCCTGCCAGGCTCCTCTGTCCATGCAGATTCTCCAGGTAATCTATACTAAAACAATTCCAGGTGAAATGATAAGATATCTGGGATTTGCTTTAAAATAATACAAGGAAGAGGAGGGTTGGCAGAGCGGGTACAGTCAAAACAAGCTTGGTCCAAAATTATAGCTGGGTGATCAGCCCACAGGTGTTCATTACACTTGAATTTTCCATAATAAAACATCACAACTTTAAATGATCAGAATCAACTCAAATGTCCATAAAAAGAAAAGAAATTCAATAAACCAGAGTACACCCAAGCAATGGAAGAGTATGCAGATGTAAAAAGAGTAAGAATGTTCTTTATATCCTAATGTGGAATGATAGGCAAGATGAATTATTAAATGAGAAAAGCAAGACGCAGAAAGGTGTGTGTCACATGCTACCATTTGTGTAAAAAGAAGAAAGAAGAAGAAAAAAAAAGAGGACACAAACTTCCTTGTAAACATCCAGGATCTCACTGGATGAACATGCAGGATTCAAGAAAGCCTGGTTCCCCTGGGGAAGAGAACTAGGTGGGGAGGAAGGACAGGACAGACACCTTCACTATATACATTCTTCTTCCTTTTGAAATGTGTCTTACTAATGTATTATATATTCAAATAAAAAATAAAATGTATGATTGTTAAAATATTCAGTAAATCATTAATGGTAGCTGCTGTTGCGGGTTAAGGTTATAGGTGATTATTTTTCTTTTCCAAATATTCTACATATCTCTGAAGTAATTTGGGGGAGAGATTAAGGTTATATTTGAAAAAGCAAAACCAGGAAACGACTTAATCAAAGAGCTTGACTCAACCATCAGACAGAAGGTGACCCACAGACTCCCCATGCCTGATGTTGCCACTGCCCTCTTTCTTCCCCCACCATCCGGGGCCATGCATTGAGCATCCACAGGTCAGCAGGGACCAGCCTGGGTGAGGACCTAATGCTGATGAGATCTGGCTCTGCCCTTTAAGCTCTCGTGACGGGGCAGCTGAGGAAAGAGGCAGAAACACAAACAGGCAATCACAGCGCTGTGAGATAAGTGCTATTTTGTTGTTGTTCAGCTGCTAAGTTGTATCTGACTCTTTACGACCCCATGGGCTGCATGCAGCATGCCAAGTGCTATAATAATCACTACTTAAGAAACCTGCGGGTCAGGGCGGGGGAGTTTCCCAGTGTCACAGGAGGAAACTGATTCTTCAGTGGTGAAAATGCATAAGATTTTTTAAGATGGATGGTAATTGGATTCAGGATTATATGGTGATGATTCAGTCTAGGGTCAACGATGCAATGGCTGACCCTATTTGTTATTATAATTGGCCTCCCTTGGTGACTCAGCACTGAAACAGTTCCTAATCATCTACTTAGGTTCTCCAATGCAGAGCTGAGCTGAATCTACTCATCACTCCTCTTCAAGCTTTTTCACCTTGACCAGGTTAAAGAACAACAATCTCTCTACAGTCCCAGACTCTTGCTCTTCTAAGTAAACTCACTGTCCTTAGCCACTGCTTCTCGAAAGGCTTTTACTTCTACTCCGCTCAAGAAACCCATCACCTGACCACATTCTGGTCCTCGGCCTCATCCAACATTATCCAACTCTGAAACACGAAGCACTCACATTTCTTTCTCATACCACAACCTCATATTTTTCCCAACAGTCACTGCCACAAGCATGCTCTTTAACCTTTTTAAGACCTTAATTCCTCAGCATTTCTCCAGACTGTCAGCCCGCCCTTGTCTTTCTTTCCTGTTCAGCCCCACTAGACAAACTACCTAGAGCCTCATTCAATTCATCCACTCTCTTCCCAATACTCTTACCATCACCTCCTAATTTCCTGTGAGGCCTGTTCTGTGCACCTCAAGCAGCCTCCCCATCTCCACAGTCAGACACAATACTTTCCCCATCATTCTATTCATGATCTTCATCATTCTCTTCCAAATCCTATCCCATTTCCTAAAACCATCCCCAAAGTTGGTCTTCAGAAAAGAAAGGAGTTATCAGTCCAGAATGGTTCTAATTTGTCACCGTTTTCCCCCTGTAGACTTACCTACCACAAAATACATTCTCATTCCCTCTCTTGTTTTAGATAAGAGGTATCCCATTCCATTCTGCTCGACTATTCACTCCAGTAGTCATGTACGGATGTGAGAGTTGGACCACAAAAAAGGCTCAAAGCCAAAGAATTGATGCTTTTGAACTGTGGTGCTGAAGAAGATTCTTGAGAGTCCCTTAGACTGCAAGGAGATCAAACCAGTCGATCTAAAGGAAATCAACCCTGAATATTCATTTGAAGGACTGATGCTGAAGCTAAAGCTCCAATACTTTGGCCACCTGATACAGAGAGCCAGCTCATTAGAAAAGACCCTGATGCTGGGAAAGAATGAAGGCAAAAGGAGAAGAGGGCAGCAGAGGTTGAGATGGTTAGATAGCAACACCAACTCAACAGAAGGGAACTTCAGCAAACTCAGGGAGAGAGTGGAGGACAGGGAAGCCTGGCGTGCTGCAGTCCATGGGATTGCAAAGAGTCAGACAGGACTTGGCAACTGAACAACAATCCCATCCCATCTGTGTCGGCCTCATCTAATGGGATTCCCCAGGGTCTCTTGACCTCATCCCTCCTCCAAACTCTTGGCCACTTGCTTTGCTGTAGCTGTTGCCAGTATGGGGACTCAAATCAGGGTCCTTTAGGGCCCTGTGACCCCAGGCCTAAAGCCATGGCCAGGGTCTCCCACTCCACGATGGTTTCTACATTTGGATGAAGCAACACAGAGTGTATGCAATCTGTCCTCCAAGGGGTGGCCAAATGGGTTTGATGACACTCCAGAAGCACGAGAGTATTCACTTCCTAAAAATTCAATTTTGACCAATTCAAAGAGAAGAAAGGAAAGAGCTAGGAAATAAACCTCCTCTCCATTCCTCTCTCTACTGGACTGTTTCGAAACAGTATTTCTCTACACTATCTGGAGACATAGCTGAGACATCTGCTATAGCTGAGACCTCATGACACAGTGGTCAACCTAGCAATGCACCCCCGGGTGTTTACTTTCCATTCTTCTTTCTCTCACTTCTCTTTTCCCATTCTTGCTACCCTATGTTTGCACCTCCCCGAAGACCTTAGTACTTAACCCCTGCTTCAGGCTCTGCCTTTTGGAGCTAACGTGCCATGCAGCTTATGAGTTCCATTACTTCCTTCTTATCATTGCTGCAATGGCTAACCTCATTACTACCTTCTTGTCCAGAAACTGTGAACCTTAGTTACCCCCTTACTTCTATAGCGTATCTTTTTGTAAATACAGAAAAGCCCAGGGAATGATATAAGCAAATCCTTAAAATCCCACAACCAAACTCTATCAAACCTTAACACTTTGCCATCTGGTTTAATTTCTTTAGAAAAACACAATGAAATTAGACAGCACAGATACAAATGAAGTTCTCCATATCTCTCTCCTTGTTTCCCCATTTCTCTCATACTCAGATATAATCACTGTCTTGGTTTTGATATTTATCATTCCCATTCCTGTTTTCTAAAAATCTTTATTTCTTATAAAATGTTTCAAACATAAGTCCAAAAAAGGAAAATAAAATAGCAAATGTTTACCTAATCCAGGCTAATCAAGTTTATATGAGATGTTTATTTCAGAGCTTGCTTTTTTTAAAATGGTTTCATGGAAGTATAATTTACATTCAGTAGCTTGAAACCCCTTCCCTATAGACCACTTCCCAATTTTATTCCTTTCCTTTCAACCCAATAGTAATGGCCATAATGATTTCAGTAATTACTGTTGCTCAGGAGCACAGTGGTAAAAGAATTTGCCTTCAAATGCAGGAGACGCAGGTTCGATTCATGGGTCAGGAAGATCCCCTGAAGCAGGAAATGGCAACCCACTCCAGTATTCTTGCCTGGAAAATTCCATGGACAGAGGAGCCTGGCAGGCTACAGTCCATTGGGTCACAAAGAGTCGGACACGATTGAGCACACAGCACACAGGACTTATTCCCCTTTATTCTGAATATATATGCATTGATGAGTGTGTGCATGTGTGTGGGGGTGGGTGGGCATGCATATCTAATATAAAGGATACACACACACACACATATATACATGTTGATTCATATAATGCTAGTTTAATGATTATGTAGTATTCCATCTCCAGTTGATTGGCATATATTAACAGGTAGCTAAAATTTTTTTATATGAAAGGTATCATCATAATGAATATTCTTGCATCCTGTGTAGACACTGCCTCTACTCTTAGCAGCTGCACAAAAGTTTCAGGCGGGGGGCCAGGAAATGATTATGCCCAAATAATGCTGGGCTTGCTTCCACTCTTTGCGCCAGCTCTGTTTCTGATAATATTCTGTGTCCCTGCCTAATGAAATAAAGGCATTAGCATATGGGAGGGGTCTTTCTCAGACCACATCAGCCACCAGGAAGGCTGAAGCATCAAGTACATTTGATGGACACTGTGCAAGTACTAAAAACAATGTTGTAGATTCTTAGTTACATAAAAAACGTTCATAATTTATTGTCAAGTAGAAAAAATTTCCAAACTTCATGTGTTATGTGATCATCATATTGAATGATGAGATTATACCAAGAAGATCCAGGAATTAGTCTGAAGGGGGACTATTGGTAGCATCAAAATAAACACTCACAGAAAGAGATTGATGATCTATTACATAAAACATTCTGATATAAATGAAAGAATGAATGTGAATAAGAAAAGGCTCTTGCTTACAGCGTAATGCCCACAAATCTATAAGCAATGATGGACTTGGAAAAACCATCATTTGATAACTAGCACAATAATAATTGATTCAGGCAAGAATCAGTAATGGATACTAAACTAGTGGGTAAAAGTTTAATGAGGATCAGATATCTGAAGGGAAAGTCACTTCACAGTGAGAAGCCTGGCAGACTAGCTTAATTCAGTGATCAAAGTTAACATCATCAGTAATGGGACAAACCATCATTATGTGTCACCTGATCAGATGCCATGAGAAAGACACATCATCATCACCTCTGTGACATTTCTGCCAAAGCTGCACAATTTAAATCTAACCACAAGGAAACATCAGACAAACCCAACATGAAGGTATGTTACAAAGTAATATCTTCAAAGATGTCCAGGTAGTGAAAATAAAATAACAACACAAAACCTGAGGGGCCTATTGAGACTGCAGAAAACTGAAAAAACATCATAGAGAAGTGCTAAATATGATCCTAGATGGCATGATTTAGCTATAAACAGCAGCACTTGAATAACTGGGAACACCTGAATGGAGACTATAGATTAGATGATGGTATTACACTATGTTTCCTGATTCTGATGATTATGTCATGGTTATGCAGGAAAGTGTGAAAAATATGCACAGAGAATTCAAGACTCATTGGAACATCATATCTGCTGCTCACTCTAAAAATTGTATAGATTTAGAAGGGAGCAACACTGATAAAATAAGTGTATTCAAATGTCATTAATCAGGGAACCTGGGTGAAGGACATACGACAGCTCATTGTACTATTCTTGAAATTTTCCTCTCAATTTGAAGTTATCAAAAATAAAACAGTAAAAACAAAAAAGACTATGCAACATCAATTTCATTACATCCCTGTGATAGAATTTACACATAATCAAGAAACACATTTACTAAGTGACACAAGAAAGCCTTTCTTCTTAAAACAACATTTGGATAAGAACTTACAAAAGCAACATGATTTTGAAATTATTTTTATTAATTTTTATTGGAGCATAGTTGCTTTACCATGCTGTGTTAGCTTCTACTGCACAGAAAAGTGAATCAGCTGCACATACACATGTTCCCTCTTTTCTGAGGTTCCTTCCCATTTAGGTCACCACACAGCACTGAGGAGAGTTCCCTGCGCTAGACAGTAGGTTCGCATTCGTTATCCATTTTATACACAGTATCAACAGTAAAAATATGTCAATCCCAATCTCATAATTCATCCCACCCTCCCTTCCCCCTTGGTATCCATATGTTTGATCGCTACGTCTGTGTCTCTATTTCTGATTTGCAAATAAGATCATCTATACCATTTTTCTACAGTCCACTACGATTTTAACAATTAAAACATTCCTAAGGATAAAAAGACAGAAAGGAAATACAACTGAATGTATAGGTAAATGATCGTGAAATGGCAGTATTCCAGGTGATTGCAGGTAGTTGGGAGGGGTCATTAAATTTTCCTTTACGTGCCCATGTGTCTGATTTTTATAAGCACCATATGTGATTTTTAAAAACAAACCAAAGCCATGGATGCACTGAGGGCTGGAGGACAAACACTCTCTCCCTTCGGGGGTCCGTTTTTCCTGGGACTCTATGAAATCTCAAACGGGAAACCACAAAACTCAAGGCATCTGTTTTATACCTGATTCCTTTGGAAACTCCTTTTTTCCTTCCAATTCATATTCATCAATTCAGTCGTGAGGAGCAAACTGGTCACAGACTCTGCCCTTTGAGGGGCTTCCAAGGTGCGTATTTTAGCACAGGCTGACAACTGAGTTAGCTAATCTCCAAAGAGGGCGCCTGCCATCCCATTCAACAACATAAAAAGCAATTTGTATGTGGGGAGAAAAGCCATTTCAACATGAAAATTGGTTCACAACAATATACCTGATAAAAAAAACGACACGGAAGGTAATTGTTGGCAGCCCCACCTCCCCGCCTGCATCCTCCCTGTTTAACTCATCATCTTTTCTTTCAGATGTGTCACCTCGAATAGAAAATGAAGGTCTCTCAATGGAGAAACAAGTTGGGACAATTTTTTAAATTCTAGAGCAGTGAACCGGGACTGTTCACACATTCTATGAGAAAAAAATACATATATACAAAAACATTTCATTATTCTGCTCTTTCTGCCGAACACATTCTAAAAGTTTCAATGTCATTATCCACAATTCAACCTCGGAAACACTCCCTCGGCCCCTCCCTGCTTGGTGACTGTACCTCCACCATCCAGGGTGGTGGGTGTAAAACAAACAGCACCTCCAACCCCAGCTTGCTCGGCATCAGACTCCTCACTGCCTCCCACCCACTCATTCACTTGACAAGTACTGTTGCTGTTTAGTCCCTCAGTCGTGTCCCACTCTTCTGCGACCCCATGGACTGTAGCCCGCCAGGCTCCTCTGTTCATGGGATTTCACAGGCAAGGATACTGGAGTGGGTTGCCATTCCCTTCTCCAACCCAGGGATCAAACCCACGTCTCCTGCATGAGCAGGCAGATTCTTTACCACCGTAGCAAGTATTGGGTTGGCAAAAAAGTTCTTTGGGGTTTTTCTGGAACATCTTATGGAAAAACCCAAATGCAACTTTTGGCCAACCCGGTATTTATGGGGCTGCTGTCCAATGCCAGGCCAGAGCCCACTGTGATGGAGAAAGGCAGACCGCCCCCCACCCCAGCTTTGATGTGCCAGGCTCTTGCCAAACTTGGATCTCTTCCCACATCTCAGCATCCCTCACCCACTCCACACCAGATACTGCTTTTTGCTGTATCAGAACCAGATCTTTTCTTTCTAGACTACAGTCTATTTTGCTATTCAGAATACACTCTTCCGTTCGTCTTCTCCAAATGACAAATACCTACCGAATCTTTAGGATTTATAACCGAAGTCAGGTTTCTTACCAAGCTCTCCTTGGGAAGGGAGAGGTGAGTTCTGATTCTCTCTGGAATCCTGTGGACTATTCCACGAGGGCAGCTCGGAATTGTGCTCAGAAGTGCCCTGGGCTCAGCCCTGCCCCCCTCACCCCTGAACTTCCTGCTGGAGCTGTCCCAGTGCTTCTTTCTGCACAGGGGGCAGTATAGGGAGAACTGCTCAGAGGAAATCCTGAGGAAGGCATTTCCCCCAACCATTTGTCAAAGGATGGTAGACACAGCAAGAAGCCCCCTCAGGGATGAAACCCCAGCCCTGCAGGTGGGATGCCATTAGTCTGGGACCAGTCGGTTCTGCCCAGAGAAGGAGCTTGGGGCACCCAAGGCCAACCACCTGCCAGATGGCACTTCATGAACATGTCCCCATGAAATATTGTCTCTTGTAACTGCTCCTGTGGCTACTGGCCCTCCATCTGTTCCCCCACACAGAGGAGCTCAATAACTGTCTGTCAAGTGGCAGAATAAATGAATGACCGGGACAGCACTGGGGAGATCTCAAGTGGCATGAGCTGACCCCATGCAGGAATAGTAGGGTAGCCTTGGCAGGGCCCGGAAGCTGCATGCGGTGTCCTAGTGGCAGGCTGTTGGAGCTCATGGACTCACAGAACAGGCTAGAATGTGGCTCTGACTCTGCACACACAGTCCTGGGGGCCCTGACTCCTGGGATAAGAAAGGGAGGATGTGTTGAGGCCAAGCACCACTGCCCATCTCGGGGCACTGGGGCCTTGCCGGAAAACCCTATGGCAGCTGGTGTTCGGGTGAGAGGAGGCAGGTGGCACCCCTCTGAATCTCCCTCTAACAGAGGGTAGAGGATACCCACCTCCCAGTGGGGAACATGACAGGCTCGGGCCACGGCAGCCCTGGGAGTGAGCCTAACCTGGCACAGTATCATCAGACTGACCCAAGGCCACAGTCACTGACTCTGGCCTCTCTGCCTCCTGGGAAGGGTGGCAACAACCACCCAGTGGGAAAGTCAATTTTCCTGCCTCTCTTTTCCACTTACAGGCCCACAGGAGGGAAGGCCTAGTGTTACAGCTGCCTTCAGTTCATTGATACTGCAAAAGGGTCATATAAGGACAGACAGTAGTTACTTTTTGTTTAGCAGAATATCTTCCCAAATCTGTTACCTATGCAAGATGGGGCCCAAGCTCCAATCAAGTTGTCAAAGTGAAAGTGTTAGTCACTCAGTCATATACAACTCTTTGCCACCCCATGGACTGTGGCCCACCAGACTCCTCAGTGCATGGAATTCTCCAGGCAAGAACACTGGAGTGAGTAACCATTCCCTTCTCCAGGGGATCTTCCCAACCCAGGGATTGAAACCAGGTCTCCTGCATTGCAGGCAGATTCTTTACCATCTGAGCCACTTAGGGAAGCCTCCAGTCAGGTTGAGAAGGCCCCAATTATTTGATTCATTAAGTAAAGGGAACTGAGTTATTGAACATTGGGATAGAGGATTGAAGAAGCCAGGCAAGGTCCCTGTTCTTATAAAACTTACATTCTAGTGGGTTAAGACAGATGACTCATGAGTAAGCAAGAAGGAAGTTTCAGACAGTGGCGAGGGCTATAAAAAATAAAATAAAACATTCAGTGTGTGGAGATGACTAGGAGGAGAGTGAGAGGCCCTCACCAAAGACAAAGCACCAGGGCTGAGACCCAAAGAGATAAAGGAGCCCGTCATTTGGAAAGCTGGTGGGATAGCAACCTAGGCAGGGGAGCAGCCAAGGCAAAGATCCTAAAAGGGTGAGCCTGATACTGAGAGAAGAGAAGGAAGGTGCGTAGACTGGAGACAGTGAGTGGCACTGACAGCGGCTACATTAAGGAAACACTCAGGAACCACGGTTGCAAGAGTCCAGGAGCCCAATCATAGGAATAACTCAGAGAAATCCATAGTTATGTTCCTGGAAGCAGAAATCTGAGATGCTGCCAAGGCAAGCACAGGATTCCCTGGAGGAAGACTGGTCCTCAGACTTAACTGCCTGCCACCAACCAAGGGAGAGGGGCCCAGACAGGACTGGAGACTTTGCAAGTTCTCCTTAAGGCTCTGAATGTGATGGAAGCTTCCCCCAGGCTATGGACAAGGTCCCCTTAGGCTGTACATAAGATGACTCAGGTCTTCCCCAGCTGGGGAAGGTTAGCCAAGGTCGTCCCATAGGGGAGAGATATAGGAAGCATAAACAACTTCAAATAAGGCACTGTTTGTCCCCAAACTGTCCCTGGTCACTTGGACAAATAAACCCAAATACACAGCTGTTTTCTCAGTGCCTGAAGCTATGTCCCTTCAGAACTGAGTATAAATCAAAACTCTCATTGGAGGAAGATAAAAACTCAGGGCTTACACTGGGCTCTCCAGGCAAGCAAATTGAGTCCCTCTGCCTACACATCAGTCTAAGATGGTGACTGTTAAGACTGACACTTTTAGCTTGCAGATCTGAATTCACTTCCAAGCAATGTATTTAAGGATCTGCCTCTAACACCTTTGGGCTACAGCGGACCCACCAGCCAGTGTGACATCTACATGTGGGCTCCTACACCGGGAAGCATGCCCACTGTGCCAACATGAGAGGTCCTTCTGCACCCTGCTCTTTGGGAACATCTGGGGTGGGCGTAGGGGTGGCTGAATCTTTAATCAGAATTGTCTGCCTGCTGCCAGCGCTGGATTTCCAGAAAGTTGCCAGACAAGAGACTCTCTCAGGGTAAGAAGGTCTCCATTGTTCCCTGGGCCTGTGGCTTCCATCACAGGACACCATCTTTAGAGCACTCTGAAGGCTTTGGTGTCCACAAACCATTTTCACAGTGTCTGTCTGGCTCTCTTGAGATAAGGCTCCCCTGTTTACTGGGTAGCCTAAACCACTAACAATTCACATTCTAGCACAGTGGCGTGGACTTGGCCAGAAGTCACTTTTTTGAGACTTAGACCTTAGGATGGAAGTCCCTAGGACTGGGTGCTATGATGAGATGCCCTGGGATGGAGTTAGAAGCATCCTTTGAACAGTATAGCATCAAGTTGGATCAGAGAAAGCTGGCATGGGAAGATATAAAATGATTTTAACTTCTAGAAAGATGAAATCATGGCCGGGGACCTAACAAACTGCTTCCTTCACTAAAGACAGCAGTGGCTGGCGGGGAGTAAGGGGGTGGGGGAAGAGGCAGTCTACCAGATTGCCTTACCCAAATGGAACTTCACCAAAGAACTTTGTACTTTTAACTCCCAATGCTCTCAGTATACTTTTCCGATGATTATCCCAGAGGGGTTACACTTGCCAACAGCAGACTGCCCAAACAAGTTCAGTGAAAAAACCCTCAGACACCCCAGGTTAGTCTATGAAGCCCTGGATGACAGAAGCACGAGGTGAGTTCACACAGGGATTGGCTTAAGGACACTGTCATGAGGGCACCCATATTGCACTCTGTAATTTGCAAAGGTCACTGAGATCCCAGGCCGTAAATGGCCTGAGGAACCTTTGCTCCTTCTGCCGATATAGGTAACTGCAGAGGGCCTGTATCATAGACTGAACTGCATCCTCACAAAATTCATATGTTAAATCCTTAGCCTCCCATGTGACTGAGAGATAACACTTTTAAAGAGGTACTTAGGGTTAACTGAGTTCATAAGGGTGGACCCTAATCCCGTAGGACTGGTGTCCTTATAAGAAGAAGAGCCATCAGCACTTTCTCTCTTTCTATGCACACACAGAGGAAAGGCCAGGACACAGCAAGAAGGTGGCCATCAGCAAGCTAAGAAGAGAGCCCTCACCAAAAGCCAACCTTGCTGGTACCTGAACTTGACCTTTCAGCCTCCAGAACGGTCAGAAAACACATTTCTGTTCTTTAAGCCACTCAGTCTGTGGTCTTCTGTTCTGGTAGCCCAAGTTGACTGACACAGCCTCATTTGGGGTTCAGAAACTGAGTATCTCCTATTTGGCCAGACACAAACCCTTTGTACTAGGGCTGCTGCAACACCACAGTAGGGACAATATATTCATTTCCTATTTCTGCTGTAGCAAATGACCATAAGCTTCATAGCTTAATGCAACACAATTTTATTCTCATACAGTTCTGGAGGTCAGAGGTGTGGTGTCTTTCAGGACTAAAATGAAGGTGTTGGGAGGGATGGCTGCTTCTGGAAACTCCAGGAAGAAGCCTTGCTTTTTCTAGCTTCTAGAGGATGTTCAGGGCCCCTTCCCTCCACCCTCAAAGCCGGTTGTGTAGCATCTTTTTTCTCTGAGCTCCTGCCTCCCTCTTCTAAGGGTCCTTGTGATTACATTGGACCCACCCAGATAATCCAGGAAAACCTCTTAATCACAACGGCAAAGTCCCTTTGCCATATAAGGTAACATGTTTACAGGTCTCAGGGTCAGGATGTGAGTACTTTTGGGGGGCTGGCATTCAGCCTACCACAGAAAACAGCTGGTCTATAAGCATTTGTGGGGGGGAGGAGGATTCTCCAGAAGAAGCCAAAGTCCAGAGGAACAGAGTCCTGTGAGGCCACCAGTGTTCAGCAGTGGCCTCTGAGTTTATGTGCAGGGCAGTTATGGGTTACCGGCCAATGGCTGGTCATTCCCCAGGGAAACCAGGAGCAGAGGCACTGAAGGCAAAACTGTGGACAGGCCAGGACTGGCTGCTCCTCTCGAGAGGAACCCTGTGGGCAGCATGCCGGAAAGAGCCCCTTTGTCCTCGGGCTGTGCTGCAGGAGATGCTCCCTAGCAGCATCATGGGCAGCTGGGCACACAGAGCCCAGACCCAGGCCACCAGGCATGGCTATAGCCCCGCACTGACAGGCCAGGGGGTCTGGCTCTGAAAGCGAAGAGGAACCAAAGAGCCTCATGATAAAGGTGAAAGAGGAGAGTGAAAAAGCTGGCTTAAATCTCAACATTCCAAAAACTAAGATCGTGGCATCCAGTCCCATCACTTCATGGCAAATAGATTGGGAAAAGTGGAAACAGTGACAGACTTTCTTTTCTTGAGCTCCTAAATCACTGTGGACGGTGACTGCAGCCATGAAACTTAAAGATGCTTGCTCCTTGGGAGAAAAGCTATGATCAACCTAGACAGTGTATTAAAAAGCAGAGACATCACTTTGCCGACAAAGGTCAAAGTTATGGTTTTTCCAGTTCAGGTATGGATGTGAGGGTTGAGCCATAAAGAAGGCTGAGCACTAAAGAACTGATGCTTCTGAACCGCGGTGCTGGAGAAGACTTTTGAGAGGCTCTTGGACTCCAGAGATCAAACCAGTAAATCCTAAAGGAAATCATCCCTGAGTATTCATTGGAAAGACTGATGCTGAAGCTCAAGTCCTTTGGCCACCTGATATGAAGAGCCAACTCACTGGAAAAGACCCTGATGCTGGGAAAGATTGAAGACAGAAGGAGAAGGGGACGACAGAGGACAAAAAGGTTGGATGGCATCACCGACTCAATGGACATGAGTTTGAGAAAGCTCTGGGAGATGGTGAAAGACAGGGAAGCCTAGTGTGATACAGTCCATGGAGTCACAAAGAGTCAGACATGATTTAGCAACTGAATAACATCACCACCAACAGCAAAGAACCAGCCTGTAGAAACAGGCCCTCTGCTTCCCTTTTTACCATACCGATGACCTTCTGGAAAAGGTTTAGGTACAGTTCAAGCCAGGTAAACCAACACATGAAGACATGTTCTACATACCCTACAGACACAGATGCCCCCCCAAGCAGAGTGTTTGTTCTCTCTGTGACATGACCCCTCACTCTGACCACTCCTGGTGAATCCTCTGCACAGTAGGACCTACTAATGTACCTCAGGATGAGGGAATTAAACATCATGACCCTGTCTGACACAGTGACCCTGCCCTTGATGTCCAGGGCCTCAGAGCCTCGCAAACATGGGCTTTAAACCACACCAGGGAAATCCCCTGCTGGTCCAGTAGTTAAGCGTTTGGCATTTCAAGACAGGAGGCATGGGTTCAATTCCTGGTTGGAAGCTATGATCAAACATGACTTGGGGCCAAAAAACCAAGACACAAATCAGAAGCAATATTGTAACAAATTCAATAAAGACTTAAAAGCAAATAAATTAAATTTAATTTAAAAATTAAAAAAAAAAAAACCATACAGCGGGACTTCCTTGGCAGTCCAATGGTTAAGACTCACTGCTTCCACTGCAGTGGGCATGGGTTCAATTCCTGGTAGGGAAACGAAGCTCCCACATGCCGAATGGTGCAGCCAAAAGGAAACAAAACCACACACCATTTGATGAACTCCAAAATTTGTGTGTCAGGGGATGGTGCCTGTGCAGGGCTTGAGGGGACACCAGGATTACACACAGAGGGAGTGATCACCGTGGAAGAGGCAAACATTCATGGAATGCTGATGGGAAAGATAAAATAACATCCTAAGTTGCTAATAAACACTGGCAGGATGAACAAACAAATGTACTGAGCCCACCTGTCCCAGTGGGAGAGCTTGACTGCCAATCTGGGGAGGAGGGGGGTCAGAGCTAACTCATTCATTCATTTACCCATCCGGCAAATATTTGTCTAATGTGTGGTGTGCCAAGTAACACACTCAGCAAAGATATACAAAGATGAATCGGGCATAGCTCTTGTCCTCATGAAACTCCTAATCCACAGAGATAAACAAGTACATTAAAAATGTCAATGCGAATGATAAAAACAGCAATAAAGACATGTAAGAATGTAGCAGATATACAGAAAAGGGAGTGATTAACTTTGAAAATTGACATTTTTAACTATTCGATCTGCCAGTCATACAATAAATATTTCTTGAGTGCCAACCATATACCAGGCTCTCTGTGGGTATTGGACATACGGGGTGACAGGACACACAATCACTGACCACACAAAGTTTAATTTTCACCTATGAAATACCCAGAATTGCCACATTCATAGCAAAAGCAAGAAGACTGGTAGTTGCCTAGGACTAGGGGGACTGGAAAAGAAAGTGGGAAATAGCTGCTAATGGGTATGCATATTTGGAGGGAATGATTAAAACATGCTCTGAAATTGATTGTAATGATGACTGCACAACTCTATGAATATATTCAGTTCAGTCCAGTTCAGTTCAGTCGCTCAGTCGTGTCTGACTCTTTGCGACCCCATGAATCACAGCATGCCAGGCCTCCTTGTCCGTCACAAACTCCTGGAGTTTACTCAAACTCATGCCCATTGAGTCGGTGATGCCATCCAGCCATCTCATCCTCTGTCGTCCCCTTCTCCTCCTGCCCCCAATCCCTCCCAGCATCAGGGTCTTTTCCAATGAGTCAACTCTTCGCATGAGGTAGCCAAAGTATTGGAGTTTCAGCTTCAGCATCAGTCCTTCCAATGAACACCCAGGACTGATCTCCTTTAGGATGGACTGGTTGGATCTCCTTGCAGTCCAAGGGACTCTCATGAGTCTTCTCCAACACCACAGTTCAAAAGCATCAATTTTTCGGTGCTCAGCTTTCTTCAATGAATATATTAGAAACAATTGAATTGTACTTTCAAATAGGTGAATGTTTTGAATGTGAATACTATCTCAGTAAAGCTGAGTTTTTTAAATGATGGTGGTAGAGAAACATAATTAAGTGGTCACAATAGCTTGTGACGACTTCCAGGATGTAGAAGTCCAGGGGCTTCCAACGTCTGGAAGATTTCCTGGCAAAGGTGACACTGAAATTGAAATTTGTTTCAAGGGAAGGACTTAGGCAAAGTGAAAAGCTAAAACAGTTTTAGAGGGAAACACGGAGAGGGAAGAAAATGCATGGTGCATTTGAAAAACTGAAAAACATTCTAGAAAACTTGAGAAGAGGATAGATGTGAGGTGTGGGGGGAGGTACAAACACAGGTACAGACCACTTCACGAAAAGCCTTACAGTTTCCACAAGGCATGACCTCATCTCAGAGGCAAAGGGAATCCATTTGAAGGTTTTAAGTGGGGACCGATGGAACCAGGTCTGCATCTTAGTCACTTAACCAACAAATGTCTAATGATAGCACCTTTGATGTGGGAGGCCTGGTCTCAGGCATAATGTTGGGAACAGAACAAAGTCTCTTCCCTCAGGCAGTATATATAATTATGAGAGATACTGACAATAAACAAGCAAAGAAACGAACCAGGTATCTATACACTTGTGGAAAGACTCCTCCGGTAGCAGGAATGGGGGAGAACAGATCAAAGGAGAGTAAGACTAGAAACAAAGAGAAAGAATAGGAGGCTCTGGACATGGTCCAGGAGAGAGATGAGTGTGTATGTGTTAGATCCTATTACACACCTCTCTAAAATAACAGTCCCTCTATCCACATCATCCATCCCAATCTTCCTTCTGGCCAGAAGAAGCTGCCTTCCACTGTACCCACTGAACACACCAGAAACTCACTTTTCCAGCCTTCTTTAGCTAAGGCATGGATAAATAACTCAGTGATGACCACTGGGACCCAAGAGGAAGTCTGCAGAGGGACATCTTAGAAAGGACTTTCTCATGCATAAAAATGACACGCAAGCTGGACGTGTCCATCTTTGCTTCATGCGGTTGTGTCTACAAGTGAGCTGAGAACTGTCACAGCCATCTTGTGACCCCAGGGGAATAACATTACTGATACATTAAGGATAGTGGAGTAGAAAGTGTGAAACCACTTGTGTCCTGATGATATTTATAATTCATTAAATTAGCCCTGGAACTGCCCTAACTCTTACTTCTTACCATGTGAGATTTACAGAGAAACAAACAAAAAAATCTCATAGAGATTAAGTTGGTTTTTGTCAAGTATTTTATTTACTGCAATCCAAAACAGTGCAATGTTAGGATGCTGGCAGTGGAAGTTTAAAGAAGTGGGCAGATGCAAAATTATTTAGGAGGAAGAAACAACAGGGCTTGGTGATTAATGATCAGTGGAGAAACAGATGTCCCTGAAGTTTGTGACTTCGACAGCTTGCAAATGGACTGTCACTGGCAATGTCAGGGAACACAAGAAGAGTATCAGATGAGGACAATGCGGAGGTTCCTCTGATACGTCCAAGTGAAGGCTGAATGAGAACGGACAGAGAGGCAAGGGCGACCAACCCAAACAAATCCAACAGACCTATATAATGTTACATAGTATATGTAGTATTACATAGTGTGGTATTATAGTTAGCATGGCACAGTTTGCAGTACAGTAAACACACAGTATTATAGTACTTAATGGGCTTCCCAGGTGGTGCTAGTGGCACAGAATCTGCCTGCCAACGCAGGAGACAAGGGTTTGATCCCTGGGTCTGGAAGAATCCCCTGGGGTAGGAAATGGCAACTGGCTCCAGCATTCCTGCCTAGAAAATTCCATGGACAGAGGAGCCTTGTGAGCTACAGTTCATGGGACTGCAAAGAGTTGGACGTGACTGAGCATACCCATAGTGCTATAAGAGTATATACATATGAATACACTATAATAGTATGTTGCAATAGTAATATTACCTAATGTGACATAATATATAGTATATATCATACTAAAATATTTTACCTCTCTATAACTAATACATATTTAGGTATTAACATATAATATATATGTACATATACTATATATAGATACAAATCTAAGAGCTAACCTTGTGTCAACTAATTATAGATCAGTCAACAGGTTCAGCTTCTAGATTTGTAGCTGGCTCATTATAAGGATTGGATATTGTTTATTTTACATATATATACATATACAGGCTTCCCTGGTGGCTCAGATGGTAAAGAATCTGCCTGTAATGCAGGAGACCCAGGTTTGATCCCTGAGTTAGGAAGATCCCCTGGAGAAGGCAATGGCTACCCACTCCAGTTTTCTTGCCTGAAGAATTCCATGGACCGAGCAGCCTGGTAGGCTATAGTCCATGGGGCTGCAAAGAGTCGGACGTGACTGAGCAACTAACACACTTTTATATGTATAAGGAATATATACATATATATGGAAATGGTAGAAAAATTTCATATGTTGGTATGTGTTAGCGCCTTTTAGAAATTTTCACTGAAATTCTATAGGGAAGGGACAAATGTCCACTAAAGACAGCTGACCTTAAAGCAAAGAGAGAATAAAATACAGCTTTGCTATTACTCCATAACTTCAGCTTGGAATCAAATTTTACTGAGAGCCACATAATCCATTGCCTTGGATTTTAAAAGTAAATTTCTGTGCCCTAAGCTAAACATATAAAAATTGCGGCAGAGAATATTTGTTCCAGTAATGGCAGACTAGCTTTTATCAATCTGACCCTCCCACAGGTAACAATAACTTCTAAATAAAATATAGAAAGTAAATATTTGAAAGCACAGACTGGTGATCAAAAGCAGACAAAAACAAAATGGGATTGGACTCTTGAGGGGGTAAAAAAGGCTATAAGGAGAAAATCATGTTTATATTGCTTTTCTTCTGAGGCCATTCCTGAGTCTGTATGAGTCATGAAGTGACTAAAACTTAAGGTAGAGAACCTAAAGTTTTAGTGGCTTGAGAGATTAGAGACAGAGTTTGGGGTCACCAGAACAGTTGAAAATAGGAGATTATCCCAGAAAAAAAAAGAAACTACAAAGGGAAAAACACTTCAAATCCATGGCTGACCTTCGAACTGGTCAGGCACAGGAAAGACTTTAAGAATTCCAATAGAACACAATTGCTATAGGCTGAAAGAGCTGAGCAGAGACTTCAGCTTCTCCCCTCCACAGCATGGGCAGAGTTTGGGTCCAAGTCACATCTAGCTGGAAGAACTGGTATGTATAAAGCTTGAAATTTCCACTGAAACTCTAGAATGGTTATTCCTCTTAATAAAGACTATATTCTAAGACTAATGGATTCATCCTAAGACCCAGGACAAAATTTAAATGAAAATGCCATAAGAAGTATAAAAGAAAACCTTCAAGTTCCAGGTGATTGGCCAACAGTTTGACTACCTGCTAGAACATCATTCCAAAAAAAAATTAACTAAAAGTTTCTACAAGGCATTATCTAAAATGTACAGTATACAACAAATATTTATTAAAGATGCAAAAAAACAAAAAAGGTGTCCCACTGCTAATGGAAAAAACAGTCAATAGAAACCAAAGATAACCCAGATATTGAAATTGGCAGACAGAGGCCTTAGAACAGCAATTATAAATAATTTCAAAGACTCAAAGGAATATGTGTCCTAAGGAGTGAACATACGGAGTAAGTTCAAAAGACAAAAACTATTAAATGAACCAAATAAAAATTCTAGACTCAACAGTATAATGTCAGTAACAAAAAATCCACTGAATGGGCTTAACAGAAAAATAGACGGGCAGAAGAGTCATTGAACTGAAGACAGATCAATAGAAATCACTGAATCTGAAGAAGAAAAAGATACAGAAAAATATTACTAGAACCTCAGTGTCCTGTGAGATGTGTAGATATCTACAAAAATGTAACTGAAACCTAAAAGAGAAAGGGTAGAGATAAAAGGAAAAATATTTGAACATATAATGAATGAAAACTTCTGGAATTTAATGAAAAAAATCAACCTACAGATACAAGATCAGAATACCCCTAGCAATTAGCATATGAAAACTATTATATATAGAATGGATCAACAACAAGATCCTACTGTATAGCAGAGGGAACTATATTCAATATCCTGTGATAAACCATCATGGAAAAAAATATGAAAAAGAATATGTGTATATATGTGTGTGTGTGTGTGTGTGTGTGTGTAACTAAATCACTTTGCTGACAAATTAACACAACACTGTAAATTAGCACAAGCACAAATTAGCACAACATTGTAAATTAATGATACTTCAATAAAATAAATATTATAAAAAAAAAAAGAAAGAAAGAAAAAATCTCACCATCCAGAGAGAAAAATCACCCTAACATTATTAGTCATGATGGTAATATAAACCAAAATCATAATGGGGTATCAACACATACCCAATACACTGTCTAAAATCAAAAAGACAGATAATATCAAACATTGATGAGGATGTGAAACAACTGGATCTTTCATAATAGTTTGGGAGGGTATAAAATAATGCAACAACTTTGGAGAACGGTTTGACAGGTCCTTACAAAAATCAACTTTATACCAATCCAGAAATTTGGCCCCTAGGAAAAACAGAATATATAACCACCAAAATAAATGTCCACAAAAATGATCAAAAAAGTTTTCTTCATAAGAGCCCCAAATGGAAAACAACCTAACTGCTCATCCTCAGGATACAGGATAAAAAAATGAGGTGCAATAGAATAATATGTATCCATTTTAAAAAGATGCACCCAACATCAAAGCACCTAAGTATACAAAGCAAATGTGAACAGATCTGAAAGGAGAAACAGAAAGCAATATAGTAACAGCTGAGGACTTCAAAGCTCCACCTTCAACAATAGATAGATCACCCCAGACAGAAAATCAATATGGAAACATAGTACTTGAACTGTATTGGGCTAAAAAGACTTAACAGATAAACACAGAACATTCTATCCATCAGCAGCAAAATATACATTCCTCCCAAGGGCACACAGAACATTCTCCAGGACAGATCATACATTAGGCCACAAAACAAGTCCTAACAACTTTAAGACTGAAATCATATCAGGTACCTTTTCTAACCACAATGGTATGAAACTGTAAGTCAATAAAAGCAGGAATACTGGAAAATTCACAGATATGTGAAGATTAAACAACATGCTCCTGAACAACCAATAGGTTAAAGAAGAAACCAAATGGGAAATGAAAAAAATTTCTTGAGACAAGTGAAGGAAACACAATATACCAAAACGTATGGGATACAACAAAGACAGTACTAGGAGAGATTACTGTGTAAATGCCTACACTAAGAAAAAAAAAAAATGATCTCATATAAACAACCTAACTTTATATCTCAACAAACTAGTAAAAGAAGGGGAAAAAAAAAAAAAAAAAGCCCAAAGTTAGTAGAAGTGGGGAAATATAAAGACCATAGCAGAAGTAAATGAAATAGACTAGAAAGACAAAAAAAGATCAACAAAACTGAGACTTTGTGTTTTGAAAAGATAAACAAAATTAAGAAAAAAAGAGAATATGTCAATAAATAAAATTAGATATGAAAGAGGATACATTACAGCTGATACCACAGAAATACAAAGGATCATAAGAGACTATATTATGAACAATTATACACCAACAAATTGTATAGCCTAGAAAACAAAAAAAGATACACTCTACCAAAACTGAATTATGAAGAAATAGAAAATCTGAACATAGCAATAACATGTCTGTGACTGCATCACTAATTAATGATTGCATCATTAATTGAAAATTTCCCACAAAAGAAAAGCCAGGAGTAGATGGCTTTACTGGTGAATTATCAATCCTTTTCAAACCCTTCCAAAAAAAAAAAAAAAAAATTGACAGAAGCACTTCCAAACTCATTTTACAAGTCCAGTATTAACCCTGATAACAAAACCAGACAAGTACACTACAAGAAAAGAAAACTACAACCTTATATCCCTGATGAACACAGAGGCAAAAAGCCTCAATAAAATATTAGCAAACTAAGTTCAAAAATATACTAAAAGTCTCATACACCATAATCAAATAAGATTTTCTCCTGGGATGCAAGGATGCTTCAATATACATAAACCAATAAATGTAATAACATTAATAGAATGAAAAATAAAAACCATGTAATCTTCTTGACAGAAAAGAATTTGACAAAATTCAACATCTTTTCATGATACTAAAAAAAATACTCTGAATTATATATAGAAGGAATATGCCTCAATAACAGCGGCCACATATAACAAGGTCACAGCTAATATCAAACTCAGTGGTGAAAAGCTGAAAGCTTTTCCTCTAAGATCATGACCAAGACAAAGAGTGCCCACTCTTACCACTTCTATTCAACAAAGTATTGGAACCCCGAAGTAGAGCAATTATGCAAGAATAAATAAAAGACATCCAAATTGGAAATGAAGAAATAAAATGACATCTGCAGATAATATGATCTTATTGACAACACAAAAGATTACACATACACAATGAAAATGTAATCTAGAAATGTGAGAAAATATTTGTAAACCACATACGTGATAAGGGGTTAATATCCAAAATATATAAAGAACACATACAACTTAATAGCAAAAAAAAAAAAAAAAAAAAAAACCACACACATTTGTCCAAAGACATACAAATGGCCAGTAGGTATATGAAAAGATGCTCAACATCAGTAATTATCAGAGAAATGCAAACCAAAACCATGGTAAGATATCATTTCACACCTGTTTAAAAGGTTATTAACAAAAACACAACAGATAACAATTGTTGATGAAGATACAGGGAAAAGAACTTTTGAACATTTTTTACGAGAATGTAAATTCGTAAAGCCATTATGGAAAACAGTATGCAGATTCCTCAATAAATTAAAACTACCATATGATCCGGCAATCTCACTTCTAGGCATATATCAGAAGGAAACAAAATCATTACCTCAAAGAGATATCTGCACTCCCACATTCACTGAAGCTTTATTCACAATATGGAAGCAGCCTAAGTGTCCATCAACAGATGAATAAAGAACAGAATATTATTCAGTCATAAAAAGGAAATTCTGCCATATTCAACCACATGAATGAAACCAGAAGGCATTATATAAGTGAAACAAGCCAGGAAGAGAAAAAGAAAGAGAAAGGGAAACACAGTATGGTATCACTTTTATGGGAAATCTAAAAAAGCTGAACTCATACAAACAGAGAGTAAAACAGCAGCTGCCCAGGGCTGGGTATGGGGGAAACAGGGTGATATTAGTCAAAAGGTACAAACTTTCAGTTATAAGATGATTAAGTTCTGAAGAGTCAATGTATAGTTAATAATACTGCACTGTATACTTGAAATCTGCTAAGAGAGTAGATCTAAAGCATTCTCTACAGTATTTTTTTTTTAAAGGTAATTATGTGAGATGAAGGATGTGTAAATTGATTATGGCAATCATCTCACAATCTGTATTCATATCAAATCACTATGTTACACACTTTAAATATGTTACAATTTTGTCAATTATACCTCAATAAATCTGGGGAGGAGAAGGATACAATCCTGGTTGCATCCCACAGACATTATGTTGAATGAATGAAGACAGACACAAAAGAGCACATACTGTAAGATTCCACTTATATGAAGTTCAAATACAGGCAAAACGAATCTACAGCGATAGAAAGCCACAGAGTGTTTGCCTATGGGAGGTGAGGCTTGAACAGGAAGGGGGACTGATGGAACTTTCTGGGGTGTGGAAATGCCTTAACACAAGGCTCAGCAAACTATGACTCATTGGCCAAATCTAGCCTAGGTCCCATTGTATAAATAAAGTTTTATTGTAACACAGTCACACTCATTTGCTTACAAATGGTCTATGGCTGCTTTTAGATGACAGAGGCAGAGTTGAGTAGCTGAAATAGAGTACAGCCCACAAACCATAAGATATTTGCTTCTGGTCCTTTACAGGAAAAAAAAGAGTGGGGGAGGGCTGCTGACCTCTGTTCCAGTGTATACATATTCTGTGGGATAACACAGTTACATGAGTGTAAACATTGACGTGGAGGGTTGGGTTGAATTATGTCCATCCCAGAATATATACAATATAGTGAAGCCTTAATGCCTACAATGTGAAAGTATTTGGAAATAGGTTTACTGCCAATATTCCTGGCATCCTTATAAGAAGACAATCATGTGACAGAGAAAGGCAGAAGGCCATGTGACAACGAATGCAGTGGTTAGAGTTATGCAGCTACAGAATAAAGAATGCCAAAGATGACTGGAAACCCCCAGAAGCTAGGAATAAGCAAGGTAGGACCCCTGCCTACAGACTTCAGACTTTCAGCCTCCAGAACTGTGAGACAATAAACTTCTAATGTTGTAAGCCATCCAGTTTGTGGAACTTTGTTATAGCAGCCCTGAGAAACTAGTACATGTGATTACATCAGTTCAGTTCAATTCAGTCGCTCAGTCGTGTCCAACTCTTTGCGACCCCATGAATCGGAGCACACCAGGCCTCCCTGTCCATCACCAACTCCCAGAGTTTACCCAAACCCACGTCCAGCGAGTCAGTGATGCCATCCAGCCATCTCATCCTCTGTTGTCCCCTTCTCCTGCCCCCAATCCCTCCCATCATCAGGGTCTTTTCCAATGAGTCAATTCTTCGCATGAGGTGGCCAAAGTATTAGAGTTTCAGCTTCAGCATCAGTCCTTCCAATGAATACCCAGGACTGATCTCCTTTAGGATGGACTACTTGGATCTCCTTGCAGTCCAAGGGACTCTCAAGAGTCTTCTGCAATACCACAGTTCAAAAGCATCAATTCTTCAGTGCTCAGCTTTCTTCACCATCCAACTCTCATATCCATACATGACTACCGGAAAAACCATAGCTTTGACTAGACGGACCTTTGTTGGCAAAGTAATGTCTCTGCTTTTTAATATGCTGTCTAGGTTGGTCATAACTTTCCTTCCAAGGAGTAAGCGTCTTTTAATTTCATGGCTGCAATCGCCATCTGCAGTGATTTTGGAGCCCAAAAAAAATAAAGTCTGACACTGTTTCCACTGTTTCCCCATCTATTTGCCATGAAGTGATGGGACCAGATGCCATGATCTTAGTTTTCTGAATGTTGAGCTTTAAGCCAACTTTTTCACTCTCCTCCTTCACTTTCATCAACAGGCTTTTTAGTTCCCCTTCACTCTCTGCCATAAGGGTGGTGTCATCTGCATATCTGAGGTTATTGATATTTCTCCCGGCAATCTTGATTCCAGCTTGTGCTTCTTCCAGCCCAGCATTTCTCATGATGTGCTCTGCATATAAGTTAAATAAGCAGGGTGACAATATATAGCCTTGACATACTCCTTTTCCTATTTGGAACCAGTCTGTTGTTCATGTCCAGTTCTAACTGTTGCACATAGATATATGCATTTACTAGGTTACATGAATATACACATTTACTGAAACCCATCAAATTGTGCACTGAAGACCTGTGTGTTTCACTGTTTCTAAATTGGTAGTAAAAAGGGGAAAAAATTTTTTTAATATTTAAGCAAGGAAGCAGATGCCTTACCAAGATACATGATCAGAGACTAGCAAGGAACAGATTCAGCATGATTTCTACCCATTGGAATCTATTGTTTCAAATTTCTTCAAGATAATTGCCCATAAATTTAGGTCTAAGAAGGCAGAACCCAGAAACTTACAGGAACAGATAAGAATAATCAGATTTTTTAAATGATATCTAAGTAAGTTCTTTTGTTATTGTTGTTCAGTCGCTCAGTCATGTCCAACCCTTTGCCACCCCATGGACTGCAGTATGCCAGGCTTCCCTGTCCTTTACTATCTCCCAGAGTTTGCTCAAATGCATGTCCACTGAATTGACGATGCCATTCAACCATCTCATCGCCTGTCATCCCCTTCTCCACCTGCCTTCAGTCTTTCCCAGCACCAGGTTCTTTTCCAGTGAGTCAGCTCTTTGCACCAAGCAGCCAATGTATTGGAGCTTCAGCTTCAGCATTAATCCTTCCAATGAGTATTTAGGGTTGATTTCCTTTAGGATTGACTGGTTTGATCTACTTGCAGTCCAAGGGACTCTCAAGAGTCTTCTCCAGCACCGCAGCTTGAAAGCAACAATTCTTCAGTGCTCAGTCTTCTTTATGGTCCAACTCTCAACAGTCGTACATGACTACTGGAAAAACCATAGCTTTGACTATGCAGACCTTTATCAGCAAAGTGATGTCTCTGCTTTTTAATACACTGTCTAAGTTTGTCATAGCTTTTCTTCCAAGGAGCAAGTATCTTTTAATTTCGTATAGGAAAAAGAGGGGGTGGCAAATGAATTATAAATATACCAAGTGTTCTTCGAAGGCTATGAGTGGATCTAAGTCTACTCGTTGGCATCTTCTAGCATGAAAATACCAAAGTAAAAGCAGTTGGAACTTCCTTGGCAGTCCAGTGGTTAAGAATCTGCCCTCCAATGCAGGGGACATTGGTTCAATCCCTGGTCCTGGGGCAACTAAGCCCATGTGCTGCAACTACTGATCCCATGTGCTCTAGAGCCCACATGCCACAACTAAAGAGAAGCCCGTGTGCTGAAACTAGAGAAGCTCGTGCACTGCAACTAATACCCAACACAGTCAAATGAATAGCTTTTTTTTTTTTTTTTTTTTAACTAAAGCAGTTTCTAATAAAAGCAGCAAGAAGAGAAGACAAATGAGAACTGTTAACATTTACTGATGGCTTACTAGGTTCCAAGTAATTTATATGCATTGCATTATCAGTTCAGGTAGGAACACTTGTACCATGATAACGCTGAGAAACATGACCAGTAAGGATTCTAGAGTCAACCAGCTATCTGGGACTGCTACCAAAATTATGTAGAAAAGAGCACCAGAATGAGAATCAGTACATAAGCAGCAATCTAGCTTTAACACTACTACTTATGTGCTCTTGTGAATTTAGAGAATTACTTAATATCTCTGGAATAGCTTTTCTTTTCTTTAAGGCAATTATCCACAGGGTCCACTTAAGATCTAGCATTCTAATTTCCAACCTGTTTAGTCTGGTTTAAGTGACTTGGCTCAAGTAATTTGGCTAGATTTATAACAATTCATAAAATATTTATGAAACAGCATAGTCCTGTCAAGGGAGCTATAGCAATTGATTATCCCAAGCTCCAAACACTTGGCACAAATGGTTAGGTCAGGATATAGACAACAGAAATTCTGTCAATAAAGATAATAACTTCCTAAGAGCTCTCAACATGCTAATAAACAGCCATGAACTTAAGGAGGAATTATTGTCCAGGTAAGATGTGACTTTGCTGTCACAGCTATAACAGTCTACAGCCAAAAGTCAGTTTTATTTCATCTGGAGATACAGTGATGATTTTTTAGATAGTAAAATGACTTCTCCCCTGACGGCAGCATTAAGTTAATTGACATTTTGTCAGGACACACATTTTTTTGCAAAAAACAGACAAAGAGTGACTTGGATCGTGAATTGGAAAGAAGGCCTGAGATGAAACTGTCATGTAGACAATTCACAAAATTGATAATCTTCAGGGTGAAGAAGCAAAAGTTGATTTTTTGTGAAGTATATGGTGAATACGTTGGAATAAAAAGTTATTCAAGCTGTAGAAAGTTACAAGGATTTGTATTTATGTCTAGCATCAGTAGTAAAATTACATTTTCTAGTGAATCTACAGCTCAGGGCTTTAAGCATAGATCTTTTAAGATGCACCAAGCAGAATTCCAAGGATTACAAGAAATGTTTTATTTATAATGTTTGCATGAAACAAGACACTGTGCCCATCTGTCTCTTCCAATATATTTTTGAAAGCAGATTTATGGACTATAACTAGAAAAGTAAAAAGGGACCGTGTTCTGACTTCCTCTCCGTGTAATTCAGTCTATTACTATATTTTTTCTTTGCTATAAACCTGCCAATACAATTTACCATAGTACCCTTTATTTGTCAGTTTCATAGTAGTAAGCTTTGTGTCTTTTTAATGATAACTTATTCAAAGATGCAGACAGTAATGTCAACATGTGATTTATAACCCCCTCCTCTACATTTCCACATAGTTGATGCAGTGGGAGGGATGATTATTGAATGAAGGGCCAGAACTCTGACACTGCATCTCCTTATGAAAAGGACTTAAAAGAGAAAAATGCTCCCACCAAAAGAGAATTTCATTCTCTATGTCTGCTACTGGCCTTTTGTTTATACCCTCACTCTCTCTCTCACTTATTCTTTTGCTGCTGTTTAGTTCCACTCTCTTGTCTGCTTATGGCCTGGATTACTCTGAAGCTAGTCTAAAAAGCACCTCATATTCTTCTAGCAATCATCATCCAGGCTTCAACCACAAAGAACTCCACATGAAGCCAAGCAGATGAGCAGCAGTCAGCAACCACTTGTAAGACAATGTTTAAAAGGATTTTTAACCACAAAGGAACAGAATATGAAAAAAGAATGTATACATATATGTATAAATATATAAATCACTTTGAGGTACAGCAAAAATTAAAACAATGCTGTAAATCAACTATACTTCAATAAAAATATTAAAACTGAAAAAAATTAAGCAAAAAGGATTTTTAAAAGTTCATGGCCATTTTTAAGTAACTCAGTCAAAGTCTCAGGAATGTCAGGATGAATGTTAGTCCCAGAGGCATTGACTCTTACTCCCCCAGAGAACAGTAAGCATCAAGAATGAGGAAGAAAAGAAAAAAAAAAGAATTGAAAAAAAAAAAAAAAAGGAAGAACCCCAGACACAGGAGTGTATACTGTATGATTCCATTTATATAAAACTCTAGAAAATGAAAACTGATCTGTGCCTAAGAATGCAAATCAGTTAGAGACAAGGAAGAAGGTGTGTGGAGGAAGGAATGAATTACAAGGGGAATATGATGTTTTGGGATGAGATAGAAATCTTTGATGTCTTGATCATGGTGGTAGTTTCATAGGTGTGTATTTTTTCAAAATGCATCAAATTGCACACTTTAGGTGCATTTATTCTCGGCAAACTATATCTCAATACCTTTTTCAAAATGATAAGAATAAACTAAAGCCAATTCAGAATAGGGTGAGGGAGCAAGAAAGCAATCCAAGAAAAAAAGTGAAGATTCTTGGGGAATGTAATCACTGCCATTAGGGATCTGGTGGGCAATCAAATTCAAGACCAAGGTAACCTGGTGGCATCTGAAGGCAACAAACAGTGTCCTAACACAGAAGAATAATCTAAAAGTAGAACTGGCCACCATGTTGAAGAGGGAGTTTCTTGGTACTGGAGATATTCTTGGAGAAGCAGGGCCGACTAAGACTTTGTAGAAACATTTTTGGAAAGGTAGAGATGAATTTTAAGGCTTCTTTCAACTTGAAGATTCTAGAATTCTGCAAGACTGAACATTCCCTGTTGTTTACTGTTAGTACAGAAAAGTCCAAAGATGGACTTCCCTTGTGGTCCAATGGATAAGACTCCTCCTGCCAATGCAGGGGACATGGGTTTAATCCCTGTGTGAGAAGATTCCACATGCCTTGGAGCAACTAAGCTTGTGCACCAGGACTACTGAGCCTGTACTCTAAGACCCTGCTTCACAACAAAAGAAGCCACTGCAATGAGAAGCCCACGCACTGAAACAAATAGTAGCCCCTGCTCACTGCAACCAGAGAAAGCCTGCACACAGCAACGAAGACCTGGCGCAATCACAAAAAATAAAAACAAATTATAGAAAAGGAACAGAAGCCCAAAGTCATCATTGTCTCCTTTTACTGGATGATTTTCCCCAAAGACAATTAAAATGTCAGGATGGGATTAAGTAGGAATTTTCTGCCCTCTTCATTTGGTATCCAACCTTGGTCTTTCTTTTGGTCCAGGAACACGTTCACTGAACATAGATGACATTTTTTTTTAATTTTTATTTATTTATTTACTGGCTGTGCTGGGTCTTCGTTGCTGCACAGGCTTTTCTCTAGTTGGCGTGAGGGGGGCTAATCTCTAGAAGCGATACACCAGGCTTCTCATCGTGGTGGCTTCTCTTGTTGCGGAGCTCAAGGACTCAAGAGCTCTATGGCACTTGGGTTTCAGTAGTTGTAGCATGTGGGCTCAGAAATTGCAGCTCCCAAACTCTAGAGCACAGGCTCAGTAGTTGCGGCGCATGGACTTTGCTGCTCCACCACAACTAAGGATGTGGGATCCTCCTGGATCAGGGATCAAACCTGTGTCCCCTGCATTGGCAGGTGGACTCTTCACCACTGAGCCACCAGGGAAGCCCCCAGAGATGACTTTTGCCTGTACTCCTTTTCAAAAGCCCATATTATCATAAATAACTTGTCTGAAGCGAGCACACCCACTGGTGGAAACACTGAGTGTAATTTGTGGGAGTGTATTCTCAACATCACACTCATGTGACATTCACTCACATCTTCTTCTCATGCTGAAGCTGTGTGTTGCAGAGATACACGGGTGTCAGCCTTAGGCATCATGATAAACTGCAAGCACTGCCATAACTCGTTCATTCATTCAGTCTGTCAGTCAGCCAGTGAACACGTGGGCACACTAATGCATCAGGACACTCTCCTCCCTGCTTTGACAGTGAGCTCTTCTCATTGTAATTTCAAATGATGAGCCTGACTTTGGGAGGAGGAGACACGTTTAAGGATGTTATATAGAAATAGACCGCCTGGGAGTTCAAGTAACTTAGGCCTGGCCGGAGGGTCAGTGTTAGACAGATAAATAGTTCAGGATTTCTGTTGTTAATTTCTGATTATGCTAGAGAAGTTTGGGATTCATATCCTCTAAGCCAACCTTTCTACTGAAATGGGACAACTTCTGGAGATCTGATTCTAACATAGGATAAAAAGTCGTTTCGCAGGACCCCAGCCACCCAGGCAACCACGCTCTGGTTCTTTCTTACCCCTGCTCTAGCTCTCTCTTTTGTGGACAGGTCAGTGTTCATTCACAGCTTCACCAGGGGCCGAGCAAGGGTGAAAAAAAGAACCCACTCAGATCCAACCATTTATCTTTCCCGCCAACTGCTCTCTCTCATACAGGGAAGGCAGCAGCTCATTTGGTGAGTAGGCTTCATCTGAGTATTTTTAATTTCATTGATCTCACTGGCCCCAACTTAAGAGGATAATAAGAAGATGTGTTTACATTTAGGTCTTCCAAATAACACTGGGAAAGTGCAGTGGAAAAATCCGTAAGCTGTTCAGAGGGAGAATAAAGTCCAGTGTGCACTGGATAAAGGAAACTGAATCCAGGAAGAATAAACAAAGAATTGGAAACAAAGGTAGAGTCAGGCCCAGGGGGAAAGACCCTCCCCCCTTTTCCAGAAAATCCAGATCATGCTCTGGTCAGCACTGAGAATTATTTTAGCTCTATATTAAAGCTCTACATTAACAATGGGAAGTGTGAGCTCTATAGAAGGCTGCACTAATATTTGTGCAAGAGGTTAAATTGAGTAACATCCACATATAATCACTAAGATTACTAATTTGAAAATGAATTTTTTTTTAATTTAGGGAGATGACAAATCTACCTATAACATCTTTTAGTATTAATAAACTTACATACTAGTAAACATTGAAAATGGGTTCTTTGACATATATTGTTTTTTACATGGTTAGTGCTTTTTAACATGTCATCGATGTTTATTTCAATTAGAGACTACAAAATTCATTTTTTCAAATTTAGAGTTCATTTTAAAAAAACCCAGTAAATTCTGAAATACTTTAACCCTGTATTTTACATGTGCTTGATAAAATCTGAAGTCTGAGCTTTCCCATATTTTAATGGATTTTTGGTCTTTAGGCATCATGACTTAAAGATTAATTCTGAAACAATGATGGTTTTCTTTGAAACAAACAAGATGTTAAAGGAAAATTGGTAATTTTTTTGGACTAAAATTAACAAAGAGTAAAATTTAGATATTTTATCAAGTGCAAGTAAGTTCTTAGTTGGACTCAGACTTCAGCTGGACTGTTAGGTTGAAAGTCGATCTGAATTAGAAATTCTTAAAAGTAAATTCCTCATTATGACTTTCAAGGGCATTCAATAACATTAGGAAGTAGATAAGAAAAATGTTCTATTTATATATCTAACCAGGACAGCTCTGAAGACTAAATAAATTTCATGGGTAATTAATATCATTTGCATGAAAACTAACATGCCTGAAATTTAAAATTCTTTTTTAAAGAACACAGAATTTTCTTGAATGTCCCTACTCTGACTCAGAGTGATGACTAGCCCTGGTGAACACAGGGGCAGCAGAACCTCTTTTGTACCTCTTAGTTCTCACGATGATCCATTAGTCTTTGGACTTAACACACCAGGTATTTCATAAGTTTTATGACTTTAACCTATAATTATATGAAAGCTAAACTTACTTCCACTTAAAAATGATCAATAAGAACACAACTCTTCAGCTTATTCAATATATCTATATCATGAGAATTTACTGGATTCCGACTCTGTCTCAGGCACCGTGTAAGGTGGCTGGATGACAAAGACAGATAAAGCACAAGCCCTGTTCTTAAGAGGGATGGATTAGAGCTGCTGTTTTGAGCACAGCATGCCGCCCATCCGCTCTTCAGAATCAGGTGGGAAGCTTGTCATAAACCATTTATTGCTCGCCACAGATAAGGGTACAGATGTTTGCAAATGGCTTGCTTTTTTGAACAGTAAATGAGAAGAAGTCCGGTGTCAGCCTTACAGTACTGCCTATCTCAACGCATCTCAATATTCAGAAGGCCAGGAGGAGGACACAGTTGGAGCTTTGCACATGGCAGGGAGCCCCATACATCTGCATCATTGATCAAGCATGTCATAGACTTAAAAAAATGCACCTAGTATCATAAATGTATCATCAGATAAATATTAATATAATACAATGTGATATGTTCCCACAACGCTATAGGGATGTAGATAAGTCTGTGACTCAAACCATCTGAGAAAAGAAACAGGAGTCAGACTTTGAACAATGACACAAAACCAGTGTTGATGAAAAGCAGGACAGGGCATTCTAGCAGGTGTGAGCTTCTGCAAAGGCACAGACTTGTGACAGCCGTATGGACACAGCTGTAGGTTTCGAGTGGCCGGAAGACAGCGTGTGCCTGCAAAGCAGTGGAGAAAGGTGGGGTGGGGTGTGGTCAGGTGGTGACAACGCTGACAGCCAGGACAGGGCATCTGTACACCATCAGGGAACCATCAAGGTTGTGAGGCAGAATAATACGGTCGCATCTCCGTTTTTAAAGGGTGACTCAAGGGAAGCAGGGCAGGGGACATGAATAAGAAGGGAGAAAAAATACAGAAAAAAGATGAGTTGGAAGCTTACTACAGTCCTGGTGAAAAAGCATGAGACCTAGAAGTATTACTGAATTTGCCAGGTAGAGAAAAGGAGGTTGAAATTGAATCAAAAAGCTTTACAAAAGTGAATCTTAAAAAAACCAAGTGACTGAGGACACGTGAGAAGTCGGGGAGAAAGAGACTAGAGGATGACTGAGGTCTCTGAGGGTCAAGAAGCAGTAGCGGAATGGCAATTCCATTTACTAATGAGCCAAGTCAGAGTGCAAATGGATTAAGAATTCATATGGAGTGTGTTTGCCAATAGGCAGGTTGCAAAAAAACATCTCAGAGAAGTAAACTCTTCAGGATTTCCATCTTGAAAATACAGGCAGAGCCACTAACATTTACAGCCTGTCTATGTTAAAAATTTAATGTTCTCCTTGTAGTAAATTATGAATGTCCACTTATACCAGGATACTGTCCCTAGAGTCAAAGAAGAGTCCCAAATTTGAGGTCGAGGTTGCTTAGCAACCAGAGTACCCTTGAGCAGAGAAAAATGGACATTTTTTTTCCCCAGTAAAGTCTTTCACAGATCTCAAACAGGAGCAGGGAGAAATGATCATTAAAAACTGACCTTAGGACTTAGGTACAAAGAAAACAGAAGTTGTTCCACCAGCAGGGGGCATCGCACCTTCTCCAAAGCGTTAGTGGCTCGGGGATGTGTGACTCTTTGTGACCGGGTTGAACTGTAGCCAACCAGGCTTCTCTGTCCATGGGATTTTCCAGGCCAGAATACTGGACTGGGTTACTATTTCCTCTTCTAAGGGATCTGCCCCACCCAGGGATCGAACCTGGGTCTCCCGCATTACATCCGAGCCACCAGTGATAGCAACCATCTCTAAAAAGCGTTCTAAAATCCTCAATACATATTAGTGTCCATTTCCCATCCTTGACTAACCCTGGCACACAATAATCTCTTCTCACTGATACCATCCTGGAGGCACAGGCCTGCACAGCGTTCAGCTGTCTTCTCCAAAAAGACTTGACACGTCTGAGGCCTTAATCTTACAGACACAGGCTCTGGAGCCTGGCATTGAATCCTGACTCTGGCCCTTACTTTCTGTCTGGCCATGAGCAATTCTTCAATGCCTCTGTGCCTCAGTTTCCTCGTCTGTAAAATGGAGCTAGTAATAGTGCCCTCCCCCACCGTGAACATTAAATAAGTTAAAATATTTAAAGTGCTCGACATAGGCCTGACACACAGTAAGCATCCAATAATTCTTGGCTAAGACTGGTGTTCTTATTACACGTGTCCTCTGCCGTAACTCAGAGAAGGCAATGGCACCCCACTCCAGTACTCTTGCCTGGAAAATCCCATGGTCGGAGGAGCCTGGTGGGCTGCAGTCCAAGGGGTCGCTAAGGTCAGACACAACTGAGCGACTTCACTTTTACTTTTCACTTTCATGCATTGGAGAAGGAAATGGCATCCCACTCCAATGCTCTTGCCTGGAGAATCCCAGGGACAGGGGAGACTGGTGGGCTGCCGTCTATGGGGTCGCACAGAGTCGGACACGACTGAAGTGACTTAGCCGCAGCAGCAGCTGCCGTAATTGGAGAGAGAAACACATAGCGTTGGTTATACAAACAATGAATGATTTTCCGGTCCTTTCCCCACTGCATCTTACCCCTTGATTCCACTTTGTAGTAAAATATTCCAAAGGTACCTCAGGAGCTGGGTGAGAATTCTGCAGGTGTGTAGGGGATGACGCAGTCAAGATGGACAGCCTGAGGCATCTCTTCATGGGTGTGAGGATTTTGCATCCTTTGGACAACAGGCCCAAAGAGTCTTTTGTAACCGAGCAGCACCCTGTGGGTACCTCTCTAAAGTTTATGATTAACCTCCTGAACCTTTATTCCTTTTCTTGTTCAAAACTTGTTATCCTCAAGCTTGAGGAATACCAAAGAAAAGAGGGGAACTGTAACCAAACAGGACTATGGGGCATTGGGGAGGAGGGCAGGCCTTCCCCCATATCGGCTGCTTTAGCTCCTCTCTGAAGTACCTGAGTATCTGAGGCACATTTCCTGAGTTGTTTTACAGATGTAAACCCTCCCCGCCAACAATTGGAAGACGCTAACTACTTGATGACCATAAGCTCATAGCCACAGGCCACCTGGAGCAGGTACACCCTGATCCCTCACCATCAGTCAATCAGAGAATTGTGCATAAGCTGATCAAAGACCCTGAGACCGGCCTCCCTCACCTAGCCCTTAAAAGTGCTCTGCAGAAACCCTTCAGGGAGCTCAAGGCTTTTAAGGGCACGAGCCACCTCTCTCCCTGCATGGCCCTGCAATAAACCTTTCTCTGCCCCAAACTGCTACGTTTCAGTTTGTTTGGCCTCACTGTGCGTCGGACACAGGAACTTGCATTAACACTTTCTCTGGGTCAGCACCTCACCCAAAGAGTCCAAGCATAGAGTTTCCTCTTTGGAAAAATGTACACCAACACACAAATGGAATATGTTCTGGAAATGCTGAAGACTGCCTTAAAGAAAAAGGAAGGACAAAAAGGAGGGTGAGCCTGTGACAAACGGCTGCTCGTGCTCAGTCGTGTCCCACTCTTTGCGACCCCATGGACTGTAGCCCACCAGGTTCTGCTGTCCATGGGATCCTCCAGGCAAGAATACTGGAGTGGGTTGCATTTCCTTCTCCAGGGGACCTTCCCAACCCAGGGATTGAACCCGTGTCTCCTGTGTCTCTTGCATTGGTAGGCAGATTCTTTACCACTGTGCCACCTGGGAAGCTCTGACAAATGAGTAGGTGGAGGAAATTAGAGATATTTCAGGATCGTTTAAAAAGCTTTCCTGGAAAGACCCTGAGATGAGCAGAGGCAGGCACAGAATTCACCCTCTCAAGGCCAGCAAACCAGGGTGTGGTGAGTGGAATTGTGGCCCTCCAAAGTAGTCCACATCCTCTGATGATGTCACCTTCCACACAAAAGGGATTTTGTGGGTGTGATTTCAGGATTGTGAGATGGGGGCAATCCTCCTGGATTATCTGGGTGGGTCCAGTATAATCACAGGGTTCTTCCTAAGAGGAAGACAGGGAGAGTCTGAGGAGAGGTGGGCAGGGAAGCAGAGTCACAGTGATGTGGGCCAGGAACCAAGGAACACAGGCAGCCTCAAGAGGCTGGAAACGGCCAGGGCTTCTCCACTAGATCCTCCAGACGAACACAGCTCTGCTGACCCAGTTTAGACTTCTGACTTTCAGAAGCAGAGGACAACAACTCTGTGTTGTAGTAAACCACCAAGATTGTGATCATTCTTAAAACAGTGACAGGCAACAAATGCCCAAACAGAAAATGGGAGGTCTGTGAATATGCCAGGAGAATATAGGAGACAGCAAGAGACAAGTTAGGGCAAAGCAATGAGCATGCCATTGGCTAAAAAGTGATGGGATAGGAAGGTTGTTTATAAAAAGAGGAAAGTGAAACCTATTTGAGCCTAATGGAGTTTAGTCAAAGCATGTGACTCCTGTAGTCAGTTAGGAGTTGAGAGAGTATTATTATTATTATCCTGTTTTTTGTGGGGGAAAACTGTGAGACTGAAATGGATGAAAAGGATTCCTGGGTGTCTTGTCTAAAATACTTTGCCAGGTTCTTTCAGTCTCTCATCAACTTTGAACTACTGTATAATCTGTAAGTTTTGGAAAATTAATAATAATGCAAGTGATTCTTGCCCATAGAGTTGAACTGAGTGGAATGCAATCAGTGCCCAGTGGATGGACCATTTTGCATCCATTTGTAAATCCACATCAGCATTTCTTATTTGCCTGTATATGTCTGGTCCTTGGACTGTTTCTTAGAACAAAATGTATCATCTTACTGGCTCTCTCAACTGATGACTTAAATACAGTCTTTGACGGATGTTCATTTTATATCTGTTCCTTGGTGGCTCAGATGGCAAAGAATCTGCTGGCAATGTGGGAGACCAGGGTTCAATCCCTGGGTTGGCAGCCCACTCCAGTATTCTTGCCTGGAGAATCGCCATGGACAGAGGAGCCTGGCAGGCTACAGTCCATGGGGTCACAAAGAGTCAGACACAACTGAGCAACTAAGCACAAGCATACAGCATGACAGTCATGTGTTCACATTTTTCATAACATACCCCGTAATATTTAACTAGGCTAGAACTGTGACATAGCTGATAAAACCAAAGTTGTCTTATGTCTGTCTGCATTCCTCCTTCCCAGGAGCTGACTTTAGTATACCAAACAGTACTGCTGCAAGGCCAGGTGCCACGAGGGCCAAAACCACGGTCCTTTGGCAAAGGATAAGGTTGACACTCAGCTTCCCCCGGGGCAGAGGACCTGCAACAGTGGATAACTGCTGCCTCTGGGACTATCACCGAAGGAAAGCTTGATTCAGGAACTAGGTGGGTAAGCAGTGAGGGTCTCCAGTAGGAACCATCACTCCACAAGTCTCTCATCTTCACTGCCCCCCCCCCCCCACAGAGGATGCTCCCCCATCCTGGTCCAGAAGAAGCAAACAAGCATCTTTGCAACAAGACTCTCCCCGCCTTCAGGACTATGGGTCTGGCAGTGAGAACAACGAACAGAAGCAGGAAGAACAAAAGAGTGGTCCTTAGATGCTGTTGTATATAATCAGGGCTAAAAGAAAGAAAACTTTAATATAAATTATCTTCAGAAATGGTGTAGTCATAATCATGGGCGAGAATCCTCAGTGATTATCACCTACAGGAATTAGCCTGCTTATTAATATCCCAACCTGTGGAGTTGATGTCAAGGAGCCAAGAAGTTATATTATTTCTTCTGTGTCCAAATTTCCAAAATAATATTCATATACTATGAGGAAAATGGACATTTTTGCTTTACTCCTAGCTTTATGGAAAATGATTTTGTTTCTCTAGCAGCTAAAATTTGGCTCCTGGGTTCAAATAGGATTTTTTTATATTAGAATGATAAAGCTTTAGTTGGGAATAAGTATTGTACCTTATTAAATCATTTCAATAGGTATTGAGATTCTTTTCCTTCTCTTTCTTAAACTATTAATAAAATGTACTGTGTCAATTATTTCATATTGAATTATCCTTGCATTTCTAAAATGAGCCTTCCTATCTTGGAGTGCCATACACTGAATGCACATAGCCAAATTCTGTTCCCTAGTAAATTTTTTTGGACTTTTGTGCCCACATAGCATTTTCTAAACTATTCAGCAGGATGCTATTAAATGTATAATGATTTTTTTTAAAGGGCCTATTCTCAGGCTTGAGAGATGGTAGGTTAAAACAACATTAGCGGGTCTCTCCTGCATGAATACTCAGAGGCTGTAAAGTGCTGCATGCTCTATGAATCTCTAAAAGGGGGAAAGATCATGCTGTATTTCCCAAACTTATTTGACAACGGAACTTTTTCCCAGCACATCCATTTACATTTCCCAGAATGGTGCTCTACAGAACACCCGTTTTCAAATTGCAGGTTAATCAAAGAACAGACTTGTTTATTTGTTTCTGAAATTCCTTTACCAAGGTTTGGATCCAGGATCATGTTTGCATAATAGAACAAATTTTGTAAATGAGTCCATGAATCATAAGGGCTTTTTAAATAGAGGAATCACCTATACCTTGAAAATTTGAAAGAATTCCCTGTAATTCCACAAAATGTCTCATGAGAAAGGGACCTTTATATTTTTGAGAAGTTTTATAAACTCTTTCCAATATTCATTGGAAGGACTGATGCTAAAGCTGAAACTCCTATACTTTGGCCACCTGGTGTGAAGAACTGATTCATTGGAAAAGATCCTGATGCTGGAAAAGACTGAAGGCAGGAGAAGGGGACGAGAGAGGATGAGATGGTTGGATGGCATCACCGACTCAATGGACATGAGTTTGAGCAAGCTCTGGGAAATAGTGAAGGACAGGGATTCTTGCCGTCCTGCAGTCCATGGGATTGCAAAGAGTTGGACATGACAGAGAGACTGAGCTGAACTCAATAAAGTCTCACTCAGTACTTTTTTTACCCTGCCCTAGTCAAGTCTCCTACTTTTAGCAGGTTAATTTTTTTTCAGTTAAAAAAAGGATTCTTTTGTTTAAAGATTAAAGCCTGATCAGCATTCAGTGGTATGTTCTCATGTTTAAATATGCCTTCTCACTGTTGTCTTATACACATTTTCATTTCTAACTTTGTTCAATCTTTTGCAAGTGTTCCTTGAATAAAGACTTTGAAGTGAGGACTACAGAGTAGAAGCCAGGCATGAAAATGGCTGTTATTATTTGGGGAAAACGCATGATCAGTGTGAGGGACAGACACACAAACAAATAATTACGATGCCTTGTAATAAGGGATGCAATTTGAATAAGGCAAACAGATTGCAAAGACAACCTTTAATGACTAACAGACTGAAGGAATTGATGCCATCTTCAAAAAGATTCTAAAAAGCCAATAGAGAATCACACAGCAGTTAGGAAGAGGCTACAGATCATGAGAAGAAAAGAGAGGGCAAGAGAAGAGAGAAAAATGGTGTGTGAATTAGGAATTGCTACACAGCATGGGGAACTCTACTCAATACTCTGTAATGATCTATACAGAAAAAGACTCTAATACATTTATATATAATGACAAAAGGTAGATTAGTTGCTTAGGGTTTGGGACAAGGGCCATGAGGAGTTGAGGGGAGGGAAGTCTAAGGGGTACAGGGTTTCTTTATCAAGCAATAAAAATGTAAAATTGATCATGCTGATGGACACACAACTATGTGTGACACTATGGGCAGTAAGGGGCCCTGGGAGATATTTTAAGCAGGAAAGTGACATGATAAGGTTAAGATGAAGAATTCTGATGGCAATACAAAAAGACAGCCTGGAGCAGCCACAGACTGGAGGCATGGAGACCTGCTAAGATACCATACAGAGCGGGGCAAGTAAGTGGTTCCTAATGACTGAAACAAGTATAACTGACAGGACTCGATTGATTGAATGAGGAGGGTGATGCTATAAACCAAGATAGAAACTTGTTCCAAAGTGGAGCAGATTTGGATAAAGGGATTTTCTTACCTGATCCCTTCCCGTCTGTTCCTCCCTCCCCTCATTTTATACTTGTTTACATTAAAATCAACTCCTCTGTCTACAATATAAGACACTTCATAGTCTGGCCTCTCCCCATGCCTCCAGCTGTATTCCTCACCATTCATCCCATTTCAACCCTCAACTGTCAGCCAAGTCAAATCACTTTATGGTTCCTGTTACCCAATATAGCTCATCGTTAGCTGTCTTCAGGCATCCATTCATCCCACCACCACTGCCCTGATTGTCCAGCTGTGACTGCGCACACATACTCATTTGTTGAGCCTTTGTTCCTCTCTTCATTCCCTTACGGCCTTTCCAGGTAGAATGACCACTGCCCTCCCCCTATCAGTGAATCAGGTATGGGCTTCCCTTATTTAAATACAGGCACATACTTAGATCCCTAAGTGTCCTGCAGTTGGAAAATAAGCATTCTGAAATCAAGAGCATATCTTATCACCCAATTCTTGGTGGCTAACATAGCATAGCACCTCAAAATAAATGTTCAATGAATGAATCAATGAAAAAAGATGAATAATAAAATAAAGTCATTATAAGTTGCAAGATGTCATATGTGGTCCATCAAAGGATGAATGAATAACCAAAATGTGGGATATCCATACAATAGAATATTATTCAATTATCAAAAGGAACAGAGTTCTAACAATGCTACAACATGGATAAATCTCAAAAATGTTAGGTTGAGAGGAAGATGCCAGTCACAAAGACCACATATTGTATGATTTCATTCATGTGAAATGTCCATAACAGTCAAATCCATAGAGACAGAAGGTAGATTAGTTGCTTAAGGTTGGGGGGTGGGGGCCATGAGGAGTTAAGGGGAGGGAAGTCTAAGGGGTATAGAGTTTCTTTATGAAGCAATAAAAATCTTGTAAAGTTGATCATGCTGAGGGACACACAACTATGTGACTGTACTAAATGCCGTTGAATTGTACACTTTAAGTGGGTGAGCTGTGAATCTGTGAATTATATATCAATAAAGCTGTTACCAAAAAAAAAAAGATGTCAAATTTGGAACCAAATATAATTCATTAATGAGAAAAAATTTTTTGAAGGTCAGAGAAGCACTGGGAGATAGACCCCATTGATGGTGGATGAAAATAGGGGAGTGAGTAAGAGTTAACATATATTAAATTCCCACTGTGTCACTTACGATGCTATAGGGACTTTATCTGCATTTTCTCCTTTAATTCCCATGAGCTAGATATTTTTACTCTTATTTAGAGGTGAGAAAACTGAAGCAGGGTCTTCCCTGGCAGTCCAGGGGTTAAGACTTCTCCTTCCAGTGAAGGGGGTACAGATTCCCTTAGGTCCCTGGTTGGGGAACTAGGATCCCATGTGCCTCCTGGCCAAACAAAACAAAACAAAACAACACAACAACAAAAAAAACCCAGAAGCAATATTGTGACAAAGACTTTAAAAATGGTCCATGTCAAAACATCTTGAATGAAAAAAACTGAGGCAAAGATAATTCCAGTCACTTGCCTAACAGCACTCAGCAGTGTGCCTGGATTTAAACGCAAGCAGACTAGCTCCAAAATCCACATGCTTTGACCATTTTGCTTTGTTTATGGAATTGGTGGGTATGTTGGAGTTTTTCCTTTTCATTTCTTGCAGAGAAATTTAATCCTTTAAAGTTCTTTGGTTGACTCATGTGTTGCTTTAATAATGGAAGTACTTAAATCTCTGAAATTACCTCTGTGTAATTTTTTTTCCCCCTCTGTGTAATTTTTCAGTGAACTTCAGCTATATGTCTTTTGCACTGACCTCATTTTTTATTGTCCAAATAATTTGTTTTTTTCAATACTTGATTTTCTCTTGTTGATTTTTCATTATCAAATGGTAGCTTTGCTTCTTCAGACTGGGTTACCTTATTCCCAGAGAATGTGGCTGGCACAGTTTCTGCATTGAGGGATTTAATACATTTTCTTTGTGATCTAACATTATCAAGTTTTTTAAAAACCCCATGGACTCTAGAAAAGAAGGTCCATTCTCCCTTTTACAGAGGAGGTGCCAAATGTCCCCCTGTTATAGTAAATATATTTTATCGTTTACAGACCTTCAAAAGAGAAAATTCCAGTTTCCTCTTAAATTATTTTCAAAATAGCAATAGCCTTCACAATAATACATTCTTAATGCAAGCAACACACTTAGAAGTTAAAAGGGGAAGAATACATCTGAGTAATTCAAAAGGCCAGGAAGAACCTAGCCATTTGTAATCAGATATTTCGATACTGGCAAAGCTTTTAACTTCAGCACTATGAACGGCCATAAAAAGATATAAACCTTCTTGTAAAAGACTTGGCTTCCTCTGCTTTTTACATAATCAATTTGACATTTGAATTTTGGCAAAGGATTGCAAGTACCTTGCTTTATTTATTACCTGAGATTAGATAAAAACATCACTGTTATCAAACCCTACCAGGCTTTTTCCTAAAATAATGTGCAATTTTTCAAGCAAGGATCACTTTGTCCTGACATCAAAGTCTACAGAACAGGATTTCCAAGTATATTATACATAGAAACCACTCTCCTCCCACCCCTCCTACCCTCTCTTCCCTGCCTGCTACACATCCCTCCCCTTAAAATAACCCACTCCCACCAATTCTGCCTTCTACCAACTGCTACATTTATAGTATGACACCAACCTAAAAAGGAACAAGGAAGTACACAAAGAATTCATCATCAAAATGGTGCCAGAGAAGAGCGGAAGGGTCCTCAGGCACTATATTTGTCATTCCACACACTGTACAGACCATACTGAAAGACACATAGATGCTCAGGGACCACATCCTTGCTGTTATCCACACCGAGAAGATTTTTATCCCTGGGGACAGTCTAAGAGGTGCTATCACCAGAGAAGGGTGTCATTAAGCCCTCACCAATCCCTATGGTGACCTCTGCGCTCTCAAAGGCACCCCATGGAAGGAAGGGTCTTTCTAGAACCATCTGAAGAATAAGAACTAGTGGCTTAAATGGTAGCATCTAATGCCCATTCTCCTAGCTTCCCATGAAAGCCAAAATCACAAAAGATGGGAGCTCAGCTCATCTTCAAAAACAAAGCTGATTAGTTAAACTACAGCCCAACTCCAGATACAATCTCCCTACCTCATCCCTAGTTAGATGACTGATTTGACAAAAAGTACTCAGGTCTGGCTTCATGGTATCCCCAGCTCTGCTCGTGAAATAAAGACAGTCATCTGGGAAAGTCAGCAGGATGCTTCAGCTGACCTCTACTTACTATCCACCCCTCTGCCTCAGTCTTCACAGAACAGGAAACTGTGCTGCAAAGAAATGAATTTCCCAGGACTTCTCTGGCAGTCCATGGTTAAGACTTCACCTTCCAGTGCAGGGGGGGTGGGGGGGGGGGTAGGTTCGATCCCTGGTCAGGGAGCTAAGACCCCACATGACTTGCAGCCAAGAAACCAAAATATAAAATGGAAGCAATATTGTAACAAATTTAATAAAGACTTTAAAAATTGGTCCACATCCAAAAAAATCTTTTAAAAAAGAAAAGAAATTGGTTTAAAAAAAAAAAAAGAAATCAATTTCCCACCATCCAGGCCACTCTGCACCCCAGATACTCCCTCCCTCCCTCACTATATCCCATCCTCTTTCTTCATACATTCTGATCAATTAACTCAAAAAGAGCCAAATGTGGGAGTGGAGAGGATGGCAGTGAAACAGTGACACAGTGACACATTTCTGAGGCAGTCTGCCTGGGGACATAATGGTGAGGAGTCCAGGTTTTGGAGCTGACTGCCTGGGGTGAGTCCTGGAGTCACGCCTATGAGCTGTGCGACCACGATAAGTATCTAAACCTCTCAGGGCCTCCTTCCTGTCTGTGGATCAGAAATCTTGAGTGCCTCCCTCATATTTTAAAACATGGGAAGTACACAGAACAGCACTTGGCCATAGTAAGCACTCAGGTTCCTAGCACTGGATAACGAGTCTCTCATACTATCTCATTGAATCACCACAAATATGTTTGGTGTCCCATTATACAGATGAACCAAGGCTCAGAAAAGCTATGAAACTAGCTCAAGGCAATGGAGTGAGCAGAGAAAGAGCTGGGACTTGAATTGAGGGCTGACATCAAACTGAGCAGCTCTTGATCCACACACCATGCACCCGCCCTCCATGGATGAAGTTCAGCATATGAGGACAAAGGAAATACCAAGCTGGGTAGCAGTGTGTGGTGATGACAGTTGTTTTGCAAATGCAAACTGTAGGTTTAAAATAAAACAGAACCAGACACTGGGGACACGACAAGATGTCACCATGTCAAAGCAATATCTTTATCAGGCGAAAGTTGACTAGATTTCAGACCTAAGTTCACAATCTCTTAAATCACAATTGACTGTAGCTTTAGAAAGAGATCTGACTGCCCATCACCCAAGTGGACAGAGGTGCAGCCCAGAACATTCCACATACCCTGTCAGTTGTCAGGAATACATTCAGACAGACCTTATTTCAAAACAAAGAGTAAAACCCGACAGGGAGGTCTGTAAAACTACTCCAGAACAGTATCCTAGAGTCCCAGGGGAAGAGCATGGCTTCAGAGAACTCAAGGACACATGAATTTCATGAAACAGGAGCAAAAATCTATAGCAAGAGAATAGTCTAAGAGAAAAAGAAAACAAGAGGAGATGAAAAGGGTTGTAATACAAGAATTATAAGAAGTCAAAATGTATTTAAATATCCACAAGGAGGTGAGGAAAGACAGATACTGCAGAAAAATCAAATCAGGGATGTGAAGAATACACTTGAGAGGTTCCACATGAATGCAGAGGAAAAGGATCAAGAAATTAAAGTAATGAGAATGATAGACAAGGGAAAACCAATTTAAAACTCCAATATAAAAATAATTGATTTTTTCAGAAGAATAGAAAAGAATAACAAACTAAAGGGAAAAAAAGGAATAGAAAATACTTTCTTTTGACCTTTAGAAAAATCATATTCTATGAAAAGAGATCCTCACAGGGACTTATCTTAGCAAAATATTTATTAAAATGTTGGAAAAATCAAGACCATTCAAAGAGCTGAGGAGAAAAAATACTTAGAAAAAAAAAGATCAGAGCAATCCTAGACTCTCTGTAATAAAAAGTTCTAGAAAACACTGAAACACCATCTAACAGTTAAGGGGAAGGATTAGAGACCCAAGATTTTGAAAATGCACTTGTATAGTCTGACATCTGTGAAAACAATGCTTGGCTTTTCCTCCTTTGAGAATGTATACCACCAATTATCATCTTTTTTAAAAAATCAACTTAAACTTATGCCCCAAAATGAGCAGGTCATGCTATAATGGAACTGGGGTTTTTCCCTAATTAATTTGGGCTTCTCGGTTGGTGCTAATGGTAAAGAACCCACCTGCCAATGCAGGAGACAAAAGAGACATGGTTCGGGAAGATCCCCTGGAGGAGGACATGGCAACCCACTCCAGTGTTCCTGCCTGGAGAATCCCATGGACAGAGGAGCCTGGAGGGCTACAGTCCAGAGGGTTGCAAAGAGTCAGACGGGATTGAAGCAATTTAGCATGCACATGCGCCTAATTGATTTAGTCCCCAAACGCCAGCATCCAAGAGGGTTAAGGACTGTGGGGATGTTTCTGGATACCCTGGGCCAAGTATTCTGTGAAACTTCCTCTCTCTGTTCACTTCCCAGGATCAAGAACACATCCTACACCCAACAGTTTGAACCACAGGTTCCCCACCACTTCAAACAATAGCAGGTGCTTCTCTGCTCCATTCTAATTAGCAAAGACTAAAGTATTCATACTGTTGCACATCATAGAAGAATAATACAAATAGTTTGCTTCTCCTTCCCCCAAACAGGGCAACATAAACAGTTTACAAGGTATTTTCATCACGAAACAACTTGGTTCTGATTTTCAGTTTATGACTTAATAACATTTTTTAATAAAATAGATAATTAATGAGAACTGACTGTATAGCACAGGAATTCTATTCAATGCTCTGTGGTGACCTAAATAGGAAGGAAATCTAAAAAAGAGGGGGTATAATGTACCACTGATTCACTTTGTTGTACAGAGGAAACTAACATGATGTTGTAAAGCAACTATATTCCAATTTAAAAACAAACATTTTTTTTGAAATGCAGAAGCAAACCACATGCAATGCCAAAAATACAGACAAGCATCCATAATCCTGATGCTCAAAGAGAAACATTGCTACACCTACATGGTATTCGTGCACTTCCATGCACATCCCTCTTGAGCACTATTTTTCATATGAATGCATTTAACTACACACAGCTCATTGTTTGCTTACAACGTATCATACAGTTTTCAAAATTCCCAATCAAAAAATATTTTGAAGGGTCGTACAGCATTCCACACCATGAATAATGGTGTTCACTTAATGAATTCCTGATTATTGAACAGTAGGAATTATATTATACAGTACATATTACACCATGCAATGAAACAACCATAGTTTAGATTCAGAAGCAAAATTTCCTGAGATCAAATCCTATTCCAGCACTTACAAGCCATGCAACATTAAGCAAATTAGATCAACAGTCTGTGCCTGTTTTCTCATAAGCGTAATGGGGATTATATTAATAACTATGGGGATTACATTAACAACTGTACTTAACTCAGAGTTGTGTGGATGAAAAGAATTAATATATGTAAAGGCTTTAGAACACCCTCTGCAACATGGTAAACAATATGTGCTGCGCTTAGTCACTCAGTTGTGTCCAACTTTGTGACCCCATGGACTGTAGCCCCCCAGGCTCCTCTGTCCTTGGGGTTTCTCCAGGCAAGAATACTGGAGTGGGTGGCCATGCTGGATCTTCCCAACTCAGGGATTGAACCCAGGTCTCCTGCATTGCACGCAGATTCTTTACCAGCTAAGTTATTAGGGAAGCCTGGTAAACAGTGTATGTTTAGGTTATTCTTTTTCCAGTTCTCTGGTACAATGTGGAATGAACATCCTTCAGTATATATCTTAAAAGAAAAAAAAAAAAAAACTAATACGATTATTTTTTTGGATAAATTTCTAAATGGAATTGTTGGGTCCAGAGGCAATTCACTTTTAAACTTGTGTATACATTATTTAATTTCATATCAAGAAGTTGTACAATTTTATAATCCCAACCACAAATAAATCAAAATGCCTATTTTCACACAGCCTGACCAATACTGGATATCTATTTTCTTCTCCTCCAACTCTGCTAACATAAAGGATAAAACTGACATTTTATTTCCTTATTTTGCATTTCTATTACCAATAAAGCTGACCATTTTTTCTGAAGGCTTATATGTGATTTTGATTTTACTCTGTTTACACAAAACCTGTTCATGTGCTTTGTCCACTTTTTGTTGAGGAGTATTTTTCTACTGATTGCCAAAAAATTTCATGTATTAGGAATATTTACCTTATACATTGGAAATATTTTACCTCAGTTTGTCATTAGCATTAGCTATTACAAACATTTGTTTATAATATTTTGTTTTTTAATGTTTTAAATTTTATAACATCAAATCTACCAAACTTTTTCTTTATAATTAAAACTTTGAGGTTACAGTTGGAAAGGCATTCCCAAGCTCAAGTTTAGATATATTTCACCTACACTATCATCTCTGACAGGTCTGTGGTTTCATATTTCATATTTTAACTCTATCTAAATTCAATTTATTTATGAATTAACATAAGGAAAGAAACTAACAATTTTCTCCCCATATATTAACAGACTTCCCCACCCATATTCACTAAATCTTTTTCTTACTGATTTCATATCTTCCCCATGTATTAAACATGTAAACTCAAATATACCACTGGCTTCTCCTTTCCTTTTTCATGTTTTTCTTATTCTGACAAGAGCCCCACTCTTCATTATAACAGTTTTCAAGTGAATTCTAATGTCTGGAAGAGCAAGTGCTCACTCACCATTTTGTTTTTGTTTTTTAAATGACTTAATTGGCTCTTCACAGCAATTTGTTCTCCAAATGAACTTAGAATAATTCTGTCACATTCCCCCCAAAAAAGCCCTGTGGGACTTTTGTTGCACAACAGCTGTTATTCTATTTGCTTTGGATTCTTCTTCAGAAGTATAGATTATCCACATGTTGGATCTTCGCTGTCTGGCCTCTGTGTTCATAACTTTTCAGATAACTTTTAACTTCTTATCCTTGTCCTATTCATTCTCAGGTTTTTCTCAAACCCATCTTCCTTATCACTAAATAGATTCATTGTCATATTAATTCTGCTCACTGGTGTTTGTAACACTACCTACAGCTTTGGTCCCAAATGACTTGCTTCCTTGCATTCTCTTCTAAAGTTTTCATCTTGGTCTGCTGCCTTATCATCAAAGCTTATCTTTCTTATATTTGATCTCTTGTTTACAGTCTATGGTTTCTTAAGTTTCCTTATGACTAAAACAGATGCTGACTAAAATTTGTTTTTGAAAAAAAAAAAAAAGCTTTTTAAAAACATTCCCCTTCTTTACTTTGAGCAGGATATGTTCACTTCCATTCATGCTGCAGATTTGTTTATAGGTCCCATATTGAAGGGATAAATTCCTCCTACTCAGCCTTCACTGAGAGTAGACTTGACTTGGCCTTTGATGACATTTTTCTCATCTGGCACCTGGAATCTGGGAATCATGTTGAATGACTGAGATCCCTACGTTTTCATAAGAAATAAAGACTAATCATCTACCCAAAGGCAGACATTACCTGTTATTAACCTCTCCTTAATTTTTTTTTTTTTTTTTTTTTTTGGCCAAGACACGCAGCACATGGGATCTTAGCTCCCTGACCAGGGATTTAACCCGTGCCCCTTGCCACAGAAGCACAGTATTCTAACCACTAGACCGCCAGGGAAGTCCTAACCCCTCTTTATATCACTGTCTAAACTGGAAAGTTTTCTGAACAGTTCCACTATCATCTCTATATCCATATGTTTGATAAGATACAAATATCAAATCATTACAAAAACAAAAAGACTCTAAGCAACTACTCAAAACATGGGTAAGATCTGAACTTTGTACCATGGCTAACAAGGGCTTCCAGGATCTATCCCCTCTCCTGCTTTTTCTTCTCTACTCACTCCCCGACCCCAGCCACCCTGGCCTCTGTCTTTCAATCAAGCACAAACGTATTCCCATCTTTGAGTTATGAGTTGAAAAGAATACTTTGCCTTTGGGTATTCCCATGGCAGACAACTTCTTCCTCTTCAGGTCTCTTTTCAAGTGTCCCTCCCTAACCATCATAACTGCCTGCCTCCCCATGTCATTCCTATCTCACCATCCTGCTTTATTTTCTTGCTAGCATTTGCCAGTACACTGCAGATGGTGACTGCAGCCATGAAATTAAAAGACGCTTACTCCTTGGAAGGAAAATTATGACCAAACTAGACAGCATATTAAAAAGCAGAGACATCACTTTGCCAACAAAGGTCCGTCTGGTCAAAGCTATGGTTTTCCCAGTGGTCATGTATGGATGTGAGAGTTGGACTGTGAAGAGAGCTGAGCGCCGAAAAATTGATGCTTCTGAACTGTGGTGTTGGAGAAGACTCTTGAGAGTCCCTTGGACTGCAAGGAGATCCAACCAGGCCATCCTAAAGGAGATCAGTCCTGGGTGTTCATTGGAAGGACTGATGCTGAAGCTGAAACTCCAATACTGTGGCCATCTCATGTGAAGAGTTGACTCATTGGAAGACCCTGATGCTGGGAGGGATTGGGGGCAGGAGGAGAAGGGGACGACACAGGATGAGATGGGTGGATGGCATCACTGACTCAATGGACATGGGTTTGAGTAAGCTCCGAGAGTTGGTGATGGACAGGGAGGCCTGGCGTGCTGCGATTCATGGGGTAGCAAAGAATCAGACACAACTGAGTGAACTGAACTGAACTGAAGGCTATCTTGCTTATCCGTTATCTTATACGTATATGTCCCCTGTCAAAGAAATATGTAAAACTTGTCCATAGCAGTTTTGCCAATTGCCAAGGTATGGAAGGAGTCTAAGTGTCAGATGAATGAATAAAGAAGATGTTGTATATAATATATATAGTGGAATACTACTCTGCCATAAAAAATGAAATTTTGCCCTTTGCAGCAGCATGGATGGACTTGGAGGGCATTGTGCTAAGTGAAATAAGTCAGACAGAAAAAAGGCAAATACTATATTATATCATTTATGTGTGGAATCTAAAAAATACAACAAATGAGTGAATAAAACAAATAAATAAAAGAAGCAGACTCTTGGATATAGAAAGCAAATCAGTGGGTACCAGTTGGGAGAGAAGCAATACAAGGCAGGGGGAAAAAAGAGATTTTATATATACATATACATATATATACATACATATATATACATGTATGTATGTATATACATATGTATATGTATACATACATACATACATATATATGTATATATACATATGTATATGTATATACATATATACATGTACATATATGCATATATATTTTATATATACATATATATATATATATATCTGTAAGAGCATGGATTTTGTCTTTTCATCACTGCAACTCCAGAATCTAGAACAATTTTGTGTTAACAGAAAACATATAATGTTTGTTGACTGAATAATGATTATATGATAGGTGGGACTCTTAGTTTATTTTTCTCTTATTTGTCTTTACCTTTCATATTTTATAATGAATTACATTTACATTACTTTTATCGTTTTAAATGTGTATTTTAAAGCAAGAGAGTCTGTAATTTTTTGGGGGAGTCTGTAATTTTTAAATGTACAACTAGATTTTGAACTTCTCAGCAGCAAGTCATTTTACAAAATCTGTGTGGATTTTTCCAATACATAAAAGAGACAAAAGAAGTATTTTATTATTATCAGTGAGTTTTAAGGGCTGTCCTGGTGGCTCAGTGGTAAAGAACCCACTGGCCAATGCAGGAGACACAGGTTCCATCCCTGGGTTGGGAAGATCCTCTGGAGAATGGAATGACAACCCACTTCAGTATTCTTGCCTGGAGAATCCCATGGACAAAGGAGCCTGGTGGGCTACAGTTCGCCAGATGGCAGAGTCAGACATGACTTAGTGACTAGAAACAATGAGTTTTAAGGTCAGACTATAATACCTGCATCTTCTAAAATCAACCAATAAAACAATGAGGCTATTTCAATGAAAACCTAAATTTTAAATTGAACAGTATGAATGAAAGTTTCTCTTATGACAATCTCAGATGATATTCACTTATTTTAATTTAGTCATTTGGTATGGAGAAAAATTGTGATTCATGTAGATAGGTAGTTATAATAGTAACAGTTTATAGGAAGTCACTTGTTCTTATGACATTCTTAAATTTAAAAGGATATCTAAAAATTATTCTCAAGTTCATACCATCACAAATGAACCAAGCTATACAAATTTTCACACTAGTAGTTTCTAATAAATTTGGTTTATTATGCATTTGATTGTGTGTTATTTTTGTTACAGCTCTAAATAAACTGGAATATATTTAAAATACTAAATGTGGATATGACATTTACACAAACCACTGAAGCTTGTCCACAGAAGATGGCAGTTTCATGGAAAATATTTTAAAAACTAGAGGGGGATACCTCCTACTGGCAATTGTGTAGAAGTTAATATGCCGAGTCAAAATACTTGAAAAAAGTAACTAATATTAACAGTGGTTCTATCTGGGTTGTGAAATGTTTGGAGCTCTTTAGTTCTTCTTCTTGCTTTTCTGTAATTTCCAGAGACTTTTTGGATGTATGTGTATTAATTTGTAATGGGGAAAAAAAAACTATTCTTAAAAAAGCAAAGGGCATATGCAATATGTATGAATCTCACAAACAAAATGTTGAGCTGAATAAGCCAGACACAGTAGACCATTTGGTTCCTTTTACATAAAATGCAAAGACAGGAGAAGCAAATACATTGTGTTAGAAAAGAGGACTGTGTTACCCTCTGGGAAGGCTTGGGACTTGGGAAGCACCACCACCTTAGCTCTAAAATCCTGGTCATCTACTCATGCACAATCCCATCCTTCCTTTCCTCTTTCTTTTTATTTTATATATCAAAGGTGTTTTTAGTACACTTCAGTTCAGTTCAGTTCAGTTGCTTAGTCGTGTCCGACTCTTTGCGACCCCATGAATCGCAGCACGCCAGGCCTCCCTGTCCATCACCAACTCCTGGAGTTTACTCAAACTCATGCCCATCGAGTCAGTGATGCCATCCAGCCATCTCATCCTGTGTCGTCCCCTTCTCCTCCTGCCCCCAATCCCTCCCAGCATCAGGGTCTTTTCCAATGAGTCAACTCTTCGCATGAGGTGGCCAAAGTACTGGAGTTTCAGCTTCAGCATCAGTCCTTCCAATGAATACCCAGGACTGATTTCCTTTAGGATGGACTGGTTGGATCTCCTTGCAGTCCAAGGGACTCTCAAGAGTCTTCTCCAACACCACAGTTCAAAAGCATCAATTTTTCGGCGCTCAGCTCTCTTCACAGTCCAACTCTCACATCCATACATGACCACTGGAAAAACCATAGCTTTGACTAGACGGACCTTTGTTGGCAAAGTAACGTCTCTGTCTTTTAATATGCTATCTAGGTTGGTCATAACTTTCCTTCCAAGGAGTAAGCATCTTTTAATTTCATGGCTGCAGTCATCATCTGCAGTGATTTTGGAGCCCAAAAAAATGAAGCCTGACACTGTTTCCACTCTCTCCCCATCTGTTTCCCATGAGGTGATGGGACCAGATGCCATGATCTTAGTTTTCTGAATCTTAAGCTTTAAGCCAACTTTTTCACTCTCCTCTTTCACTTTCATCAAGAGGCTGTTTAGTTCCTCTTCACTCTCTGCCGTAAGGGTGGTGTCATCTGCATATCTGAGGTTGTTTTTAGTACAGGTATGTGCATATCCAGTCATCATCACAGTCAACTTTAGAGCATTTTCATCACTTGGAAAAGAAACCCCATGCCCTTAGGCTATCACCCTATCCATAGCCCTAAGCAACCACCAATATATCTTCTATCTCTATAGATACACCTATTCTGGACATTTTGCATACATGCGATCATACACCATGGGGCCTTTTATGTCTGGATTCTCTCTGTGAGCATCAGGTTTTCCAGGCTCATGTTCTGCTCCCTGAGACGGGTGCTGCTTATCCGACTTTGTGAAAATTCTCTGAGCTGTACACTACATTTTACATATTTCCTATGCATATAGGATACTTCAATAACAAATCCCAAACAAGAAAAATCAAACATGAAGTCCAAGAGCATGTTCCAGCAGTGTCCACCTGAGGCTGTTATTTCTGAAGATGCTTGTCCTCCCCATCCTCCTCCACGTTGCAAGGTTGGGGAAGGTCCTTTCTCAGTCTCCCTCTCCTACTGAGGACAATGGTAGGTGGTGAGGTTTGCTCATAGCCTTTTGACCTCTTCCCCTTTTGACCCCACCTCCCACCTGCTGCCATGCTAAACTCTGAACAGGCCCTCTGTTAGAACATTTTCATCACTTGAAAAAGAAACCCCCATGTCCTTTGGCTATCACTCCATCCAGAGCCCTAAGCAACCACCAATATATGTTCTAATGGCATGATGGTAGTTCCTTACTTTCCTACCCCCGACCCTAATAAGACTCCTCTTGTGTGTATTCTATCCCTGACAGTCTTGATGCAAAATTATAAATTATCTTGTGTTAAGATATTTTGTGTTGTCAGGGTAGTCATTCTAAAAGGAAAATTTGATTGCTACACCTCTAATGAAATCTTTCCAAAGGCTCTCCATTGCCAACAAGATTAACTCGGGCTCCCAGCAGCCTGACCCTGCAGGCTGTCCTAATCTGCCCCCTTCCCAGCTTCACAGACCTCAGTCTTTGCACCTCTTTTCCTAACCTATCCCTGCTCCAAAGGGAACTCTTGTTTCCCAAATTGAAGCTTCTGACAAGGGGAGCCTTGGAGGGTTCCCCAAATCCGTACGCTCTTCCACACACCTTGGCTTTGGCTGAAGCTGCCCCTTTTGCCTCAAGTGCCCTTCCCTTCTATTCCCTTCCCTGGCTTCCGGGTAAACAATCATCTGTCTATCTATCTTTGGTGCCTTGTGTAAAACACCTCCTCCTGACTCCTCATAGCAGGGATGACCAGCTCTTCAGCAAAGTTCCATTTTGCCTATTTCGTCACCTAAAAGGTCATGGGGAATAGCGTGTCTCTTGGCTCCTGACTCTGGGCAGGTTGACTAAATCCCCCCTGAACCTTAGTATGTCCATCAATAAAATGACATTAGTAACAGAAACAACTCTTTGGGGGATTTCCCTGGTCCACTGGTTGAGAATCCACCTGCCAATGCAGAGGATACGGGCTCGAATCCTGGTCGGGGAGGATCCCATGCGCTACGAGACACCTAAGCCCTTGTGCCACAACCACTGAGCCCTTCCACTAGAGGCTGTGCTCGGCAACAAGAGAAGCCACCCTAATGACAAGCCCAAGTACTGCAACCAGAGAGCAACCTCTGCTCACTGCAACTAGAGAAAGCCCGTGCACAGCAATGAAGACCCAGAGAAGTCAAAAATACATAAATAAAAATCTTTTTAAAGGAAACAACTCTTGGGGTCCTTTAGAGAATTAGAGAACACACTTAAAGCAAGTTTCTGGCACATCATATGTGTTCAATGAATGCCAGCTATTATCACAAAACTTCACAGAATGCACCTGTTCTATTTCCGTTCCATGTTTCTAAAATATGAGCCCCTGAGCGCCACCTTATTCATCTACATTGTCGCCAATGATGATACATCCTGCAATGGCATCAGGCCTGGATTTGAGTTTATATCCAGCCACCCATTAGCTGGGCAGTTTCCACGTTTCTAAAGTGGAAACGTGTTGGTGTTGTTAAGAGGATTTAAAGGAGACGAGGAAAACACCCACTTGGCACACACTCAAGCCCACATTAAAGGCACAACAAATTGCTTTATGTATCATTTAAGACCTGACTCATAATAGATGCTTGAGAATAACCTTTGTCCTGGCTCCCAGACAGCAAATTGTTTTATACTTCAGAACCATTATTTTTTTTTAACATCATAGAGGGGCTCAATGTGCCTGATATAAAAGCAACAAGGGAAACCAAAGACTCTGGTGAAGGAATGCCCGCCCCCAGACCTCCGCCAAAGCTGTTCTGAATTAGCAGCCTACCCCCAGTGATGCCATGGGGTTAAGGTGTCAAAGCCCTGACTTAATATGAACACATTTCTAAAGAGGGTAGCACGTTACCCTGTAAAGGGTGACAGCACAGAATATCTTTCATTGAGGGAGATTTTTGATTGGGGGGCCACCAAATTGAAAAGAGACTCAACAGAATCACCAGAAAAAGCTCCCCTGGTCAGAACCTAAGGGCCTTATTGACTCCCAGGCTCTCATTTCTCAGAGCATGTGATCAGATGAGGAATTTCTGATCAGAATAAAAATCATTCTCAGGATACAGGGCCATTTCAGCAGAAACTGTTCAGGCACTAAGACACGTTCTATCCTGCCTCATCACGATCATTGTTAATGCATCTCATGTCCTAATTAAAAATAATTCAAATCTGTTCCCACGTCCTCTATCTCCACTTCTAGCAAGTTGCCCCGGATGGTGGCTCTTGCCTCTGAGTCAGAGGAGGCCAAGTGGCAATTCTTCAAGAGGAAGAACTTTTCTGCATCATTTGTTTTGGGTCTTAACATGGGTTCCTGAAACAACAAAGCCTGAGGCAAAATCTTATGGGGCAGAAAAGGCAAATCGAGAGAAGCAAAAAGCAGCTTAGTGGTTGCCGGGGGCTGGAACGGGAACAGGGAAGACGGAAAATGGCCCCGGGGATGTTTGGGGGAAGATGGAAATGTTTTAAAATTAGATTTTGGTGATGGTTGAGCAGTGCTGTGAATTTTATGGTATATAAATGATACTTCAGTTAAGCTATTAAAAAAAACAACAACAACAAACCGGAATTCCCTGGCAGTCCAGTGGTTAGGACTCAGCCCTTTCAGTACTGTGGGTGTGAGTTTGATCCAATGTCTGGAAACCAAGATCCAGCAAGCTGGGCAGCACCGCCAAAAAAAAATAGCTGAAGGGCTAACATTTTATTGGGAGACAGAGTCCCAGAGAAGCAAGAGAAAAGGGATGGGCAATGAGGCAGGGAAGGGGGTACAGACACTCAGGAAGATGGCCTGGCCAGACCTCCTTGCTGACACCTTTGTGAAGGTGGTCTATCTCTGAACTGTGGGTCCCAGGTATGCAGGAAGAGGAGTGCACCCCCTCAGGCCCAGTCTACACCGCCCACCCCATACTACTAGGTTGCTTATGAGCCCAAAGAGGGTCCAGCAGCTTCGAGCACCTCAGGCGCTACAGAGACTAAGGGGAGAGACGAGGGTGCCAGGCACAGGCACTGTTGGGACGTGCGTTGAGCCAGCAGAGGGTCTAGGAGCGGCTGCCATGGGTAGTCTGTGGTCTGGAGTGGCAGGGGAGGTAGAAGGGTGGCTGTTACAATCAGAGGAGAAGCAGGGGTGGTGCTAGGGTGACCCAGCCTCACATGGCAAAGATCTGGGTACACAGATTTGGGTTATGCCTAAGCTGAATCTGGTCCATTCTGCAAAGCCTATACCACCAGATGACATCATATTTACAGAAACCTGGCCCAAACAGAAATGGCACCTGTCTCAAACATTTAAGTCAGAGGAGAGAAAAGGCAGTGAAGACCCAACAGGAATCACTGTTGTCCCATAATTCTCTGAAAGACTTCAAACCAAGAGACAACTCCCAAAGTAGCTACTGTCTGCATAGAGTGGTCATAGATGCACTGCCAGGATCTCCCTTCAAGAAAGAATCTGGACTTCCTTGACAGTCCAGTGGCTAAGACTCCATGCTTCCAATGCACTGAGGCCTGGGTTCAAACCCTGGTCAGGGAATTAGATCCCACTTGCTGCAACTAAGACCCAGCACAGTCAAATTTTTTAAAAAAAAAAAAAAGGAAATTAATTTAAAAAAAAAGAAAGATCTTTCCGACCCAGGGATCAAACCCAAATCTTCTGCATTGCAGGCAGATTCATCCCCTGGAGAAGGAAATGGAAACCTACTCCAGCATTTCTGCCTGGGAAATCTCATGGACAGAGGAGCCTGGCAGATTACAGTCCATGGGGTTGCAAGAGTCAGACACAACTTAGTGACTAAACCACCACTACCTCTCACTAAACATAGTCAAGGACCTTTAGTTCCTTCTCAAGGGCTATGAATAATATTCTGAGCCATAGCCTGTAAGCTGTTTGTGGATACTGAAACCCCACCAGGTGGAAGAAGTTAACTACATGATGACCAGGCTGTACCCACAAAATAAGCTGTCACAGTTCCAGAATCGGCCTCAAAGGAGTGGAAACAAACTGACCCTGGAACAGAAGATTAACCGCACCTAAAGGAAGCACAATGACACTAGCCAGATCACTGATGACCAATTTCAAGATGACTATCAGAGCCGACTGTGCTGTTTCTGCATGCAGTCCCCTCTCTGTCTTTAAAAGCTGTTGCCACTGATTGTCAGTGCGGGGGAGCCAGCCTTTGGATAGACGTATTTCCCTCACCCACCCCTCCTCTGGTTGCCAACATCCAAAATAAAGCAAACTTTCCTTTTCACCAAAAAAAAAAAAAAAAAAAGAAAGAAAGATCCTGCTTCAGCTCTGGGGCCATGGCCACAATCTTCCCAGGCAGCCCCAGCCAAGTGGGCTTGGGCCATTCCAATCAACATGGACTCCTTGATGGGCAATCTTTGCTGTAGAGTTGCTCACTGGTCTGGCGAAGGCTTGGTCAGATCTTCATCGCAGTCTGCAGCTCTCCCTGCCCAGTCCTGCTCTGGCCCTTTATCTCTGCCCCCCCCCCCCCACCCCATAAGCCCTGCACCCTCCATCTCAGCATCTGCTCCCAGGAAGACCCAGCTGACATGCCTGATGACCTTAAAAGTCATGGTGATGCCTCCTTTCTATGTACAAACCTAACTCTACAATCGGTCACAGTCTTACTTCTAAGGCAAAGGGTTCCTGTCCTAAGGGTCATGAACCCCCAAAGAGAGTCAGTTCATGAGGGACACAGTCTAAGGGGCTGGAGTCTCTTTAGTAGATGGCCAAATATTTGGAGGGGACCTAGAGGTGTGAATCAGTTTTCTATGGCTGCTGTAACAAACTGCTATAAACTTGGTGGCTTCTAACAACAGAAAAAAGTACTATCTTAGAGTTCTAGAGGTCAGAAGTCTGACACGGGCCTCAATGAGTGAAAATCAAGGTGTTGGCAAGCCTGAGTTCCTGTCTAAGCCTGTAGTCTGTTTCTTGATTATTGCAATGGCCAGAGGTTGCCCATATCCATTGGCTCTGGGGTCCCTCCTATCTTCAAAACCAGCAACACTGGATGAGTCTTTCTCCTTCTGAATCACTGATCCTGATTGTCCTACTTTTATTTCTCAGGACCCTTTGATTATATCAGGCCTACCTGGATAATCCAACATGGTCTCTTTATATGGGAGTGAGTTGCCTAGCAACCTCAGTTCTATCTGTGATCTTAATTCCCCCGTGCCATGTATAATAACTCTCAGGTGCTGGGGATTAGGACATGGGCATCTCTGGAGGTGCCATGATTCTGCCTACACCGAGCACACCTTGACCTTGGAAGGTAGAGAAGCATCAGCCTGGAGAAGAGAAGCCTAGGGTGAGCAGTTCTAACCTTCTCATCCCTTTCTTTCCCTCTCACCTGTCTTCTCACTCCTGAGGTCTGACATAAACTGGGGCTGGGGAGATCTTCTTGCTGGTGGACACTGGATACAAAAGTCAGGTAGGTCTGGTGCCCCTCAGATGCCCAGATAAAGCAAAGGACAGCATACCTGTGTGGTTCCTCTCCCCCAAGCTCTTTCTCCAAGAGGCACATTTTCAGCATTTTAAAAGCAATGTGTGAATGTGACAAGATGTTACAGGAAATAGTGAGAACACCAGTGAGGACTCAGAGAGGTGGCAGTAAATGTCTTTTTGAAGGGTTTGCTTCCCTGCTGATGAAGATGCAGGCCTGTCCCACCCCCAGGTTCCCTCTAAGACTGCACCCTCCATAGGATGTGGCTAAACAGACAGGAGGGTTCCAGAAAAGTGAGCGTCATAGAGCAGAGTCCCCAGGTGGGTAGTAGAACTCAGAAGCCTCGGGGTGGCGGCAGGTCTGCAGCTGAGCATCCTGCTGCTCATAGTATGACTAACACCAGCTCCAAACATTATTTGAGAAAACAACTCTATAAAGCACTTGTCCACGCCAATAAAGCTCTCTGCCTGGCCCTGACATCACCGCTTCTATGGCAACCAGTGCACTTCAAAGAGCAAAATGTGGGAGACTGAAAAACAGAATCAAAAACTGAAGGCACCAAGTCGTGCCAAATAAGTGAATTGGCCAGAAAGTCACGAAGAAAAGTCGAGAGGCTGTCGTCAAGGAAGGTCTGGAGAGATGTCACAGGCATAGTCAAGCCTGAACCAGAGTGTCCCAAGCAACAGTGAAGGGGTCGGTTGTTGTGATTGCTTGGTTTTCTGTTCTACGGGGTCGCGAACAGGGTGGGGGAAATCTCTACCCTCACCACACAGAAAATAGCATGTTCGATGAAGGAGTTTCCAAAAAATAAACATGATTTTCCTTTAGTATACAAGGTCTAAATAAATGTTAATTGTCCTTCAAAGAACAAAGGGCCACTCATGGCAACACTGGGACATGTAGGTGCAATGTGGTCACTGAGTCCTTCTTAGCCACATTAGTGGATGTGATCCAACAAACAGTAACAGTAGGAGTCTGCTCGGGCTGCTTTAACAAAATACCAGACTGGGTGGCTTAAACAGCAGATGTTTACTTCTCATGGTTCTGGATCATGGAAGTTTAAGATCAAGGTGACAGACCTGGCTTGCAGACTGCCGCCTTCCTGCTGTGTCCTCAAGTGGTAGAGAGAGGAAGTTTGTGGTATTTCTTCTTTTAAGGGCACTAATCCCATCATGGGGACCTCATCTGAACTTAATCACCTCCCAAAGGCCTCATCTCCTATTACCATCGCCTTGGGTGGTTAGGACAACAACCTATGAATTCCGGGTGGACACAACCTCCAGTCCATAACAGGCATCGTGTCCGCTTTTGGAGTCTCCTCTGTGGGGGGACGATGCCTCAAGATCCATTCAGCGATACTGATACTTTGGCTCAACTCACCTCATCTGTTTTAACCGGAAAAGTCAAAGGAGATGAGCCACTACTCTGAAGGCAGCCTCTAACCAAAGGAGCTGGGGGTCTGGACTGGTGACCAACCCTTCTCGACCCACTCAGTCAGGGTGCTCCCCACCCGCAGTCAGGAAGCAACACCCAACTCCTACCCAACGTCCCATCCAGAGCCCACTGCCCCACTCTGTCCAGCCCAGCCACACCCTGCACTGTACCATCTGGGGACGCTCTGCTCAGGGATGGGCCAGCAGGGCTGCCCCAACCCCTGCAATAGACAGAGACTCTGGAAACCTCTGGGTCCCATTTTTGGCCATTTGATCCTAGAGGTGCATATGGGCCCCTTGGGTATCTGAATGGAAGGGCACGGAGGGAGGGAGGGCTGTAACCCTGCAGTCTTGCTCTGCTGGTCAGTGGGCAGCTGCCCACCCTACACCACTCCTCACCGCAGGCTCCTGAGACAGCCAATTAAGCATTTTATAAATTATATTTTACATACATGTTTCAAACTTGAAAAAAAAATCAAGGGGAAGAGAAGAGGTGCAGATCTGGCTGTTCCAAGAGGAGCTGGGTGCAGAGAACTGCAGAAACCCCAGGCAGCACACAAGTGAGACAGGAAACATCCCCACCTGGGTTTCCCCACCATGACTCTGAGTCTGCCAATGTGCAGTTTTATTGGATACACATTGTGCAAATGAGATCACAGCCGTTCTACTTCCTAACTACCTCTAGTCATTCTAAGATATGACCATGAGCACAGAACATACAAAATCCCTCTGGAGTGGCCACCACACAGCCATTCTTCATTGAGTCAAATGCCTTCTATTGAAGAGTCAACTCAACTTGAGTCAACATGGAAAGCACCACATAGTAAACCCTGACCCAACTCTCCACTAAAATCCACAAAGACACACACACACACCTACACACATACACAAAAACATGCATACATATCTATACACATACATGTGCCTGCATACATGTACACACAGACAACAGAATAAGAAAATAATGTATATAAGAGAATGTCACATGTGAACAGAAGAAATTTCCATGGTTAAATTGTGAGTAGGGTCAATTTGAGAAACAAAATTCTGGAACAGGCAAGAACTACCTTCTAAACCAGAACAGTATAGATATCAAAGAATGCATGAAAATACTTTGACTAACCCCCTATAGAAAAGAAAAAAATTCAACCCCACTTCTAATCAAAGTAAAACCAAAGACAGTATTAATTAAAACTACCAAACCGGCACCAACTTCTAAAACTCTAAAGATAATGTTGGTAAGAGAGAGTGAAATGGAATTTTCATACATGGTTGGGAGAAGTGGAAATTCAGCCTTTTTTTCAGGCAGCAATCTGGCCATACATCACAAGAGCCCTAAAACAACATTTTACAGACAGGGAACCAGTGTTTTCACTGGTCCAAGTCTGGATTTTAAAAAATGATCACAAGGAATTCCCTGGCAGACCAGTGGTTAGGTCTCTGGGCTTTCACTGCCAAGGGCATGGGTTCAATCCCTGGTTGGGGAACTAAGATCCCGTGAGGCATGGCTAAATAAATAAAATATAAAATTAAAAATTTTAAAACAATCACAAATACAGGCAAAGATTTCTTCTACAGCAGCTCATCATGACAGCGCACGTGATCAGGGAAAACTGGAAATAGTTGAATGGTTGACAACAAGGGGAGGATTATATAAATGATGTTAAAGGTATCTCTCCATTAGCTGTGTTTTTCCAGGAAGCACTTCCTTTTAAGACCTGCCATTAACCCGTTTCTGCCCCCTTAGGCAAATTCTGACCCAAATCTGCTTCTGGCCTCCTGCTCAGGGCTGCAGTGAGTCTCACCAAGATAGGGAGTTGATTTTCTGAATCTGAGATGAATTGTGGTAAGCTGAAGCAAAAACATCCACGGGTGGGTTGGGGGATGAATAGAGGAAGGAACACAGGGTGCAGGATGGCCAATCAACCTTACTCTTTTGAGATTTCTACCCTCAGGTTCTTCCCAAAGGCTAAAGCGACTTGATTTCCCTATGAAACTAAACCCACACACACACACACAAAGAACAATTAACAATAAGAATGAAAGGGATGGAAAAGAAATAAAAGGGGCAGACATCTAGTTGCCACCAAACACTAGGGAGTGATTATTACAATCAGGTACCTAATTTAGCACTGTGGCTCCTGACAGTTTCAGCAGAATAGGAAACCCTTTGGGTAATAGAGTTCTTACTGTCTGATTAAAAACACAGAGAGAAAGAATGGTTCCATTGGAGAGACGCATTATTACCACGTACTAAAATAAGATGGAGATATTCATACTTTTTTCATATATGGCTTTATACAACAAGGATGAAAATTCATGGAGAAAGCTACTTCTGGCCTCCTTGGACGTGAGCTCTCACACCTTTATACCTTCTCTGTGGTCCTATGTCTCTTCCACTAGACAGTAAGGCTCAGAGGGCAGGAAGGGTCTAGTTCCTTCCGAACCTTCTCGTTTGTACCCTGAACCACCTTCAGAGAAGCACGACTGAGGCAGGGCTGGTGGGGACACACTAGGCTCTCAGTCAGCGAAAGCTGACTCGGGTTCAAGTGGCATCTGACTGCTGTCTCTGAGACAGCATCCATTTCCCACTAGACGCCAAAGAAGAAACAAACAAACAGACCAAAGAATACCATAGAGGCATTTCTACAACCTACAAGTCAGAGGGATAGATTGGAAAACAGAGCTGGTGGCACATCCATACCGGCCAAGATAAACGGAACCCCAGCTAAGGTTGCCCCACTCCCAAAACTCTCCCCAATGCCCCACTCCATCATCAACCCAGCCCACCACCAAAGTGCCAGCAAACCTTTCTGAATAACGATGCTTCACTACCAAGGTGCAGAATGGAACAATCATGGAAGGACTTTTGGTTGGGTGGCTGTCTGTGCGTGGGCTTTATGCCAATCCCGTGTCCATGCTTTCCCAGAGATGCTCTGTGTCAGAATCTGGGGCGTGCCACCAGCCCACATTTGAGGAACTGCTCCCTGGTAATTCTGGGGTGCACAGGGCTCCCACTCAGGCACTTAGAACCTCAGTGCCACCACATGCATGGCTTGGATGGGCCAGTGCTACTGCCCACCCACCCCTCAGGACCCTTCTTTACACCACTTTATGAGCAAGGGCACAGGTCGCCAGGGTGAGCCATGGGCTCCCAGGAAAGCCGTCAGCGCTGGGGCAGGGGCAGTCAACCAGAAGGAGGATGGCTGGTTTCCTCGCTGCTGGGTGCTTGGTGGGCTGTCAAGCAGAGGGGAGAAGAGATGATCTGGTTCTTGAGAGCCAGCAGGGCTGAACTTGATCTGAGATTGAGGCCGGAGCTGGGCACAGCATCCAACTACCAGGAGAACTACAGTCCCAAGGAATGACTTCCAAAGACCCGGCGGAGGGAAAGCACAAACGTTACCTATACACTGAAAAACTAGAAACGAGCCCACACAGAGAAACTGCTCCTTCTGATCACAGTAAGATGGAAGGTGATGGCTTTTTTTTTAAGTACAGCTGATTTACAATGTTGTGTTAGTTTCAGGTGTATAGCAAAGTGATTATATACACCATATATACTACATGGTACAATATCATTTACACATATTATATAACTGATATTGCATATGTGTATGTGTGTGCATATATATATCTTGCCAAGGCCAAAGACATAAGAGGTGTGGGTTTGATTCCTGGGTCGGGAAGATGGCAACCCACCAGTATTCTTGCCTGGAGAATCCTGTGGATAGAGGAGCCTGGCAACCTACAGTCCATAGGGTTGCACAGAGTTAGACACAACTGAAGCTCCTTAGCACACATGCACACGTATAAATTCTTTATCAGATTGTTTTCAATTATAGGTCATTATAAGATATTCAATACAATTCCCTGTGCTATACAGTAGGTCCTTGTTGTTTATCTGTTTTCTATACAGTAGTATGTATATGTTAATCCTAAACTCCTAGTTTATCCAACCTCCTTCCTTTCCCCTTTGGTAACAATAAGTGTGTTTTCTAGGTCTGAGACTCTATTTGTTTTGAAAATAAGCTCATTTGGAAACTGATACTTTGATAGACATTATAGGGGGGTAAAGAAAACAGCTGTTTTCGCCCACGGCTGCTACACTTGCTTAGAAATAGAACCTACTGAACTGAAGGAAGACAGTTCTGCTGCTTAGAAAGAGCAGGATAGTCTCAGTACTTGCCCTGAAACTAGTTGTTCTTGGACCCTTGGTGGTTCCAAGCAGGCCCTCACCCAACGAGCTCAGACAGACCCTGATATCTCTTTATCTCGGGGAGGCTCCATCACTTGGATCAGCTACAGGGGTGCTTTCTGGGCCAGCAGGGCAAACCTCGGGCAGACCCAGCCTCCGGCGCATCCCTGCATGCCCCTGCCCACCCCCTATTCCTCTTCCGTATGTGAGAGCTAAGTCACTCAGTCATGTCCAACTCTTTTCGACTCCATGGACTGTAGCCCACCAGGTTTCTCTGTCCATGGGATTCTCCAGGTAAGACACTGAGGTGGGTTGACATTTCCTCTGCCAGAGGATCTTCCCAACCCAGAGATCAAACCTGAATCTCTTATGTCGCCTTCATTGGCAGGCAGGTTCTTTACCACTAGCACCACCTGGGAAGCCCCTCTAAGTGACTTAGTATTCTAAGTGCCCATTCCCAGTCAGATGGGATGGGAAACGACACCCCAAAGGGGTCCTTTTCAAAAAGTGACCAAGGGATTTCAGCCACATTTGTGGATCTTCAAAAGGAGCAGATGGTTCAAAAGGATCATCTTCCATTTTCAGCACCCAAGACTAGCGACTCGACAGGAAGATCAGACATAGCTCAGTCTCTGAAGGCAGATAACTCAGCGTGTATTCCATTTTAAAGCCAAGCCCTCCGTGATACCTTGATGATTTTGTAGAATTTACACTGAAAGGGCAGAAAATGTCACACCATCTTGTGCATTCCCCACTTCCAAGTGCTCTTTGCAAGAAAATCAAACTCGGCTGCTTCTGAACCCGTGACAAGCACCCACATGCCTAAGGCGTGCGGTTTCAATTACGCATATTTTCTGTGAGCAAAAGGGTACCAGGAGAGAAATAGCAGTGGGGATACCATTTCTTAATGGTATCCAGACTTTTCTGAACCACAATTTCTTCACCTGCAAAAGGAAGATGATTCCATCTACCTCTCAGGGGCGACATGATAGCATAAGGCACAGACACACCTGGAACAGAGTGCAGCACATAAGTAGTTCTTGTCCCTTCCCCTCTGGGGCCTCTGTTTCCTCACTTAATAAATTGCAAGAAAGGGTAGAGAAAAGAGACAGCGATAGGAGATGACCCAACTTCGACAGCCTACATTATTAGCATTCCCCCTCAGACATGTCATCCAAAGTCAAACTCCACCAACTATGTTTTCCTCCAGGTTTACATGGACAGGATGTATGTTATCATCACCAACTGCATCTTCCCTGGAGATGAGAAGGAGAGAAGGAAGTCTCTGGACCATGATGAAGATGAGAGGGGGAGGCACCAGAATGTGGGGGCAGCTCCTCCTGGGTCACAGCGTGGATGCCAGACTGCTCATAGACTCCCTGACCCCTGATCTCATTTCAGCAGAGCCCTTCTAATGCCAGATTTCAGGTTCACAGCAAACAGGAACAGTTCAGAACAGGCTTTGGAATACTGAATATCTGCAGTGCCCATCAGTGCAGCTTTGCCCTTCCTTGTGGTGGGAACTTCCATCAATGCAACAGCCTAACCAGGGTTGAGCTCAAGTCAAGGAGCTATCCGTGGACCCAGTGGCTATTTGTCTCATCTATTTAAATAGGCCAAAGAGACAAAGTAGTCTTTCTAAGGGCTAGAAAGCTTTCCTTCTCCCCACCCCCACATTCCAGCCTCTGTGCTTCTGTAACACACATCAGTAAGTTTTCCTGAGCTGAGTGAATCATAGAATAATTAGTTTATAAATCTTGCTTCCCTTCTGGATTAAGATCTTCTCTAATGAAATTTTAGGGGTGATAGATATGTTCTGAAACTGGACCGTGGTGATGTATGGACAACTCAGTAAATTTACAAAAAGTCATGGATTCATAAACCTAAAACAGGTGAATTTTACAGTATATAAATTATACATCATTCAAGCTATTAAAAAAAAAAACTCTATGAACTTCCCTGGTGGTCCAGTGGCTAAGACTCCACTCCCCCAGTGCAGGGGGCCAGGGTTCAATCCATTGTCAGGGAACTAGATCCCACATGCTGCAACTAAAGATTGTTCATGCCACAACGAAGATGGAAGATCCCGTGTGCTGCAACTAAGACCTGGCACAGCCAAATTAATTAGCTAATCAACTTTAAAAACCACTCTACCATCCATTAGTGCATGGTCTTGGGCAAATTACTTCTCTGGGCCTCAGTTTCCTCATCTGTAACCTGAGACAACAATAACTGAGATTATATAATTGTTGTGAGGTTTCGATGAGATTATGCCTGGCAAGTACCGAGCACAGGGCAAGCACTCCGTGAGCGCTGGCTGCTATTTTTATTGTCTTTTATTATGATGATCATTAGTCAACCACAAAAGATACAATTGAGAAAAGGGGGAAAATAACATGGAAGAAAACTTCAGGGCTATCCTAGGCAGAAAAATGACTCCCCAGAGATTCCTAACCCCCAGAACCCACCTATATTTTAGCTTACATAGCAAAGGGACTTTTGCAGACATGACTGAATTAGGGAACTTGAGATGGGGATGTTCTGGATTATCTCAACGGGCACAATGTAATCACAGGGGTTCTTAAAAGATGGAAAAGAAAAGTAGGAGAGTCAGAGGAGAGACTGGAAGATGTTGCCCTGATGGCTTTGAAGTTGGAGGAAGAGGCCAGGAGCCAAGGAGTATGGGCAGTCTCTAAAAGCTAGAAAAGGCAAGGAAACAGATTCTCTCCCAACATCCCCAGAAGGAACAGAGCCCCACTGACATCTTGATTTTAGCCCAGCAAGACCCATTTCAAACTTCTTATTTCCAGAACTGTACGATACTACCTCTTTAATATTTTTAGCCACTAAGTTTGTGGTAATGGTTTACAAGCAGTCATAGGAAACTAACACAGGGACCACATTGGAGAAATCCTTGATATTCAGGGTGAGAGCAGATTTAAGGGGAAGAGGGATAAACTGGAGCTATGTTTTGTGAGATTAATTTTTGGCAGCATGTAAGGTCCTCTAGAGCAACAGGAGGGAGGGAGCTGGGTGACCAGGCAGGACATTGTTCTTGTGAACTGTGATGAGTGGAGCTGCTGGAGAATGAGGGGAGAGGGTAGATAAACCACACATGATCTGGTAACTTCCTGAATGCTGGGGCCAAAAGAGACTCCAAGAGATCCACCAGGCTGGCACAGTGATGCCATCCACCAGGTTGGGAAAGCTGGCTGCTGCAAGAGGGCAGAGGTACCAAGAGGAGGTGGAGACATGGATAAATCAATGGAGGCATCAAGCAAGAAGTTTACAAATTGGGTCAAAAGCCTGGGAGCTGCAAGTGTCAAGATGAAAGCCAAAAGTGACTGGGGTGGTGGAAGCAGATACCAGCACAGCAAGGCAGAGCCTAGAGGAGACAACTTAGGTCATGGGCACATTTAGGCATTAGAAGAAGTTGAAGTAGCAAATCAGGTGACAGAGTATAAGCCTGAGGAGGACAGGGTGCTGAGGTCATCTGGGACCCTCCCAGGGCTAAGTCAATGCTGGCATAATAGCGGGAATTGGATTGATGGGGATAATTGGAGTAAGAGATTGAAGGAAGACGAGATATTATCTTTTTTTTAATTTTAAAATGTTATTCCTTTAAAAAATTTTTTTAATTATTATTATCCTTAAAATTTTTATTGGAGCATAGTTGCTCTACAATATCATGTTCGTTTCTGCCATGCAGCAAAGTGAATCAGCTATATATATGTGTGTGTGTATATATATATATATCCCCTCTTTTTTGGATTTCCTTTCCATCTAGTTCACCACAGAGTATTGAGTAGTGTTCCCTGTACTATACAATTGGTTCTCTTTAGTCATCTATTTTATACATTGTACTGTATACACGTCAATTCCAATCTTCCAATTCATCCCATCTCCCCTTCCCCACTTGGTATTCAGAGGTTTGTTTTCTGCACCTGTATCTCTCTTTCTGCTTTGCAAATAAGTTCACCTATACCATTTTTCTGGGCTTCCCTGGTGGCTCAGTGGTAAAGAACCGGCCTGCCAATGCAGAAGATGGGGATTCCATTCCTGGGTTAGGAAGATCCCCTGAGAAGGAAATGGCAACCCACTCCAGTATTCTTCCCTGGGAAATCCCATGGACAGAGGAGCCTGGTGGGCTGCAGCTCACGGGGTCGCAAAAGAGTCAGACATGATTTAGCGACAAACAAAACAAAACACCCTTTTTCTAAATTCACTTGAAGCAAGATGGAGAAAAGGAGAGGATTAAATAGTAGCCGGTCAGGGAGGTGAATGGAAGAAAAGTGTTTCTTACTATCAAAGGCTCCTGAACACACTTGAATTCTTGGGAGAAAGCAGGAGGGTGGATGATAGATTAGGACTGGGGGGCAGGGAGATGGGGTGTTAAGAGCTTGAGGAGAGATAAGGAGGTGGTGTAGGTGGTGCTAGTGGTAAAGAACCTGCCTGCCAATTCAGGAGCCTTAAGAGCTGCAGGTTCAGTCCCTGGGCGGGGAAGAGCCCCTGGAGGAGGGCATAGCAACTCACTCCAGGGTTCTTGCCTAGGAAATCCCATGGACAGAAAAGCCATGGGCTATGGTCCATAGGGTCACAAAGAGTCAGATATGACTGAAATGACTTAGCATGCACACACAAGGAGGTGGTGCAAACAAAGAGCCTTAAGTGAAGAGAGAGAGCATGACTAAAAAGGGATCAAATGATATTTACCAGGAAAAAAGTAAAGTTGAGAAGAACTCGCCTTGGACAGCCTCAATCTTTTCTGGCAAATAGAGAGGTTGTCAGAGCCTTGTGGAGAGCAGAGAAAAGCTGAGAGCTCAGTTTTGGATGTCAACAAGAGAAGAAAGGAAACATCCATCAGAGCCTGGCCAAGATTAGCCTCTATCTCAGTGCCTCCAGCCACTGGGTATCTCCCCCAAAAGTCTGACACAGCTAAGGCTGATCCATCACAGATCCTGAACTGTCACTTCAACTGTTATCTGCAGCTGGTTTGTCTAATCTTCCCAACTTCTTAAGGACAGAGACCATCTCTAATTTAAGCTTGCATTCACCTTAGATCCTAGATCTCAGAAGTGGTCAAGGAGGACTCAGCGATGAGTGGCAAGGCATGGAAGAGAAGCCCATATTTAGAGAACAATATTCATGTCCAATATATTGTTTAAAAGTTGCTTTAAAGAAACACAACTAAAAAAAAAAAAAAGAAAGAAACACAGTAGATAAAAACTTATAAAACAGACAAATTGAGATGACCCTGCCCTACAGAATGTCTTTAAATACTGAGTTCCACTAGGGCATTTTTTAGAGTCTGCTTTATTGAAATCCATTTGGGAGGCAACTCCTAAAGACGTATCGTCATGGTGTAAAAATTATTTAACACCAGAACAGACAGGCTTGCAAATGAAACCCTTCACACACTCACCAGAAAGAGTCCCGCACACCATGCAGTGCAACAGAGAAGGAAGCTAAAGCAGCCCTTATGGACTCCACTGTGAAAGGGTTCACTCAGGACTCCACTCAGGGGACCTGGCACACTTCTAAAAGTATGAGAAAGCTCTCCATTTCCCCTGATGCTGGACTCTGCCATGATCTCTCTCACACAGTTGTCTTATGTTGTGATTAAATCTGTCAATCAAATCTCTGCCCCCTGTCCTCAACTTGGCCAGACAATCCTGGAAGGTCAAGTCAGGACGAGATTTCCCTCTAAGCTCTGCCCAGTCCTTGCCCCATTCTCACACACCTGCACCATTCCCACCTGTAAGATGAATTACCAGCACCTGGTAGGATCGTGTCCTAATTAATAACAAGCTCCAGAGTTCAGAGGCCTGATTTCACATCCTGGTCCCAGCCCTTACTAGTTGCAAAATCTCAGAAAAATCACCTAATCTTTAAAAGTGGATAGTGGTCATCTAAGTTTAAGGGCTATTATGTACACAAGACGATGCCTGTCACAGAGTTAGGACTCATTAAGGTTCAGTATTACTATTAAGTCTTTAGTGAATCATTTATTGGCTTCTGGGTTGAAAGCAAACACACAAAATACCCAGAGACAAATTACTCAATAGCATCAGATTTACTCAATTAGTTCATCCACCATCCAGATCCACCAGAAAAGAAATCAACAAAATGGGGTGATCTCTCCCCAAGGAAATTCTGCTGAAGACACACAAAACAGAGGCTCAAATATTTTGAATAAAACAGGCAAGCAGTACTTCTGTCCATAAAGACACAGCAAAGACACAACGGGAAACCCAGTTCGTGCTATTCATCTGCATGCAATGGAAGTTCAGAGTTGCAGTTTATTGTTTGTTTGTTTTGTTTTTTGCTTTTGTATAATGGCAGATAATACCAAGCTCTCCCCAAATCAGATTATCCCTATAATTTTTCTGAACAAAATACCCCAGAGCTAACTGTGCTATGGGGGAAGGTGAAAAAGGGGGGGGGGGGGGTCATTGATTTTCAACCCAAACAATATAATACAAGTACTTGTGAGTTAGTTGCTATTATTTCATATGTAATGTTCATGGTCTCTATCAAAAGGGCAGGTTCATGTCCTATGGCACCCCTCAGGACCTAGAGTTCTGCCCAAGTTACTGGATGTGCAGAGAAGATGAAGTCTGACTAGTTGGGGGAATTCTTACTATGCTGATAGGAGGAAGTGGAATGGATCTGAGGTATCATGACATGCAGTCTGGCAAACATCTGGCAAACATCTGGAGGTCTGAATCCTCCGCCCCTGGCCGGAAGCTGCAGTCAGGGGTCCTCATTCCAGATGAGGGAGGTGAAGCGGAGAGCACAGGCCCAGAGAGGCAGCCACACCAAGAAGACTGAGAACCAGAGAGAGTGGCAGACCAGGAGGGGCAGAGGCCAGAGCTAGATCACAGGAAGATCAGCACACAGAGCAGGGAGAGGAGACGCCAGACCAGGCCCGAGCATCAGAACAAGGAGAAACCCTGAAGGCCCATCTGCAGGCAGTTGGGCCATGGAGGGGGGCTTTTTAAGGTGCTTGGGGCTGATCTGTGGGTGGTTTGACTTCACTCAAGAGCCCTGAGCTGATGGAGTGCATCAAAATGCCTAACACAAAGGCAAAGAAGAAAGGGATCTGGGACTTCCCTGGCAGTCCAGTCTACTTCCAATGCAGTGGGTACAGATTCACTCCCTGGTAGGGGAACTAAGATCTCGCATGTAGTGTGCCACGGCCAAAATAAGTTAAAAAATATTTAAGAAAGGTGGAGATCCTTCTCTCGACCCTCCACCAACCTAAGTTCTGGCAGCTACTCATGTGGTAATCTGTAAGAAAGATAAGACTGCAGACACCAGGGGAATGGAACCGTTCCACACAGAGTGCCCAAGAAATGTTACCATGAAAAATGGAAGTGCCTGCAACATCACAGACCTCTCTCCGCCTGGCACTGTTGGCCATGAATGCATAAAAGAGGAGACTTTTGCCTGAATAATGCATGTGCATAATCTAGCATCTTAAAGCATTCGAAGAACAGAGGTGGTTTCCAGAAGCTTGTCAGGGAAATGACCCCAAAAAGGAGACCTGTGAAAGACAGGTGGATTCAGCAAGTTCCAGGTGAGGGCTGGCTGTCTAGGGATGGTGTGGTTTGGTTGTGGGAAGCACTAAAATTGTGCTCAGTGATAATTCAAGTTGGTTCTAAGGGCACATTGAAATGGAGTCTCGATACTTGAACTTTTTTTCTTGGCCTTTTTCATTTTATGTAGAGCCTACTTTAGCAGTGAAATAAATTGCTAGCAGGATAGGTAGCAAGGGGCCTGAGCTGCCAGCACTTATTTCAGAGGAGTTCAGGGAAGGAGGGGTACAGTAGAAGAAAAAGATTATAATGAGACAGACATGTCCCACCATGGTCAGACACCTCCAACTGAAATAGACTAGGCTAATGGGCCTGCAATGTGGGAGACCTGGGTTCGATCCTTGGGTTGGGAAGATCCCCTGGAGAAGGGAAAGGCTACCCACTCCAGTATTCTGGCCTGGAGAATTCCATGGATTGTATAGTCCATGGGGTCACAAAAAGTCGGACACAACTGAGCGACCTTCACTTTCACTTTCACAAGGAGCAAGAGGGAGGGGCCTCAGATCTCCATGTCCCCCCAGCTGACAGTAAATCATGGGTGTGTCTAAACCCATCTGTGCCTTCACTTCCTCATCTGTCAGATAAGATGGAGCAGGTCATAAGTTCTTTCTTTTCTTTTTTTTAATTTATTTTATTTTTGGCTGCGTTGTGTCCTAGTTGTGGCTCTAGGTCTTATCTCCAGTTGTGGCTTGCAGGCTCAGTTGCTCTATGGCATGCGGGATCTTATTTTCCTGACCAGGGATTGAACCTGTGTCCCCTGCATTGAAACCATTGGACCACCAGGGAAGTCCCATGCCATGATTTCTAGAGCATCACCCATTTGAATGTTCAATGGTGTTCTGCCATCTCAGCTTCTCCACCAAGTGCAGGGACAATATTTTTCACTTCTGTTATATCCTGCATGAAATAATCCTGCATTCTAGTAGTGTCAACATACAACAGAATTCAGTGCACTACAGTCCCAGATGGCTCAGTGGTAAAGAATCTGCCTGCGAATGCAGGAGATGCAAGAGATGCAGGTTCAGTCCCTGGGTTCAGAAGATCCCCTGGAAGAGGAAATGGCAACCCACTCCAGTATTCTTTCCTGGAAAATTCCATGGACAGAGAAGCCTGACAGACTATAGTCCATAGGGTTGCAAAGAGTATGACACGACTGAGCACACACACATATATACTGTATTTTATATGAAAATAGCAAAATCTTTCTAAACTCTGAGAATCACATTTCTAAGGTGTTCATTTTCTAAATCCCCAAGGTCAGTGGGCTGGTAGGTCAGCCGGCTCAGCAGGCTAATGTAATTCTACAGAAAAACCAAAGTGTGGCTTGTCTAATGGTTCAGCCTGCCCAGCCCCTGCTGGTTGGCACTGAATGTGTCCTCAATGCCAGCAAACTCAGAACAGACAGCAGATACAGCTTAGATCAGCTCCATCCCCTTTATGAAACCAGTAGAACAAGCCTCAAAGCACCTGTCCTGCTGAAAGCAGGCAAGCTTTGGACAATCACAGCCAGGAAAGGTGGGGACATGCAAAGTCAAGCCAAGGGTTATGCAACTCGGTGATTTCCAGTCCAAGTCTGAACTGTGCCTGAGTCTCACTGCCATGCTGAAATCAAGTTTCAAGTTTAAACATGAATGAGTCTTTCTTACAACCAGCTCATTGCTTACCCTAAAGTTCTGCCTTGACATGTGATGTCTTTAACACTCTCCAGTGAGCATGGGGGTCCTTTAAGGGGAGTCTCGCAGGATCTCGGCTGCTGCTGTTGCTCAAAACACTCAAGAAACCTTCTTCTGAATGTCCCTTAAAGCCAGTGTCCAAGGAAGACAAATCCAGCTGGTTCCAGCGCCATCATGCCAGCAGCACTACCAGTTCAGTTGGTCAACTGGTCCACATAGTTTGACACAAAACAGCATCAGTTAATGCTAAATCTCTCTCAAAAAAGAGAGAATTTGTTACCAGTCAGTATATTCCTGAAGGGCTTCCCTGGTAGCTCAGATAGGAAAGAATCTGCCTGCAATGAGGGAGACCCAGGTTCGATCCCTGGGTCAGGAAGATCCCCTGGAGAAGGGAATGGCAACCCACTCCAGTATTCTTGCCTGAAGAATTCCATGGACAGAGGAGCCTGGTGGGCTACAGTCCCTGGGGTCGCAAGGAGTCGGATGCAACTGAGCGACTAAGCACAGCAGAGCACCCTCCAGGTTATGATCTGGTATCTATTCTGGAGAAATGAAGAGACACCATAAAAAACCCAAACAAACTCTACAATTTGTCATTGTGATATAAGTCAACTTAGAACACAGAGAATAAATTCTGTCTAGGTGGGATAAGGTTTTGGGGGTTTCATAGACAAGGTGGCAATTGAAAGAGAAGGGGGTCGGGGAGGATCCCAGCAGATAAAGAAACAGGCAGAGAGACGTCCCTGGCAGTCCAGTGGCTAAGACTCCATGCTCCCAATGCAGGGGACCCAGATCCAATCCCTGGTTGGGGAACTAGATCCCACATGCTGCAACTAAGAGTTTGCATCCTGCAATGAAATAAAAGATATAAGATATAAGCCAAAGAAATAAAAAATACATTTTAAAAAAGTTTTAATAAATAAAAAATTTAAAAATTTCAAGGATGGGTAGAAAGGGCTGCCCAGACAGAAGGAAAATATTTATAAACACTTTGGAGATCAAAAATGTACTTTTTCTGTATTACTAATTGACAAAGGGGTGATCACTGCCTTTCTCAACTGTATCTAGCAATAACTTCTGTAACCTAGCACTTACATGGAAGAGAGAAAAACCTCAAATTACAATTAATTAAATTACACCCAACCATTTTTGCCTTTTACCCCAACTCCCCATGGCTTTATCCTCGTCGTGGGCTAGGGCTTCTCCCAGAAGCGAAATCGATCAGGACATTAGTCAGTAGCAGCATCACCTTTCCCCATCCCCAAACATCACCTGTGACATGTTCTCTCAGAAAAAGGTGCTTGAGTGAGGTGAGGCAGAGAAATCACTTCCCTCCAGAGGTGCTGGCAGGCTGATTATTTTCCCCACTCCCTCCAATTTGTTCAAGTTGTCCTGCATGCCCTGTGTCAGGCAGCTGGGTCCACCCATGGAAAGAACCATCATCACCCTAGCCATCTGTTACCAGGTGCTAGTGGTGGGCCAGGCTTCACCCACAACACTACCTGGTGTATTGGAATGTGAGTCATTTTAAAGTTGAGTAAACCAGGACTTATCTGGTGGTTCAGTGGCTAAGACCCCACACGGGTTCGATCCCTGGTCAGGGAGCTAAATCCCACATGCCGTAGGGTGGGATCAAAGACCCACCCCGTGCAGTCAAATAAATAAACATTTTAAAAAATAAATAAATAAAGTTGAGTATACCGAGAACCTGCCTGCCAACGCCAGAGATCTAAGAGACCTGGGTTCGATCCCTGGGTCAGGAAGATCCCCTGGAGGAGGGCATGGCAACCTATTCCAATATTCTTACCTGGAGAATCCATCCCATGGTCAGAACAACCTGGTGAGCTATAGTCCATGGGGTTGGAAAGAGTCAGACAAGACTAAAGTGACTTAGCACACACACAGGCACACACAAACCAAGATCAGAGAGTCAAAGTAACTTCCCAGATGTTAATCATCTAGAGGCAAAGCTGGGCTTCTCACTCAGGTCTACGTGATTCCAAAGCCAGGTCTTCGCTGTGCTGGAGCCTCAGACAATTCAAAAGCTCAATTCTTTTCTCCACAGGAAGTATGTACAAGTGTTCTGCTAGTCACTGTCTCTACATTTGTTTTTCTGTTCCACCAGCAACAAACTGCCAAGAAATGCAGCTGCCCACAAAGTCTCCTGGTCCTTGGGACAATGCTTATATCATTATGCCTCCTCCACCTTTTTTAATTGGGGGGGGGGAAAGTCACTATAAAACACAACTCAAACATCAGATGTACCTAGACTCTATTTCTTTTCTCCACACAGGGTCCCTTCTCCCACTCCTAGGGCCACAGTTTCATGTTATCTGACAGAAGTCATTCCAGGTATCTTCTTGGGGGGAGGTCTTCCTAAGTCCACTCATGTTGCATCTTGGGGTGAATAAGCAAGTCCTTAGGCAGTGAGACCTCTGGACCATAAGAAGCCCTACCTCAAAAATGCCATCTTCCCTCACTCTCTCCTTCCTTCCCTCAAATACACCTGAAGTTCCTATCTTTGGCAGAGGACAGAAAGTATCATTTCAAACTTAAGAACTGGCCTGATAATGTTGATACCTTCGAGAGAGTCAAACTACTCCGGACTGACTCCAAGTATGAAGACTTGGCTCTGGGGGTAAGTAACCAACTGTGTCAGGGCTTCTTGGGTGGTGCTAGTGGTAAAGAACCTGCCTGCCAATGCAGGAGACTCAAGAGACAGGGGTTCAATCCCTGGGTCGGAAAGATCACCTGGAGAAGGGCATGACAACCCACTCCAGTATTCTTGCCTGGAGAATCTCATGGATAGAGGAAACTGGCGGGCTACATGTCCATGGCATTGCAAAGAGTAGGACACAACTAAGCGATGGAGCCTAGATGTACCTAGGCTCCAGCACTAGGTACATCTAGGCACACACAGCAAATTACCACAAATAAATTTACTCTTGTAGAGTGCTGGAGGTCAGAAGTCCTAAAGTCAAGGTGTGAGGAGGGCTGCGTTTCTTCCAGAGGCTCTAGGGGCTAATCTAGCTACTAATCTACCTCTTTGCATTTTCCACCTTCTAGACTGCCTGCGTTCCTCAGTTTGAGTCCCCTTCCTCCATCTTCAAAGTCAGCAGCGTAGCATCTTCCAGTCTTTCTCTCTGTTTGCTTTAATCCTCATGTCCTTTCTGACTCTGAGCCTCCTGTGTATGCGAGCTAAGTCGCTTCAGTTGTGCCAGGTCCTTTATGACACTATGGACTGTAGCCCAGCAGGCTCCTCTGACCGTGGGAGTCTCCAAGTAAGAATACTGGCATGGGCTGCCGTTTCCTCCTTCAGGGGATCTTCCCAACACAGGGATGGAACCCAGGTTCTCTTGTGTCTCCTTCACTGGGAGGTGGGCTCTTTACCACTAGCGCCACCTGAGCCTCCTGCCTCCCACTTATAGGAACTCTTATGATTACATAAGCTCCCACCCAGGGTAACAGTCTTATCTCAAGATCATAATGTAATCGCATTTGCAACAGACCATTCGCCATGTAAAGTGACATATTCATAGGAACTAGGAACAAGGACATGGGCATACTTGGCGGTGGGGGGTGGGGGTGTTATTCAGCCTACCAGAAGACCTGATAAATTTCAATCTGAATTTTTTTTTTCAAAAATATCATTTCAATCACATTTTGACAATCAGTACAGTCCATAATAGATTACATTTTTGGTGCTGTGAGAGACATTTTTCCAAAGGGTATTTTAAATTTGATGGTATTCCAAGATACAAAAGAAAAGTAAAATTTTAAAAAATTTTTAATCAAGAATATGAAAGAAGAGCTAGGTAAAATAAAGAAAAATCACATAAGCAATGGTAGATCACAGATTCCTTCATTAAAAAAAAATATTGGAAAATCACACAGCTTATGCAAAAAGCAACTAGAAATCCTATAGTTCCAAGTGACTTGGTTAAGCACAGGACACGCCAATTCATCATTCTACCCAGTGCCGCCTCCTGGGTGGGGACAGACTCAGGCCACCACTTCCTACCTCAGTGTCACTGCAGCCAAAACTCCAACGGACTCACCAGGCCCGTGTTGCAAGCTGCGAACCGCAGAGGCACCATCTTCCTCTACGAAGCACCAGCCACAAGCCGGTGCACGTCCCAGAAGACCATCACCCTAACCCTGCAAAGAAGCCACTAGAGAGGCCACCCAACCACATCCACCCCCTCTGTCAGGTCTAGAAGTCAAGAGCTTGACCAAAGTCACATGCTTAATTACTGGAATAGGCAGAATCAGCCCAGAGAGTACACCTTTCCCCAGGTAGCCATCAACACATCCACGGAATCTTCAACAATAAATAAACTTTCAATGAACCTTGCTGGGGCCTGGGAAGATCCTTCCTTTAATTCAGCCTCTTCTCCACAATTTTCACAGTCCTCACTCCAAATCTTTCCTTTTGCCCTTCAACTCCATCACATTCTCTCTGACACTCCCTCCTCAGATTCAACTACAAAATTCTATCCAAAGGCACTCAGATTTCTTTTTTCCTATCTACTGACTCCTCCCCTTTAAAAAAAAAAAATGAGTTTATTGGAAAGAGAAAGACAAATACCATATGATATCACTTATATGAGGAATCTAAAATAGGACACAGATGAACTTATCTACGAAACAGAAACAGACTCACAGGCATAGAGAACAGACTCGTGGTTGCCAAGCGGGAGGGGAGGCAGGGAAGAGATGGCAATTTGGGATTAACAGATGCATACCACATATATAGAGAGAATGGATACACAAGAAAGTCCTACTGTATAGCACAGGGAACTATATTTATATCCTGTTATAAACCATCATGGAGAAGAATGTGAAAAAGAATAGACAGGTAATTGAATCACTTTGCCATATAGTAGAAATTTACACAACACTGTAAAAAAAATGATATTTCAATAAAATATTTTTAAATAAGCTTATCCTCTGAATCAGAATTATGAGAGGTTAAACCACCATTAAAGGTTAACACTGGGAGATGGGGCATGGGAGGCAGACAGCCTGTCTTTGACCTGGCTGGTCCTCACAAGCTGTGTGACCTTGATGCAGCGACTTAACCTCTCTGTGCCTCAGTGGCCTCACCTGGAAATGAGAATCATAACAGCAAGGGCCTGGCAGAGCAGATGTGAGAACCAAATGAGAGGGATGCAGGGTGCACAGTGGGCTCCAGAGCCTCTGCTCTTAACCACTCAACACACTGAATTCACAACCTGGGCTTTTATTTCTCCTGCAGGTATTAGCTCTACACAACTGGTGCATTGGTTCTCATAACTTTCCTGTGTGAGGAAAGATTAATTCTGAGATAATGCCCATTTTACTGAGAGATAAACTGACACTCAAGAAGCCTCTGTGCTATCTGTCTTGCCCAGTGCACTGCAGAGTCTCGCTAGGAGGTTTTGCTCATTAGGTTTCCTCAGCCTGGACATGGACAGTTGTATAGCTGTCTTCTCTACATATCTCTGGGTTTGGGGGAAGGGGGGTTGTTTGGGGTTTTTTTTGTTTGTTTGTTTAGCATTTCCCCAGGACTGGATCAAATCTGGGAAGAACGTAAAGAACATGATTGTGAGAGTGGACTGGATTTGTCTCCACCTGGCAGTTTGTTAAGGCCATGAAGGTACGACGTGATGTGTGAACACCCTGCCCTGGATCTACAGTCTGCCATCCCCACTCATCAGCCTCCCAAGAGACTTGTAACCACGCCGAGCACATACACTGCACCGCTTTCTCTATGAAGACAAATGTGTTTTGCCGTGAGTAGGCGATGCTTCTGAGCTAAAAAACATATTATAATAAAAAACTATCATCAGAGGCTTGGAGGAAAACACGATCCCTCTACAGTTGTGTGTGTGTGTGTGTGTGTGCATGCCTGCACAAGGAGGGGACAGTCTATTTCTGAGCGGACAGGGGTGACAGGGCCACAAGTCAACATGAAGCCATTAGCACCTAGCTTGATGTCTTATCTCCCTTAAATAAACATTCGTTAAAGACAGAATATACTGAACAGATGGATAAGTTTCAAGATTTAACAACCTGTGGGGACATTATTACTGTTGTATTCAATGGCAGGGTTTACTACCTCTATGCTCCAAGAAAGACATTCCATCTTAAAGAGTTCTTGCCTTAATCATTGGGAAATGAGCCCTGGTCACACCCAGATGATGTGGAAATGCACCGCAGGCCCTTTACCCCTGGGTATTACCCACATCTCAGTGCCCCTACCTGGTTCTCCTGCAGCGGAACCAGTGTATGGCTGAGGGTCAAAGAAAAGGAAGGAGGAAATGAGAGCTGGATAAGTGAGGAGATCGAGGCGTTGGGATAATGATGATGACAAAGAATGACAGAGAAATAGCCTCCTGTGTGTATGAAATAAATATGAGTATAAATGTGGATTCCTCTGCCCTGCTTTGCCCAGGACAATTACATCAGCAAAATGTTGTTGAATTGTAATTCCACATAATGATGATGGCATGTCAGGGGTGGAAGGGCCCTGTGGTCTGGGGAGTTCCAGACGTCCTATGAAGAAGGTTCAGAGTCAAGCCCAGAAAGTACATGAGCCCTATGTATATACACACACACCTAAAAAAGATGTAAAGGTGACAACAAATTTCAGATTCTCAGATGAGACTTAGTTTTGTTCATTCACTTTGAAACATCCTTCACCCTTCCTAATTTGCTTCAATCCACTTTGGAAAAATTGGCTGGGGAGAAGAAAAAGAAAAGAAATTCAGACTTTCTCTCTCATCTTATTCCTTCCCCATAGCCTGCCAAGCAAGGATACTAACAGCCCCTGTAGAGCACGCAGCCATGCCCCTCATGTTACATGCTCTTCCCACAGGGTGGGAACTATATGACCCCATCTTATAGATGAGGACATGGAGATGTGTTTTTAAAACGTGCCAAAGGGCACATAGATAATAAATGATAGGTTGAAGATTTGAATCAAATTCAGGCTAATCCCAGAATCCCTGGAATTCGCCACTGCAGGCAAGAGGTCGAGTTTGTTGTTTTTTTTTTTTTTTGGATTGTGCTGCATGCCATGTGGGATCTTAGTTCTCCAGTCAGGGACTGAACCTATGCCCTCTGCAGTAGAAGCACAGAGTCTTAATCACTGGGATGCCAAGGAAGTCCCAAGAAGTCAAGCTCTTTATCCTTGCCCTGAGAGTGGCCCAGGGCAGTTCTCATTTTAGGTGAGTGACATTTGGAGTAACACAGTCTATTTGTAGGTCTATTTAGTGGAGAAAACTAGAGAGTATTTTTATGGTACCCTGAAAAAGATATTTCTGTGGCCAGGAGCCAGTGTGCGAACTTCTTTTAAAATCTAAGACAGCTAGTGGGTTTTAGGCAAGTTTTTCACTTAAAGAGTTTGAAAAAGAGGGGGTTATCAATCAAACAATAAAGCAAATTAATTAAGCACAAATAGGTGACCTATTTTTTTAACCCAAAGAGTACCTCCTCCTGATACGGGATTTTTGGCTTTCGAGAATATGAAGGATGCCATATCCTTCATAGTCCTACAGGACTAGCCATGACATATAAAGCACAGTTCAAGGATATGAAGGAGCTTAACTGGGGATGTGGTCCGTCTCAAACACCCAGTCACCAGTGACCATCTGCGGTCCATGGAATGAATGGCTCTTGGGCCTTGGGTACTTGTCTTTGGCTCTCTTTCCTTTAATCCATCACTTCAAAATAATGAAGATTCCAAAATCTTTATCTTAAGGCTAATGAGGGCCAGAATTTAATATTCAAGGGCCCGTTGACTGTCTCCAGTGGGATGATCTTCAGTTCTTATCAGTTTCTTCTGATTCTGTTCAAACTCCCATGTCCCTGTTCTGTGACTGGTATCACCTGCACCTAGTTACCTCATTAGTTAACCATACACCTGACTCCTCTTGTCCTCACCTGCTTCACATCCACACATCAAGACCTACAATGTGGAGACTGGATAGCATGGGAGTTAGTGCAGAGTGGGGGCTTTGGCATTGTTATTGTTGTTTAGTCGCTAAGTCATGACCGACTCTTTGCAACTCCACAGACTGTAACACACCAGGCTCCCCTGTCCATGGGATTCTCTGGGCAAGAATACTGGAGTGGGTTGCCATTTTCTTCTTCAGGGGATCTTCCCCATCCAGCGATTGAACCCACATTTCCTGCATTGCCAGGTGGATTCTTTACCACTGAGCCACCTGGGAAGCCCGGGCTGTGGCATTCAGTTCAGTTCAGCCACTCAGTCCTGCCCGACTCTTCGCAACCCCATGAATCGCAGCACACCAGGCCTCCCTGTCCATCACCAACTCCTGGAGTTTACTCAAACTCATGTCCATCGAGTTGGTGATGCCATCCAGCCATCTCATCCTCTGTCGTCCCCTTCTCCTCCTGCCCCCAATCCCTCCCAGCATCAGGGTCTTTTACAATGAGTCAACTCTTCGCATCAGGTGGCCCAAGTATTGGAGTTTCAGCTTCAGCATCAGTCCTTCCAATGAACACCCAGGACTGATCTCCTTTAGGGCTTTGGCATTAGAGGAAGTTAAATACAAATCCTAGTCCACTGACTATTATTTGTGTGACCTTGGGCAAATAACTTCATCACTTTCACACCAATCTCCCTCATCTGTATAATGAGGACAACAATGTCTGCAAGAGGTATTGCAAACATTAACATGGATAAAATGAACACTGATGTGAGTATGTGCTAAGTCGCTTCAGTCATGTCCAACTTTTTGCAACCCTTTGGACTGTAGCCCACCAGCCTCCTCTGTCCATGGGATTCTCCAGGCAAGATTTACTGAAGTGGGTTTCCATGCCGTTTTCCAGGGGATCTTCCCAACCCAGGGATCAAACCCGCATATCTTATGTCTCCTGGACTGGCAGTCGGGTTCTTTACCACGAGTGCCACCTGGGAAGCCCAAACACTGCCAAGTGTCTGTATTTTTAACATCCCAAGCCCACTTCTCTCTGACTCACTGTCATTTGCTAAGCTTAACCCCTCACCACTTCTCTCCTGACTATGAGAGGCTGGTGATGCTCCAGCCTCTAGACCGACTCCCCTCATACCCTTTCTCCACATCACAAGTACAATCTTCATAAAGAACCTCCCCAGCATGCATGGATGCACTTTGTCCAGTCTCCCAAAGGAAAGCAAAACAAAACCTTTATGGAGTAATGGGTATAAAATGTCCAGTTCAAGAGGTGTAGATAAGCAACTTGTGTTACCCTTTGTTGAATCCCTTCAAGAAAATGACAAGGGACTTGCCCAGTGGTCCAGTGATTAGAAACCGCCTTGCAATGCAGGGGATACGGGTTCAATCCCTGGTCAGGGCACTAAGATCCAACATGCCACGTGGCAACTAAGCCCATGTACCACAACTACTGAAGCCCTCACACTCTAGAGTCTGTGCTCCACCACAAGAGAAGCCACTGCAAGAAGAAGCCCGCATACTGCAACTAGAGAAAGCCCATGAGCGGCAACAAAGACTCAGGACAGCCAAAAATAAAATGAAAAAAAATACCTTATTAAATAAAAAAAGAACATGACAAAAGATATAGAGCTTCTCCCCAGGAAAAAAGCACTATGTATAAACACACAAAATAGTCAGAAGCTACAGGAGAGTCAGACACGACTGAAGCGACTTCGCAGCAGCATAGGAGAGATACAGACCCCAGCTTTAAAATCCCTGACTTAGAACATTCTTCAGCCTGTCTTTTGATAACTTCATTGTTCATCCTAACCTGTCCTCCAGGTGGATTAACCTCAGTCACTGAGGTTTCAAAATTTGAAACCGCACATTTCTTCATGTGCATATCCAAATCCAGCAAGAAAATCTAGCAAGCAGCCGAAGACACTTTCCCCAGAAATAGATGGCACCTTGGAAGGGGTCTTGAGTAGCATCAAATTATGATCAGTCATGCACTTGAAACTCAGAAGTTTTTGCAGCCTCAGTAGGTGTGACTAAAAAAACTGTACTTGGCGGTCTGGGAAGAAGCACCAGGGAGGGGCAGGAAACACTGACTCTCAGTCCCCATGACTCCCCTTTCCCCAGCTCTCTCCACCTGAGCACCAGATGGCAGAGAGACTGAGCTCTATAAAATCTCCTACAAGATGCTTAGGGGCATCAGACCAAGAATTTTAGAACCCATCCTTCCTATAACGCTCCTAAACAGAGATATTAAATTGCCGCCCAGATGGTTGAGGTGAGCTATGTATCCTGAGGCTCATTTTACTGGATATCAGCAGAGTAATAACCAGCAAAGCCAACTGGCACCAGCCTAAGAACCAGCCCTGTGCCTGAGCATGAAAATGGTAGCACGTTCCTCAGGCCAGCATGACTTAGGTCCTGGGGCCATTCGTTTTAGCAGCTTTACAGGGAGGGAAAAAAAAACTACACTTTTTTTCACTATCACCATAAAACTTTAGTGTTACAAACAAACCATTAATACTGAAGTTGACGTTTCTAGTCTAGAAGAAACATTAAAACAAAAATAGCCTTGAATTTTAACCAGATGAGGTTAGGGAAAACCTAGGAGAATGAGAAAAAGCCAGCAAAGGAAAGGCAATAGGAAATGGATAGAAAGTTACACTCAGCAAAACCGATGGCTAGACTCCTCCATTTCCAGAAATCATCACTAGTCCAACAGAGAGGAAGGAATGGAAGACTTCTTTTCAGTGTGTTGAATTCAAAGAGCTGACAATGTCCCCTCCCAAGAGGGAATGGGTTCTGGTTATCTGGCCATGACTTCAGCCTTCCTGTCTCTCATTACCATCTCCCCTCCAACCCAAGGAATAAGTCTTGTGAGATATTTTTAAAAAGGAAATTTATGAGCATGTTCATTCCTGATCCTTGGAAGTGACAATGAGGAGTTGGAAGGCCTGAACTGTCAGTCACTCACAAAATTTTCCCACATCTAATGCTATTTCTCAGGACAACCTAAGGTTTGAAAGCTGGTGTCACTAGCTCAAACTCTTAACCTTCATCCCAATGAGGACAGGGTCTTTGAAAGGTAAAGTGCTGAGGTTAAAGCCAGAGGAGTAGGAAAGGCATCTTTATAGGCTTAAACACTGAGAATTGTGATGGGGTGTCCAGATTCTTCCACACTGAAAGGTCTTTCCAATTAGAGGCATTCACCTCCTGAAGTGAGCCTGTCTTGACAGGACAACTGCATAGGATACTAGTTAGTGTTTTACTCTCTCCTCCAAGGAGCCAATCTGCCCCAAGGTGGAAGTAATAATCCTGTCTGGATGTGTCTTGTCATTCTTGTAATGACCATCATCATCATTATTATCATAACAATAACAGCAGTAATTACTACTATTGATACCATTACTGTTACTATTTATTGGGTACTTACTACATACTAAATACAATAGTAACTCACTCTGCATATATTATCTCATAATATCCCTTTAAACTACATACTGTTATCCACACTGTACAGGAGAGAACATCTTACCTGGTGGCTCAGACAGGAAAGAGTCTGCCTGCAATGAGGGAGACCCAGGTTCAATCCCTGGGTCAGGAAGATCCCCTGGAGCAGTAAATGGCAACCCACTCCAGTATTCTTGCCTGGAGAATCCCATGGATGGAGGAGTCTGGCAGGTTACAGTCCATGGGGTCACAAAGAGTCAGACACAACTGAGCAACTGACACATACAGGCAAGAAAACCAAAACTCATGGAGTGTTGAAGTAGATCATTTGACTCTAAATGTCATGTATAATCAACCATATTTCACTATCAGATATATCATCCCAATTCTACTCTCACTATAGAATGAATCAGTTCAGTTCAGTCACTCAGTCGTGTCTGACTCCTTGCAACCCCATGAACTGCAGCACGCCAGGCCTCCCTGTCCATCACCAACTCCTGGAGTTTACTCAAATCATGTCCATTGAGTCGGTGATGCCATCCAACCATCTCATCCTCTGTTGTCCCCTTCTCCTCCCACCTTCAATCTTTCCCAGCATCAGGGTCTTTTCAAATGAGTCAGCTCTTTGCATCAGGTGGCCAAAGTATTGGAGTTTCAGCTTCAACATCAGTCCTTCCAATGAACACCCAGGACTGATTTCCTTTAGGATGGACTGGTTGGATCTCCTTGCAGTCCAAGGGACTCTTAAGAGTCTTCTCCAACACCACAGTTCAAAAGCATCAATTCTTCAGCGCTCAGCTGTCTTTATAGTCCAGCTGTCACATCCATTCATGGCTGCTGGAAAAACCATATCCTTGACAAGACAGACCTTTGTTGGCACAGTGATGTCTCTGCTTTTTAATACGCTGTCTAGGTTGGTCATAATTCTCCTTTCAAGGAGTAAGTGTCTTTTAATTTCATAGAATGATTAATCGGGAGCAACTAGCTCAGTTTGGGACAAATTTCATGGCATTCACTTATTTAGCAAGTTTTTCTGGGGAACTTCCCCAGTGGTCTAGCGGTCAAGACTCTGCAATTCCACTGCAAGGGGCATGGATTTGAGTCCTGCTTTGGGAACTAAAGCAAAAATGGATCCCACATGCCCCATGGTGCTACCAAAAAAAAAAAAAAAAAAAGAGAGAGAGAGAAATCTGAATTTTTAAAAACAAATATTTCTGAGAACTCACTGTTTGTCTAAACATTCACTACGTTTGCTCACAGGGATGAACATGGTGTATTTGGGCCCCGACCTCATAATGAAACACACCCAGCAGAAGTTAATGTTCTCCTAGAGGCATTTTGGGTCTCTGCTATCCAGCCTTCCCTGTTGGTCCCACTCTTTCTGCCCTGCTGAACCTCTTCCTTTCACATTTCAACAGATGAACTTGAAATAGAGTCTATATATGTTAGAAAAAGAACAAATTCCCATGCTTTGAAACTGTAGATCCATTATCTCTAATCTTATTCAACAATACTTCCTCCTTAAAAATAGTAAAGAGAAGATTCTTCAAAGTAGCATTATGTGTTAAGACACTAATTTTAAAATGGGAAAACAGGCTTAGAGGTTGGATTAATTGTCTGTGGTCATACGGTTGCTGATTCGGTGGGTGTAGGTTTGGCTGTGTGTGAGAAAAACAAATCAGAAGCCAATTTCTCTCTGTTTCACTATCCTCAGGCACCCAGGGTCATTCCAGCTCACCACTCGGCCACCTTTGTCTTCATGGTGCCAAGTGATGACATTCCCACTCCAATAATAAGAAGGAGGAAAGGATATAGAAAGGGCAAAGTGCAGCAAAGTTGCCCAATGTCACTTCAGCTTAGGTGTCATTGGCCAGAACTTACTAATATGGCCATACCCAGTTCTTAAGGAGACTTGGAAATATAGTCTTTATTTGAGCACACATTTGTCCAGCTAAAATTTCTTCTACTGAAGAACAAATGCTATTGGGGAAGAGCTAACCCACTCTATTGTAGCTGCTAAGTAGTAAAATTTGGACAGTCCATACCTGTGGGACTGCTGAGCCCTTATTCTGTCAGGTTGGCTTTAATCCCTATTTTTGTAGCAAAGATTTTTGGTGCTCTCTTCCTCACTGCATAAAGAAATTGCTAAGTACGACTTTGGAACACTCTATAACATTTCATTAGCTTTCAATTCAATAGCTAGAAACCATCTCCAAGCTAATATGTATGTGTTTTGGTGGTTTTAAAATACACCTGCTAATGCTTTGATATTCATCCCTTCAAAACTAAAGCCTAATTCCACTTACCTTAAGTGTAGGCTCTATTTGGTGACTCACTTTTAGCGAATATATGGGGTAAAAACGACAATATGTGACATCTGAGACAAGATCATAAAAGGCTCATTCATTTTAGAAAAAGTCAGATCCCATGTCATGAAGTCACTCAAGCAGTCCTATGGGGAGGCCCTCATGGAAGGTCCTGAGACCTCCAGTCAACAGCCTTGGAAATGGCTTTGGATGGATTTCCCAGTCACAGTCAAACCTTCAGATGACTGCAGTCCCAGCAAGTGTCTTGACTACAACCTTTTGAAAGACATGGGGCCAGACTAGCCATCTGTGCCACTCCTGAATTTCTGATCCACAGAAACTGTGAAATAAAAATGTTTTGTTGTTCTAAACCAGCAACTTTGGGAGTACTTTGTCACACAGCAATAAAGGTCTTCCCAGTGGCTCAGCGGTAAAGAATTTGCCTGCAATGCAGGAGATGCAGGTTCCACCCCTGGATTGGGAAGATCCCCTGGAAAAGCAAATGGCAACCACTCCAGTATTCTTGCCTGGAGAATCCCATGGACAAAGAAGCGTGGTGGGCTATAGTCCAGGGGGTCAAAAAAGTCAGACTTAACTTAGTGACTAAGCCGCCGCCACCACCCCCACAATATAGGTCTCAATGTAAATTCAGTGCTCTTCTGACTTGAGAATTAGAGAAAGTAGAAAAGACCACCTTAATAGACAAAATCTGTATTTCAAATGGCTGTGTCCTAGCTCATGTCCTGCTTTCAAATGTTTTGTAGATGTGTTTGGATGAGATGCTCTGGATACTCCTGTGAGGAGGAAAAACCAGTAAGCCATTCCTGCTAGAACATATTGCTAATATCACATCCCTGAGTAGTCCTAGGAAATAGCTGAACCTGCTGTTGGCCAATTACCACCAAGAGAAACAGCTCTGTATCAATGAAGCCAACATCAGAATGATGAGTTCTGGCAAACTTTCTTCAGTATCCAGATGGATAATGCTGAATAATTCCACCCAACAGGTTAACTTATTCAGTTATCTGGGGAAGCACTGTGGAGCTTAATTACCTTAGCAGATCTATTATGATGCATTTCTGTTGAAAGTAGAGGCTTCCACAGGAAGAATATCAAGGCTATTTTATGATAGAGATGAATTGTTAGATCTTGTTCCACAAATATCCCAAGTCAAAGGTCATGCTTCACAGTGCAGGTCCTTGAACTTTCACACCAAGATATCACCTCTGCCTACTATCTCAAGCAGGGGGAGGGGGAAACCAGAGAAACATGTCCCAACACGGGTACTTGGCATCATCTGGTGGAAAGACTTTTCAAACTACCATCGTCCCTCTTCTCTCTGCATCTGAAGTCTAAGATTAGCACCTAGTCCTTCACTGAGAAACACCATCATCAAAAGCCACCATTACTAGTGAAAACAGGTTTCAAAGAACCTTCAGGAATTAGAGGTTGAGAAAAAGTTGAAACCTACCAACACCTTTGACATAACAATACAAAGTGCTTGGATGTTGGGTATTTTTATTACAGACTTCCCTGGTGGCTCAGCTGGTAAAGAATCTGCCTGCAATGTGGGAGACCTGGGTTTGATCCCTGGAGAAGGGAAAGGCTACCCACTCCAGTATTCTGACCTGGAGAATTCCATGGACTATATAGTCCGTGAGGTTGCAAAGAGTCGGACACAACTGAGTGGCTATCACTTTCACTTTCAAGGAGCTCCTATTTAAAATATAGATGAGACGATGATTCTTCCAATAGGATCCTTGAAGGCTGTCATTGGAATAAGGTATGTTACCTTTTTGCCCCAATCAATTGGAAGTTTGGAGCTAAATTTAATGCTCACAGTAAATGTATTAGTTTTAGGGGCTGTCATATTTTTTTCTTCCTCTTGGTATGTGAATTTTTATTTCCTATTTCTATTCCAAAAGCCTCTGCAGTTTATGTTTCTTCTTTTATCATATGATGTCTCTATCACTTTGGGAAGCATGTGGCATATAAATTACCAATGAAGAAAATGAAAGTGGCAGGGATAGTACTCAGGTTTTCTTCTTGGCCACAGCTATCAAAAAGCACTTTCAGAACCAGATGCAGGGAACTCCAAGAAGACTTAGGCAAAATGTCCCTTAAAGTAATGGGCCCTCAGAAGCAGCTACCATCAGAGAAATCCCTCCTTGGCACTGCTAACAAAGCTTCACAACTCTCCACAAAAGACTTACCCTCTCAAGGCTCCAAGGCAAGTCAAGCCTCCAGGAGAAAGTAGCCAGGTAGATAAAAGGCCCAGGTTGTAAGGCTAATTCCCAGCTCAGAAGCACAGCTGTCTATCTGGCACTCCCACTCCTGTTGGATGATGTGGCTCATTGTGTAGGTTTTATCGCCTCCTCTGGAGGAGAGAACTTTGAGCCATCAGCCTTCTCAGATAAGAGTTGAGAGCTTCTCTTCTTGTGACAGTAATGTTTCTGCCTTCTTAAAACCCCACTTGAAAAGCCTGGAGAGGGAAGGATCTCAAAAAAGGCAAGTAGGGTGCCTCTGGGATTTCTAAATCAACCATCAAAAGTAGAGGAGGGAAAAAAAGGGGGGTGGGAGGAATCTTCTTTACAAGAAAATATATGATGGACCAGACAAGTGAGGGCGGAAAGGGGCTCTTCAGAGCTCACAGCACAGAAGGCAGACCCCTTCCAGTGTGAACTCAAGCCCACCACCAGCCTTTTCCTGGGCTGCAGCGCACCTCTGCTCTTCATGAGAAATACACTGGGCTCACACAGAGCTTTAAAAATATCTCTCCACCCACTGAAAGTCTGATTAATCAGCCAAGTTCTCACCCAGGTGTCACAGCGGTGGCAGTGATATATATGATAGTGACATGAGGGTGCGGGGAAGGCACAAAGGATCTTACTTAGCAGGCGGGAGGATTCAGAGCACAGAACTTGAAAAGCATGAGCTCTGAAGCCAGGTGGCAGTCTCCATCCCAGTTTCACACGTGCTAGTTACGCGACCTTGGAGAAGGTTATTATTGAACATATCCCTTTTCCACCTCTGCAAGAATGAGGTTCATAATAGCACCTGTATCACAGAATTACTGAGAGGGTTAAATGGATTAAATCATCTCCTGCATGTTGAACAGTTCCTGGCACATACTGAGCACTCAGTAAACTCCAGTTGTGATGATAGGATGAGGATAACAATGGACAATGTTGAAAGTTACAAAATGATTAGGTGTTTCCCAAGTACATAGAACATTCTTGAAAGAAGCAACTAAAATAAAGGCAGAGAAGCAAGAGAGATTGTGAGGCAGCAGGAAGCCATCTGGAAGGCAAGGTAGGGGTGAAGCAGACAAAAAGGAAGGGTCCAGGCCACACAGGGCTTCATACACTTCGTCACAGTGATGCGCTGTAGCTAACACAGCTGTAGGCTGCAGACAGCCATTTCAGAATTATCAGCAGAAGTGAAACATTAAAGGGTAAAATGCTAGAATGGTTGAAAATTACTTTTAACTGGTTCAGGTTTAAAAAAAAAAAAATACTGATAATAAGCTTTTACTGTGACAAAGTAACCAGTATGAGAATAACCCTCCCACTGTGTACAAGCATAAACCTGAACAAAATATATAAAGCAACTGTTTTCAGGTCATAAACAACAGGCAGCACAAGACTGCAATTGCAGGGTGAGAGGAAACTCACATGGTGAGCCCCATGTCCTCCCTGGCTCACTGCCCAGGGACAATTTCCCAACCATAGTTCTTATGTTGGGGTAGCAGAAGGGGCTGGAATCTATTGGGTCAGGCCACAGAGAGAAGAAAACTAGGCAGAGGGGGCCTCAGAAGCTTGTGTGTGGTTCCCTATGAGTGACTGGCTGAAGACTGGGCAACCCAGTGCAAGCTGAGATTAAACCAGACTTATCAGGAAGCAGCCTCTATGAGATTGAAAATGGAAGACAGATATGAAAATGTAAGCATCTGTAGGGGATGTCTGAAAAATCTCATTAATACCCCAGGCATCCAGACACTAGAAAGACCACAACTGAAAACATTCTGAAGGTCTCCATAAGATTCACCTGCACAAAACCTAAAACCAAGCCCTGACAAGATCCACAAGGGAGACAAGAGTTTGGAAGCTGAGTCCCTGTCAAGTTAGAGAGGCTTGGGAGCCAGCCACCTTGGGATTTCCAGAGATCTACCCTAACATAAAAACAAGAAATCAAACCAACAGAAGTTTAAGGAGGTCAGTTAGTAATTGAACTACCTATTAGAACCAAAAAAATTAGCCCTCTTCAAAGAAAGCTAACAGAACACAGTTGTTATAACATAGCACTTACAAAGTTCAGTATACAGTCAAATATTAACAGGCATACAAAGAAACAAGAAAACTTGATCATAATCTAAAAAAAGACAATAGAAATCAACCCTCACATGGCCTAGAGCCTAGATGATGGATTTAGCACTAAAGAGTTTAAAGAGCTATTATAAATTTAAGAAAATATGTCCAAAGAATTAAAGAAAATATTGTTTAAATCAGTAAACAGAGTATCTCAGCAAAGAAATGGAAACTATAAAAGAACAATCAAATTAAAATTCTAGAGTTGAAAAAACTGTGTGTGTGTGAGAGAGAAATGGAAAGAGAGAGAAAGCAAATGCTGCAATGTTAGCAATTGACAAAGGGTACACAGGTATTCACTGTACTTTCTAGAATCTCTATAGATTAAACATTTTTAGAAATGAATAAAGAAATATTAAATACATTATTGTTTTATGTATATATCTTTGTGTGTATTTTTGTAGGACAAGAAGGAAAATGTGATAACTTAATCAAGTGTGCATTTGAGATGCATTCTTCCAGTGAAATGGAACTGAACTGATATACGGCTGGTATCCTGGATGAGGCACAAGATCACCTCTTGGTGACTGCAGTTGTCTAGGAGGTGGGGGACCTGGCCCAAGAAAACAGCGACATGGCTGGAGAAGAAGAAAGTCAATCTGCAAGGCTTTGCCAATGCTATGTGTAGAGTAAGACAAAAGGAGGGGATCCAGGATGATCCCCAAATTACCATCATGGCTTACTGGGTATAATAGGATATAATTATCTGGGGAAAAATCCAGAGGAGGGGCAATTTAAGAGAAAAAAAGAAAATCTGTTCATCTTTGGACATTGGAATTTAAGGAACTGTATATAGGGCTACAAGTAGCAGGTCTAAAACTCAGGAGGGAGGCATGGATCAAATATATCTATCTTGAGGTGACTGGTACACAGTTGCTCCTGGGGAAGACAACAAAAATCAATCCCAGGAGACAATAGTGCATCAGGAGTGGGCAGAAGATGAGGGAAATTACAAAGAAGTAGAAAAGAGGAAGGAGGAGAGCCAGCTAGCAGCAAGGATGCCAAGACAATGACAAACCAAAACCCAGGGTGTGAGCAATGTTGCCAGATGCCACAGAAAGTCTGGGATAAACGCTGAGTGTCCCCTGCATCAGGCAAACAGGAGGCCATTGAGGAAACTGGACTGTGCTGAGGCAGTGGGTCTGCTGCTGCTGCTGCCAAGTCGCTTCAGTCGTGTCTGACTCTGTGCGACCCCATAGACGGTGGCCCACCAGGCTCCGCCGTCTCTGGGACTCTCCAGGCAAGAACACTGGAGTGGGTCTAGAAGAGTCCAAATGGAAGGAGATAACTACTAAAGTGGTACTTCATGTTACAAAGTTGGACTGATACATCCATTCCAAGATTCAAATTAAAATATTCTCCAAAAAGGTATGTAGGATAATGTATGCACATCCCCAGAAACATTTATTGTGAGATGGACACACATGTTAGAGGCTGAGGAGACATTTTCACTAGTTGCCACACCAATGAAACTAGTGTAACATAATTTCCACCCACCACAGAGGCACATACAGAAGGCACTGGCTCATCACCATTATCTGCCCTGCTAGGGACCCAGAGGCTACACTGACCAGCAAATCAAGCAATCGATCTTTATTTCACAGCATGTGTTCTCCACGGTGATCTACTCCTCAACCCAAACCCACCTCGGCAACATCTTTTTTTTTAATTTTTATTTTATATTGCAGCACAGTTGACTAACAATGCTATGTTAATTTCAGGTGGACAGCAAAGTGATTCCATGATGCATATACATGTATCTATTCCTTTTCAAATTCTTCTCCCATTTAGGTCATTAGAGAATATTGAAGAGCTCCCCGTGCTATATAGTAGGTCCTTGTTGGTTATCTATGTAGCAGCACCTCTTTTCTAAGCTCCTTTGGGGAACACAACTCTCTAAGGGTAACAGGAGCCATGGGTGAGTGTGTCTCATCCCCTATTATTTGTGGTGGAGTGATGAGAACCCAAATGTACCAGAATGTTGACTATTAGCTTGGGAACAGGAAAGAGACCAGAAGCAGAGAAGAATAAAGGAACTAATAGAATTCTGTGGCATAAGGGAGCCAACTTAATAGGAAGGGCCATCAAGAACCCGCTTTCGCCCAGCAGCCATGGACTAGAGGAACGTCTTCTAGAAACTGGACTCTCCAGCTGGGGCTGAAAAGGGGACATTATCCCAGGTCTGGAATAAACTGAAGATAGAATGGAGAAAGCTAAAGGCTCTTTATAAACCTTGTCTGCTGACAGATCTTGGGTCTACAAAAAACTTCCATTGATGAGTCACAAAATAGAACAGGAAAAGCAAAAGGGACCATATAAAACCATCTTCTAATGGAAAACAAAGGTAGCATCAGCTGGGAGACTCGGAGAAAAACAGATTTTTATTATAAAAAGATCTCTCTATATAATTTATGACAAGAAACAGAAGAGACTTGGATAACCTGTGTACAAGTTGTTCTCAATAAGACAAAGAGTTGGGAGAGAATAAAAAAATATGACTCCAGTAAAAGACGAAGAAGTTGCCGTGAGAAGAACATAGCCTAAGACTACAGCAGCAACATCAACGACTACAGCCTAGGAGCTACAGATCAGAAACAAACAACACCTGCCAAGAACAGAATGGGCAAAAAAAGAGAATAGGATAGACAAATGAACTTAGGTATTTACCTATCAAGAAACACCATATATTGATGAAAATGAATGAACTTCAGCTACCCTCAAAAACATGGTTGAGTCTCACAAGTACAACGTGGAAGAAAAGAGGCTGGACAGAAAACCGTAGGTATAATGTGACCCCCTTGAGATGAGGGTAAAACACGAACACAAACAATGATAGGTGACTGAGCAAGAGATAATAGGAAAAATTTCAAAGGTACTTCAGGGTGCTGGTAACACCTTACTCCTTAACCTGGGGGCTTTTTGCACGAGTGTTCATATTTGATAATAATTGAACTGTACTCTCAAACTTTTCTGTATCATATTTTGACCAAAATGTTAAAGGATAGCTACTGAAATAAAATCAAGCTACAGTGAAACTGAAACTTTCAACCATAATGAAAATAAGTTCTAAAGGCAATAGTAAAAATTGTTTTAAATGACTGCAAACAAATAAATCCATGAAGTGGTAGACAGACTCAAGTGCAAAAAAAAGAGAAAAATGATTTGAGAAGAGACCCATTTTGTGGAAAATATCAAATGAAGATCTAGCGTTCGAATGGGAGGCACTCCTGAAGGAAAAAACAACAACAACAACAAAAAAAACAGAAATAACAACCATTCCAGATGTGAGAGCAAACTAACCTAGGTAGAAGGAAGACCCAAGACATTAATCCAAGAAGCTGACACTGTTTCTGGCAAGAACAACGTGAAACACCCACACTCGGACATTTCACAATGGTCATGGGGAGCCATGAGGAGAGCATTTTCAACATCACAGCTGCAACAGAAGGGGAGGCTAAACTACATCCTAACAGCCCCAAACTGAAAACAACCCCAAAATACTTCCTGAATGGAATAGATACAGAAACTGAGATATATTTATATACAATGGAACACCACACATTCATGAAAATGAGTAAACTTCAGATAGAAGCAAGTTTAGTTTAAGATAGCCTCACAAGATTATTCAATAAATAGCACTGAGAAAACTGTTTTTAAAATATTATAATTCATGTGTCTAATAAAATTCCACATGACACACTCTAAAAACACAAGATACTACTAATAAATTCTGTATATACATAAACTCCCTGGGTAGATTGTAAACTTCTTGGACCAGGCAACAAATATTATACTTCTTTGTATATTCCTCTGCCTAGAAAACATTTGGGTAAACATTCCTATAATGAATGAGTGACTAGGAATGAATATATGAATAAACACAAATGAATGAATGAATGAACATTAAGATCTCAACCAAATCATCACTGCTGAGTTTGTTGGGTGATTCCCAACTCCAGTCTGACCAACTCGATGCAGCTTTGCGTTATTCCCTCCTGAACTTTGTTTATAGAGAAGAAGTAGAAACTTCTCAGAGCAAATGGCAGAGGCAGGTAGCCTGCATGGCAAGTGGCCCTGTTCTCAGAGGGTAACCTCTCATGGACTGGGTGCCTTTGCTCCTTACACTGAAGGAAAGGGACACTCCATCCCCAGTGACAGTCACTTACCAGGTGAGGGAACCTGCCCTTGGTGATCCATAAGCCTGAGGCTGTAGCTATGGTGGGGTGGGGATGGTACCCAACTAACATCTGTGCCCAATGTGGCTGGACCACAGAGGATGCTTCAGTGTCCACCAGTGTCCAATATATCAACTCCCTATGCAACACCCTGTGTCCTGCAGGGATAAACGAGTGACCGCCAAGCAGTAGGATGTTAGGGCTCGGCTGACACAAGGCAGTCCCAAGAGAACAGCAAACAGACACAGTCTCAGAAACGGTAGTTTCCCTAAAAACCAACCTGCAGTCCTCTGAACTGATGCAAGCCAACGTAGAGCGCCTGCTCAACACACAGAACACATCGTCACAGCCCTGCCACAGCCCCAAGATGCTTGTAACAAAGCGTGAGCAGTCATAACTCAGGGTTCACCTTGGCAAAAATAAATAAATAAGGAGAAGGAATCTTCCACCAGAAAATAAATGGCCTTTCTCCAGGCTCAGAGTATGGATTACCCTCCTAAAGGACAAATACAGTATTTTCCCCAGCCTACATCACACCACAAAGTCCAGCTTTACTCAACTAGGGACCCCTGACCCCCACCCCCTCGACATACATCCAGAGAAAACTATAATTCAAAAAGATACGTGGCACTCCAGTGTTCACTGCAGCATTATTTACAATAGCCAAGACATGAAAACCACCTAATGAACACCAGCAGATGAATGGATAAAGAAGATGTGGTCCATATACAATGGAATATTAGTCATAAAAAAGAATGACATAATGCCGTTTGAAGCAACAGGGATGCTAAGCAAAGTAAGCCGAAGACAAGTATCACATGATATCACCTACATATGAAATAAAACCATGATACAAATGAACTTATATATAAAACAGAGACAGACCACAGACATGGAAAACAAACTATGGTTACCGAAAGGGAAAGGTAGGGGAGGGGTAAATTAAGAGTCTGAGATTCACATACATACACACTACAAATGGCAATCCACTCCAGGACTCTTGCCCGGGAATTCCCATAGACAGAGGAGCCTGGCGGGCTACAGTCCATGGGCTCACAAAAAGAGTCAGACATGACCTGAGAGACTGAACAACAATATATATAAAACAGATAGACAAGGACCTGCTCTATAGCACAAGGAACTATATTTGATATTTCATAATAACTTACAAGGGAAAGAATATTTAAAAATAGATACATATGTATGTATAACTGAGTCACTTTACTGTATACCCGAAACTAATACAACACTGCAAATCAACTATGCTGTAAAAAGAGAGAGAGAGAGTTGCTTGAAGCACATAGACTTTTGGCCCAGGTCTCATGGCTTCTGCTCCGTGGGGCTCCATACACAGGAGGCTCTTGGTACCTCCTGCAAACTGGTGACTGAATCTGGGGGAACCTACTCAAACACCAGCACCCCGCCCCCCAAATCTATGTGCCACTGCCCAGTTCCCCACTGGTGCAGACCCCTGCTCAGGACACAAGGAAGACTGGGCCTCACCTCACCTGCCAAACACCCACAGCTCAGCCTCAGTCTTCTTTGTGGCCATCAGGATGGGCTCGTTTTGGAGGCAGTCAGGGCTCTACTTTTTGCTTCCAGGTCCTTGTCTGAATATCCTCCGGCCAACTAAAGGCCAGGAGACATGCAGGCACAGCTCTCCTCTCCGGTCCTCAGTCTGTCTGGACCACAGTGAGCAGCTGCTGGGCATGGGGAGCCTGGCTCTGGCCACATCACTCCCCTTCCTCTGACACCCTTCGGCCTCTCCCCCAGACCCAGCCCACTGGGCCCTGAGCTTCACTGCTTCATCATGGAAATAAGCAAGCCTCTACAGGGAGGCCTGGGAGATACCACGAGTTCAGTTCCAGGCCATTGCAATAAAGCTTATATTAATATCACAATGCAGGGAATCACTGAATCCTTTAGTTTCCCAGTGCATGTAAAAGTTATGTTTACAGACTTCCCTGGTGGTCCAGTGGTTAAGACTCCATGCTTCCACTGCAGGAGGCATGGGTTCAATCTCTGGCTGGGGAACTCTGACCTCACAGGCCACACGGAGCAGCCAAATAAGCAAAATAAAATATCTTTTTTAAAAAAGTTGTGTTTACACTACATTGTGTAGTCTATTAAGTGTGCAATAGCATTATGTACATATAGTGTATGTACCTTAATTAAAAAACATTTCAGCAATAAAAAATGTTAACCAGCATCTGACAATGTAGTGTTGCCACAAACCTTAGATTTGTTTAAAAAAAAAAAATGCAGTATCTGAGAAGCGCAATAAGGCAAAGTGTAATAAAACGTGGTATGACTGGCAAGAAGTAAGCAAACAACATGGGCGAGAGCAAGAAAGCTATCCGACGCCCCTGTCCTGGCTTGTCGCATCTCCTGCCGATCAACTGTGAAGCAAGTTCGGCTTCCCTGGCCCAGAACTGAAACTCCCCACCTTTCCCTTGGAAGAAATGTGGCAAGAGAAAGCGCACTGGTTCAGACTATTACACTTAAAAGCAAAGATATGGGCCATCTGAGGTAATTTCAACTTCCCTATTTTAGAAAGTAAATCTCAACTTCTTGTTTTAAAACAGTGTGTTACCAGGAACACAGCATTCCAAAATAAGACAGGAAACTGAGCTGGCTTGGCCTCAGCAGATGTAGTACCTAGGCAAACATCTGGCCGCATCAACCTAATTCTCTATCCTAAAAAAAAAAAAGAAAAAATTCTTTCTTCCTCATTTTAATTTTTTAATTAAGGAGTTGATTTCCCCAGGCTACAGAGGGGGCACTGTCCCAGGATGAATTCAGTCACCACGTTCTCTGGTTCGTTCCCAACCCTAAGGCAGGGTTACACTGTTACAGAGGCAATCAAAGTAATTGCTGGCTATTTCCACCTGGACACAGATTTCAAATGATTCTGATCTGGACAGGATTCAAAGCACCATTCAAAGGCCTCAAGTCAAGAGATAGCCATTAACAAGGCTACAATCTCGCCCACAGCTGGGCCCCATCGTGAACAAGAGGGAAATAGGGTCACACTATTGGCGATCAAGATTCCATCAACTGGAAAATAACATGTGGGGAGCTGAAGGCTGTCTCCCCAGTTGGTATCCAAAGGAACCAAAACATTCACCACAGATTTTTCAGGGCACCAGGTCCACCTCACACAAAGAAGTCGTCTGGGCAAAAGTGATCTCTGAACTCTTTCCTGCCGCATCATGGTTAGACTTGGCCACAACTGATGGCCAGGGTCTTAGATGCACGACAGCCCCAGATGGCTCCCTTGGGTGGCTAACCTCCCAGGCAGGACGGGCTCCTTACCGTCCAACTCCTCCACGGAGATGTTAGCCAGCTGCTCGCTGTCGCTGCCAGCAGAGAGAGATCGGTTGAGGTAATTCCCCTTGTACAACAGGCCAGCGGTCACATGGTGAAAAGGCATCTTCTCCCTGCTCACGAGAGACAAGAGGTAGAGGGGGAAAGAAAGACATCATTATCCATTCCTCTTTTCCTTCCCTGAAGGACCATCCCAGTGTTTGGACGGCCAGGGGTATTTTTTTAAATGACAATAACATTGGTAGAGGGAAAGTCAGAGAGTACCAGGGTCCCCATGGCTGGAACGATTCCCAAATGCCCCCAAATTCCGTCCCTTCCTTCACTATACATCTTACTTTATTTTCCCCAGTTAATAATGAACTTAAGCCATGGGGTTCTGGCAGACTGTGGGATACCCTGGCATCAACCAGCTGTCTCTCCATGCAAACAAGGATGCACTCGCTGCTTTCTCTGGCCTGATAAACCCTTTCTCTGTCCTCATAAGAAAGGGTTGAACACCCTAGAAATGTGAGTGTATCCAGGGACCAGATGTCTTAGCTAGGACTGTATAGAAATCCAAGTGTTTCATTTTCCCCAAGTAAAGCAGGTATTGCACTTATACTGCACTCAAAGCAGGTCGGACATGCCAGGCCCTGAGTGAACACAGACAACAGCCTGCAACTCTGAGAAGCGGCCCTGCGCCTATTAGCATGAGTGGCTCGTGAGCACAGCCCTCTGAGATGCCAATCACACCTGACCTGCCGGAAAGGTGGGCAGCATCTCAAGGTGTTTCAGAACAAAGCAGCTTCCAGGACTCCCACAGGAAACGAAAGCATCCCCTTAGACCAGACTAACAAACCCTCCAGGGTCCTCGGCCCAGAGCGCTCCGCCTGGGGGTGTGAAGTTCCCAATGGTGCAAGGTGGGCCAGGGGCTCCGGACTAAGGTGAAAGGGAGGGACGAGAGATACAGTTAGAAAGTTGGGTCTCTCACAGCATGGAGGTTCCTCAAACAACTAAAAACAGAGTTGCCAAATGATCCAGCGATCCCACCCCTGGGCATATATGCAAACAAAACTCTAATTCAAAAAGATACATGCACCCCTGTGTTTACAGTGGCACTACTCACAATAGCCGAGATATGAGAACAACCTAAATGTCCATCAACAGATGAACGGGTAAAGATGTGAGATAGATATATAGATACACACACACACACAATGGAATACTACTCAGCCATTAAAAAGAGTGGAATAATGCTATTTGCAACAACATGGATGGACCTAGCGATTATCAAAGTAAGTGAAGTAAGAGAAAGACAAATATCAAATGATATCACATATGTGGATCTAAAATATGACACAGGTGAACTTATTTACAAAACAGGCTCACAAGACACAGAACAGACTTGTGATTGCCGAGGGGTAGGGGAAGCAGGGAAGAGCTTGCCTGGGAGTTTGGGGTGGTAGATGCAAGCTACTACATTTAGAATACATAAACAATAAAGTCTACTGTGTAACACAGGGAACTATGTTCAATATCCTGTAATAAACCATAGTGGATAAGAATATGAAAAAAAAGAGAGTGAGAGAGAGAGAAAGTTGGGTTTCCCCATAGTGGAAAGAGCAAGTTCTGTTATAGTGAGTGAGTCGTGGGGCACACCTGGTTCTGCTTCCCCATCGGCAAAGGGGGCTAAGAGGAAAGAGAAGCCTCTGGGTGGAATTAGGGAACAGGCAGGAAGGATCAGGAGTCAATTCCAGGGTGCAGGTAGAGGACACCCTTTTAAAAGACCTCCAGGAAGGTGAACAGGGGCACAGGAAGGGGTGAGCTCCCCACCACTGGGGGCATGCAAGCAGAGGTTGAGGTCTCCCTTGCCAGGGCTTCTGTGGGAGAGAAACGGCCCCTGTGCTGCCTCCCACACACCAATCATTCTCCGTGTGAGTCCCTTGTAGAGTCCCTCGGGGCATTAAAATTTGCATCTGTGTGTTAAGCCGGAGTGGTCCTAGAAGCCCGTTAAGGCACTGCTGAGCAACAAGGTGTAAATTACAGAAAGAGACAGCCAACAGAAGGCCAATCTCTGGGGAGGACTGTTCAGGGCTTCCGGGCTCCCAAACCTTGTGTCCCTCAAGTCACACTCATGACAATCAACTGTCCCTGATGATGGATGCCGTGGGGGGAGGGTCTTCTTTTCCCTGTAACACTACTGAGTGGCAGGCCGGCAGGATGCCCCTTCCTCTCTCTCCCTCCTGACTAGAGCCCACTCCAGCATCCCCTGAGTGGACTGAGAGCTACCAACTTAGAGATCAACCCATGAGACTCCTAAGAGCTACAGGGCTTGACCAAGAGCAGGAAGCCGGTGATTGGAAGAATCCATTCTAGAACACAAGCCTCCTAAGGGCTCTTTCAACCAAGCAGCCTCAGCTCTCCACCAGACCTTTCCACCCGGATGTCAAACCCTCATTTCAAACTTAAGATGTTGAAAAATGAATTAATTATCTTCCAAAAAATAGGCCACACTTTCTGATTTCTCTGTTTCTATCAAAGGTACTTTTCTCTCATCATAACAACTGGGACAATTCTCACAAATGTTCTGGGCCCTGAAAAGTAAAACAGACACATGACTGAGGCTGGAGCCAGCCCCCAGCCTCCAATCCACCCTTAACTCTTTCCACGGCTAACAAACATACATCCCTCCATCCACGGGCCGATCACAAGTGACAGGAGGGAGTCACAGAGTATGCAAGCCTTGACAATTGTAAGGGGCACATCTTCAGCTAATTATAAGTCAGACTCTCCCCCTCCCAGCCAAATCTATCCTTATACATAAACGGGCAAGCATCTTTCTTTGGGTGACTTCCCTGGTGGTCCAGTGGCGAAGACACCAAGCTCCCAGTGCAGGGGGTCTGGGTTCCATCCCTGGTCAGGGAACTAGATCCCACGTGCCACAGCGAAAGATCCCACCTGCCACAGTGGTGAAGACCCAGTGCAACCAAATAAGGAAAATAAAATTTAAAAATAATAAAAATAACAAAAAAAAATTTTTTTAAAGAATCTTTCTTTGGAAGACAACTTCAATTACCATCACCTCTTTTCTCAAAGTTAAATTCCAGACCAAACAGGTTTAAAGGTGAGAATCAGATGCACAAGGCAGGACCACTCTCCCTTTCCTACGGCTCGCCCTGCTTAGGGGCACCATGTACCACCAGGGTCACTTCCGCCCAGACTGAGTTCCCTGGTCCAGGGAGTGAGGCGCCCATACTGGCTAACATTTCCTGTGTGGTTTCAGCATCCCTCTCAGCGCTGGCCCCAGGACCCAGTCCGTCTGTTGTTTTAACCATCGTTTAAATCCTTCATAAACATAGGAAAGCACCCATACTGATCTCTAATTTTGCCACCTGGAAGGAGGCCCCACAGAGGTCAGTAAGGCATGGAAAGTATTTCTTCCCACGCCACCGCTCAGGACTCCAGTGTCTCAGCATTTTGTAAATATCTTCCCATGATCACCTTCTACTCGGTTGTCTGAAGCTCTGGCCCCACCACATGCATTTTTACAGCTGCCGTAACAAGGTTATACTCAAACACGTGTGCCCGAGCCACGTTCAGCTGCAGAAGAAATGCCGAGTACTCTGCAGAGAGAACTGGTCGCAACTGAGTCCCACTCAATAGACCAACATAATTTGTTTCTGGAAAAAGCAGTCTACAAAATTAGGTACATATTCAGTTCATTCACCCAAAACGCTCAAAGTCTAGTGGGAAAGGAAACACGTGCAATTGAGCCATCCGTAGAGATAAATAAAGTCATGTTCAAGAAAGGGAAGAACATTATCCCAAGTAAGCTAAAAACAGCCACAGCAATTAAAGACTAAATTTCACCCCAAGCCACCTGGGGAAATCCAGGCTTTTAAGGTTCTCTGTTTGGCTACAGAACAGAAACATATCAGTTCATCAGCAAAGACAGACGTGGTCCTGAGCTAAAGCTTAGAGATGGATCCTTATATATATTTTTTAAATACTTATTTTACTCATTGAGAACTATTAGGTGACTGTTTATCATATGAACATTTTTTTTCTGTATTTTCTGTGAATTCGTATAGTTTCCTGGCTACGAATCAGGACTATCTGGTCAAAAGCAGTGTTAGATTTAAATCCTAGCTCTGCACTGACTAGCCATGTAGGTAAATGAATTAACCTCTGTAAGCCTCAGCCTTCTCCTCTGTAAAACTAGAGGTTTGATACATACTGCATAGGATTCTTTTAACCATGAAATAAGATAAGATACAGAAAGCACTTGACTTAGCATCAGAAATGTTCTCAATAAATATGGTCAGTAATCATTTGCTAAGGATTACATGAAGTGGGATGCGGGGCAGAAGAAGGTCATGATAAGTCAGGTGGAAGGTAAGACACGCTGGCTTTTGAAGGAGGATCAGGAAGAACCTGGCCAAGGGTGACTTTCAGAGAGAAGCTGGCTGGCATTGCACGCCATGGATGTGCCAAGCGATCCAGTGTGAATACAACAGAGCACCAGGGGGCCCCAGCGCTGAGCGGTGTCAGCAAGCAGCTGACTGCATCAGGCTCTGCTCCTGCTTAGTCGCTCCGTCATGTCCGACTTTGTAACCTCATCGACTGCAGCCCACCAGGCTCCTCTGTCCATGGGGTACCCCAGGCAAGAATACTGGAGTGGGCTGCCATTCCCTTCTCCAGGGGATCTTCCTGACCCAGAGACTGAACCCAGGTCCCCACATTGCAGGCAGATTCTTTACCATCTGAGCCACCAGGGAAGCCCAACTGTATCAGGAGGAGGGGGCTATTTGAATGAAAAGCAGCAGAGATGAAAAAGAGTCTATTTCCTGGGTACCACCAGGCTCCATGGTCATATCAAAGATGAGTTGTCAGGAGGTTAAAAACAAAAGAAGTTCCTGTTTTCAGGGTTGAGGAACTGGTACACTTCCTGGCAAAGTAACAAACCAAAGAGCCTCGCTCCCCTTGCCTTGAGACGATGCTCTTCAGAGGCAGTTAATTTTGTGTCGCCTTGACTGGATCACGGGCTGCCCAGATATCTGGTTAAACGTTATTCTGGGTATGTCTGGGAGAGTGTTTTGGGGTGAGATTAACATTTAAATTGGCAGTCTGAGTAAAGAAGACTGCCCTCCTCAAGGTGGTTGGGCCTGATCCAATCTGTTAGAGGTCTGAATAGAACAGAAAGGAGAAGTAAAGGAAAACTTGTTCTTTCTGTCTGAACAATTTGAGCTAAGACACTGGTCTTCTCCTGCCTTTGGACTTGGGCTCAGGCTGGAGCTTACACCAACAGCTCTCCTGGGTCTCTGGCTCACCAGAGCAATTCCTTACAATAAACTTCTTTCTACGTGTGTGTGTATTATATATATATTCTATTGGTTATATTTCTCTGAAAAAACATAGAGTAATATAACTTCCTTTTTTCCCCCTCTGCAGTACCAAAGACCCAGGCACATTGCTGTAGGCTGATATTACTATTCTGGATAAAGAGTATTCCAGGACATAATTCTGCAGGGCCTCTGAAGCAGCACTACTTAAAGTGTAGTGTGTGGGCCACCGCCAACTGAATATTATTTGCTGCTTGTCTGCAACGAGATAAGGACAAGAATTGAATGAAAGCATTGAAATTTTTATACCAATTTGGAGCATTGTCTGAACACCTAAGCATGTGAACAGTGGACTTGATTTTTTTTTTTTTATATCTGTTTTCTTACTTTATTTTTCCACTAATTCATTTTTTTTGCATTTTACGGAAATCAGTCTGCCAAGGACGGGGGCGTTGAACAAAAAATGGAAAAAAACAAACAAAAAAGACAAAACACTAGTCCCTCCCCACAAACAGTTTAGTGTGAGAAGTAATTCTCTCTAAACTACTTTGTTTCATCATTTACTGGTAACGGGCTACAGAGAGAGAAGAAGAAAGACATCTAGAGAAATGCACTTGAACTTCTTTCTGAAATTTTCTCAAAGTTCAACTTAAAGTAGTTTAGAGAGAAGTGCTTCTCAAACTGACCATGCTGGAACTGCTTTTTCAAAGGAGTCTGGATCCAGTTCCTTCGGTCCTTAGCACCACTGGGAAGCAACAATCCCCGTCCTATGGCTAGGCAGGGATCATCCCTCCCAGTCTGCAACATGGCTAGGAACAGAAGGGTCTGAGGCATGGGCCCTGCATGTGAAGATGTGGAATTTGCTGTAGGCTTTTCACGTATTGCTTTTGATTAAGGAAGACCTGCAGAAAACCTCAGATACCCTAGAAATGCATGTCTCCTCCTCAGAGTCCAAGAGTTAAGTTACAGGGACAAGAAGATCCCTTCTTACTCCAGCAAAGATGCACTAGATGGATGCCAGCAGAGCGTTTGGCTAAGTACTTACAAAACAATTGTGTTCTCTTGTAAAGATCCTGCAGGGGCAGGCCAATTGGCAAGGAGGGTTTGGACAGAGCTCAAATCAGACAGGAATGAGTAAGCAGAAAACACCAATGTGAGGGGCTAAATAAAAGTTCTGCATCATTAGAGGGGGAAGCGCTTTCAAGAAGATGTACAGCCAAAAGCAGATTGTCAACAACAGAATGATACAAGAAAGAAGAGAATAAGTTTCTGGTTACATCCTTAAAAATAAATAAGAAAGCAGGGTGCCTTTGAAATAAGAATAAGAATGCAAATTCATGAGGAAATCTCAGAGTACAGTGAGGAGATATCAAGTCACAGAGAAGACAGCTTGCTAAGAGGCAAGCTGATTTGGAAAAGGTGCAGGTCTTTGCAAAGCAAAGGAGAAATCCAAAAATAGTAGCAGAATGAAAATCTACATTAATGGCAACAAAGAATACTTCAAAGAATACAACAAAGAATATATTATTTGCTACAGAATATGTAGCAAATAATATAATGAGCCATGGCCCCACCACCCAGACTGAATGCGGGCTAATATTTTTCCTTATTTGCTTTAGATTTCTTTTTAGAAATATCTTATATTGAAGCCCTGCCCACCTATTGTATTTCTCCACTTCCTTCACTCTGCTGCAACAACACTATTCTGGAGGCAGAATGTATCCTTCTGGTTCATGGTTTTAAATTTTCCTACATTTGGGTGTAATTATATAGAATATATTATAGTATTGCTCTAGGCTTCCCCAGTGGCTCAGGCAGTAAAGAATCTGCCTGCAATGCAGGAGACCCAAGTTCAATCCCTGGAAAGATCCTCTGGAGAAGGAAATGACAACCCACTCTAGTATTCTTGTCTGGAGAATTCCACGGACAGAGGAGCCTGGGCAGGCTACAGTCCATGGGGCTGCAAAGTGTTGGACATGACTGAGCAACATACACACACACACACACACACACAGTATTGCTGTATATATCTTTCAATTTACATAAATAATATCACAGTATACATGTGCTCTTGCAATGTGCACGTTTCAATCTATCTTAGAGCTCAGGGACTTAGCCAAATCCGTATACACATACCTAATTTACTTTTAACTGTGCCATAGCTTTCCACCTTGCAATTTATTTATCTACTATCCAACTGAAAGAAAAGCATTCTGCAGTGAACATCCTCATGTGTGTCTCTTTGCATATACTTGGGGAAATTTCTCTAGCCTGCATACCTAGATCAAATATTATAGCATTTTTCCAAAGTGCTCTCCAAAGTGGTCGGCTTAGTGGTCTATCACTATATAACAACTTACCCTTGAACTTAGTGGCTTAAACAGCAAATGTCTATTATCTCACAGGTTCCATGGGTCAGGAAATCAGGAATTGCTTCTCTGGGTGGTTCTGGCTCAGATGGTCTTATGAGGTTGCAGTCAAGACACTGACCAGGATTACCACCATCAGAAGGTATACCTGGGGCTATGGGCTCCACTCCCAAGACGGCACTCATGTGGCTGTTCACAACATCCTTGGGGGACTCTCCAGAGGGCTGCTTGGGTGTTCTTATGACAGGACAGCTGGCTTCCCCCAGCAGGTATTCCAAGACACAGGAGGAGGGCGCTTTTATGAACTGGTCTCAGAAATACAGAGATGCAGGTCACAGTCACTTTCAGCACATTCTACTCATTAGAAGCAAGATGCTAAGTGAAGCCCACAGTCATGGGAAAGGAAATTAGGCTCTATCTTTTGAAAGATGGAGTATCAGAGAATTTGTAGACATCTTTTAAAACCATCATCATAGTTGTGACAATTTGCAGAGCCACCATTAACCTATCAGCATGTCTATTTCCCCCAGAGCCTTGCTGACAACGAGCATAAGCAGACCGTTTCATTTTTCTTAAATTAGATTTCCTTGACTGCTAGTTCAGGCACCTTTTTATATGGTTTTTGGCCATTTCATTTAGTTCATTGTAAGTCTATATCTGATAATTTAAGTTTATATTTCTCTTATCATGCTTTTAAGCATAGCCATGTTTAATAACTGGCTCATAAAATTCCTGAAAATTTAACAAGATCCACACCCCTGGCACCAGTGCCACAAGCTTCACCAGTTGGGGCTTTCATGGGCTGGTATGAGCTGACTCCAGCACACCACTGGATGAAGGTCTTTTTCCTGACCATTTCTGGCTGTTTCTACAGGCAAGAAAAGTCACGCAAACATGATGCTTTCTTGCAACAGTATTCCTCTGTCCACTGTCTAGTTTCCTGGCTGTGAAGGAGTGGTTAAGGTGCTGGCAGAAGAGCAATGGTTTCTGATTCCTCAGATGAACTTCAAATTCATCCTCCAGCCTTTGCGGGGTCAAGAGGAAGTTTTAGGAACAAGGAGCATAATCCAGTGGAGTCTCAGTGGTAGTAAACCTAGAGTGTTGATCTGAATTATTCTGGGAGTCATTCTGGAGACTATCGAAAATCCAGTCCTTGAGCCCTTCAACAAATTTCTAAGTGTCAAATTCCCTGTATTAAATTCCTTCCTTCTTAAAATACCCAGTCCTTGAAATATACTGGTCCTGCACTAAACCTTAACTGATACTATATCTTCCAAGTTTCTTAAACTTTTTTAAATTTTCATTTTTAAAAATCTGTGTATCTATGTTATAAGCAATTTCTTCAAAATTATTCTTACATTCGCCTTCTTTTATTCAGTTGTAACTTAACCCACAGTTTAACCTATCTGCTCAGTTTTCATGTAAATGATTATGTTTTTCATTTCTAGAAGTGTAATGTTTCTTTTATAAATCCATCTTTTATTTATCACTGAGCATAAATCTTTCATTATAATCTTTATTCTCTGTCCTTTTCACATTTTCTTTTGGAATGTCATTCTGTTACCTCAGTTTCTTAAGGCACTAATCTTTTTGGTGGTTCTCTGTCACTAGCAGTAAACAGTTTCCAGGTGTGATTTCACTCTGTGGGCAGGAGCATCTTCAGTAGGAGTCATTTTTTCCCTCTGGAGCTGCATATGCGCAGCGATCCCCACCCATGGCACCGGTCCCCCAGGCTGCAGCAGTCGGGGACCAGTTTGTCCATTCATCCTTACCTTGGATGGCCTGCACCACACGGGTTGTTTAGATGTCAACTACACACCACCCCACCCCTCCAGGCACAGGTTGAGAGTTCTGATTTGCCAGGTGTGCCTCTGCCTTTGGCAGCCATAGGTCCTGGTAGACAAGCTTCTTGGCCACTTTGCTGAGCAGTGGGCTGACTGACTCTAATCCCCATGCACGAGATGGGCAGCCATCAGTAGAAGCAGGGTCTCAGTTCCTGTATCCTGCCTGCTGTGGATTTAAGCCCACGCCTTTCCTCCCTGCATGGACATTAAGACTCCCAACTGCCAGAGTCTTACCCTGCAGGAGCACCCACCCCTACACTTTCACCTCTAGGCTCTGCGTCTCCTCTTCCTTTCTTTCACACTGGGTTATTTTAGTGTGAAAATAACAGGAAGAGTGTAGTCAGGAAAACAGAGTCTAGGTCAGCTAATACATTCAAAGGATTTGAAACAGTGAGCTACCTACTAAGCAGGCAGAAGGGCTGCAAAGCCCCCCAGAGCCTGGTTAGCAGAGATCAGCAATAGCAGTAAGTTATTCCCACCCCTAGCCTGGAGGCACATACGGAAAGGGTGGTATTACCATGACCTCAAAGTTGGGGTGCCCAGAGGAACTAGAACTGGTAGAGGATGCCCAATAAGATCTGAGATGGTGCAAGGGAAAGCTCTGCTCTGCAAAGATCAAGGACAGGAACCCTTAAGAGAGAGAGGTACCATGGAGACATCTGTCAAAGGCAAATCCATCTTCACCTTCTCACCTCCTGCTGGCACCTCCCTCTGGTCAGGGAATCTAGAAATGTACTTTGTTTGAATGGACCTTACTATACAGAGTGAATTAGGAGGAAAGAGAAGGATAAATCTGTAAGCAAGCTGGCACACAACTGGTTGAGCTACAGAGTTAACTTTTTTGTTATATTTTTATCCTGCATCTCTGTATTTATGGCAGGAAAACAATCCACGTGAGCTTAGTGACCACACTGACAGAACCAGAAATCCTTATAACATTTTTGAATTTCAAAGATAAGGAAAATTCTTCTGAGCATCCAGGTTAGAAAAAAACAGGTTACCCACAAAAGGTCAAGATGAAACTCAACTCTCTTCACAATAGCAAGCAGCCACAACAGAGAAACTACCCCCACCCACTGCTGCCTTTAAGGGTCACTTAAAGTAAAATGAGTAGAGAAGTTTACCAATTAAATTATGGGAAAAAAACTTAAAGGCAAAGGTCAAAGAAAAGAAAGTTCTAACTGCAAAACAATTCAAAATGAAAAGCACTGAAAATATAGTAAAGGTCAGTGTACGTTTCAAAAGAGTAAAATCCAAAATAATCATATATTAGTCACAAACCTCTGTATCACGTATCATATCATTATAAAGTAAAAATAATTTAAATACATTTTTGATATATTAAATTGGTGAATATTTTAAAGATACTCTCTAAGCCTTTGGCAAATCACTAGGACAAGAAAATAAAAACAAAGAGGATATGAATGAGGTAGACATTTTTCTATGGAGGCTGATGTAATGTGCGTGTGTGTGTGTGTGTGTGTGTTCCCATTGCCCACCCACAGGTCACTTTTCAGATATCTACAAAACATGTACAGAAATTTATCAAATATAAGACCACAAAGCAAGCTTCAATAAAGGTCTTCAAAAGCAGGTCTGACACAACTGAATATAATAGAAACAATAATAAGTCAATATTTTAAACACTAAAATGGATATTTTTTCTAACTTTATTGAGCTGTAACTGACATACAGCATTGTGTAAGTCTAAGCCATACAAGGTGTTGATACCCTTATATGTTGCAAAATGATGACCACCCCAGCTTTCCCTAACACCTCCATCATGTCACATAATTACCTATTTTTTGTAGTGAGAACATTTAAGATCTACTCTCTCAGCAGCTCTCAAGTATATAACACAGTGTTATTAACTATAGTCACCACACTGGACCTTTGACCTCTAGAATTTATCCATTAAAATAGAAAATTTTAACATACTCCTATATCAAAACTTAAATTAAAATTTAAATTATAGGCTATACTTAAAATTTAAAAAGAGAAATGAGTCTTATTAAAAAGCATATGAGGCATAACAAAGTAGCATTCAGATAAACTGTGAGGTCTTTTTAGTATTCTTAAGAGAAAAATGCAAACACTAAATAAGTCTTCAACACAAACTTTTTAGAAAAAGAACAACAAAATAAATTAAGAAAACAAAAAAGAAATAATGAAAGAGATAAATTAGAAAACAGATAAATTAAAAAAACTGGTTCTCTGAAACAAAAGCAATTAACCAGACAAATCTCTGACAAGTTTATTAAAACAAATAGAGAAAGCACAAATAGAACACAGACTGAAATATGAGAATTCTACGTGCAACTCTAGACTAATAAAACATTGCTTACATGAACACTTTTTCTCTCAAAATACAGAAATTGGATTTTTATGGAAAGCTATGATTTAATATTATTCATGCTTATTGAAAATCTTGACATAACATTTTGTTATATAGTGATCTGAAGATATGGTTTTAGGCTGTGTGTATGTCCATCCTTAACTTCTTCCATAACCAAAAATACACCTCAGAAAAATTTACAGATCCAAATGGAAGAAAAATGTCATTGTCAGTATTTACTAAATCATAATATTTGCTCTTCAATCCATCCCACAAACATGCCAAGATTTTTGTGATATCTGGCCGGTAAAGTCTCATCTCCCTTAATGTCAACAGATGATTTTGCAAACTGATTGAAAGCGGTTGCATTTTCTTAGTTTTAACCAAAAATACTTGATCTCTTCACTTAGAAGATTCTTAAGAAATTAACAAAATTCTGTCTCCACATTTTTAAACTTCACAGATTTGAGCTTAAAGATAGCACACTCACAATATTTTTCTAATCACAAAATCATGTAATGGTTGAAACATTTCCAGAAACATCCATTCTCAAAACTGTTCTTTCCATAGCATGAATTTCCTTTAAAAAGCATTTATTTCCTCGGTCTTTGTTAAAATGTCATCTTTAAGTCTATGTAGCAGACAACATCTTGCCATCTCAGGAAAGATCACAAATGCAGACCATTTGCCTGTTTATGACAGAAAGTGTGTGATTCTGATTTTTGTTTAACAACTCTTGGAAGAAATTTGCCCTGATAAAAGCTGCACACTTTATTGTGGTACGAAAGCCATCTAGAATCATTTTCCATCTCATTTCAAAGATCAGGCCAGGTTTCATTATTCACAAAAGTGAATGCAGATCAACATTTCAGATAGTATTTTAGAAGTTTTTTAATTGTTTTGGTCAACTTTTGCCCAGTCTGATGGCTTATCACTTTAACCCATCAAGTGGTTAATGAAGGTCTCCCTGGGAAGCACAGGAAATGCCAACTCAGCCATTGCCTTGTGGTCCACTTGGGCCCACATGATCAGGATGATCCAAAAGCTGGGGCTCACTGGCAGATATCTTGTTTATTTTCTGGACATCAGTCTAGTTAAAATTGATTAATATAATCTCTAAATCTCCCTAGTCAGGCATTTGTGTCACAAATAACTGGTAACAAGTGCACAGGGAAGGTCCTATCGAACGCCCCCCTTTATGGAGCATCCACCCTCCTGAACACATCACACCTGTCACACCAGCCTGGCACACATATGGCCAATTAAGAATGTAAGTGCCACTCTCGACAGTCGATATTAGCAAAGCTTAATTCCTTTCTTCGTCTTTTTTTCCCCTACACCCCAAAAGAACACTTCATACACCTCACTTTGAAAATCACTGCAGAGACATTGCCATTAAAATGAGAAAAAAGACAAGATGCCCATTACTTCTGCTATTAAGTAACACTTCCCTAAAAATTCTATTTAAGGCAGTCAGACATAAACAAAACCACAAGACTATTTAAAAGGAACAGACCAAGAAAAAATCAAATAATTAAAAACCTAGAGTGAAATATATGTAAATGTTTTACTCATCTTTTATAGTTAAAGGACATTCACAGTTTAAATATAGCTCAAGGAATACAAGGGAAAAGACTGAGAACCTTACCACTACAAAAACATAACCTTCTAATTGTTATAAACACCAAAAATAAAATGAGGTAAATGAGGAGTACAAAAAGGACAGAAGCAAACAATTCACTAAACTGGAATGACAATAACTAGTAAAACATATAAGGGGTTTCCCTGGTGGTCTGGTGGTTAAGACTCTGCACTCCCAACTCAGGGTGCCCGGGTTAGATCTCTGGGAGGGGAACTCCCATATTGTAGCATCCCATATGCTACAACTAAGAGTTCACATGCCACAGCTAAAATATCCTGCATGTCGCAATAGATCAGAGATCCCAACTGCAACTAAGATCAAAGATCCCAACTGCTGCAACTAAGACCTAGAGAAGCCAAAATAAATAAATAAAAATAAACATAAAAGATATGAAAACAATAGTTGAACTCCTAACTAATCAAAAAGTGTAGTTTGTAGGCTGCTATCTGCTTTCTCAAGGCGGGTAGGGGTTACTTTTAACATGCTAGTTACACTGTATTGGGAATAGTACTTTGTAGCAGTTAAAACAACAGCTTGGAGAAAACATTTTGGTCATTAGGTATCCATTCAAAAAATGGTTCTCACCCTTTAACCCCCAAATTCTATTCTTTGAAATCTATCCAGAGATAAGGACAAAGACTTGTGCACCAAAAAAAAAAAAAAAAAAAAAATGCATTGTGTTGTATTTAAATCAGAAAAACAAAGATAAGAAATGAAAAGAAAGGAAGAAAGAAGAAAACAAAACAGAAATCTAAAATCCTAGAAATCAATAAACAAAATACATTTATATCAGAGTATGCTGTGTATAAATGCTGTTTCCTAAATTTTTAATGATGTAGAAATCTTCATAACATGCTCTCAACTCTACAAAGTATTTCAAGTAGGAAAACTGAACATATTTTTCTCTCCTAAAATCCCATTAAAATCATGGTATAAAGGGACAAAATGGAATAAAATCATAAAAGCTTTGAACGTGGAGAAGAGGGAGAACATAACTCCAAAACATCAGCAACTCTCTGGAAGGTAGAATTACTTGGCTCATTTGATGGACAAAATTGAGCAGAGTAATATATATATATACGTGAAGTTGCTCAGTCATGTCTGACTCTTTGCAACCCCATGAACTGTAGCCTGCCAGGCTCCTCTGTCCATGGAATTTTCCAGGCAAGAATAATGGAGTGGGTAGCCTTTCCCTTCTCCAAGGGATCTTCCCCGGAAATTAAAAGATGCTTGCTCCTTAGAAGAAAAGCTATGACCAACCTAGACAGCATATTAAAAAGCAGAGACATTACTTTGCCAACAAAGGTCCGTCTAGTCAAAGCTGTGGTTTTTCCAATGGTCATGTATGGATGTGAGAGTTGGACTAGAAAGAAAGCTGAGCACCAAAAATTGATGCTTTTGAACTGTGGTGTTGGAGAAGACTCTTGAGAGTCCCTTGGACTGCAAGGAGATCCAACCAGTCCATCCTAAAGGAAATCAGTCCTAAATATTCATTGAAGGGACTGATGTTGCACTTGAAACTCCAATACTTTGGCCACCTGATGTGACAAACTGACTTTTAGAAAAGACCCTGACACTGGGAAAGATTGAAGGCAGGAGGAGAAGGGGACAACAGAGGATGAGATGGTTGGATGGCATCACCGACTTGATGGACATGAGTTTGAGCAAGCTTCAAGTTGGTGATGGACAGGGAAGCCTGGCATGCTGCAATCCACGGGTTTGCAAAGAGTCAGATACGACTGCGCGACTGAACTGAACTGAACTGAGGGGACCTTCCTGACCCAGTGACCGAACCCTGGTCTCCCACACTGCAGGCAGACTCTTCACCATCTGAGCCACCAGGGAAGCCAAATGAGCAGAGTAAGGAAGGGCTGAAAATGTGACAAGGGAAGACCATTCATGGTGGAGAGAGGAGTGGTGGGGTGCTACAGAGCACTCCCAAGTTGACTGATACAAAGAACTAAATGGAGATGGGGTGGACCCCGGGGGGACTGATTGAAGCCCTTTACTTGGAGCACCGAGCTGAGTCTCCCATTCGGAGAACAAGGTTTTTTAAAATGAGAGATGTGCCTGAGGGCTGGTGGGGGTGCTCTGGGGTGAGACTCTCTTCCTCTGGCATTTGCATGGGGGCATCCTGTTCATCCCCTCAAGATGAGTCTTGTTTATCAATATGGCCCATGCTCTGAAGGTTTGCCGCCATCTCTCAATTGAGGGGAAAAAGGTTTTCAGAGGAAACCTGACCCTTGTTGGCATATTTCATTCAGACTAGTTAGGAATGCCAAGGGCCAAACAAGAATTGTCAGACACTTCAGGAAAATCAGCATTACCAAAAAAGGTGACCCTGGAAATAACAAGAATGATTCTAGAAAAAGTAGACAATTATTAATAGAAAGAATATTCACATAATACTTCAGGTAGATCTGAAAGGCTGCCATGAAAAATTTGCAGTCTGAGATTAAGAAGTCAGGGAAGTGAAAATTTTGGTTGGAGGAAAAAAAAAAAAAAAAACAGAAGAACGAGAGGAACAAGTCATGGAAAACACAGACAATATAGCAAAATAGAAATATCACTTTTAATTAATAAACAGTAAAGCTTAACAAAGAGGGGCCACACCCACCTAAGAAGCATTTCAGAAAGAGAGAACACAGAGGGAAGGAAGTAACAGAAGAAAAAACTTCAAGAGCCAGTGATATGAACCTTCAGACTGAAAAGGCCTGTCATAGAGCCAAAACTTCATCAATCATCCAAAACTTCGCAATGTTTCAGACACAAGCACAAAGAAAGTGCTGTCAAGCTTCTAACAGAGACGAGACAACTTGCTAATGAATGACAATCATACAGGCATCAGGTGCATATCAGCATCGTCAGATGCTAGTTGACAGTGAAACAAGTCCTTTAGCCTCACAGTAAAAATTTACACCCAGTCAACATCCAACCGAGAGAGAGGCTTAGAAAGCTTTACGTCCATGGACACTTTCAAACAGGATTACTCAAAAAATTGTTTCAGCAAAATACAAAGAAATCCAAGAGATCAGAATGTGGGATCAATATCATGGGTGAAATCTAAGGATGAGGAGTGACCCTGGAGGACCACCATGGGGGCAAACCGGACTAAGTGTCCGGAGGGCGGGAAGAAAAGGGACTCACAGCAGCCTACAGTGGCTGAAGCTGAATCATCTGCCCAAGAAGAAGAAGAGGCCAAATATCCATAACAAATTTCAAATATAAAGAGATACATGTACCCCAATGCTCATTGCAGCATTTTTTACAATAGCCAAGACGTGGAAGCAACCCAAGTGTCATCGACATTAAGTGGATAAAGAAGATGTGGTATACACATACAATGTGATATTACTCCACCATAAAAAAGAATGAAATTCTGCCATTTACAACAGTGAGGATGGACCTATAGAGTATTAAGCTTCGTGAAATAAGTCAGACTGTTATCTGACTTATAACGATAAATACTGTTATCACTTATATGAGGAAGCTAAAAAATAAACAAACCAATGTATAGAATAAAAAAACAACACAGACTTACAGATATAGAGAACAAATAAGTATTTACCAGTGGAAAGAGGGAAGGGAGAGAGACAAAAACAGGGATAGGGAATTAAGAGATATAAACTACTACATACAAAATATATAAGCAAAGGAGACTTCCCTGCTGGTCCAATGGTTAAGACTCCGTGCTTCCAATGCAGAGAGCATGGGTTCAATTCCTGGTGGAGGAACTAAGATCCCACACACATCATGGTATGGCCAAAAGTTCTTTTAAAAAATTAAAACAAAGAAACCAAAAAATAGATAAGCCAAAAGGATATATTGTACAACACAAGGAAATACAGTCATTGTTTTTTAATAACTTTAAATGGAGTATAATCTGCAAAAATATTGAATCAAAAAAAAAATTGCATCACCATGTTGTACACCTATCTGAAACTAACGTTGTAAATCAATTACACTTCAAATATAAATATTATTTATGTTATCAATTCAAAACAAAACTTCTAAAACACTTCTAAAAAATGTCAAATATAAACAGAGTGGACTTCCCCTCCCTCCTTCACTCTTCCTTCCAAGTTATGATTTGTTTGGATCTTTTTTATACATTTCTCCTATAAATGGCACAGGGTTAATGATACAGTGTTTGTTTCTGCAGGTGAAAATATTTACATAATCATAGTATTAGAAACACTATTTTATTTTTGAATCTGAAATTGATAGACAAATCATGGAAGTTTCAATTCTAGACAAAGAACAGAGTGTAAATGCTTGACCCTCTGATGGTCCAGTGATTGTTATTGCTTAGTCGCTAAGTTGTGTCTGACTCTTTGCAACCCCATGGACTGCAGTACACCAGGCCTCCCTGTCCTTCATCATCTCTCAGAGTTTTCCCAAGTTCATGTCCATTGTGATAAAAGTGATTTAAAAAAAGGAAAAAGGATTGTGGTGTGTGAAGTACCTCATCTTTCATGATGGGGGGTCAAACGGTACTGTTTAAAGTGAACAAAGCAATAAGATTTAAGCAGGTGAGCTGAAGCAATAAAGCTATTTAAAGATTTAAAAATAAAAATCACTGTCTGGACTTCCTGGGGGTCCAGAGGCTAAGACTCCATACTCCCAATGCAGGGGGCCCAGCTTCCACCCCTGCTCAAGGAACTAGATCCCACATGCCGCAACCAAGAATTCAAATGTCATAACTAATTTTAAAAAAGATCCCATGTGCCTCAACTAAGACCCGGCATGGCCAAATAAATAGTAAATATTTTTTAAATACACTAAAAATTGGTAAAAATAAAAGTCAGCGTAAGGTGAAAGGGAAATGAGTGAAAGTGGCTCAGTCGTGTCCGACTCTTTGCAACCCCATATACTATACAGTCCGTGGAATTCTCCAGGCCAGAATACTGGGAGTGGCTAGCCTTTCCATTCTCCAGGGGATCTTCCCAACCCAGGGATTGAACCCAGGTCTCCCGCATTGTGGGCAGATTCTTTACCAGCTGAGCCACAAGGGAAGTCCAAGAATACTGGAGTGAGTAGACTATCCCTTCTCCAGGGGATCTTCCCAACCCAGGAATCACACCAAGGTCTCCTGCATTGCAGGCAGATTCGTTACCAACTGAGCTATCAGGGAAGCCCCAGGTAAAAGGGAGGAGTGCTGTAAAGCGACAGGGATCTATCGTTCATAAGACAGGATGGAGAGATTCCATTTAAGGTGGAGAAGGAAAAACACAGAAGCACTTATCTAGAGCGATTTCATCCACCACAGGCCCTCACAATGAAAATAATTAAAAATAGTCACCTCTGACACATAAATAAAGTTTGGCTGCTAAGAACTCTTACATTTCAAGTATACCCATTTTGATTGTTTTTTTATTATCTTATTCTTGTATTACTTTTATAAGGTCAGGCCATAAAGTTATATGGAGAATGTAATTGTAAGCATATAAATATAATTACCTAGTCACACATATATAGATATGTTAATACATACATATTCATAGGAAAAGTTATTAGAAGGAAATCAACTAAAATGTAAATACCAGTCTCTGATGAGTGATGGATTTACTGTTATTGTATTCTTATCTATTTAAACTTTTCACACTTAGTGTGTGCATGCATGCTAAGTTGCTTCAGTTGTGTCCAACTCTGCAATCCTATGGACCATAGCCCGCCAGGCTCCTCTGTCCATGGGATTCTTCAGGCAAGAATACTGGAGTGGGTTGCCACGCCCTCCTCCATGGGATCTTCCAGATCCAGGGATTGAATCCGAGGCACTTACATCTCCTGAATTGGCAGGCAGGTTCTTTACCACTAGCACCACTTGGCAAGCCCTCCGCACTTAGTACCATGGGTCTATTTCATTTTTAGAGCTGGAGCTAGAAAGAAACTAACAGGATTTTACAAACTAAAGAGCCTGCCTGGAACTCCCTCCACGTGGGGAGAGGGTGCCAGGGAATCTGAAGGCAAGACCAAGGCTACTTTGAGGTCAGGACTCAAATGACCAGAGCCATCAAGTATGAGCACATGATGTGGCTACAGCACAGGCCCTTGAAGAGAAAGCATTGACTGGAGGACGTTAAGGGCTAGTGTCAACAACAGGCTGTGTCAACAAGAACGGATGTGCATCTCCTAAACCAATTTTGATTTTTGAGTGGCACTGTCTCCCCGAGAATTTCCAAGGATCGAGAGCCTGCGGGTAATTAGATGAATGCACCTGCTGGAAGAAATTGTACACCAGCATCACAGGGATGCTGAAGCTCTCCTGCCAACAGAGATGCTTCTGGCAGATGATTTTGAGTTGTTCTTTCTGAATGTAATTACACAAAAAGTTCAACTGCTTTTCAAGGCTCCTCCTGAAGGCTATTATAATCTTTTTTAATTAATAAGTTGAATATGAAAGGACTTGATTTTAATATATTTTTATGTCTCTTCCCCTGCAATCCTCATATATATATATATCCTGCTACCTCTTCTAGACATTTCTGGCAGCTGGGGCATCTGTATCTTCACAGATACCTTTCTGCAAAGATGTGGGCTCCTGTAGGCTGAGTTGGAAGCCCTCCACCCAAGACAGTGTGAAGTAAGAGACTGCTGGATCTGTGGGAAATAGCTGGACATGGTCCCCAATGTTGATTGTAAAGAGGTCTCCAGAATGGCTCTTCCAGTTCTTTACTAGCTGCCAAAGCAAAATATCTTAGACTGGGTAGCTTAAACAACAGAAATTTGTTTTCTCACAGTTACAGAAGCTAGAAGTTCAAGGTCAAGGCAGCTGCTTTCTCATTGTGTCCACACATGGTGGAAGGAGAGAGAGAGCAAGCAAACTGTGGGGGCTCTTCTTATAAGGGCACTAATCCCATCACTAACCTCATGACTTCATCTAAACATAATGATCTTCCAAAGTCCCCACCTCCAATGACCACCCCACTAGGGAATAGGGCTTCAACATATGAATTTTGGAAGGGACATAATTCCTTCCACAGTACTAACCAAGTTGAGAGTAAATATATTTGAAGATGGACAAGACTAAGCAGAGACTTCCCGGGTCTTCCCAGGTGGCTTGGGGGTAAAGAATCTGCCTGCCAATGCAGGAGGCACAAGAGCCTCGGGTTCAATCCAGGGGTCAGCAAGATCCCTTGGAGGAGGGCCTGGCAACCCCTCCAGTATTCCCACCTTGGGAAATCCCATAGTTAGAGGAACCCGGCAGGCTACAGTCTGTGGGACTGCAAGAGAGTTGGACATGACTTAGCAACTAAACAACAAAACCAAGCAGAAGTCTAAAAATGTGCTGCTTCCCAATATTTTTTTCAAACTTGAATTAGCCCTAACTTATGCAGAAGAGGCTATATGAGACAGACAGACAAGGATACAGGATCCCAGGAGATTGAACGTCATTTGGGCCAATTTACATGAAAAGCATGTAAATTAGATTCATTCAATCTATCATTTGAATGGAAAGTGGCTTGAAATTTAACTATTATTTTGGAGTTGAGAGCATAAGAGTATTTGGAAATAAGTCAATAGCACTGAGGACAAGGACTTCATTTTTTCCTAAGATTTCTTTTCATTCTGCTATAAAACTGAGGATATGCCCAGGGATGGCGTTTGAGGTAGAGGGCTGAAGCAGATCTAGCTGCAAGGAAGGTCAGTTCATCGAATTCAGCTATTGGGGCAGTATGGACTTAAATCACCTAGAATGCTATGATCCAAGACGGTGTCACAGAGGAAGGCACAGCCCATGTCCTCAAGATTAAGGACTATCTGAGCCATGCAATCGCTTGAGAATTATCACCTTAAAAAATATTCACAACCTAAAAGTTGAGAGTTATGTTTTATTTGGTAGAAATGTTTAGGACTTCAATCCTGGGAGACAGCAACTCAAGTAACCCTGAGAGAACTGCTCAGAGCAGATGAGGGGAGAAGCCAGGTTATATAGAAGTTTTGCAACAAAGGACAGGTAGTCTGAACATCAAAAGATTATTGCTAATTAAAGAAAACCAGCTATCCTAAGTAAAGGAATTCAGTGCTTTTCTATATATGGGAAGATGCAAGAGTCTGGGCTCACTGAATTATTCCTTTGATATGCATCTCAGCTATCTGGGGCCAGTATTCTGTGCTTTTCACATCCTGAGTTTCCTTGGGGCTCACCATAAGGAGTGGCTGCAGTTTGATGGCTGCTAGATGGCAGGTATTCTTTTCCTTCCTGTGTTCCCTTGAGACTCTCCACCTCACATTGGAGGGTTGTCATCACTGATGACTGTGACATCCTCATTTACTGATGTGGCAGGAAATATTATATTTCTCAGAACCATCCACTTAGAAAGAACAAGGCTCAGAAGCAAGCATCCTGACTGAGCCTGTGGTCCAGGTGGTATGTGGAAGCTGACACTGGGCATAGGCCTCTCACCTGCAGGCTAGACACTGAAGCCCTGCAGGCAGCCATGCCCAAGATAGCGCGTGGCCCCAGGAATGTCACAAACAGGATAAAAAGGTCACCCTGGCAGCAGGGCAGAGGACAGCGAAGGCAGGAAGGCGGTCACCTCAGGAATATCTGCTGGCAAGAGGAGAGTCCTAGCTGATTGGAAAAGTCACATGCAGAGACCAAAAATGAACATAACCCAAGATGCTGAGTTCACCGGGAGGACATCCCATGAGGCCTCTCCATCACAATCAAACCTTCACAAACACTCTGTGGTGGAGAGGAGTCTTTATGACTGTTTGATATTTAGTATAATCTACTAAAAGAAATGAAAAGCTATTTTATGCTCAAGAGACAAGAAAAACCAGACAGCATCAACAACAACAAAAATCCATAAAATAGGGAGTTCCCTGGCAGTTCAGTGACTGGGATTCTACACTTCCACTACAGGGGGTATGGGTTCAATCCTTGGTTGGGGAACTAAGATCTGTCATGGCACACAGCCAAAAAAAAAGAAAAAGAAAATTTCCTGAACAAAATGAAAATGAAAACACAACCTATCAACTTTTAAAAAAATTATATTTAAAAAAATCCAGGAAGTACAACCAGACACTGAGCTCTTCAAACACAATGTTGCCCCAGCATTGAGCCCAGCATCAGCCATAAAAGGAGTACTCAAAATGTCTGTTGGATGAGTGCATATATGAATGGACAAATGAATGAATGATATGGAGAAGCTTGTCCTCCGGAGAACCAACATGACAAAGAGGAAATAAAATTATTCCCCTGGAGTTACTGTCCTTTCACTGTGGACCTAGGATGAAACACATCCCTGGGGCCATTAGAGGCAGAAAAGAAAAACTCAGGAATGAGAATTCTCATGTAGCCATAAGGATGCTAGAAGTTTCTCTGGGGACCATGCCCATCTGTCCTGAACATACCAAAGGAAAATTTCTGAGAATAGGTCAGGCATAAACAGAGTGACTATTTTTAGAGTGCTTACTGTGTGATAGGCAATTCTAATTAAGCAATGTTAAGTAACGTCTCGGTTACACTTTGCTAGGCAGGATTAATATTATCCCCATTTTACAGATGAGGAAAATGCAGTTATAAAATTTACAACTGCTCCAAAGAGTGCAGAGTGCATCAGTGGTAGAGCAGGAACTCAAACCCAAGTGGCCTGGCTCCAGAGGTCACACCTTAAGACAACCTCCCCAGCTGCCTCCTAAGACAGCGACCTAGAGACAGGATCCTGTGAGAGAATGTTCAGAACTCATCCTGGGACAGACAAGGAACAACAATGAAGGCATTCGTTTATTCTAGAAATGTGTATTTGCCTTTCTGATGCCATAATATGAGAGAGGACTTCTGTTCTGTGAGATGTACATATTAGTCTGTCTACAAAGAAATACACTGGAGGACTTACTACCTCGTGGTCCAATGGTTAAGAATATGCCTGCCAATGCAGGGGACACAGGTTTGATCCCTGGTCTGGGAAGATTCCACATGCTGTGGGGAAACTAAGCCCA